>NW_027445632.1:0-1200000 GCF_035582795.1 Mycteria americana | reverse complement strand
AGGAAAGCTGCCAGCACGGAAAGCTGTAGCTGGTTTTCACTGTCCCTTGGAACTGCATTCGCTGGTAGACAGACATTCGCGTTCTGCAAAAGCTTTCGTTCGTAAAGGGGCAACACTGTGTCTTTCTCTCTGGCAGAGCCCGGCTGCCAAATTCGAAACGTCCAGCGATTGCGCCCACAGGAAAGCTGCCAGCACGGAAAGCTGTAGCTGGTTTTCACTGTCCCTTGGAACTGCATTCGCTGGTAGACAGATATTCGCGTTCTGCAAAATCTTTCGTGCGTAATCATGCAACGCTGTGTACTTCTGTGTCGCAGAGCCCGGCTGCCAAATTCGAAACGTCCAGCGATTGCGCCCACAGGAAAGCTGCCAGCACGGAAAGCTGTAGCTGGTTTTCACTGTCCCTTGGAACTGCATTCGCTGGTAGACAGACATTCGCGTTCTGCAACAGCTTTCGTTCGTAAAGGGGCAACACTGTGTATTTCTGTCTCGCAGGGCCCGGTTGCCAAATTCGAAACGTCCAGTGATTGCGCCCACAGGAAAGCTGCCAGCACGGAAAGCTGTAGCTGGTTTTCACTGTCCATTGGAACTGCATTCGGTGGTAGACAGACATTCGCGTTCTGCAACAGCTTTCGTTCGTAAAGGGGCAAAACTGTGTATTTCTCTCTGGCAGAGCCCGGCTGCCAAATTCGAAACGTCCAGCGATTGCGCCCACAGGAAAGCTGCCAGCACGGAAAGCTGTAGCTGGTTTTCACTGTCCCTTGGAACTGCATTCGCTGGTAGGCAGACATTCGCGTTCTGCAACAGCTTTCGTTCGTAAAGGGGCAACACTGTGTATTTCTGTCTCGCAGGGCCCGGTTGCCAAATTCGAAACGTCCAGTGATTGCGCCCACAGGAAAGCTGCCAGCACGGAAAGCTGTAGCTGGTTTTCACTGTCCATTGGAACTGCATTCGGTGGTAGACAGACATTCGCGTTCTGCAACAGCTTTCGTTCGTAAAGGGGCAAAACTGTGTATTTCTCTCTGGCAGAGCCCGGCTGCCAAATTCGAAACGTCCAGCGATTGCGCCCACAGGAAAGCTGCCAGCACGGAAAGCTGTAGCTGGTTTTCACTGTCCCTTGGAACTGCATTCGCTGGTAGACAGACATTCGCTTTCTGCAAGAGGTTTTGTTCGTAAAGGACCAACACTCTGTATCTCTCCCTCGCAGAGCCCGGCTGCCAAATTCGAAACGTCCAGCGATTGCGCCCACAGGAAAGCTGCCAGCACGGAAAGCTGTAGCTGGTTTTCACTGTCCCTTGGAACTGCATTCGCTGGTAGACAGACATTCGCGTTCTGCAACAGCTTTCGTTCGTAATGAGGCAACACTGTGTACTTCTGTCTCGCAGAGCCCGGCTGACAAATTCGAAACGTCCAGCGATTGCGCCCACAGGAAAGCTGCCAGCACGGAAAGCTGTAGCTGGTTTTCACTGTCCCTTGGAACTGCATTCGCTGGTAGACAGACATTCGCTTTCTGCAAGAGGTTTTGTTCGTAAAGGACCAACACTCTGTATCTCTCCCTCGCAGAGCCCGGCTGCCAAATTCGAAACGTCCAGCGATTGCGCCCACAGGAAAGCTGCCAGCACGGAAAGCTGTAGCTGGTTTTCACTGTCCCTTGGAACTGCATTCGCTGGTAGACAGACATTCACGTTCTGCAAAAACTTTCGTGCGTAATGAGGCAACACTGTGTACTTCTGTCTCGCAGAGCCCGGCTGCCAAATTCGAAACGTCCAGCGATTGCGCCCACAGGAAAGCTGCCAGCACGGAAAGCTGTAGCTGGTTTTCACTGTCCCTTGGAACTGCATTCGCTGGTAGACAGACATTCGCGTTCTGCAAAAGCTTTCGTTCGTAAAGGGGCAACACTGTGTCTTTCTCTCTGGCAGAGCCCGGCTGCCAAATTCGAAACGTCCAACGATTGCGCCCACAGGAAAGCTGCCAGCACGGAAAGCTGTAGCTGGTTTTCACTGTCCCTTGGAACTGCATTCGCTGGTAGACAGATATTCGCGTTCTGCAAAATCTTTCGTGCGTAATCATGCAACACTGTGTACTTCTGTGTCGCAGAGCCCGGCTGCCAAATTCGAAACGTCCAGCGATTGCGCCCACAGGAAAGCTGCCAGCACGGAAAGCTGTAGCTGGTTTTCACTGTCCCTTGGAACTGCATTCGCTGGTAGACAGACATTCGCGTTCTGCAACAGCTTTCGTTCGTAAAGGGGCAACACTGTGTATTTCTGTCTCGCAGGGCCCGGTTGCCAAATTCGAAACGTCCAGTGATTGCGCCCACAGGAAAGCTGCCAGCACGGAAAGCTGTAGCTGGTTTTCACTGTCCCTTGGAACTGCATTCGGTGGTAGACAGACATTCGCGTTCTGCAACAGCTTTCGTTCGTAAAGGGGCAAAACTGTGTATTTCTCTCTGGCAGAGCCCGGCTGCCAAATTCGAAACGTCCAGCGATTGCGCCCACAGGAAAGCTGCCAGCACGGAAAGCTGTAGCTGGTTTTCACTGTCCCTTGGAACTGCATTCGCTGCTACACAGACATTCGCGTTCTGCAAAAACTTTCGTTCGTAAAGGGGCAACACTGTGTATTTCTCTCTGGCAGACCCCGGCTGCCAATTTCGGAACGTCCAGCGATTGCACCCACAGGAAAGCTGCCAGCACGGAAAGCTGTAGCTGGTTTTCACTGTCCTTGGAACTGCATTCGCTGGTAGACAGACATTCGCTTTCTGCAAGAGGTTTTGTTCGTAAAGGACCAACACTCTGTATCTCTCCCTCGCAGAGCCCGGCTGCCAAATTCGAAACGTCCAGCGATTGCGCCCACAGGAAAGCTGCCAGCACGGAAAGCTGTAGCTGGTTTTCACTGTCCCTTGGAACTGCATTCGCTGGTAGACAGACATTCGCGTTCTGCAACAGCTTTCGTTCGTAATGAGGCAACACTGTGTACTTCTGTCTCGCAGAGCCCGGCTGCCAAATTCGAAACGTCCAGCGATTGCGCCCACAGGAAAGCTGCCAGCACGGAAAGCTGTAGCTGGTTTTCACTGTCCCTTGGAACTGCATTCGCTGGTAGACAGACATTCGCTTTCTGCAAGAGGTTTTGTTCGTAAAGGACCAACACTCTGTATCTCTCCCTCGCAGAGCCCGGCTGCCAAATTCGAAACGTCCAGCGATTGCGCCCACAGGAAAGCTGCCAGCACGGAAAGCTGTAGCTGGTTTTCACTGTCCCTTGGAACTGCATTCGCTGCTACACAGACATTCGCGTTCTGCAAAAACTTTCGTGCGT
The DNA here is from genome assembly GCF_035582795.1 of Mycteria americana. Lineage (NCBI taxonomy): Eukaryota > Metazoa > Chordata > Aves > Ciconiiformes > Ciconiidae > Mycteria > Mycteria americana. The sequence continues at coordinate 1,196,694 of NW_027445632.1, read as the reverse complement.
AATGAGGCAACACTGTGTACTTCTGTCTCGCAGAGCCCGGCTGCCAAATTCGAAACGTCCAGCGATTGCGCCCACAGGAAAGCTGCCAGCACGGAAAGCTGTAGCTGGTTTTCACTGTCCCTTGGAACTGCATTCGCTGGTAGACAGACATTCGCGTTCTGCAACAGCTTTCGTTCGTAAAGCGGCAACACTGTGTATTTCTCTCTGGCAGAGCCCGGCTGCCAAATTCGAAACGTCCAGCGATTGCGCCCACAGGAAAGCTGCCAGCACGGAAAGCTGTAGCTGGTTTTCACTGTCCCTTGGAACTGCATTCGCTGGTAGACAGACATTCGCGTTCTGCAAAAGCTTTCGTTCGTAAAGGGGCAACACTGTGTCTTTCTCTCTGGCAGAGCCCGGCTGCCAAATTCGAAACGTCCAGCGATTGCGCCCACAGGAAAGCTGCCAGCACGGAAAGCTGTAGCTGGTTTTCACTGTCCCTTGGAACTGCATTCGCTGGTAGACAGACATTCGCGTTCTGCAACAGCTTTCGTTCGTAAAGCGGCAACACTGTGTATTTCTCTCTGGCAGAGCCCGGCTGCCAAATTCGAAACGTCCAGCGATTGCGCCCACAGGAAAGCTGCCAGCACGGAAAGCTGTAGCTGGTTTTCACTGTCCCTTGGAACTGCATTCGCTGGTAGACAGACATTCGCGTTCTGCAACAGCTTTCGTTCGTAAAGGGGCAACACTGTGTATTTCTCTCTGGCAGAGCCCGGCTGCCAAATTCGAAACGTCCAGCGATTGCGCCCACAGGAAAGCTGCCAGCACGGAAAGCTGTAGCTGGTTTTCACTGTCCCTTGGAACTGCATTCGCTGGTAGACAGACATTCGCGTTCTGCAAAAGCTTTCGTTCGTAAAGGGGCAACACTGTGTCTTTCTCTCTGGCAGAGCCCGGCTGCCAAATTCGAAACGTCCAACGATTGCGCCCACAGGAAAGCTGCCAGCACGGAAAGCTGTAGCTGGTTTTCACTGTCCCTTGGAACTGCATTCGCTGGTAGACAGATATTCGCGTTCTGCAAAATCTTTCGTGCGTAATCATGCAACACTGTGTACTTCTGTGTCGCAGAGCCCGGCTGCCAAATTCGAAACGTCCAGCGATTGCGCCCACAGGAAAGCTGCCAGCACGGAAAGCTGTAGCTGGTTTTCACTGTCCCTTGGAACTGCATTCGCTGGTAGACAGACATTCGCGTTCTGCAACAGCTTTCGTTCGTAAAGGGGCAACACTGTGTATTTCTGTCTCGCAGGGCCCGGTTGCCAAATTCGAAACGTCCAGTGATTGCGCCCACAGGAAAGCTGCCAGCACGGAAAGCTGTAGCTGGTTTTCACTGTCCATTGGAACTGCATTCGGTGGTAGACAGACATTCGCGTTCTGCAACAGCTTTCGTTCGTAAAGGGGCAAAACTGTGTATTTCTCTCTGGCAGAGCCCGGCTGCCAATTTCGGAACGTCCAGCGATTGCGCCCACAGGAAAGCTGCCAGCACGGAAAGCTGTAGCTGGTTTTCACTGTCCCTTGGAACTGCATTCGCTGGTAGACAGACATTCGCTTTCTGCAAGAGGTTTTGTTCGTAAAGGACCAACACTCTGTATCTCTCCCTCGCAGAGCCCGGCTGCCAAATTCGAAACGTCCAGCGATTGCGCCCACAGGAAAGCTGCCAGCACGGAAAGCTGTAGCTGGTTTTCACTGTCCCTTTGAACTGCATTCGCTGGTAGACAGACATTCGCGTTCTGCAAAAGCTTTCGTTCGTAATGAGGCAACACTGTGTACTTCTGTCTCGCAGAGCCCGGCTGCCAAATTCGAAACGTCCAGCGATTGCGCCCACAGGAAAGCTGCCAGCACGGAAAGCTGTAGCTGGTTTTCACTGTCCCTTGGAACTGCATTCGCTGGTAGACAGACATTCGCTTTCTGCAAGAGGTTTTGTTCGTAAAGGACCAACACTCTGTATCTCTCCCTCGCAGAGCCCGGCTGCCAAATTCGAAACGTCCAGCGATTGCGCCCACAGGAAAGCTGCCAGCACGGAAAGCTGTAGCTGGTTTTCACTGTCCCTTGGAACTGCATTCGCTGGTAGACAGACATTCACGTTCTGCAAAAACTTTCGTGCGTAATGAGGCAACACTGTGTACTTCTGTCTCGCAGAGCCCGGCTGCTAAATTCGAAACGTCCAGCGATTGCGCCCACAGGAAAGCTGCCAGCACGGAAAGCTGTAGCTGGTTTTCACTGTCCCTTGGAACTGCATTCGCTGGTAGACAGACATTCGCGTTCTGCAAAAGCTTTCGTTCGTAAAGGGGCAACACTGTGTCTTTCTCTCTGGCAGAGCCCGGCTGCCAAATTCGAAACGTCCAACGATTGCGCCCACAGGAAAGCTGCCAGCACGGAAAGCTGTAGCTGGTTTTCACTGTCCCTTGGAACTGCATTCGCTGGTAGACAGATATTCGCGTTCTGCAAAATCTTTCGTGCGTAATCATGCAACACTGTGTACTTCTGTGTCGCAGAGCCCGGCTGCCAAATTCGAAACGTCCAGCGATTGCGCCCACAGGAAAGCTGCCAGCACGGAAAGCTGTAGCTGGTTTTCACTGTCCCTTGGAACTGCATTCGCTGGTAGACAGACATTCGCGTTCTGCAACAGCTTTCGTTCGTAAAGGGGCAACACTGTGTATTTCTGTCTCGCAGGGCCCGGTTGCCAAATTCGAAACGTCCAGTGATTGCGCCCACAGGAAAGCTGCCAGCACGGAAAGCTGTAGCTGGTTTTCACTGTCCATTGGAACTGCATTCGGTGGTAGACAGACATTCGCGTTCTGCAACAGCTTTCGTTCGTAAAGGGGCAAAACTGTGTATTTCTCTCTGGCAGAGCCCGGCTGCCAAATTCGAAACGTCCAGCGATTGCGCCCACAGGAAAGCTGCCAGCACGGAAAGCTGTAGCTGGTTTTCACTGTCCCTTGGATCTGCATTCGCTGCTACACAGACATTCGCGTTCTGCAAAAACTTTCGTTCGTAAAGGGGCAAAACTGTGTATTTCTCTCTGGCAGAGCCCGGCTGCCAATTTCGGAACGTCCAGCGATTGCGCCCACAGGAAAGCTGCCAGCACGGAAAGCTGTAGCTGGTTTTCACTGTCCCTTGGAACTGCATTCGCTGGTAGACAGACATTCGCTTTCTGCAATAGGTTTTGTTCGTAAAGGACCAACACTCTGTATCTCTCCCTCGCAGAGCCCGGCTGCCAAATTCGAAACGTCCAGCGATTGCGCCCACAGGAAAGCTGCCAGCACGGAAAGCTGTAGCTGGTTTTCACTGTCCCTTGGAACTGCATTCGCTGGTAGACAGACATTCGCGTTCTGCAACAGCTTTCGTTCGTAAAGGGGCAACACTGTGTATTTCTCTCTGGCAGAGCCCGGCTGCCAAATTCGAAACGTCCAGCGATTGCGCCCACAGGAAAGCTGCCAGCACGGAAAGCTGTAGCTGGTTTTCACTGTCCCTTGGAACTGCATTCGCTGGTAGACAGACATTCGCGTTCTGCAAAAGCTTTCGTTCGTAAAGGGGCAACACTGTGTCTTTCTCTCTGGCAGAGCCCGGCTGCCAAATTCGAAACGTCCAACGATTGCGCCCACAGGAAAGCTGCCAGCACGGAAAGCTGTAGCTGGTTTTCACTGTCCCTTGGAACTGCATTCGCTGGTAGACAGATATTCGCGTTCTGCAAAATCTTTCGTGCGTAATCATGCAACACTGTGTACTTCTGTGTCGCAGAGCCCGGCTGCCAAATTCGAAACGTCCAGCGATTGCGCCCACAGGAAAGCTGCCAGCACGGAAAGCTGTAGCTGGTTTTCACTGTCCCTTGGAACTGCATTCGCTGGTAGACAGACATTCGCGTTCTGCAACAGCTTTCGTTCGTAAAGGGGCAACACTGTGTATTTCTGTCTCGCAGGGCCCGGTTGCCAAATTCGAAACGTCCAGTGATTGCGCCCACAGGAAAGCTGCCAGCACGGAAAGCTGTAGCTGGTTTTCACTGTCCATTGGAACTGCATTCGGTGGTAGACAGACATTCGCGTTCTGCAACAGCTTTCGTTCGTAAAGGGGCAAAACTGTGTATTTCTCTCTGGCAGAGCCCGGCTGCCAAATTCGAAACGTCCAGCGATTGCGCCCACAGGAAAGCTGCCAGCACGGAAAGCTGTAGCTGGTTTTCACTGTCCCTTGGAACTGCATTCGCTGCTACACAGACATTCGCGTTCTGCAAAAACTTTCGTTCGTAAAGGGGCAACACTGTGTCTTTCTCTCTGGCAGAGCCCGGCTGCCAATTTCGGAACGTCCAGCGATTGCGCCCACAGGAAAGCTGCCAGCACGGAAAGCTGTAGCTGGTTTTCACTGTCCCTTGGAACTGCATTCGCTGGTAGACAGACATTCGCTTTCTGCAAGAGGTTTTGTTCGTAAAGGACCAACACTCTGTATCTCTCCCTCGCAGAGCCCGGCTGCCAAATTCGAAACGTCCAGCGATTGCGCCCACAGGAAAGCTGCCAGCACGGAAAGCTGTAGCTGGTTTTCACTGTCCCTTGGAACTGCATTCGCTGGTAGACAGACATTCACGTTCTGCAAAAACTTTCGTGCGTAATGAGGCAACACTGTGTACTTCTGTCTCGCAGAGCCCGGCTGCCAAATTCGAAACGTCCAGCGATTGCGCCCACAGGAAAGCTGCCAGCACGGAAAGCTGTAGCTGGTTTTCACTGTCCCTTGGAACTGCATTCGCTGGTAGACAGACATTCGCGTTCTGCAAAAGCTTTCGTTCGTAAAGGGGCAACACTGTGTCTTTCTCTCTGGCAGAGCCCGGCTGCCAAATTCGAAACGTCCAACGATTGCGCCCACAGGAAAGCTGCCAGCACGGAAAGCTGTAGCTGGTTTTCACTGTCCCTTGGAACTGCATTCGCTGGTAGACAGATATTCGCGTTCTGCAAAATCTTTCGTGCGTAATCATGCAACACTGTGTACTTCTGTGTCGCAGAGCCCGGCTGCCAAATTCGAAACGTCCAGCGATTGCGCCCACAGGAAAGCTGCCAGCACGGAAAGCTGTAGCTGGTTTTCACTGTCCCTTGGAACTGCATTCGCTGGTAGACAGACATTCGCGTTCTGCAACAGCTTTCGTTCGTAAAGGGGCAACACTGTGTATTTCTGTCTCGCAGGGCCCGGTTGCCAAATTCGAAACGTCCAGTGATTGCGCCCACAGGAAAGCTGCCAGCACGGAAAGCTGTAGCTGGTTTTCACTGTCCATTGGAACTGCATTCGGTGGTAGACAGACATTCGCGTTCTGCAACAGCTTTCGTTCGTAAAGGGGCAAAACTGTGTATTTCTCTCTGGCAGAGCCCGGCTGCCAAATTCGAAACGTCCAGCGATTGCGCCCACAGGAAAGCTGCCAGCACGGAAAGCTGTAGCTGGTTTTCACTGTCCCTTGGAACTGCATTCGCTGCTACACAGACATTCGCGTTCTGCAAAAACTTTCGTTCGTAAAGGGGCAACACTGTGTATTTCTCTCTGGCAGACCCCGGCTGCCAATTTCGGAACGTCCAGCGATTGCGCCCACAGGAAAGCTGCCAGCACGGAAAGCTGTAGCTGGTTTTCACTGTCCCTTGGAACTGCATTCGCTGGTAGACAGACATTCGCTTTCTGCAATAGGTTTTGTTCGTAAAGGACCAACACTCTGTATCTCTCCCTCGCAGACCCCGGCTGCCAAATTCGAAACGTCCAGCGATTGCGCCCACAGGAAAGCTGCCAGCACGGAAAGCTGTAGCTGGTTTTCACTGTCCCTTGGAACTGCATTCGCTGGTAGGCAGACATTCGCGTTCTGCAACAGCTTTCGTTCGTAATGAGGGAACACTGTGTACTTCTGTCTCGCAGAGCCCGGCTGCCAAATTCGAAACGTCCAGCGATTGCGCCCACAGGAAAGCTGCCAGCACGGAAAGCTGTAGCTGGTTTTCACTGTCCCTTGGAACTGCATTCGCTGGTAGACAGACATTCGCTTTCTGCAAGAGGTTTTGTTCGTAAAGGACCAACACTCTGTATCTCTCCCTCGCAGAGCCCGGCTGCCAAATTTGAAACGTCCAGCGATTGCGCCCACAGGAAAGCTGCCAGCACAGAAAGCTGTAGCTGGTTTTCACTGTCCCTTGGAACTGCATTCGCTGGTAGACAGACATTCACGTTCTGCAAAAACTTTCGTGCGTAATGAGGCAACACTGTGTACTTCTGTCTCGCAGAGCCCGGCTGCCAAATTCGAAACGTCCAGCGATTGCGCCCACAGGAAAGCTGCCAGCACGGAAAGCTGTAGCTGGTTTTCACTGTCCCTTGGAACTGCATTCGCTGGTAGACAGACATTCGCGTTCTGCAACAGCTTTCGTTCGTAAAGCGGCAACACTGTGTATTTCTCTCTGGCAGAGCCCGGCTGCCAAATTCGAAACGTCCAGCGATTGCGCCCACAGGAAAGCTGCCAGCACGGAAAGCTGTAGCTGGTTTTCACTGTCCCTTGGAACTGCATTCGCTGGTAGACAGACATTCGCGTTCTGCAAAAGCTTTCGTTCGTAAAGGGGCAACACTGTGTATTTCTCTCTGGCAGACCCCGGCTGCCAAATTCGAAACCTCCAGCGACTGCGCCCACAGGAAAGCTGCCAGCACGGAAAGCTGTAGCTGGTTTTCACTGTCCCTTGGAACTGCATTCGCTGGTAGACAGACATTCGCGTTCTGCAACAGCTTTCGTTCGTAAAGGGGCAACACTGTGTATTTCTCTCTGGCAGAGCCCGGCTGCCAAATTCGAAACGTCCAGCGATTGCGCCCACAGGAAAGCTGCCAGCACGGAAAGCTGTAGCTGGTTTTCACTGTCCCTTGGAACTGCATTCGCTGGTAGACAGACATTCGCGTTCTGCAAAAGCTTTCGTTCGTAAAGGGGCAACACTGTGTCTTTCTCTCTGGCAGAGCCCGGCTGCCAAATTCGAAACGTCCAGCGATTGCGCCCACAGGAAAGCTGCCAGCACGGAAAGCTGTAGCTGGTTTTCACTGTCCCTTGGAACTGCATTCGCTGGTAGACAGACATTCGCGTTCTGCAACAGCTTTCGTTCGTAAAGCGGCAACACTGTGTATTTCTCTCTGGCAGAGCCCGGCTGCCAAATTCGAAACGTCCAGCGATTGCGCCCACAGGAAAGCTGCCAGCACGGAAAGCTGTAGCTGGTTTTCACTGTCCCTTGGAACTGCATTCGCTGGTAGACAGACATTCGCGTTCTGCAACAGCTTTCGTTCGTAAAGGGGCAACACTGTGTATTTCTCTCTGGCAGAGCCCGGCTGCCAAATTCGAAACGTCCAGCGATTGCGCCCACAGGAAAGCTGCCAGCACGGAAAGCTGTAGCTGGTTTTCACTGTCCCTTGGAACTGCATTCGCTGGTAGACAGACATTCGCGTTCTGCAAAAGCTTTCGTTCGTAAAGGGGCAACACTGTGTCTTTCTCTCTGGCAGAGCCCGGCTGCCAAATTCGAAACGTCCAGCGATTGCGCCCACAGGAAAGCTGCCAGCACGGAAAGCTGTAGCTGGTTTTCACTGTCCCTTGGAACTGCATTCGCTGGTAGACAGATATTCGCGTTCTGCAAAATCTTTCGTGCGTAATCATGCAACACTGTGTACTTCTGTGTCGCAGAGCCCGGCTGCCAAATTCGAAACGTCCAGCGATTGCGCCCACAGGAAAGCTGCCAGCACGGAAAGCTGTAGCTGGTTTTCACTGTCCATTGGAACTGCATTCGGTGGTAGACAGACATTCGCGTTCTGCAACAGCTTTCGTTCGTAAAGGGGCAAAACTGTGTATTTCTCTCTGGCAGAGCCCGGCTGCCAAATTCGAAACGTCCAGCGATTGCGCCCACAGGAAAGCTGCCAGCACGGAAAGCTGTAGCTGGTTTTCACTGTCCCTTGGAACTGCATTCGCTGGTAGACAGACATTCGCTTTCTGCAAGAGGTTTTGTTCGTAAAGGACCAACACTCTGTATCTCTCCCTCGCAGAGCCCGGCTGCCAAATTCGAAACGTCCAGCGATTGCGCCCACAGGAAAGCTGCCAGCACGGAAAGCTGTAGCTGGTTTTCACTGTCCCTTGGAACTGCATTCGCTGGTAGACAGACATTCGCGTTCTGCAACAGCTTTCGTTCGTAATGAGGCAACACTGTGTACTTCTGTCTCGCAGAGCCCGGCTGCCAAATTCGAAACGTCCAGCGATTGCGCCCACAGGAAAGCTGCCAGCACGGAAAGCTGTAGCTGGTTTTCACTGTCCCTTGGAACTGCATTCGCTGGTAGACAGACATTCGCTTTCTGCAAGAGGTTTTGTTCGTAAAGGACCAACACTCTGTATCTCTCCCTCGCAGAGCCCGGCTGCCAAATTCGAAACGTCCAGCGATTGCGCCCACAGGAAAGCTGCCAGCACGGAAAGCTGTAGCTGGTTTTCACTGTCCCTTGGAACTGCATTCGCTGGTAGACAGACATTCACGTTCTGCAAAAACTTTCGTGCGTAATGAGGCAACACTGTGTACTTCTGTCTCGCAGAGCCCGGCTGCCAAATTCGAAACGTCCAGCGATTGCGCCCACAGGAAAGCTGCCAGCACGGAAAGCTGTAGCTGGTTTTCACTGTCCCTTGGAACTGCATTCGCTGGTAGACAGATATTCGCGTTCTGCAAAATCTTTCGTGCGTAATCATGCAACACTGTGTACTTCTGTGTCGCAGAGCCCGGCTGCCAAATTCGAAACGTCCAGCGATTGCGCCCACAGGAAAGCTGCCAGCACGGAAAGCTGTAGCTGGTTTTCACTGTCCCTTGGAACTGCATTCGCTGGTAGACAGACATTCGCGTTCTGCAACAGCTTTCGTTCGTAAAGGGGCAACACTGTGTATTTCTGTCTCGCAGGGCCCGGTTGCCAAATTCGAAACGTCCAGTGATTGCGCCCACAGGAAAGCTGCCAGCACGGAAAGCTGTAGCTGGTTTTCACTGTCCCTTGGAACTGCATTCGGTGGTAGACAGACATTCGCGTTCTGCAACAGCTTTCGTTCGTAAAGGGGCAAAACTGTGTATTTCTCTCTGGCAGAGCCCGGCTGCCAAATTCGAAACGTCCAGCGATTGCGCCCACAGGAAAGCTGCCAGCACGGAAAGCTGTAGCTGGTTTTCACTGTCCTTGGAACTGCATTCGCTGCTACACAGACATTCGCGTTCTGCAAAAACTTTCGTTCGTAAAGGGGCAACAATGTGTATTTCTCTCTGGCAGACCCCGGCTGCCAATTTCGGAACGTCCAGCGATTGCGCCCACAGGAAAGCTGCCAGCACGGAAAGCTGTAGCTGGTTTTCACTGTCCTTGGAACTGCATTCGCTGGTAGACAGACATTCGCTTTCTGCAATAGGTTTTGTTCGTAAAGGACCAACACTCTGTATCTCTCCCTCGCAGAGCCCGGCTGCCAAATTCGAAACGTCCAGCGATTGCGCCCACAGGAAAGCTGCCAGCACGGAAAGCTGTAGCTGGTTTTCACTGTCCCTTGGAACTGCATTCGCTGGTAGGCAGACATTCGCGTTCTGCAACAGCTTTCGTTCGTAATGAGGCAACACTGTGTACTTCTGTCTCGCAGAGCCCGGCTGCCAAATTCGAAACGTCCAGCGATTGCGCCCACAGGAAAGCTGCCAGCACGGAAAGCTGTAGCTGGTTTTCACTGTCCCTTGGAACTGCATTCGCTGGTAGACAGACATTCGCTTTCTGCAAAATCTTTCGTGCGTAATCATGCAACACTGTGTACTTCTGTGTCGCAGAGCCCGGCTGCCAAATTCGAAACGTCCAGCGATTGCGCCCACAGGAAAGCTGCCAGCACGGAAAGCTGTAGCTGGTTTTCACTGTCCCTTGGAACTGCATTCGCTGGTAGGCAGACATTCACGTTCTGCAAAAACTTTCGTGCGTAATGAGGCAACACTGTGTACTTCTGTCTCGCAGAGCCCGGCTGCCAAATTCGAAACGTCCAGCGATTGCGCCCACAGGAAAGCTGCCAGCACGGAAAGCTGTAGCTGGTTTTCACTGTCCCTTGGAACTGCATTCGCTGGTAGACAGACATTCGCGTTCTGCAACAGCTTTCGTTCGTAAAGCGGCAACACTGTGTATTTCTCTCTGGCAGAGCCCGGCTGCCAAATTCGAAACGTCCAGCGATTGCGCCCACAGGAAAGCTGCCAGCACGGAAAGCTGTAGCTGGTTTTCACTGTCCCTTGGAACTGCATTCGCTGGTAGACAGACATTCGCGTTCTGCAAAAGCTTTCGTGCGTAAAGGGGCAACACTGTGTCTTTCTCTCTGGCAGAGCCCGGCTGCCAAATTCGAAACGTCCAGCGATTGCGCCCACAGGAAAGCTGCCAGCACGGAAAGCTGTAGCTGGTTTTCACTGTCCCTTGGAACTGCATTCGCTGGTAGACAGACATTCGCGTTCTGCAACAGCTTTCGTTCGTAAAGCGGCAACACTGTGTATTTCTCTCTGGCAGAGCCCGGCTGCCAAATTCGAAACGTCCAGCGATTGCGCCCACAGGAAAGCTGCCAGCACGGAAAGCTGTAGCTGGTTTTCACTGTCCCTTGGAACTGCATTCGCTGGTAGACAGACATTCGCGTTCTGCAACAGCTTTCGTTCGTAAAGGGGCAACACTGTGTATTTCTCTCTGGCAGAGCCCGGCTGCCAAATTCGAAACGTCCAGCGATTGCGCCCACAGGAAAGCTGCCAGCACGGAAAGCTGTAGCTGGTTTTCACTGTCCCTTGGAACTGCATTCGCTGGTAGACAGACATTCGCGTTCTGCAAAAGCTTTCGTTCGTAAAGGGGCAACACTGTGTCTTTCTCTCTGGCAGAGCCCGGCTGCCAAATTCGAAACGTCCAACGATTGCGCCCACAGGAAAGCTGCCAGCACGGAAAGCTGTAGCTGGTTTTCACTGTCCCTTGGAACTGCATTCGCTGGTAGACAGATTTTCGCGTTCTGCAAAATCTTTCGTGCGTAATCATGCAACACTGTGTACTTCTGTGTCGCAGAGCCCGGCTGCCAAATTCGAAACGTCCAGCGATTGCGCCCACAGGAAAGCTGCCAGCACGGAAAGCTGTAGCTGGTTTTCACTGTCCCTTGGAACTGCATTCGCTGGTAGACAGACATTCGCGTTCTGCAACAGCTTTCGTTCGTAAAGGGGCAACACTGTGTATTTCTGTCTCGCAGGGCCCGGTTGCCAAATTCGAAACGTCCAGTGATTGCGCCCACAGGAAAGCTGCCAGCACGGAAAGCTGTAGCTGGTTTTCACTGTCCATTGGAACTGCATTCGGTGGTAGACAGACATTCGCGTTCTGCAACAGCTTTCGTTCGTAAAGGGGCAAAACTGTGTATTTCTCTCTGGCAGAGCCCGGCTGCCAATTTCGGAACGTCCAGCGATTGCGCCCACAGGAAAGCTGCCAGCACGGAAAGCTGTAGCTGGTTTTCACTGTCCCTTGGAACTGCATTCGCTGGTAGACAGACATTCGCTTTCTGCAAGAGGTTTTGTTCGTAAAGGACCAACACTCTGTATCTCTCCCTCGCAGAGCCCGGCTGCCAAATTCGAAACGTCCAGCGATTGCGCCCACAGGAAAGCTGCCAGCACGGAAAGCTGTAGCTGGTTTTCACTGTCCCTTTGAACTGCATTCGCTGGTAGACAGACATTCGCGTTCTGCAAAAGCTTTCGTTCGTAATGAGGCAACACTGTGTACTTCTGTCTCGCAGAGCCCGGCTGCCAAATTCGAAACGTCCAGCGATTGCGCCCACAGGAAAGCTGCCAGCACGGAAAGCTGTAGCTGGTTTTCACTGTCCCTTGGAACTGCATTCGCTGGTAGACAGACATTCGCTTTCTGCAAGAGGTTTTGTTCGTAAAGGACCAACACTCTGTATCTCTCCCTCGCAGAGCCCGGCTGCCAAATTCGAAACGTCCAGCGATTGCGCCCACAGGAAAGCTGCCAGCACGGAAAGCTGTAGCTGGTTTTCACTGTCCCTTGGAACTGCATTCGCTGGTAGACAGACATTCACGTTCTGCAAAAACTTTCGTGCGTAATGAGGCAACACTGTGTACTTCTGTCTCGCAGAGCCCGGCTGCTAAATTCGAAACGTCCAGCGATTGCGCCCACAGGAAAGCTGCCAGCACGGAAAGCTGTAGCTGGTTTTCACTGTCCCTTGGAACTGCATTCGCTGGTAGACAGACATTCGCGTTCTGCAAAAGCTTTCGTTCGTAAAGGGGCAACACTGTGTCTTTCTCTCTGGCAGAGCCCGGCTGCCAAATTCGAAACGTCCAACGATTGCGCCCACAGGAAAGCTGCCAGCACGGAAAGCTGTAGCTGGTTTTCACTGTCCCTTGGAACTGCATTCGCTGGTAGACAGATATTCGCGTTCTGCAAAATCTTTCGTGCGTAATCATGCAACACTGTGTACTTCTGTGTCGCAGAGCCCGGCTGCCAAATTCGAAACGTCCAGCGATTGCGCCCACAGGAAAGCTGCCAGCACGGAAAGCTGTAGCTGGTTTTCACTGTCCATTGGAACTGCATTCGGTGGTAGACAGACATTCGCGTTCTGCAACAGCTTTCGTTCGTAAAGGGGCAACACTGTGTATTTCTGTCTCGCAGGGCCCGGTTGCCAAATTCGAAACGTCCAGTGATTGCGCCCACAGGAAAGCTGCCAGCACGGAAAGCTGTAGCTGGTTTTCACTGTCCATTGGAACTGCATTCGGTGGTAGACAGACATTCGCGTTCTGCAACAGCTTTCGTTCGTAAAGGGGCAAAACTGTGTATTTCTCTCTGGCAGAGCCCGGCTGCCAAATTCGAAACGTCCAGCGATTGCGCCCACAGGAAAGCTGCCAGCACGGAAAGCTGTAGCTGGTTTTCACTGTCCCTTGGATCTGCATTCGCTGCTACACAGACATTCGCGTTCTGCAAAAACTTTCGTTCGTAAAGGGGCAACACTGTGTATTTCTCTCTGGCAGACCCCGGCTGCCAATTTCGGAACGTCCAGCGATTGCGCCCACAGGAAAGCTGCCAGCACGGAAAGCTGTAGCTGGTTTTCACTGTCCCTTGGAACTGCATTCGCTGGTAGACAGACATTCGCTTTCTGCAAGAGGTTTTGTTCGTAAAGGACCAACACTCTGTATCTCTCCCTCGCAGAGCCCGGCTGCCAAATTCGAAACGTCCAGCGATTGCGCCCACAGGAAAGCTGCCAGCACGGAAAGCTGTAGCTGGTTTTCACTGTCCCTTGGAACTGCATTCGCTGGTAGACAGACATTCACGTTCTGCAAAAACTTTCGTGCGTAATGAGGCAACACTGTGTACTTCTGTCTCGCAGAGCCCGGCTGCCAAATTCGAAACGTCCAGCGATTGCGCCCACAGGAAAGCTGCCAGCACGGAAAGCTGTAGCTGGTTTTCACTGTCCCTTGGAACTGCATTCGCTGGTAGACAGACATTCGCGTTCTGCAACAGCTTTCGTTCGTAAAGCGGCAACACTGTGTATTTCTCTCTGGCAGAGCCCGGCTGCCAAATTCGAAACGTCCAGCGATTGCGCCCACAGGAAAGCTGCCAGCACGGAAAGCTGTAGCTGGTTTTCACTGTCCCTTGGAACTGCATTCGCTGGTAGACAGACATTCGCGTTCTGCAAAAGCTTTCGTTCGTAAAGGGGCAACACTGTGTCTTTCTCTCTGGCAGAGCCCGGCTGCCAAATTCGAAACGTCCAGCGATTGCGCCCACAGGAAAGCTGCCAGCACGGAAAGCTGTAGCTGGTTTTCACTGTCCCTTGGAACTGCATTCGCTGGTAGACAGACATTCGCGTTCTGCAACAGCTTTCGTTCGTAATGGGGCAACACTGTGTATTTCTCTCTGGCAGAGCCCGGCTGCCAAATTCGAAACGTCCAGCGATTGCGCCCACAGGAAAGCTGCCAGCACGGAAAGCTGTAGCTGGTTTTCACTGTCCCTTGGAACTGCATTCGCTGGTAGACAGACATTCGCGTTCTGCAACAGCTTTCGTTCGTAAAGGGGCAACACTGTGTATTTCTCTCTGGCAGAGCCCGGCTGCCAAATTCGAAACGTCCAGCGATTGCGCCCACAGGAAAGCTGCCAGCACGGAAAGCTGTAGCTGGTTTTCACTGTCCCTTGGAACTGCATTCGCTGGTAGACAGACATTCGCGTTCTGCAAAAGCTTTCGTTCGTAAAGGGGCAACACTGTGTCTTTCTCTCTGGCAGAGCCCGGCTGCCAAATTCGAAACGTCCAACGATTGCGCCCACAGGAAAGCTGCCAGCACGGAAAGCTGTAGCTGGTTTTCACTGTCCCTTGGAACTGCATTCGCTGGTAGACAGATATTCGCGTTCTGCAAAATCTTTCGTGCGTAATCATGCAACACTGTGTACTTCTGTGTCGCAGAGCCCGGCTGCCAAATTCGAAACGTCCAGCGATTGCGCCCACAGGAAAGCTGCCAGCACGGAAAGCTGTAGCTGGTTTTCACTGTCCCTTGGAACTGCATTCGCTGGTAGACAGACATTCGCGTTCTGCAACAGCTTTCGTTCGTAAAGGGGCAACACTGTGTATTTCTGTCTCGCAGGGCCCGGTTGCCAAATTCGAAACGTCCAGTGATTGCGCCCACAGGAAAGCTGCCAGCACGGAAAGCTGTAGCTGGTTTTCACTGTCCATTGGAACTGCATTCGGTGGTAGACAGACATTCGCGTTCTGCAACAGCTTTCGTTCGTAAAGGGGCAAAACTGTGTATTTCTCTCTGGCAGAGCCCGGCTGCCAAATTCGAAACGTCCAGCGATTGCGCCCACAGGAAAGCTGCCAGCACGGAAAGCTGTAGCTGGTTTTCACTGTCCCTTGGAACTGCATTCGCTGCTACACAGACATTCGCGTTCTGCAAAAACTTTCGTTCGTAAAGGGGCAACACTGTGTCTTTCTCTCTGGCAGAGCCCGGCTGCCAATTTCGGAACGTCCAGCGATTGCGCCCACAGGAAAGCTGCCAGCACGGAAAGCTGTAGCTGGTTTTCACTGTCCCTTGGAACTGCATTCGCTGGTAGACAGACATTCGCTTTCTGCAAGAGGTTTTGTTCGTAAAGGACCAATACTCTGTATCTCTCCCTCGCAGAGCCCGGCTGCCAAATTCGAAACGTCCAGCGATTGCGCCCACAGGAAAGCTGCCAGCACGGAAAGCTGTAGCTGGTTTTCACTGTCCCTTGGAACTGCATTCGCTGGTAGACAGACATTCACGTTCTGCAAAAACTTTCGTGCGTAATGAGGCAACACTGTGTACTTCTGTCTCGCAGAGCCCGGCTGCTAAATTCGAAACGT
Organism: Mycteria americana; assembly: GCF_035582795.1. Classification (NCBI taxonomy): domain Eukaryota; kingdom Metazoa; phylum Chordata; class Aves; order Ciconiiformes; family Ciconiidae; genus Mycteria; species Mycteria americana. The sequence continues at coordinate 1,181,330 of NW_027445632.1, read as the reverse complement.
CCAGCGATTGCGCCCACAGGAAAGCTGCCAGCACGGAAAGCTGTAGCTGGTTTTCACTGTCCCTTGGAACTGCATTCGCTGGTAGACAGACATTCACGTTCTGCAAAAGCCTTCGTTCGTAAAGGGGCAACACTGTGTCTTTCTCTCTGGCAGAGCCCGGCTGCCAAATTCGAAACGTCCAACGATTGCGCCCACAGGAAAGCTGCCAGCACGGAAAGCTGTAGCTGGTTTTCACTGTCCCTTGGAACTGCATTCGCTGGTAGACAGATATTCGCGTTCTGCAAAATCTTTCGTGCGTAATCATGCAACACTGTGTACTTCTGTGTCGCAGAGCCCGGCTGCCAAATTCGAAACGTCCAGCGATTGCGCCCACAGGAAAGCTGCCAGCACGGAAAGCTGTAGCTGGTTTTCACTGTCCCTTGGAACTGCATTCGCTGGTAGACAGACATTCGCGTTCTGCAACAGCTTTCGTTCGTAAAGGGGCAACACTGTGTATTTCTGTCTCGCAGGGCCCGGTTGCCAAATTCGAAACGTCCAGTGATTGCGCCCACAGGAAAGCTGCCAGCACGGAAAGCTGTAGCTGGTTTTCACTGTCCATTGGAACTGCATTCGGTGGTAGACAGACATTCGCGTTCTGCAACAGCTTTCGTTCGTAAAGGGGCAAAACTGTGTATTTCTCTCTGGCAGAGCCCGGCTGCCAAATTCGAAACGTCCAGCGATTGCGCCCACAGGAAAGCTGCCAGCACGGAAAGCTGTAGCTGGTTTTCACTGTCCCTTGGAACTGCATTCGCTGCTACACAGACATTCGCGTTCTGCAAAAACTTTCGTTCGTAAAGGGGCAACACTGTGTATTTCTCTCTGGCAGACCCCGGCTGCCAATTTCGGAACGTCCAGCGATTGCGCCCACAGGAAAGCTGCCAGCACGGAAAGCTGTAGCTGGTTTTCACTGTCCCTTGGAACTGCATTCGCTGGTAGACAGACATTCACGTTCTGCAAAAACTTTCGTGCGTAATGAGGCAACACTGTGTACTTCTGTCTCGCAGAGCCCGGCTGCCAAATTCGAAACGTCCAGCGATTGCGCCCACAGGAAAGCTGCCAGCACGGAAAGCTGTAGCTGGTTTTCACTGTCCCTTGGAACTGCATTCGCTGGTAGACAGACATTCGCGTTCTGCAACAGCTTTCGTTCGTAAAGGGGCAACACTGTGTATTTCTCTCTGGCAGAGCCCGGCTGCCAAATTCGAAACGTCCAGCGATTGCGCCCACAGGAAAGCTGCCAGCACGGAAAGCTGTAGCTGGTTTTCACTGTCCCTTGGAACTGCATTCGCTGGTAGACAGACATTCGCGTTCTGCAAAAACTTTCGTGCGTAATCAGGCAACTCTGTGTACTTCTGTGTCGCAGAGCCCGGCTGCCAAATTCGAAACGTCCAGCGATTGCGCCCACAGGAAAGCTGCCAGCACGGAAAGCTGTAGCTGGTTTTCACTGTCCCTTGGAACTGCATTCGCTGGTAGACAGACATTCGCGTTCTGCAACAGCTTTCGTTCGTAAAGGGGCAACACTGTGTATTTCTCTCTGGCAGAGCCCGGCTGCCAAATTCGAAACGTCCAGCGATTGCGCCCACAGGAAAGCTGCCAGCACGGAAAGCTGTAGCTGGTTTTCACTGTCCCTTGGAACTGCATTCGCTGGTAGACAGACATTCGCGTTCTGCAAAAGCTTTCGTTCGTAAAGGGGCAACACTGTGTCTTTCTCTCTGGCAGAGCCCGGCTGCCAAATTCGAAACGTCCAGCGATTGCGCCCACAGGAAAGCTGCCAGCACGGAAAGCTGTAGCTGGTTTTCACTGTCCCTTGGAACTGCATTCGCTGGTAGACAGACATTCGCGTTCTGCAACAGCTTTCATTCGTAAAGCGGCAACACTGTGTATTTCTCTCTGGCAGAGCCCGGCTGCCAAATTCGAAACGTCCAGCGATTGCGCCCACAGGAAAGCTGCCAGCACGGAAAGCTGTAGCTGGTTTTCACTGTCCCTTGGAACTGCATTCGCTGGTAGACAGACATTCGCGTTCTGCAAAAGCTTTCGTTCGTAAAGGGGCAACACTGTGTATTTCTCTCTGGCAGACCCCGGCTGCCAAATTCGAAACCTCCAGCGACTGCGCCCACAGGAAAGCTGCCAGCACGGAAAGCTGTAGCTGGTTTTCACTGTCCCTTGGAACTGCATTCGCTGGTAGACAGACATTCACGTTCTGCAAAAACTTTCGTGCGTAATGAGGCAACACTGTGTACTTCTGTCTCGCAGAGCCCGGCTGCCAAATTCGAAACGTCCAGCGATTGCGCCCACAGGAAAGCTGCCAGCACGGAAAGCTGTAGCTGGTTTTCACTGTCCCTTGGAACTGCAGTCGCTGGTAGACAGACATTCGCGTTCTGCAACAGCTTTCGTTCGTAAAGGGGCAACACTGTGTCTTTCTCTCTGGCAGAGCCCGGCTACCAAATTCGAAACGTCCAGCGATTGCGCCCACAGGAAAGCTGCCAGCACGGAAAGCTGTAGCTGGTTTTCACTGTCCCTTGGAACTGCATTCGCTGCTACACAGACATTCGCGTTCTGCAAAAGCTTTCGTTCGTAAAGGGGCAACACTGTGTATTTCTCTCTCGCAGAGCCCGGCTGCCAAATTCGAAACGTCCAGCGATTGCGCCCACAGGAAAGCTGCCAGCACGGAAAGCTGTAGCTGGTTTTCACTGTCCATTGGAACTGCATTCGCTGCTACACAGACATTCGCGTTCTGCAAAAGTTTTCGTTCGTGAAGGGGCAACACTGTGTATTTCTCTCTCGCAGAGCCCGGCTGCCAAATTCGAAACGTCCAGCGATTGCGCCCACAGGAAAGCTGCCAGCACGGAAAGCTGTAGCTGGTTTTCACTGTCCCTTGGAACTGCATTCGCTGGTAGACAGACATTCGCGTTCTGCAAAAGCTTTCGTGCGTAATGAGGCAACGCTTTGTACTTCTGTCTCGCAGAGCCTGGCTGCCAAATTCGAAACGTCCAGTGATTGCGCCCAGAGGAAAGTGCCAGCACGGAAAGCTGTAGCTGGTTTTCACTGTCCCTTGGAACTGCATTCGCTGCTACACAGACATTCGCGTTCTGCAAAAACTTTCGTGCGTAATCAGGCAACACTGTGTACTTCTGTCTCACAGAGCCTGGCTGCCAAATTCGAAACGTCCAGCGATTGCGCCCATAGGAAAGCTGCCAGCACGGAAAGCTGTAGCTGGTTTTCACTGTCCATTGGAACTGCATTCGCTGGTAGACAGACATTCGCGTTCTGCAACAGCTTTCGTTCGTAAAGGGGCAAAACTGTGTATTTCTCTCTGGCAGAGCCCGGCTGCCAAATTCGAAACGTCCAGCGATTGCGCCCACAGGAAAGCTGCCAGCACGGAAAGCTGTAGCTGGTTTTCACTGTCCCTTGGAACTGCATTCGCTGGTAGACAGACATTCGCGTTCTGCAACAGCTTTCGTTCGTAAAGGGGCAAAACTGTGTATTTCTCTCTCGCAGAGCCCGGCTGCCAAATTCGAAACGTCCAGCGATTGCGCCCACAGGAAAGCTGCCAGCACAGAAAGCTGTAGCTGGTTTTCACTGTCCCTTGGAACTGCATTCGCTGCTACACATACATTCGTGTTCTGCAAAAACTTTCGTGCGTAATCAGGCAACACTGTGTACTTCTGTCTCGCAGAGCCTGGCTGCCAAATTCGAAACGTCCAGCGATTGCGCCCACAGGAAAGCTGCCAGCACGGACAGCTGTAGCTGGTTTTCACTGTCCCTTGGAACTGCATTCGCTGCTACACAGACATTCGTGTTTTGCAAAAACTTTCGTTCGTAAAGGGGCAACCCTGTGTATTTCTCTCTGGCAGAGCCCGGCTGCCAAATTCGAAACGTCCAGCGATTGCGCCCACAGGAAAGCTGCCAGCACGGAAAGCTGTAGCTGGTTTTCACTGTCCCTTGGAACTGCATTCGCTGCTACACAGACATTCGCGTTCTGCAAAAGCTTTCGTTCGTAAAGGGGCAACACTGTGTATTTCTCTCTGGCAGAGCCCGGCTGCCAAATTCGAAACGTCCAGCGATTGCGCCCACAGGAAAGCTGCCAGCACGGAAAGCTGTAGCTGGTTTTCACTGTCCCTTGGAACTGCATTCGCTGCTACACAGACATTCGCGTTCTGCAAAAACTTTCGTTCCTAAAGGGGCAACACTGTGTCTTTCTCTCTGGCAGAGCCCGGCTGCCAAATTCGAAACGTCCAGCGATTGCGCCCACAGGAAAGCTGCCAGCACGGAAAGCTGTAGCTGGTTTTCACTGTCCCTTGGAACTGCATTCGCTGGTAGACAGACATTCGCGTTCTGCAACAGCTTTCGTTCGTAAAGGGGCAACACTGTGTATTTCTCTCTGGCAGAGCCCGGCTGCCAAATTCGAAACGTCCAGCGATTGCGCCCACAGGAAAGCTGCAAGCACGGAAAGCTGTAGCTGGTTTTCACTGTCCCTTGGAACTGCATTCGCTGCTACACAGACATTTGCGTTCTGCAAAAACTTTCGTGCGTAATCAGGCAACACTGTGTACTTCTGTCTCGCAGAGCCCGGCTGCCAAATTCGAAACGTCCAGCGATTGCGCCCACAGGAAAGCTGCCAGCACGGACAGCTGTAGCTGGTTTTCACTGTCCATTGGAACTGCATTCGCTGCTACACAGACATTCGCGTTCTGCAAAAGTTTTCGTTCGTAAAGGGGCAACACTGTGTATTTCTCTCTCGCAGAGCCGGCTGCCAAATTCGAAACGTCCAGCGATTGCGCCCACAGGAAAGCTGCCAGCACGGAAAGCTGTAGCTGGTTTTCACTGTCCCTTGGAACTGCATTCGCTGGTAGACAGACATTCGCGTTCTGCAAAAGCTTTCGTTCGTAAAGGGGCAACACTGTGTATTTCTCTCTGGGAGAGCCCGGCTGCCAAATTCGAAACGTCCAGCGATTGCGCCCACAGGAAAGCTGCCAGCACGGAAAGCTGTAGCTGGTTTTCACTGTCCCTTGGAACTGCATTCGCTGGTAGACAGACATTCGCGTTCTGCAAAAGCTTTCGTGCGTAATGAGGCAACGCTGTGTACTTCTGTCTCGCAGAGCCTGGCTGCCAAATTCGAAACGTCCAGCGATTGCGCCCACAGGAAAGCTGCCAGCACGGAAAGCTGTAGCTGGTTTTCACTGTCCCTTGGAACTGCATTCGCTGGTAGACAGACATTCGCTTTCTGCAAGAGGTTTTGTTCGTAAAGGACCAACACTCTGTATCTCTCCCTCGCAGAGCCCGGCTGCCAAATTCGAAACGTCCAGCGATTGCGCCCACAGGAAAGCTGCCAGCACGGAAAGCTGTAGCTGGTTTTCACTGTCCCTTGGAACTGCATTCGCTGGTAGACAGACATTCGCGTTCTGCAACAGCTTTCGTTCGTAAAGGGGCAACACTGTGTATTTCTGTCTCGCAGGGCCCGGTTGCCAAATTCGAAACGTCCAGTGATTGCGCCCACAGGAAAGCTGCCAGCACGGAAAGCTGTAGCTGGTTTTCACTGTCCCTTGGAACTGCATTCGCTGGTAGACAGACATTCGCGTTCTGCAAGAGGTTTTCTTCGTAAAGGACCAACACTCTGTATCTCTCCCTCGCAGAGTCCGGCTGCCAAATTCGAAACGTCCAGCGATTGCGCCCACAGGAAAGCTGCCAGCACGGACAGCTGTAGCTGGTTTTCACTGTCCCTTGGAACTGCATTCGCTGCTACACAGACATTCGCGTTCTGCAAAAGTTTTCGTTCGTAAAGGGGCAACACTGTGTATTTCTCTCTCGCAGAGCCCGGCTGCCAAATTCGAAACGTCCAGCGATTGCGCCCACAGGAAAGCTGCCAGCACGGAAAGCTGTAGCTGGTTTTCACTGTCCATTGGAACTGCATTCGGTGGTAGACAGACATTCGCGTTCTGCAACAGCTTTCGTTCGTAAAGGGGCAAAACTGTGTATTTCTCTCTGGCAGAGCCCGGCTGCCAAATTCGAAACGTCCAGCGATTGCGCCCACAGGAAAGCTGCCAGCACGGAAAGCTGTAGCTGGTTTTCACTGTCCCTTGGAACTGCATTCGCTGGTAGACAGACATTCGCGTTCTGCAAAAACTTTCGTTCGTAAAGGGGCAACACTGTGTATTTCTCTCTGGCAGACCCCGGCTGCCAATTTCGGAACGTCCAGCGATTGCGCCCACAGGAAAGCTGCCAGCACGGAAAGCTGTAGCTGGTTTTCACTGTCCCTTGGAACTGCATTCGCTGGTAGACAGACATTCGCGTTCTGCAAAAGCTTTCGTGCGTAATGAGGCAACGCTGTGTACTTCTGTCTCGCAGAGCCTGGCTGCCAAATTCGAAACGTCCAGCGATTGCGCCCACAGGAAAGCTGCCAGCACGGAAAGCTGTAGCTGGTTTTCACTGTCCCTTGGAACTGCATTCGCTGGTAGACAGACATTCGCTTTCTGCAAGAGGTTTTGTTCGTAAAGGACCAACACTCTGTATCTCTCCCTCGCAGAGCCCGGCTGCCAAATTCGAAACGTCCAGCGATTGCGCCCACAGGAAAGCTGCCAGCACGGAAAGCTGTAGCTGGTTTTCACTGTCCCTTGGAACTGCATTCGCTGGTAGACAGACATTCGCGTTCTGCAACAGCTTTCGTTCGTAAAGGGGCAACACTGTGTATTTCTGTCTCGCAGGGCCCGGTTGCCAAATTCGAAACGTCCAGTGATTGCGCCCACAGGAAAGCTGCCAGCACGGAAAGCTGTAGCTGGTTTTCACTGTCCCTTGGAACTGCATTCGCTGGTAGACAGACATTCGCGTTCTGCAAGAGGTTTTCTTCGTAAAGGACCAACACTCTGTATCTCTCCCTCGCAGAGCCCGGCTGCCAAATTCGAAACGTCCAGCGATTGCGCCCACAGGAAAGCTGCCAGCACGGACAGCTGTAGCTGGTTTTCACTGTCCCTTGGAACTGCATTCGCTGCTACACAGACATTCGCGTTCTGCAAAAGTTTTCGTTCGTAAAGGGGCAACACTGTGTATTTCTCTCTCGCAGAGCCCGGCTGCCAAATTCGAAACGTCCAGCGATTGCGCCCACAGGAAAGCTGCCAGCACGGACAGCTGTAGCTGGTTTTCACTGTCCATTGGAACTGCATTCGGTGGTAGACAGACATTCGCGTTCTGCAACAGCTTTCGTTCGTAAAGGGGCAAAACTGTGTATTTCTCTCTGGCAGAGCCCGGCTGCCAAATTCGAAACGTCCAGCGATTGCGCCCACAGGAAAGCTGCCAGCACGGAAAGCTGTAGCTGGTTTTCACTGTCCCTTGGAACTGCATTCGCTGGTAGACAGACATTCGCGTTCTGCAAAAACTTTCGTTCGTAAAGGGGCAACACTGTGTATTTCTCTCTGGCAGACCCCGGCTGCCAATTTCGGAACGTCCAGCGATTGCGCCCACAGGAAAGCTGCCAGCACGGAAAGCTGTAGCTGGTTTTCACTGTCCCTTGGAACTGCATTCGCTGGTAGACAGACATTCGCTTTCTGCAAGAGGTTTTGTTCGTAAAGGACCAACACTCTGTATCTCTCCCTCGCAGAGCCCGGCTGCCAAATTCGAAACGTCCAGCGATTGCGCCCACAGGAAAGCTGCCAGCACGGAAAGCTGTAGCTGGTTTTCACTGTCCCTTGGAACTGCATTCGCTGGTAGACAGACATTCACGTTCTGCAAAAACTGTCGTGCGTAATGAGGCAACACTGTGTACTTCTGTCTCGCAGAACCCGGCTGCCAAATTCGAAACGTCCAGCGATTGCGCCCACAGGAAAGCTGCCAGCACGGAAAGCTGTAGCTGGTTTTCACTGTCCCTTGGAACTGCATTCGCTGGTAGACAGACATTCGCGTTCTGCAAAAGCTTTCGTTCGTAAAGGGGCAACACTGTGTATTTCTCTCTCGCAGAGCCCGGCTGCCAAATTCGAAACGTCCAGCGATTGCGCCCACAGGAAAGCTGCCAGCACGGAAAGCTGTAGCTGGTTTTCACTGTCCCTTGGAACTGCATTCGCTGGTAGACAGACATTCGCGTTCTGCAAAAGCTTTCGTTCGTAAAGGGGCAACACTGTGTATTTCTCTCTCGCAGAGCCCGGCTGCCAAATTCGAAACGTCCAGCGATTGCGCCCACAGGAAAGCTGCCAGCACGGAAAGCTGTAGCTGGTTTTCACTGTCCCTTGGAACTGCATTCGCTGGTAGACAGACATTCGCGTTCTGCAAAATCTTTCGTGCGTAATGAGGCAACGCTTTGTACTTCTGTCTCGCAGAGCCTGGCTGCCAAATTCGAAACGTCCAGTGATTGCGCCCACAGGAAAGTGCCAGCACGGAAAGCTGTAGCTGGTTTTCACTGTCCCTTGGAACTGCATTCGCTGCTACACAGACATTCGCGTTCTGCAAAAACTTTCGTGCGTAATCAGGCAACACTGTGTACTTCTGTCTCGCAGAGCCTGGCTGCCAAATTCGAAACGTCCAGCGATTGCGCCCACAGGAAAGCTGCCAGCACGGAAAGCTGTAGCTGGTTTTCACTGTCCCTTGGAACTGCATTCGCTGCTACACAGACATTCGCGTTCTGCAAAAGTTTTCGTTCGTAAAGGGGCAACACTGTGTATTTCTCTCTCGCAGAGCCCGGCTGCCAAATTCGAAACGTCCAGCGATTGCGCCCAGAGGAAAGCTGCCAGCACGGAAAGCTGTAGCTGGTTTTCACTGTCCCTTGGAACTGCATTCGCTGGTAGACAGACATTCGCGTTCTGCAAAAGCTTTCGTGCGTAAAGGGGCAACACTGTGTATTTCTCTCTCGCAGAGCCCGGCTGCCAAATTCGAAACGTCCAGCGATTGCCTCCACAGGAAAGCTGCCAGCACGGAAAGCTGTAGCTGGTTTTCACTGTCCCTTGGAACTGCATTCGCTGGTAGACAGACGTTCGGTTCTGCAACAGCTTTCGTTCGTAAAGGGGCAACACTGTGTATTTCTCTCTCACAGAGCCCGGCTGCCAAATTCGAAACATCCAGCGATTGCGCCCACAGGAAAGCTGCCAGCACGGAAAGCTGTAGCTGGTTTTCACTGTCCCTTGGAACTGCATTCGCTGGTAGACAGACATTCGCGTTCTGCAACAGCTTTCGTTCGTAAATGGGCAAAACTGTGTATTTCTCTCTGGCAGAGCCCGGCTGCCAAATTCGAAACGTCCAGCGATTGCCTCCACAGGAAAGCTGCCAGCACGGAAAGCTGTAGCTGGTTTTCACTGTCCCTTGGAACTGCATTCGCTGGTAGACAGACATTCGTGTTCTGCAACAGCTTTCGTTCGTAAAGGGGCAAAACTGTGTATTTCTCTCTCGCAGAGCCCGGCTGCCAAATTCGAAACGTCCAGCGATTGCGCCCACAGGACAGATGCCAGCACGGAAAGCTGTAGCTGGTTTTCACTGTCCCTTGGAACTGCATTCGCTGGTAGACAGACATTCGCGTTCTGCAAAAGCTTTCGTTCGTAAAGGGGCAACACTGTGTCTTTCTCTCTGGCAGAGCCCGGCTGCCAAATTCGAAACGTCCAGCGATTGCGCCCACAGGAAAGCTGCCAGCACGGAAAGCTGTAGCTGGTTTTCACTGTCCCTTGGAACTGCATTCGCTGGTAGACAGACATTCGCGTTCTGCAAAAGCTTTCGTTCGTAAAGGGGCAACACTGTGTATTTCTCTCTCGGAGAGCCCGGCTGCCAAATTCGAAACGTCCAGCGATTGCGCCCACAGGAAAGCTGCCAGCACGGAAAGCTGTAGCTGGTTTTCACTGTCCCTTGGAACTGCATTCGCTGGTAGACAGACATTCGCGTTCTGCAACAGCTTTCGTTCGTAAAGGGGCAACACTGTGTATTTCTGTCTCGCAGGGCCCGGTTGCCAAATTCGAAACGTACAGTGATTGCGCCCACAGGAAAGCTGCCAGCACGGAAAGCTGTAGCTGGTTTTCACTGTCCCTTGGAACTGCATTCGCTGGTAGACAGACATTCGCGTTCTGCAACAGCTTTCGTTCGTAAAGGGGCAACACTGTGTATTTCTGTCTCGCAGGGCCCGGTTGCCAAATTCGAAACGTACAGTGATTGCGCCCACAGGAAAGCTGCCAGCACGGAAAGCTGTAGCTGGTTTTCACTGTCCCTTGGAACTGCATTCGCTGGTAGACAGACAGTCGCGTTCTGCAAGAGGTTTTCTTCGTAAAGGACCAACACTCTGTATCTCTCCCTCGCAGAGCCCGGCTGCCAAATTCGAAACGTCCAGCGATTGCGCCCACAGGAAAGCTGCCAGCACGGACAGCTGTAGCTGGTTTTCACTGTCCATTGGAACTGCATTCGCTGCTACACAGACATTCGCGTTCTGCAAAAGTTTTCGTTCGTGAAGGGGCAACACTGTGTATTTCTCTCTCGCAGAGCCCGGCTGCCAAATTCGAAACGTCCAGCGATTGCGCCCACAGGAAAGCTGCCAGCACGGAAAGCTGTAGCTGGTTTTCACTGTCCCTTGGAACTGCATTCGCTGGTAGACAGACATTCGCGTTCTGCAAAAGCTTTCGTGCGTAATGAGGCAACGCTTTGTACTTCTGTCTCGCAGAGCCTGGCTGCCAAATTCGAAACGTCCAGTGATTGCGCCCACAGGAAAGTGCCAGCACGGAAAGCTGTAGCTGGTTTTCACTGTCCCTTGGAACTGCATTCGCTGCTACACAGACATTCGCGTTCTGCAAAAAGTTTCGTGCGTAATCAGGCAACACTGTGTACTTCTGTCTCACAGAGCCTGGCTGCCAAATTCGAAACGTCCAGCGATTGCGCCCACAGGAAAGCTGCCAGCACGGAAAGCTGTAGCTGGTTTTCACTGTCCATTGGAACTGCATTCGCTGGTAGACAGACATTCGCGTTCTGCAACAGCTTTCGTTCGTAAAGGGGCAACACTGTGTATTTCTCTCTCGCAGAGCCCGGCTGCCAAATTCGAAACGTCCAGCGATTGCGCCCACAGGAAAGCTGCCAGCACGGAAAGCTGTAGCTGGTTTTCACTGTCCCTTGGAACTGCATTCGCTGGTAGACAGACATTCGCGTTCTGCAACAGCTTTCGTTCGTAAAGGGGCAACACTGTGTATTTCTCTCTGGCAGAGCCCGGCTGCCAAATTCGAAACGTCCAGCGATTGCGCCCACAGGAAAGCTGCAAGCACGGAAAGCTGTAGCTGGTTTTCACTGTCCCTTGGAACTGCATTCGCTGCTACACAGACATTTGCGTTCTGCAAAAACTTTCGTGCGTAATCAGGCAACACTGTGTACTTCTGTCTCGCAGAGCCCGGCTGCCAAATTCGAAACGTCCAGCGATTGCGCCCACAGGAAAGCTGCCAGCACGGACAGCTGTAGCTGGTTTTCACTGTCCCTTGGAACTGCATTCGCTGCTACACAGACATTCGCGTTCTGCAAAAGTTTTCGTTCGTAAAGGGGCAACACTGTGTATTTCTCTCTCGCAGAGCCGGCTGCCAAATTCGAAACGTCCAGCGATTGCGCCCACAGGAAAGCTGCCAGCACGGAAAGCTGTAGCTGGTTTTCACTGTCCCTTGGAACTGCATTCGCTGGTAGACAGACATTCGCGTTCTGCAAAAGCTTTCGTTCGTAAAGGGGCAACACTGTGTATTTCTCTCTGGGAGAGCCCGGCTGCCAAATTCGAAACGTCCAGCGATTGCGCCCACAGGAAAGCTGCCAGCACGGAAAGCTGTAGCTGGTTTTCACTGTCCCTTGGAACTGCATTCGCTGGTAGACAGACATTCGCGTTCTGCAAAAGCTTTCGTGCGTAATGAGGCAACGCTGTGTACTTCTGTCTCGCAGAGCCTGGCTGCCAAATTCGAAACGTCCAGCGATTGCGCCCACAGGAAAGCTGCCAGCACGGAAAGCTGTAGCTGGTTTTCACTGTCCCTTGGAACTGCATTCGCTGGTAGACAGACATTCGCTTTCTGCAAGAGGTTTTGTTCGTAAAGGACCAACACTCTGTATCTCTCCCTCGCAGAGCCCGGCTGCCAAATTCGAAAGGTCCAGCGATTGCGCCCACAGGAAAGCTGCCAGCACGGAAAGCTGTAGCTGGTTTTCACTGTCCCTTGGAACTGCATTCGCTGGTAGACAGACATTCGCGTTCTGCAAGAGGTTTTCTTCGTAAAGGACCAACACTCTGTATCTCTCCCTCGCAGAGCCCGGCTGCCAAATTCGAAACGTCTAGCGATTGCGCCCACAGGAAAGCTGCCAGCACGGACAGCTGTAGCTGGTTTTCACTGTCCATTGGAACTGCATTCGCTGCTACACAGACATTCGCGTTCTGCAAAAGTTTTCGTTCGTGAAGGGGCAACACTGTGTATTTCTCTCTCGCAGAGCCCGGCTGCCAAATTCGAAACGTCCAGCGATTGCGCCCACAGGAAAGCTGCCAGCACGGAAAGCTGTAGCTGGTTTTCACTGTCCCTTGGAACTGCATTCGCTGGTAGACAGACATTCGCGTTCTGCAACAGCTTTCGTTCGTAAAGGGGCAAAACTGTGTATTTCTCTCTGGCAGAGCCCGGCTGCCAAATTCGAAACGTCCAGCGATTGCCTCCACAGGAAAGCTGCCAGCACGGAAAGCTGTAGCTGGTTTTCACTGTCCCTTGGAACTGCATTCGCTGGTAGACAGACATTCGCGTTCTGCAACAGCTTTCGTTCGTAAAGGGGCAAAACTGTGTATTTCTCTCTGGCAGAGCCCGGCTGCCAAATTCGAAACGTCCAGCGATTGCCTCCACAGGAAAGCTGCCAGCACGGAAAGCTGTAGCTGGTTTTCACTGTCCATTGGAACTGCATTCGCTGGTAGACAGACATTCGCGTTCTGCAACAGCTTTCGTTCGTAAAGGGGCAAAACTGTGTATTTCTCTCTCACAGAGCCCGGCTGCCAAATTCGAAACGTCCAGCGATTGCGCCCACAGGAAAGCTGCCAGCACAGAAAGCTGTAGCTGGTTTTCACTGTCCCTTGGAACTGCATTCGCTGGTAGACAGACATTCGCGTTCTGCAAAAGCTTTCGTTCGTAAAGGGGCAACACTGTGTATTTCTCCCTGGCAGAGTCCGGCTGCCAAATTCGAAACGTCCAGCGACTGCACCCACAGGAAAGCTGCCAGCACGGAAAGCTGTAGCTGGTTTTCACTGTCCCTTGGAACTGCATTCGCTGGTAGACAGACATTCGCGTTCTGCAAAAGCTTTCGTTCGTAAAGGGTCAACACTGTGTATTTCTCTCTGGCAGAGCCCGGCTTCCAAATTCGAAACGTCCAGCGATTGCGCCCACAGGAAAGCTGCCAGCACGGAAAGCTGTAGCTGGTTTTCACTGTCCCTTGGAACTGCATTCGCTGGTAGACAGACATTCGCGTTCTGCAAAAGCTTTCGTTCGTAAAGGGGCAACACTGTGTATTTCTCTCTCGCAGAGCCCGGCTGCCAAATTCGAAACGTCCAGCGATTGCGCCCACAGGAAAGCTGCCAGCACGGAAAGCTGTAGCTGGTTTTCACTGTCCCTTGGAACTGCATTCGCTGCTACACAGACATTCGTGTTTTGCAAAAACTTTCGTTCGTAAAGGGGCAACCCTGTGTCTTTCTCTCTGGCAGAGCCCGGCTGCCAAATTCGAAACGTCCAGCGATTGCGCCCATAGGAAAGCTGCCAGCACGGAAAGCTGTAGCTGGTTTTCACTGTCCCTTGGAACTGCATTCGCTGCTACACAGGCATTCGCGTTCTGCAACAGCTTTCGTTCGTAAAGGGGCAACACTGTGTATTTCTCTCTGGCAGAGCCCGGCTGCCAAATTCGAAACGTCCAGCGATTGCGCCCACAGGAAAGCTGCCAGCACGGAAAGCTGTAGCTGGTTTTCACTGTCCCTTGGAACTGCATTCGCTGGTAGACAGACATTCGCGTTCTGCAAAAGCTTTCGTTCGTAAAGGGGCAACACTGTGTCTTTCTCTCTGGCAGAGCCCGGCTGCCAAATTCGAAACGTCCAGCGATTGCGCCCACAGGAAAGCTGCCAGCACGGAAAGCTGTAGCTGGTTTTCACTGTCCCTTGGAACTGCATTCGCTGCTACACATACATTCGTGTTCTGCAAAAACTTTCGTGCGTAATCAGGCAACACTGTGTACTTCTGTCTCGCAGAGCCTGGCTGCCAAATTCGAAACGTCCAGCGATTGCGCCCACAGGAAAGCTGCCAGCACGGAAAGCTGTAGCTGGTTTTCACTGTCCCTTGGAACTGCATTCGCTGCTACACAGACATTCGTGTTTTGCAAAAACTTTCGTTCGTAAAGGGGCAACCCTGTGTATTTCTCTCTGGCAGAGCCCGGCTGCCAAATTCGAAACGTCCAGCGATTGCGCCCACAGGAAAGCTGCCAGCACGGAAAGCTGTAGCTGGTTTTCACTGTCCCTTGGAACTGCATTCGCTGCTACACAGACATTCGCGTTCTGCAAAAGCTTTCGTTCGTAAAGGGGCAACACTGTGTATTTCTCTCTGGCAGAGCCCGGCTGCCAAATTCGAAACGTCCAGCGATTGCGCCCACAGGAAAGCTGCCAGCACGGAAAGCTGTAGCTGGTTTTCACTGTCCCTTGGAACTGCATTCGCTGCTACACAGACATTCGCGTTCTGCAAAAACTTTCGTTCCTAAAGGGGCAACACTGTGTCTTTCTCTCTGGCAGAGCCCGGCTGCCAAATTCGAAACGTCCAGCGATTGCGCCCACAGGAAAGCTGCCAGCACGGAAAGCTGTAGCTGGTTTTCACTGTCCCTTGGAACTGCATTCGCTGGTAGACAGACATTCGCGTTCTGCAACAGCTTTCGTTCGTAAAGGGGCAACACTGTGTATTTCTCTCTGGCAGAGCCCGGCTGCCAAATTCGAAACGTCCAGCGATTGCGCCCACAGGAAAGCTGCCAGCACGGAAAGCTGTAGCTGGTTTTCACTGTCCCTTGGAACTGCATTCGCTGCTACACAGACATTTGCGTTCTGCAAAAACTTTCGTGCGTAATCAGGCAACACTGTGTACTTCTGTCTCGCAGAGCCCGGCTGCCAAATTCGAAACGTCCAGCGATTGCGCCCACAGGAAAGCTGCCAGCACGGACAGCTGTAGCTGGTTTTCACTGTCCATTGGAACTGCATTCGCTGCTACACAGACATTCGCGTTCTGCAAAAGTTTTCGTTCGTAAAGGGGCAACACTGTGTATTTCTCTCTCGCAGAGCCGGCTGCCAAATTCGAAACGTCCAGCGATTGCGCCCACAGGAAAGCTGCCAGCACGGAAAGCTGTAGCTGGTTTTCACTGTCCCTTGGAACTGCATTCGCTGGTAGACAGACATTCGCGTTCTGCAAAAGCTTTCGTTCGTAAAGGGGCAACACTGTGTATTTCTCTCTGGGAGAGCCCGGCTGCCAAATTCGAAACGTCCAGCGATTGCGCCCACAGGAAAGCTGCCAGCACGGAAAGCTGTGGCTGGTTTTCACTGTCCCTTGGAACTGCATTCGCTGGTAGACAGACATTCGCGTTCTGCAAAAGCTTTCGTGCGTAATGAGGCAACGCTGTGTACTTCTGTCTCGCAGAGCCTGGCTGCCAAATTCGAAACGTCCAGCGATTGCGCCCACAGGAAAGCTGCCAGCACGGAAAGCTGTAGCTGGTTTTCACTGTCCCTTGGAACTGCATTCGCTGCTACACAGACATTCGCGTTCTGCAAAAACTTTCGTTCCTAAAGGGGCAACACTGTGTCTTTCTCTCTGGCAGAGCCCGGCTGCCAAATTCGAAACGTCCAGCGATTGCGCCCACAGGAAAGCTGCCAGCACGGAAAGCTGTAGCTGGTTTTCACTGTCCCTTGGAACTGCATTCGCTGGTAGACAGACATTCGCGTTCTGCAACAGCTTTCGTTCGTAAAGGGGCAACACTGTGTATTTCTCTCTGGCAGAGCCCGGCTGCCAAATTCGAAACGTCCAGCGATTGCGCCCACAGGAAAGCTGCCAGCACGGAAAGCTGTAGCTGGTTTTCACTGTCCCTTGGAACTGCATTCGCTGGTAGACAGACATTCGCGTTCTGCAACAGCTTTCGTTCGTAAAGGGGCAACACTGTGTATTTCTCTCTGGCAGAGCCCGGCTGCCAAATTCGAAACGTCCAGCGATTGCGCCCACAGGAAAGCTGCCAGCACGGAAAGCTGTAGCTGGTTTTCACTGTCCCTTGGAACTGCATTCGCTGCTACACAGACATTTGCGTTCTGCAAAAACTTTCGTGCGTAATCAGGCAACACTGTGTACTTCTGTCTCGCAGAGCCCGGCTGCCAAATTCGAAACGTCCAGCGATTGCGCCCACAGGAAAGCTGCAAGCACGGAAAGCTGTAGCTGGTTTTCACTGTCCCTTGGAACTGCATTCGCTGCTACACAGACATTTGCGTTCTGCAAAAACTTTCGTGCGTAATCAGGCAACACTTTGTACTTCTGTCTCGCAGAGCCCGGCTGCCAAATTCGAAACGTCCAGCGATTGCGCCCACAGGAAAGCTGCCAGCACGGACAGCTGTAGCTGGTTTTCACTGTCCATTGGAACTGCATTCGCTGCTACACAGACATTCGCGTTCTGCAAAAGTTTTCGTTCGTAAAGGGGCAACACTTTGTATTTCTCTCTCGCAGAGCCGGCTGCCAAATTCGAAACGTCCAGCGATTGCGCCCACAGGAAAGCTGCCAGCACGGAAAGCTGTAGCTGGTTTTCACTGTCCCTTGGAACTGCATTCGCTGGTAGACAGACATTCGCGTTCTGCAAAAGCTTTCGTTCGTAAAGGGGCAACAATGTGTATTTCTCTCTGGGAGAGCCCGGCTGCCAAATTCGAAACGTCCAGCGATTGCGCCCACAGGAAAGCTGCCAGCACGGAAAGCTGTAGCTGGTTTTCACTGTCCCTTGGAACTGCATTCGCTGGTAGACAGACATTCGCGTTCTGCAAAAGCTTTCGTGCGTAATGAGGCAACGCTGTGTACTTCTGTCTCGCAGAGCCTGGCTGCCAAATTCGAAACGTCCAGCGATTGCGCCCACAGGAAAGTGCCAGTACGGAAAGCTGTAGCTGGTTTTCACTGTCCCTTGGAACTGCATTCGCTGCTACACAGACATTCGCGTTCTGCAAAAGTTTTCGTTCGTAAAGGGGCAACACTGTGTATTTCTCTCTCGCAGAGCCCGGCTGCCAAATTCGAAACGTCCAGCGATTGCGCCCATAGGAAAGCTGCCAGCACGGAAAGCTGTAGCTGGTTTTCACTGTCCCTTGGAACTGCATTCGCTGGTAGACAGACATTCGGTTCTGCAACAGCTTTCGTTCGTAAAGGGGCAACACTGTGTATTTCTCTCTGGCAGAGCCCGGCTGCCAAATTCGAAACGTCCAGCGATTGCGCCCACAGGAAAGCTGCCAGCACGGAAAGCTGTAGCTGGTTTTCACTGTCCCTTGGAACTGCATTCGCTGGTAGACAGACATTCGCGTTCTGCAACAGCTTTCGTTCGTAAAGGGGCAACACTGTGTATTTCTGTCTCGCAGGGCCCGGTTGCCAAATTCGAAACGTCCAGTGATTGCGCCCACAGGAAAGCTGCCAGCACGGAAAGCTGTAGCTGGTTTTCACTGTCCATTGGAACTGCATTCGGTGGTAGACAGACATTCGCGTTCTGCAACAGCTTTCGTTCGTAAAGGGGCAAAACTGTGTATTTCTCTCTGGCAGAGCCCGGCTGCCAAATTCGAAACGTCCAGCGATTGCGCCCACAGGAAAGCTGCCAGCACGGAAAGCTGTAGCTGGTTTTCACTGTCCCTTGGAACTGCATTCGCTGCTACACAGACATTCGCGTTCTGCAAAAACTTTCGTTCGTAAAGGGGCAACACTGTGTCTTTCTCTCTGGCAGAGCCCGGCTGCCAATTTCGGAACGTCCAGCGATTGCGCCCACAGGAAAGCTGCCAGCACGGAAAGCTGTAGCTGGTTTTCACTGTCCCTTGGAACTGCATTCGCTGGTAGACAGACATTCGCTTTCTGCAAGAGGTTTTGTTCGTAAAGGACCAACACTCTGTATCTCTCCCTCGCAGAGCCCGGCTGCCAAATTCGAAACGTCCAGCGATTGCGCCCACAGGAAAGCTGCCAGCACGGAAAGCTGTAGCTGGTTTTCACTGTCCCTTGGAACTGCATTCGCTGGTAGACAGACATTCACGTTCTGCAAAAACTTTCGTGCGTAATGAGGCAACACTGTGTACTTCTGTCTCGCAGAGCCCGGCTGCTAAATTCGAAACGTCCAGCGATTGCGCCCACAGGAAAGCTGCCAGCACGGAAAGCTGTAGCTGGTTTTCACTGTCCCTTGGAACTGCATTCGCTGGTAGACAGACATTCACGTTCTGCAAAAGCCTTCGTTCGTAAAGGGGCAACACTGTGTCTTTCTCTCTGGCAGAGCCCGGCTGCCAAATTCGAAACGTCCAACGATTGCGCCCACAGGAAAGCTGCCAGCACGGAAAGCTGTAGCTGGTTTTCACTGTCCCTTGGAACTGCATTCGCTGGTAGACAGATATTCGCGTTCTGCAAAATCTTTCGTGCGTAATCATGCAACACTGTGTACTTCTGTGTCACAGAGCCCGGCTGCCAAATTCGAAACGTCCAGCGATTGCGCCCACAGGAAAGCTGCCAGCACGGAAAGCTGTAGCTGGTTTTCACTGTCCCTTGGAACTGCATTCGCTGGTAGACAGACATTCGCGTTCTGCAACAGCTTTCGTTCGTAAAGGGGCAACACTGTGTATTTCTGTCTCGCAGGGCCCGGTTGCCAAATTCGAAACGTCCAGTGATTGCGCCCACAGGAAAGCTGCCAGCACGGAAAGCTGTAGCTGGTTTTCACTGTCCATTGGAACTGCATTCGGTGGTAGACAGACATTCGCGTTCTGCAACAGCTTTCGTTCGTAAAGGGGCAAAACTGTGTATTTCTCTCTGGCAGAGCCCGGCTGCCAAATTCGAAACGTCCAGCGATTGCGCCCACAGGAAAGCTGCCAGCACGGAAAGCTGTAGCTGGTTTTCACTGTCCCTTGGAACTGCATTCGCTGCTACACAGACATTCGCGTTCTGCAAAAACTTTCGTTCGTAAAGGGGCAACACTGTGTATTTCTCTCTGGCAGACCCCGGCTGCCAATTTCGGAACGTCCAGCGATTGCGCCCACAGGAAAGCTGCCAGCACGGAAAGCTGTAGCTGGTTTTCACTGTCCCTTGGAACTGCATTCGCTGGTAGACAGACATTCACGTTCTGCAAAAACTTTCGTGCGTAATGAGGCAACACTGTGTACTTCTGTCTCGCAGAGCCCGGCTGCCAAATTCGAAACGTCCAGCGATTGCGCCCACAGGAAAGCTGCCAGCACGGAAAGCTGTAGCTGGTTTTCACTGTCCCTTGGAACTGCATTCGCTGGTAGACAGACATTCGCGTTCTGCAACAGCTTTCGTTCGTAAAGGGGCAACACTGTGTATTTCTCTCTGGCAGAGCCCGGCTGCCAAATTCGAAACGTCCAGCGATTGCGCCCACAGGAAAGCTGCCAGCACGGAAAGCTGTAGCTGGTTTTCACTGTCCCTTGGAACTGCATTCGCTGGTAGACAGACATTCGCGTTCTGCAAAAACTTTCGTGCGTAATCAGGCAACTATGTGTACTTCTGTGTCGCAGAGCCCGGCTGCCAAATTCGAAACGTCCAGCGATTGCGCCCACAGGAAAGCTGCCAGCACGGAAAGCTGTAGCTGGTTTTCACTGTCCCTTGGAACTGCATTCGCTGGTAGACAGACATTCGCGTTCTGCAACAGCTTTCGTTCGTAAAGGGGCAACACTGTGTATTTCTCTCTGGCAGAGCCCGGCTGCCAAATTCGAAACGTCCAGCGATTGCGCCCACAGGAAAGCTGCCAGCACGGAAAGCTGTAGCTGGTTTTCACTGTCCCTTGGAACTGCATTCGCTGGTAGACAGACATTCGCGTTCTGCAAAAGCTTTCGTTCGTAAAGGGGCAACACTGTGTCTTTCTCTCTGGCAGAGCCCGGCTGCCAAATTCGAAACGTCCAGCGATTGCGCCCACAGGAAAGCTGCCAGCACGGAAAGCTGTAGCTGGTTTTCACTGTCCCTTGGAACTGCATTCGCTGGTAGACAGACATTCGCGTTCTGCAACAGCTTTCATTCGTAAAGCGGCAACACTGTGTATTTCTCTCTGGCAGAGCCCGGCTGCCAAATTCGAAACGTCCAGCGATTGCGCCCACAGGAAAGCTGCCAGCACGGAAAGCTGTAGCTGGTTTTCACTGTCCCTTGGAACTGCATTCGCTGGTAGACAGACATTCGCGTTCTGCAAAAGCTTTCGTTCGTAAAGGGGCAACACTGTGTATTTCTCTCTGGCAGACCCCGGCTGCCAAATTCGAAACCTCCAGCGACTGCGCCCACAGGAAAGCTGCCAGCACGGAAAGCTGTAGCTGGTTTTCACTGTCCCTTGGAACTGCATTCGCTGGTAGACAGACATTCACGTTCTGCAAAAACTTTCGTGCGTAATGAGGCAACACTGTGTACTTCTGTCTCGCAGAGCCCGGCTGCCAAATTCGAAACGTCCAGCGATTGCGCCCACAGGAAAGCTGCCAGCACGGAAAGCTGTAGCTGGTTTTCACTGTCCCTTGGAACTGCAGTCGCTGGTAGACAGACATTCGCGTTCTGCAACAGCTTTCGTTCGTAAAGGGGCAACACTGTGTCTTTCTCTCTGGCAGAGCCCGGCTACCAAATTCGAAACGTCCAGCGATTGCGCCCACAGGAAAGCTGCCAGCACGGAAAGCTGTAGCTGGTTTTCACTGTCCCTTGGAACTGCATTCGCTGCTACACAGACATTCGCGTTCTGCAAAAGCTTTCGTTCGTAAAGGGGCAACACTGTGTATTTCTCTCTCGCAGAGCCCGGCTGCCAAATTCGAAACGTCCAGCGATTGCGCCCACAGGAAAGCTGCCAGCACGGAAAGCTGTAGCTGGTTTTCACTGTCCATTGGAACTGCATTCGCTGCTACACAGACATTCGCGTTCTGCAAAAGTTTTCGTTCGTGAAGGGGCAACACTGTGTATTTCTCTCTCGCAGAGCCCGGCTGCCAAATTCGAAACGTCCAGCGATTGCGCCCACAGGAAAGCTGCCAGCACGGAAAGCTGTAGCTGGTTTTCACTGTCCCTTGGAACTGCATTCGCTGGTAGACAGACATTCGCGTTCTGCAAAAGCTTTCGTGCGTAATGAGGCAACGCTTTGTACTTCTGTCTCGCAGAGCCTGGCTGCCAAATTCGAAACGTCCAGTGATTGCGCCCAGAGGAAAGTGCCAGCACGGAAAGCTGTAGCTGGTTTTCACTGTCCCTTGGAACTGCATTCGCTGCTACACAGACATTCGCGTTCTGCAAAAACTTTCGTGCGTAATCAGGCAACACTGTGTACTTCTGTCTCACAGAGCCTGGCTGCCAAATTCGAAACGTCCAGCGATTGCGCCCATAGGAAAGCTGCCAGCACGGAAAGCTGTAGCTGGTTTTCACTGTCCATTGGAACTGCATTCGCTGGTAGACAGACATTCGCGTTCTGCAACAGCTTTCGTTCGTAAAGGGGCAAAACTGTGTATTTCTCTCTGGCAGAGCCCGGCTGCCAAATTCGAAACGTCCAGCGATTGCGCCCACAGGAAAGCTGCCAGCACGGAAAGCTGTAGCTGGTTTTCACTGTCCCTTGGAACTGCATTCGCTGGTAGACAGACATTCGCGTTCTGCAACAGCTTTCGTTCGTAAAGGGGCAAAACTGTGTATTTCTCTCTCGCAGAGCCCGGCTGCCAAATTCGAAACGTCCAGCGATTGCGCCCACAGGAAAGCTGCCAGCACAGAAAGCTGTAGCTGGTTTTCACTGTCCCTTGGAACTGCATTCGCTGCTACACATACATTCGTGTTCTGCAAAAACTTTCGTGCGTAATCAGGCAACACTGTGTACTTCTGTCTCGCAGAGCCTGGCTGCCAAATTCGAAACGTCCAGCGATTGCGCCCACAGGAAAGCTGCCAGCACGGACAGCTGTAGCTGGTTTTCACTGTCCCTTGGAACTGCATTCGCTGCTACACAGACATTCGTGTTTTGCAAAAACTTTCGTTCGTAAAGGGGCAACCCTGTGTATTTCTCTCTGGCAGAGCCCGGCTGCCAAATTCGAAACGTCCAGCGATTGCGCCCACAGGAAAGCTGCCAGCACGGAAAGCTGTAGCTGGTTTTCACTGTCCCTTGGAACTGCATTCGCTGCTACACAGACATTCGCGTTCTGCAAAAGCTTTCGTTCGTAAAGGGGCAACACTGTGTATTTCTCTCTGGCAGAGCCCGGCTGCCAAATTCGAAACGTCCAGCGATTGCGCCCACAGGAAAGCTGCCAGCACGGAAAGCTGTAGCTGGTTTTCACTGTCCCTTGGAACTGCATTCGCTGCTACACAGACATTCGCGTTCTGCAAAAACTTTCGTTCCTAAAGGGGCAACACTGTGTCTTTCTCTCTGGCAGAGCCCGGCTGCCAAATTCGAAACGTCCAGCGATTGCGCCCACAGGAAAGCTGCCAGCACGGAAAGCTGTAGCTGGTTTTCACTGTCCCTTGGAACTGCATTCGCTGGTAGACAGACATTCGCGTTCTGCAACAGCTTTCGTTCGTAAAGGGGCAACACTGTGTATTTCTCTCTGGCAGAGCCCGGCTGCCAAATTCGAAACGTCCAGCGATTGCGCCCACAGGAAAGCTGCAAGCACGGAAAGCTGTAGCTGGTTTTCACTGTCCCTTGGAACTGCATTCGCTGCTACACAGACATTTGCGTTCTGCAAAAACTTTCGTGCGTAATCAGGCAACACTGTGTACTTCTGTCTCGCAGAGCCCGGCTGCCAAATTCGAAACGTCCAGCGATTGCGCCCACAGGAAAGCTGCCAGCACGGACAGCTGTAGCTGGTTTTCACTGTCCATTGGAACTGCATTCGCTGCTACACAGACATTCGCGTTCTGCAAAAGTTTTCGTTCGTAAAGGGGCAACACTGTGTATTTCTCTCTCGCAGAGCCGGCTGCCAAATTCGAAACGTCCAGCGATTGCGCCCACAGGAAAGCTGCCAGCACGGAAAGCTGTAGCTGGTTTTCACTGTCCCTTGGAACTGCATTCGCTGGTAGACAGACATTCGCGTTCTGCAAAAGCTTTCGTTCGTAAAGGGGCAACACTGTGTATTTCTCTCTGGGAGAGCCCGGCTGCCAAATTCGAAACGTCCAGCGATTGCGCCCACAGGAAAGCTGCCAGCACGGAAAGCTGTAGCTGGTTTTCACTGTCCCTTGGAACTGCATTCGCTGGTAGACAGACATTCGCGTTCTGCAAAAGCTTTCGTGCGTAATGAGGCAACGCTGTGTACTTCTGTCTCGCAGAGCCTGGCTGCCAAATTCGAAACGTCCAGCGATTGCGCCCACAGGAAAGCTGCCAGCACGGAAAGCTGTAGCTGGTTTTCACTGTCCCTTGGAACTGCATTCGCTGGTAGACAGACATTCGCTTTCTGCAAGAGGTTTTGTTCGTAAAGGACCAACACTCTGTATCTCTCCCTCGCAGAGCCCGGCTGCCAAATTCGAAACGTCCAGCGATTGCGCCCACAGGAAAGCTGCCAGCACGGAAAGCTGTAGCTGGTTTTCACTGTCCCTTGGAACTGCATTCGCTGGTAGACAGACATTCGCGTTCTGCAACAGCTTTCGTTCGTAAAGGGGCAACACTGTGTATTTCTGTCTCGCAGGGCCCGGTTGCCAAATTCGAAACGTCCAGTGATTGCGCCCACAGGAAAGCTGCCAGCACGGAAAGCTGTAGCTGGTTTTCACTGTCCCTTGGAACTGCATTCGCTGGTAGACAGACATTCGCGTTCTGCAAGAGGTTTTCTTCGTAAAGGACCAACACTCTGTATCTCTCCCTCGCAGAGTCCGGCTGCCAAATTCGAAACGTCCAGCGATTGCGCCCACAGGAAAGCTGCCAGCACGGACAGCTGTAGCTGGTTTTCACTGTCCCTTGGAACTGCATTCGCTGCTACACAGACATTCGCGTTCTGCAAAAGTTTTCGTTCGTAAAGGGGCAACACTGTGTATTTCTCTCTCGCAGAGCCCGGCTGCCAAATTCGAAACGTCCAGCGATTGCGCCCACAGGAAAGCTGCCAGCACGGAAAGCTGTAGCTGGTTTTCACTGTCCATTGGAACTGCATTCGGTGGTAGACAGACATTCGCGTTCTGCAACAGCTTTCGTTCGTAAAGGGGCAAAACTGTGTATTTCTCTCTGGCAGAGCCCGGCTGCCAAATTCGAAACGTCCAGCGATTGCGCCCACAGGAAAGCTGCCAGCACGGAAAGCTGTAGCTGGTTTTCACTGTCCCTTGGAACTGCATTCGCTGGTAGACAGACATTCGCGTTCTGCAAAAACTTTCGTTCGTAAAGGGGCAACACTGTGTATTTCTCTCTGGCAGACCCCGGCTGCCAATTTCGGAACGTCCAGCGATTGCGCCCACAGGAAAGCTGCCAGCACGGAAAGCTGTAGCTGGTTTTCACTGTCCCTTGGAACTGCATTCGCTGGTAGACAGACATTCGCGTTCTGCAAAAGCTTTCGTGCGTAATGAGGCAACGCTGTGTACTTCTGTCTCGCAGAGCCTGGCTGCCAAATTCGAAACGTCCAGCGATTGCGCCCACAGGAAAGCTGCCAGCACGGAAAGCTGTAGCTGGTTTTCACTGTCCCTTGGAACTGCATTCGCTGGTAGACAGACATTCGCTTTCTGCAAGAGGTTTTGTTCGTAAAGGACCAACACTCTGTATCTCTCCCTCGCAGAGCCCGGCTGCCAAATTCGAAACGTCCAGCGATTGCGCCCACAGGAAAGCTGCCAGCACGGAAAGCTGTAGCTGGTTTTCACTGTCCCTTGGAACTGCATTCGCTGGTAGACAGACATTCGCGTTCTGCAACAGCTTTCGTTCGTAAAGGGGCAACACTGTGTATTTCTGTCTCGCAGGGCCCGGTTGCCAAATTCGAAACGTCCAGTGATTGCGCCCACAGGAAAGCTGCCAGCACGGAAAGCTGTAGCTGGTTTTCACTGTCCCTTGGAACTGCATTCGCTGGTAGACAGACATTCGCGTTCTGCAAGAGGTTTTCTTCGTAAAGGACCAACACTCTGTATCTCTCCCTCGCAGAGCCCGGCTGCCAAATTCGAAACGTCCAGCGATTGCGCCCACAGGAAAGCTGCCAGCACGGACAGCTGTAGCTGGTTTTCACTGTCCCTTGGAACTGCATTCGCTGCTACACAGACATTCGCGTTCTGCAAAAGTTTTCGTTCGTAAAGGGGCAACACTGTGTATTTCTCTCTCGCAGAGCCCGGCTGCCAAATTCGAAACGTCCAGCGATTGCGCCCACAGGAAAGCTGCCAGCACGGAAAGCTGTAGCTGGTTTTCACTGTCCATTGGAACTGCATTCGGTGGTAGACAGACATTCGCGTTCTGCAACAGTTTTCGTTCGTAAAGGGGCAAAACTGTGTATTTCTCTCTGGCAGAGCCCGGCTGCCAAATTCGAAACGTCCAGCGATTGCGCCCACAGGAAAGCTGCCAGCACGGAAAGCTGTAGCTGGTTTTCACTGTCCCTTGGAACTGCATTCGCTGGTAGACAGACATTCGCGTTCTGCAAAAACTTTCGTTCGTAAAGGGGCAACACTGTGTATTTCTCTCTGGCAGACCCCGGCTGCCAATTTCGGAACGTCCAGCGATTGCGCCCACAGGAAAGCTGCCAGCACGGAAAGCTGTAGCTGGTTTTCACTGTCCCTTGGAACTGCATTCGCTGGTAGACAGACATTCGCTTTCTGCAAGAGGTTTTGTTCGTAAAGGACCAACACTCTGTATCTCTCCCTCGCAGAGCCCGGCTGCCAAATTCGAAACGTCCAGCGATTGCGCCCAC
Source organism: Mycteria americana (assembly GCF_035582795.1). Taxonomy (NCBI): domain Eukaryota; kingdom Metazoa; phylum Chordata; class Aves; order Ciconiiformes; family Ciconiidae; genus Mycteria; species Mycteria americana. The sequence goes on along the minus strand of NW_027445632.1, from coordinate 1,155,337 downwards.
AGGAAAGCTGCCAGCACGGAAAGCTGTAGCTGGTTTTCACTGTCCCTTGGAACTGCATTCGCTGGTAGACAGACATTCACGTTCTGCAAAAACTTTCGTGCGTAATGAGGCAACACTGTGTACTTCTGTCTCGCAGAGCCCGGCTGCCAAATTCGAAACGTCCAGCGATTGCGCCCACAGGAAAGCTGCCAGCACGGAAAGCTGTAGCTGGTTTTCACTGTCCCTTGGAACTGCATTCGCTGGTAGACAGACATTCGCGTTCTGCAAAAGCTTTCGTTCGTAAAGGGGCAACACTGTGTATTTCTCTCTCGCAGAGCCCGGCTGCCAAATTCGAAACGTCCAGCGATTGCGCCCACAGGAAAGCTGCCAGCACGGAAAGCTGTAGCTGGTTTTCACTGTCCCTTGGAACTGCATTCGCTGGTAGACAGACATTCGCGTTCTGCAAAAGCTTTCGTTCGTAAAGGGGCAACACTGTGTATTTCTCTCTCGCAGAGCCCGGCTGCCAAATTCGAAACGTCCAGCGATTGCGCCCACAGGAAAGCTGCCAGCACGGAAAGCTGTAGCTGGTTTTCACTGTCCCTTGGAACTGCATTCGCTGGTAGACAGACATTCGCGTTCTGCAAAATCTTTCGTGCGTAATGAGGCAACGCTTTGTACTTCTGTCTCGCAGAGCCTGGCTGCCAAATTCGAAACGTCCAGTGATTGCGCCCACAGGAAAGTGCCAGCACGGAAAGCTGTAGCTGGTTTTCACTGTCCCTTGGAACTGCATTCGCTGCTACACAGACATTCGCGTTCTGCAAAAACTTTCGTGCGTAATCAGGCAACACTGTGTACTTCTGTCTCGCAGAGCCTGGCTGCCAAATTCGAAACGTCCAGCGATTGCGCCCACAGGAAAGCTGCCAGCACGGAAAGCTGTAGCTGGTTTTCACTGTCCCTTGGAACTGCATTCGCTGCTACACAGACATTCGCGTTCTGCAAAAGTTTTCGTTCGTAAAGGGGCAACACTGTGTATTTCTCTCTCGCAGAGCCCGGCTGCCAAATTCGAAACGTCCAGCGATTGCGCCCAGAGGAAAGCTGCCAGCACGGAAAGCTGTAGCTGGTTTTCACTGTCCCTTGGAACTGCATTCGCTGGTAGACAGACATTCGCGTTCTGCAAAAGCTTTCGTGCGTAAAGGGGCAACACTGTGTATTTCTCTCTCGCAGAGCCCGGCTGCCAAATTCGAAACGTCCAGCGATTGCCTCCACAGGAAAGCTGCCAGCACGGAAAGCTGTAGCTGGTTTTCACTGTCCCTTGGAACTGCATTCGCTGGTAGACAGACGTTCGGTTCTGCAACAGCTTTCGTTCGTAAAGGGGCAACACTGTGTATTTCTCTCTCACAGAGCCCGGCTGCCAAATTCGAAACATCCAGCGATTGCGCCCACAGGAAAGCTGCCAGCACGGAAAGCTGTAGCTGGTTTTCACTGTCCCTTGGAACTGCATTCGCTGGTAGACAGACATTCGCGTTCTGCAACAGCTTTCGTTCGTAAATGGGCAAAACTGTGTATTTCTCTCTGGCAGAGCACGGCTGCCAAATTCGAAACGTCCAGCGATTGCCTCCACAGGAAAGCTGCCAGCACGGAAAGCTGTAGCTGGTTTTCACTGTCCATTGGAACTGCATTCGCTGGTAGACAGACATTCGTGTTCTGCAACAGCTTTCGTTCGTAAAGGGGCAAAACTCTGTATTTCTCTCTCGCAGAGCCCGGCTGCCAAATTCGAAACGTCCAGCGATTGCGCCCACAGGACAGATGCCAGCACGGAAAGCTGTAGCTGGTTTTCACTGTCCCTTGGAACTGCATTCGCTGGTAGACAGACATTCGCGTTCTGCAAAAGCTTTCGTTCGTAAAGGGGCAACACTGTGTCTTTCTCTCTGGCAGAGCCCGGCTGCCAAATTCGAAACGTCCAGCGATTGCGCCCACAGGAAAGCTGCCAGCACGGAAAGCTGTAGCTGGTTTTCACTGTCCCTTGGAACTGCATTCGCTGGTAGACAGACATTCGCGTTCTGCAAAAGCTTTCGTTCGTAAAGGGGCAACACTGTGTATTTCTCTCTCGGAGAGCCCGGCTGCCAAATTCGAAACGTCCAGCGATTGCGCCCACAGGAAAGCTGCCAGCACGGAAAGCTGTAGCTGGTTTTCACTGTCCCTTGGAACTGCATTCGCTGGTAGACAGACATTCGCGTTCTGCAACAGCTTTCGTTCGTAAAGGGGCAACACTGTGTATTTCTGTCTCGCAGGGCCCGGTTGCCAAATTCGAAACGTACAGTGATTGCGCCCACAGGAAAGCTGCCAGCACGGAAAGCTGTAGCTGGTTTTCACTGTCCCTTGGAACTGCATTCGCTGGTAGACAGACATTCGCGTTCTGCAAGAGGTTTTCTTCGTAAAGGACCAACACTCTGTATCTCTCCCTCGCAGAGCCCGGCTGCCAAATTCGAAACGTCCAGCGATTGCGCCCACAGGAAAGCTGCCAGCACGGACAGCTGTAGCTGGTTTTCACTGTCCATTGGAACTGCATTCGCTGCTACACAGACATTCGCGTTCTGCAAAAGTTTTCGTTCGTGAAGGGGCAACACTGTGTATTTCTCTCTCGCAGAGCCCGGCTGCCAAATTCGAAACGTCCAGCGATTGCGCCCACAGGAAAGCTGCCAGCACGGAAAGCTGTAGCTGGTTTTCACTGTCCCTTGGAACTGCATTCGCTGGTAGACAGACATTCGCGTTCTGCAAAAGCTTTCGTGCGTAATGAGGCAACGCTTTGTACTTCTGTCTCGCAGAGCCTGGCTGCCAAATTCGAAACGTCCAGTGATTGCGCCCACAGGAAAGTGCCAGCACGGAAAGCTGTAGCTGGTTTTCACTGTCCCTTGGAACTGCATTCGCTGCTACACAGACATTCGCGTTCTGCAAAAAGTTTCGTGCGTAATCAGGCAACACTGTGTACTTCTGTCTCACAGAGCCTGGCTGCCAAATTCGAAACGTCCAGCGATTGCGCCCACAGGAAAGCTGCCAGCACGGAAAGCTGTAGCTGGTTTTCACTGTCCATTGGAACTGCATTCGCTGGTAGACAGACATTCGCGTTCTGCAACAGCTTTCGTTCGTAAAGGGGCAACACTGTGTATTTCTCTCTCGCAGAGCCCGGCTGCCAAATTCGAAACGTCCAGCGATTGCGCCCACAGGAAAGCTGCCAGCACGGAAAGCTGTAGCTGGTTTTCACTGTCCCTTGGAACTGCATTCGCTGGTAGACAGACATTCGCGTTCTGCAACAGCTTTCGTTCGTAAAGGGGCAACACTGTGTATTTCTCTCTGGCAGAGCCCGGCTGCCAAATTCGAAACGTCCAGCGATTGCGCCCACAGGAAAGCTGCAAGCACGGAAAGCTGTAGCTGGTTTTCACTGTCCCTTGGAACTGCATTCGCTGCTACACAGACATTTGCGTTCTGCAAAAACTTTCGTGCGTAATCAGGCAACACTGTGTACTTCTGTCTCGCAGAGCCCGGCTGCCAAATTCGAAACGTCCAGCGATTGCGCCCACAGGAAAGCTGCCAGCACGGACAGCTGTAGCTGGTTTTCACTGTCCCTTGGAACTGCATTCGCTGCTACACAGACATTCGCGTTCTGCAAAAGTTTTCGTTCGTAAAGGGGCAACACTGTGTATTTCTCTCTCGCAGAGCCGGCTGCCAAATTCGAAACGTCCAGCGATTGCGCCCACAGGAAAGCTGCCAGCACGGAAAGCTGTAGCTGGTTTTCACTGTCCCTTGGAACTGCATTCGCTGGTAGACAGACATTCGCGTTCTGCAAAAGCTTTCGTTCGTAAAGGGGCAACACTGTGTATTTCTCTCTGGGAGAGCCCGGCTGCCAAATTCGAAACGTCCAGCGATTGCGCCCACAGGAAAGCTGCCAGCACGGAAAGCTGTAGCTGGTTTTCACTGTCCCTTGGAACTGCATTCGCTGGTAGACAGACATTCGCGTTCTGCAAAAGCTTTCGTGCGTAATGAGGCAACGCTGTGTACTTCTGTCTCGCAGAGCCTGGCTGCCAAATTCGAAACGTCCAGCGATTGCGCCCACAGGAAAGCTGCCAGCACGGAAAGCTGTAGCTGGTTTTCACTGTCCCTTGGAACTGCATTCGCTGGTAGACAGACATTCGCTTTCTGCAAGAGGTTTTGTTCGTAAAGGACCAACACTCTGTATCTCTCCCTCGCAGAGCCCGGCTGCCAAATTCGAAAGGTCCAGCGATTGCGCCCACAGGAAAGCTGCCAGCACGGAAAGCTGTAGCTGGTTTTCACTGTCCCTTGGAACTGCATTCGCTGGTAGACAGACATTCGCGTTCTGCAAGAGGTTTTCTTCGTAAAGGACCAACACTCTGTATCTCTCCCTCGCAGAGCCCGGCTGCCAAATTCGAAACGTCTAGCGATTGCGCCCACAGGAAAGCTGCCAGCACGGACAGCTGTAGCTGGTTTTCACTGTCCATTGGAACTGCATTCGCTGCTACACAGACATTCGCGTTCTGCAAAAGTTTTCGTTCGTGAAGGGGCAACACTGTGTATTTCTCTCTCGCAGAGCCCGGCTGCCAAATTCGAAACGTCCAGCGATTGCGCCCACAGGAAAGCTGCCAGCACGGAAAGCTGTAGCTGGTTTTCACTGTCCCTTGGAACTGCATTCGCTGGTAGACAGACATTCGCGTTCTGCAACAGCTTTCGTTCGTAAAGGGGCAAAACTGTGTATTTCTCTCTGGCAGAGCCCGGCTGCCAAATTCGAAACGTCCAGCGATTGCCTCCACAGGAAAGCTGCCAGCACGGAAAGCTGTAGCTGGTTTTCACTGTCCCTTGGAACTGCATTCGCTGGTAGACAGACATTCGCGTTCTGCAACAGCTTTCGTTCGTAAAGGGGCAAAACTGTGTATTTCTCTCTGGCAGAGCCCGGCTGCCAAATTCGAAACGTCCAGCGATTGCCTCCACAGGAAAGCTGCCAGCACGGAAAGCTGTAGCTGGTTTTCACTGTCCATTGGAACTGCATTCGCTGGTAGACAGACATTCGCGTTCTGCAACAGCTTTCGTTCGTAAAGGGGCAAAACTGTGTATTTCTCTCTCACAGAGCCCGGCTGCCAAATTCGAAACGTCCAGCGATTGCGCCCACAGGAAAGCTGCCAGCACAGAAAGCTGTAGCTGGTTTTCACTGTCCCTTGGAACTGCATTCGCTGGTAGACAGACATTCGCGTTCTGCAAAAGCTTTCGTTCGTAAAGGGGCAACACTGTGTATTTCTCCCTGGCAGAGTCCGGCTGCCAAATTCGAAACGTCCAGCGACTGCACCCACAGGAAAGGTGCCAGCACGGAAAGCTGTAGCTGGTTTTCACTGTCCCTTGGAACTGCATTCGCTGGTAGACAGACATTCGCGTTCTGCAAAAGCTTTCGTTCGTAAAGGGTCAACACTGTGTATTTCTCTCTGGCAGAGCCCGGCTTCCAAATTCGAAACGTCCAGCGATTGCGCCCACAGGAAAGCTGCCAGCACGGAAAGCTGTAGCTGGTTTTCACTGTCCCTTGGAACTGCATTCGCTGGTAGACAGACATTCGCGTTCTGCAAAAGCTTTCGTTCGTAAAGGGGCAACACTGTGTATTTCTCTCTCGCAGAGCCCGGCTGCCAAATTCGAAACGTCCAGCGATTGCGCCCACAGGAAAGCTGCCAGCACGGAAAGCTGTAGCTGGTTTTCACTGTCCCTTGGAACTGCATTCGCTGCTACACAGACATTCGTGTTTTGCAAAAACTTTCGTTCGTAAAGGGGCAACCCTGTGTCTTTCTCTCTGGCAGAGCCCGGCTGCCAAATTCGAAACGTCCAGCGATTGCGCCCATAGGAAAGCTGCCAGCACGGAAAGCTGTAGCTGGTTTTCACTGTCCCTTGGAACTGCATTCGCTGCTGCACAGGCATTCGCGTTCTGCAACAGCTTTCGTTCGTAAAGGGGCAACACTGTGTATTTCTCTCTGGCAGAGCCCGGCTGCCAAATTCGAAACGTCCAGCGATTGCGCCCACAGGAAAGCTGCCAGCACGGAAAGCTGTAGCTGGTTTTCACTGTCCCTTGGAACTGCATTCGCTGGTAGACAGACATTCGCGTTCTGCAAAAGCTTTCGTTCGTAAAGGGGCAACACTGTGTCTTTCTCTCTGGCAGAGCCCGGCTGCCAAATTCGAAACGTCCAGCGATTGCGCCCACAGGAAAGCTGCCAGCACGGAAAGCTGTAGCTGGTTTTCACTGTCCCTTGGAACTGCATTCGCTGCTACACATACATTCGTGTTCTGCAAAAACTTTCGTGCGTAATCAGGCAACACTGTGTACTTCTGTCTCGCAGAGCCTGGCTGCCAAATTCGAAACGTCCAGCGATTGCGCCCACAGGAAAGCTGCCAGCACGGAAAGCTGTAGCTGGTTTTCACTGTCCCTTGGAACTGCATTCGCTGCTACACAGACATTCGTGTTTTGCAAAAACTTTCGTTCGTAAAGGGGCAACCCTGTGTATTTCTCTCTGGCAGAGCCCGGCTGCCAAATTCGAAACGTCCAGCGATTGCGCCCACAGGAAAGCTGCCAGCACGGAAAGCTGTAGCTGGTTTTCACTGTCCCTTGGAACTGCATTCGCTGCTACACAGACATTCGCGTTCTGCAAAAGCTTTCGTTCGTAAAGGGGCAACACTGTGTATTTCTCTCTGGCAGAGCCCGGCTGCCAAATTCGAAACGTCCAGCGATTGCGCCCACAGGAAAGCTGCCAGCACGGAAAGCTGTAGCTGGTTTTCACTGTCCCTTGGAACTGCATTCGCTGCTACACAGACATTCGCGTTCTGCAAAAACTTTCGTTCCTAAAGGGGCAACACTGTGTCTTTCTCTCTGGCAGAGCCCGGCTGCCAAATTCGAAACGTCCAGCGATTGCGCCCACAGGAAAGCTGCCAGCACGGAAAGCTGTAGCTGGTTTTCACTGTCCCTTGGAACTGCATTCGCTGGTAGACAGACATTCGCGTTCTGCAACAGCTTTCGTTCGTAAAGGGGCAACACTGTGTATTTCTCTCTGGCAGAGCCCGGCTGCCAAATTCGAAACGTCCAGCGATTGCGCCCACAGGAAAGCTGCCAGCACGGAAAGCTGTAGCTGGTTTTCACTGTCCCTTGGAACTGCATTCGCTGCTACACAGACATTTGCGTTCTGCAAAAACTTTCGTGCGTAATCAGGCAACACTGTGTACTTCTGTCTCGCAGAGCCCGGCTGCCAAATTCGAAACGTCCAGCGATTGCGCCCACAGGAAAGCTGCCAGCACGGACAGCTGTAGCTGGTTTTCACTGTCCATTGGAACTGCATTCGCTGCTACACAGACATTCGCGTTCTGCAAAAGTTTTCGTTCGTAAAGGGGCAACACTGTGTATTTCTCTCTCGCAGAGCCGGCTGCCAAATTCGAAACGTCCAGCGATTGCGCCCACAGGAAAGCTGCCAGCACGGAAAGCTGTAGCTGGTTTTCACTGTCCCTTGGAACTGCATTCGCTGGTAGACAGACATTCGCGTTCTGCAAAAGCTTTCGTTCGTAAAGGGGCAACACTGTGTATTTCTCTCTGGGAGAGCCCGGCTGCCAAATTCGAAACGTCCAGCGATTGCGCCCACAGGAAAGCTGCCAGCACGGAAAGCTGTGGCTGGTTTTCACTGTCCCTTGGAACTGCATTCGCTGGTAGACAGACATTCGCGTTCTGCAAAAGCTTTCGTGCGTAATGAGGCAACGCTGTGTACTTCTGTCTCGCAGAGCCTGGCTGCCAAATTCGAAACGTCCAGCGATTGCGCCCACAGGAAAGCTGCCAGCACGGAAAGCTGTAGCTGGTTTTCACTGTCCCTTGGAACTGCATTCGCTGCTACACAGACATTCGCGTTCTGCAAAAGTTTTCGTTCGTAAAGGGGCAACACTGTGTATTTCTCTCTGGCAGAGCCCGGCTGCCAAATTCGAAACGTCCAGCGATTGCGCCCACAGGAAAGCTGCCAGCACGGAAAGCTGTAGCTGGTTTTCACTGTCCCTTGGAACTGCATTCGCTGCTACACAGACATTCGCGTTCTGCAAAAGCTTTCGGTCGTAAAGGGGCAACACTGTGTATTTCTCTCTGGCAGAGCCCGGCTGCCAAATTCGAAACGTCCAGCGATTGCGCCCACAGGAAAGCTGCCAGCACGGAAAGCTGTAGCTGGTTTTCACTGTCCCTTGGAACTGCATTCGCTGCTACACAGACATTCGCGTTGTGCAAAAACTTTCGTTCCTAAAGGGGCAACACTGTGTCTTTCTCTCTGGCAGAGCCCGGCTGCCAAATTCGAAACGTCCAGCGATTGCGCCCACAGGAAAGCTGCCAGCACGGAAAGCTGTAGCTGGTTTTCACTGTCCCTTGGAACTGCATTCGCTGGTAGACAGACATTCGCGTTCTGCAACAGCTTTCGTTCGTAAAGGGGCAACACTGTGTATTTCTCTCTGGCAGAGCCCGGCTGCCAAATTCGAAACGTCCAGCGATTGCGCCCACAGGAAAGCTGCAAGCACGGAAAGCTGTAGCTGGTTTTCACTGTCCCTTGGAACTGCATTCGCTGCTACACAGACATTTGCGTTCTGCAAAAACTTTCGTGCGTAATCAGGCAACACTTTGTACTTCTGTCTCGCAGAGCCCGGCTGCCAAATTCGAAACGTCCAGCGATTGCGCCCACAGGAAAGCTGCCAGCACGGACAGCTGTAGCTGGTTTTCACTGTCCATTGGAACTGCATTCGCTGCTACACAGACATTCGCGTTCTGCAAAAGTTTTCGTTCGTAAAGGGGCAACACTTTGTATTTCTCTCTCGCAGAGCCGGCTGCCAAATTCGAAACGTCCAGCGATTGCGCCCACAGGAAAGCTGCCAGCACGGAAAGCTGTAGCTGGTTTTCACTGTCCCTTGGAACTGCATTCGCTGGTAGACAGACATTCGCGTTCTGCAAAAGCTTTCGTTCGTAAAGGGGCAACAATGTGTATTTCTCTCTGGGAGAGCCCGGCTGCCAAATTCGAAACGTCCAGCGATTGCGCCCACAGGAAAGCTGCCAGCACGGAAAGCTGTAGCTGGTTTTCACTGTCCCTTGGAACTGCATTCGCTGGTAGACAGACATTCGCGTTCTGCAAAAGCTTTCGTGCGTAATGAGGCAACGCTGTGTACTTCTGTCTCGCAGAGCCTGGCTGCCAAATTCGAAACGTCCAGCGATTGCGCCCACAGGAAAGTGCCAGTACGGAAAGCTGTAGCTGGTTTTCACTGTCCCTTGGAACTGCATTCGCTGCTACACAGACATTCGCGTTCTGCAAAAGTTTTCGTTCGTAAAGGGGCAACACTGTGTATTTCTCTCTCGCAGAGCCCGGCTGCCAAATTCGAAACGTCCAGCGATTGCGCCCATAGGAAAGCTGCCAGCACGGAAAGCTGTAGCTGGTTTTCACTGTCCCTTGGAACTGCATTCGCTGGTAGACAGACATTCGGTTCTGCAACAGCTTTCGTTCGTAAAGGGGCAACACTGTGTATTTCTCTCTGGCAGAGCCCGGCTGCCAAATTCGAAACGTCCAGCGATTGCGCCCACAGGAAAGCTGCCAGCACGGAAAGCTGTAGCTGGTTTTCACTGTCCATTGGAACTGCATTCGCTGGTAGACAGACATTCGCGTTCTGCAACAGCTTTCGTTCGTAAAGGGGCAAAACTCTGTATTTCTCTCTGGCAGAGCCCGGCTGCCAAATTCGAAACGTCCAGCGATTGCGCCCACAGGAAAGCTGCCAGCACGGAAAGCTGTAGCTGGTTTTCACTGTCCCTTGGAACTGCATTCGCTGGTAGACAGACATTCGCGTTCTGCAACAGCTTTCGTTCGTAAAGGGGCAACACTGTGTCTTTCTCTCTGGCAGAGCCCGGCTGCCAAATTCGAAACGTCCAGCGATTGCACCCACAGGAAAGCTGCCAGCACGGAAAGCTGTAGCTGGTTTTCACTGTCCCTTGGAACTGCATTCGCTGGTAGACAGACATTCGCGTTCTGCAAAAGCTTTCGTGCGTAATGAGGCAACGCTTTGTACTTCTGTCTCGCAGAGCCTGGCTGCCAAATTCGAAACGTCCAGTGATTGCGCCCACAGGAAAGTGCCAGCACGGAAAGCTGTAGCTGGTTTTCACTGTCCCTTGGAACTGCATTCGCTGCTACACAGACATTCGCGTTCTGCAAAAACTTTCGTGCGTAATCAGGCAACACTGTGTACTTCTGTCTCACAGAGCCTGGCTGCCAAATTCGAAACGTCCAGCGATTGCGCCCACAGGAAAGCTGCCAGCACGGAAAGCTGTAGCTGGTTTTCACTGTCCATTGGAACTGCATTCGCTGGTAGACAGACATTCGCGTTCTGCAACAGCTTTCGTTCGTAAAGGGGCAAAACTGTGTATTTCTCTCTGGCAGAGCCCGGCTGCCAAATTCGAAACGTCCAGCGATTGCGCCCACAGGAAAGCTGCCAGCACGGAAAGCTGTAGCTGGTTTTCACTGTCCCTTGGAACTGCATTCGCTGCTACACAGACATTCGTGTTTTGCAAAAACTTTCGTTCGTAAAGGGGCAACCCTGTGTATTTCTCTCTGGCAGAGCCCGGCTGTCAAATTCGAAACGTCCAGCGATTGCGCCCACAGGAAAGCTGCCAGCACGGAAAGCTGTAGCTGGTTTTCACTGTCCCTTGGAACTGCATTCGCTGCTACACAGACATTCGCGTTGTGCAAAAACTTTCGTTCCTAAAGGGGCAACACTGTGTCTTTCTCTCTGGCAGAGCCCGGCTGCCAAATTCGAAACGTCCAGCGATTGCGCCCACAGGAAAGCTGCCAGCACGGAAAGCTGTAGCTGGTTTTCACTGTCCCTTGGAACTGCATTCGCTGGTAGACAGACATTCGCGTTCTGCAACAGCTTTCGTTCGTAAAGGGGCAACACTGTGTATTTCTCTCTGGCAGAGCCCGGCTGCCAAATTCGAAACGTCCAGCGATTGCGCCCACAGGAAAGCTGCAAGCACGGAAAGCTGTAGCTGGTTTTCACTGTCCCTTGGAACTGCATTCGGTGCTACACAGACATTTGCGTTCTGCAAAAACTTTCGTGCGTAATCAGGCAACACTGTGTACTTCTGTCTCGCAGAGCCCGGCTGCCAAATTCGAAACGTCCAGCGATTGCGCCCACAGGAAAGCTGCCAGCACGGACAGCTGTAGCTGGTTTTCACTGTCCATTGGAACTGCATTCGCTGCTACACAGACATTCGCGTTCTGCAAAAGTTTTCGTTCGTAAAGGGGCAACACTTTGTATTTCTCTCTCGCAGAGCCGGCTGCCAAATTCGAAACGTCCAGCGATTGCGCCCACAGGAAAGCTGCCAGCACGGAAAGCTGTAGCTGGTTTTCACTGTCCCTTGGAACTGCATTCGCTGGTAGACAGACATTCGCGTTCTGCAAAAGCTTTCGTTCGTAAAGGGGCAACACTGTGTATTTCTCTCTGGGAGAGCCCGGCTGCCAAATTCGAAACGTCCAGCGATTGCGCCCACAGGAAAGCTGCCAGCACGGAAAGCTGTAGCTGGTTTTCACTGTCCCTTGGAACTGCATTCGCTGGTAGACAGACATTCGCGTTCTGCAAAAGCTTTCGTGCGTAATGAGGCAACGCTGTGTATTTCTCTCTCGCAGAGCCTGGCTGCCAAATTCGAAACGTCCAGCGATTGCGCCCACAGGAAAGCTGCCAGCACGGAAAGCTGTAGCTGGTTTTCACTGTCCCTTGGAACTGCATTCGCTGGTAGACAGACATTCGCTTTCTGCAAGAGGTTTTGTTCGTAAAGGACCAACACTCTGTATCTCTCCCTCGCAGAGCCCGGCTGCCAAATTCGAAACGTCCAGCGATTGCGCCCACAGGAAAGCTGCCAGCACGGAAAGCTGTAGCTGGTTTTCACTGTCCCTTGGAACTGCATTCGCTGGTAGACAGACATTCGCGTTCTGCAACAGCTTTCGTTCGTAAAGGGGCAACACTGTGTATTTCTGTCTCGCAGGGCCCGGTTGCCAAATTCGAAACGTCCAGTGATTGCGCCCACAGGAAAGCTGCCAGCACGGAAAGCTGTAGCTGGTTTTCACTGTCCCTTGGAACTGCATTCGCTGGTAGACAGACATTCGCGTTCTGCAAGAGGTTTTCTTCGTAAAGGACCAACACTCTGTATCCCTCCCTCGCAGAGCCCGGCTGCCAAATTCGAAACGTCCAGCGATTGCGCCCACAGGAAAGCTGCCAGCACGGACAGCTGTAGCTGGTTTTCACTGTCCATTGGAACTGCATTCGCTGCTACACAGACATTCGCGTTCTGCAAAAGTTTTCGTTCGTGAAGGGGCAACACTGTGTATTTCTCTCTCGCAGAGCCCGGCTGCCAAATTCGAAACGTCCAGCGATTGCGCCCACAGGAAAGCTGCCAGCACGGAAAGCTGTAGCTGGTTTTCACTGTCCCTTGGAACTGCATTCGCTGGTAGACAGACATTCGCGTTCTGCAAAAGCTTTCGTGCGTAATGAGGCAACGCTTTGTACTTCTGTCTCGCAGAGCCTGGCTGCCAAATTCGAAACGTCCAGTGATTGCGCCCACAGGAAAGTGCCAGCACGGAAAGCTGTAGCTGGTTTTCACTGTCCCTTGGAACTGCATTCGCTGCTACACAGACATTCGCGTTCTGCAAAAACTTTCGTGCGTAATCAGGCAACACTGTGTACTTCTGTCTCACAGAGCCTGGCTGCCAAATTCGAAACGTCCAGCGATTGCGCCCACAGGAAAGCTGCCAGCACGGAAAGCTGTAGCTGGTTTTCACTGTCCCTTGGAACTGCATTCGCTGGTAGACAGACATTCGCGTTCTGCAACAGCTTTCGTTCGTAAAGGGGCAAAACTGTGTATTTCTCTCTGGCAGAGCCCGGCTGCCAAATTCGAAACGTCCAGCGATTGCGCCCCAGGAAAGCTGCCAGCACGGAAAGCTGTAGCTGGTTTTCACTGTCCCTTGGAACTGCATTCGCTGGTAGACAGACATTCGCGTTCTGCAACAGCTTTCGTTCGTAAAGGGGCAAAACTGTGTATTTCTCTCTGGCAGAGCCCGGCTGCCAAATTCGAAACGTCCAGCGATTGCCTCCACAGGAAATCTGCCAGCACGGAAAGCTGTAGCTGGTTTTCACTGTCCATTGGAACTGCATTCGCTGGTAGACAGACATTCGCGTTCTGCAACAGCTTTCGTTCGTAAAGGGGCAAAACTGTGTATTTCTCTCTCGCAGAGCCCGGCTGCCAAATTCGAAACGTCCAGCGATTGCGCCCACAGGAAAGCTGCCAGCACAGAAAGCTGTAGCTGGTTTTCACTGTCCCTTGGAACTGCATTCGCTGGTAGACAGACATTCGCGTTCTGCAAAAGCTTTCGTTCGTAAAGGGGCAACACTGTGTATTTCTCCCTGGCAGAGCCCGGCTGCCAAATTCGAAACGTCCAGCGACTGCACCCACAGGAAAGCTGGCAGCACGGAAAGCTGTAGCTGGTTTTCACTGTCCCTTGGAACTGCATTCGCTGGTAGACAGACATTCGCGTTCTGCAACAGCTTTCGTTCGTAAAGGGTCAACACTGTGTATTTCTCTCTGGCAGAGCCCGGCTTCCAAATTCGAAACGTCCAGCGATTGCGCCCACAGGAAAGCTGCCAGCACGGAAAGCTGTAGCTGGTTTTCACTGTCCCTTGGAACTGCATTCGCTGGTAGACAGACATTCGCGTTCTGCAAAAGCTTTCGTTCGTAAAGGGGCAACACTGTGTCTTTCTCTCTGGCAGAGCCCGGCTGCCAAATTCGAAACGTCCAGCGATTGCGCCCACAGGAAAGCTGCCAGCACGGAAAGCTGTAGCTGGTTTTCACTGTCCCTTGGAACTGCATTCGGTGCTACACATACATTCGTGTTCTGCAAAAACTTTCGTGCGTAATCAGGCAACACTGTGTACTTCTGTCTCGCAGAGCCTGGCTGCCAAATTCGAAACGTCCAGCGATTGCGCCCACAGGAAAGCTGCCAGCACGGAAAGCTGTAGCTGGTTTTCACTGTCCCTTGGAACTGCATTCGCTGCTACACAGACATTCGCGTTCTGCAAAAGCTTTCGTTCGTAAAGGGGCAACACTGTGTATTTCTCTCTGGCAGAGCCCGGCTGCCAAATTCGAAACGTCCAGCGATTGCGCCCACAGGAAAGCTGCCAGCACGGAAAGCTGTAGCTGGTTTTCACTGTCCCTTGGAACTGCATTCGCTGGTAGACAGACATTCGCGTTCTGCAACAGCTTTCGTTCGTAAAGGGGCAACACTGTGTATTTCTCTCTGGCAGAGCCCGGCTGCCAAATTCGAAACGTCCAGCGATTGCGCCCACAGGAAAGCTGCAAGCACGGAAAGCTGTAGCTGGTTTTCACTGTCCCTTGGAACTGCATTCGCTGCTACACAGACATTTGCGTTCTGCAAAAACTTTCGTGCGTAATCAGGCAACACTGTGTACTTCTGTCTCGCAGAGCCCGGCTGCCAAATTCGAAACGTCCAGCGATTGCGCCCACAGGAAAGCTGCCAGCACGGACAGCTGTAGCTGGTTTTCACTGTCCATTGGAACTGCATTCGCTGCTACACAGACATTCGCGTTCTGCAAAAGTTTTCGTTCGTAAAGGGGCAACACTGTGTATTTCTCTCTCGCAGAGCCGGCTGCCAAATTCGAAACGTCCAGCGATTGCGCCCACAGGAAAGCTGCCAGCACGGAAAGCTGTAGCTGGTTTTCACTGTCCCTTGGAACTGCATTCGCTGGTAGACAGACATTCGCGTTCTGCAAAAGCTTTCGTTCGTAAAGGGGCAACACTGTGTATTTCTCTCTGGGAGAGCCCGGCTGCCAAATTCGAAACGTCCAGCGATTGCGCCCACAGGAAAGCTGCCAGCACGGAAAGCTGTGGCTGGTTTTCACTGTCCCTTGGAACTGCATTCGCTGGTAGACAGACATTCGCGTTCTGCAAAAGCTTTCGTGCGTAATGAGGCAACGCTGTGTACTTCTGTCTCGCAGAGCCTGGCTGCCAAATTCGAAACGTCCAGCGATTGCGCCCACAGGAAAGCTGCCAGCACGGAAAGCTGTAGCTGGTTTTCACTGTCCCTTGGAACTGCATTCGCTGCTACACAGACATTCGTGTTTTGCAAAAACTTTCGTTCGTAAAGGGGCAACCCTGTGTATTTCTCTCTCGCAGAGCCCGGCTGCCAAATTCGAAACGTCCAGCGATTGCGCCCACAGGAAAGCTGCCAGCACGGAAAGCTGTAGCTGGTTTTCACTGTCCCTTGGAACTGCATTCGCTGCTACACAGACATTCGCGTTCTGCAAAAGCTTTCGTTCGTAAAGGGGCAACACTGTGTATTTCTCTCTGGCAGAGCCCGGCTGCCAAATTCGAAACGTCCAGCGATTGCGCCCACAGGAAAGCTGCCAGCACGGAAAGCTGTAGCTGGTTTTCACTGTCCCTTGGAACTGCATTCGCTGCTACACAGACATTCGCGTTCTGCAAAAACTTTCGTTCCTAAAGGGGCAACACTGTGTCTTTCTCTCTGGCAGAGCCCGGCTGCCAAATTCGAAACGTCCAGCGATTGCGCCCACAGGAAAGCTGCCAGCACGGAAAGCTGTAGCTGGTTTTCACTGTCCCTTGGAACTGCATTCGCTGGTAGACAGACATTCGCGTTCTGCAACAGCTTTCGTTCGTAAAGGGGCAACACTGTGTATTTCTCTCTGGCAGAGCCCGGCTGCCAAATTCGAAACGTCCAGCGATTGCGCCCACAGGAAAGCTGCAAGCACGGAAAGCTGTAGCTGGTTTTCACTGTCCCTTGGAACTGCATTCGCTGCTACACAGACATTTGCGTTCTGTAAAAACTTTCGTTCGTAAAGGGGCAAAACTGTGTACTTCTGTCTCGCAGAGCCCGGCTGCCAAATTCGAAACGTCCAGCGATTGCGCCCACAGAAAAGCTGCCAGCACGGAAAGCTGTAGCTGGTTTTCACTGTCCCTTGGAACTGCATTCGCTGGTAGACAGACATTCGCGTTCTGCAACAGCTTTCGTTCGTAAAGGGGCAACACTGTGTATTTCTGTCTCGCAGGGCCCGGTTGCCAAATTCGAAACGTCCAGTGATTGCGCCCACAGGAAAGCTGCCAGCACGGAAAGCTGTAGCTGGTTTTCACTGTCCCTTGGAACTGCATTCGCTGGTAGACAGACATTCGCGTTCTGCAAGAGGTTTTCTTCGTAAAGGACCAACACTCTGTATCTCTCCCTCGCAGAGCCCGGCTGCCAAATTCGAAACGTCCAGCGATTGCGCCCACAGGAAAGCTGCCAGCACGGACAGCTGTAGCTGGTTTTCACTGTCCATTGGAACTGCATTCGCTGCTACACAGACATTCGCGTTCTGCAAAAGTTTTCGTTCGTGAAGGGGCAACACTGTGTATTTCTCTCTCGCAGAGCCCGGCTGCCAAATTCGAAACGTCCAGCGATTGCGCCCACAGGAAAGCTGCCAGCACGGAAAGCTGTAGCTGGTTTTCACTGTCCCTTGGAACTGCATTCGCTGGTAGACAGACATTCGCGTTCTGCAAAAGCTTTCGTGCGTAATGAGGCAACGCTTTGTACTTCTGTCTCGCAGAGCCTGGCTGCCAAATTCGAAACGTCCAGTGATTGCGCCCACAGGAAAGTGCCAGCACGGAAAGCTGTAGCTGGTTTTCAGTGTCCCTTGGAACTGCATTCGCTGCTACACAGACATTCGCGTTCTGCAAAAACTTTCGTGCGTAATCAGGCAACACTGTGTACTTCTGTCTCACAGAGCCTGGCTGCCAAATTCGAAACGTCCAGCGATTGCGCCCACAGGAAAGCTGCCAGCACGGAAAGCTGTAGCTGGTTTTCACTGTCCCTTGGAACTGCATTCGCTGCTACACAGACATTCGCGTTCTGCAAAAGTTTTCGTTCGTAAAGGGGCAACACTGTGTATTTCTCTCTCGCAGAGCCCGGCTGCCAAATTCGAAACGTCCAGCGATTGCGCCCACAGGAAAGCTGCCAGCACGGAAAGCTGTAGCTGGTTTTCACTGTCCCTTGGAACTGCATTCGCTGGTAGACAGACATTCGCGTTCTGCAACAGCTTTCGTTCGTAAAGGGGCAAAACTGTGTATTTCTCTCTGGCAGAGCCCGGCTGCCAAATTCGAAACGTCCAGCGATTGCGCCCACAGGAAAGCTGCCAGCACAGAAAGCTGTAGCTGGTTTTCACTGTCCCTTGGAACTGCATTCGCTGGTAGACAGACATTCGCGTTCTGCAAAAGCTTTCGTTCGTAAAGGGGCAACACTGTGTATTTCCTTCTGGCAGAGCCCGGCTGCCAAATTCGAAACGTCCAGCGACTGCACCCACAGGAAAGCTGCCAGCACGGAAAGCTGTAGCTGGTTTTCACTGTCCCTTGGAACTGCATTCGCTGGTAGACAGACATTCGCGTTCTGCAACAGCTTTCGTTCGTAAAGGGTCAACACTGTGTATTTCTCTCTGGCAGAGCCCGGCTTCCAAATTCGAAACGTCCAGCGATTGCGCCCACAGGAAAGCTGCCAGCACGGAAAGCTGTAGCTGGTTTTCACTGTCCCTTTGAACTGCATTCGCTGGTAGACAGACATTCGCGTTCTGCAAAAGCTTTCGTTCGTAAAGGGGCAACACTGTGTCTTTCTCTCTGGCAGAGCCCGGCTGCCAAATTCGAAACGTCCAGCGATTGCGCCCACAGGAAAGCTGCCAGCACGGAAAGCTGTAGCTGGTTTTCACTGTCCCTTGGAACTGCTTTCGGTGCTACACATACATTCGTGTTCTGCAAAACCTTTCGTGCGTAATCAGGCAACACTGTGTACTTCTGTCTCGCAGAGCCTGGCTGCCAAATTCGAAACGTCCAGCGATTGCGCCCACAGGAAAGCTGCCAGCACGGAAAGCTGTAGCTGGTTTTCACTGTCCCTTGGAACTGCATTCGCTGCTACACAGACATTCGCGTTCTGCAAAAGCTTTCGTTCGTAAAGGGGCAACACTGTGTATTTCTCTCTGGCAGAGCCCGGCTGCCAAATTCGAAACGTCCAGCGATTGCGCCCACAGGAAAGCTGCCAGCACGGAAAGCTGTAGCTGGTTTTCACTGTCCCTTGGAACTGCATTCGCTGCTACACAGACATTCGCGTTCTGCAAAAACTTTCGTTCCTAAAGGGGCAACACTGTGTCTTTCTCTCTCGCAGAGCCCGGCTGCCAAATTCGAAACGTCCAGCGATTGCGCCCACAGGAAAGCTGCCAGCACGGAAAGCTGTAGCTGGTTTTCACTGTCCCTTGGAACTGCATTCGCTGGTAGACAGACATTCGCGTTCTGCAACAGCTTTCGTTCGTAAAGGGGCAACACTGTGTATTTCTCTCTGGCAGAGCCCGGCTGCAAAATTCGAAACGTCCAGCGATTGCGCCCACAGGAAAGCTGCAAGCACGGAAAGCTGTAGCTGGTTTTCACTGTCCCTTGGAACTGCATTCGCTGCTACACAGACATTTGCGTTCTGCAAAAACTTTCGTGCGTAATCAGGCAACACTGTGTACTTCTGTCTCGCAGAGCCCGGCTGCCAAATTCGAAACGTCCAGCGATTGCGCCCACAGGAAAGCTGCCAGCACGGACAGCTGTAGCTGGTTTTCACTGTCCATTGGAACTGCATTCGCTGCTACACAGACATTCGCGTTCTGCAAAAACTTTCGTTCGTAAAGGGGCAACACTGTGTATTTCTCTCTCGCAGAGCCGGCTGCCAAATTCGAAACGTCCAGCGATTGCGCCCACAGGAAAGCTGCCAGCACGGAAAGCTGTAGCTGGTTTTCACTGTCCCTTGGAACTGCATTCGCTGGTAGACAGACATTCGCGTTCTGCAAAAGCTTTCGTTCGTAAAGGGGCAACACTGTGTCTTTCTCTCTGGGAGAGCCCGGCTGCCAAATTCGAAACGTCCAGCGATTGCGCCCACAGGAAAGCTGCCAGCACGGAAAGCTGTGGCTGGTTTTCACTGTCCCTTGGAACTGCATTCGCTGGTAGACAGACATTCGCGTTCTGCAAAAGCTTTCGTGCGTAATGAGGCAACGCTTTGTACTTCTGTCTCGCAGAGCCTGGCTGCCAAATTCGAAACGTCCAGCGATTGCGCCCACAGGAAAGCTGCCAGCACGGAAAGCTGTAGCTGGTTTTCACTGTCCCTTGGAACTGCATTCGCTGCTACACAGACATTCGTGTTTTGCAAAAACTTTCGTTCGTAAAGGGGCAACCCTGTGTATTTCTCTCTCGCAGAGCCCGGCTGCCAAATTCGAAACGTCCAGCGATTGCGCCCACAGGAAAGCTGCCAGCACGGAAAGCTGTAGCTGGTTTTCACTGTCCCTTGGAACTGCATTCGCTGCTACACAGACATTCGCGTTCTGCAAAAGCTTTCGTTCGTAAAGGGGCAACACTGTGTATTTCTCTCTGGCAGAGCCCGGCTGCCAAATTCGAAACGTCCAGCGATTGCGCCCACAGGAAAGCTGCCAGCACGGAAAGCTGTAGCTGGTTTTCACTGTCCCTTGGAACTGCATTCACTGGTAGACAGACATTCGCGTTCTGCAAAAACTTTCGTTCCTAAAGGGGCAACACTGTGTCTTTCTCTCTGGCAGAGCCCGGCTGCCAAATTCGAAACGTCCAGCGATTGCGCCCACAGGAAAGCTGCCAGCACGGAAAGCTGTAGCTGGTTTTCACTGTCCCTTGGAACTGCATTCGCTGGTAGACAGACATTCGCTTTCTGCAAGAGGTTTTGTTCGTAAAGGACCAACACTCTGTATCTCTCCCTCGCAGAGCCCGGCTGCCAAATTCGAAACGTCCAGCGATTGCGCCCACAGGAAAGCTGCCAGCACGGAAAGCTGTAGCTGGTTTTCACTGTCCCTTGGAACTGCATTCGCTGGTAGACAGACATTCGCGTTCTGCAACAGCTTTCGTTCGTAAAGGGGCAACACTGTGTATTTCTGTCTCGCAGGGCCCGGTTGCCAAATTCGAAACGTCCAGTGATTGCGCCCACAGGAAAGCTGCCAGCACGGAAAGCTGTAGCTGGTTTTCACTGTCCCTTGGAACTGCATTCGCTGGTAGACAGACATTCGCGTTCTGCAAGAGGTTTTCTTCGTAAAGGACCAACACTCTGTATCTCTCCCTCGCAGAGCCCGGCTGCCAAATTCGAAACGTCCAGCGATTGCGCCCACAGGAAAGCTGCCAGCACGGACAGCTGTAGCTGGTTTTCACTGTCCCTTGGAACTGCATTCGCTGCTACACAGACATTCGCGTTCTGCAAAAGTTTTCGTTCGTGAAGGGGCAACACTGTGTATTTCTCTCTCGCAGAGCCCGGCTGCCAAATTCGAAACGTCCAGCGATTGCGCCCACAGGAAAGCTGCCAGCACGGAAAGCTGTAGCTGGTTTTCACTGTCCCTTGGAACTGCATTCGCTGGTAGACAGACATTCGCGTTCTGCAAAAGCTTTCGTGCGTAATGAGGCAACGCTTTGTACTTCTGTCTCGCAGAGCCTGGCTGCCAAATTCGAAACGTCCAGTGATTGCGCCCACAGGAAAGTGCCAGCACGGAAAGCTGTAGCTGGTTTTCACTGTCCCTTGGAACTGCATTCGCTGCTACACAGACATTCGCGTTCTGCAAAAACTTTCGTGCGTAATCAGGCAACACTGTGTACTTCTGTCTCACAGAGCCTGGCTGCCAAATTCGAAACGTCCAGCGATTGCGCCCACAGGAAAGCTGCCAGCACGGAAAGCTGTAGCTGGTTTTCACTGTCCCTTGGAACTGCATTCGCTGCTACACAGACATTCGCGTTCTGCAAAAGTTTTCGTTCGTAAAGGGGCAACACTGTGTATTTCTCTCTCGCAGAGCCCGGCTGCCAAATTCGAAACGTCCAGCGATTGCGCCCACAGGAAAGCTGCCAGCACGGAAAGCTGTAGCTGGTTTTCACTGTCCCTTGGAACTGCATTCGCTGGTAGACAGACATTCGCGTTCTGCAACAGCTTTCGTTCGTAAAGGGGCAAAACTGTATTTCTCTCTGGCAGAGCCCGGCTGCCAAATTCGAAACGTCCAGCGATTGCGCCCACAGGAAAGCTGCCAGCACGGAAAGCTGTAGCTGGTTTTCACTGTCCCTTGGAACTGCATTCGCTGGTAGACAGACATTCGCGTTCTGCAAAAGCTTTCGTGCGTAATGAGGCAACGCTGTGTACTTCTGTCTCGCAGAGCCTGGCTGCCAAATTCGAAACGTCCAGCGATTGCGCCCACAGGAAAGCTGCCAGCACGGAAAGCTGTAGCTGGTTTTCACTGTCCCTTGGAACTGCATTCGCTGGTAGACAGACATTCGCTTTCTGCAAGAGGTTTTGTTCGTAAAGGACCAACACTCTGTATCTCTCCCTCGCAGAGCCCGGCTGCCAAATTCGAAACGTCCAGCGATTGCGCCCACAGGAAAGCTGCCAGCACGGAAAGCTGTAGCTGGTTTTCACTGTCCCTTGGAACTGCATTCGCTGGTAGACAGACATTCGCGTTCTGCAACAGCTTTCGTTCGTAAAGGGGCAACACTGTGTATTTCTGTCTCGCAGGGCCCGGTTGCCAAATTCGAAACGTCCAGTGATTGCGCCCACAGGAAAGCTGCCAGCACGGAAAGCTGTAGCTGGTTTTCACTGTCCCTTGGAACTGCATTCGCTGCTACACAGACATTCGCGTTCTGCAAAAACTTTCGTGCGTAATCAGGCAACACTGTGTACTTCTGTCTCACAGAGCCTGGCTGCCAAATTCGAAACGTCCAGCGATTGCGCCCACAGGAAAGCTGCCAGCACGGAAAGCTGTAGCTGGTTTTCACTGTCCCTTGGAACTGCATTCGCTGCTACACAGACATTCGCGTTCTGCAAAAGTTTTCGTTCGTAAAGGGGCAACACTGTGTATTTCTCTCTGGCAGAGCCCGGCTGCCAAATTCGAAACGTCCAGCGATTGCGCCCACAGGAAAGCTGCCAGCACGGAAAGCTGTAGCTGGTTTTCACTGTCCCTTGGAACTGCATTCGCTGGTAGACAGACATTCGCGTTCTGCAACAGCTTTCGTTCGTAAAGGGGCAAAACTGTGTATTTCTCTCTGGCAGAGCCCGGCTGCCAAATTCGAAACGTCCAGCGATTGCCTCCACAGGAAAGCTGCCAGCACGGAAAGCTGTAGCTGGTTTTCACTGTCCCTTGGAACTGCATTCGCTGGTAGACATACATTCGTGTTCTGCAACAGCTTTCGTTCGTAAAGGGGCAAAACTGTGTATTTCTCTCTGGCAGAGCCCGGCTGCCAAATTCGAAACGTCCAGCGATTGCGCCCACAGGAAAGCTGCCAGCACGGAAAGCTGTAGCTGGTTTTCACTGTCCCTTGGAACTGCATTCGCTGGTAGACAGACATTCGCGTTCTGCAAAAGCTTTCGTTCGTAAAGGGGCAACACTGTGTATTTCCTTCTGGCAGAGCCCGGCTGCCAAATTCGAAACGTCCAGCGACTGCACCCACAGGAAAGCTGCCAGCACGGAAAGCTGTAGCTGGTTTTCACTGTCCCTTGGAACTGCATTCGCTGGTAGACAGACATTCGCGTTCTGCAACAGCTTTCGTTCGTAAAGGGGCAACACTGTGTCTTTCTCTCTGGCAGAGCCCGGCTGCCAAATTCGAAACGTCCAGCGATTGCGCCCACAGGAAAGCTGCCAGCACGGACAGCTGTAGCTGGTTTTCACTGTCCATTGGAACTGCATTCGCTGCTACACAGACATTCGCGTTCTGCAAAAGTTTTCGTTCGTAAAGGGGCAACACTGTGTATTTCTCTCTCGCAGAGCCGGCTGCCAAATTCGAAACGTCCAGCGATTGCGCCCACAGGAAAGCTGCCAGCACGGAAAGCTGTAGCTGGTTTTCACTGTCCCTTGGAACTGCATTCGCTGGTAGACAGACATTCGCGTTCTGCAAAAGCTTTCGTTCGTAAAGGGGCAACACTGTGTATTTCTCTCTGGGAGAGCCCGGCTGCCAAATTCGAAACGTCCAGCGATTGCGCCCACAGGAAAGCTGCCAGCACGGAAAGCTGTGGCTGGTTTTCACTGTCCCTTGGAACTGCATTCGCTGGTAGACAGACATTCGCGTTCTGCAAAAGCTTTCGTGCGTAATGAGGCAACGCTGTGTACTTCTGTCTCGCAGAGCCTGGCTGCCAAATTCGAAACGTCCAGCGATTGCGCCCACAGGAAAGCTGCCAGCACGGAAAGCTGTAGCTGGTTTTCACTGTCCCTTGGAACTGCATTCGCTGCTACACAGACATTCGCGTTCTGCAAAAGTTTTCGTTCGTAAAGGGGCAACACTGTGTATTTCTCTCTGGCAGAGCCCGGCTGCCAAATTCGAAACGTCCAGCGATTGCGCCCACAGGAAAGCTGCCAGCACGGAAAGCTGTAGCTGGTTTTCACTGTCCCTTGGAACTGCATTCGCTGCTACACAGACATTCGCGTTCTGCAAAAGCTTTCGGTCGTAAAGGGGCAACACTGTGTATTTCTCTCTGGCAGAGCCCGGCTGCCAAATTCGAAACGTCCAGCGATTGCGCCCACAGGAAAGCTGCCAGCACGGAAAGCTGTAGCTGGTTTTCACTGTCCCTTGGAACTGCATTCGCTGCTACACAGACATTCGCGTTGTGCAAAAACTTTCGTTCCTAAAGGGGCAACACTGTGTCTTTCTCTCTGGCAGAGCCCGGCTGCCAAATTCGAAACGTCCAGCGATTGCGCCCACAGGAAAGCTGCCAGCACGGAAAGCTGTAGCTGGTTTTCACTGTCCCTTGGAACTGCATTCGCTGGTAGACAGACATTCGCGTTCTGCAACAGCTTTCGTTCGTAAAGGGGCAACACTGTGTATTTCTCTCTGGCAGAGCCCGGCTGCCAAATTCGAAACGTCCAGCGATTGCGCCCACAGGAAAGCTGCAAGCACGGAAAGCTGTAGCTGGTTTTCACTGTCCCTTGGAACTGCATTCGCTGCTACACAGACATTTGCGTTCTGCAAAAACTTTCGTGCGTAATCAGGCAACACTTTGTACTTCTGTCTCGCAGAGCCCGGCTGCCAAATTCGAAACGTCCAGCGATTGCGCCCACAGGAAAGCTGCCAGCACGGACAGCTGTAGCTGGTTTTCACTGTCCATTGGAACTGCATTCGCTGCTACACAGACATTCGCGTTCTGCAAAAGTTTTCGTTCGTAAAGGGGCAACACTTTGTATTTCTCTCTCGCAGAGCCGGCTGCCAAATTCGAAACGTCCAGCGATTGCGCCCACAGGAAAGCTGCCAGCACGGAAAGCTGTAGCTGGTTTTCACTGTCCCTTGGAACTGCATTCGCTGGTAGACAGACATTCGCGTTCTGCAAAAGCTTTCGTTCGTAAAGGGGCAACAATGTGTATTTCTCTCTGGGAGAGCCCGGCTGCCAAATTCGAAACGTCCAGCGATTGCGCCCACAGGAAAGCTGCCAGCACGGAAAGCTGTAGCTGGTTTTCACTGTCCCTTGGAACTGCATTCGCTGGTAGACAGACATTCGCGTTCTGCAAAAGCTTTCGTGCGTAATGAGGCAACGCTGTGTACTTCTGTCTCGCAGAGCCTGGCTGCCAAATTCGAAACGTCCAGCGATTGCGCCCACAGGAAAGTGCCAGTACGGAAAGCTGTAGCTGGTTTTCACTGTCCCTTGGAACTGCATTCGCTGCTACACAGACATTCGC
The DNA here is from genome assembly GCF_035582795.1 of Mycteria americana. NCBI lineage: Eukaryota > Metazoa > Chordata > Aves > Ciconiiformes > Ciconiidae > Mycteria > Mycteria americana. The sequence continues at coordinate 1,130,536 of NW_027445632.1, read as the reverse complement.
GTTCTGCAAAAGTTTTCGTTCGTAAAGGGGCAACACTGTGTATTTCTCTCTCGCAGAGCCCGGCTGCCAAATTCGAAACGTCCAGCGATTGCGCCCATAGGAAAGCTGCCAGCACGGAAAGCTGTAGCTGGTTTTCACTGTCCCTTGGAACTGCATTCGCTGGTAGACAGACATTCGGTTCTGCAACAGCTTTCGTTCGTAAAGGGGCAACACTGTGTATTTCTCTCTGGCAGAGCCCGGCTGCCAAATTCGAAACGTCCAGCGATTGCGCCCACAGGAAAGCTGCCAGCACGGAAAGCTGTAGCTGGTTTTCACTGTCCATTGGAACTGCATTCGCTGGTAGACAGACATTCGCGTTCTGCAACAGCTTTCGTTCGTAAAGGGGCAAAACTCTGTATTTCTCTCTGGCAGAGCCCGGCTGCCAAATTCGAAACGTCCAGCGATTGCGCCCACAGGAAAGCTGCCAGCACGGAAAGCTGTAGCTGGTTTTCACTGTCCCTTGGAACTGCATTCGCTGGTAGACAGACATTCGCGTTCTGCAACAGCTTTCGTTCGTAAAGGGGCAACACTGTGTCTTTCTCTCTGGCAGAGCCCGGCTGCCAAATTCGAAACGTCCAGCGATTGCACCCACAGGAAAGCTGCCAGCACGGAAAGCTGTAGCTGGTTTTCACTGTCCCTTGGAACTGCATTCGCTGGTAGACAGACATTCGCGTTCTGCAAAAGCTTTCGTGCGTAATGAGGCAACGCTTTGTACTTCTGTCTCGCAGAGCCTGGCTGCCAAATTCGAAACGTCCAGTGATTGCGCCCACAGGAAAGTGCCAGCACGGAAAGCTGTAGCTGGTTTTCACTGTCCCTTGGAACTGCATTCGCTGCTACACAGACATTCGCGTTCTGCAAAAACTTTCGTGCGTAATCAGGCAACACTGTGTACTTCTGTCTCACAGAGCCTGGCTGCCAAATTCGAAACGTCCAGCGATTGCGCCCACAGGAAAGCTGCCAGCACGGAAAGCTGTAGCTGGTTTTCACTGTCCATTGGAACTGCATTCGCTGGTAGACAGACATTCGCGTTCTGCAACAGCTTTCGTTCGTAAAGGGGCAAAACTGTGTATTTCTCTCTGGCAGAGCCCGGCTGCCAAATTCGAAACGTCCAGCGATTGCGCCCACAGGAAAGCTGCCAGCACGGAAAGCTGTAGCTGGTTTTCACTGTCCCTTGGAACTGCATTCGCTGCTACACAGACATTCGTGTTTTGCAAAAACTTTCGTTCGTAAAGGGGCAACCCTGTGTATTTCTCTCTGGCAGAGCCCGGCTGTCAAATTCGAAACGTCCAGCGATTGCGCCCACAGGAAAGCTGCCAGCACGGAAAGCTGTAGCTGGTTTTCACTGTCCCTTGGAACTGCATTCGCTGCTACACAGACATTCGCGTTGTGCAAAAACTTTCGTTCCTAAAGGGGCAACACTGTGTCTTTCTCTCTGGCAGAGCCCGGCTGCCAAATTCGAAACGTCCAGCGATTGCGCCCACAGGAAAGCTGCCAGCACGGAAAGCTGTAGCTGGTTTTCACTGTCCCTTGGAACTGCATTCGCTGGTAGACAGACATTCGCGTTCTGCAACAGCTTTCGTTCGTAAAGGGGCAACACTGTGTATTTCTCTCTGGCAGAGCCCGGCTGCCAAATTCGAAACGTCCAGCGATTGCGCCCACAGGAAAGCTGCAAGCACGGAAAGCTGTAGCTGGTTTTCACTGTCCCTTGGAACTGCATTCGGTGCTACACAGACATTTGCGTTCTGCAAAAACTTTCGTGCGTAATCAGGCAACACTGTGTACTTCTGTCTCGCAGAGCCCGGCTGCCAAATTCGAAACGTCCAGCGATTGCGCCCACAGGAAAGCTGCCAGCACGGACAGCTGTAGCTGGTTTTCACTGTCCATTGGAACTGCATTCGCTGCTACACAGACATTCGCGTTCTGCAAAAGTTTTCGTTCGTAAAGGGGCAACACTTTGTATTTCTCTCTCGCAGAGCCGGCTGCCAAATTCGAAACGTCCAGCGATTGCGCCCACAGGAAAGCTGCCAGCACGGAAAGCTGTAGCTGGTTTTCACTGTCCCTTGGAACTGCATTCGCTGGTAGACAGACATTCGCGTTCTGCAAAAGCTTTCGTTCGTAAAGGGGCAACACTGTGTATTTCTCTCTGGGAGAGCCCGGCTGCCAAATTCGAAACGTCCAGCGATTGCGCCCACAGGAAAGCTGCCAGCACGGAAAGCTGTAGCTGGTTTTCACTGTCCCTTGGAACTGCATTCGCTGGTAGACAGACATTCGCGTTCTGCAAAAGCTTTCGTGCGTAATGAGGCAACGCTGTGTATTTCTCTCTCGCAGAGCCTGGCTGCCAAATTCGAAACGTCCAGCGATTGCGCCCACAGGAAAGCTGCCAGCACGGAAAGCTGTAGCTGGTTTTCACTGTCCCTTGGAACTGCATTCGCTGGTAGACAGACATTCGCTTTCTGCAAGAGGTTTTGTTCGTAAAGGACCAACACTCTGTATCTCTCCCTCGCAGAGCCCGGCTGCCAAATTCGAAACGTCCAGCGATTGCGCCCACAGGAAAGCTGCCAGCACGGAAAGCTGTAGCTGGTTTTCACTGTCCCTTGGAACTGCATTCGCTGGTAGACAGACATTCGCGTTCTGCAACAGCTTTCGTTCGTAAAGGGGCAACACTGTGTATTTCTGTCTCGCAGGGCCCGGTTGCCAAATTCGAAACGTCCAGTGATTGCGCCCACAGGAAAGCTGCCAGCACGGAAAGCTGTAGCTGGTTTTCACTGTCCCTTGGAACTGCATTCGCTGGTAGACAGACATTCGCGTTCTGCAAGAGGTTTTCTTCGTAAAGGACCAACACTCTGTATCCCTCCCTCGCAGAGCCCGGCTGCCAAATTCGAAACGTCCAGCGATTGCGCCCACAGGAAAGCTGCCAGCACGGACAGCTGTAGCTGGTTTTCACTGTCCATTGGAACTGCATTCGCTGCTACACAGACATTCGCGTTCTGCAAAAGTTTTCGTTCGTGAAGGGGCAACACTGTGTATTTCTCTCTCGCAGAGCCCGGCTGCCAAATTCGAAACGTCCAGCGATTGCGCCCACAGGAAAGCTGCCAGCACGGAAAGCTGTAGCTGGTTTTCACTGTCCCTTGGAACTGCATTCGCTGGTAGACAGACATTCGCGTTCTGCAAAAGCTTTCGTGCGTAATGAGGCAACGCTTTGTACTTCTGTCTCGCAGAGCCTGGCTGCCAAATTCGAAACGTCCAGTGATTGCGCCCACAGGAAAGTGCCAGCACGGAAAGCTGTAGCTGGTTTTCACTGTCCCTTGGAACTGCATTCGCTGCTACACAGACATTCGCGTTCTGCAAAAACTTTCGTGCGTAATCAGGCAACACTGTGTACTTCTGTCTCACAGAGCCTGGCTGCCAAATTCGAAACGTCCAGCGATTGCGCCCACAGGAAAGCTGCCAGCACGGAAAGCTGTAGCTGGTTTTCACTGTCCCTTGGAACTGCATTCGCTGGTAGACAGACATTCGCGTTCTGCAACAGCTTTCGTTCGTAAAGGGGCAAAACTGTGTATTTCTCTCTGGCAGAGCCCGGCTGCCAAATTCGAAACGTCCAGCGATTGCGCCCCAGGAAAGCTGCCAGCACGGAAAGCTGTAGCTGGTTTTCACTGTCCCTTGGAACTGCATTCGCTGGTAGACAGACATTCGCGTTCTGCAACAGCTTTCGTTCGTAAAGGGGCAAAACTGTGTATTTCTCTCTGGCAGAGCCCGGCTGCCAAATTCGAAACGTCCAGCGATTGCCTCCACAGGAAATCTGCCAGCACGGAAAGCTGTAGCTGGTTTTCACTGTCCATTGGAACTGCATTCGCTGGTAGACAGACATTCGCGTTCTGCAACAGCTTTCGTTCGTAAAGGGGCAAAACTGTGTATTTCTCTCTCGCAGAGCCCGGCTGCCAAATTCGAAACGTCCAGCGATTGCGCCCACAGGAAAGCTGCCAGCACAGAAAGCTGTAGCTGGTTTTCACTGTCCCTTGGAACTGCATTCGCTGGTAGACAGACATTCGCGTTCTGCAAAAGCTTTCGTTCGTAAAGGGGCAACACTGTGTATTTCTCCCTGGCAGAGCCCGGCTGCCAAATTCGAAACGTCCAGCGACTGCACCCACAGGAAAGCTGGCAGCACGGAAAGCTGTAGCTGGTTTTCACTGTCCCTTGGAACTGCATTCGCTGGTAGACAGACATTCGCGTTCTGCAACAGCTTTCGTTCGTAAAGGGTCAACACTGTGTATTTCTCTCTGGCAGAGCCCGGCTTCCAAATTCGAAACGTCCAGCGATTGCGCCCACAGGAAAGCTGCCAGCACGGAAAGCTGTAGCTGGTTTTCACTGTCCCTTGGAACTGCATTCGCTGGTAGACAGACATTCGCGTTCTGCAAAAGCTTTCGTTCGTAAAGGGGCAACACTGTGTCTTTCTCTCTGGCAGAGCCCGGCTGCCAAATTCGAAACGTCCAGCGATTGCGCCCACAGGAAAGCTGCCAGCACGGAAAGCTGTAGCTGGTTTTCACTGTCCCTTGGAACTGCATTCGGTGCTACACATACATTCGTGTTCTGCAAAAACTTTCGTGCGTAATCAGGCAACACTGTGTACTTCTGTCTCGCAGAGCCTGGCTGCCAAATTCGAAACGTCCAGCGATTGCGCCCACAGGAAAGCTGCCAGCACGGAAAGCTGTAGCTGGTTTTCACTGTCCCTTGGAACTGCATTCGCTGCTACACAGACATTCGCGTTCTGCAAAAGCTTTCGTTCGTAAAGGGGCAACACTGTGTATTTCTCTCTGGCAGAGCCCGGCTGCCAAATTCGAAACGTCCAGCGATTGCGCCCACAGGAAAGCTGCCAGCACGGAAAGCTGTAGCTGGTTTTCACTGTCCCTTGGAACTGCATTCGCTGGTAGACAGACATTCGCGTTCTGCAACAGCTTTCGTTCGTAAAGGGGCAACACTGTGTATTTCTCTCTGGCAGAGCCCGGCTGCCAAATTCGAAACGTCCAGCGATTGCGCCCACAGGAAAGCTGCAAGCACGGAAAGCTGTAGCTGGTTTTCACTGTCCCTTGGAACTGCATTCGCTGCTACACAGACATTTGCGTTCTGCAAAAACTTTCGTGCGTAATCAGGCAACACTGTGTACTTCTGTCTCGCAGAGCCCGGCTGCCAAATTCGAAACGTCCAGCGATTGCGCCCACAGGAAAGCTGCCAGCACGGACAGCTGTAGCTGGTTTTCACTGTCCATTGGAACTGCATTCGCTGCTACACAGACATTCGCGTTCTGCAAAAGTTTTCGTTCGTAAAGGGGCAACACTGTGTATTTCTCTCTCGCAGAGCCGGCTGCCAAATTCGAAACGTCCAGCGATTGCGCCCACAGGAAAGCTGCCAGCACGGAAAGCTGTAGCTGGTTTTCACTGTCCCTTGGAACTGCATTCGCTGGTAGACAGACATTCGCGTTCTGCAAAAGCTTTCGTTCGTAAAGGGGCAACACTGTGTATTTCTCTCTGGGAGAGCCCGGCTGCCAAATTCGAAACGTCCAGCGATTGCGCCCACAGGAAAGCTGCCAGCACGGAAAGCTGTGGCTGGTTTTCACTGTCCCTTGGAACTGCATTCGCTGGTAGACAGACATTCGCGTTCTGCAAAAGCTTTCGTGCGTAATGAGGCAACGCTGTGTACTTCTGTCTCGCAGAGCCTGGCTGCCAAATTCGAAACGTCCAGCGATTGCGCCCACAGGAAAGCTGCCAGCACGGAAAGCTGTAGCTGGTTTTCACTGTCCCTTGGAACTGCATTCGCTGCTACACAGACATTCGTGTTTTGCAAAAACTTTCGTTCGTAAAGGGGCAACCCTGTGTATTTCTCTCTCGCAGAGCCCGGCTGCCAAATTCGAAACGTCCAGCGATTGCGCCCACAGGAAAGCTGCCAGCACGGAAAGCTGTAGCTGGTTTTCACTGTCCCTTGGAACTGCATTCGCTGCTACACAGACATTCGCGTTCTGCAAAAGCTTTCGTTCGTAAAGGGGCAACACTGTGTATTTCTCTCTGGCAGAGCCCGGCTGCCAAATTCGAAACGTCCAGCGATTGCGCCCACAGGAAAGCTGCCAGCACGGAAAGCTGTAGCTGGTTTTCACTGTCCCTTGGAACTGCATTCGCTGCTACACAGACATTCGCGTTCTGCAAAAACTTTCGTTCCTAAAGGGGCAACACTGTGTCTTTCTCTCTGGCAGAGCCCGGCTGCCAAATTCGAAACGTCCAGCGATTGCGCCCACAGGAAAGCTGCCAGCACGGAAAGCTGTAGCTGGTTTTCACTGTCCCTTGGAACTGCATTCGCTGGTAGACAGACATTCGCGTTCTGCAACAGCTTTCGTTCGTAAAGGGGCAACACTGTGTATTTCTCTCTGGCAGAGCCCGGCTGCCAAATTCGAAACGTCCAGCGATTGCGCCCACAGGAAAGCTGCAAGCACGGAAAGCTGTAGCTGGTTTTCACTGTCCCTTGGAACTGCATTCGCTGCTACACAGACATTTGCGTTCTGTAAAAACTTTCGTTCGTAAAGGGGCAAAACTGTGTACTTCTGTCTCGCAGAGCCCGGCTGCCAAATTCGAAACGTCCAGCGATTGCGCCCACAGAAAAGCTGCCAGCACGGAAAGCTGTAGCTGGTTTTCACTGTCCCTTGGAACTGCATTCGCTGGTAGACAGACATTCGCGTTCTGCAACAGCTTTCGTTCGTAAAGGGGCAACACTGTGTATTTCTGTCTCGCAGGGCCCGGTTGCCAAATTCGAAACGTCCAGTGATTGCGCCCACAGGAAAGCTGCCAGCACGGAAAGCTGTAGCTGGTTTTCACTGTCCCTTGGAACTGCATTCGCTGGTAGACAGACATTCGCGTTCTGCAAGAGGTTTTCTTCGTAAAGGACCAACACTCTGTATCTCTCCCTCGCAGAGCCCGGCTGCCAAATTCGAAACGTCCAGCGATTGCGCCCACAGGAAAGCTGCCAGCACGGACAGCTGTAGCTGGTTTTCACTGTCCATTGGAACTGCATTCGCTGCTACACAGACATTCGCGTTCTGCAAAAGTTTTCGTTCGTGAAGGGGCAACACTGTGTATTTCTCTCTCGCAGAGCCCGGCTGCCAAATTCGAAACGTCCAGCGATTGCGCCCACAGGAAAGCTGCCAGCACGGAAAGCTGTAGCTGGTTTTCACTGTCCCTTGGAACTGCATTCGCTGGTAGACAGACATTCGCGTTCTGCAAAAGCTTTCGTGCGTAATGAGGCAACGCTTTGTACTTCTGTCTCGCAGAGCCTGGCTGCCAAATTCGAAACGTCCAGTGATTGCGCCCACAGGAAAGTGCCAGCACGGAAAGCTGTAGCTGGTTTTCAGTGTCCCTTGGAACTGCATTCGCTGCTACACAGACATTCGCGTTCTGCAAAAACTTTCGTGCGTAATCAGGCAACACTGTGTACTTCTGTCTCACAGAGCCTGGCTGCCAAATTCGAAACGTCCAGCGATTGCGCCCACAGGAAAGCTGCCAGCACGGAAAGCTGTAGCTGGTTTTCACTGTCCCTTGGAACTGCATTCGCTGCTACACAGACATTCGCGTTCTGCAAAAGTTTTCGTTCGTAAAGGGGCAACACTGTGTATTTCTCTCTCGCAGAGCCCGGCTGCCAAATTCGAAACGTCCAGCGATTGCGCCCACAGGAAAGCTGCCAGCACGGAAAGCTGTAGCTGGTTTTCACTGTCCCTTGGAACTGCATTCGCTGGTAGACAGACATTCGCGTTCTGCAACAGCTTTCGTTCGTAAAGGGGCAAAACTGTGTATTTCTCTCTGGCAGAGCCCGGCTGCCAAATTCGAAACGTCCAGCGATTGCGCCCACAGGAAAGCTGCCAGCACAGAAAGCTGTAGCTGGTTTTCACTGTCCCTTGGAACTGCATTCGCTGGTAGACAGACATTCGCGTTCTGCAAAAGCTTTCGTTCGTAAAGGGGCAACACTGTGTATTTCCTTCTGGCAGAGCCCGGCTGCCAAATTCGAAACGTCCAGCGACTGCACCCACAGGAAAGCTGCCAGCACGGAAAGCTGTAGCTGGTTTTCACTGTCCCTTGGAACTGCATTCGCTGGTAGACAGACATTCGCGTTCTGCAACAGCTTTCGTTCGTAAAGGGTCAACACTGTGTATTTCTCTCTGGCAGAGCCCGGCTTCCAAATTCGAAACGTCCAGCGATTGCGCCCACAGGAAAGCTGCCAGCACGGAAAGCTGTAGCTGGTTTTCACTGTCCCTTTGAACTGCATTCGCTGGTAGACAGACATTCGCGTTCTGCAAAAGCTTTCGTTCGTAAAGGGGCAACACTGTGTCTTTCTCTCTGGCAGAGCCCGGCTGCCAAATTCGAAACGTCCAGCGATTGCGCCCACAGGAAAGCTGCCAGCACGGAAAGCTGTAGCTGGTTTTCACTGTCCCTTGGAACTGCTTTCGGTGCTACACATACATTCGTGTTCTGCAAAACCTTTCGTGCGTAATCAGGCAACACTGTGTACTTCTGTCTCGCAGAGCCTGGCTGCCAAATTCGAAACGTCCAGCGATTGCGCCCACAGGAAAGCTGCCAGCACGGAAAGCTGTAGCTGGTTTTCACTGTCCCTTGGAACTGCATTCGCTGCTACACAGACATTCGCGTTCTGCAAAAGCTTTCGTTCGTAAAGGGGCAACACTGTGTATTTCTCTCTGGCAGAGCCCGGCTGCCAAATTCGAAACGTCCAGCGATTGCGCCCACAGGAAAGCTGCCAGCACGGAAAGCTGTAGCTGGTTTTCACTGTCCCTTGGAACTGCATTCGCTGCTACACAGACATTCGCGTTCTGCAAAAACTTTCGTTCCTAAAGGGGCAACACTGTGTCTTTCTCTCTCGCAGAGCCCGGCTGCCAAATTCGAAACGTCCAGCGATTGCGCCCACAGGAAAGCTGCCAGCACGGAAAGCTGTAGCTGGTTTTCACTGTCCCTTGGAACTGCATTCGCTGGTAGACAGACATTCGCGTTCTGCAACAGCTTTCGTTCGTAAAGGGGCAACACTGTGTATTTCTCTCTGGCAGAGCCCGGCTGCAAAATTCGAAACGTCCAGCGATTGCGCCCACAGGAAAGCTGCAAGCACGGAAAGCTGTAGCTGGTTTTCACTGTCCCTTGGAACTGCATTCGCTGCTACACAGACATTTGCGTTCTGCAAAAACTTTCGTGCGTAATCAGGCAACACTGTGTACTTCTGTCTCGCAGAGCCCGGCTGCCAAATTCGAAACGTCCAGCGATTGCGCCCACAGGAAAGCTGCCAGCACGGACAGCTGTAGCTGGTTTTCACTGTCCATTGGAACTGCATTCGCTGCTACACAGACATTCGCGTTCTGCAAAAACTTTCGTTCGTAAAGGGGCAACACTGTGTATTTCTCTCTCGCAGAGCCGGCTGCCAAATTCGAAACGTCCAGCGATTGCGCCCACAGGAAAGCTGCCAGCACGGAAAGCTGTAGCTGGTTTTCACTGTCCCTTGGAACTGCATTCGCTGGTAGACAGACATTCGCGTTCTGCAAAAGCTTTCGTTCGTAAAGGGGCAACACTGTGTCTTTCTCTCTGGGAGAGCCCGGCTGCCAAATTCGAAACGTCCAGCGATTGCGCCCACAGGAAAGCTGCCAGCACGGAAAGCTGTGGCTGGTTTTCACTGTCCCTTGGAACTGCATTCGCTGGTAGACAGACATTCGCGTTCTGCAAAAGCTTTCGTGCGTAATGAGGCAACGCTTTGTACTTCTGTCTCGCAGAGCCTGGCTGCCAAATTCGAAACGTCCAGCGATTGCGCCCACAGGAAAGCTGCCAGCACGGAAAGCTGTAGCTGGTTTTCACTGTCCCTTGGAACTGCATTCGCTGCTACACAGACATTCGTGTTTTGCAAAAACTTTCGTTCGTAAAGGGGCAACCCTGTGTATTTCTCTCTCGCAGAGCCCGGCTGCCAAATTCGAAACGTCCAGCGATTGCGCCCACAGGAAAGCTGCCAGCACGGAAAGCTGTAGCTGGTTTTCACTGTCCCTTGGAACTGCATTCGCTGCTACACAGACATTCGCGTTCTGCAAAAGCTTTCGTTCGTAAAGGGGCAACACTGTGTATTTCTCTCTGGCAGAGCCCGGCTGCCAAATTCGAAACGTCCAGCGATTGCGCCCACAGGAAAGCTGCCAGCACGGAAAGCTGTAGCTGGTTTTCACTGTCCCTTGGAACTGCATTCACTGGTAGACAGACATTCGCGTTCTGCAAAAACTTTCGTTCCTAAAGGGGCAACACTGTGTCTTTCTCTCTGGCAGAGCCCGGCTGCCAAATTCGAAACGTCCAGCGATTGCGCCCACAGGAAAGCTGCCAGCACGGAAAGCTGTAGCTGGTTTTCACTGTCCCTTGGAACTGCATTCGCTGGTAGACAGACATTCGCTTTCTGCAAGAGGTTTTGTTCGTAAAGGACCAACACTCTGTATCTCTCCCTCGCAGAGCCCGGCTGCCAAATTCGAAACGTCCAGCGATTGCGCCCACAGGAAAGCTGCCAGCACGGAAAGCTGTAGCTGGTTTTCACTGTCCCTTGGAACTGCATTCGCTGGTAGACAGACATTCGCGTTCTGCAACAGCTTTCGTTCGTAAAGGGGCAACACTGTGTATTTCTGTCTCGCAGGGCCCGGTTGCCAAATTCGAAACGTCCAGTGATTGCGCCCACAGGAAAGCTGCCAGCACGGAAAGCTGTAGCTGGTTTTCACTGTCCCTTGGAACTGCATTCGCTGGTAGACAGACATTCGCGTTCTGCAAGAGGTTTTCTTCGTAAAGGACCAACACTCTGTATCTCTCCCTCGCAGAGCCCGGCTGCCAAATTCGAAACGTCCAGCGATTGCGCCCACAGGAAAGCTGCCAGCACGGACAGCTGTAGCTGGTTTTCACTGTCCCTTGGAACTGCATTCGCTGCTACACAGACATTCGCGTTCTGCAAAAGTTTTCGTTCGTGAAGGGGCAACACTGTGTATTTCTCTCTCGCAGAACCCGGCTGCCAAATTCGAAACGTCCAGCGATTGCGCCCACAGGAAAGCTGCCAGCACGGAAAGCTGTAGCTGGTTTTCACTGTCCCTTGGAACTGCATTCGCTGGTAGACAGACATTCGCGTTCTGCAAAAGCTTTCGTGCGTAATGAGGCAACGCTTTGTACTTCTGTCTCGCAGAGCCTGGCTGCCAAATTCGAAACGTCCAGTGATTGCGCCCACAGGAAAGTGCCAGCACGGAAAGCTGTAGCTGGTTTTCACTGTCCCTTGGAACTGCATTCGCTGCTACACAGACATTCGCGTTCTGCAAAAACTTTCGTGCGTAATCAGGCAACACTGTGTACTTCTGTCTCACAGAGCCTGGCTGCCAAATTCGAAACGTCCAGCGATTGCGCCCACAGGAAAGCTGCCAGCACGGAAAGCTGTAGCTGGTTTTCACTGTCCCTTGGAACTGCATTCGCTGCTACACAGACATTCGCGTTCTGCAAAAGTTTTCGTTCGTAAAGGGGCAACACTGTGTATTTCTCTCTCGCAGAGCCCGGCTGCCAAATTCGAAACGTCCAGCGATTGCGCCCACAGGAAAGCTGCCAGCACGGAAAGCTGTAGCTGGTTTTCACTGTCCCTTGGAACTGCATTCGCTGGTAGACAGACATTCGCGTTCTGCAACAGCTTTCGTTCGTAAAGGGGCAAAACTGTATTTCTCTCTGGCAGAGCCCGGCTGCCAAATTCGAAACGTCCAGCGATTGCGCCCACAGGAAAGCTGCCAGCACGGAAAGCTGTAGCTGGTTTTCACTGTCCCTTGGAACTGCATTCGCTGGTAGACAGACATTCGCGTTCTGCAAAAGCTTTCGTGCGTAATGAGGCAACGCTGTGTACTTCTGTCTCGCAGAGCCTGGCTGCCAAATTCGAAACGTCCAGCGATTGCGCCCACAGGAAAGCTGCCAGCACGGAAAGCTGTAGCTGGTTTTCACTGTCCCTTGGAACTGCATTCGCTGGTAGACAGACATTCGCTTTCTGCAAGAGGTTTTGTTCGTAAAGGACCAACACTCTGTATCTCTCCCTCGCAGAGCCCGGCTGCCAAATTCGAAACGTCCAGCGATTGCGCCCACAGGAAAGCTGCCAGCACGGAAAGCTGTAGCTGGTTTTCACTGTCCCTTGGAACTGCATTCGCTGGTAGACAGACATTCGCGTTCTGCAACAGCTTTCGTTCGTAAAGGGGCAACACTGTGTATTTCTGTCTCGCAGGGCCCGGTTGCCAAATTCGAAACGTCCAGTGATTGCGCCCACAGGAAAGCTGCCAGCACGGAAAGCTGTAGCTGGTTTTCACTGTCCCTTGGAACTGCATTCGCTGCTACACAGACATTCGCGTTCTGCAAAAACTTTCGTGCGTAATCAGGCAACACTGTGTACTTCTGTCTCACAGAGCCTGGCTGCCAAATTCGAAACGTCCAGCGATTGCGCCCACAGGAAAGCTGCCAGCACGGAAAGCTGTAGCTGGTTTTCACTGTCCCTTGGAACTGCATTCGCTGCTACACAGACATTCGCGTTCTGCAAAAGTTTTCGTTCGTAAAGGGGCAACACTGTGTATTTCTCTCTGGCAGAGCCCGGCTGCCAAATTCGAAACGTCCAGCGATTGCGCCCACAGGAAAGCTGCCAGCACGGAAAGCTGTAGCTGGTTTTCACTGTCCCTTGGAACTGCATTCGCTGGTAGACAGACATTCGCGTTCTGCAACAGCTTTCGTTCGTAAAGGGGCAAAACTGTGTATTTCTCTCTGGCAGAGCCCGGCTGCCAAATTCGAAACGTCCAGCGATTGCCTCCACAGGAAAGCTGCCAGCACGGAAAGCTGTAGCTGGTTTTCACTGTCCCTTGGAACTGCATTCGCTGGTAGACATACATTCGTGTTCTGCAACAGCTTTCGTTCGTAAAGGGGCAAAACTGTGTATTTCTCTCTGGCAGAGCCCGGCTGCCAAATTCGAAACGTCCAGCGATTGCGCCCACAGGAAAGCTGCCAGCACGGAAAGCTGTAGCTGGTTTTCACTGTCCCTTGGAACTGCATTCGCTGGTAGACAGACATTCGCGTTCTGCAAAAGCTTTCGTTCGTAAAGGGGCAACACTGTGTATTTCCTTCTGGCAGAGCCCGGCTGCCAAATTCGAAACGTCCAGCGACTGCACCCACAGGAAAGCTGCCAGCACGGAAAGCTGTAGCTGGTTTTCACTGTCCCTTGGAACTGCATTCGCTGGTAGACAGACATTCGCGTTCTGCAACAGCTTTCGTTCGTAAAGGGGCAACACTGTGTCTTTCTCTCTGGCAGAGCCCGGCTGCCAAATTCGAAACGTCCAGCGATTGCGCCCACAGGAAAGCTGCCAGCACGGAAAGCTGTAGCTGGTTTTCACTGTCCCTTGGAACTGCTTTCGGTGCTACACATACATTCGTGTTCTGCAAAAACTTTCGTGCGTAATCAGGCAACACTGTGTACTTCTGTCTCGCAGAGCCTGGCTGCCAAATTCGAAACGTCCAGCGATTGCGCCCACAGGAAAGCTGCCAGCACGGAAAGCTGTAGCTGGTTTTCACTGTCCCTTGGAACTGCATTCGCTGCTACACAGACATTCGCGTTCTGCAAAAGCTTTCGTTCGTAAAGGGGCAACACTGTGTATTTCTCTCTGGCAGAGCCCGGCTGCCAAATTCGAAACGTCCAGCGATTGCGCCCACAGGAAAGCTGCCAGCACGGAAAGCTGTAGCTGGTTTTCACTGTCCCTTGGAACTGCATTCGCTGGTAGACAGACATTCGCGTTCTGCAAAAGCTTTCGTTCGTAAAGGGGCAACACTGTGTCTTTCTCTCTGGCAGAGCCCGGCTGCCAAATTCGAAACGTCCAGCGATTGCGCCCACAGGAAAGCTGCCAGCACGGAAAGCTGTAGCTGGTTTTCACTGTCCCTTGGAACTGCATTCGCTGGTAGACAGACATTCGCGTTCTGCAACAGCTTTCGTTCGTAAAGGGGCAACACTGTGTATTTCTCTCTGGCAGAGCCCGGCTGCAAAATTCGAAACGTCCAGCGATTGCGCCCACAGGAAAGCTGCCAGCACGGAAAGCTGTGGCTGGTTTTCACTGTCCCTTGGAACTGCATTCGCTGGTAGACAGACATTCGCGTTCTGCAAAAGCTTTCGTGCGTAATGAGGCAACGCTGTGTACTTCTGTCTCGCAGAGCCTGCCTGCCAAATTCGAAACGTCCAGCGATTGCGCCCACAGGAAAGCTGCCAGCACGGAAAGCTGTAGCTGGTTTTCACTGTCCCTTGGAACTGCATTCGCTGCTACACAGACATTCGTGTTTTGCAAAAACTTTCGTTCGTAAAGGGGCAACCCTGTGTATTTCTCTCTCGCAGAGCCCGGCTGCCAAATTCGAAACGTCCAGCGATTGCGCCCACAGGAAAGCTGCCAGCACGGAAAGCTGTAGCTGGTTTTCACTGTCCCTTGGAACTGCATTCGCTGCTACACAGACATTCGCGTTCTGCAAAAGCTTTCGTTCGTAAAGGGGCAACACTGTGTATTTCTCTCTGGCAGAGCCCGGCTGCCAAATTCGAAACGTCCAGCGATTGCGCCCACAGGAAAGCTGCCAGCACGGAAAGCTGTAGCTGGTTTTCACTGTCCCTTGGAACTGCATTCGCTGCTACACAGACATTCGCGTTCTGCAAAAACTTTCGTTCCTAAAGGGGCAACACTGTGTCTTTCTCTCTGGCAGAGCCCGGCTGCCAAATTCGAAACGTCCAGCGATTGCGCCCACAGGAAAGCTGCCAGCACGGAAAGCTGTAGCTGGTTTTCACTGTCCCTTGGAACTGCATTCGCTGGTAGACAGACATTCGCTTTCTGCAAGAGGTTTTGTTCGTAAAGGACCAACACTCTGTATCTCTCCCTCGCAGAGCCCGGCTGCCAAATTCGAAACGTCCAGCGATTGCGCCCACAGGAAAGCTGCCAGCACGGAAAGCTGTAGCTGGTTTTCACTGTCCCTTGGAACTGCATTCGCTGGTAGACAGACATTCGCGTTCTGCAACAGCTTTCGTTCGTAAAGGGGCAACACTGTGTATTTCTGTCTCGCAGGGCCCGGTTGCCAAATTCGAAACGTCCAGTGATTGCGCCCACAGGAAAGCTGCCAGCACGGAAAGCTGTAGCTGGTTTTCACTGTCCCTTGGAACTGCATTCGCTGGTAGACAGACATTCGCGTTCTGCAAGAGGTTTTCTTCGTAAAGGACCAACACTCTGTATCTCTCCCTCGCAGAGCCCGGCTGCCAAATTCGAAACGTCCAGCGATTGCGCCCACAGGAAAGCTGCCAGCACGGACAGCTGTAGCTGGTTTTCACTGTCCATTGGAACTGCATTCGCTGCTACACAGACATTCGCGTTCTGCAAAAGTTTTCGTTCGTGAAGGGGCAACACTGTGTATTTCTCTCTGGCAGAGCCCGGCTGCCAAATTCGAAACGTCCAGCGATTGCGCCCACAGGAAAGCTGCCAGCACGGAAAGCTGTAGCTGGTTTTCACTGTCCCTTGGAACTGCATTCGCTGGTAGACAGACATTCGCGTTCTGCAAAAGCTTTCGTGCGTAATGAGGCAACGCTTTGTACTTCTGTCTCGCAGAGCCTGGCTGCCAAATTCGAAACGTCCAGTGATTGCGCCCACAGGAAAGTGCCAGCACGGAAAGCTGTAGCTGGTTTTCACTGTCCCTTGGAACTGCATTCGCTGCTACACAGACATTCGCGTTCTGCAAAAACTTTCGTGCGTAATCAGGCAACACTGTGTACTTCTGTCTCACAGAGCCTGGCTGCCAAATTCGAAACGTCCAGCGATTGCGCCCACAGGAAAGCTGCCAGCACGGAAAGCTGTAGCTGGTTTTCACTGTCCCTTGGAACTGCATTCGCTGCTACACAGACATTCGCGTTCTGCAAAAGTTTTCGTTCGTAAAGGGGCAACACTGTGTATTTCTCTCTCGCAGAGCCCGGCTGCCAAATTCGAAACGTCCAGCGATTGCGCCCACAGGAAAGCTGCCAGCACGGAAAGCTGTAGCTGGTTTTCACTGTCCCTTGGAACTGCATTCGCTGCTACACAGACATTCGCGTTCTGCAACAGCTTTCGTTCGTAAGGGGGCAAAACTGTATTTCTCTCTGGCAGAGCCCGGCTGCCAAATTCGAAACGTCCAGCGATTGCCTCCACAGGAAAGCTGCCAGCACGGAAAGCTGTAGCTGGTTTTCACTGTCCCTTGGAACTGCATTCGCTGGTAGACAGACATTCGCGTTCTGCAACAGCTTTCGTTCGTAAAGGGGCAAAACTGTGTATTTCTCTCTGGCAGAGCCCGGCTGCCAAATTCGAAACGTCCAGCGATTGCCTCCACAGGAAAGCTGCCAGCACGGAAAGCTGTAGCTGGTTTTCACTGTCCATTGGAACTGCATTCGCTGGTAGACAGACATTCGCGTTCTGCAACAGCTTTCGTTCGTAAAGGGGCAAAACTGTGTATTTCTCTCTCGCAGAGCCCGGCTGCCAAATTCGAAACGTCCAGCGATTGCGCCCACAGGAAAGCTGCCAGCACAGAAAGCTGTAGCTGGTTTTCACTGTCCCTTGGAACTGCATTCGCTGGTAGACAGACATTCGCGTTCTGCAAAAGCTTTCGTTCGTAAAGGGGCAACACTGTGTATTTCCTTCTGGCAGAGCCCGGCTGCCAAATTCGAAACGTCCAGCGACTGCACCCACAGGAAAGCTGCCAGCACGGAAAGCTGTAGCTGGTTTTCACTGTCCCTTGGAAATGCATTCGCTGGTAGACAGACATTCGCGTTCTGCAACAGCTTTCGTTCGTAAAGGGTCAACACTGTGTATTTCTCTCTGGCAGAGCCCGGCTTCCAAATTCGAAACGTCCAGCGATTGCGCCCACAGGAAAGCTGCCAGCACGGAAAGCTGTAGCTGGTTTTCACTGTCCCTTGGAACTGCATTCGCTGGTAGACAGACATTCGCGTTCTGCAAAAGCTTTCGTTCGTAAAGGGGCAACACTGTGTCTTTCTCTCTGGCAGAGCCCGGCTGCCAAATTCGAAACGTCCAGCGATTGCGCCCACAGGAAAGCTGCCAGCACGGAAAGCTGTAGCTGGTTTTCACTGTCCCTTGGAACTGCATTCGCTGCTACACAGACATTCGTGTTTTGCAAAAACTTTCGTTCGTAAAGGGGCAACCCTGTGTATTTCTCTCTGGCAGAGCCCGGCTGCCAAATTCGAAACGTCCAGCGATTGCGCCCACAGGAAAGCTGCCAGCACGGAAAGCTGTAGCTGGTTTTCACTGTCCCTTGGAACTGCATTCGCTGCTACACAGACATTCGCGTTCTGCAAAAGCTTTCGTTCGTAAAGGGGCAACACTGTGTATTTCTCTCTGGCAGAGCCCGGCTGCCAAATTCGAAACGTCCAGCGATTGCGCCCACAGGAAAGCTGCCAGCACGGAAAGCTGTAGCTGGTTTTCACTGTCCCTTGGAACTGCATTCGCTGCTACACAGACATTCGCGTTCTGCAAAAACTTTCGTTCCTAAAGGGGCAACACTGTGTCTTTCTCTCTCGCAGAGCCCGGCTGCCAAATTCGAAACGTCCAGCGATTGCGCCCACAGGAAAGCTGCCAGCACGGAAAGCTGTAGCTGGTTTTCACTGTCCCTTGGAACTGCATTCGCTGGTAGACAGACATTCGCGTTCTGCAACAGCTTTCGTTCGTAAAGGGGCAACACTGTGTATTTCTCTCTGGCAGAGCCCGGCTGCCAAATTCGAAACGTCCAGCGATTGCGCCCACAGGAAAGCTGCAAGCACGGAAAGCTGTAGCTGGTTTTCACTGTCCCTTGGAACTGCATTCGCTGCTACACAGACATTTGCGTTCTGCAAAAACTTTCGTGCGTAATCAGGCAACACTGTGTACTTCTGTCTCGCAGAGCCCGGCTGCCAAATTCGAAACGTCCAGCGATTGCGCCCACAGGAAAGCTGCCAGCACGGACAGCTGTAGCTGGTTTTCACTGTCCATTGGAACTGCATTCGCTGCTACACAGACATTCGCGTTCTGCAAAAGTTTTCGTTCGTAAAGGGGCAACACTGTGTATTTCTCTCTCGCAGAGCCGGCTGCCAAATTCGAAACGTCCAGCGATTGCGCCCACAGGAAAGCTGCCAGCACGGAAAGCTGTAGCTGGTTTTCACTGTCCCTTGGAACTGCATTCGCTGGTAGACAGACATTCGCGTTCTGCAAAAGCTTTCGTTCGTAAAGGGGCAACACTGTGTCTTTCTCTCTGGGAGAGCCCGGCTGCCAAATTCGAAACGTCCAGCGATTGCGCCCACAGGAAAGCTGCCAGCACGGAAAGCTGTGGCTGGTTTTCACTGTCCCTTGGAACTGCATTCGCTGGTAGACAGACATTCGCGTTCTGCAAAAGCTTTCGTGCGTAATGAGGCAACGCTGTGTACTTCTGTCTCGCAGAGCCTGGCTGCCAAATTCGAAACGTCCAGCGATTGCGCCCACAGGAAAGCTGCCAGCACGGAAAGCTGTAGCTGGTTTTCACTGTCCCTTGGAACTGCATTCGCTGCTACACAGACATTCGTGTTTTGCAAAAACTTTCGTTCGTAAAGGGGCAACCCTGTGTATTTCTCTCTGGCAGAGCCCGGCTGCCAAATTCGAAACGTCCAGCGATTGCGCCCACAGGAAAGCTGCCAGCACGGAAAGCTGTAGCTGGTTTTCACTGTCCCTTGGAACTGCATTCGCTGCTACACAGACATTCGCGTTCTGCAAAAGCTTTCGTTCGTAAAGGGGCAACACTGTGTATTTCTCTCTGGCAGAGCCCGGCTGCCAAATTCGAAACGTCCAGCGATTGCGCCCACAGGAAAGCTGCCAGCACGGAAAGCTGTAGCTGGTTTTCACTGTCCCTTGGAACTGCATTCGCTGCTACACAGACATTCGCGTTCTGCAAAAACTTTCGTTCCTAAAGGGGCAACACTGTGTCTTTCTCTCTGGCAGAGCCCGGCTGCCAAATTCGAAACGTCCAGCGATTGCGCCCACAGGAAAGCTGCCAGCACGGAAAGCTGTAGCTGGTTTTCACTGTCCCTTGGAACTGCATTCGCTGGTAGACAGACATTCGCGTTCTGCAACAGCTTTCGTTCGTAAAGGGGCAACACTGTGTATTTCTCTCTCACAGAGCCCGGCTGCCAAATTCGAAACGTCCAGCGATTGCGCCCACAGGAAAGCTGCCAGCACGGAAAGCTGTAGCTGGTTTTCACTGTCCCTTGGAACTGCATTCGCTGCTACACAGACATTTGCGTTCTGCAAAAACTTTCGTGCGTAATCAGGCAACACTGTGTACTTCTGTCTCGCAGAGCCCGGCTGCCAAATTCGAAACGTCCAGCGATTGCGCCCACAGGAAAGCTGCCAGCACGGACAGCTGTAGCTGGTTTTCACTGTCCATTGGAACTGCATTCGCTGCTACACAGACATTCGCGTTCTGCAAAAGTTTTCGTTCGTAAAGGGGCAACACTGTGTATTTCTCTCTCGCAGAGCCGGCTGCCAAATTCGAAACGTCCAGCGATTGCGCCCACAGGAAAGCTGCCAGCACGGAAAGCTGTAGCTGGTTTTCACTGTCCCTTGGAACTGCATTCGCTGGTAGACAGACATTCGCGTTCTGCAAAAGCTTTCGTTCGTAAAGGGGCAACACTGTGTCTTTCTCTCTGGGAGAGCCCGGCTGCCAAATTCGAAACGTCCAGCGATTGCGCCCACAGGAAAGCTGCCAGCACGGAAAGCTGTGGCTGGTTTTCACTGTCCCTTGGAACTGCATTCGCTGGTAGACAGACATTCGCGTTCTGCAAAAGCTTTCGTGCGTAATGAGGCAACGCTGTGTACTTCTGTCTCGCAGAGCCTGGCTGCCAAATTCGAAACGTCCAGCGATTGCGCCCACAGGAAAGCTGCCAGCACGGAAAGCTGTAGCTGGTTTTCACTGTCCCTTGGAACTGCATTCGCTGCTACACAGACATTCGTGTTTTGCAAAAACTTTCGTTCGTAAAGGGGCAACCCTGTGTATTTCTCTCTCGCAGAGCCCGGCTGCCAAATTCGAAACGTCCAGCGATTGCGCCCACAGGAAAGCTGCCAGCACGGAAAGCTGTAGCTGGTTTTCACTGTCCCTTGGAACTGCATTCGCTGCTACAGAGACATTCGCGTTCTGCAAAAGCTTTCGTTCGTAAAGGGGCAACACTGTGTATTTCTCTCTGGCAGAGCCCGGCTGCCAAATTCGAAACGTCCAGCGATTGCGCCCACAGGAAAGCTGCCAGCACGGAAAGCTGTAGCTGGTTTTCACTGTCCCTTGGAACTGCATTCGCTGCTACACAGACATTCGCGTTCTGCAAAAACTTTCGTTCCTAAAGGGGCAACACTGTGTCTTTCTCTCTGGCAGAGCCCGGCTGCCAAATTCGAAACGTCCAGCGATTGCGCCCACAGGAAAGCTGCCAGCACGGAAAGCTGTAGCTGGTTTTCACTGTCCCTTGGAACTGCATTCGCTGGTAGACAGACATTCGCGTTCTGCAACAGCTTTCGTTCGTAAAGGGGTAACACTGTGTATTTCTCTCTGGCAGAGCCCGGCTGCCAAATTCGAAACGTCCAGCGATTGCGCCCACAGGAAAGCTGCCAGCACGGAAAGCTGTAGCTGGTTTTCACTGTCCCTTGGAACTGCATTCGCTGGTAGACAGACATTCGGTTCTGCAAAAGCTTTCGTTCGTAAAGGGGCAACACTGTGTCTTTCTCTCTGGCAGAGCCCGGCTGCCAAATTCGAAACGTCCAGCGATTGCGCCCACAGGAAAGCTGCCAGCACGGAAAGCTGTAGCTGGTTTTCACTGTCCCTTGGAACTGCATTCGCTGCTACACAGACATTCGCGTTCTGCAAAAGCTTTCATTCGTAAAGGGTCAACACTGTGTATTTCTCTCTGGCAGAGCCCGGCTGCCAAATTCGAAACGTCCAGCGATTGCGCCCACAGGAAAGCTGCCAGCACGGAAAGCTGTAGCCGGTATTCACTGTCCCTTGGAACTTCATTCGCTGGTAGACAGACGTTCGGTTCTGCAACAGCTTTCGTTCGTAAAGGGGGCAACACTGTGTATTTCTCTCTGGCAGAGCCCGGCTGCCAAATTCGAAACGTCCAGCGATTGCGCCCACAGGAAAGCTGCCAGCACGGAAAGCTGTAGCTGGTTTTCACTGTCCCTTGGAACTGCATTCGCTGCTACACAGACATTCGCGATCTGCAAAAACTTTCGTTCCTAAAGGGGCAACACTGTGTCTTTCTCTCTCACAGAGCCCGGCTGCTAAATTCGAAACGTCCAGCGATTGCGCCCACAGGAAAGCTGCCAGCACGGAAAGCTGTAGCTGGTTTTCACTGTCCCTTGGAACTGCATTCGCTGTTAGACAGACATTCGCGTTCTGCAAAAGCTTTCGTGTGTAATGAGGCAACGCTGTGTACTTCTGTCTCGCAGAGCCCGGCTGCCAAATTCGAAACGTCCAGCGATTGCGCCCACAGGAAAGTGCCAGCACGGAAAGCTGTAGCTGGTTTTCACTGTCCCTTGGAACTGCATTCGCTGCTACACAGACATTCGCGTTCTGCAACAGCTTTCTTTCGTAAAGGGGCAACACTGTGTATTTCTCTCTGGCAGAGCCCGGCTGCCAAATTCGAAACGTCCAGCGATTGCGCCCACAGGAAAGCTGCCAGCACGGAAAGCTGTAGCTGGTTTTCACTGTCCCTTGGAACTGCATTCGCTGCTACACAGACATTCGCGTTCTGCAAAAGTTTTCTTTCGTAAAGGGGCAACACTGTGTCTTTCTCTCTGGCAGAGCCCGGCTGCCAAATTCGAAACGTCCAGCGATTGCGCCCACAGGAAAGCTGCCAGCACGGAAAGCTGTAGCTGGTTTTCACTGTCCCTTGAAACTGCATTCGCTGGTAGACAGACATTCGCATTCTGCAACAGCTTTCGTTCGTAAAGGGGCAACACTGTGTATTTCCCTCTCGCAGAGCCCGGCTGCCAAATTCGAAACGTCCAGCGATTGCGCCCACAGGAAAGCTGCCAGCACGGAAAGCTGTAGCTGGTTTTCACTGTCCCTTGGAACTGCATTCGCTGGTAGACAGACATTCGCGTTCTGCAAAAGCTTTCGTTCGTAAAGGGGCAACACTGTGTCTTTCTCTCTGGCGGAGCCCGGCTGCCAAATTCGAAACGTCCAGCGATTGCGCCCACAGGAAAGCTGCCAGCACGGAAAGCTGTAGCTGGTTTTCACTGTCCCTTGGAACTGCATTCGCTGGTAGACAGACATTCGGTTCTGCAACAGCTTTCGTTCGTAAAGGGGCAACACCGTGTATGTCTCTCTGGCAGAGCCCGGCTGCCAAATTCGAAACGTCCAGCGATTGCGCCCACAGGAAAGCTGCCAGCACGGAAAGCTGTAGCTGGTTTTCACTGTCCCTTGGAACTGCATTCGCTGCTACACAGACATTCGCGTTCTGCAAAAGCTTTCGTTCGTAAAGGGGCAACACTGTGTATTTCTCTCTGGCAGAGCCCGGCTGCCAAATTCGAAACGTCCAGCGATTGCGCCCACAGGAAAGCTGCCAGCACGGAAAGCTGTAGCTGGTTTTCACTGTCCCTTGGAACTGCATTCGCTGGTAGACAGACATTCGCGTTCTGCAACAGCTTTCGTTCGTAAAGGGGCAACACTGTGTATTTCTCTCTCACAGAGCCCGGCTGCCAAATTCGAAACATCCAGCGATTGCGCCCACAGGAAAGCTGCCAGCACGGAAAGCTGTAGCTGGTTTTCACTGTCCCTTGGAACTGCATTCGCTGGTAGACAGACATTCACGTTCTGCAAAAACTTTCGTGCGTAATGAGGCAACACTGTGCACTTCTCTCTCGGAGAGCCCGGCTGCCAAATTCGAAACGTCCAGCGATTGCGCCCACAGGAAAGCTGCCAGCACGGAAAGCTGTAGCTGGTTTTCACTGTCCCTTGGAACTGCATTCGCTGCTACACAGACATTCGCGTTCTGCAAAAGTTTTCGTTCGTAAAGGGGCAACACTGTGTATTTCTCTCTGGCAGAGCCCGGCTGCCAAATTCGAAACGTCCAGCGATTGCGCCCACAGGAAAGCTGCCAGCACGGAAAGCTGTAGCTGGTTTTCACTGTCCCTTGGAACTGCATTCGCTGCTACACAGACATTCGCGTTCTTCAACAGCTTTCGTTCGTAAAGGGGCAACACTGTGTATGTCTCTCTCGCAGAGCCCGGCTGCCAAATTCGAAACGTCCAGCGATTGCGCCCACAGGAAAGCTGCCAGCACGGAAAGCTGTAGCTGGTTTTCACTGTCCCTTGGAACTGCATTCGCTGCTACACAGACATTCGCGTTCTGCAAAAACTTTCGTGCGTAATCAGGCAACACTGTGTACTTCTGTGTCGCAGAGCCCGGCTGCCAAATTCGAAACGTCCAGCGATTGCGCCCATAGGAAAGCTGCCAGCACGGAAAGCTGTAGCTGGTTTTCACTGTCCCTTGGAACTGCATTCGCTGGTAGACAGACATTCGCGTTCTGCAAAAGCTTTCGTTCGTAAAGGGGCAACCCTGTGTATTTCTCTCTGGCAGAGCCCGGCTGCCAAATTCGAAACGTCCAGCGATTGCGCCCACAGGAAAGCTGCCAGCACGGAAAGCTGTAGCTGGTTTTCACTGTCCCTTGGAACTGCATTCGCTGGTAGACAGACATTCGCGTTCTGCAACAGCTTTCGTTCGTAAAGGGGCAACACCGTGTATTTCTCTCTCGCAGAGCCCGGCTGCCAAATTCGAAACGTCCAGCGATTGCACCCACAGGAAAGCTGCCAGCACGGAAAGCTGTAGCTGGTTTTCACTGTCCCTTGGAACTGCATTCGATGGTAGGCAGACATTCGCGTTCTGCAACAGCTTTCGTTCGTAAAGGGGCAACACTGTGTCTTTCTCTCTGGCAGAGCCCGGCTGCCAAATTCGAAACGTCCAGCGATTGCGCCCACAGGAAAGCTGCCAGCACGGAAAGCTGTAGCTGGTTTTCACTGTCCCTTGGAACTGCATTCGCTGCTACACAGACATTCGCGTTCTGCAACAGCTTTCGTTCGTAAAGGGGCAACACTGTGTCTTTCTCTCTGGCAGAGCCCGGCTGCCA
Organism: Mycteria americana; assembly: GCF_035582795.1. NCBI lineage: Eukaryota > Metazoa > Chordata > Aves > Ciconiiformes > Ciconiidae > Mycteria > Mycteria americana. The sequence goes on along the minus strand of NW_027445632.1, from coordinate 1,106,278 downwards.
AATTCGAAACGTCCAGCGATTGCGCCCACAGGAAAGCTGCCAGCACGGAAAGCTGTAGCTGGTTTTCACTGTCCCTTGGAACTGCATTCGCTGCTACACAGACATTCGCGTTCTGCAACAGCTTTCGTTCGTAAAGGGGCAACACTGTGTATTTCTCTCTGGCAGAGCCCGGCTGCCAAATTCGAAACGTCCAGCGATTGCGCCCACAGGAAAGCTGCCAGCACGGAAAGCTGTAGCTGGTTTTCACTGTCCCTTGGAACTGCATTCGCTGGTAGACAGACATTCGCGTTCTGCAACAGCTTTCGTTCGTAAAGGGGCAACATTGTGTATTTCTCTCTCGCAGAGCCCGGCTGCCAAATTGGAAACGTCCAGCGATTGCGCCCACAGGAAAGCTGCCAGCACGGAAAGCTGTAGCTGGTTTTCACTGTCCCTTGGAACTGCATTCGCTGGTAGACAGACATTCGCGTTCTGCAACAGCTTTCGTTCGTAAAGGGGCAACACTGTGTCTTTCTCTCTGGCAGAGCCCGGCTGCCAAATTCGAAACGTCCAGCGATTGCGCCCACAGGAAAGCTGCCAGCACGGAAAGCTGTAGCTGGTTTTCACTGTCCCTTGGAACTGCATTCGCTGGTAGACAGACATTCGCGTTCTGCAACAGCTTTCGTTCGTAAAGGGGCAACACTGTGTATTTCTCTCTGGCAGAGCCCGGCTGCCAAATTCGAAACGTCCAGCGATTGCGCCCACAGGAAAGCTGCCAGCACGGAAAGCTGTAGCTGGTTTTCACTGTCCCTTGGAACTGCATTCGCTGGTAGACAGACATTCGCGTTCTGCAACAGCTTTCGTGCGTAAAGGGGCAACACTGTGTCTTTCTCTCTGGCAGAGCCCGGCTGCCAAATTCGAAACGTCCAGCGATTGCGCCCACAGGAAAGCTGCCAGCACGGAAAGCTGTAGCTGGTTTTCACTGTCCATTGGAACTGCATTCGCTGGTAGACAGACATTCGCGTTCTGCAACAGCTTTCGTTCGTAAAGGGGCAAAACTGTGTATTTCTCTCTCGCAGAGCCCGGCTGCCAAATTCGAAACGTCCAGCGATTGCGCCCACAGGAAAGCTGCCAGCACAGAAAGCTGTAGCTGGTTTTCACTGTCCCTTGGAACTGCATTCGCTGGTAGACAGACATTCGCGTTCTGCAAAAGCTTTCGTTCGTAAAGGGGCAACACTGTGTATTTCCTTCTGGCAGAGCCCGGCTGCCAAATTCGAAACGTCCAGCGACTGCACCCACAGGAAAGCTGCCAGCACGGAAAGCTGTAGCTGGTTTTCACTGTCCCTTGGAACTGCATTCGCTGGTAGACAGACATTCGCGTTCTGCAACAGCTTTCGTTCGTAAAGGGTCAACACTGTGTATTTCTCTCTGGCAGAGCCCGGCTTCCAAATTCGAAACGTCCAGCGATTGCGCCCACAGGAAAGCTGCCAGCACGGAAAGCTGTAGCTGGTTTTCACTGTCCCTTGGAACTGCATTCGCTGGTAGACAGACATTCGCGTTCTGCAAAAGCTTTCGTTCGTAAAGGGGCAACACTGTGTCTTTCTCTCTGGCAGAGCCCGGCTGCCAAATTCGAAACGTCCAGCGATTGCGCCCACAGGAAAGCTGCCAGCACGGAAAGCTGTAGCTGGTTTTCACTGTCCCTTGGAACTGCATTCGCTGCTACACAGACATTCGTGTTTTGCAAAAACTTTCGTTCGTAAAGGGGCAACCCTGTGTATTTCTCTCTGGCAGAGCCCGGCTGCCAAATTCGAAACGTCCAGCGATTGCGCCCACAGGAAAGCTGCCAGCACGGAAAGCTGTAGCTGGTTTTCACTGTCCCTTGGAACTGCATTCGCTGCTACACAGACATTCGCGTTCTGCAAAAGCTTTCGTTCGTAAAGGGGCCACACTGTGTATTTCTCTCTGGCAGAGCCCGGCTGCCAAATTCGAAACGTCCAGCGATTGCGCCCACAGGAAAGCTGCCAGCACGGAAAGCTGTAGCTGGTTTTCACTGTCCCTTGGAACTGCATTCGCTGCTACACAGACATTCGCGTTCTGCAAAAACTTTCGTTCCTAAAGGGGCAACACTGTGTCTTTCTCTCTCGCAGAGCCCGGCTGCCAAATTCGAAACGTCCAGCGATTGCGCCCACAGGAAAGCTGCCAGCACGGAAAGCTGTAGCTGGTTTTCACTGTCCCTTGGAACTGCATTCGCTGGTAGACAGACATTCGCGTTCTGCAACAGCTTTCGTTCGTAAAGGGGCAACACTGTGTATTTCTCTCTGGCAGAGCCCGGCTGCCAAATTCGAAACGTCCAGCGATTGCGCCCACAGGAAAGCTGCAAGCACGGAAAGCTGTAGCTGGTTTTCACTGTCCCTTGGAACTGCATTCGCTGCTACACAGACATTTGCGTTCTGCAAAAACTTTCGTGCGTAATCAGGCAACACTGTGTACTTCTGTCTCGCAGAGCCCGGCTGCCAAATTCGAAACGTCCAGCGATTGCGCCCACAGGAAAGCTGCCAGCACGGACAGCTGTAGCTGGTTTTCACTGTCCATTGGAACTGCATTCGCTGCTACACAGACATTCGCGTTCTGCAAAAGTTTTCGTTCGTAAAGGGGCAACACTGTGTATTTCTCTCTCGCAGAGCCGGCTGCCAAATTCGAAACGTCCAGCGATTGCGCCCACAGGAAAGCTGCCAGCACGGAAAGCTGTAGCTGGTTTTCACTGTCCCTTGGAACTGCATTCGCTGGTAGACAGACATTCGCGTTCTGCAAAAGCTTTCGTTCGTAAAGGGGCAACACTGTGTCTTTCTCTCTGGGAGAGCCCGGCTGCCAAATTCGAAACGTCCAGCGATTGCGCCCACAGGAAAGCTGCCAGCACGGAAAGCTGTGGCTGGTTTTCACTGTCCCTTGGAACTGCATTCGCTGGTAGACAGACATTCGCGTTCTGCAAAAGCTTTCGTTCGTAAAGGGGCAACACTGTGTCTTTCTCTCTGGCGGAGCCCGGCTGCCAAATTCGAAACGTCCAGCGATTGCGCCCACAGGAAAGCTGCCAGCACGGAAAGCTGTAGCTGGTTTTCACTGTCCCTTGGAACTGCATTCGCTGGTAGACAGACATTCGGTTCTGCAACAGCTTTCGTTCGTAAAGGGGCAACACCGTGTATGTCTCTCTGGCAGAGCCCGGCTGCCAAATTCGAAACGTCCAGCGATTGCGCCCACAGGAAAGCTGCCAGCACGGAAAGCTGTAGCTGGTTTTCACTGTCCCTTGGAACTGCATTCGCTGCTACACAGACATTCGCGTTCTGCAAAAGCTTTCGTTCGTAAAGGGGCAACACTGTGTCTTTCTCTCTGGCAGAGCCCGGCTGCCAAATTTGAAACGTCCAGCGATTGCGCCCACAGGAAAGCTGCCAGCACGGAAAGCTGTAGCTGGTTTTCACTGTCCCTTGGAACTGCATTCGCTGGTAGACAGACATTCGCGTTCTGCAACAGCTTTCGTTCGTAAAGGGGCAACACTGTGTCTTTCTCTCTGGCAGAGCCCGGCTGCCAAATTCGAAACATCCAGCGATTGCGCCCACAGGAAAGCTGCCAGCACGGAAAGCTGTAGCTGGTTTTCACTGTCCCTTGGAACTGCATTCGCTGGTAGACAGACATTCGCGTTCTGCAACAGCTTTCGTTCGTAAAGGGGCAACACTGTGTATTTCTCTCTCACAGAGCCCGGCTGCCAAATTCGAAACATCCAGCGATTGCGCCCACAGGAAAGCTGCCAGCACGGAAAGCTGTAGCTGGTTTTCACTGTCCCTTGGAACTGCATTCGCTGGTAGACAGACATTCACGTTCTGCAAAAACTTTCGTGCGTAATGAGGCAACACTGTGCACTTCTCTCTCGGAGAGCCCGGCTGCCAAATTCGAAACGTCCAGCGATTGCGCCCACAGGAAAGCTGCCAGCACGGAAAGCTGTAGCTGGTTTTCACTGTCCCTTGGAACTGCATTCGCTGCTACACAGACATTCGCGTTCTGCAAAAGTTTTCGTTCGTAAAGGGGCAACACTGTGTATTTCTCTCTGGCAGAGCCCGGCTGCCAAATTCGAAACGTCCAGCGATTGCGCCCACAGGAAAGCTGCCAGCACGGAAAGCTGTAGCTGGTTTTCACTGTCCCTTGGAACTGCATTCGCTGGTAGACAGACATTCGCGTTCTTCAACAGCTTTCGTTCGTAAAGGGGCAACACTGTGTATGTCTCTCTCGCAGAGCCCGGCTGCCAAATTCGAAACGTCCAGCGATTGCGCCCACAGGAAAGCTGCCAGCACGGAAAGCTGTAGCTGGTTTTCACTGTCCCTTGGAACTGCATTCGCTGGTAGACAGACATTCGCGTTCTGCAAAAACTTTCGTGCGTAATCAGGCAACACTGTGTACTTCTGTGTCGCAGAGCCCGGCTGCCAAATTCGAAACGTCCAGCGATTGCGCCCATAGGAAAGCTGCCAGCACGGAAAGCTGTAGCTGGTTTTCACTGTCCCTTGGAACTGCATTCGCTGGTAGACAGACATTCGCGTTCTGCAAAAGCTTTCGTTCGTAAAGGGGCAACCCTGTGTATTTCTCTCTGGCAGAGCCCGGCTGCCAAATTCGAAACGTCCAGCGATTGCGCCCACAGGAAAGCTGCCAGCACGGAAAGCTGTAGCTGGTTTTCACTGTCCCTTGGAACTGCATTCGCTGGTAGACAGACATTCGCGTTCTGCAACAGCTTTCGTTCGTAAAGGGGCAACACCGTGTATTTCTCTCTCGCAGAGCCCGGCTGCCAAATTCGAAACGTCCAGCGATTGCACCCACAGGAAAGCTGCCAGCACGGAAAGCTGTAGCTGGTTTTCACTGTCCCTTGGAACTGCATTCGATGGTAGGCAGACATTCGCGTTCTGCAACAGCTTTCGTTCGTAAAGGGGCAACACTGTGTCTTTCTCTCTGGCAGAGCCCGGCTGCCAAATTCGAAACGTCCAGCGATTGCGCCCACAGGAAAGCTGCCAGCACGGAAAGCTGTAGCTGGTTTTCACTGTCCCTTGGAACTGCATTCGCTGCTACACAGACATTCGCGTTCTGCAACAGCTTTCGTTCGTCAAGGGGCAACACTGTGTCTTTCTCTCTGGCAGAGCCCGGCTGCCAAATTCGAAACGTCCAGCGATTGCGCCCACAGGAAAGCTGCCAGCACGGAAAGCTGTAGCTGGTTTTCACTGTCCCTTGGAACTGCATTCGCTGCTACACAGACATTCGCGTTCTGCAACAGCTTTCGTTCGTAAAGGGGCAACACTGTGTCTTTCTCTCTGGCAGAGCCCGGCTGCCAAATTCGAAACGTCCAGCGATTGCGCCCACAGGAAAGCTGCCAGCACGGAAAGCTGTAGCTGGTTTTCACTGTCCCTTGGAACTGCATTCGCTGCTACACAGACATTCGCGTTCTGCAACAGCTTTCGTTCGTAAAGGGGCAACACTGTGTATTTCTCTCTGGCAGAGCCCGGCTGCCAAATTCGAAACGTCCAGCGATTGCGCCCACAGGAAAGCTGCCAGCACGGAAAGCTGTAGCTGGTTTTCACTGTCCCTTGGAACTGCATTCGCTGGTAGACAGACATTCGCGTTCTGCAACAGCTTTCGTTCGTAAAGGGGCAACACTGTGTCTTTCTCTCTGGCAGAGCCCGGCTGCCAAATTCGAAACGTCCAGCGATTGCGCCCACAGGAAAGCTGCCAGCACGGAAAGCTGTAGCTGGTTTTCACTGTCCCTTGGAACTGCATTCGCTGCTACACAGACATTCGCGTTCTGCAACAGCTTTCGTTCGTAAAGGGGCAACACTGTGTATTTCTCTCTGGCAGAGCCCGGCTGCCAAATTCGAAACGTCCAGCGATTGCGCCCACAGGAAAGCTGCCAGCACGGAAAGCTGTAGCTGGTTTTCACTGTCCCTTGGAACTGCATTCGCTGGTAGACAGACATTCGCGTTCTGCAACAGCTTTCGTTCGTAAAGGGGCAACACTGTGTCTTTCTCTCTGGCAGAGCCCGGCTGCCAAATTCGAAACGTCCAGCGATTGCGCCCACAGGAAAGCTGCCAGCACGGAAAGCTGTAGCTGGTTTTCACTGTCCCTTGGAACTGCATTCGCTGGTAGACAGACATTCGCGTTCTGCAACAGCTTTCGTTCGTAAAGGGGCAAAACTGTGTATTTCTCTCTCGCAGAGCCCGGCTGCCAAATTCGAAACGTCCAGCGATTGCGCCCACAGGAAAGCTGCCAGCACAGAAAGCTGTAGCTGGTTTTCACTGTCCCTTGGAACTGCATTCGCTGGTAGACAGACATTCGCGTTCTGCAAAAGCTTTCGTTCGTAAAGGGGCAACACTGTGTATTTCCTTCTGGCAGAGCCCGGCTGCCAAATTCGAAACGTCCAGCGACTGCACCCACAGGAAAGCTGCCAGCACGGAAAGCTGTAGCTGGTTTTCACTGTCCCTTGGAACTGCATTCGCTGGTAGACAGACATTCGCGTTCTGCAACAGCTTTCGTTCGTAAAGGGTCAACACTGTGTATTTCTCTCTGGCAGAGCCCGGCTTCCAAATTCGAAACGTCCAGCGATTGCGCCCACAGGAAAGCTGCCAGCACGGAAAGCTGTAGCTGGTTTTCACTGTCCCTTGGAACTGCATTCGCTGGTAGACAGACATTCGCGTTCTGCAAAAGCTTTCGTTCGTAAAGGGGCAACACTGTTTCTTTCTCTCTGGCAGAGCCCGGCTGCCAAATTCGAAACGTCCAGCGATTGCGCCCACAGGAAAGCTGCCAGCACGGAAAGCTGTAGCTGGTTTTCACTGTCCCTTGGAACTGCATTCGCTGCTACACAGACATTCGCGTTCTGCAAAAGCTTTCGTTCGTAAAGGGGCCACACTGTGTATTTCTCTCTGGCAGAGCCCGGCTGCCAAATTCGAAACGTCCAGCGATTGCGCCCACAGGAAAGCTGCCAGCACGGAAAGCTGTAGCTGGTTTTCACTGTCCCTTGGAACTGCATTCGCTGCTACACAGACATTCGCGTTCTGCAAAAACTTTCGTTCCTAAAGGGGCAACACTGTGTCTTTCTCTCTCGCAGAGCCCGGCTGCCAAATTCGAAACGTCCAGCGATTGCGCCCACAGGAAAGCTGCCAGCACGGAAAGCTGTAGCTGGTTTTCACTGTCCCTTGGAACTGCATTCGCTGGTAGACAGACATTCGCGTTCTGCAACAGCTTTCGTTCGTAAAGGGGCAACACTGTGTATTTCTCTCTGGCAGAGCCCGGCTGCCAAATTCGAAACGTCCAGCGATTGCGCCCACAGGAAAGCTGCAAGCACGGAAAGCTGTAGCTGGTTTTCACTGTCCCTTGGAACTGCATTCGCTGCTACACAGACATTTGCGTTCTGCAAAAACTTTCGTGCGTAATCAGGCAACACTGTGTACTTCTGTCTCGCAGAGCCCGGCTGCCAAATTCGAAACGTCCAGCGATTGCGCCCACAGGAAAGCTGCCAGCACGGACAGCTGTAGCTGGTTTTCACTGTCCATTGGAACTGCATTCGCTGCTACACAGACATTCGCGTTCTGCAAAAGTTTTCGTTCGTAAAGGGGCAACACTGTGTATTTCTCTCTCGCAGAGCCGGCTGCCAAATTCGAAACGTCCAGCGATTGCGCCCACAGGAAAGCTGCCAGCACGGAAAGCTGTAGCTGGTTTTCACTGTCCCTTGGAACTGCATTCGCTGGTAGACAGACATTCGCGTTCTGCAAAAGCTTTCGTTCGTAAAGGGGCAACACTGTGTCTTTCTCTCTGGGAGAGCCCGGCTGCCAAATTCGAAACGTCCAGCGATTGCGCCCACAGGAAAGCTGCCAGCACGGAAAGCTGTGGCTGGTTTTCACTGTCCCTTGGAACTGCATTCGCTGGTAGACAGACATTCGCGTTCTGCAAAAGCTTTCGTTCGTAAAGGGGCAACACTGTGTCTTTCTCTCTGGCGGAGCCCGGCTGCCAAATTCGAAACGTCCAGCGATTGCGCCCACAGGAAAGCTGCCAGCACGGAAAGCTGTAGCTGGTTTTCACTGTCCCTTGGAACTGCATTCGCTGGTAGACAGACATTCGGTTCTGCAACAGCTTTCGTTCGTAAAGGGGCAACACCGTGTATGTCTCTCTGGCAGAGCCCGGCTGCCAAATTCGAAACGTCCAGCGATTGCGCCCACAGGAAAGCTGCCAGCACGGAAAGCTGTAGCTGGTTTTCACTGTCCCTTGGAACTGCATTCGCTGCTACACAGACATTCGCGTTCTGCAAAAGCTTTCGTTCGTAAAGGGGCAACACTGTGTCTTTCTCTCTGGCAGAGCCCGGCTGCCAAATTTGAAACGTCCAGCGATTGCGCCCACAGGAAAGCTGCCAGCACGGAAAGCTGTAGCTGGTTTTCACTGTCCCTTGGAACTGCATTCGCTGGTAGACAGACATTCGCGTTCTGCAACAGCTTTCGTTCGTAAAGGGGCAACACTGTGTATTTCTCTCTCACAGAGCCCGGCTGCCAAATTCGAAACATCCAGCGATTGCGCCCACAGGAAAGCTGCCAGCACGGAAAGCTGTAGCTGGTTTTCACTGTCCCTTGGAACTGCATTCGCTGGTAGACAGACATTCGCGTTCTGCAACAGCTTTCGTTCGTAAAGGGGCAACACTGTGTATTTCTCTCTCACAGAGCCCGGCTGCCAAATTCGAAACATCCAGCGATTGCGCCCACAGGAAAGCTGCCAGCACGGAAAGCTGTAGCTGGTTTTCACTGTCCCTTGGAACTGCATTCGCTGGTAGACAGACATTCACGTTCTGCAAAAACTTTCGTGCGTAATGAGGCAACACTGTGCACTTCTCTCTCGGAGAGCCCGGCTGCCAAATTCGAAACGTCCAGCGATTGCGCCCACAGGAAAGCTGCCAGCACGGAAAGCTGTAGCTGGTTTTCACTGTCCCTTGGAACTGCATTCGCTGCTACACAGACATTCGCGTTCTGCAAAAGTTTTCGTTCGTAAAGGGGCAACACTGTGTATTTCTCTCTGGCAGAGCCCGGCTGCCAAATTCGAAACGTCCAGCGATTGCGCCCACAGGAAAGCTGCCAGCACGGAAAGCTGTAGCTGGTTTTCACTGTCCCTTGGAACTGCATTCGCTGGTAGACAGACATTCGCGTTCTTCAACAGCTTTCGTTCGTAAAGGGGCAACACTGTGTATGTCTCTCTCGCAGAGCCCGGCTGCCAAATTCGAAACGTCCAGCGATTGCGCCCACAGGAAAGCTGCCAGCACGGAAAGCTGTAGCTGGTTTTCACTGTCCCTTGGAACTGCATTCGCTGGTAGACAGACATTCGCGTTCTGCAAAAACTTTCGTGCGTAATCAGGCAACACTGTGTACTTCTGTGTCGCAGAGCCCGGCTGCCAAATTCGAAACGTCCAGCGATTGCGCCCATAGGAAAGCTGCCAGCACGGAAAGCTGTAGCTGGTTTTCACTGTCCCTTGGAACTGCATTCGCTGGTAGACAGACATTCGCGTTCTGCAAAAGCTTTCGTTCGTAAAGGGGCAACCCTGTGTATTTCTCTCTGGCAGAGCCCGGCTGCCAAATTCGAAACGTCCAGCGATTGCGCCCACAGGAAAGCTGCCAGCACGGAAAGCTGTAGCTGGTTTTCACTGTCCCTTGGAACTGCATTCGCTGGTAGACAGACATTCGCGTTCTGCAACAGCTTTCGTTCGTAAAGGGGCAACACCGTGTATTTCTCTCTCGCAGAGCCCGGCTGCCAAATTCGAAACGTCCAGCGATTGCACCCACAGGAAAGCTGCCAGCACGGAAAGCTGTAGCTGGTTTTCACTGTCCCTTGGAACTGCATTCGATGGTAGGCAGACATTCGCGTTCTGCAACAGCTTTCGTTCGTAAAGGGGCAACACTGTGTCTTTCTCTCTGGCAGAGCCCGGCTGCCAAATTCGAAACGTCCAGCGATTGCGCCCACAGGAAAGCTGCCAGCACGGAAAGCTGTAGCTGGTTTTCACTGTCCCTTGGAACTGCATTCGCTGCTACACAGACATTCGCGTTCTGCAACAGCTTTCGTTCGTCAAGGGGCAACACTGTGTCTTTCTCTCTGGCAGAGCCCGGCTGCCAAATTCGAAACGTCCAGCGATTGCGCCCACAGGAAAGCTGCCAGCACGGAAAGCTGTAGCTGGTTTTCACTGTCCCTTGGAACTGCATTCGCTGCTACACAGACATTCGCGTTCTGCAACAGCTTTCGTTCGTAAAGGGGCAACACTGTGTCTTTCTCTCTGGCAGAGCCCGGCTGCCAAATTCGAAACGTCCAGCGATTGCGCCCACAGGAAAGCTGCCAGCACGGAAAGCTGTAGCTGGTTTTCACTGTCCCTTGGAACTGCATTCGCTGCTACACAGACATTCGCGTTCTGCAACAGCTTTCGTTCGTAAAGGGGCAACACTGTGTATTTCTCTCTGGCAGAGCCCGGCTGCCAAATTCGAAACGTCCAGCGATTGCGCCCACAGGAAAGCTGCCAGCACGGAAAGCTGTAGCTGGTTTTCACTGTCCCTTGGAACTGCATTCGCTGGTAGACAGACATTCGCGTTCTGCAACAGCTTTCGTTCGTAAAGGGGCAACACTGTGTCTTTCTCTCTGGCAGAGCCCGGCTGCCAAATTCGAAACGTCCAGCGATTGCGCCCACAGGAAAGCTGCCAGCACGGAAAGCTGTAGCTGGTTTTCACTGTCCATTGGAACTGCATTCGCTGGTAGACAGACATTCGCGTTCTGCAACAGCTTTCGTTCGTAAAGGGGCAAAACTGTGTATTTCTCTCTCGCAGAGCCCGGCTGCCAAATTTGAAACGTCCAGCGATTGCGCCCACAGGAAAGCTGCCAGCACAGAAAGCTGTAGCTGGTTTTCACTGTCCCTTGGAACTGCATTCGCTGGTAGACAGACATTCGCGTTCTGCAAAAGCTTTCGTTCGTAAAGGGGCAACACTGTGTATTTCCTTCTGGCAGAGCCCGGCTGCCAAATTCGAAACGTCCAGCGACTGCACCCACAGGAAAGCTGCCAGCACGGAAAGCTGTAGCTGGTTTTCACTGTCCCTTGGAACTGCATTCGCTGGTAGACAGACATTCGCGTTCTGCAACAGCTTTCGTTCGTAAAGGGTCAACACTGTGTATTTCTCTCTGGCAGAGCCCGGCTTCCAAATTCGAAACGTCCAGCGATTGCGCCCACAGGAAAGCTGCCAGCACGGAAAGCTGTAGCTGGTTTTCACTGTCCCTTGGAACTGCATTCGCTGGTAGACAGACATTCGCGTTCTGCAAAAGCTTTCGTTCGTAAAGGGGCAACACTGTTTCTTTCTCTCTGGCAGAGCCCGGCTGCCAAATTCGAAACGTCCAGCGATTGCGCCCACAGGAAAGCTGCCAGCACGGAAAGCTGTAGCTGGTTTTCACTGTCCCTTGGAACTGCATTCGCTGCTACACAGACATTCGTGTTTTGCAAAAACTTTCGTTCGTAAAGGGGCAACCCTGTGTATTTCTCTCTGGCAGAGCCCGGCTGCCAAATTCGAAACGTCCAGCGATTGCGCCCACAGGAAAGCTGCCAGCACGGAAAGCTGTAGCTGGTTTTCACTGTCCCTTGGAACTGCATTCGCTGCTACACAGACATTCGCGTTCTGCAAAAGCTTTCGTTCGTAAAGGGGCCACACTGTGTATTTCTCTCTGGCAGAGCCCGGCTGCCAAATTCGAAACGTCCAGCGATTGCGCCCACAGGAAAGCTGCCAGCACGGAAAGCTGTAGCTGGTTTTCACTGTCCCTTGGAACTGCATTCGCTGCTACACAGACATTCGCGTTCTGCAAAAACTTTCGTTCCTAAAGGGGCAACACTGTGTCTTTCTCTCTCGCAGAGCCCGGCTGCCAAATTCGAAACGTCCAGCGATTGCGCCCACAGGAAAGCTGCCAGCACGGAAAGCTGTAGCTGGTTTTCACTGTCCCTTGGAACTGCATTCGCTGGTAGACAGACATTCGCGTTCTGCAACAGCTTTCGTTCGTAAAGGGGCAACACTGTGTATTTCTCTCTGGCAGAGCCCGGCTGCCAAATTCGAAACGTCCAGCGATTGCGCCCACAGGAAAGCTGCAAGCACGGAAAGCTGTAGCTGGTTTTCACTGTCCCTTGGAACTGCATTCGCTGCTACACAGACATTTGCGTTCTGCAAAAACTTTCGTGCGTAATCAGGCAACACTGTGTACTTCTGTCTCGCAGAGCCCGGCTGCCAAATTCGAAACGTCCAGCGATTGCGCCCACAGGAAAGCTGCCAGCACGGACAGCTGTAGCTGGTTTTCACTGTCCATTGGAACTGCATTCGCTGCTACACAGACATTCGCGTTCTGCAAAAGTTTTCGTTCGTAAAGGGGCAACACTGTGTATTTCTCTCTCGCAGAGCCGGCTGCCAAATTCGAAACGTCCAGCGATTGCGCCCACAGGAAAGCTGCCAGCACGGAAAGCTGTAGCTGGTTTTCACTGTCCCTTGGAACTGCATTCGCTGGTAGACAGACATTCGCGTTCTGCAAAAGCTTTCGTTCGTAAAGGGGCAACACTGTGTCTTTCTCTCTGGGAGAGCCCGGCTGCCAAATTCGAAACGTCCAGCGATTGCGCCCACAGGAAAGCTGCCAGCACGGAAAGCTGTGGCTGGTTTTCACTGTCCCTTGGAACTGCATTCGCTGGTAGACAGACATTCGCGTTCTGCAAAAGCTTTCGTGCGTAATGAGGCAACGCTGTGTACTTCTGTCTCGCAGAGCCTGGCTGCCAAATTCGAAACGTCCAGCGATTGCGCCCACAGGAAAGCTGCCAGCACGGAAAGCTGTAGCTGGTTTTCACTGTCCCTTGGAACTGCATTCGCTGCTACACAGACATTCGTGTTTTGCAAAAACTTTCGTTCGTAAAGGGGCAACCCTGTGTATTTCTCTCTGGCAGAGCCCGGCTGCCAAATTCGAAACGTCCAGCGATTGCGCCCACAGGAAAGCTGCCAGCACGGAAAGCTGTAGCTGGTTTTCACTGTCCCTTGGAACTGCATTCGCTGCTACACAGACATTCGCGTTCTGCAAAAGCTTTCGTTCGTAAAGGGGCAACACTGTGTATTTCTCTCTGGCAGAGCCCGGCTGCCAAATTCGAAACGTCCAGCGATTGCGCCCACAGGAAAGCTGCCAGCACGGAAAGCTGTAGCTGGTTTTCACTGTCCCTTGGAACTGCATTCGCTGCTACACAGACATTCGCGTTCTGCAAAAACTTTCGTTCCTAAAGGGGCAACACTGTGTCTTTCTCTCTGGCAGAGCCCGGCTGCCAAATTCGAAACGTCCAGCGATTGCGCCCACAGGAAAGCTGCCAGCACGGAAAGCTGTAGCTGGTTTTCACTGTCCCTTGGAACTGCATTCGCTGGTAGACAGACATTCGCGTTCTGCAACAGCTTTCGTTCGTAAAGGGGCAACACTGTGTATTTCTCTCTGGCAGAGCCCGGCTGCCAAATTCGAAACGTCCAGCGATTGCGCCCACAGGAAAGCTGCAAGCACGGAAAGCTGTAGCTGGTTTTCACTGTCCCTTGGAACTGCATTCGCTGCTACACAGACATTTGCGTTCTGCAAAAACTTTCGTGCGTAATCAGGCAACACTGTGTATTTCTGTCTGGCAGAGCCCGGCTGCCAAATTCGAAACGTCCAGCGATTGCGCCCACAGGAAAGCTGCCAGCACGGACAGCTGTAGCTGGTTTTCACTGTCCATTGGAACTGCATTCGCTGCTACACAGACATTCGCGTTCTGCAAAAGTTTTCGTTCGTAAAGGGGCAACACTGTGTATTTCTCTCTCGCAGAGCCGGCTGCCAAATTCGAAACGTCCAGCGATTGCGCCCACAGGAAAGCTGCCAGCACGGAAAGCTGTAGCTGGTTTTCACTGTCCCTTGGAACTGCATTCGCTGGTAGACAGACATTCGCGTTCTGCAAAAGCTTTCGTTCGTAAAGGGGCAACACTGTGTCTTTCTCTCTGGGAGAGCCCGGCTGCCAAATTCGAAACGTCCAGCGATTGCGCCCACAGGAAAGCTGCCAGCACGGAAAGCTGTGGCTGGTTTTCACTGTCCCTTGGAACTGCATTCGCTGGTAGACAGACATTCGCGTTCTGCAAAAGCTTTCGTGCGTAATGAGGCAACGCTGTGTACTTCTTTCTCGCAGAGTCTGGCTGCCAAATTCGAAACGTCCAGCGATTGCGCCCACAGGAAAGCTGCCAGCACGGAAAGCTGTAGCTGGTTTTCACTGTCCCTTGGAACTGCATTCGCTGCTACACAGACATTCGTGTTTTGCAAAAACTTTCGTTCGTAAAGGGGCAACCCTGTGTATTTCTCTCTCGCAGAGCCCGGCTGCCAAATTCGAAACGTCCAGCGATTGCGCCCACAGGAAAGCTGCCAGCACGGAAAGCTGTAGCTGGTTTTCACTGTCCCTTGGAACTGCATTCGCTGCTACACAGACATTCGCGTTCTGCAAAAGCTTTCGTTCGTAAAGGGGCAACACTGTGTATTTCTCTCTGGCAGAGCCCGGCTGCCAAATTCGAAACGTCCAGCGATTGCGCCCACAGGAAAGCTGCCAGCACGGAAAGCTGTAGCTGGTTTTCACTGTCCCTTGGAACTGCATTCGCTGGTAGACAGACATTCGCGTTCTGCAAAAGCTTTCGTTCGTAAAGGGGTAACAATGTGTATTTCTCTCTGGGAGAGCCCGGCTGCCAAATTCGAAACGTCCAGCGATTGCGCCCACAGGAAAGCTGCCAGCACGGAAAGCTGTAGCTGGTTTTCACTGTCCCTTGGAACTGCATTCGCTGGTAGACAGACATTCGGTTCTGCAAAAGCTTTCGTTCGTAAAGGGGCAACACTGTGTCTTTCTCTCTGGCAGAGCCCGGCTGCCAAATTCGAAACGTCCAGCGATTGCGCCCACAGGAAAGCTGCCAGCACGGAAAGCTGTAGCTGGTTTTCACTGTCCCTTGGAACTGCATTCGCTGCTACACAGACATTCGCGTTCTGCAAAAGCTTTCATTCGTAAAGGGTCAACACTGTGTATTTCTCTCTGGCAGAGCCCGGCTGCCAAATTCGAAACGTCCAGCGATTGCGCCCACAGGAAAGCTGCCAGCACGGAAAGCTGTAGCCGGTATTCACTGTCCCTTGGAACTTCATTCGCTGGTAGACAGACGTTCGGTTCTGCAACAGCTTTCGTTCGTAAAGGGGGCAACACTGTGTATTTCTCTCTGGCAGAGCCCGGCTGCCAAATTCGAAACGTCCAGCGATTGCGCCCACAGGAAAGCTGCCAGCACGGAAAGCTGTAGCTGGTTTTCACTGTCCCTTGGAACTGCATTCGCTGCTACACAGACATTCGCGTTCTGCAAAAACTTTCGTTCCTAAAGGGGCAACACTGTGTCTTTCTCTCTCACAGAGCCCGGCTGCTAAATTCGAAACGTCCAGCGATTGCGCCCACAGGAAAGCTGCCAGCACGGAAAGCTGTAGCTGGTTTTCACTGTCCCTTGGAACTGCATTCGCTGTTAGACAGACATTCGCGTTCTGCAAAAGCTTTCGTGCGTAATGAGGCAACGCTGTGTACTTCTGTCTCGCAGAGCCCGGCTGCCAAATTCGAAACGTCCAGCGATTGCGCCCACAGGAAATTGCCAGCACGGAAAGCTGTAGCTGGTTTTCACTGTCCCTTGGAACTGCATTCGCTGCTACACAGACATTCGCGTTCTGCAACAGCTTTCTTTCGTAAAGGGACAACACTGTGTATTTCTCTCTGGCAGAGCCCGGCTGCCAAATTCGAAACGTCCAGCGATTGCGCCCACAGGAAAGCTGCCAGCACGGAAAGCTGTAGCTGGTTTTCACTGTCCCTTGGAACTGCATTCGCTGCTACACAGACATTCGCGTTCTTGAAAAACTTTCGTTCCTAAAGGGGCAACACTGTGTCTTTCTCTCTGGCAGAGCCCGGCTGCCAAATTCGAAACGTCCAGCGATTGCGCCCACAGGAAAGCTGCCAGCACGGAAAGCTGTAGCTGGTTTTCACTGTCCCTTGGAACTGCATTCGCTGGTAGACAGACATTCGGTTCTGCAACAGCTTTCGTTCGTAAAGGGGCAACACTGTGTATGTCTCTCTCGCAGAGCCCGGCTGCCAAATTTGAAACGTCCAGCGATTGCGCCCACAGGAAAGCTGCCAGCACGGAAAGCTGTAGCTGGTTTTCACTGTCCCTTGGAACTGCATTCGCTGGTAGACAGACATTCGCATTCTGCAACAGCTTTCGTTCGTAAAGGGGCAACACTGTGTATTTCCCTCTGGCAGAGCCCGGCTGCCAAATTCGAAACGTCCAGCGATTGCGCCCACAGGAAAGCTGCCAGCACGGAAAGCTGTAGCTGGTTTTCACTGTCCCTTGGAACTGCATTCGCTGGTAGACAGACATTCGCGTTCTGCAAAAGCTTTCGTTCGTAAAGGGGCAACACTGTGTCTTTCTCTCTGGCGGAGCCCGGCTGCCAAATTCGAAACGTCCAGCGATTGCGCCCACAGGAAAGCTGCCAGCACGGAAAGCTGTAGCTGGTTTTCACTGTCCCTTGGAACTGCATTCGCTGGTAGACAGACATTCGGTTCTGCAACAGCTTTCGTTCGTAAAGGGGCAACACCGTGTATGTCTCTCTGGCAGAGCCCGGCTGCCAAATTCGAAACGTCCAGCGATTGCGCCCACAGGAAAGCTGCCAGCACGGAAAGCTGTAGCTGGTTTTCACTGTCCCTTGGAACTGCATTCGCTGCTACACAGACATTCGCGTTCTGCAAAAGTTTTCGTTCGTAAAGGGGCAACACTGTGTATTTCTCTCTCGCAGAGCCGGCTGCCAAATTCGAAACGTCCAGCGATTGCGCCCACAGGAAAGCTGCCAGCACGGAAAGCTGTAGCTGGTTTTCACTGTCCCTTGGAACTGCATTCGCTGGTAGACAGACATTCGCGTTCTGCAAAAGCTTTCGTTCGTAAAGGGGCAACACTGTGTCTTTCTCTCTGGGAGAGCCCGGCTGCCAAATTCGAAACGTCCAGCGATTGCGCCCACAGGAAAGCTGCCAGCACGGAAAGCTGTGGCTGGTTTTCACTGTCCCTTGGAACTGCATTCGCTGCTACACAGACATTCGTGTTTTGCAAAAACTTTCGTTCGTAAAGGGGCAACCCTGTGTATTTCTCTCTCGCAGAGCCCGGCTGCCAAATTCGAAACGTCCAGCGATTGCGCCCACAGGAAAGCTGCCAGCACGGAAAGCTGTAGCTGGTTTTCACTGTCCCTTGGAACTGCATTCGCTGCTACACAGACATTCGCGTTCTGCAAAAGCTTTCGTGCGTAATGAGGCAACGCTGTGTACTTCTTTCTCGCAGAGTCTGGCTGCCAAATTCGAAACGTCCAGCGATTGCGCCCACAGGAAAGCTGCCAGCACGGAAAGCTGTAGCTGGTTTTCACTGTCCCTTGGAACTGCATTCGCTGCTACACAGACATTCGTGTTTTGCAAAAACTTTCGTTCGTAAAGGGGCAACCCTGTGTATTTCTCTCTCGCAGAGCCCGGCTGCCAAATTCGAAACGTCCAGCGATTGCGCCCACAGGAAAGCTGCCAGCACGGAAAGCTGTAGCTGGTTTTCACTGTCCCTTGGAACTGCATTCGCTGCTACACAGACATTCGCGTTCTGCAAAAGCTTTCGTTCGTAAAGGGGCAACACTGTGTATTTCTCTCTGGCAGAGCCCGGCTGCCAAATTCGAAACGTCCAGCGATTGCGCCCACAGGAAAGCTGCCAGCACGGAAAGCTGTAGCTGGTTTTCACTGTCCCTTGGAACTGCATTCGCTGGTAGACAGACATTCGCGTTCTGCAACAGCTTTCGTTCGTAAAGGGGCAACACTGTGTCTTTCTCTCTGGCAGAGCCCGGCTGCCAAATTCGAAACGTCCAGCGATTGCGCCCACAGGAAAGCTGCCAGCACGGAAAGCTGTAGCTGGTTTTCACTGTCCCTTGGAACTGCATTCGCTGCTACACAGACATTCGCGTTCTGCAAAAGCTTTCATTCGTAAAGGGTCAACACTGTGTATTTCTCTCTGGCAGAGCCCGGCTGCCAAATTCGAAACGTCCAGCGATTGCGCCCACAGGAAAGCTGCCAGCACGGAAAGCTGTAGCCGGTATTCACTGTCCCTTGGAACTTCATTCGCTGGTAGACAGACGTTCGGTTCTGCAACAGCTTTCGTTCGTAAAGGGGGCAACACTGTGTATTTCTCTCTGGCAGAGCCCGGCTGCCAAATTCGAAACGTCCAGCGATTGCGCCCACAGGAAAGCTGCCAGCACGGAAAGCTGTAGCTGGTTTTCACTGTCCCTTGGAACTGCATTCGCTGCTACACAGACATTCGCGTTCTGCAAAAACTTTCGTTCCTAAAGGGGCAACACTGTGTCTTTCTCTCTCACAGAGCCCGGCTGCTAAATTCGAAACGTCCAGCGATTGCGCCCACAGGAAAGCTGCCAGCACGGAAAGCTGTAGCTGGTTTTCACTGTCCCTTGGAACTGCATTCGCTGTTAGACAGACATTCGCGTTCTGCAAAAGCTTTCGTGCGTAATGAGGCAACGCTGTGTACTTCTGTCTCGCAGAGCCCGGCTGCCAAATTCGAAACGTCCAGCGATTGCGCCCACAGGAAAGTGCCAGCACGGAAAGCTGTAGCTGGTTTTCACTGTCCCTTGGAACTGCATTCGCTGCTACACAGACATTCGCGTTCTGCAACAGCTTTCTTTCGTAAAGGGACAACACTGTGTATTTCTCTCTGGCAGAGCCCGGCTGCCAAATTCGAAACGTCCAGCGATTGCGCCCACAGGAAAGCTGCCAGCACGGAAAGCTGTAGCTGGTTTTCACTGTCCCTTGGAACTGCATTCGCTGCTACACAGACATTCGCGTTCTGCAAAAACTTTCGTTCCTAAAGGGGCAACACTGTGTCTTTCTCTCTGGCAGAGCCCGGCTGCCAAATTCGAAACGTCCAGCGATTGCGCCCACAGGAAAGCTGCCAGCACGGAAAGCTGTAGCTGGTTTTCACTGTCCCTTGGAACTGCATTCGCTGGTAGACAGACATTCGGTTCTGCAACAGCTTTCGTTCGTAAAGGGGCAACACTGTGTATGTCTCTCTCGCAGAGCCCGGCTGCCAAATTTGAAACGTCCAGCGATTGCGCCCACAGGAAAGCTGCCAGCACGGAAAGCTGTAGCTGGTTTTCACTGTCCCTTGGAACTGCATTCGCTGGTAGACAGACATTCGCATTCTGCAACAGCTTTCGTTCGTAAAGGGGCAACACTGTGTATTTCCCTCTCGCAGAGCCCGGCTGCCAAATTCGAAACGTCCAGCGATTGCGCCCACAGGAAAGCTGCCAGCACGGAAAGCTGTAGCTGGTTTTCACTGTCCCTTGGAACTGCATTCGCTGGTAGACAGACATTCGCGTTCTGCAAAAGCTTTCGTTCGTAAAGGGGCAACACTGTGTCTTTCTCTCTGGCGGAGCCCGGCTGCCAAATTCGAAACGTCCAGCGATTGCGCCCACAGGAAAGCTGCCAGCACGGAAAGCTGTAGCTGGTTTTCACTGTCCCTTGGAACTGCATTCGCTGGTAGACAGACATTCGGTTCTGCAACAGCTTTCGTTCGTAAAGGGGCAACACCGTGTATGTCTCTCTGGCAGAGCCCGGCTGCCAAATTCGAAACGTCCAGCGATTGCGCCCACAGGAAAGCTGCCAGCACGGAAAGCTGTAGCTGGTTTTCACTGTCCCTTGGAACTGCATTCGCTGCTACACAGACATTCGCGTTCTGCAAAAGCTTTCGTTCGTAAAGGGGCAACACTGTGTCTTTCTCTCTGGCAGAGCCCGGCTGCCAAATTTGAAACGTCCAGCGATTGCGCCCACAGGAAAGCTGCCAGCACGGAAAGCTGTAGCTGGTTTTCACTGTCCCTTGGAACTGCATTCGCTGGTAGGCAGACATTCGCGTTCTGCAACAGCTTTCGTTCGTAAAGGGGCAACACTGTGTATTTCTCTCTGGCAGAGCCCGGCTGCCAAATTCGAAACGTCCAGCGATTGCGCCCACAGGAAAGCTGCCAGCACGGAAAGCTGTAGCTGGTTTTCACTGTCCCTTGGAACTGCATTCGCTGCTACACAGACATTCGTGTTTTGCAAAAACTTTCGTTCGTAAAGGGGCAACCCTGTGTATTTCTCTCTCGCAGAGCCCGGCTGCCAAATTCGAAACGTCCAGCGATTGCGCCCACAGGAAAGCTGCCAGCACGGAAAGCTGTAGCTGGTTTTCACTGTCCCTTGGAACTGCATTCGCTGCTACACAGACATTCGCGTTCTGCAAAAGCTTTCGTTCGTAAAGGGGCAACACTGTGTATTTCTCTCTGGCAGAGCCCGGCTGCCAAATTCGAAACGTCCAGCGATTGCGCCCACAGGAAAGCTGCCAGCACGGAAAGCTGTAGCTGGTTTTCACTGTCCCTTGGAACTGCATTCGCTGCTACACAGACATTCGCGTTCTGCAAAAACTTTCGTTCCTAAAGGGGCAACACTGTGTCTTTCTCTCTGGCAGAGCCCGGCTGCCAAATTCGAAACGTCCAGCGATTGCGCCCACAGGAAAGCTGCCAGCACGGAAAGCTGTAGCTGGTTTTCACTGTCCCTTGGAACTGCATTCGCTGGTAGACAGACATTCGCGTTCTGCAACAGCTTTCGTTCGTAAAGGGGCAACACTGTGTATTTCTCTCTGGCAGAGCCCGGCTGCCAAATTCGAAACGTCCAGCGATTGCGCCCACAGGAAAGCTGCAAGCACGGAAAGCTGTAGCTGGTTTTCACTGTCCCTTGGAACTGCATTCGCTGCTACACAGACATTTGCGTTCTGCAAAAACTTTCGTGCGTAATCAGGCAACACTGTGTACTTCTGTCTCGCAGAGCCAGGCTGCCAAATTCGAAACGTCCAGCGATTGCGCCCACAGGAAAGCTGCCAGCACGGACAGCTGTAGCTGGTTTTCACTGTCCATTGGAACTGCATTCGCTGCTACACAGACATTCGCGTTCTGCAAAAGTTTTCGTTCGTAAAGGGGCAACACTGTGTATTTCTCTCTCGCAGAGCCGGCTGCCAAATTCGAAACGTCCAGCGATTGCGCCCACAGGAAAGCTGCCAGCACGGAAAGCTGTAGCTGGTTTTCACTGTCCCTTGGAACTGCATTCGCTGGTAGACAGACATTCGCGTTCTGCAAAAGCTTTCGTTCGTAAAGGGGTAACAATGTGTATTTCTCTCTGGGAGAGCCCGGCTGCCAAATTCGAAACGTCCAGCGATTGCGCCCACAGGAAAGCTGCCAGCACGGAAAGCTGTAGCTGGTTTTCACTGTCCCTTGGAACTGCATTCGCTGGTAGACAGACATTCGGTTCTGCAAAAGCTTTCGTTCGTAAAGGGGCAACACTGTGTCTTTCTCTCTGGCAGAGCCCGGCTGCCAAATTCGAAACGTCCAGCGATTGCGCCCACAGGAAAGCTGCCAGCACGGAAAGCTGTAGCTGGTTTTCACTGTCCCTTGGAACTGCATTCGCTGCTACACAGACATTCGCGTTCTGCAAAAGCTTTCATTCGTAAAGGGTCAACACTGTGTATTTCTCTCTGGCAGAGCCCGGCTGCCAAATTCGAAACGTCCAGCGATTGCGCCCACAGGAAAGCTGCCAGCACGGAAAGCTGTAGCCGGTATTCACTGTCCCTTGGAACTTCATTCGCTGGTAGACAGACGTTCGGTTCTGCAACAGCTTTCGTTCGTAAAGGGGGCAACACTGTGTATTTCTCTCTGGCAGAGCCCGGCTGCCAAATTCGAAACGTCCAGCGATTGCGCCCACAGGAAAGCTGCCAGCACGGAAAGCTGTAGCTGGTTTTCACTGTCCCTTGGAACTGCATTCGCTGCTACACAGACATTCGCGTTCTGCAAAAACTTTCGTTCCTAAAGGGGCAACACTGTGTCTTTCTCTCTCACAGAGCCCGGCTGCTAAATTCGAAACGTCCAGCGATTGCGCCCACAGGAAAGCTGCCAGCACGGAAAGCTGTAGCTGGTTTTCACTGTCCCTTGGAACTGCATTCGCTGTTAGACAGACATTCGCGTTCTGCAAAAGCTTTCGTGCGTAATGAGGCAACGCTGTGTACTTCTGTCTCGCAGAGCCCGGCTGCCAAATTCGAAACGTCCAGCGATTGCGCCCACAGGAAAGTGCCAGCACGGAAAGCTGTAGCTGGTTTTCACTGTCCCTTGGAACTGCATTCGCTGCTACACAGACATTCGCGTTCTGCAACAGCTTTCTTTCGTAAAGGGACAACACTGTGTATTTCTCTCTGGCAGAGCCCGGCTGCCAAATTCGAAACGTCCAGCGATTGCGCCCACAGGAAAGCTGCCAGCACGGAAAGCTGTAGCTGGTTTTCACTGTCCCTTGGAACTGCATTCGCTGCTACACAGACATTCGCGTTCTGCAAAAACTTTCGTTCCTAAAGGGGCAACACTGTGTCTTTCTCTCTGGCAGAGCCCGGCTGCCAAATTCGAAACGTCCAGCGATTGCGCCCACAGGAAAGCTGCCAGCACGGAAAGCTGTAGCTGGTTTTCACTGTCCCTTGGAACTGCATTCGCTGGTAGACAGACATTCGGTTCTGCAACAGCTTTCGTTCGTAAAGGGGCAACACTGTGTATGTCTCTCTCGCAGAGCCCGGCTGCCAAATTCGAAACGTCCAGCGATTGCGCCCACAGGAAAGCTGCCAGCACGGAAAGCTGTAGCTGGTTTTCACTGTCCCTTGGAACTGCATTCGCTGCTACACAGACATTCGCGTTCTGCAAAAGCTTTCGTTCGTAAAGGGGCAACACTGTGTCTTTCTCTCTGGCAGAGCCCGGCTGCCAAATTTGAAACGTCCAGCGATTGCGCCCACAGGAAAGCTGCCAGCACGGAAAGCTGTAGCTGGTTTTCACTGTCCCTTGGAACTGCATTCGCTGGTAGACAGACATTCGCATTCTGCAACAGCTTTCGTTCGTAAAGGGGCAACACTGTGTATTTCCCTCTCGCAGAGCCCGGCTGCCAAATTCGAAACGTCCAGCGATTGCGCCCACAGGAAAGCTGCCAGCACGGAAAGCTGTAGCTGGTTTTCACTGTCCCTTGGAACTGCATTCGCTGGTAGACAGACATTCGCGTTCTGCAAAAGCTTTCGTTCGTAAAGGGGCAACACTGTGTCTTTCTCTCTGGCGGAGCCCGGCTGCCAAATTCGAAACGTCCAGCGATTGCGCCCACAGGAAAGCTGCCAGCACGGAAAGCTGTAGCTGGTTTTCACTGTCCCTTGGAACTGCATTCGCTGGTAGACAGACATTCGGTTCTGCAACAGCTTTCGTTCGTAAAGGGGCAACACCGTGTATGTCTCTCTGGCAGAGCCCGGCTGCCAAATTCGAAACGTCCAGCGATTGCGCCCACAGGAAAGCTGCCAGCACGGAAAGCTGTAGCTGGTTTTCACTGTCCCTTGGAACTGCATTCGCTGCTACACAGACATTCGCGTTCTGCAAAAGCTTTCGTTCGTAAAGGGGCAACACTGTGTCTTTCTCTCTGGCAGAGCCCGGCTGCCAAATTTGAAACGTCCAGCGATTGCGCCCACAGGAAAGCTGCCAGCACGGAAAGCTGTAGCTGGTTTTCACTGTCCCTTGGAACTGCATTCGCTGGTAGACAGACATTCGCGTTCTGCAACAGCTTTCGTTCGTAAAGGGGCAACACTGTGTATTTCTCTCTCACAGAGCCCGGCTGCCAAATTCGAAACATCCAGCGATTGCGCCCACAGGAAAGCTGCCAGCACGGAAAGCTGTAGCTGGTTTTCACTGTCCCTTGGAACTGCATTCGCTGGTAGACAGACATTCGCGTTCTGCAACAGCTTTCGTTCGTAAAGGGGCAACACTGTGTATTTCTCTCTCACAGAGCCCGGCTGCCAAATTCGAAACATCCAGCGATTGCGCCCACAGGAAAGCTGCCAGCACGGAAAGCTGTAGCTGGTTTTCACTGTCCCTTGGAACTGCATTCGCTGGTAGACAGACATTCACGTTCTGCAAAAACTTTCGTGCGTAATGAGGCAACACTGTGCACTTCTCTCTCGGAGAGCCCGGCTGCCAAATTCGAAACGTCCAGCGATTGCGCCCACAGGAAAGCTGCCAGCACGGAAAGCTGTAGCTGGTTTTCACTGTCCCTTGGAACTGCATTCGCTGCTACACAGACATTCGCGTTCTGCAAAAGTTTTCGTTCGTAAAGGGGCAACACTGTGTATTTCTCTCTGGCAGAGCCCGGCTGCCAAATTCGAAACGTCCAGCGATTGCGCCCACAGGAAAGCTGCCAGCACGGAAAGCTGTAGCTGGTTTTCACTGTCCCTTGGAACTGCATTCGCTGGTAGACAGACATTCGCGTTCTTCAACAGCTTTCGTTCGTAAAGGGGCAACACTGTGTATGTCTCTCTCGCAGAGCCCGGCTGCCAAATTCGAAACGTCCAGCGATTGCGCCCACAGGAAAGCTGCCAGCACGGAAAGCTGTAGCTGGTTTTCACTGTCCCTTGGAACTGCATTCGCTGGTAGACAGACATTCGCGTTCTGCAAAAACTTTCGTGCGTAATCAGGCAACACTATGTACTTCTGTGTCGCAGAGCCCGGCTGCCAAATTCGAAACGTCCAGCGATTGCGCCCATAGGAAAGCTGCCAGCACGGAAAGCTGTAGCTGGTTTTCACTGTCCCTTGGAACTGCATTCGCTGGTAGACAGACATTCGCGTTCTGCAAAAGCTTTCGTTCGTAAAGGGGCAACCCTGTGTATTTCTCTCTGGCAGAGCCCGGCTTCCGAATTCGAAACGTCCAGCGATTGCGCCCACAGGAAAGCTGCCAGCACGGAAAGCTGTAGCTGGTTTTCACTGTCCCTTGGAACTGCATTCGCTGCTACACAGACATTCGTGTTTTGCAAAAACTTTCGTTCGTAAAGGGGCAACCCTGTGTATTTCTCTCTGGCAGAGCCCGGCTTCCGAATTCGAAACGTCCAGCGATTGCGCCCACAGGAAAGCTGCCAGCACGGAAAGCTGTAGCTGGTTTTCACTGTCCCTTGGAACTGCATTCGCTGGTAGACAGACATTCGGTTCTGCAACAGCTTTCGTTCGTAAAGGGGCAACACTGTGTCTTTCTCTCTGGCAGAGCCCGGCTGCCAAATTCGAAACGTCCAGCGATTGCGCCCACAGGAAAGCTGCCAGCACGGAAAGCTGTAGCTGGTTTTCACTGTCCCTTGGAACTGCATTCGCTGTTAGACAGACATTCGCGTTCTGCAAAAGCTTTCGTGCGTAATGAGGCAACGCTGTGTACTTCTGTCTCGCTGAGCCTGGCTGCCAAATTCGAAACGTCCAGCGATTGCGCCCACAGGAAAGCTGCCAGCACGGAAAGCTGTAGCTGGTTTTCACTGTCCCTTGGAACTGCATTCGCTGCTACACAGACAGTCGCGTTCTGCAACAGCTTTCGTTCGTAAAGGGGCAACACTGTGTATTTCTCTCTCGTAGAGCCCGGCTGCCAAATTCGAAACGTCCAGCGATTGCGCCCACAGGAAAGCTGCCAGCACGGAAAGCTGTAGCTGGTTTTCACTGTCCCTTGGAACTGCATTCGCTGGTAGACAGACATTCGCGTTCTGCAACAGCTTTCGTTCGTAAAGGGGCAACACTGTGTCTTTCTCTCTGGCAGAGCCCGGCTGCCAAATTCGAAACGTCCAGCGATTGCGCCCACAGGAAAGCTGCCAGCACGGAAAGCTGTAGCTGGTTTTCACTGTCCCTTGGAACTGCATTCGCTGTTAGACAGACATTCGCGTTCTGCCAAAGCTTTCGTGCGTAATGAGGCAACGCTGTGTACTTCTGTCTCGCAGAGCCCGGCTGCCAAATTCGAAACGTCCAGCGATTGCGCCCACAGGAAAGCTGCCAGCACGGAAAGCTGTAGCTGGTTTTCACTGTCCCTTGGAACTGCATTCGCTGCTACACAGACAGTCGCGTTCTGCAACAGCTTTCGTTCGTAAAGGGGCAACACTGTGTATTTCTCTCTCGCAGAGCCCGGCTGCCAAATTCGAAACGTCCAGCGATTGCGCCCACAGGAAAGCTGCCAGCACGGAAAGCTGTAGCTGGTTTTCACTGTCCCTTGGAACTGCATTCGCTGGTAGACAGACATTCGCGTTCTGCAACAGCTTTCGTTCGTAAAGGGGCAACACTGTGTATTTCTCTCTGGCGGAGCCCGGCTGCCAAATTCGAAACGTCCAGCGATTGCGCCCACAGGAAAGCTGCCAGCACGGAAAGCTGTAGCTGGTTTTCACTGTCCCTTGGAACTGCATTCGCTGGTAGACAGACATTCGCGTTCTGCAATAGCTTTCGTTCGTAAAGGGGCAACACTGTGTCTTTCTCTCTGGCGGAGCCCGGCTGCCAAATTCGAAACGTCCAGCGATTGCGCCCACAGGAAAGCTGCCAGCACGGAAAGCTGTAGCTGGTTTTCACTGTCCCTTGGAACTGCATTCGCTGGTAGACAGACATTCGCGTTCTGCAAAAGCTTTCGTGCGTAATGGGGCAACACTGTGTATTTCTCTCTCGGAGAGCCCGGCTGCCAAATTCGAAACGTCCAGCGATTGCGCCCACAGGAAAGCTGCCAGCACGGAAAGCTGTAGCTGGTTTTCACTGTCCCTTGGAACTGCATTCGCTGCTACACAGACATTCGCGTTCTGCAACAGCTTTCTTTCGTAAAGGGGCAACACTGTGTATTTCTCTCTGGCAGAGCCCGGCTGCCAAATTCGAAACGTCCAGCGATTGCGCCCACAGGAAAGCTGCCAGCACGGAAAGCTGTAGCTGGTTTTCACTGTCCCTTGGAACTGCATTCGCTGGTAGACAGACATTCGCGTTCTGCAAAAGCTTTCGTTCGTAAAGGGGCAACACTGTGTATTTCTCTCTGGCAGAGCCCGGCTGCCAAATTCGAAACGTCCAGCGATTGTGCCCACAGGAAAGCTGCCAGCACGGAAAGCTGTAGCTGGTTTTCACTGTCCCTTGGAACTGCATTCGCTGGTAGACAGACATTCGCATTCTGCAACAGCTTTCGTTCGTAAAGGGGCAACACTGTGTATTTCCTTCTAGCAGAGCCCGGCTGCCAAATTCGAAACGTCCAGCGATTGCGCCCACAGGAAAGCTGCCAGCACGGAAAGCTGTAGCTGGTTTTCACTGTCCCTTGGAACTGCATTCGCTGGTAGACAGACATTCGCGTTCTGCAACAGCTTTCGTTCGTAAAGGGGCAACACTGTGTCTTTCTCTCTGGCGGAGCCCGGCTGCCAAATTCGAAACGTCCAGCGATTGCGCCCACAGGAAAGCTGCCAGCACGGAAAGCTGTAGCTGGTTTTCACTGTCCCTTGGAACTGCATTCGCTGGTAGACAGACATTCGCGTTCTGCAACAGCTTTCGTTCGTAAAGGGGCAACACTGTGTATTTCTCTCTCGGAGAGCCCGGCTGCCAAATTCGAAACGTCCAGCGATTGCGCCCACAGGAAAGCTGCCAGCACGGAAAGCTGTAGCTGGTTTTCACTGTCCCTTGGAACTGCATTCGCTGGTAGACAGACATTCGCGTTCTGCAACAGCTTTCGTGCGTAAAGGGGCAACACTGTGTCTTTCTCTCTGGCAGAGCCCGGCTGCCAAATTCGAAACGTCCAGCGATTGCGCCCACAGGAAAGCTGCCAGCACGGAAAGCTGTAGCTGGTTTTCACTGTCCCTTGGAACTGCATTCGCTGGTAGACAGACATTCGCGTTCTGCAAAAGCTTTCGTGCGTAAAGGGGCAACACTGTGTCTTTCTCTCTGGCAGAGCCCGGCTGCCAAATTCGAAACGTCCAGCGATTGCGCCCACAGGAAAGCTGCCAGCACGGAAAGCTGCAGCTGGTTTTCACTGTCCCTTGGAACTGCATTCGCTGGTAGACAGACATTAGCGTTCTGCAACAGCTTTCGTTCGTAAAGGGGCAACACTGTGTATTTCTCTCTGGCGGAGCCCGGCTGCCAAATTCGAAAAGTCCAGCGATTGCGCCCACAGGAAAGCTGCCAGCACGGAAAGCTGTAGCTGGTTTTCACTGTCCCTTGGAACTGCATTCGCTGCTACACAGACATTCGCGTTCTGCAATAGCTTTCGTTCGTAAAGGGGCAACACTGTGTCTTTCTCTCTGGCGGAGCCCGGCTGCCAAATTCGAAACGTCCAGCGATTGCGCCCACAGGAAAGCTGCCAGCACGGAAAGCTGTAGCTGGTTTTCACTGTCCCTTGGAACTGCATTCGCTGCTACACAGACATTCGCGTTCTGCAACAGCTTTCGTTCGTAATGGGGCAACACTGTGTATTTCTCTCTGGCAGAGCCCGGCTGCCAAATTCGAAACGTCCAGCGATTGCGCCCACAGGAAAGCTGCCAGCACGGAAAGCTGTAGCTGGTTTTCACTGTCCCTTGGAACTGCATTCGCTGGTAGACATACATTCGCGTTCTGCAACAGCTTTCGTTCGTAAAGGGGCAACACTGTGTCTTTCTCTCTGGCAGAGCCCGGCTGCCAAATTCGAAACGTCCAGCGATTGCGCCCACAGGAAAGCTGCCAGCACGGAAAGCTGTAGCTGGTTTTCACTGTCCCTTGGAACTGCATTCGCTGGTAGACAGACATTCGCGTTCTGCAACAGCTTTCGTTCGTAAAGGGGCAACACTGTGTCTTTCTCTCTGGCAGAGCCCGGCTGCCAAATTCGAAACGTCCAGCGATTGCGCCCACAGGAAAGCTGCCAGCACGGAAAGCTGTAGCTGGTTTTCACTGTCCCTTGGAACTGCATTCGCTGATTGACAGACATTCGCGTTCTGCAACAGCTTTCGTGCGTAAAGGGGCAACACTGTGTATTTCTCTCTGGCAGAGCCCGGCTGCCAAATTCGAAAAGTCCAGCGATTGCGCCCACAGGAAAGCTGCCAGCACGGAAAGCTGTAGCTGGTTTTCACTGTCCCTTGGAACTGCATTCGCTGGTAGACAGACATTCGCGTTCTGCAACAGCTTTCGTTCGTAAAGGGGCAACGCTATGTCTTTCTCTCTGGCAGAGCCCGGCTGCCAAATTCGAAACGTCCAGCGATTGCGCCCACAGGAAAGCTGCCAGCACGGAAAGCTGTAGCTGGTTTTCACTGTCCCTTGGAACTGCATTCGCTTGTAGACAGACATTCGCGTTCTGCAACAGCTTTCGTTCGTAAAGGGGCAACACTGTGTATTTCCTTCTGGCAGAGCCCGGCTGCCAAATTCGAAACGTCCAGCGATTGCGCCCACAGGAAAGCTGCCAGCACGGAAAGCTGTAGCTGGTTTTCACTGTCCCTTGGAACTGCATTCGCTGCTACACAGACATTCACGTTCTGCAACAGCTTTCGTTCGTAAAGGGGCAACACTGTGTATTTCCTTCTGGCAGAGCCCGGCTGCCAAATTCGAAACGTCCAGCGATTGCGCCCACAGGAAAGCTGCCAGCACGGAAAGCTGTAGCTGGTTTTCACTGTCCCTTGGAACTGCATTCGCTGGTAGACAGACATTCGCGTTCTGCAAAAGCTTTCGTGCGTAAAGGGGCAACACTGTGTATTTCTCTCTGGCAGAGCCCGGCTGCCAAATTCGAAACGTCCAGCGATTGCGCCCACAGGAAAGCTGCCAGCACGGAAAGCTGCAGCTGGTTTTCACTGTCCCTTGGAACTGCATTCGCTGGTAGACAGACATTCGTGTTCTGCAACAGCTTTCGTTCGTAAAGGGGCCACACTCTGTATTTCTCTCTGGCAGAGCCTGGCTGCCAAATTCGAAACGTCCAGCGATTGCGCCCACAGGAAAGCTGCCAGCACGGAAAGCTGTAGCTGGTTTTCAGTGTCCCTTGGAACTGCATTCGCTGGTAGACAGACATTCGCGTTCTGCAACAGCTTTCGTTCGTAAAGGGGCAACACTGTGTATTTCTCTCTGGCAGAGCCCGGCTGCCAAATTCGAAACGTCCAGCGATTGCGCCCACAGGAAAGCTGCCAGCACGGAAAGCTGTAGCTGGTTTTCACTGTCCCTTGGAACTGCATTCGCTGGTAGACAGACATTCGCGTTCTGCAACAGCTTTCGTTCGTAAAGGGGCAACACTGTGTATTTCTCTCTGGCAGAGCCCGGCTGCCAAATTCGAAACGTCCAGCGATTGCACCCACAGGAAAGCTGCCAGCACGGAAAGCTGTAGCTGGTTTTCACTGTCCCTTGGAACTGCATTCGCTGCTACACAGAAATGCCGTTCTGCAACAGCTTTCGTTCGTAAATGGGCAACACTGTGTATTTCTCTCTGGCAGAGCCCGGCTGCCAAATTCGAAACGTCCAGCGATTGCGCCCACAGGAAAGCTGCCAGCACGGAAAGCTGTAGCTGGTTTTCACTGTCCCTTGGAACTGCATTCGCTGGTAGACAGACATTCGCCTTCTGCAAAAGCTTTCGTTCGTAAAGGGGCAACACTGTGTCTTTCTCTCTGGCAGAGCCCGGCTGCCAAATTCGAAACGTCCAGCGATTGTGCCCACAGGAAAGCTGCCAGCACGGAAAGCTGTAGCTGGTTTTCACTGTCCCTTGGAACTGCATTCGCTGGTAGACAGACATTCGCGTTCTGCAACAGCTTTCGTGTGTAAAGGGGCAACACTGTGTCTTTCTCTCTGGCAGAGCCCGGCTGCCAAATTCGAAACGTCCAGCGATTGCGCCCACAGGAAAGCTGCCAGCACGGAAAGCTGTAGCTGGTTTTCACTGTCCCTTGGAACTGCATTCGCTGGTAGACAGACATTCGCGTTCTGCAACAGCTTTCATTCGTAAAGGGGCAACGCTATGTCTTTCTCTCTGGCAGAGCCCGGCTGCCAAATTCGAAACGTCCAGCGATTGCGCCCACAGGAAAGCTGCCAGCACGGAAAGCTGTAGCTGGTTTTCACTGTCCCTTGGAACTGCATTCGCTTGTAGACAGACATTCGCGTTCTGCAACAGCTTTCGTTCGTAAAGGGGCAACACTGTGTATTTCCTTCTGGCAGAGCCCGGCTGCCAAATTCGAAACGTCCAGCGATTGCGCCCACAGGAAAGCTGCCAGCACGGAAAGCTGTAGCTGGTTTTCACTGTCCCTTGGAACTGCATTCGCTGCTACACAGACATTCGCGTTCTGCAACAGCTTTCGTTCGTAAAGGGGCAACACTGTGTCTTTCTCTCTGGCGGAGCCCGGCTGCCAAATTCGAAACGTCCAGCGATTGCGCCCACAGGAAAGCTGCCAGCACGGAAAGCTGTAGCTGGTTTTCACTGTCCCTTGGAACTGCATTCGCTGGTAGACAGACATTCGCGTTCTGCAAAAGCTTTCGTGCGTAATGGGGCAACACTGTGTATTTCTCTCTCGGAGAGCCCGGCTGCCAAATTCGAAACGTCCAGCGATTGCGCCCACAGGAAAGCTGCCAGCACGGAAAGCTGTAGCTGGTTTTCACTGTCCCTTGGAACTGCATTCGCTGCTACACAGACATTCGCGTTCTGCAACAGCTTTCTTTCGTAAAGGGGCAACACTGTGTATTTCTCTCTGGCAGAGCCCGGCTGCCAAATTCGAAACGTCCAGCGATTGCGCCCACAGGAAAGCTGCCAGCACGGAAAGCTGTAGCTGGTTTTCACTGTCCCTTGGAACTGCATTCGCTGGTAGACAGACATTCGCGTTCTGCAAAAGCTTTCGTTCGTAAAGGGGCAACACTGTGTATTTCTCTCTGGCAGAGCCCGGCTGCCAAATTCGAAACGTCCAGCGATTGTGCCCACAGGAAAGCTGCCAGCACGGAAAGCTGTAGCTGGTTTTCACTGTCCCTTGGAACTGCATTCGCTGGTAGACAGACATTCGCATTCTGCAACAGCTTTCGTTCGTAAAGGGGCAACACTGTGTATTTCCTTCTAGCAGAGCCCGGCTGCCAAATTCGAAACGTCCAGCGATTGCGCCCACAGGAAAGCTGCCAGCACGGAAAGCTGTAGCTGGTTTTCACTGTCCCTTGGAACTGCATTCGCTGGTAGACAGACATTCGCGTTCTGCAACAGCTTTCGTTCGTAAAGGGGCAACACTGTGTCTTTCTCTCTGGCGGAGCCCGGCTGCCAAATTCGAAACGTCCAGCGATTGCGCCCACAGGAAAGCTGCCAGCACGGAAAGCTGTAGCTGGTTTTCACTGTCCCTTGGAACTGCATTCGCTGGTAGACAGACATTCGCGTTCTGCAACAGCTTTCGTTCGTAAAGGGGCAACACTGTGTATTTCTCTCTCGGAGAGCCCGGCTGCCAAATTCGAAACGTCCAGCGATTGCGCCCACAGGAAAGCTGCCAGCACGGAAAGCTGTAGCTGGTTTTCACTGTCCCTTGGAACTGCATTCGCTGGTAGACAGACATTCGCGTTCTGCAACAGCTTTCGTGCGTAAAGGGGCAACACTGTGTCTTTCTCTCTGGCAGAGCCCGGCTGCCAAATTCGAAACGTCCAGCGATTGCGCCCACAGGAAAGCTGCCAGCACGGAAAGCTGTAGCTGGTTTTCACTGTCCCTTGGAACTGCATTCGCTGGTAGACAGACATTCGCGTTCTGCAAAAGCTTTCGTGCGTAAAGGGGCAACACTGTGTCTTTCTCTCTGGCAGAGCCCGGCTGCCAAATTCGAAACGTCCAGCGATTGCGCCCACAGGAAAGCTGCCAGCACGGAAAGCTGCAGCTGGTTTTCACTGTCCCTTGGAACTGCATTCGCTGGTAGACAGACATTAGCGTTCTGCAACAGCTTTCGTTCGTAAAGGGGCAACACTGTGTATTTCTCTCTGGCGGAGCCCGGCTGCCAAATTCGAAAAGTCCAGCGATTGCGCCCACAGGAAAGCTGCCAGCACGGAAAGCTGTAGCTGGTTTTCACTGTCCCTTGGAACTGCATTCGCTGCTACACAGACATTCGCGTTCTGCAATAGCTTTCGTTCGTAAAGGGGCAACACTGTGTCTTTCTCTCTGGCGGAGCCCGGCTGCCAAATTCGAAACGTCCAGCGATTGCGCCCACAGGAAAGCTGCCAGCACGGAAAGCTGTAGCTGGTTTTCACTGTCCCTTGGAACTGCATTCGCTGCTACACAGACATTCGCGTTCTGCAACAGCTTTCGTTCGTAATGGGGCAACACTGTGTATTTCTCTCTGGCAGAGCCCGGCTGCCAAATTCGAAACGTCCAGCGATTGCGCCCACAGGAAAGCTGCCAGCACGGAAAGCTGTAGCTGGTTTTCACTGTCCCTTGGAACTGCATTCGCTGGTAGACATACATTCGCGTTCTGCAACAGCTTTCGTTCGTAAAGGGGCAACACTGTGTCTTTCTCTCTGGCAGAGCCCGGCTGCCAAATTCGAAACGTCCAGCGATTGCGCCCACAGGAAAGCTGCCAGCACGGAAAGCTGTAGCTGGTTTTCACTGTCCCTTGGAACTGCATTCGCTGGTAGACAGACATTCGCGTTCTGCAACAGCTTTCGTTCGTAAAGGGGCAACACTGTGTCTTTCTCTCTGGCAGAGCCCGGCTGCCAAATTCGAAACGTCCAGCGATTGCGCCCACAGGAAAGCTGCCAGCACGGAAAGCTGTAGCTGGTTTTCACTGTCCCTTGGAACTGCATTCGCTGATTGACAGACATTCGCGTTCTGCAACAGCTTTCGTGCGTAAAGGGGCAACACTGTGTATTTCTCTCTGGCAGAGCCTGGCTGCCAAATTCGAAAAGTCCAGCGATTGCGCCCACAGGAAAGCTGCCAGCACGGAAAGCTGTAGCTGGTTTTCACTGTCCCTTGGAACTGCATTCGCTGGTAGACAGACATTCGCGTTCTGCAACAGCTTTCGTTCGTAAAGGGGCAACGCTATGTCTTTCTCTCTGGCAGAGCCCGGCTGCCAAATTCGAAACGTCCAGCGATTGCGCCCACAGGAAAGCTGCCAGCACGGAAAGCTGTAGCTGGTTTTCACTGTCCCTTGGAACTGCATTCGCTTGTAGACAGACATTCGCGTTCTGCAACAGCTTTCGTTCGTAAAGGGGCAACACTGTGTATTTCCTTCTGGCAGAGCCCGGCTGCCAAATTCGAAACGTCCAGCGATTGCGCCCACAGGAAAGCTGCCAGCACGGAAAGCTGTAGCTGGTTTTCACTGTCCCTTGGAACTGCATTCGCTGCTACACAGACATTCACGTTCTGCAACAGCTTTCGTTCGTAAAGGGGCAACACTGTGTATTTCCTTCTGGCAGAGCCCGGCTGCCAAATTCGAAACGTCCAGCGATTGCGCCCACAGGAAAGCTGCCAGCACGGAAAGCTGTAGCTGGTTTTCACTGTCCCTTGGAACTGCATTCGCTGGTAGACAGACATTCGCGTTCTGCAAAAGCTTTCGTGCGTAAAGGGGCAACACTGTGTATTTCTCTCTGGCAGAGCCCGGCTGCCAAATTCGAAACGTCCAGCGATTGCGCCCACAGGAAAGCTGCCAGCACGGAAAGCTGCAGCTGGTTTTCACTGTCCCTTGGAACTGCATTCGCTGGTAGACAGACATTCGTGTTCTGCAACAGCTTTCGTTCGTAAAGGGGCCACACTCTGTATTTCTCTCTGGCAGAGCCTGGCTGCCAAATTCGAAACGTCCAGCGATTGCGCCCACAGGAAAGCTGCCAGCACGGAAAGCTGTAGCTGGTTTTCAGTGTCCCTTGGAACTGCATTCGCTGGTAGACAGACATTCGCGTTCTGCAACAGCTTTCGTTCGTAAAGGGGCAACACTGTGTATTTCTCTCTGGCAGAGCCCGGCTGCCAAATTCGAAACGTCCAGCGATTGCGCCCACAGGAAAGCTGCCAGCACGGAAAGCTGTAGCTGGTTTTCACTGTCCCTTGGAACTGCATTCGCTGGTAGACAGACATTCGCGTTCTGCAACAGCTTTCGTTCGTAAAGGGGCAACACTGTGTATTTCTCTCTGGCAGAGCCCGGCTGCCAAATTCGAAACGTCCAGCGATTGCACCCACAGGAAAGCTGCCAGCACGGAAAGCTGTAGCTGGTTTTCACTGTCCCTTGGAACTGCATTCGCTGCTACACAGAAATGCCGTTCTGCAACAGCTTTCGTTCGTAAATGGGCAACACTGTGTATTTCTCTCTGGCAGAGCCCGGCTGCCAAATTCGAAACGTCCAGCGATTGCGCCCACAGGAAAGCTGCCAGCACGGAAAGCTGTAGCTGGTTTTCACTGTCCCTTGGAACTGCATTCGCTGGTAGACAGACATTCGCCTTCTGCAAAAGCTTTCGTTCGTAAAGGGGCAACACTGTGTCTTTCTCTCTGGCAGAGCCCGGCTGCCAAATTCGAAACGTCCAGCGATTGTGCCCACAGGAAAGCTGCCAGCACGGAAAGCTGTAGCTGGTTTTCACTGTCCCTTGGAACTGCATTCGCTGGTAGACAGACATTCGCGTTCTGCAACAGCTTTCGTGTGTAAAGGGGCAACACTGTGTCTTTCTCTCTGGCAGAGCCCGGCTGCCAAATTCGAAACGTCCAGCGATTGCGCCCACAGGAAAGCTGCCAGCACGGAAAGCTGTAGCTGGTTTTCACTGTCCCTTGGAACTGCATTCGCTGGTAGACAGACATTCGCGTTCTGCAACAGCTTTCATTCGTAAAGGGGCAACGCTATGTCTTTCTCTCTGGCAGAGCCCGGCTGCCAAATTCGAAACGTCCAGCGATTGCGCCCACAGGAAAGCTGCCAGCACGGAAAGCTGTAGCTGGTTTTCACTGTCCCTTGGAACTGCATTCGCTTGTAGACAGACATTCGCGTTCTGCAACAGCTTTCGTTCGTAAAGGGGCAACACTGTGTATTTCCTTCTGGCAGAGCCCGGCTGCCAAATTCGAAACGTCCAGCGATTGCGCCCACAGGAAAGCTGCCAGCACGGAAAGCTGTAGCTGGTTTTCACTGTCCCTTGGAACTGCATTCGCTGCTACACAGACATTCGCGTTCTGCAACAGCTTTCGTTCGTAAAGGGGCAACACTGTGTCTTTCTCTCTGGCGGAGCCCGGCTGCCAAATTCGAAACGTCCAGCGATTGCGCCCACAGGAAAGCTGCCAGCACGGAAAGCTGCAGCTGGTTTTCACTGTCCCTTGGAACTGCATTCGCTGGTAGACAGACATTCGCGTTCTGCAACAGCTTTCGTTCGTAAAGGGGCAACACTGTGTATTTCTCTCTGGCAGAGCCCGGCTGCCAAATTCGAAACGTCCAGCGATTGTGCCCACAGGAAAGCTGCCAGCACGGAAAGCTGTAGCTGGTTTTCACTGTCCCTTGGAACTGCATTCGCTGGTAGACAGACATTCGCGTTCTGCAACAGCTTTCGTGCGTAAAGGGGCAACACTGTGTCTTTCTCTCTGGCAGAGCCCGGCTGCCAAATTCGAAACGTCCAGCGATTGCGCCCACAGGAAAGCTGCCAGCACGGAAAGCTGTAGCTGGTTTTCACTGTCCCTTGGAACTGCATTCGCTGGTAGACAGACATTCGCGTTCTGCAACAGCTTTCATTCGTAAAGGGGCAACGCTATGTCTTTCTCTCTGGCAGAGCCCGGCTGCCAAATTCGAAACGTCCAGCGATTGCGCCCACAGGAAAGCTGCCAGCACGGAAAGCTGTAGCTGGTTTTCACTGTCCCTTGGAACTGCATTCGCTTGTAGACAGACATTCGCGTTCTGCAACAGCTTTCGTTCGTAAAGGGGCAACACTGTGTATTTCCTTCTGGCAGAGCCCGGCTGCCAAATTCGAAACGTCCAGCGATTGCGCCCACAGGAAAGCTGCCAGCACGGAAAGCTGTAGCTGGTTTTCACTGTCCCTTGGAACTGCATTCGCTGTTAGACAGACATTCGCGTTCTGCAAAAGCTTTCGTGCGTAATGAGGCAACGCTGTGTACTTCTGTCTCGCAGAGCCCGGCTGCCAAATTCGAAACGTCCAGCGATTGCGCCCACAGGAAAGTGCCAGCACGGAAAGCTGTAGCTGGTTTTCACTGTCCCTTGGAACTGCATTCGCTGCTACACAGACATTCGCGTTCTGCAACAGCTTTCTTTCGTAAAGGGACAACACTGTGTATTTCTCTCTGGCAGAGCCCGGCTGCCAAATTCGAAACGTCCAGCGATTGCGCCCACAGGAAAGCTGCCAGCACGGAAAGCTGTAGCTGGTTTTCACTGTCCCTTGGAACTGCATTCGCTGCTACACAGACATTCGCGTTCTGCAAAAACTTTCGTTCCTAAAGGGGCAACACTGTGTCTTTCTCTCTGGCAGAGCCCGGCTGCCAAATTCGAAACGTCCAGCGATTGCGCCCACAGGAAAGCTGCCAGCACGGAAAGCTGTAGCTGGTTTTCACTGTCCCTTGGAACTGCATTCGCTGGTAGACAGACATTCGGTTCTGCAACAGCTTTCGTTCGTAAAGGGGCAACACTGTGTATGTCTCTCTCGCAGAGCCCGGCTGCCAAATTCGAAACGTCCAGCGATTGCGCCCACAGGAAAGCTGCCAGCACGGAAAGCTGTAGCTGGTTTTCACTGTCCCTTGGAACTGCATTCGCTGCTACACAGACATTCGCGTTCTGCAAAAGCTTTCGTTCGTAAAGGGGCAACACTGTGTCTTTCTCTCTGGCAGAGCCCGGCTGCCAAATTTGAAACGTCCAGCGATTGCGCCCACAGGAAAGCTGCCAGCACGGAAAGCTGTAGCTGGTTTTCACTGTCCCTTGGAACTGCATTCGCTGGTAGACAGACATTCGCATTCTGCAACAGCTTTCGTTCGTAAAGGGGCAACACTGTGTATTTCCCTCTCGCAGAGCCCGGCTGCCAAATTCGAAACGTCCAGCGATTGCGCCCACAGGAAAGCTGCCAGCACGGAAAGCTGTAGCTGGTTTTCACTGTCCCTTGGAACTGCATTCGCTGGTAGACAGACATTCGCGTTCTGCAAAAGCTTTCGTTCGTAAAGGGGCAACACTGTGTCTTTCTCTCTGGCGGAGCCCGGCTGCCAAATTCGAAACGTCCAGCGATTGCGCCCACAGGAAAGCTGCCAGCACGGAAAGCTGTAGCTGGTTTTCACTGTCCCTTGGAACTGCATTCGCTGGTAGACAGACATTCGGTTCTGCAACAGCTTTCGTTCGTAAAGGGGCAACACCGTGTATGTCTCTCTGGCAGAGCCCGGCTGCCAAATTCGAAACGTCCAGCGATTGCGCCCACAGGAAAGCTGCCAGCACGGAAAGCTGTAGCTGGTTTTCACTGTCCCTTGGAACTGCATTCGCTGCTACACAGACATTCGCGTTCTGCAAAAGCTTTCGTTCGTAAAGGGGCAACACTGTGTCTTTCTCTCTGGCAGAGCCCGGCTGCCAAATTTGAAACGTCCAGCGATTGCGCCCACAGGAAAGCTGCCAGCACGGAAAGCTGTAGCTGGTTTTCACTGTCCCTTGGAACTGCATTCGCTGGTAGACAGACATTCGCGTTCTGCAACAGCTTTCGTTCGTAAAGGGGCAACACTGTGTATTTCTCTCTCACAGAGCCCGGCTGCCAAATTCGAAACATCCAGCGATTGCGCCCACAGGAAAGCTGCCAGCACGGAAAGCTGTAGCTGGTTTTCACTGTCCCTTGGAACTGCATTCGCTGGTAGACAGACATTCGCGTTCTGCAACAGCTTTCGTTCGTAAAGGGGCAACACTGTGTATTTCTCTCTCACAGAGCCCGGCTGCCAAATTCGAAACATCCAGCGATTGCGCCCACAGGAAAGCTGCCAGCACGGAAAGCTGTAGCTGGTTTTCACTGTCCCTTGGAACTGCATTCGCTGGTAGACAGACATTCACGTTCTGCAAAAACTTTCGTGCGTAATGAGGCAACACTGTGCACTTCTCTCTCGGAGAGCCCGGCTGCCAAATTCGAAACGTCCAGCGATTGCGCCCACAGGAAAGCTGCCAGCACGGAAAGCTGTAGCTGGTTTTCACTGTCCCTTGGAACTGCATTCGCTGCTACACAGACATTCGCGTTCTGCAAAAGTTTTCGTTCGTAAAGGGGCAACACTGTGTATTTCTCTCTGGCAGAGCCCGGCTGCCAAATTCGAAACGTCCAGCGATTGCGCCCACAGGAAAGCTGCCAGCACGGAAAGCTGTAGCTGGTTTTCACTGTCCCTTGGAACTGCATTCGCTGGTAGACAGACATTCGCGTTCTTCAACAGCTTTCGTTCGTAAAGGGGCAACACTGTGTATGTCTCTCTCGCAGAGCCCGGCTGCCAAATTCGAAACGTCCAGCGATTGCGCCCACAGGAAAGCTGCCAGCACGGAAAGCTGTAGCTGGTTTTCACTGTCCCTTG
Organism: Mycteria americana; assembly: GCF_035582795.1. Lineage (NCBI taxonomy): Eukaryota > Metazoa > Chordata > Aves > Ciconiiformes > Ciconiidae > Mycteria > Mycteria americana. The sequence goes on along the minus strand of NW_027445632.1, from coordinate 1,066,887 downwards.
GAACTGCATTCGCTGGTAGACAGACATTCGCGTTCTGCAAAAACTTTCGTGCGTAATCAGGCAACACTATGTACTTCTGTGTCGCAGAGCCCGGCTGCCAAATTCGAAACGTCCAGCGATTGCGCCCATAGGAAAGCTGCCAGCACGGAAAGCTGTAGCTGGTTTTCACTGTCCCTTGGAACTGCATTCGCTGGTAGACAGACATTCGCGTTCTGCAAAAGCTTTCGTTCGTAAAGGGGCAACCCTGTGTATTTCTCTCTGGCAGAGCCCGGCTTCCGAATTCGAAACGTCCAGCGATTGCGCCCACAGGAAAGCTGCCAGCACGGAAAGCTGTAGCTGGTTTTCACTGTCCCTTGGAACTGCATTCGCTGGTAGACATACATTCGCGTTCTGCAACAGCTTTCGTTCGTAAAGGGGCAACACTGTGTCTTTCTCTCTGGCAGAGCCCGGCTGCCAAATTCGAAACGTCCAGCGATTGCGCCCACAGGAAAGCTGCCAGCACGGAAAGCTGTAGCTGGTTTTCACTGTCCCTTGGAACTGCATTCGCTGGTAGACAGACATTCGCGTTCTGCAACAGCTTTCGTTCGTAAAGGGGCAACACTGTGTCTTTCTCTCTGGCAGAGCCCGGCTGCCAAATTCGAAACGTCCAGCGATTGCGCCCACAGGAAAGCTGCCAGCACGGAAAGCTGTAGCTGGTTTTCACTGTCCCTTGGAACTGCATTCGCTGATTGACAGACATTCGCGTTCTGCAACAGCTTTCGTGCGTAAAGGGGCAACACTGTGTATTTCTCTCTGGCAGAGCCCGGCTGCCAAATTCGAAAAGTCCAGCGATTGCGCCCACAGGAAAGCTGCCAGCACGGAAAGCTGTAGCTGGTTTTCACTGTCCCTTGGAACTGCATTCGCTGGTAGACAGACATTCGCGTTCTGCAACAGCTTTCGTTCGTAAAGGGGCAACGCTATGTCTTTCTCTCTGGCAGAGCCCGGCTGCCAAATTCGAAACGTCCAGCGATTGCGCCCACAGGAAAGCTGCCAGCACGGAAAGCTGTAGCTGGTTTTCACTGTCCCTTGGAACTGCATTCGCTTGTAGACAGACATTCGCGTTCTGCAACAGCTTTCGTTCGTAAAGGGGCAACACTGTGTATTTCCTTCTGGCAGAGCCCGGCTGCCAAATTCGAAACGTCCAGCGATTGCGCCCACAGGAAAGCTGCCAGCACGGAAAGCTGTAGCTGGTTTTCACTGTCCCTTGGAACTGCATTCGCTGCTACACAGACATTCACGTTCTGCAACAGCTTTCGTTCGTAAAGGGGCAACACTGTGTATTTCCTTCTGGCAGAGCCCGGCTGCCAAATTCGAAACGTCCAGCGATTGCGCCCACAGGAAAGCTGCCAGCACGGAAAGCTGTAGCTGGTTTTCACTGTCCCTTGGAACTGCATTCGCTGGTAGACAGACATTCGCGTTCTGCAAAAGCTTTCGTGCGTAAAGGGGCAACACTGTGTATTTCTCTCTGGCAGAGCCCGGCTGCCAAATTCGAAACGTCCAGCGATTGCGCCCACAGGAAAGCTGCCAGCACGGAAAGCTGCAGCTGGTTTTCACTGTCCCTTGGAACTGCATTCGCTGGTAGACAGACATTCGTGTTCTTCAACAGCTTTCGTTCGTAAAGGGGCCACACTCTGTATTTCTCTCTGGCAGAGCCTGGCTGCCAAATTCGAAACGTCCAGCGATTGCGCCCACAGGAAAGCTGCCAGCACGGAAAGCTGTAGCTGGTTTTCAGTGTCCCTTGGAACTGCATTCGCTGGTAGACAGACATTCGCGTTCTGCAACAGCTTTCGTTCGTAAAGGGGCAACACTGTGTATTTCTCTCTGGCAGAGCCCGGCTGCCAAATTCGAAACGTCCAGCGATTGCGCCCACAGGAAAGCTGCCAGCACGGAAAGCTGTAGCTGGTTTTCACTGTCCCTTGGAACTGCATTCGCTGGTAGACAGACATTCGCGTTCTGCAACAGCTTTCGTTCGTAAAGGGGCAACACTGTGTATTTCTCTCTGGCAGAGCCCGGCTGCCAAATTCGAAACGTCCAGCGATTGCACCCACAGGAAAGCTGCCAGCACGGAAAGCTGTAGCTGGTTTTCACTGTCCCTTGGAACTGCATTCGCTGCTACACAGAAATGCCGTTCTGCAACAGCTTTCGTTCGTAAATGGGCAACACTGTGTATTTCTCTCTGGCAGAGCCCGGCTGCCAAATTCGAAACGTCCAGCGATTGCGCCCACAGGAAAGCTGCCAGCACGGAAAGCTGTAGCTGGTTTTCACTGTCCCTTGGAACTGCATTCGCTGGTAGACAGACATTCGCCTTCTGCAAAAGCTTTCGTTCGTAAAGGGGCAACACTGTGTCTTTCTCTCTGGCAGAGCCCGGCTGCCAAATTCGAAACGTCCAGCGATTGTGCCCACAGGAAAGCTGCCAGCACGGAAAGCTGTAGCTGGTTTTCACTGTCCCTTGGAACTGCATTCGCTGGTAGACAGACATTCGCGTTCTGCAACAGCTTTCGTGTGTAAAGGGGCAACACTGTGTCTTTCTCTCTGGCAGAGCCCGGCTGCCAAATTCGAAACGTCCAGCGATTGCGCCCACAGGAAAGCTGCCAGCACGGAAAGCTGTAGCTGGTTTTCACTGTCCCTTGGAACTGCATTCGCTGGTAGACAGACATTCGCGTTCTGCAACAGCTTTCATTCGTAAAGGGGCAACGCTATGTCTTTCTCTCTGGCAGAGCCCGGCTGCCAAATTCGAAACGTCCAGCGATTGCGCCCACAGGAAAGCTGCCAGCACGGAAAGCTGTAGCTGGTTTTCACTGTCCCTTGGAACTGCATTCGCTTGTAGACAGACATTCGCGTTCTGCAACAGCTTTCGTTCGTAAAGGGGCAACACTGTGTATTTCCTTCTGGCAGAGCCCGGCTGCCAAATTCGAAACGTCCAGCGATTGCGCCCACAGGAAAGCTGCCAGCACGGAAAGCTGTAGCTGGTTTTCACTGTCCCTTGGAACTGCATTCGCTGCTACACAGACATTCGCGTTCTGCAACAGCTTTCGTTCGTAAAGGGGCAACACTGTGTCTTTCTCTCTGGCGGAGCCCGGCTGCCAAATTCGAAACGTCCAGCGATTGCGCCCACAGGAAAGCTGCCAGCACGGAAAGCTGCAGCTGGTTTTCACTGTCCCTTGGAACTGCATTCGCTGGTAGACAGACATTCGCGTTCTGCAACAGCTTTCGTTCGTAAAGGGGCAACACTGTGTATTTCTCTCTGGCAGAGCCCGGCTGCCAAATTCGAAACGTCCAGCGATTGTGCCCACAGGAAAGCTGCCAGCACGGAAAGCTGTAGCTGGTTTTCACTGTCCCTTGGAACTGCATTCGCTGGTAGACAGACATTCGCGTTCTGCAACAGCTTTCGTGCGTAAAGGGGCAACACTGTGTCTTTCTCTCTGGCAGAGCCCGGCTGCCAAATTCGAAACGTCCAGCGATTGCGCCCACAGGAAAGCTGCCAGCACGGAAAGCTGTAGCTGGTTTTCACTGTCCCTTGGAACTGCATTCGCTGGTAGACAGACATTCGCGTTCTGCAACAGCTTTCATTCGTAAAGGGGCAACGCTATGTCTTTCTCTCTGGCAGAGCCCGGCTGCCAAATTCGAAACGTCCAGCGATTGCGCCCACAGGAAAGCTGCCAGCACGGAAAGCTGTAGCTGGTTTTCACTGTCCCTTGGAACTGCATTCGCTTGTAGACAGACATTCGCGTTCTGCAACAGCTTTCGTTCGTAAAGGGGCAACACTGTGTATTTCCTTCTGGCAGAGCCCGGCTGCCAAATTCGAAACGTCCAGCGATTGCGCCCACAGGAAAGCTGCCAGCACGGAAAGCTGTAGCTGGTTTTCACTGTCCCTTGGAACTGCATTCGCTGTTAGACAGACATTCGCGTTCTGCAAAAGCTTTCGTGCGTAATGAGGCAACGCTGTGTACTTCTGTCTCGCAGAGCCCGGCTGCCAAATTCGAAACGTCCAGCGATTGCGCCCACAGGAAAGTGCCAGCACGGAAAGCTGTAGCTGGTTTTCACTGTCCCTTGGAACTGCATTCGCTGCTACACAGACATTCGCGTTCTGCAACAGCTTTCTTTCGTAAAGGGACAACACTGTGTATTTCTCTCTGGCAGAGCCCGGCTGCCAAATTCGAAACGTCCAGCGATTGCGCCCACAGGAAAGCTGCCAGCACGGAAAGCTGTAGCTGGTTTTCACTGTCCCTTGGAACTGCATTCGCTGCTACACAGACATTCGCGTTCTGCAAAAACTTTCGTTCCTAAAGGGGCAACACTGTGTCTTTCTCTCTGGCAGAGCCCGGCTGCCAAATTCGAAACGTCCAGCGATTGCGCCCACAGGAAAGCTGCCAGCACGGAAAGCTGTAGCTGGTTTTCACTGTCCCTTGGAACTGCATTCGCTGGTAGACAGACATTCGGTTCTGCAACAGCTTTCGTTCGTAAAGGGGCAACACTGTGTATGTCTCTCTCGCAGAGCCCGGCTGCCAAATTCGAAACGTCCAGCGATTGCGCCCACAGGAAAGCTGCCAGCACGGAAAGCTGTAGCTGGTTTTCACTGTCCCTTGGAACTGCATTCGCTGCTACACAGACATTCGCGTTCTGCAAAAGCTTTCGTTCGTAAAGGGGCAACACTGTGTCTTTCTCTCTGGCAGAGCCCGGCTGCCAAATTTGAAACGTCCAGCGATTGCGCCCACAGGAAAGCTGCCAGCACGGAAAGCTGTAGCTGGTTTTCACTGTCCCTTGGAACTGCATTCGCTGGTAGACAGACATTCGCATTCTGCAACAGCTTTCGTTCGTAAAGGGGCAACACTGTGTATTTCCCTCTCGCAGAGCCCGGCTGCCAAATTCGAAACGTCCAGCGATTGCGCCCACAGGAAAGCTGCCAGCACGGAAAGCTGTAGCTGGTTTTCACTGTCCCTTGGAACTGCATTCGCTGGTAGACAGACATTCGCGTTCTGCAAAAGCTTTCGTTCGTAAAGGGGCAACACTGTGTCTTTCTCTCTGGCGGAGCCCGGCTGCCAAATTCGAAACGTCCAGCGATTGCGCCCACAGGAAAGCTGCCAGCACGGAAAGCTGTAGCTGGTTTTCACTGTCCCTTGGAACTGCATTCGCTGGTAGACAGACATTCGGTTCTGCAACAGCTTTCGTTCGTAAAGGGGCAACACCGTGTATGTCTCTCTGGCAGAGCCCGGCTGCCAAATTCGAAACGTCCAGCGATTGCGCCCACAGGAAAGCTGCCAGCACGGAAAGCTGTAGCTGGTTTTCACTGTCCCTTGGAACTGCATTCGCTGCTACACAGACATTCGCGTTCTGCAAAAGCTTTCGTTCGTAAAGGGGCAACACTGTGTCTTTCTCTCTGGCAGAGCCCGGCTGCCAAATTTGAAACGTCCAGCGATTGCGCCCACAGGAAAGCTGCCAGCACGGAAAGCTGTAGCTGGTTTTCACTGTCCCTTGGAACTGCATTCGCTGGTAGACAGACATTCGCGTTCTGCAACAGCTTTCGTTCGTAAAGGGGCAACACTGTGTATTTCTCTCTCACAGAGCCCGGCTGCCAAATTCGAAACATCCAGCGATTGCGCCCACAGGAAAGCTGCCAGCACGGAAAGCTGTAGCTGGTTTTCACTGTCCCTTGGAACTGCATTCGCTGGTAGACAGACATTCGCGTTCTGCAACAGCTTTCGTTCGTAAAGGGGCAACACTGTGTATTTCTCTCTCACAGAGCCCGGCTGCCAAATTCGAAACATCCAGCGATTGCGCCCACAGGAAAGCTGCCAGCACGGAAAGCTGTAGCTGGTTTTCACTGTCCCTTGGAACTGCATTCGCTGGTAGACAGACATTCACGTTCTGCAAAAACTTTCGTGCGTAATGAGGCAACACTGTGCACTTCTCTCTCGGAGAGCCCGGCTGCCAAATTCGAAACGTCCAGCGATTGCGCCCACAGGAAAGCTGCCAGCACGGAAAGCTGTAGCTGGTTTTCACTGTCCCTTGGAACTGCATTCGCTGCTACACAGACATTCGCGTTCTGCAAAAGTTTTCGTTCGTAAAGGGGCAACACTGTGTATTTCTCTCTGGCAGAGCCCGGCTGCCAAATTCGAAACGTCCAGCGATTGCGCCCACAGGAAAGCTGCCAGCACGGAAAGCTGTAGCTGGTTTTCACTGTCCCTTGGAACTGCATTCGCTGGTAGACAGACATTCGCGTTCTTCAACAGCTTTCGTTCGTAAAGGGGCAACACTGTGTATGTCTCTCTCGCAGAGCCCGGCTGCCAAATTCGAAACGTCCAGCGATTGCGCCCACAGGAAAGCTGCCAGCACGGAAAGCTGTAGCTGGTTTTCACTGTCCCTTGGAACTGCATTCGCTGGTAGACAGACATTCGCGTTCTGCAAAAACTTTCGTGCGTAATCAGGCAACACTATGTACTTCTGTGTCGCAGAGCCCGGCTGCCAAATTCGAAACGTCCAGCGATTGCGCCCATAGGAAAGCTGCCAGCACGGAAAGCTGTAGCTGGTTTTCACTGTCCCTTGGAACTGCATTCGCTGGTAGACAGACATTCGCGTTCTGCAAAAGCTTTCGTTCGTAAAGGGGCAACCCTGTGTATTTCTCTCTGGCAGAGCCCGGCTTCCGAATTCGAAACGTCCAGCGATTGCGCCCACAGGAAAGCTGCCAGCACGGAAAGCTGTAGCTGGTTTTCACTGTCCCTTGGAACTGCATTCGCTGCTACACAGACATTCGTGTTTTGCAAAAACTTTCGTTCGTAAAGGGGCAACCCTGTGTATTTCTCTCTGGCAGAGCCCGGCTTCCGAATTCGAAACGTCCAGCGATTGCGCCCACAGGAAAGCTGCCAGCACGGAAAGCTGTAGCTGGTTTTCACTGTCCCTTGGAACTGCATTCGCTGGTAGACAGACATTCGGTTCTGCAACAGCTTTCGTTCGTAAAGGGGCAACACTGTGTCTTTCTCTCTGGCAGAGCCCGGCTGCCAAATTCGAAACGTCCAGCGATTGCGCCCACAGGAAAGCTGCCAGCACGGAAAGCTGTAGCTGGTTTTCACTGTCCCTTGGAACTGCATTCGCTGTTAGACAGACATTCGCGTTCTGCAAAAGCTTTCGTGCGTAATGAGGCAACGCTGTGTACTTCTGTCTCGCTGAGCCTGGCTGCCAAATTCGAAACGTCCAGCGATTGCGCCCACAGGAAAGCTGCCAGCACGGAAAGCTGTAGCTGGTTTTCACTGTCCCTTGGAACTGCATTCGCTGCTACACAGACAGTCGCGTTCTGCAACAGCTTTCGTTCGTAAAGGGGCAACACTGTGTATTTCCTTCTAGCAGAGCCAGGCTGCCAAATTCGAAACGTCCAGCGATTGCGCCCACAGGAAAGCTGCCAGCACGGAAAGCTGTAGCTGGTTTTCACTGTCCCTTGGAACTGCATTCGCTGGTAGACAGACATTCGCGTTCTGCAACAGCTTTCGTTCGTAAAGGGGCAACACTGTGTCTTTCTCTCTGGCAGAGCCCGGCTGCCAAATTCGAAACGTCCAGCGATTGCGCCCACAGGAAAGCTGCCAGCACGGAAAGCTGTAGCTGGTTTTCACTGTCCCTTGGAACTGCATTCGCTGTTAGACAGACATTCGCGTTCTGCAAAAGCTTTCGTGCGTAATGAGGCAACGCTGTGTACTTCTGTCTCGCAGAGCCTGGCTGCCAAATTCGAAACGTCCAGCGATTGCGCCCACAGGAAAGCTGCCAGCACGGAAAGCTGTAGCTGGTTTTCACTGTCCCTTGGAACTGCATTCGCTGCTACACAGACAGTCGCGTTCTGCAACAGCTTTCGTTCGTAAAGGGGCAACACTGTGTATTTCTCTCTCGCAGAGCCCGGCTGCCAAATTCGAAACGTCCAGCGATTGCGCCCACAGGAAAGCTGCCAGCACGGAAAGCTGTAGCTGGTTTTCACTGTCCCTTGGAACTGCATTCGCTGCTACACAGACAGTCGCGTTCTGCAACAGCTTTCGTACGTAAAGGGGCAACACTGTGTCTTTCTCTCTGGCAGAGCCCGGCTGCCAAATTCGAAACGTCCAGCGATTGCGCCCACAGGAAAGCTGCCAGCACGGAAAGCTGTAGCTGGTTTTCACTGTCCCTTGGAACTGCATTCGCTGTTAGACAGACATTCGCGTTCTGCAAAAGCTTTCGTGCGTAATGAGGCAACGCTGTGTACTTCTGTCTCGCAGAGCCCGGCTGCCAAATTCGAAACGTCCAGCGATTGCGCCCACAGGAAAGCTGCCAGCACGGAAAGCTGTAGCTGGTTTTCACTGTCCCTTGGAACTGCATTCGCTGCTACACAGACAGTCGCGTTCTGCAACAGCTTTCGTTCGTAAAGGGGCAACACTGTGTATTTCTCTCTCGCAGAGCCCGGCTGCCAAATTCGAAACGTCCAGCGATTGCGCCCACAGGAAAGCTGCCAGCACGGAAAGCTGTAGCTGGTTTTCACTGTCCCTTGGAACTGCATTCGCTGGTAGACAGACATTCGCGTTCTGCAACAGCTTTCGTTCGTAAAGGGGCAACACTGTGTATTTCTCTCTGGCGGAGCCCGGCTGCCAAATTCGAAACGTCCAGCGATTGCGCCCACAGGAAAGCTGCCAGCACGGAAAGCTGTAGCTGGTTTTCACTGTCCCTTGGAACTGCATTCGCTGGTAGACAGACATTCGCGTTCTGCAATAGCTTTCGTTCGTAAAGGGGCAACACTGTGTCTTTCTCTCTGGCGGAGCCCGGCTGCCAAATTCGAAACGTCCAGCGATTGCGCCCACAGGAAAGCTGCCAGCACGGAAAGCTGTAGCTGGTTTTCACTGTCCCTTGGAACTGCATTCGCTGGTAGACAGACATTCGCGTTCTGCAAAAGCTTTCGTGCGTAATGGGGCAACACTGTGTATTTCTCTCTCGGAGAGCCCGGCTGCCAAATTCGAAACGTCCAGCGATTGCGCCCACAGGAAAGCTGCCAGCACGGAAAGCTGTAGCTGGTTTTCACTGTCCCTTGGAACTGCATTCGCTGCTACACAGACATTCGCGTTCTGCAACAGCTTTCTTTCGTAAAGGGGCAACACTGTGTATTTCTCTCTGGCAGAGCCCGGCTGCCAAATTCGAAACGTCCAGCGATTGCGCCCACAGGAAAGCTGCCAGCACGGAAAGCTGTAGCTGGTTTTCACTGTCCCTTGGAACTGCATTCGCTGGTAGACAGACATTCGCGTTCTGCAAAAGCTTTCGTTCGTAAAGGGGCAACACTGTGTATTTCTCTCTGGCAGAGCCCGGCTGCCAAATTCGAAACGTCCAGCGATTGTGCCCACAGGAAAGCTGCCAGCACGGAAAGCTGTAGCTGGTTTTCACTGTCCCTTGGAACTGCATTCGCTGGTAGACAGACATTCGCATTCTGCAACAGCTTTCGTTCGTAAAGGGGCAACACTGTGTATTTCCTTCTAGCAGAGCCAGGCTGCCAAATTCGAAACGTCCAGCGATTGCGCCCACAGGAAAGCTGCCAGCACGGAAAGCTGTAGCTGGTTTTCACTGTCCCTTGGAACTGCATTCGCTGGTAGACAGACATTCGCGTTCTGCAACAGCTTTCGTTCGTAAAGGGGCAACACTGTGTCTTTCTCTCTGGCGGAGCCCGGCTGCCAAATTCGAAACGTCCAGCGATTGCGCCCACAGGAAAGCTGCCAGCACGGAAAGCTGTAGCTGGTTTTCACTGTCCCTTGGAACTGCATTCGCTGGTAGACAGACATTCGCGTTCTGCAACAGCTTTCGTTCGTAAAGGGGCAACACTGTGTATTTCTCTCTCGGAGAGCCCGGCTGCCAAATTCGAAACGTCCAGCGATTGCGCCCACAGGAAAGCTGCCAGCACGGAAAGCTGTAGCTGGTTTTCACTGTCCCTTGGAACTGCATTCGCTGGTAGACAGACATTCGCGTTCTGCAACAGCTTTCGTGCGTAAAGGGGCAACACTGTGTCTTTCTCTCTGGCAGAGCCCGGCTGCCAAATTCGAAACGTCCAGCGATTGCGCCCACAGGAAAGCTGCCAGCACGGAAAGCTGTAGCTGGTTTTCACTGTCCCTTGGAACTGCATTCGCTGGTAGACAGACATTCGCGTTCTGCAAAAGCTTTCGTGCGTAAAGGGGCAACACTGTGTCTTTCTCTCTGGCAGAGCCCGGCTGCCAAATTCGAAACGTCCAGCGATTGCGCCCACAGGAAAGCTGCCAGCACGGAAAGCTGCAGCTGGTTTTCACTGTCCCTTGGAACTGCATTCGCTGGTAGACAGACATTCGCGTTCTGCAACAGCTTTCGTTCGTAAAGGGGCAACACTGTGTATTTCTCTCTGGCGGAGCCCGGCTGCCAAATTCGAAAAGTCCAGCGATTGCGCCCACAGGAAAGCTGCCAGCACGGAAAGCTGTAGCTGGTTTTCACTGTCCCTTGGAACTGCATTCGCTGGTAGACAGACATTCGCGTTCTGCAATAGCTTTCGTTCGTAAAGGGGCAACACTGTGTCTTTCTCTCTGGCGGAGCCCGGCTGCCAAATTCGAAACGTCCAGCGATTGCGCCCACAGGAAAGCTGCCAGCACGGAAAGCTGTAGCTGGTTTTCACTGTCCCTTGGAACTGCATTCGCTGCTACACAGACATTCGCGTTCTGCAACAGCTTTCGTTCGTAATGGGGCAACACTGTGTATTTCTCTCTGGCAGAGCCCGGCTGCCAAATTCGAAACGTCCAGCGATTGCGCCCACAGGAAAGCTGCCAGCACGGAAAGCTGTAGCTGGTTTTCACTGTCCCTTGGAACTGCATTCGCTGGTAGACATACATTCGCGTTCTGCAACAGCTTTCGTTCGTAAAGGGGCAACACTGTGTCTTTCTCTCTGGCAGAGCCCGGCTGCCAAATTCGAAACGTCCAGCGATTGCGCCCACAGGAAAGCTGCCAGCACGGAAAGCTGTAGCTGGTTTTCACTGTCCCTTGGAACTGCATTCGCTGGTAGACAGACATTCGCGTTCTGCAACAGCTTTCGTTCGTAAAGGGGCAACACTGTGTCTTTCTCTCTGGCAGAGCCCGGCTGCCAAATTCGAAACGTCCAGCGATTGCGCCCACAGGAAAGCTGCCAGCACGGAAAGCTGTAGCTGGTTTTCACTGTCCCTTGGAACTGCATTCGCTGATTGACAGACATTCGCGTTCTGCAACAGCTTTCGTGCGTAAAGGGGCAACACTGTGTATTTCTCTCTGGCAGAGCCCGGCTGCCAAATTCGAAAAGTCCAGCGATTGCGCCCACAGGAAAGCTGCCAGCACGGAAAGCTGTAGCTGGTTTTCACTGTCCCTTGGAACTGCATTCGCTGGTAGACAGACATTCGCGTTCTGCAACAGCTTTCGTTCGTAAAGGGGCAACGCTATGTCTTTCTCTCTGGCAGAGCCCGGCTGCCAAATTCGAAACGTCCAGCGATTGCGCCCACAGGAAAGCTGCCAGCACGGAAAGCTGTAGCTGGTTTTCACTGTCCCTTGGAACTGCATTCGCTTGTAGACAGACATTCGCGTTCTGCAACAGCTTTCGTTCGTAAAGGGGCAACACTGTGTATTTCCTTCTGGCAGAGCCCGGCTGCCAAATTCGAAACGTCCAGCGATTGCGCCCACAGGAAAGCTGCCAGCACGGAAAGCTGTAGCTGGTTTTCACTGTCCCTTGGAACTGCATTCGCTGCTACACAGACATTCGCGTTCTGCAACAGCTTTCGTTCGTAAAGGGGCAACACTGTGTATTTCCTTCTGGCAGAGCCCGGCTGCCAAATTCGAAACGTCCAGCGATTGCGCCCACAGGAAAGCTGCCAGCACGGAAAGCTGTAGCTGGTTTTCACTGTCCCTTGGAACTGCATTCGCTGGTAGACAGACATTCGCGTTCTGCAAAAGCTTTCGTGCGTAAAGGGGCAACACTGTGTATTTCTCTCTGGCAGAGCCCGGCTGCCAAATTCGAAACGTCCAGCGATTGCGCCCACAGGAAAGCTGCCAGCACGGAAAGCTGCAGCTGGTTTTCACTGTCCCTTGGAACTGCATTCGCTGGTAGACAGACATTCGTGTTCTGCAACAGCTTTCGTTCGTAAAGGGGCCACACTCTGTATTTCTCTCTGGCAGAGCCTGGCTGCCAAATTCGAAACGTCCAGCGATTGCGCCCACAGGAAAGCTGCCAGCACGGAAAGCTGTAGCTGGTTTTCAGTGTCCCTTGGAACTGCATTCGCTGGTAGACAGACATTCGCGTTCTGCAACAGCTTTCGTTCGTAAAGGGGCAACACTGTGTATTTCTCTCTGGCAGAGCCCGGCTGCCAAATTCGAAACGTCCAGCGATTGCGCCCACAGGAAAGCTGCCAGCACGGAAAGCTGTAGCTGGTTTTCACTGTCCCTTGGAACTGCATTCGCTGGTAGACAGACATTCGCGTTCTGCAACAGCTTTCGTTCGTAAAGGGGCAACACTGTGTATTTCTCTCTGGCAGAGCCCGGCTGCCAAATTCGAAACGTCCAGCGATTGCGCCCACAGGAAAGCTGCCAGCACGGAAAGCTGTAGCTGGTTTTCACTGTCCCTTGGAACTGCATTCGCTGCTACACAGAAATGCCGTTCTGCAACAGCTTTCGTTCGTAAATGGGCAACACTGTGTATTTCTCTCTGGCAGAGCCCGGCTGCCAAATTCGAAACGTCCAGCGATTGCGCCCACAGGAAAGCTGCCAGCACGGAAAGCTGTAGCTGGTTTTCACTGTCCCTTGGAACTGCATTCGCTGGTAGACAGACATTCGCCTTCTGCAAAAGCTTTCGTTCGTAAAGGGGCAACACTGTGTCTTTCTCTCTGGCAGAGCCCGGCTGCCAAATTCGAAACGTCCAGCGATTGTGCCCACAGGAAAGCTGCCAGCACGGAAAGCTGTAGCTGGTTTTCACTGTCCCTTGGAACTGCATTCGCTGGTAGACAGACATTCGCGTTCTGCAACAGCTTTCGTGTGTAAAGGGGCAACACTGTGTCTTTCTCTCTGGCAGAGCCCGGCTGCCAAATTCGAAACGTCCAGCGATTGCGCCCACAGGAAAGCTGCCAGCACGGAAAGCTGTAGCTGGTTTTCACTGTCCCTTGGAACTGCATTCGCTGGTAGACAGACATTCGCGTTCTGCAACAGCTTTCATTCGTAAAGGGGCAACGCTATGTCTTTCTCTCTGGCAGAGCCCGGCTGCCAAATTCGAAACGTCCAGCGATTGCGCCCACAGGAAAGCTGCCAGCACGGAAAGCTGTAGCTGGTTTTCACTGTCCCTTGGAACTGCATTCGCTTGTAGACAGACATTCGCGTTCTGCAACAGCTTTCGTTCGTAAAGGGGCAACACTGTGTATTTCCTTCTGGCAGAGCCCGGCTGCCAAATTCGAAACGTCCAGCGATTGCGCCCACAGGAAAGCTGCCAGCACGGAAAGCTGTAGCTGGTTTTCACTGTCCCTTGGAACTGCATTCGCTGCTACACAGACATTCGCGTTCTGCAACAGCTTTCGTTCGTAAAGGGGCAACACTGTGTCTTTCTCTCTGGCGGAGCCCGGCTGCCAAATTCGAAACGTCCAGCGATTGCGCCCACAGGAAAGCTGCCAGCACGGAAAGCTGCAGCTGGTTTTCACTGTCCCTTGGAACTGCATTCGCTGGTAGACAGACATTCGCGTTCTGCAACAGCTTTCGTTCGTAAAGGGGCAACACTGTGTCTTTCTCTCTGGCAGAGCCCGGCTGCCAAATTCGAAACGTCCAGCGATTGTGCCCACAGGAAAGCTGCCAGCACGGAAAGCTGTAGCTGGTTTTCACTGTCCCTTGGAACTGCATTCGCTGGTAGACAGACATTCGCGTTCTGCAACAGCTTTCGTGCGTAAAGGGGCAACACTGTGTCTTTCTCTCTGGCAGAGCCCGGCTGCCAAATTCGAAACGTCCAGCGATTGCGCCCACAGGAAAGCTGCCAGCACGGAAAGCTGTAGCTGGTTTTCACTGTCCCTTGGAACTGCATTCGCTGGTAGACAGACATTCGCGTTCTGCAACAGCTTTCATTCGTAAAGGGGCAACGCTATGTCTTTCTCTCTGGCAGAGCCCGGCTGCCAAATTCGAAACGTCCAGCGATTGCGCCCACAGGAAAGCTGCCAGCACGGAAAGCTGTAGCTGGTTTTCACTGTCCCTTGGAACTGCATTCGCTGGTAGGCAGACATTCGCGTTCTGCAACAGCTTTCGTTCGTAAAGGGGCAACACTGTGTATTTCCTTCTGGCAGAGCCCGGCTGCCAAATTCGAAACGTCCAGCGATTGCGCCCACAGGAAAGCTGCCAGCACGGAAAGCTGTAGCTGGTTTTCACTGTCCCTTGGAACTGCATTCGCTGGTAGACAGACATTCGCGTTCTGCAAAAGCTTTCGTGCGTAATGAGGCAACGCTGTGTACTTCTGTCTCGCAGAGCCCGGCTGCCAAATTCGAAACGTCCAGCGATTGCGCCCACAGGAAAGTGCCAGCACGGAAAGCTGTAGCTGGTTTTCACTGTCCCTTGGAACTGCATTCGCTGCTACACAGACATTCGCGTTCTGCAACAGCTTTCTTTCGTAAAGGGACAACACTGTGTATTTCTCTCTGGCAGAGCCCGGCTGCCAAATTCGAAACGTCCAGCGATTGCGCCCACAGGAAAGCTGCCAGCACGGAAAGCTGTAGCTGGTTTTCACTGTCCCTTGGAACTGCATTCGCTGCTACACAGACATTCGCGTTCTGCAAAAACTTTCGTTCCTAAAGGGGCAACACTGTGTCTTTCTCTCTGGCAGAGCCCGGCTGCCAAATTCGAAACGTCCAGCGATTGCGCCCACAGGAAAGCTGCCAGCACGGAAAGCTGTAGCTGGTTTTCACTGTCCCTTGGAACTGCATTCGCTGGTAGACAGACATTCGGTTCTGCAACAGCTTTCGTTCGTAAAGGGGCAACACTGTGTATGTCTCTCTCGCAGAGCCCGGCTGCCAAATTCGAAACGTCCAGCGATTGCGCCCACAGGAAAGCTGCCAGCACGGAAAGCTGTAGCTGGTTTTCACTGTCCCTTGGAACTGCATTCGCTGCTACACAGACATTCGCGTTCTGCAAAAGCTTTCGTTCGTAAAGGGGCAACACTGTGTCTTTCTCTCTGGCAGAGCCCGGCTGCCAAATTTGAAACGTCCAGCGATTGCGCCCACAGGAAAGCTGCCAGCACGGAAAGCTGTAGCTGGTTTTCACTGTCCCTTGGAACTGCATTCGCTGGTAGACAGACATTCGCATTCTGCAACAGCTTTCGTTCGTAAAGGGGCAACACTGTGTATTTCCCTCTCGCAGAGCCCGGCTGCCAAATTCGAAACGTCCAGCGATTGCGCCCACAGGAAAGCTGCCAGCACGGAAAGCTGTAGCTGGTTTTCACTGTCCCTTGGAACTGCATTCGCTGGTAGACAGACATTCGCGTTCTGCAAAAGCTTTCGTTCGTAAAGGGGCAACACTGTGTCTTTCTCTCTGGCGGAGCCCGGCTGCCAAATTCGAAACGTCCAGCGATTGCGCCCACAGGAAAGCTGCCAGCACGGAAAGCTGTAGCTGGTTTTCACTGTCCCTTGGAACTGCATTCGCTGGTAGACAGACATTCGGTTCTGCAACAGCTTTCGTTCGTAAAGGGGCAACACCGTGTATGTCTCTCTGGCAGAGCCCGGCTGCCAAATTCGAAACGTCCAGCGATTGCGCCCACAGGAAAGCTGCCAGCACGGAAAGCTGTAGCTGGTTTTCACTGTCCCTTGGAACTGCATTCGCTGCTACACAGACATTCGCGTTCTGCAAAAGCTTTCGTTCGTAAAGGGGCAACACTGTGTCTTTCTCTCTGGCAGAGCCCGGCTGCCAAATTTGAAACGTCCAGCGATTGCGCCCACAGGAAAGCTGCCAGCACGGAAAGCTGTAGCTGGTTTTCACTGTCCCTTGGAACTGCATTCGCTGGTAGACAGACATTCGCGTTCTGCAACAGCTTTCGTTCGTAAAGGGGCAACACTGTGTATTTCTCTCTCGGAGAGCCCGGCTGCCAAATTCGAAACATCCAGCGATTGCGCCCACAGGAAAGCTGCCAGCACGGAAAGCTGTAGCTGGTTTTCACTGTCCCTTGGAACTGCATTCGCTGCTACACAGACATTCGTGTTTTGCAAAAACTTTCGTTCGTAAAGGGGCACCCCGGTGTATTTCTCTCTCGCAGAGCCCGGCTGCCAAATTCGAAACGTCCAGCGATTGCGCCCACAGGAAAGCTGCCAGCACGGAAAGCTGTAGCTGGTTTTCACTGTCCCTTGGAACTGCATTCGCTGCTACACAGACATTCGCGTTCTGCAAAAGCTTTCGTTCGTAAAGGGGCAACACTGTGTATTTCTCTCTGGCAGAGCCCGGCTGCCAAATTCGAAACGTCCAGCGATTGCGCCCACAGGAAAGCTGCCAGCACGGAAAGCTGTAGCTGGTTTTCACTGTCCCTTGGAACTGCATTCGCTGCTACACAGACATTCGCGTTCTGCAAAAACTTTCGTTCCTAAAGGGGCAACACTGTGTCTTTCTCTCTGGCAGAGCCCGGCTGCCAAATTCGAAACGTCCAGCGATTGCGCCCACAGGAAAGCTGCCAGCACGGAAAGCTGTAGCTGGTTTTCACTGTCCCTTGGAACTGCATTCGCTGGTAGACAGACATTCGCGTTCTGCAACAGCTTTCGTTCGTAAAGGGGCAACACTGTGTATTTCTCTCTGGCAGAGCCCGGCTGCCAAATTCGAAACGTCCAGCGATTGCGCCCACAGGAAAGCTGCAAGCACGGAAAGCTGTAGCTGGTTTTCACTGTCCCTTGGAACTGCATTCGCTGCTACACAGACATTTGCGTTCTGCAAAAACTTTCGTGCGTAATCAGGCAACACTGTGTACTTCTGTCTCGCAGAGCCAGGCTGCCAAATTCGAAACGTCCAGCGATTGCGCCCACAGGAAAGCTGCCAGCACGGACAGCTGTAGCTGGTTTTCACTGTCCATTGGAACTGCATTCGCTGCTACACAGACATTCGCGTTCTGCAAAAGTTTTCGTTCGTAAAGGGGCAACACTGTGTATTTCTCTCTCGCAGAGCCGGCTGCCAAATTCGAAACGTCCAGCGATTGCGCCCACAGGAAAGCTGCCAGCACGGAAAGCTGTAGCTGGTTTTCACTGTCCCTTGGAACTGCATTCGCTGGTAGACAGACATTCGCGTTCTGCAAAAGCTTTCGTTCGTAAAGGGGTAACAATGTGTATTTCTCTCTGGGAGAGCCCGGCTGCCAAATTCGAAACGTCCAGCGATTGCGCCCACAGGAAAGCTGCCAGCACGGAAAGCTGTAGCTGGTTTTCACTGTCCCTTGGAACTGCATTCGCTGGTAGACAGACATTCGGTTCTGCAAAAGCTTTCGTTCGTAAAGGGGCAACACTGTGTCTTTCTCTCTGGCAGAGCCCGGCTGCCAAATTCGAAACGTCCAGCGATTGCGCCCACAGGAAAGCTGCCAGCACGGAAAGCTGTAGCTGGTTTTCACTGTCCCTTGGAACTGCATTCGCTGCTACACAGACATTCGCGTTCTGCAAAAGCTTTCATTCGTAAAGGGTCAACACTGTGTATTTCTCTCTGGCAGAGCCCGGCTGCCAAATTCGAAACGTCCAGCGATTGCGCCCACAGGAAAGCTGCCAGCACGGAAAGCTGTAGCCGGTATTCACTGTCCCTTGGAACTTCATTCGCTGGTAGACAGACGTTCGGTTCTGCAACAGCTTTCGTTCGTAAAGGGGGCAACACTGTGTATTTCTCTCTGGCAGAGCCCGGCTGCCAAATTCGAAACGTCCAGCGATTGCGCCCACAGGAAAGCTGCCAGCACGGAAAGCTGTAGCTGGTTTTCACTGTCCCTTGGAACTGCATTCGCTGCTACACAGACATTCGCGTTCTGCAAAAACTTTCGTTCCTAAAGGGGCAACACTGTGTCTTTCTCTCTCACAGAGCCCGGCTGCTAAATTCGAAACGTCCAGCGATTGCGCCCACAGGAAAGCTGCCAGCACGGAAAGCTGTAGCTGGTTTTCACTGTCCCTTGGAACTGCATTCGCTGTTAGACAGACATTCGCGTTCTGCAAAAGCTTTCGTGCGTAATGAGGCAACGCTGTGTACTTCTGTCTCGCAGAGCCTGGCTGCCAAATTCGAAACGTCCAGCGATTGCGCCCACAGGAAAGTGCCAGCACGGAAAGCTGTAGCTGGTTTTCACTGTCCCTTGGAACTGCATTCGCTGCTACACAGACATTCGCGTTCTGCAACAGCTTTCTTTCGTAAAGGGACAACACTGTGTATTTCTCTCTGGCAGAGCCCGGCTGCCAAATTCGAAACGTCCAGCGATTGCGCCCACAGGAAAGCTGCCAGCACGGAAAGCTGTAGCTGGTTTTCACTGTCCCTTGGAACTGCATTCGCTGCTACACAGACATTCGCGTTCTGCAAAAACTTTCGTTCCTAAAGGGGCAACACTGTGTCTTTCTCTCTGGCAGAGCCCGGCTGCCAAATTCGAAACGTCCAGCGATTGCGCCCACAGGAAAGCTGCCAGCACGGAAAGCTGTAGCTGGTTTTCACTGTCCCTTGGAACTGCATTCGCTGGTAGACAGACATTCGGTTCTGCAACAGCTTTCGTTCGTAAAGGGGCAACACTGTGTATGTCTCTCTCGCAGAGCCCGGCTGCCAAATTCGAAACGTCCAGCGATTGCGCCCACAGGAAAGCTGCCAGCACGGAAAGCTGTAGCTGGTTTTCACTGTCCCTTGGAACTGCATTCGCTGCTACACAGACATTCGCGTTCTGCAAAAACTTTCGTTCCTAAAGGGGCAACACTGTGTCTTTCTCTCTGGCAGAGCCCGGCTGCCAAATTCGAAACGTCCAGCGATTGCGCCCACAGGAAAGCTGCCAGCACGGAAAGCTGTAGCTGGTTTTCACTGTCCCTTGGAACTGCATTCGCTGGTAGACAGACATTCGCGTTCTGCAACAGCTTTCGTTCGTAAAGGGGCAACACTGTGTATTTCTCTCTGGCAGAGCCCGGCTGCCAAATTCGAAACGTCCAGCGATTGCGCCCACAGGAAAGCTGCAAGCACGGAAAGCTGTAGCTGGTTTTCACTGTCCCTTGGAACTGCATTCGCTGCTACACAGACATTTGCGTTCTGCAAAAACTTTCGTGCGTAATCAGGCAACACTGTGTACTTCTGTCTCGCAGAGCCAGGCTGCCAAATTCGAAACGTCCAGCGATTGCGCCCACAGGAAAGCTGCCAGCACGGACAGCTGTAGCTGGTTTTCACTGTCCATTGGAACTGCATTCGCTGCTACACAGACATTCGCGTTCTGCAAAAGTTTTCGTTCGTAAAGGGGCAACACTGTGTATTTCTCTCTCGCAGAGCCGGCTGCCAAATTAGAAACGTCCAGCGATTGCGCCCACAGGAAAGCTGCCAGCACGGAAAGCTGTAGCTGGTTTTCACTGTCCCTTGGAACTGCATTCGCTGGTAGACAGACATTCGCGTTCTGCAAAAGCTTTCGTTCGTAAAGGGGTAACAATGTGTATTTCTCTCTGGGAGAGCCCGGCTGCCAAATTCGAAACGTCCAGCGATTGCGCCCACAGGAAAGCTGCCAGCACGGAAAGCTGTAGCTGGTTTTCACTGTCCCTTGGAACTGCATTCGCTGGTAGACAGACATTCGGTTCTGCAAAAGCTTTCGTTCGTAAAGGGGCAACACTGTGTCTTTCTCTCTGGCAGAGCCCGGCTGCCAAATTCGAAACGTCCAGCGATTGCGCCCACAGGAAAGCTGCCAGCACGGAAAGCTGTAGCTGGTTTTCACTGTCCCTTGGAACTGCATTCGCTGCTACACAGACATTCGCGTTCTGCAAAAGCTTTCATTCGTAAAGGGTCAACACTGTGTATTTCTCTCTGGCAGAGCCCGGCTGCCAAATTCGAAACGTCCAGCGATTGCGCCCACAGGAAAGCTGCCAGCACGGAAAGCTGTAGCCGGTATTCACTGTCCCTTGGAACTTCATTCGCTGGTAGACAGACGTTCGGTTCTGCAACAGCTTTCGTTCGTAAAGGGGGCAACACTGTGTATTTCTCTCTGGCAGAGCCCGGCTGCCAAATTCGAAACGTCCAGCGATTGCGCCCACAGGAAAGCTGCCAGCACGGAAAGCTGTAGCTGGTTTTCACTGTCCCTTGGAACTGCATTCGCTGCTACACAGACATTCGCGTTCTGCAAAAACTTTCGTTCCTAAAGGGGCAACACTGTGTCTTTCTCTCTCACAGAGCCCGGCTGCTAAATTCGAAACGTCCAGCGATTGCGCCCACAGGAAAGCTGCCAGCACGGAAAGCTGTAGCTGGTTTTCACTGTCCCTTGGAACTGCATTCGCTGTTAGACAGACATTCGCGTTCTGCAAAAGCTTTCGTGCGTAATGAGGCAACGCTGTGTACTTCTGTCTCGCAGAGCCCGGCTGCCAAATTCGAAACGTCCAGCGATTGCGCCCACAGGAAAGTGCCAGCACGGAAAGCTGTAGCTGGTTTTCACTGTCCCTTGGAACTGCATTCGCTGCTACACAGACATTCGCGTTCTGCAACAGCTTTCTTTCGTAAAGGGACAACACTGTGTATTTCTCTCTGGCAGAGCCCGGCTGCCAAATTCGAAACGTCCAGCGATTGCGCCCACAGGAAAGCTGCCAGCACGGAAAGCTGTAGCTGGTTTTCACTGTCCCTTGGAACTGCATTCGCTGCTACACAGACATTCGCGTTCTGCAAAAACTTTCGTTCCTAAAGGGGCAACACTGTGTCTTTCTCTCTGGCAGAGCCCGGCTGCCAAATTCGAAACGTCCAGCGATTGCGCCCACAGGAAAGCTGCCAGCACGGAAAGCTGTAGCTGGTTTTCACTGTCCCTTGGAACTGCATTCGCTGGTAGACAGACATTCGGTTCTGCAACAGCTTTCGTTCGTAAAGGGGCAACACTGTGTATGTCTCTCTCGCAGAGCCCGGCTGCCAAATTCGAAACGTCCAGCGATTGCGCCCACAGGAAAGCTGCCAGCACGGAAAGCTGTAGCTGGTTTTCACTGTCCCTTGGAACTGCATTCGCTGCTACACAGACATTCGCGTTCTGCAAAAGCTTTCGTTCGTAAAGGGGCAACACTGTGTCTTTCTCTCTGGCAGAGCCCGGCTGCCAAATTTGAAACGTCCAGCGATTGCGCCCACAGGAAAGCTGCCAGCACGGAAAGCTGTAGCTGGTTTTCACTGTCCCTTGGAACTGCATTCGCTGGTAGACAGACATTCGCATTCTGCAACAGCTTTCGTTTGTAAAGGGGCAACACTGTGTATTTCCCTCTCGCAGAGCCCGGCTGCCAAATTCGAAACGTCCAGCGATTGCGCCCACAGGAAAGCTGCCAGCACGGAAAGCTGTAGCTGGTTTTCACTGTCCCTTGGAACTGCATTCGCTGGTAGACAGACATTCGCGTTCTGCAAAAGCTTTCGTTCGTAAAGGGGCAACACTGTGTCTTTCTCTCTGGCGGAGCCCGGCTGCCAAATTCGAAACGTCCAGCGATTGCGCCCACAGGAAAGCTGCCAGCACGGAAAGCTGTAGCTGGTTTTCACTGTCCCTTGGAACTGCATTCGCTGGTAGACAGACATTCGGTTCTGCAACAGCTTTCGTTCGTAAAGGGGCAACACCGTGTATGTCTCTCTGGCAGAGCCCGGCTGCCAAATTCGAAACGTCCAGCGATTGCGCCCACAGGAAAGCTGCCAGCACGGAAAGCTGTAGCTGGTTTTCACTGTCCCTTGGAACTGCATTCGCTGCTACACAGACATTCGCGTTCTGCAAAAGCTTTCGTTCGTAAAGGGGCAACACTGTGTCTTTCTCTCTGGCAGAGCCCGGCTGCCAAATTCGAAACGTCCAGCGATTGCGCCCACAGGAAAGCTGCCAGCACGGAAAGCTGTAGCTGGTTTTCACTGTCCCTTGGAACTGCATTCGCTGGTAGACAGACATTCGCGTTCTGCAACAGCTTTCGTTCGTAAAGGGGCAACACTGTGTATTTCTCTCTCACAGAGCCCGGCTGCCAAATTCGAAACATCCAGCGATTGCGCCCACAGGAAAGCTGCCAGCACGGAAAGCTGTAGCTGGTTTTCACTGTCCCTTGGAACTGCATTCGCTGGTAGACAGACATTCGCGTTCTGCAACAGCTTTCGTTCGTAAAGGGGCAACACTGTGTATTTCTCTCTCACAGAGCCCGGCTGCCAAATTCGAAACATCCAGCGATTGCGCCCACAGGAAAGCTGCCAGCACGGAAAGCTGTAGCTGGTTTTCACTGTCCCTTGGAACTGCATTCGCTGGTAGACAGACATTCACGTTCTGCAAAAACTTTCGTGCGTAATGAGGCAACACTGTGCACTTCTCTCTCGGAGAGCCCGGCTGCCAAATTCGAAACGTCCAGCGATTGCGCCCACAGGAAAGCTGCCAGCACGGAAAGCTGTAGCTGGTTTTCACTGTCCCTTGGAACTGCATTCGCTGCTACACAGACATTCGCGTTCTGCAAAAGTTTTCGTTCGTAAAGGGGCAACACTGTGTATTTCTCTCTGGCAGAGCCCGGCTGCCAAATTCGAAACGTCCAGCGATTGCGCCCACAGGAAAGCTGCCAGCACGGAAAGCTGTAGCTGGTTTTCACTGTCCCTTGGAACTGCATTCGCTGGTAGACAGACATTCGCGTTCTTCAACAGCTTTCGTTCGTAAAGGGGCAACACTGTGTATGTCTCTCTCGCAGAGCCCGGCTGCCAAATTCGAAACGTCCAGCGATTGCGCCCACAGGAAAGCTGCCAGCACGGAAAGCTGTAGCTGGTTTTCACTGTCCCTTGGAACTGCATTCGCTGGTAGACAGACATTCGCGTTCTGCAAAAACTTTCGTGCGTAATCAGGCAACACTGTGTACTTCTGTGTCGCAGAGCCCGGCTGCCAAATTCGAAACGTCCAGCGATTGCGCCCATAGGAAAGCTGCCAGCACGGAAAGCTGTAGCTGGTTTTCACTGTCCCTTGGAACTGCATTCGCTGGTAGACAGACATTCGCGTTCTGCAAAAGCTTTCGTTCGTAAAGGGGCAACCCTGTGTATTTCTCTCTGGCAGAGCCCGGCTTCCGAATTCGAAACGTCCAGCGATTGCGCCCACAGGAAAGCTGCCAGCACGGAAAGCTGTAGCTGGTTTTCACTGTCCCTTGGAACTGCATTCGCTGCTACACAGACATTCGTGTTTTGCAAAAACTTTCGTTCGTAAAGGGGCAACCCTGTGTATTTCTCTCTGGCAGAGCCCGGCTTCCGAATTCGAAACGTCCAGCGATTGCGCCCACAGGAAAGCTGCCAGCACGGAAAGCTGTAGCTGGTTTTCACTGTCCCTTGGAACTGCATTCGCTGGTAGACAGACATTCGGTTCTGCAACAGCTTTCGTTCGTAAAGGGGCAACACTGTGTCTTTCTCTCTGGCAGAGCCCGGCTGCCAAATTCGAAACGTCCAGCGATTGCGCCCACAGGAAAGCTGCCAGCACGGAAAGCTGTAGCTGGTTTTCACTGTCCCTTGGAACTGCATTCGCTGTTAGACAGACATTCGCGTTCTGCAAAAGCTTTCGTGCGTAATGAGGCAACGCTGTGTACTTCTGTCTCGCTGAGCCTGGCTGCCAAATTCGAAACGTCCAGCGATTGCGCCCACAGGAAAGCTGCCAGCACGGAAAGCTGTAGCTGGTTTTCACTGTCCCTTGGAACTGCATTCGCTGCTACACAGACAGTCGCGTTCTGCAACAGCTTTCGTTCGTAAAGGGGCAACACTGTGTATTTCTCTCTCGTAGAGCCCGGCTGCCAAATTCGAAACGTCCAGCGATTGCGCCCACAGGAAAGCTGCCAGCACGGAAAGCTGTAGCTGGTTTTCACTGTCCCTTGGAACTGCATTCGCTGGTAGACAGACATTCGCGTTCTGCAACAGCTTTCGTTCGTAAAGGGGCAACACTGTGTCTTTCTCTCTGGCAGAGCCCGGCTGCCAAATTCGAAACGTCCAGCGATTGCGCCCACAGGAAAGCTGCCAGCACGGAAAGCTGTAGCTGGTTTTCACTGTCCCTTGGAACTGCATTCGCTGTTAGACAGACATTCGCGTTCTGCAAAAGCTTTCGTGCGTAATGAGGCAACGCTGTGTACTTCTGTCTCGCAGAGCCTGGCTGCCAAATTCGAAACGTCCAGCGATTGCGCCCACAGGAAAGCTGCCAGCACGGAAAGCTGTAGCTGGTTTTCACTGTCCCTTGGAACTGCATTCGCTGCTACACAGACAGTCGCGTTCTGCAACAGCTTTCGTTCGTAAAGGGGCAACACTGTGTATTTCTCTCTCGCAGAGCCCGGCTGCCAAATTCGAAACGTCCAGCGATTGCGCCCACAGGAAAGCTGCCAGCACGGAAAGCTGTAGCTGGTTTTCACTGTCCCTTGGAACTGCATTCGCTGCTACACAGACAGTCGCGTTCTGCAACAGCTTTCGTTCGTAAAGGGGCAACACTGTGTCTTTCTCTCTGGCAGAGCCCGGCTGCCAAATTCGAAACGTCCAGCGATTGCGCCCACAGGAAAGCTGCCAGCACGGAAAGCTGTAGCTGGTTTTCACTGTCCCTTGGAACTGCATTCGCTGTTAGACAGACATTCGCGTTCTGCAAAAGCTTTCGTGCGTAATGAGGCAACGCTGTGTACTTCTGTCTCGCAGAGCCTGGCTGCCAAATTCGAAACGTCCAGCGATTGCGCCCACAGGAAAGCTGCCAGCACGGAAAGCTGTAGCTGGTTTTCACTGTCCCTTGGAACTGCATTCGCTGCTACACAGACAGTCGCGTTCTGCAACAGCTTTCGTTCGTAAAGGGGCAACACTGTGTATTTCTCTCTCGCAGAGCCCGGCTGCCAAATTCGAAACGTCCAGCGATTGCGCCCACAGGAAAGCTGCCAGCACGGAAAGCTGGAGCTGGTTTTCACTGTCCCTTGGAACTGCATTCGCTGGTAGACAGACAGTCGCGTTCTGCAACAGCTTTCGTTCGTAAAGGGGCAACACTGTGTATTTCTCTCTGGCGGAGCCCGGCTGCCAAATTCGAAACGTCCAGCGATTGCGCCCACAGGAAAGCTGCCAGCACGGAAAGCTGTAGCTGGTTTTCACTGTCCCTTGGAACTGCATTCGCTGGTAGACAGACATTCGCGTTCTGCAATAGCTTTCGTTCGTAAAGGGGCAACACTGTGTCTTTCTCTCTGGCGGAGCCCGGCTGCCAAATTCGAAACGTCCAGCGATTGCGCCCACAGGAAAGCTGCCAGCACGGAAAGCTGTAGCTGGTTTTCACTGTCCCTTGGAACTGCATTCGCTGGTAGACAGACATTCGCGTTCTGCAAAAGCTTTCGTGCGTAATGGGGCAACACTGTGTATTTCTCTCTCGGAGAGCCCGGCTGCCAAATTCGAAACGTCCAGCGATTGCGCCCACAGGAAAGCTGCCAGCACGGAAAGCTGTAGCTGGTTTTCACTGTCCCTTGGAACTGCATTCGCTGCTACACAGACATTCGCGTTCTGCAACAGCTTTCTTTCGTAAAGGGGCAACACTGTGTATTTCTCTCTGGCAGAGCCCGGCTGCCAAATTCGAAACGTCCAGCGATTGCGCCCACAGGAAAGCTGCCAGCACGGAAAGCTGTAGCTGGTTTTCACTGTCCCTTGGAACTGCATTCGCTGGTAGACAGACATTCGCGTTCTGCAACAGCTTTCGTTCGTAAAGGGGCAACACTGTGTCTTTCTCTCTGGCAGAGCCCGGCTGCCAAATTCGAAACGTCCAGCGATTGCGCCCACAGGAAAGCTGCCAGCACGGAAAGCTGTAGCTGGTTTTCACTGTCCCTTGGAACTGCATTCGCTGCTACACAGACATTCCGTTCTGCAACAGCTTTCGTGCGTAAAGGGGCAACACTGTGTATTTCTCTCTGGCAGAGCCCGGCTGCCAAATTCGAAACGTCCAGCGATTGCGCCCACAGGAAAGCTGCCAGCACGGAAAGCTGTAGCTGGTTTTCACTGTCCCTTGGAACTGCATTCGCTGGTAGACAGACATTCGCGTTCTGCAAAAGCTTTCGTTCGTAAAGGGGCAACACTGTGTATTTCTCTCTGGCAGAGCCCGGCTGCCAAATTCGAAACGTCCAGCGATTGTGCCCACAGGAAAGCTGCCAGCACGGAAAGCTGTAGCTGGTTTTCACTGTCCCTTGGAACTGCATTCGCTGGTAGACAGACATTCGCATTCTGCAACAGCTTTCGTTCGTAAAGGGGCAACACTGTGTATTTCCTTCTAGCAGAGCCAGGCTGCCAAATTCGAAACGTCCAGCGATTGCGCCCACAGGAAAGCTGCCAGCACGGAAAGCTGTAGCTGGTTTTCACTGTCCCTTGGAACTGCATTCGCTGGTAGACAGACATTCGCGTTCTGCAACAGCTTTCGTTCGTAAAGGGGCAACACTGTGTCTTTCTCTCTGGCGGAGCCCGGCTGCCAAATTCGAAACGTCCAGCGATTGCGCCCACAGGAAAGCTGCCAGCACGGAAAGCTGTAGCTGGTTTTCACTGTCCCTTGGAACTGCATTCGCTGGTAGACAGACATTCGCGTTCTGCAACAGCTTTCGTTCGTAAAGGGGCAACACTGTGTATTTCTCTCTCGGAGAGCCCGGCTGCCAAATTCGAAACGTCCAGCGATTGCGCCCACAGGAAAGCTGCCAGCACGGAAAGCTGTAGCTGGTTTTCACTGTCCCTTGGAACTGCATTCGCTGGTAGACAGACATTCGCGTTCTGCAACAGCTTTCGTGCGTAAAGGGGCAACACTGTGTCTTTCTCTCTGGCAGAGCCCGGCTGCCAAATTCGAAACGTCCAGCGATTGCGCCCACAGGAAAGCTGCCAGCACGGAAAGCTGTAGCTGGTTTTCACTGTCCCTTGGAACTGCATTCGCTGGTAGACAGACATTCGCGTTCTGCAAAAGCTTTCGTGCGTAAAGGGGCAACACTGTGTCTTTCTCTCTGGCAGAGCCCGGCTGCCAAATTCGAAACGTCCAGCGATTGCGCCCACAGGAAAGCTGCCAGCACGGAAAGCTGCAGCTGGTTTTCACTGTCCCTTGGAACTGCATTCGCTGGTAGACAGACATTCGCGTTCTGCAACAGCTTTCGTTCGTAAAGGGGCAACACTGTGTATTTCTCTCTGGCAGAGCCCGGCTGCCAAATTCGAAACGTCCAGCGATTGCGCCCACAGGAAAGCTGCCAGCACGGAAAGCTGTAGCTGGTTTTCACTGTCCCTTGGAACTGCATTCGCTGGTAGACAGACATTCGCGTTCTGCAATAGCTTTCGTTCGTAAAGGGGCAACACTGTGTCTTTCTCTCTGGCGGAGCCCGGCTGCCAAATTCGAAACGTCCAGCGATTGCGCCCACAGGAAAGCTGCCAGCACGGAAAGCTGTAGCTGGTTTTCACTGTCCCTTGGAACTGCATTCGCTGCTACACAGACATTCGCGTTCTGCAACAGCTTTCGTTCGTAATGGGGCAACACTGTGTATTTCTCTCTGGCAGAGCCCGGCTGCCAAATTCGAAACGTCCAGCGATTGCGCCCACAGGAAAGCTGCCAGCACGGAAAGCTGTAGCTGGTTTTCACTGTCCCTTGGAACTGCATTCGCTGGTAGACATACATTCGCGTTCTGCAACAGCTTTCGTTCGTAAAGGGGCAACACTGTGTCTTTCTCTCTGGCAGAGCCCGGCTGCCAAATTCGAAACGTCCAGCGATTGCGCCCACAGGAAAGCTGCCAGCACGGAAAGCTGTAGCTGGTTTTCACTGTCCCTTGGAACTGCATTCGCTGGTAGACAGACATTCGCGTTCTGCAACAGCTTTCGTTCGTAAAGGGGCAACACTGTGTCTTTCTCTCTGGCAGAGCCCGGCTGCCAAATTCGAAACGTCCAGCGATTGCGCCCACAGGAAAGCTGCCAGCACGGAAAGCTGTAGCTGGTTTTCACTGTCCCTTGGAACTGCATTCGCTGATTGACAGACATTCGCGTTCTGCAACAGCTTTCGTGCGTAAAGGGGCAACACTGTGTATTTCTCTCTGGCAGAGCCCGGCTGCCAAATTCGAAAAGTCCAGCGATTGCGCCCACAGGAAAGCTGCCAGCACGGAAAGCTGTAGCTGGTTTTCACTGTCCCTTGGAACTGCATTCGCTGGTAGACAGACATTCGCGTTCTGCAACAGCTTTCGTTCGTAAAGGGGCAACGCTATGTCTTTCTCTCTGGCAGAGCCCGGCTGCCAAATTCGAAACGTCCAGCGATTGCGCCCACAGGAAAGCTGCCAGCACGGAAAGCTGTAGCTGGTTTTCACTGTCCCTTGGAACTGCATTCGCTTGTAGACAGACATTCGCGTTCTGCAACAGCTTTCGTTCGTAAAGGGGCAACACTGTGTATTTCCTTCTGGCAGAGCCCGGCTGCCAAATTCGAAACGTCCAGCGATTGCGCCCACAGGAAAGCTGCCAGCACGGAAAGCTGTAGCTGGTTTTCACTGTCCCTTGGAACTGCATTCGCTGCTACACAGACATTCGCGTTCTGCAACAGCTTTCGTTCGTAAAGGGGCAACACTGTGTATTTCCTTCTGGCAGAGCCCGGCTGCCAAATTCGAAACGTCCAGCGATTGCGCCCACAGGAAAGCTGCCAGCACGGAAAGCTGTAGCTGGTTTTCACTGTCCCTTGGAACTGCATTCGCTGGTAGACAGACATTCGCGTTCTGCAAAAGCTTTCGTGCGTAAAGGGGCAATACTGTGTATTTCTCTCTGGCAGAGCCCGGCTGCCAAATTCGAAACGTCCAGCGATTGCGCCCACAGGAAAGCTGCCAGCACGGAAAGCTGCAGCTGGTTTTCACTGTCCCTTGGAACTGCATTCGCTGGTAGACAGACATTCGCGTTCTGCAACAGCTTTCGTTCGTAAAGGGGCCACACTCTGTATTTCTCTCTGGCAGAGCCTGGCTGCCAAATTCGAAACGTCCAGCGATTGCGCCCACAGGAAAGCTGCCAGCACGGAAAGCTGTAGCTGGTTTTCAGTGTCCCTTGGAACTGCATTCGCTGGTAGACAGACATTCGCGTTCTGCAACAGCTTTCGTTCGTAAAGGGGCAACACTGTGTATTTCTCTCTGGCAGAGCCCGGCTGCCAAATTCGAAACGTCCAGCGATTGCGCCCACAGGAAAGCTGCCAGCACGGAAAGCTGTAGCTGGTTTTCACTGTCCCTTGGAACTGCATTCGCTGGTAGACAGACATTCGCGTTCTGCAACAGCTTTCGTTCGTAAAGGGGCAACACTGTGTATTTCTCTCTGGCAGAGCCCGGCTGCCAAATTCGAAACGTCCAGCGATTGCACCCACAGGAAAGCTGCCAGCACGGAAAGCTGTAGCTGGTTTTCACTGTCCCTTGGAACTGCATTCGCTGCTACACAGAAATGCCGTTCTGCAACAGCTTTCGTTCGTAAATGGGCAACACTGTGTATTTCTCTCTGGCAGAGCCCGGCTGCCAAATTCGAAACGTCCAGCGATTGCGCCCACAGGAAAGCTGCCAGCACGGAAAGCTGTAGCTGGTTTTCACTGTCCCTTGGAACTGCATTCGCTGGTAGACAGACATTCGCCTTCTGCAAAAGCTTTCGTTCGTAAAGGGGCAACACTGTGTCTTTCTCTCTGGCAGAGCCCGGCTGCCAAATTCGAAACGTCCAGCGATTGTG
Source organism: Mycteria americana (assembly GCF_035582795.1). Taxonomy (NCBI): domain Eukaryota; kingdom Metazoa; phylum Chordata; class Aves; order Ciconiiformes; family Ciconiidae; genus Mycteria; species Mycteria americana. The sequence continues at coordinate 1,037,058 of NW_027445632.1, read as the reverse complement.
CCCACAGGAAAGCTGCCAGCACGGAAAGCTGTAGCTGGTTTTCACTGTCCCTTGGAACTGCATTCGCTGGTAGACAGACATTCGCGTTCTGCAACAGCTTTCGTGTGTAAAGGGGCAACACTGTGTCTTTCTCTCTGGCAGAGCCCGGCTGCCAAATTCGAAACGTCCAGCGATTGCGCCCACAGGAAAGCTGCCAGCACGGAAAGCTGTAGCTGGTTTTCACTGTCCCTTGGAACTGCATTCGCTGGTAGACAGACATTCGCGTTCTGCAACAGCTTTCATTCGTAAAGGGGCAACGCTATGTCTTTCTCTCTGGCAGAGCCCGGCTGCCAAATTCGAAACGTCCAGCGATTGCGCCCACAGGAAAGCTGCCAGCACGGAAAGCTGTAGCTGGTTTTCACTGTCCCTTGGAACTGCATTCGCTTGTAGACAGACATTCGCGTTCTGCAACAGCTTTCGTTCGTAAAGGGGCAACACTGTGTATTTCCTTCTGGCAGAGCCCGGCTGCCAAATTCGAAACGTCCAGCGATTGCGCCCACAGGAAAGCTGCCAGCACGGAAAGCTGTAGCTGGTTTTCACTGTCCCTTGGAACTGCATTCGCTGCTACACAGACATTCGCGTTCTGCAACAGCTTTCGTTCGTAAAGGGGCAACACTGTGTCTTTCTCTCTGGCGGAGCCCGGCTGCCAAATTCGAAACGTCCAGCGATTGCGCCCACAGGAAAGCTGCCAGCACGGAAAGCTGCAGCTGGTTTTCACTGTCCCTTGGAACTGCATTCGCTGGTAGACAGACATTCGCGTTCTGCAACAGCTTTCGTTCGTAAAGGGGCAACACTGTGTATTTCTCTCTGGCAGAGCCCGGCTGCCAAATTCGAAACGTCCAGCGATTGTGCCCACAGGAAAGCTGCCAGCACGGAAAGCTGTAGCTGGTTTTCACTGTCCCTTGGAACTGCATTCGCTGGTAGACAGACATTCGCGTTCTGCAACAGCTTTCGTGCGTAAAGGGGCAACACTGTGTCTTTCTCTCTGGCAGAGCCCGGCTGCCAAATTCGAAACGTCCAGCGATTGCGCCCACAGGAAAGCTGCCAGCACGGAAAGCTGTAGCTGGTTTTCACTGTCCCTTGGAACTGCATTCGCTGGTAGACAGACATTCGCGTTCTGCAACAGCTTTCATTCGTAAAGGGGCAACGCTATGTCTTTCTCTCTGGCAGAGCCCGGCTGCCAAATTCGAAACGTCCAGCGATTGCGCCCACAGGAAAGCTGCCAGCACGGAAAGCTGTAGCTGGTTTTCACTGTCCCTTGGAACTGCATTCGCTTGTAGACAGACATTCGCGTTCTGCAACAGCTTTCGTTCGTAAAGGGGCAACACTGTGTATTTCCTTCTGGCAGAGCCCGGCTGCCAAATTCGAAACGTCCAGCGATTGCGCCCACAGGAAAGCTGCCAGCACGGAAAGCTGTAGCTGGTTTTCACTGTCCCTTGGAACTGCATTCGCTGCTACACAGACATTCGCGTTCTGCAACAGCTTTCGTTCGTAAAGGGGCAACACTGTGTCTTTCTCTCTGGCGGAGCCCGGCTGCCAAATTCGAAACGTCCAGCGATTGCGCCCACAGGAAAGCTGCCAGCACGGAAAGCTGTAGCTGGTTTTCACTGTCCCTTGGAACTGCATTTGCTGCTACACAGACATTCGCGTTCTGCAACAGCTTTCGTTCGTAAAGGGGCAACACTGTGTATTTCTCTCTCGGAGAGCCCGGCTGCCAAATTCGAAACGTCCAGCGATTGCGCCCACAGGAAAGCTGCCAGCACGGAAAGCTGCAGCTGGTTTTCACTGTCCCTTGGAACTGCATTCGCTGGTAGACCGACATTCGCGTTCTGCAACAGCTTTCGTTCGTAAAGGGGCAACACTGTGTCTTTCTCTCTGGCAGAGCCCGGCTGCCAAATTCGAAACGTCCAGCGATTGCGCCCACAGGAAAGCTGCCAGCATGGAAAGCTGTAGCTGGTTTTCACTGTCCCTTGGAACTGCATTCGCTGCTACACAGACATTCGCGTTCTGCAACAGCTTTCGTTCGTAAAGGGGCAACACTCTGTATTTCTCTCTGGCAGAGCCCGGCTGCCAAATTCGAAACGTCCAGCGATTGCGCCCACAGGAAAGCTGCCAGCACGGAAAGCTGTAGCTGGTTTTCACTGTCCCGTGGAACTGCATTCGCTGGTAGACAGACATTCGCGTTCTGCAACAGCTTTCGTTCGTAAAGGGGCAACAATGTGTCTTTCTCTCTGGCGGAGCCCGGCTGCCAAATTCAAAACGTCCAGCGATTGCGCCCACAGGAAAGCTGCCAGCACGGAAAGCTGTAGCTGGTTTTCACTGTCCCTTGGAACTGCATTCGCTGGTAGACAGACATTCGCGTTCTGCAAAAGCTTTCGTGCGTAAAGGGGCAACACTGTGTATTTCTCTCTGGCAGAGCCCGGCTGCCAAATTCGAAACGTCCAGCGATTGCGCCCACAGGAAAGCTGCCAGCATGGAAAGCTGTAGCTGGTTTTCACTGTCCCTTGGAACTGCATTCGCTGCTACACAGACATTCGCGTTCTGCAACAGCTTTCGTTCGTAAAGGGGCAACACTGTGTATTTCTCTCTGGCGGAGCCCGGCTGCCAAATTCGAAACGTCCAGCGATTGCGCCCACAGGAAAGCTGCCAGCACGGAAAGCTGTAGCTGGTTTTCACTGTCCCTTGGAACTGCATTCGCTGGTAGACAGACATTCGCGTTCTGCAAAAGCTTTCGTGCGTAAAGGGGCAACACTGTGTCTTTCTCTCTGGCAGAGCCCGGCTGCCAAATTCGAAACGTCCAGCGATTGCGCCCACAGGAAAGCTGCCAGCACGGAAAGCTGTAGCTGGTTTTCACTGTCCCTTGGAACTGCATTCGCTGGTAGACAGACATTCGCGTTCTGCAACAGCTTTCGTTCGTAAAGGGGCAACACTGTGTCTTTCTCTCTGGCAGAGCCCGGCTGCCAAATTCGAAACGTCCAGCGATTGCGCCCACAGGAAAGCTGCCAGCACGGAAAGCTGTAGCTGGTTTTCACTGTCCCTTGGAACTGCATTCGCTGGTAGACAGACATTCGCGTTCTGCAACAGCTTTCGTTCGTAAAGGGGCAACACTGTGTCTTTCTCTCTGGCAGAGCCCGGCTGCCAAATTCGAAACGTCCATCGATTGCGCCCACAGGAAAGCTGCCAGCACGGAAAGCTGTAGCTGGTTTTCACTGTCCCTTGGAACTGCATTCGCTGCTACACAGACATGCCGTTCTGCAACAGCTTTCGTGCGTAAAGGGGCAACACTGTGTATTTCTCTCTGGCAGAGCCCGGCTGCCAAATTCGAAACGTCCAGCGATTGCGCCCACAGGAAAGCTGCCAGCACGGAAAGCTGTAGCTGGTTTTCACTGTCCCTTGGAACTGCATTCGCTGGTAGACAGACATTCGCGTTCTGCAAAAGCTTTCGTGCGTAAAGGGGCAACACTGTGTCTTTCTCTCTGGCAGAGCCCGGCTGCCAAATTCGAAACGTCCAGCGATTGCGCCCACAGGAAAGCTGCCAGCACGGAAAGCTGTAGCTGGTTTTCACTGTCCCTTGGAACTGCATTCGCTGCTACACAGACATTCGCGTTCTGCAACAGCTTTCGTTCGTAAAGGGGCAACACTGTGTCTTTCTCTCTGGCAGAGCCCGGCTGCCAAATTCGAAACGTCCAGCGATTGCACCCACAGGAAAGCTGCCAGCACGGAAAGCTGTAGCTGGTTTTCACTGTCCCTTGGAACTGCATTCGCTGCTACACAGACATTCGCGTTCTGCAACAGCTTTCGTTCGTAAAGGGGCAACACTGTGTCTTTCTCTCTGGCAGAGCCCGGCTGCCAAATTCGAAACGTCCAGCGATTGCGCCCACAGGAAAGCTGCCAGCACGGAAAGCTGCAGCTGGTTTTCACTGTCCCTTGGAACTGCATTCGCTGGTAGACAGACATTCGCGTTCTGCAACAGCTTTCGTTCGTAAAGGGGCAACACTTTGTATTTCTCTCTGGCAGAGCCCGGCTGCCAAATTCGAAACGTCCAGCGATTGCGCCCACAGGAAAGCTGCCAGCACGGAAAGCTGTAGCTGGTTTTCAGTGTCCCTTGGAACTGCATTCGCTGCTACACAGACATTCGCGTTCTGCAACAGCTTTCGTTCGTAAAGGGGCAACACTGTGTATTTCTCTCTGGCAGAGCCCGGCTGCCAAATTCGAAACGTTCAGCGATTGCGCCCACAGGAAAGCTGCCAGCACGGAAAGCTGTAGCTGGTTTTCACTGTCCCTTGGAACTGCATTCGCTTGTAGACAGACATTCGCGTTCTGCAACAGCTTTCGTTCGTAAAGGGGCAACACTGTGTATTTCTCTCTCGGAGAGCCCGGCTGCCAAATTCGAAACGTCCAGCGATTGCGCCCACAGGAAAGCTGCCAGCACGGAAAGCTGCAGCTGGTTTTCACTGTCCCTTGGAACTGCATTCGCTGGTAGACAGACATTCGCGTTCTGCAACAGCTTTCGTTCGTAAAGGGGCAACACTGTGTCTTTCTCTCTGGCAGAGCCCGGCTGCCAAATTCGAAACGTCCAGCGATTGCGCCCACAGGAAAGCTGCCAGCATGGAAAGCTGTAGCTGGTTTTCACTGTCCCTTGGAACTGCATTCGCTGCTACACAGGCATTCGCGTTCTGCAACAGCTTTCGTTCGTAAAGGGGCAACACTGTGTATTTCTCTCTGGCAGAGCCCGGCTGCCAAATTCGAAACGTCCAGCGATTGCGCCCACAGGAAAGCTGCCAGCACGGAAAGCTGTAGCTGGTTTTCACTGTCCCGTGGAACTGCATTCGCTGGTAGACAGACATTCGCGTTCTGCAAAAGCTTTCGTGCGTAAAGGGGCAACACTGTGTCTTTCTCTCTGGCAGAGCCCGGCTGCCAAATTCGAAACGTCCAGCGATTGCGCCCACAGGAAAGCTGCCAGCACGGAAAGCTGTAGCTGGTTTTCACTGTCCCTTGGAACTGCATTCGCTGCTACACAGGCATTCGCGTTCTGCAACAGCTTTCGTTCGTAAAGGGGCAACACTGTGTATTTCTCTCTGGCAGAGCCCGGCTGCCAAATTCGAAACGTCCAGCGATTGCGCCCACAGGAAAGCTGCCAGCACGGAAAGCTGTAGCTGGTTTTCACTGTCCCGTGGAACTGCATTCGCTGGTAGACAGACATTCGCGTTCTGCAAAAGCTTTCGTGCGTAAAGGGGCAACACTGTGTCTTTCTCTCTGGCAGAGCCCGGCTGCCAAATTTGAAACGTCCAGCGATTGCGCCCACAGGAAAGCTGCCAGCACGGAAAGCTGTAGCTGGTTTTCACTGTCCCTTGGAACTGCATTCGCTGCTACACAGGCATTCGCGTTCTGCAACAGCTTTCGTTCGTAAAGGGGCAACACTGTGTATTTCTCTCTGGCAGAGCCCGGCTGCCAAATTCGAAACGTCCAGCGATTGCGCCCACAGGAAAGCTGCCAGCACGGAAAGCTGTAGCTGGATTTCACTGTCCCTTGGAACTGCATTCGCTGCTACACAGACATTCGCGTTCTGCAACAGCTTTCGTTCGTAAAGGGGCAACACTGTGTATTTCTCTCTGGCAGAGCCCGGCTGCCAAATTCGAAACGTCCAGCGATTGCGCCCACAGGAAAGCTGCCAGCACGGAAAGCTGCAGCTGGTTTTCACTGTCCCTTGGAACTGCATTCGCTGGTAGACAGACATTCGCGTTCTGCAACAGCTTTCGTTCGTAAAGGGGCAACACTGTGTATTTCTCTCTGGCAGAGCCCGGCTGCCAAATTCGAAACGTCCAGCGATTGCGCCCACAGGAAAGCTGCCAGCACGGAAAGCTGTAGCTGGTTTTCAGTGTCCCTTGGAACTGCATTCGCTGCTACACAGACATTCGCGTTCTGCAACAGCTTTCGTTCGTAAAGGGGCAACACTGTGTATTTCTCTCTGGCAGAGCCCGGCTGCCAAATTCGAAACGTTCAGCGATTGCGCCCACAGGAAAGCTGCCAGCACGGAAAGCTGTAGCTGGTTTTCACTGTCCCTTGGAACTGCATTCGCTGCTACACAGACATTCCGTTCTGCAACAGCTTTCGTTCGTAAAGGGGCAACACTGTGTATTTCTCTCTGGCAGAGCCCGGCTGCCAAATTCGAAACGTCCAGCGATTGCGCCCACAGGAAAGCTGCCAGCACGGAAAGCTGTAGCTGGTTTTCACTGTCCCTTGGAACTGCATTCGCTGCTACACAGACATTCGCTTTTTGCAACAGCTTTCGTTCGTAAAGGGGCAACACTGTGTATTTCTCTCTGGCGGAGCCCGGCTGCCAAATTCGAAACGTCCAGCGATTGCGCCCACAGGAAAGCTGCCAGCACGGAAAGCTGTAGCTGGTTTTCACTGTCCCTTGGAACTGCATTCGCTGGTAGACAGACATTCGCGTTCTGCAATAGCTTTCGTTCGTAAAGGGGCAACACTGTGTCTTTCTCTCTGGCAGAGCCCGGCTGCCAAATTCGAAACGTCCAGCGATTGCGCCCACAGGAAAGCTGCCAGCACGGAAAGCTGTAGCTGGTTTTCACTGTCCCTTGGAACTGCATTCGCTGGTAGACAGACATTCGCGTTCTGCAACAGCTTTCGTTCGTAAAGGGGCAACACTGTGTATTTCTCTCTGGCAGAGCCCGGCTGCCAAATTCGAAACGTCCAGCGATTGCGCCCACAGGAAAGCTGCCAGCACGGAAAGCTGTAGCTGGTTTTCACTGTCCCTTGGAACTGCATTCGCTGCTACACAGGCATTCCGTTCTGCAACAGGTTTCGTTCGTAAAGGGGCAACACTGTGTCTTTCTCTCTGGCGGAGCCCGGCTGCCAAATTCGAAACGTCCAGCGATTGCGCCCACAGGAAAGCTGCCAGCACGGAAAGCTGTAGCTGGTTTTCACTGTCCCTTGGAACTGCATTCGCTGCTACACAGACATTCGCGTTCTGCAACAGCTTTCGTTCGTAAAGGGGCAACACTGTGTATTTCTCTCTCGCAGAGCCCGGCTGCCAAATTCGAAACGTCCAGCGATTGCGCCCACAGGAAAGCTGCCAGCACGGAAAGCTGCAGCTGGTTTTCACTGTCCCTTGGAACTGCATTCGCTGGTAGACAGACATTCGCGTTCTGCAACAGCTTTCGTTCGTAAAGGGGCAACACTGTGTATTTCTCTCTGGCAGAGCCCGGCTGCCAAATTCGAAACGTCCAGCGATTGCGCCCACAGGAAAGCTGCCAGCACGGAAAGCTGTAGCTGGTTTTCAGTGTCCCTTGGAACTGCATTCGCTGCTACACAGACATTCGCGTTCTGCAACAGCTTTCGTTCGTAAAGGGGCAACACTGTGTATTTCTCTCTGGCAGAGCCCGGCTGCCAAATTCGAAACGTTCAGCGATTGCGCCCACAGGAAAGCTGCCAGCACGGAAAGCTGTAGCTGGTTTTCACTGTCCCTTGGAACTGCATTCGCTGCTACACAGACATTCCGTTCTGCAACAGCTTTCGTTCGTAAAGGGGCAACACTGTGTATTTCTCTCTGGCAGAGCCCGGCTGCCAAATTCGAAACGTCCAGCGATTGCGCCCACAGGAAAGCTGCCAGCACGGAAAGCTGTAGCTGGTTTTCACTGTCCCTTGGAACTGCATTCGCTGCTACACAGACATTCGCTTTTTGCAACAGCTTTCGTTCGTAAAGGGGCAACACTGTGTATTTCTCTCTGGCGGAGCCCGGCTGCCAAATTCGAAACGTCCAGCGATTGCGCCCACAGGAAAGCTGCCAGCACGGAAAGCTGTAGCTGGTTTTCACTGTCCCTTGGAACTGCATTCGCTGGTAGACAGACATTCGCGTTCTGCAATAGCTTTCGTTCGTAAAGGGGCAACACTGTGTCTTTCTCTCTGGCAGAGCCCGGCTGCCAAATTCGAAACGTCCAGCGATTGCGCCCACAGGAAAGCTGCCAGCACGGAAAGCTGTAGCTGGTTTTCACTGTCCCTTGGAACTGCATTCGCTGGTAGACAGACATTCGCGTTCTGCAACAGCTTTCGTTCGTAAAGGGGCAACACTGTGTATTTCTCTCTGGCAGAGCCCGGCTGCCAAATTCGAAACGTCCAGCGATTGCGCCCACAGGAAAGCTGCCAGCACGGAAAGCTGTAGCTGGTTTTCACTGTCCCTTGGAACTGCATTCGCTGCTACACAGGCATTCCGTTCTGCAACAGGTTTCGTTCGTAAAGGGGCAACACTGTGTCTTTCTCTCTGGCGGAGCCCGGCTGCCAAATTCGAAACGTCCAGCGATTGCGCCCACAGGAAAGCTGCCAGCACGGAAAGCTGTAGCTGGTTTTCACTGTCCCTTGGAACTGCATTCGCTGCTACACAGACATTCGCGTTCTGCAACAGCTTTCGTTCGTAAAGGGGCAACACTGTGTATTTCTCTCTCGCAGAGCCCGGCTGCCAAATTCGAAACGTCCAGCGATTGCGCCCACAGGAAAGCTGCCAGCACGGAAAGCTGTAGCTGGTTTTCACTGTCCCTTGGAACTGCATTCGCTGGTAGACAGACATTCGCGTTCTGCAACAGCTTTCGTTCGTAAAGGGGCAACACTGTGTCTTTCTCTCTGGCGGATCCCGGCTGCCAAATTCGAAACGTCCAGCGATTGCGCCCACAGGAAAGCTGCCAGCACGGAAAGCTGTAGCTGGTTTTCACTGTCCCTTGGAACTGCATTCGCTGCTACACAGACATTCGCGTTCTGCAACAGCTTTCGTTCGTAAAGGGGCAACACTGTGTCTTTCTCTCTGGCAGAGCCCGGCTGCCAAATTCGAAACGTCCAGCGATTGCGCCCACAGGAAAGCTGCCAGCACGGAAAGCTGTAGCTGGTTTTCACTGTCCCTTGGAACTGCATTCGCTGCTACACAGACATTCGCGTTCTGCAACAGCTTTCGTTCGTAAAGGGGCAACACTGTGTCTTTCTCTCTGGCAGAGCCCGGCTGCCAAATTCGAAACGTCCAGCGATTGCGCCCACAGGAAAGCTGCCAGCACGGAAAGCTGTAGCTGGTTTTCACTGTCCCGTGGAACTGCATTCGCTGGTAGACAGACATTCGCGTTCTGCAACAGCTTTCGTTCGTAAAGGGGCAACACTGTGTCTTTCTCTCTGGCAGAGCCGGCTGCCAAATTCGAAACGTCCAGCGATTGCGCCCACAGGAAAGCTGCCAGCACGGAAAGCTGTAGCTGGTTTTCACTGTCCCTTGGAACTGCATTCGCTGCTACACAGACATTCGCGTTCTGCAACAGCTTTCGTTCGTAAAGGGGCAACACTGTGTCTTTCTCTCTGGCAGAGCCCGGCTGCCAAATTCGAAACGTCCAGCGATTGCGCCCACAGGAAAGCTGCCAGCACGGAAAGCTGTAGCTGGTTTTCACTGTCCCGTGGAACTGCATTCGCTGGTAGACAGACATTCGCGTTCTGCAACAGCTTTCGTTCGTAAAGGGGCAACACTGTGTCTTTCTCTCTGGCAGAGCCCAGCTGCCAAATTCGAAACGTCCAGCGATTGCGCCCACAGGAAAGCTGCCAGCACGGAAAGCTGTAGCTGGTTTTCACTGTCCCTTGGAACTGCATTCGCTGGTAGACAGACATTCGCGTTCTGCAACAGCTTTCGTTCGTAAAGGGGCAACACTGTGTCTTTCTCTCTGGCAGAGCCCGGCTGCCAAATTCGAAACGTCCAGCGATTGCGCCCACAGGAAAGCTGCCAGCACGGAAAGCTGCAGCTGGTTTTCACTGTCCCTTGGAACTGCATTCGCTGGTAGACAGACATTCGCGTTCTGCAACAGCTTTCGTTCGTAAAGGGGCAACACTGTGTATTTCTCTCTGGCGGAGCCCGGCTGCCAAATTCGAAACATCCAGCGATTGCGCCCACAGGAAAGCTGCCAGCACGGAAAGCTGTAGCTGGTTTTCACTGTCCCTTGGAACTGCATTCGCTGCTACACAGACATTCGCGTTCTGCAACAGCTTTCGTTCGTAAAGGGACAACACTGTGTATTTCTCTCTGGCAGAGCCCGGCTGCCAAATTCGAAACGTCCAGCGATTGCGCCCACAGGAAAGCTGCCAGCACGGAAAGCTGTAGCTGGTTTTCACTGTCCCTTGGAACTGCATTCGCTGGTAGGCAGACATTCGCGTTCTGCAACAGCTTTCGTTCGTAAAGGGGCAACACTGTGTATTTCTCTCTGGCAGAGCCCGGCTGCCAAATTCGAAACGTCCAGCGATTGCGCCCACAGGAAAGCTGCCAGCACGGAAAGCTGTAGCTGGTTTTCACTGTCCCTTGGAACTGCATTCGCTGGTAGACAGACATTCGCGTTCTGCAACAGCTTTCGTTCGTAAAGGGGCAACACTGTGTATTTCTCTCTGGCAGAGCCCGGCTGCCAAATTCGAAACGTTCAGCGATTGCGCCCACAGGAAAGCTGCCAGCACGGAAAGCTGTAGCTGGTTTTCACTGTCCCTTGGAACTGCATTCGCTGGTAGACAGACATTCGCGTTCTGCAAAAGCTTTCGTGCGTAAAGGGGCAACACTGTGTATTTCTCTCTGGCAGAGCCCGGCTGCCAAATTCGAAACGTCCAGCGATTGCGCCCACAGGAAAGCTGCCAGCATGGAAAGCTGTAGCTGGTTTTCACTGTCCCTTGGAACTGCATTCGCTGCTACACAGACATTCGCGTTCTGCAACAGCTTTCGTTCGTAAAGGGGCAACACTGTGTATTTCTCTCTGGCGGAGCCCGGCTGCCAAATTCGAAACGTCCAGCGATTGCGCCCACAGGAAAGCTGCCAGCACGGAAAGCTGTAGCTGGTTTTCACTGTCCCTTGGAACTGCATTCGCTGGTAGACAGACATTCGCGTTCTGCAAAAGCTTTCGTGCGTAAAGGGGCAACACTGTGTCTTTCTCTCTGGCAGAGCCCGGCTGCCAAATTCGAAACGTCCAGCGATTGCGCCCACAGGAAAGCTGCCAGCACGGAAAGCTGTAGCTGGTTTTCACTGTCCCTTGGAACTGCATTCGCTGGTAGACAGACATTCGCGTTCTGCAACAGCTTTCGTTCGTAAAGGGGCAACACTGTGTCTTTCTCTCTGGCAGAGCCTGGCTGCCAAATTCGAAACGTCCAGCGATTGCGCCCACAGGAAAGCTGCCAGCACGGAAAGCTGTAGCTGGTTTTCACTGTCCCTTGGAACTGCATTCGCTGGTAGACAGACATTCGCGTTCTGCAACAGCTTTCGTTCGTAAAGGGGCAACACTGTGTCTTTCTCTCTGGCAGAGCCCGGCTGCCAAATTCGAAACGTCCATCGATTGCGCCCACAGGAAAGCTGCCAGCACGGAAAGCTGTAGCTGGTTTTCACTGTCCCTTGGAACTGCATTCGCTGCTACACAGACATGCCGTTCTGCAACAGCTTTCGTGCGTAAAGGGGCAACACTGTGTATTTCTCTCTGGCAGAGCCCGGCTGCCAAATTCGAAACGTCCAGCGATTGCGCCCACAGGAAAGCTGCCAGCACGGAAAGCTGTAGCTGGTTTTCACTGTCCCTTGGAACTGCATTCGCTGGTAGACAGACATTCGCGTTCTGCAAAAGCTTTCGTGCGTAAAGGGGCAACACTGTGTCTTTCTCTCTGGCAGAGCCCGGCTGCCAAATTCGAAACGTCCAGCGATTGCGCCCACAGGAAAGCTGCCAGCACGGAAAGCTGTAGCTGGTTTTCACTGTCCCTTGGAACTGCATTCGCTGCTACACAGACATTCGCGTTCTGCAACAGCTTTCGTTCGTAAAGGGGCAACACTGTGTCTTTCTCTCTGGCAGAGCCCGGCTGCCAAATTCGAAACGTCCAGCGATTGCACCCACAGGAAAGCTGCCAGCACGGAAAGCTGTAGCTGGTTTTCACTGTCCCTTGGAACTGCATTCGCTGCTACACAGACATTCGCGTTCTGCAACAGCTTTCGTTCGTAAAGGGGCAACACTGTGTCTTTCTCTCTGGCAGAGCCCGGCTGCCAAATTCGAAACGTCCAGCGATTGCGCCCACAGGAAAGCTGCCAGCACGGAAAGCTGCAGCTGGTTTTCACTGTCCCTTGGAACTGCATTCGCTGGTAGACAGACATTCGCGTTCTGCAACAGCTTTCGTTCGTAAAGGGGCAACACTTTGTATTTCTCTCTGGCAGAGCCCGGCTGCCAAATTCGAAACGTCCAGCGATTGCGCCCACAGGAAAGCTGCCAGCACGGAAAGCTGTAGCTGGTTTTCAGTGTCCCTTGGAACTGCATTCGCTGCTACACAGACATTCGCGTTCTGCAACAGCTTTCGTTCGTAAAGGGGCAACACTGTGTATTTCTCTCTGGCAGAGCCCGGCTGCCAAATTCGAAACGTTCAGCGATTGCGCCCACAGGAAAGCTGCCAGCACGGAAAGCTGTAGCTGGTTTTCACTGTCCCTTGGAACTGCATTCGCTTGTAGACAGACATTCGCGTTCTGCAACAGCTTTCGTTCGTAAAGGGGCAACACTGTGTATTTCTCTCTCGGAGAGCCCGGCTGCCAAATTCGAAACGTCCAGCGATTGCGCCCACAGGAAAGCTGCCAGCACGGAAAGCTGCAGCTGGTTTTCACTGTCCCTTGGAACTGCATTCGCTGGTAGACAGACATTCGCGTTCTGCAACAGCTTTCGTTCGTAAAGGGGCAACACTGTGTCTTTCTCTCTGGCAGAGCCCGGCTGCCAAATTCGAAACGTCCAGCGATTGCGCCCACAGGAAAGCTGCCAGCATGGAAAGCTGTAGCTGGTTTTCACTGTCCCTTGGAACTGCATTCGCTGCTACACAGGCATTCGCGTTCTGCAACAGCTTTCGTTCGTAAAGGGGCAACACTGTGTATTTCTCTCTGGCAGAGCCCGGCTGCCAAATTCGAAACGTCCAGCGATTGCGCCCACAGGAAAGCTGCCAGCACGGAAAGCTGTAGCTGGTTTTCACTGTCCCGTGGAACTGCATTCGCTGGTAGACAGACATTCGCGTTCTGCAAAAGCTTTCGTGCGTAAAGGGGCAACACTGTGTCTTTCTCTCTGGCAGAGCCCGGCTGCCAAATTCGAAACGTCCAGCGATTGCGCCCACAGGAAAGCTGCCAGCACGGAAAGCTGTAGCTGGTTTTCACTGTCCCTTGGAACTGCATTCGCTGCTACACAGGCATTCGCGTTCTGCAACAGCTTTCGTTCGTAAAGGGGCAACACTGTGTATTTCTCTCTGGCAGAGCCCGGCTGCCAAATTCGAAACGTCCAGCGATTGCGCCCACAGGAAAGCTGCCAGCACGGAAAGCTGTAGCTGGTTTTCACTGTCCCGTGGAACTGCATTCGCTGGTAGACAGACATTCGCGTTCTGCAAAAGCTTTCGTGCGTAAAGGGGCAACACTGTGTCTTTCTCTCTGGCAGAGCCCGGCTGCCAAATTTGAAACGTCCAGCGATTGCGCCCACAGGAAAGCTGCCAGCACGGAAAGCTGTAGCTGGTTTTCACTGTCCCTTGGAACTGCATTCGCTGCTACACAGGCATTCGCGTTCTGCAACAGCTTTCGTTCGTAAAGGGGCAACACTGTGTATTTCTCTCTGGCAGAGCCCGGCTGCCAAATTCGAAACGTCCAGCGATTGCGCCCACAGGAAAGCTGCCAGCACGGAAAGCTGTAGCTGGATTTCACTGTCCCTTGGAACTGCATTCGCTGCTACACAGACATTCGCGTTCTGCAACAGCTTTCGTTCGTAAAGGGGCAACACTGTGTATTTCTCTCTGGCAGAGCCCGGCTGCCAAATTCGAAACGTCCAGCGATTGCGCCCACAGGAAAGCTGCCAGCACGGAAAGCTGCAGCTGGTTTTCACTGTCCCTTGGAACTGCATTCGCTGGTAGACAGACATTCGCGTTCTGCAACAGCTTTCGTTCGTAAAGGGGCAACACTGTGTATTTCTCTCTGGCAGAGCCCGGCTGCCAAATTCGAAACGTCCAGCGATTGCGCCCACAGGAAAGCTGCCAGCACGGAAAGCTGTAGCTGGTTTTCAGTGTCCCTTGGAACTGCATTCGCTGCTACACAGACATTCGCGTTCTGCAACAGCTTTCGTTCGTAAAGGGGCAACACTGTGTATTTCTCTCTGGCAGAGCCCGGCTGCCAAATTCGAAACGTTCAGCGATTGCGCCCACAGGAAAGCTGCCAGCACGGAAAGCTGTAGCTGGTTTTCACTGTCCCTTGGAACTGCATTCGCTGCTACACAGACATTCCGTTCTGCAACAGCTTTCGTTCGTAAAGGGGCAACACTGTGTATTTCTCTCTGGCAGAGCCCGGCTGCCAAATTCGAAACGTCCAGCGATTGCGCCCACAGGAAAGCTGCCAGCACGGAAAGCTGTAGCTGGTTTTCACTGTCCCTTGGAACTGCATTCGCTGCTACACAGACATTCGCTTTTTGCAACAGCTTTCGTTCGTAAAGGGGCAACACTGTGTATTTCTCTCTGGCGGAGCCCGGCTGCCAAATTCGAAACGTCCAGCGATTGCGCCCACAGGAAAGCTGCCAGCACGGAAAGCTGTAGCTGGTTTTCACTGTCCCTTGGAACTGCATTCGCTGGTAGACAGACATTCGCGTTCTGCAATAGCTTTCGTTCGTAAAGGGGCAACACTGTGTCTTTCTCTCTGGCAGAGCCCGGCTGCCAAATTCGAAACGTCCAGCGATTGCGCCCACAGGAAAGCTGCCAGCACGGAAAGCTGTAGCTGGTTTTCACTGTCCCTTGGAACTGCATTCGCTGGTAGACAGACATTCGCGTTCTGCAACAGCTTTCGTTCGTAAAGGGGCAACACTGTGTATTTCTCTCTGGCAGAGCCCGGCTGCCAAATTCGAAACGTCCAGCGATTGCGCCCACAGGAAAGCTGCCAGCACGGAAAGCTGTAGCTGGTTTTCACTGTCCCTTGGAACTGCATTCGCTGCTACACAGGCATTCCGTTCTGCAACAGGTTTCGTTCGTAAAGGGGCAACACTGTGTCTTTCTCTCTGGCGGAGCCCGGCTGCCAAATTCGAAACGTCCAGCGATTGCGCCCACAGGAAAGCTGCCAGCACGGAAAGCTGTAGCTGGTTTTCACTGTCCCTTGGAACTGCATTCGCTGCTACACAGACATTCGCGTTCTGCAACAGCTTTCGTTCGTAAAGGGGCAACACTGTGTATTTCTCTCTCGCAGAGCCCGGCTGCCAAATTCGAAACGTCCAGCGATTGCGCCCACAGGAAAGCTGCCAGCACGGAAAGCTGCAGCTGGTTTTCACTGTCCCTTGGAACTGCATTCGCTGGTAGACAGACATTCGCGTTCTGCAACAGCTTTCGTTCGTAAAGGGGCAACACTGTGTATTTCTCTCTGGCAGAGCCCGGCTGCCAAATTCGAAACGTCCAGCGATTGCGCCCACAGGAAAGCTGCCAGCACGGAAAGCTGTAGCTGGTTTTCAGTGTCCCTTGGAACTGCATTCGCTGCTACACAGACATTCGCGTTCTGCAACAGCTTTCGTTCGTAAAGGGGCAACACTGTGTATTTCTCTCTGGCAGAGCCCGGCTGCCAAATTCGAAACGTTCAGCGATTGCGCCCACAGGAAAGCTGCCAGCACGGAAAGCTGTAGCTGGTTTTCACTGTCCCTTGGAACTGCATTCGCTGCTACACAGACATTCCGTTCTGCAACAGCTTTCGTTCGTAAAGGGGCAACACTGTGTATTTCTCTCTGGCAGAGCCCGGCTGCCAAATTCGAAACGTCCAGCGATTGCGCCCACAGGAAAGCTGCCAGCACGGAAAGCTGTAGCTGGTTTTCACTGTCCCTTGGAACTGCATTCGCTGCTACACAGACATTCGCTTTTTGCAACAGCTTTCGTTCGTAAAGGGGCAACACTGTGTATTTCTCTCTGGCGGAGCCCGGCTGCCAAATTCGAAACGTCCAGCGATTGCGCCCACAGGAAAGCTGCCAGCACGGAAAGCTGTAGCTGGTTTTCACTGTCCCTTGGAACTGCATTCGCTGGTAGACAGACATTCGCGTTCTGCAATAGCTTTCGTTCGTAAAGGGGCAACACTGTGTCTTTCTCTCTGGCAGAGCCCGGCTGCCAAATTCGAAACGTCCAGCGATTGCGCCCACAGGAAAGCTGCCAGCACGGAAAGCTGTAGCTGGTTTTCACTGTCCCTTGGAACTGCATTCGCTGGTAGACAGACATTCGCGTTCTGCAACAGCTTTCGTTCGTAAAGGGGCAACACTGTGTATTTCTCTCTGGCAGAGCCCGGCTGCCAAATTCGAAACGTCCAGCGATTGCGCCCACAGGAAAGCTGCCAGCACGGAAAGCTGTAGCTGGTTTTCACTGTCCCTTGGAACTGCATTCGCTGCTACACAGGCATTCCGTTCTGCAACAGGTTTCGTTCGTAAAGGGGCAACACTGTGTCTTTCTCTCTGGCGGAGCCCGGCTGCCAAATTCGAAACGTCCAGCGATTGCGCCCACAGGAAAGCTGCCAGCACGGAAAGCTGTAGCTGGTTTTCACTGTCCCTTGGAACTGCATTCGCTGCTACACAGACATTCGCGTTCTGCAACAGCTTTCGTTCGTAAAGGGGCAACACTGTGTATTTCTCTCTCGCAGAGCCCGGCTGCCAAATTCGAAACGTCCAGCGATTGCGCCCACAGGAAAGCTGCCAGCACGGAAAGCTGTAGCTGGTTTTCACTGTCCCTTGGAACTGCATTCGCTGGTAGACAGACATTCGCGTTCTGCAACAGCTTTCGTTCGTAAAGGGGCAACACTGTGTATTTCTCTCTGGCGGAGCCCGGCTGCCAAATTCGAAACGTCCAGCGATTGCGCCCACAGGAAAGCTGCCAGCACGGAAAGCTGTAGCTGGTTTTCACTGTCCCTTGGAACTGCATTCGCTGCTACACAGACATTCGCGTTCTGCAACAGCTTTCGTTCGTAAAGGGGCAACACTGTGTCTTTCTCTCTGGCAGAGCCCGGCTGCCAAATTCGAAACGTCCAGCGATTGCGCCCACAGGAAAGCTGCCAGCACGGAAAGCTGTAGCTGGTTTTCACTGTCCCTTGGAACTGCATTCGCTGCTACACAGACATTCGCGTTCTGCAACAGCTTTCGTTCGTAAAGGGGCAACACTGTGTCTTTCTCTCTGGCAGAGCCCGGCTGCCAAATTCGAAACGTCCAGCGATTGCGCCCACAGGAAAGCTGCCAGCACGGAAAGCTGTAGCTGGTTTTCACTGTCCCGTGGAACTGCATTCGCTGGTAGACAGACATTCGCGTTCTGCAACAGCTTTCGTTCGTAAAGGGGCAACACTGTGTCTTTCTCTCTGGCAGAGCCGGCTGCCAAATTCGAAACGTCCAGCGATTGCGCCCACAGGAAAGCTGCCAGCACGGAAAGCTGTAGCTGGTTTTCACTGTCCCTTGGAACTGCATTCGCTGCTACACAGACATTCGCGTTCTGCAACAGCTTTCGTTCGTAAAGGGGCAACACTGTGTCTTTCTCTCTGGCAGAGCCCGGCTGCCAAATTCGAAACGTCCAGCGATTGCGCCCACAGGAAAGCTGCCAGCACGGAAAGCTGTAGCTGGTTTTCACTGTCCCGTGGAACTGCATTCGCTGGTAGACAGACATTCGCGTTCTGCAACAGCTTTCGTTCGTAAAGGGGCAACACTGTGTCTTTCTCTCTGGCAGAGCCCAGCTGCCAAATTCGAAACGTCCAGCGATTGCGCCCACAGGAAAGCTGCCAGCACGGAAAGCTGTAGCTGGTTTTCACTGTCCCTTGGAACTGCATTCGCTGGTAGACAGACATTCGCGTTCTGCAACAGCTTTCGTTCGTAAAGGGGCAACACTGTGTCTTTCTCTCTGGCAGAGCCCGGCTGCCAAATTCGAAACGTCCAGCGATTGCGCCCACAGGAAAGCTGCCAGCACGGAAAGCTGCAGCTGGTTTTCACTGTCCCTTGGAACTGCATTCGCTGGTAGACAGACATTCGCGTTCTGCAACAGCTTTCGTTCGTAAAGGGGCAACACTGTGTATTTCTCTCTGGCGGAGCCCGGCTGCCAAATTCGAAACATCCAGCGATTGCGCCCACAGGAAAGCTGCCAGCACGGAAAGCTGTAGCTGGTTTTCACTGTCCCTTGGAACTGCATTCGCTGCTACACAGACATTCGCGTTCTGCAACAGCTTTCGTTCGTAAAGGGGCAACACTGTGTCTTTCTCTCTGGCAGAGCCCGGCTGCCAAATTCGAAACGTCCAGCGATTGCGCCCACAGGAAAGCTGCCAGCACGGAAAGCTGTAGCTGGTTTTCACTGTCCCTTGGAACTGCATTCGCTGGTAGGCAGACATTCGCGTTCTGCAACAGCTTTCGTTCGTAAAGGGGCAACACTGTGTATTTCTCTCTGGCAGAGCCCGGCTGCCAAATTCGAAACGTCCAGCGATTGCGCCCACAGGAAAGCTGCCAGCACGGAAAGCTGTAGCTGGTTTTCACTGTCCCTTGGAACTGCATTCGCTGGTAGACAGACATTCGCGTTCTGCAACAGCTTTCGTTCGTAAAGGGGCAACACTGTGTATTTCTCTCTGGCAGAGCCCGGCTGCCAAATTCGAAACGTTCAGCGATTGCGCCCACAGGAAAGCTGCCAGCACGGAAAGCTGTAGCTGGTTTTCACTGTCCCTTGGAACTGCATTCGCTGCTACACAGACATTCCGTTCTGCAACAGCTTTCGTTCGTAAAGGGGCAACACTGTGTATTTCTCTCTGGCAGAGCCCGGCTGCCAAATTCGAAACGTCCAGCGATTGCGCCCACAGGAAAGCTGCCAGCACGGAAAGCTGTAGCTGGTTTTCACTGTCCCTTGGAACTGCATTCGCTGCTACACAGACATTCGCTTTTTGCAACAGCTTTCGTTCGTAAAGGGGCAACACTGTGTATTTCTCTCTGGCGGAGCCCGGCTGCCAAATTCGAAACGTCCAGCGATTGCGCCCACAGGAAAGCTGCCAGCACGGAAAGCTGTAGCTGGTTTTCACTGTCCCTTGGAACTGCATTCGCTGGTAGACAGACATTCGCGTTCTGCAATAGCTTTCGTTCGTAAAGGGGCAACACTGTGTCTTTCTCTCTGGCAGAGCCCGGCTGCCAAATTCGAAACGTCCAGCGATTGCGCCCACAGGAAAGCTGCCAGCACGGAAAGCTGTAGCTGGTTTTCACTGTCCCTTGGAACTGCATTCGCTGGTAGACAGACATTCGCGTTCTGCAACAGCTTTCGTTCGTAAAGGGGCAACACTGTGTATTTCTCTCTGGCAGAGCCCGGCTGCCAAATTCGAAACGTCCAGCGATTGCGCCCACAGGAAAGCTGCCAGCACGGAAAGCTGTAGCTGGTTTTCACTGTCCCTTGGAACTGCATTCGCTGCTACACAGGCATTCCGTTCTGCAACAGGTTTCGTTCGTAAAGGGGCAACACTGTGTCTTTCTCTCTGGCGGAGCCCGGCTGCCAAATTCGAAACGTCCAGCGATTGCGCCCACAGGAAAGCTGCCAGCACGGAAAGCTGTAGCTGGTTTTCACTGTCCCTTGGAACTGCATTCGCTGCTACACAGACATTCGCGTTCTGCAACAGCTTTCGTTCGTAAAGGGGCAACACTGTGTATTTCTCTCTCGCAGAGCCCGGCTGCCAAATTCGAAACGTCCAGCGATTGCGCCCACAGGAAAGCTGCCAGCACGGAAAGCTGTAGCTGGTTTTCACTGTCCCTTGGAACTGCATTCGCTGGTAGACAGACATTCGCGTTCTGCAACAGCTTTCGTTCGTAAAGGGGCAACACTGTGTATTTCTCTCTGGCGGAGCCCGGCTGCCAAATTCGAAACGTCCAGCGATTGCGCCCACAGGAAAGCTGCCAGCACGGAAAGCTGTAGCTGGTTTTCACTGTCCCTTGGAACTGCATTCGCTGCTACACAGACATTCGCGTTCTGCAACAGCTTTCGTTCGTAAAGGGGCAACACTGTGTCTTTCTCTCTGGCAGAGCCCGGCTGCCAAATTCGAAACGTCCAGCGATTGCGCCCACAGGAAAGCTGCCAGCACGGAAAGCTGTAGCTGGTTTTCACTGTCCCTTGGAACTGCATTCGCTGCTACACAGACATTCGCGTTCTGCAACAGCTTTCGTTCGTAAAGGGGCAACACCGTGTATTTCTCTCTGGCAGAGCCCGGCTGCCAAATTCGAAACGTCCAGCGATTGCGCCCACAGGAAAGCTGCCAGCACGGAAAGCTGTAGCTGGTTTTCACTGTCCCGTGGAACTGCATTCGCTGGTAGACAGACATTCGCGTTCTGCAACAGCTTTCGTTCGTAAAGGGGCAACACTGTGTCTTTCTCTCTGGCAGAGCCGGCTGCCAAATTCGAAACGTCCAGCGATTGCGCCCACAGGAAAGCTGCCAGCACGGAAAGCTGTAGCTGGTTTTCACTGTCCCTTGGAACTGCATTCGCTGCTACACAGACATTCGCGTTCTGCAATAGCTTTCGTTCGTAAAGGGGCAACACTGTGTCTTTCTCTCTGGCAGAGCCCGGCTGCCAAATTCGAAACGTCCAGCGATTGCGCCCACAGGAAAGCTGCCAGCACGGAAAGCTGTAGCTGGTTTTCACTGTCCCTTGGAACTGCATTCGCTGGTAGACAGACATTCGCGTTCTGCAACAGCTTTCGTTCGTAAAGGGGCAACACTGTGTATTTCTCTCTGGCAGAGCCCGGCTGCCAAATTCGAAACGTCCAGCGATTGCGCCCACAGGAAAGCTGCCAGCACGGAAAGCTGTAGCTGGTTTTCACTGTCCCTTGGAACTGCATTCGCTGCTACACAGGCATTCCGTTCTGCAACAGGTTTCGTTCGTAAAGGGGCAACACTGTGTCTTTCTCTCTGGCGGAGCCCGGCTGCCAAATTCGAAACGTCCAGCGATTGCGCCCACAGGAAAGCTGCCAGCACGGAAAGCTGTAGCTGGTTTTCACTGTCCCTTGGAACTGCATTCGCTGCTACACAGACATTCGCGTTCTGCAACAGCTTTCGTTCGTAAAGGGGCAACACTGTGTATTTCTCTCTCGCAGAGCCCGGCTGCCAAATTCGAAACGTCCAGCGATTGCGCCCACAGGAAAGCTGCCAGCACGGAAAGCTGTAGCTGGTTTTCACTGTCCCTTGGAACTGCATTCGCTGGTAGACAGACATTCGCGTTCTGCAACAGCTTTCGTTCGTAAAGGGGCAACACTGTGTATTTCTCTCTGGCGGAGCCCGGCTGCCAAATTCGAAACGTCCAGCGATTGCGCCCACAGGAAAGCTGCCAGCACGGAAAGCTGTAGCTGGTTTTCACTGTCCCTTGGAACTGCATTCGCTGCTACACAGACATTCGCGTTCTGCAACAGCTTTCGTTCGTAAAGGGGCAACACTGTGTCTTTCTCTCTGGCAGAGCCCGGCTGCCAAATTCGAAACGTCCAGCGATTGCGCCCACAGGAAAGCTGCCAGCACGGAAAGCTGTAGCTGGTTTTCACTGTCCCTTGGAACTGCATTCGCTGCTACACAGACATTCGCGTTCTGCAACAGCTTTCGTTCGTAAAGGGGCAACACTGTGTCTTTCTCTCTGGCAGAGCCCGGCTGCCAAATTCGAAACGTCCAGCGATTGCGCCCACAGGAAAGCTGCCAGCACGGAAAGCTGTAGCTGGTTTTCACTGTCCCGTGGAACTGCATTCGCTGGTAGACAGACATTCGCGTTCTGCAACAGCTTTCGTTCGTAAAGGGGCAACACTGTGTCTTTCTCTCTGGCAGAGCCGGCTGCCAAATTCGAAACGTCCAGCGATTGCGCCCACAGGAAAGCTGCCAGCACGGAAAGCTGTAGCTGGTTTTCACTGTCCCTTGGAACTGCATTCGCTGCTACACAGACATTCGCGTTCTGCAACAGCTTTCGTTCGTAAAGGGGCAACACTGTGTCTTTCTCTCTGGCAGAGCCCGGCTGCCAAATTCGAAACGTCCAGCGATTGCGCCCACAGGAAAGCTGCCAGCACGGAAAGCTGTAGCTGGTTTTCACTGTCCCGTGGAACTGCATTCGCTGGTAGACAGACATTCGCGTTCTGCAACAGCTTTCGTTCGTAAAGGGGCAACACTGTGTCTTTCTCTCTGGCAGAGCCCAGCTGCCAAATTCGAAACGTCCAGCGATTGCGCCCACAGGAAAGCTGCCAGCACGGAAAGCTGTAGCTGGTTTTCACTGTCCCTTGGAACTGCATTCGCTGGTAGACAGACATTCGCGTTCTGCAACAGCTTTCGTTCGTAAAGGGGCAACACTGTGTCTTTCTCTCTGGCAGAGCCCGGCTGCCAAATTCGAAACGTCCAGCGATTGCGCCCACAGGAAAGCTGCCAGCACGGAAAGCTGCAGCTGGTTTTCACTGTCCCTTGGAACTGCATTCGCTGGTAGACAGACATTCGCGTTCTGCAACAGCTTTCGTTCGTAAAGGGGCAACACTGTGTATTTCTCTCTGGCGGAGCCCGGCTGCCAAATTCGAAACATCCAGCGATTGCGCCCACAGGAAAGCTGCCAGCACGGAAAGCTGTAGCTGGTTTTCACTGTCCCTTGGAACTGCATTCGCTGCTACACAGACATTCGCGTTCTGCAACAGCTTTCGTTCGTAAAGGGGCAACACTGTGTCTTTCTCTCTGGCAGAGCCCGGCTGCCAAATTCGAAACGTCCAGCGATTGCGCCCACAGGAAAGCTGCCAGCACGGAAAGCTGTAGCTGGTTTTCACTGTCCCTTGGAACTGCATTCGCTGGTAGGCAGACATTCGCGTTCTGCAACAGCTTTCGTTCGTAAAGGGGCAACACTGTGTATTTCTCTCTGGCAGAGCCCGGCTGCCAAATTCGAAACGTCCAGCGATTGCGCCCACAGGAAAGCTGCCAGCACGGAAAGCTGTAGCTGGTTTTCACTGTCCCTTGGAACTGCATTCGCTGGTAGACAGACATTCGCGTTCTGCAACAGCTTTCGTTCGTAAAGGGGCAACACTGTGTATTTCTCTCTGGCAGAGCCCGGCTGCCAAATTCGAAACGTTCAGCGATTGCGCCCACAGGAAAGCTGCCAGCACGGAAAGCTGTAGCTGGTTTTCACTGTCCCTTGGAACTGCATTCGCTGCTACACAGACATTCCGTTCTGCAACAGCTTTCGTTCGTAAAGGGGCAACACTGTGTATTTCTCTCTGGCAGAGCCCGGCTGCCAAATTCGAAACGTCCAGCGATTGCGCCCACAGGAAAGCTGCCAGCACGGAAAGCTGTAGCTGGTTTTCACTGTCCCTTGGAACTGCATTCGCTGCTACACAGACATTCGCTTTTTGCAACAGCTTTCGTTCGTAAAGGGGCAACACTGTGTATTTCTCTCTGGCGGAGCCCGGCTGCCAAATTCGAAACGTCCAGCGATTGCGCCCACAGGAAAGCTGCCAGCACGGAAAGCTGTAGCTGGTTTTCACTGTCCCTTGGAACTGCATTCGCTGGTAGACAGACATTCGCGTTCTGCAATAGCTTTCGTTCGTAAAGGGGCAACACTGTGTCTTTCTCTCTGGCAGAGCCCGGCTGCCAAATTCGAAACGTCCAGCGATTGCGCCCACAGGAAAGCTGCCAGCACGGAAAGCTGTAGCTGGTTTTCACTGTCCCTTGGAACTGCATTCGCTGGTAGACAGACATTCGCGTTCTGCAACAGCTTTCGTTCGTAAAGGGGCAACACTGTGTATTTCTCTCTGGCAGAGCCCGGCTGCCAAATTCGAAACGTCCAGCGATTGCGCCCACAGGAAAGCTGCCAGCACGGAAAGCTGTAGCTGGTTTTCACTGTCCCTTGGAACTGCATTCGCTGCTACACAGGCATTCCGTTCTGCAACAGGTTTCGTTCGTAAAGGGGCAACACTGTGTCTTTCTCTCTGGCGGAGCCCGGCTGCCAAATTCGAAACGTCCAGCGATTGCGCCCACAGGAAAGCTGCCAGCACGGAAAGCTGTAGCTGGTTTTCACTGTCCCTTGGAACTGCATTCGCTGCTACACAGACATTCGCGTTCTGCAACAGCTTTCGTTCGTAAAGGGGCAACACTGTGTATTTCTCTCTCGCAGAGCCCGGCTGCCAAATTCGAAACGTCCAGCGATTGCGCCCACAGGAAAGCTGCCAGCACGGAAAGCTGTAGCTGGTTTTCACTGTCCCTTGGAACTGCATTCGCTGGTAGACAGACATTCGCGTTCTGCAACAGCTTTCGTTCGTAAAGGGGCAACACTGTGTATTTCTCTCTGGCGGAGCCCGGCTGCCAAATTCGAAACGTCCAGCGATTGCGCCCACAGGAAAGCTGCCAGCACGGAAAGCTGTAGCTGGTTTTCACTGTCCCTTGGAACTGCATTCGCTGCTACACAGACATTCGCGTTCTGCAACAGCTTTCGTTCGTAAAGGGGCAACACTGTGTCTTTCTCTCTGGCAGAGCCCGGCTGCCAAATTCGAAACGTCCAGCGATTGCGCCCACAGGAAAGCTGCCAGCACGGAAAGCTGTAGCTGGTTTTCACTGTCCCTTGGAACTGCATTCGCTGCTACACAGACATTCGCGTTCTGCAACAGCTTTCGTTCGTAAAGGGGCAACACCGTGTATTTCTCTCTGGCAGAGCCCGGCTGCCAAATTCGAAACGTCCAGCGATTGCGCCCACAGGAAAGCTGCCAGCACGGAAAGCTGTAGCTGGTTTTCACTGTCCCGTGGAACTGCATTCGCTGGTAGACAGACATTCGCGTTCTGCAACAGCTTTCGTTCGTAAAGGGGCAACACTGTGTCTTTCTCTCTGGCAGAGCCGGCTGCCAAATTCGAAACGTCCAGCGATTGCGCCCACAGGAAAGCTGCCAGCACGGAAAGCTGTAGCTGGTTTTCACTGTCCCTTGGAACTGCATTCGCTGCTACACAGACATTCGCGTTCTGCAACAGCTTTCGTTCGTAAAGGGGCAACACTGTGTCTTTCTCTCTGGCAGAGCCCGGCTGCCAAATTCGAAACGTCCAGCGATTGCGCCCACAGGAAAGCTGCCAGCACGGAAAGCTGTAGCTGGTTTTCACTGTCCCGTGGAACTGCATTCGCTGGTAGACAGACATTCGCGTTCTGCAACAGCTTTCGTTCGTAAAGGGGCAACACTGTGTCTTTCTCTCTGGCAGAGCCCAGCTGCCAAATTCGAAACGTCCAGCGATTGCGCCCACAGGAAAGCTGCCAGCACGGAAAGCTGTAGCTGGTTTTCACTGTCCCTTGGAACTGCATTCGCTGGTAGACAGACATTCGCGTTCTGCAACAGCTTTCGTTCGTAAAGGGGCAACACTGTGTCTTTCTCTCTGGCAGAGCCCGGCTGCCAAATTCGAAACGTCCAGCGATTGCGCCCACAGGAAAGCTGCCAGCACGGAAAGCTGCAGCTGGTTTTCACTGTCCCTTGGAACTGCATTCGCTGGTAGACAGACATTCGCGTTCTGCAACAGCTTTCGTTCGTAAAGGGGCAACACTGTGTATTTCTCTCTGGCGGAGCCCGGCTGCCAAATTCGAAACATCCAGCGATTGCGCCCACAGGAAAGCTGCCAGCACGGAAAGCTGTAGCTGGTTTTCACTGTCCCTTGGAACTGCATTCGCTGCTACACAGACATTCGCGTTCTGCAACAGCTTTCGTTCGTAAAGGGGCAACACTGTGTCTTTCTCTCTGGCAGAGCCCGGCTGCCAAATTCGAAACGTCCAGCGATTGCGCCCACAGGAAAGCTGCCAGCACGGAAAGCTGTAGCTGGTTTTCACTGTCCCTTGGAACTGCATTCGCTGGTAGACAGACATTCGCGTTCTGCAACAGCTTTCGTTCGTAAAGGGGCAACACTGTGTATTTCTCTCTGGCGGAGCCCGGCTGCCAAATTCGAAACGTCCAGCGATTGCGCCCACAGGAAAGCTGCCAGCACGGAAAGCTGTAGCTGGTTTTCACTGTCCCTTGGAACTGCATTCGCTGCTACACAGACATTCGCGTTCTGCAGAAGCTTTCGTTCGTAAAGGGGCAACACTGTGTCTTTCTCTCTGGCGGATCCCGGCTTCCAAATTCGAAACGTCCAGCGATTGCGCCCACAGGAAAGCTGCCAGCACGGAAAGCTGTAGCTGGTTTTCACTGTACCTTGGAACTGCATTCGCTGCTACACAGACATTCGCGTTCTGCAACAGCTTTCGTTCGTAAAGGGGCAACACTGTGTATTTCTCTCTGGCGGAGCCCGGCTGCCAAATTCGAAACGTCCAGCGATTGCGCCCACAGGAAAGCTGCCAGCACGGAAAGCTGTAGCTGGTTTTCAGTGTCCCTTGGAACTGCATTCGCTGGTAGACAGACATTCGCGTTCTGCAACAGCTTTCGTGCGTAATGGGGCAACACTGTGTATTTCTCTCTGGCCGAGCCCGGCTGCCAAATTCGAAACGTCCAGCGATTGCGCCCACAGGAAAGCTGCCAGCACGGAAAGCTGTAGCTGGTTTTCACTGTCCCTTGGAACTGCATTCGCTGGTAGACAGACATTCGCGTTCTGCAACAGCTTTCGTTCGTAAAGGGGCAACGCTATGTCTTTCTCTCTGGCAGAGCCCGGCTGCCAAATTCGAAACGTCCAGCGATTGCGCCCACAGGAAAGCTGCCAGCACGGAAAGCTGTAGCTGGTTTTCACTGTCCCTTGGAACTGCATTCGCTTGTAGACAGACATTCGCGTTCTGCAACAGCTTTCGTTCGTAAAGGGGCAACACTGTGTATTTCCTTCTGGCAGAGCCCGGCTGCCAAATTCGAAACGTCCAGCGATTGCGCCCACAGGAAAGCTGCCAGCACGGAAAGCTGTAGCTGGTTTTCACTGTCCCTTGGAACTGCATTCGCTGCTACACAGACATTCGCGTTCTGCAACAGCTTTCGTTCGTAAAGGGGCAACACTGTGTCTTTCTCTCTGGCGGAGCCCGGCTGCCAAATTCGAAACGTCCAGCGATTGCGCCCACAGGAAAGCTGCCAGCACGGAAAGCTGTAGCTGGTTTTCAGTGTCCCTTGGAACTGCATTCGCTGGTAGACAGACATTCGCGTTCTGCAACAGCTTTCGTTCGTAAAGGGGCAACACTGTGTCTTTCTCTCTGGCGGAGCCCGGCTGCCAAATTCGAAACGTCCAGCGATTGCGCCCACAGGAAAGCTGCCAGCACGGAAAGCTGTAGCTGGTTTTCACTGTCCCTTGGAACTGCATTCGCTGCTACACAGACATTCGCGTTCTGCAACAGCTTTCGTTCGTAAAGGGGCAACACTGTGTCTTTCTCTCTGGCAGAGCCCGGCTGCCAAATTCGAAACGTCCAGCGATTGCGCCCACAGGAAAGCTGCCAGCACGGAAAGCTGTAGCTGGTTTTCACTGTCCCGTGGAACTGCATTCGCTGGTAGACAGACATTCGCGTTCTGCAACAGCTTTCGTTCGTAAAGGGGCAACACTGTGTCTTTCTCTCTGGCAGAGCCCAGCTGCCAAATTCGAAACGTCCAGCGATTGCGCCCACAGGAAAGCTGCCAGCACGGAAAGCTGTAGCTGGTTTTCACTGTCCCTTGGAACTGCATTCGCTGGTAGACAGACATTCGCGTTCTGCAACAGCTTTCGTTCGTAAAGGGGCAACACTGTGTCTTTCTCTCTGGCAGAGCCCGGCTGCCAAATTCGAAACGTCCAGCGATTGCGCCCACAGGAAAGCTGCCAGCACGGAAAGCTGCAGCTGGTTTTCACTGTCCCTTGGAACTGCATTCGCTGGTAGACAGACATTCGCGTTCTGCAACAGCTTTCGTTCGTAAAGGGGCAACACTGTGTATTTCTCTCTGGCAGAGCCCGGGTGCCAAATTCGAAACGTCCAGCGATTGCGCCCACAGGAAAGCTGCCAGCACGGAAAGCTGTAGCTGGTTTTCACTGTCCCTTGGAACTGCATTCGCTGGTAGACAGACATTCGCGTTCTGCAACAGCTTTCGTTCGTAAAGGGGCAACACTGTGTATTTCTCTCTCGGAGAGCCCGGGTGCCAAATTCGAAACGTCCAGCGATTGCGCCCACAGGAAAGCTGCCAGCACGGAAAGCTGTAGCTGGTTTTCACTGTCCCTTGGAACTGCATTCGCTGGTACACAGACATTCGCGTTCTGCAAAAGCTTTCGTGCGTAAAGGGGCAACACTGTGTATGTCTCTCTCGCAGAGCCCGGCTGCCAAATTCGAAACGTCCAGCGATTGCGCCCACAGGAAAGCTGCCAGCACGGAAAGCTGTAGCTGGTTTTCACTGTCCCTCGGAACTGCATTCGCTGCTACACAGACATTCGCGTTCTGCAACAGCTTTCGTTCGTAAAGGGGCAACACTGTGTCTTTCTCTCTGGCAGAGCCCGGCTGCCAAATTCGAAACGTCCAGCGATTGCGCCCACAGGAAAGCTGCCAGCACGGAAAGCTGTAGCTGGTTTTCACTGTCCCGTGGAACTGCATTCGCTGGTAGACAGACATTCGCGTTCTGCAACAGCTTTCGTTCGTAAAGGGGCAACACTGTGTCTTTCTCTCTGGCAGAGCCCAGCTGCCAAATTCGAAACGTCCAGCGATTGCGCCCACAGGAAAGCTGCCAGCACGGAAAGCTGTAGCTGGTTTTCACTGTCCCTTGGAACTGCATTCGCTGCTACACAGACATTCGCGTTCTGCAACAGCTTTCGTTCGTAAAGGGGCAACACTGTGTCTTTCTCTCTGGCAGAGCCCGGCTGCCAAATTCGAAACGTCCAGCGATTGCGCCCACAGGAAAGCTGCCAGCACGGAAAGCTGCAGCTGGTTTTCACTGTCCCGTGGAACTGCATTCGCTGGTAGACAGACATTCGCGTTCTGCAACAGCTTTCGTTCGTAAAGGGGCAACACTGTGTATTTCTCTCTGGCGGAGCCCGGCTGCCAAATTCGAAACGTCCAGCGATTGCGCCCACAGGAAAGCTGCCAGCACGGAAAGCTGTAGCTGGTTTTCACTGTCCCTTGGAACTGCATTCGCTGCTACACAGACATTCGCGTTCTGCAACAGCTTTCGTTCGTAAAGGGGCAACACTGTGTCTTTCTCTCTGGCGGAGCCCGGCTGCCAAATTCGAAACGTCCAGCGATTGCGCCCACAGGAAAGCTGCCAGCACGGAAAGCTGTAGCTGGTTTTCACTGTCCCTTGGAACTGCATTCGCTGCTACACAGACAGTCGCGTTCTGCAACAGCTTTCGTTCGTAAAGGGGCAACACTGTGTCTTTCTCTCTGGCAGAGCCCAGCTGCCAAATTCGAAACGTCCAGCGATTGCGCCCACAGGAAAGCTGCCAGCACGGAAAGCTGTAGCTGGTTTTCACTGTCCCTTGGAACTGCATTCGCTGCTACACAGACATTCGCGTTCTGCAACAGCTTTCGTTCGTAAAGGGGCAACACTGTGTCTTTCTCTCTGGCAGAGCCCGGCTGCCAAATTCGAAACGTCCAGCGATTGCGCCCACAGGAAAGCTGCCAGCACGGAAAGCTGCAGCTGGTTTTCACTGTCCCTTGGAACTGCATTCGCTGGTAGACAGACATTCGCGTTCTGCAACAGCTTTCGTTCGTAAAGGGGCAACACTGTGTATTTCTCTCTGGCGGAGCCCGGCTGCCAAATTCGAAACGTCCAGCGATTGCGCCCACAGGAAAGCTGCCAGCACCTAAAGCTGTAGCTGGTTTTCACTGTCCCTTGGAACTGCATTCGCTGGTAGACAGACATTCGCGTTCTGCAACAGCTTTCGTTCGTAAAGGGGCAACACTGTGTATTTCTCTCTCGCAGAGCCCGGCTGCCAAATTCGAAACATCCAGCGATTGCGCCCACAGGAAAGCTGCCAGCACGGAAAGCTGTAGCTGGTTTTCACTGTCCCTTGGAACTGCATTCGCTAGTAGACAGACATTCGCGTTCTGCAGAAGCTTTCGTGCGTAAAGGGGCAACACTGTGTATGTCTCTCTCGCAGAGCCCGGCTGCCAAATTCGAAACGTCCAGCGATTGCGCCCACAGGAAAGCTGCCAGCACGGAAAGCTGTAGCTGGTTTTCACTGTCCCTTGGAACTGCATTCGCTGCTACACAGACATTCGCGTTCTGCAACAGCTTTCGTTCGTAAAGGGGCAACACCGTGTATTTCTCTCTGGCAGAGCCCGGCTGCCAAATTCGAAACGTCCAGCGATTGCGCCCACAGGAAAGCTGCCAGCACGGAAAGCTGTAGCTGGTTTTCACTGTCCCTTGGAACTGCATTCGCTGGTAGACAGACATTCGCGTTCTGCAACAGCTTTCGTTCGTAAAGGGGCAACACTGTGTATTTCTCTCTGGCAGAGCCCGGCTGCCAAATTCGAAACGTCCAGCGATTGTGCCCACAGGAAAGCTGCCAGCACGGAAAGCTGTAGCTGGTTTTCACTGTCCCTTGGAACTGCATTCGCTGGTAGACAGACATTCGCGTTCTGCAACAGATTTCGTGCGTAAAGGGGCAACACTGTGTATTTCTCTCTGGCAGAGCCCGGCTGCCAAATTCGAAACGTCCAGCGATTGCGCCCACAGGAAAGCTGCCAGCACGGAAAGCTGTAGCTGGTTTTCACTGTCCCTTGGAACTGCATTCGCTGGTAGACAGACATTCGCGTTCTGCAACAGCTTTCGTTCGTAAAGGGGCAACGCTATGTCTTTCTCTCTGGCAGAGCCCGGCTGCCAAATTCGAAACGTCCAGCGATTGCGCCCACAGGAAAGCTGCCAGCACGGAAAGCTGTAGCTGGTTTTCACTGTCCCTTGGAACTGCATTCGCTGGTAGGCAGACATTCGCGTTCTGCAACAGCTTTCGTTCGTAAAGGGGCAACACTGTGTATTTCCTTCTGGCAGAGCCCGGCTGCCAAATTCGAAACGTCCAGCGATTGCGCCCACAGGAAAGCTGCCAGCACGGAAAGCTGTAGCTGGTTTTCACTGTCCCTTGGAACTGCATTCGCTGGTAGACAGACATTCGCGTTCTGCAACAGCTTTCGTTCGTAAAGGGGCAACACTGTGTATTTCTCTCTGGCAGAGCCCGGCTGCCAAATTCGAAACGTCCAGCGATTGCGCCCACAGGAAAGCTGCCAGCACGGAAAGCTGTAGCTGGTTTTCACTGTCCCTTGGAACTGCATTCGCTGCTACACAGACATTCGCGTTCTGCAACAGCTTTCGTTCGTAAAGGGGCCACACTGTGTATTTCTCTCTGGCAGAGCCCGGCTGCCAAATTCGAAACGTCCAGCGATTGCGCCCACAGGAAAGCTGCCAGCACGGAAAGCTGTAGCTGGTTTTCAGTGTCCCTTGGAACTGCATTCGCTGGTAGACAGACATTCGCGTTCTGCAACAGCTTTCATTCGTAAAGGGGCAACGCTATGTCTTTCTCTCTGGCAGAGCCCGGCTGCCAAATTCGAAACGTCCAGCGATTGCGCCCACAGGAAAGCTGCCAGCACGGAAAGCTGTAGCTGGTTTTCACTGTCCCTTGGAACTGCATTCGCTGGTAGACAGACATTCGCGTTCTGCAACAGCTTTCGTTCGTAAAGGGGCAACACTGTGTATTTCTCTCTGGCAGAGCCCGGCTGCCAAATTCGAAACGTCCAGCGATTGCGCCCACAGGAAAGCTGCCAGCACGGAAAGCTGTAGCTGGTTTTCACTGTCCCTTGGAACTGCATTCGCTGGTAGACAGACATTCGCGTTCTGCAACAGCTTTCGTTCGTAAAGGGGCAACACTGTGTATTTCTCTCTGGCAGAGCCCGGCTGCCAAATTCGAAACGTCCAGCGATTGCGCCCACAGGAAAGCTGCCAGCACGGAAAGCTGTAGCTGGTTTTCACTGTCCCTTGGAACTGCATTCGCTGCTACACAGACATTCGCGTTTTGCAACAGCTTTCGTTCGTAAAGGGGCAACACTGTGTATTTCTCTCTGGCAGAGCCCGGCTGCCAAATTCGAAACGTCCAGCGATTGCGCCCACAGGAAAGCTGCCAGCACGGAAAGCTGTAGCTGGTTTTCACTGTCCCTTGGAACTGCATTCGCTGGTAGACAGACATTCGCGTTCTGCAACAGCTTTCGTGTGTAAAGGGGCAACACTGTGTCTTTCTCTCTGGCAGAGCCCGGCTGCCAAATTCGAAACGTCCAGCGATTGCGCCCACAGGAAAGCTGCCAGCACGGTTAGCTGTAGCTGGATTTCACTGTCCCTTGGAACTGCATTCGCTGCTACACAGACATTCGCGTTCTGCAACAGCTTTCGTTCGTAAAGGGGCAACACTGTGTCTTTCTCTCTGGCAGAGCCCGGCTGCCAAATTCGAAACGTCCAGCGATTGCGCCCACAGGAAAGCTGCCAGCACGGAAAGCTGCAGCTGGTTTTCACTGTCCCTTGGAACTGCATTCGCTGGTAGACAGACATTCGCGTTCTGCAAAAGCTTTCGTTCGTAAAGGGGCAACACTGTGTATTTCTCTCTGGCAGAGCCCGGCTGCCAAATTCGAAACGTCCAGCGATTGCGCCCACAGGAAAGCTGCCAGCACGGAAAGCTGTAGCTGGTTTTCAGTGTCCCTTGGAACTGCATTCGATGCTACACAGACATTCGCGTTCTGCAACAGCTTTCGTTCGTAAAGGGGCAACACTGTGTCTTTCTCTCTGGCAGAGCCCGGCTGCCAAATTCGAAACGTCCAGCGATTGCGCCCACAGGAAAGCTGCCAGCACGGAAAGCTGTAGCTGGTTTTCACTGTCCCTTGGAACTGCATTCGCTGCTACACAGACATTCGCTTTTTGCAACAGCTTTCGTTCGTAAAGGGGCAACACTGTGTATTTCTCTCTGGCGGAGCCCGGCTGCCAAATTCGAAACGTCCAGCGATTGCGCCCACAGGAAAGCTGCCAGCACGGAAAGCTGTAGCTGGTTTTCACTGTCCCTTGGAACTGCATTCGCTGGTAGACAGACATTCGCGTTCTGCAACAGCTTTCGTTCGTAAAGGGGCAACACTGTGTATTTCTCTCTCGCAGAGCCCGGCTGCCAAATTCGAAACGTCCAGCGATTGCGCCCACAGGAAAGCTGCCAGCACGGAAAGCTGTAGCTGGTTTTCACTGTCCCTTGGAACTGCATTCGCTGGTAGACAGACATTCGCGTTCTGCAACAGCTTTCGTTCGTAAAGGGGCAACACTGTGTATTTCTCTCTCGCAGAGCCCGGCTGCCAAATTCGAAACGTCCAGCGATTGCGCCCACAGGAAAGCTGCCAGCACGGAAAGCTGTAGCTGGTTTTCACTGTCCCTTGGAACTGCATTCGCTAGTAGACAGACATTCGCGTTCTGCAAAAGCTTTCGTGCGTAAAGGGGCAACACTGTGTATGTCTCTCTCGCAGAGCCCGGCTGCCAAATTCGAAACGTCCAGCGATTGCGCCCACAGGAAAGCTGCCAGCACGGAAAGCTGTAGCTGGTTTTCACTGTCCCTTGGAACTGCATTCGCTGCTACACAGACATTCGCGTTCTGCAACAGCTTTCGTTCGTAAAGGGGCAACACCGTGTATTTCTCTCTGGCAGAGCCCGGCTGCCAAATTCGAAACGTCCAGCGATTGCGCCCACAGGAAAGCTGCCAGCACGGAAAGCTGTAGCTGGTTTTCACTGTCCCTTGGAACTGCATTCGCTGGTAGACAGACATTCGCGTTCTGCAACAGCTTTCGTTCGTAAAGGGGCAACACTGTGTATTTCTCTCTGGCAGAGCCCGGCTGCCAAATTCGAAACGTCCAGCGATTGTGCCCACAGGAAAGCTGCCAGCACGGAAAGCTGTAGCTGGTTTTCACTGTCCCTTGGAATTGCATTCGCTGGTAGACAGACATTCGCGTTCTGCAACAGATTTCGTGCGTAAAGGGGCAACACTGTGTCTTTCTCTCTGGCAGAGCCCGGCTGCCAAATTCGAAACGTCCAGCGATTGCGCCCACAGGAAAGCTGCCAGCACGGAAAGCTGTAGCTGGTTTTCACTGTCCCTTGGAACTGCATTCGCTGGTAGACAGACATTCGCGTTCTGCAACAGCTTTCGTTCGTAAAGGGGCAACACTGTGTATTTCCTTCTGGCAGAGCCCGGCTGCCAAATTCGAAACGTCCAGTGATTGCGCCCACAGGAAAGCTGCCAGCACGGAAAGCTGTAGCTGGTTTTCACTGTCCCTTGGAACTGCATTCGCTGGTAGACAGACATTCGCGTTCTGCAACAGCTTTCGTTCGTAAAGGGGCAACACTGTGTATTTCTCTCTGGCAGAGCCCGGCTGCCAAATTCGAAACGTCCAGCGATTGCGCCCACAGGAAAGCTGCCAGCACGGAAAGCTGTAGCTGGTTTTCACTGTCCCTTGGAACTGCATTCGCTGGTAGACAGACATTCGCGTTCTGCAACAGCTTTCGTTCGTAAAGGGGCCACACTGTGTATTTCTCTCTGGCAGAGCCCGGCTGCCAAATTCGAAACGTCCAGCGATTGCGCCCACAGGAAAGCTGCCAGCACGGAAAGCTGTAGCTGGTTTTCACTGTCCCTTGGAACTGCATTCGCTGGTAGACAGACATTCGCGTTCTGCAACAGCTTTCGTTCGTAAAGGGGCAACACTGTGTATTTCTCTCTGGCAGAGCCCGGCTGCCAAATTCGAAACGTCCAGCGATTGCGCCCACAGGAAAGCTGCCAGCACGGAAAGCTGTAGCTGGTTTTCACTGTCCCTTGGAACTGCATTCGCTGGTAGACAGACATTCGCGTTCTGCAACAGCTTTCATTCGTAAAGGGGCAACGCTATGTCTTTCTCTCTGGCAGAGCCCGGCTGCCAAATTCGAAACGTCCAGCGATTGCGCCCACAGGAAAGCTGCCAGCACGGAAAGCTGTAGCTGGTTTTCACTGTCCCTTGGAACTGCATTCGCTTGTAGACAGACATTCGCGTTCTGCAACAGCTTTCGTTCGTAAAGGGGCAACACTGTGTATTTCCTTCTGGCAGAGCCCGGCTGCCAAATTCGAAACGTCCAGCGATTGCGCCCACAGGAAAGCTGCCAGCACGGAAAGCTGTAGCTGGTTTTCACTGTCCCTTGGAACTGCATTCGCTGCTACACAGACATTCGCGTTCTGCAACAGCTTTCGTTCGTAAAGGGGCAACACTGTGTATTTCTCTCTCGGAGAGCCCGGCTGCCAAATTCGAAACGTCCAGCGATTGCGCCCACAGGAAAGCTGCCAGCACGGAAAGCTGCAGCTGGTTTTCACTGTCCCTTGGAACTGCATTCGCTGCTACACAGACATTCGCGTTCTGCAACAGCTTTCGTTCGTAAAGGGGCAACACTGTGTATTTCTCTCTGGCAGAGCCCGGCTGCCAAATTCGAAACGTCCAGCGATTGCGCCCACAGGAAAGCTGCCAGCACGGAAAGCTGTAGCTGGTTTTCACTGTCCCGTGGAACTGCATTCGCTGGTAGACAGACATTCGCGTTCTGCAACAGCTTTCGTTCGTAAAGGGGCAACACTGTGTCTTTCTCTCTGGCGGAGCCCGGCTGCCAAATTCGAAACGTCCAGCGATTGCGCCCACAGGAAAGCTGCCAGCACGGTTAGCTGTAGCTGGATTTCACTGTCCCTTGGAACTGCATTCGCTGCTACACAGACATTCGCGTTCTGCAACAGCTTTCGTTCGTAAAGGGGCAACACTGTGTCTTTCTCTCTGGCAGAGCCCGGCTGCCAAATTCGAAACGTCCAGCGATTGCGCCCACAGGAAAGCTGCCAGCACGGAAAGCTGTAGCTGGTTTTCACTGTCCCTTGGAACTGCATTCGCTGCTACACAGACATTCCGTTCTGCAACAGCTTTCGTTCGTAAAGGGGCAACACTGTGTATTTCTCTCTGGCAGAGCCCGGCTGCCAAATTCGAAACGTCCAGCGATTGCGCCCACAGGAAAGCTGCCAGCACGGAAAGCTGTAGCTGGTTTTCACTGTCCCTTGGAACTGCATTCGCTGCTACACAGACATTCGCGTTTTGCAACAGCTTTCGTTCGTAAAGGGGCAACACTGTGTATTTCTCTCTGGCAGAGCCCGGCTGCCAAATTCGAAACGTCCAGCGATTGCGCCCACAGGAAAGCTGCCAGCACGGACAGCTGTAGCTGGTTTTCACTGTCCCTTGGAACTGCATTCGCTGGTAGACAGACATTCGCGTTCTGCAACAGCTTTCGTTCGTAAAGGGGCAACACTGTGTCTTTCTCTCTGGCAGAGCCCGGCTGCCAAATTCGAAACGTCCAGCGATTGCGCCCACAGGAAAGCTGCCAGCACGGAAAGCTGTAGCTGGTTTTCACTGTCCCTTGGAACTGCATTCGCTGCTACACAGACATTCGCGTTCTGCAACAGCTTTCGTTCGTAAAGGGGCAACACTGTGTCTTTCTCTCTGGCAGAGCCCGGCTGCCAAATTCGAAACGTCCAGCGATTGCGCCCACAGGAAAGCTGCCAGCACGGAAAGCTGCAGCTGGTTTTCACTGTCCCTTGGAACTGCATTCGCTGCTACACAGACATTCGCGTTCTGCAACAGCTTTCGTTCGTAAAGGGGCAACACTGTGTATTTCTCTCTGGCAGAGCCCGGCTGCCAAATTCGAAACGTCCAGCGATTGCGCCCACAGGAAAGCTGCCAGCACGGAAAGCTGTAGCTGGTTTTCACTGTCCCGTGGAACTGCATTCGCTGGTAGACAGACATTCGCGTTCTGCAACAGCTTTCGTTCGTAAAGGGGCAACACTGTGTCTTTCTCTCTGGCGGAGCCCGGCTGCCAAATTCGAAACGTCCAGCGATTGCGCCCACAGGAAAGCTGCCAGCACGGTTAGCTGTAGCTGGATTTCACTGTCCCTTGGAACTGCATTCGCTGCTACACAGACATTCGCGTTCTGCAACAGCTTTCGTTCGTAAAGGGGCAACACTGTGTCTTTCTCTCTGGCAGAGCCCGGCTGCCAAATTCGAAACGTCCAGCGATTGCGCCCACAGGAAAGCTGCCAGCACGGAAAGCTGTAGCTGGTTTTCACTGTCCCTTGGAACTGCATTCGCTGCTACACAGACATTCCGTTCTGCAACAGCTTTCGTTCGTAAAGGGGCAACACTGTGTATTTCTCTCTGGCAGAGCCCGGCTGCCAAATTCGAAACGTCCAGCGATTGCGCCCACAGGAAAGCTGCCAGCACGGAAAGCTGTAGCTGGTTTTCACTGTCCCTTGGAACTGCATTCGCTGCTACACAGACATTCGCGTTTTGCAACAGCTTTCGTTCGTAAAGGGGCAACACTGTGTATTTCTCTCTGGCAGAGCCCGGCTGCCAAATTCGAAACGTCCAGCGATTGCGCCCACAGGAAAGCTGCCAGCACGGACAGCTGTAGCTGGTTTTCACTGTCCCTTGGAACTGCATTCGCTGGTAGACAGACATTCGCGTTCTGCAACAGCTTTCGTTCGTAAAGGGGCAACACTGTGTCTTTCTCTCTGGCAGAGCCCGGCTGCCAAATTCGAAACGTCCAGCGATTGCGCCCACAGGAAAGCTGCCAGCACGGAAAGCTGTAGCTGGTTTTCACTGTCCCTTGGAACTGCATTCGCTGCTACACAGACATTCGCGTTCTGCAACAGCTTTCGTTCGTAAAGGGGCAACACTGTGTCTTTCTCTCTGGCAGAGCCCGGCTGCCAAATTCGAAACGTCCAGCGATTGCGCCCACAGGAAAGCTGCCAGCACGGAAAGCTGTAGCTGGTTTTCACTGTCCCTTGGAACTGCATTCGCTGCTACACAGACATTCGCGTTCTGCAACAGCTTTCGTTCGTAAAGGGGCAACACTGTGTATTTCTCTCTGGCGGAG
Source organism: Mycteria americana (assembly GCF_035582795.1). Lineage (NCBI taxonomy): Eukaryota > Metazoa > Chordata > Aves > Ciconiiformes > Ciconiidae > Mycteria > Mycteria americana. The sequence goes on along the minus strand of NW_027445632.1, from coordinate 999,201 downwards.
CCCGGCTGCCAAATTCGAAACGTCCAGCGATTGCGCCCACAGGAAAGCTGCCAGCACGGAAAGCTGTAGCTGGTTTTCACTGTCCCTTGGAACTGCATTCGCTGGTAGACAGACATTCGCGTTCTGCAAAAGCTTTCGTTCGTAAAGGGGCAACACTGTGTCTTTCTCTCTGGCAGAGCCCGGCTGCCAAATTCGAAACGTCCAGCGATTGCGCCCACAGGAAAGCTGCCAGCACGGAAAGCTGTAGCTGGTTTTCACTGTCCCTTGGAACTGCATTCGCTGGTAGACAGACATTCGCGTTCTGCAACAGCTTTCGTTCGTAAAGGGGCAACACTGTGTCTTTCTCTCTGGCAGAGCCCGGCTGCCAAATTCGAAACGTCCAGCGATTGCGCCCACAGGAAAGCTGCCAGCACGGAAAGCTGTAGCTGGTTTTCACTGTCCCTTGGAACTGCATTCGCTGCTACACAGACATTCCGTTCTGCAACAGCTTTCGTTCGTAAAGGGGCAACACTGTGTCTTTCTCTCTGGCGGAGCCCGGCTGCCAAATTCGAAACGTCCAGCGATTGCGCCCACAGGAAAGCTGCCAGCACGGAAAGCTGTAGCTGGTTTTCACTGTCCCTTGGAACTGCATTCGCTGCTACACAGACATTCGCGTTCTGCAACAGCTTTCGTTCGTAAAGGGGCAACACTGTGTCTTTCTCTCTGGCGGAGCCCGGCTGCCAAATTCGAAACGTCCAGCGATTGCGCCCACAGGAAAGCTGCCAGCACGGAAAGCTGTAGCTGGTTTTCACTGTCCCTTGGAACTGCATTCGCTGGTAGACAGACATTCGCCTTCTGCAAAAGCTTTCGTTCGTAAAGGGGCAACACTGTGTATTTCTCTCTGGCAGAGCCCGGCTGCCAAATTCGAAACGTCCAGCGATTGCGCCCACAGGAAAGCTGCCAGCACGGAAAGCTGTAGCTGGTTTTCACTGTCCCTTGGCACTGCATTCGCTGGTAGACAGACATTCGCGTTCTGCAAAAGCTTTCGTGCGTAATGGGGCAACACTGTGTATTTCTCTCTGGCAGAGCCCGGCTGCCAAATTCGAAACGTCCAGCGATTGCGCCCACAGGAAAGCTGCCAGCACGGAAAGCTGTAGCTGGTTTTCACTGTCCCTTGGAACTGCATTCGCTGGTAGACAGACATTCGCGTTCTGCAACAGCTTTCATTCGTAAAGGGGCAACGCTATGTCTTTCTCTCTGGCAGAGCCCGGCTGCCAAATTCGAAACGTCCAGCGATTGCGCCCACAGGAAAGCTGCCAGCACGGAAAGCTGTAGCTGGTTTTCACTGTCCCTTGGAACTGCATTCGCTTGTAGACAGACATTCGCGTTCTGCAACAGCTTTCGTTCGTAAAGGGGCAACACTGTGTATTTCCTTCTGGCAGAGCCCGGCTGCCAAATTCGAAACGTCCAGCGATTGCGCCCACAGGAAAGCTGCCAGCACGGAAAGCTGTAGCTGGTTTTCAGTGTCCCTTGGAACTGCATTCGCTGGTAGACAGACATTCGCGTTCTGCAACAGCTTTCGTTCGTAAAGGGGCAACACTGTGTCTTTCTCTCTGGCGGAGCCCGGCTGCCAAATTCGAAACGTCCAGCGATTGTGCCCACAGGAAAGCTGCCAGCACGGAAAGCTGTAGCTGGTTTTCACTGTCCCGTGGAACTGCATTCGCTGGTAGACAGACATTCGCGTTCTGCAACAGCTTTCGTTCGTAAAGGGGCAACACTGTGTCTTTCTCTCTGGCGGAGCCCGGCTGCCAAATTCGAAACGTCCAGCGATTGCGCCCACAGGAAAGCTGCCAGCACGGTTAGCTGTAGCTGGTTTTCACTGTCCCTTGGAACTGCATTCGCTGCTACACAGACATTCGCGTTCTGCAACAGCTTTCGTTCGTAAAGGGGCAACACTGTGTCTTTCTCTCTGGCAGAGCCCGGCTGCCAAATTCGAAACGTCCAGCGATTGCGCCCACAGGAAAGCTGCCAGCACGGAAAGCTGCAGCTGGTTTTCACTGTCCCTTGGAACTGCATTCGCTGGTAGACAGACATTAGCGTTCTGCAACAGCTTTCGTTCGTAAAGGGGCAACACTGTGTATTTCTCTCTGGCAGAGCCCGGCTGCCAAATTCGAAACGTCCAGCGATTGCGCCCACAGGAAAGCTGCCAGCACGGAAAGCTGTAGCTGGTTTTCAGTGTCCCTTGGAACTGCATTCGCTGCTACACAGACATTCGCGTTCTGCAACAGCTTTCGTTCGTAAAGGGGCAACACTGTGTATTTCTCTCTGGCAGAGCCCGGCTGCCAAATTCGAAACGTCCAGCGATTGCGCCCACAGGAAAGCTGCCAGCACGGAAAGCTGTAGCTGGTTTTCACTGTCCCTTGGAACTGCATTCGCTGCTACACAGACATTCGCGTTTTGCAACAGCTTTCGTTCGTAAAGGGGCAACACTGTGTATTTCTCTCTGGCAGAGCCCGGCTGCCAAATTCGAAACGTCCAGCGATTGCGCCCACAGGAAAGCTGCCAGCACGGAAAGCTGTAGCTGGTTTTCACTGTCCCTTGGAACTGCATTCGCTGCTACACAGACATTCGCGTTCTGCAACAGCTTTCGTTCGTAAAGGGGCAACACTGTGTATTTCTCTCTGGCAGAGCCCGGCTGCCAAATTCGAAACGTCCAGCGATTGCGCCCACAGGAAAGCTGCCAGCACGGAAAGCTGTAGCTGGTTTTCACTGTCCCTTGGAACTGCATTCGCTGGTAGACAGACATTCGCGTTCTGCAACAGCTTTCGTTCGTAAAGGGGCAACACTGTGTCTTTCTCTCTGGCAGAGCCCGGCTGCCAAATTCGAAACGTCCAGCGATTGTGCCCACAGGAAAGCTGCCAGCACGGAAAGCTGTAGCTGGTTTTCACTGTCCCTTGGAACTGCATTCGCTGCTACACAGACATTCGCGTTCTGCAACAGCTTTCGTTCGTAAAGGGGCAACACTGTGTCTTTCTCTCTGGCGGAGCCCGGCTGCCAAATTCGAAACGTCCAGCGATTGCGCCCACAGGAAAGCTGCCAGCACGGAAAGCTGTAGCTGGTTTTCACTGTCCCTTGGAACTGCATTTGCTGCTACACAGACATTCGCGTTCTGCAACAGCTTTCGTTCGTAAAGGGGCAACACTGTGTCTTTCTCTCTGGCGGAGCCCGGCTGCCAAATTCGAAACGTCCAGCGATTGCGCCCACAGGAAAGCTGCCAGCACGGAAAGCTGTAGCTGGTTTTCACTGTCCCTTGGAACTGCATTCGCTGGTAGACAGACATTCGCGTTCTGCAACAGCTTTCGTTCGTAAAGGGGCAACACTGTGTATTTCTCTCTGGCAGAGCCCGGCTGCCAAATTCGAAACGTCCAGCGATTGCGCCCACAGGAAAGCTGCCAGCACGGAAAGCTGTAGCTGGTTTTCACTGTCCCTTGGAACTGCATTCGCTGGTAGACAGACATTCGCGTTCTGCAACAGCTTTCGTTCGTAAAGGGGCAACACTGTGTATTTCTCTCTCGGAGAGCCCGGGTGCCAAATTCGAAACGTCCAGCGATTGCGCCCACAGGAAAGCTGCCAGCACGGAAAGCTGTAGCTGGTTTTCACTGTCCCTTGGAACTGCATTCGCTGGTAGACAGACATTCGCGTTCTGCAAAAGCTTTCGTGCGTAAAGGGGCAACACTGTGTCTTTCTCTCTGGCAGAGCCCGGCTGCCAAATTCGAAACGTCCAGCGATTGCGCCCACAGGAAAGCTGCCAGCACGGAAAGCTGTAGCTGGTTTTCACTGTCCCTTGGAACTGCATTCGCTGCTACACAGACATTCGCGTTCTGCAACAGCTTTCGTTCGTAAAGGGGCAACACTGTGTCTTTCTCTCTGGCAGAGCCCGGCTGCCAAATTCGAAACGTCCAGCGATTGCGCCCACAGGAAAGCTGCCAGCACGGAAAGCTGTAGCTGGTTTTCACTGTCCCGTGGAACTGCATTCGCTGGTAGACAGACATTCGCGTTCTGCAACAGCTTTCGTTCGTAAAGGGGCAACACTGTGTCTTTCTCTCTGGCAGAGCCCAGCTGCCAAATTCGAAACGTCCAGCGATTGCGCCCACAGGAAAGCTGCCAGCACGGAAAGCTGTAGCTGGTTTTCACTGTCCCTTGGAACTGCATTTGCTGCTACACAGACATTCGCGTTCTGCAACAGCTTTCGTTCGTAAAGGGGCAACACTGTGTATTTCTCTCTGGCAGAGCCCGGCTGCCAAATTCGAAACGTCCAGCGATTGCGCCCACAGGAAAGCTGCCAGCACGGAAAGCTGCAGCTGGTTTTCACTGTCCCTTGGAACTGCATTCGCTGGTAGACAGACATTCGCGTTCTGCAACAGCTTTCGTTCGTAAAGGGGCAACACTGTGTCTTTCTCTCTGGCAGAGCCCGGCTGCCAAATTCGAAACGTCCAGCGATTGCGCCCACAGGAAAGCTGCCAGCACGGAAAGCTGTAGCTGGTTTTCACTGTCCCGTGGAACTGCATTCGCTGGTAGACAGACATTCGCGTTCTGCAACAGCTTTCGTTCGTAAAGGGGCAACACTGTGTCTTTCTCTCTGGCGGAGCCCGGCTGCCAAATTCGAAACGTCCAGCGATTGCGCCCACAGGAAAGCTGCCAGCACGGAAAGCTGTAGCTGGTTTTCACTCTCCCTTGGAACTGCATTCGCTGGTAGACAGACATTCGCGTTCTGCAACAGCTTTCGTTCGTAAAGGGGCAACACTGTGTCTTTCTCTCTGGCGGATCCCGGCTGCCAAATTCGAAACGTCCAGCGATTGCGCCCACAGGAAAGCTGCCAGCACGGAAAGCTGTAGCTGGTTTTCACTGTACCTTGGAACTGCATTCGCTGCTACACAGACATTCGCGTTCTGCAACAGCTTTCGTTCGTAAAGGGGCAACACTGTGTATTTCTCTCTGGCGGAGCCCGGCTGCCAAATTCGAAACGTCCAGCGATTGCGCCCACAGGAAAGCTGCCAGCACGGAAAGCTGCAGCTGGTTTTCACTGTCCCTTGGAACTGCATTCGCTGGTAGACAGACATTCGCGTTCTGCAAAAGCTTTCGTTCGTAAAGGGGCAACACTGTGTCTTTCTCTCTGGCAGAGCCCGGCTGCCAAATTCGAAACGTCCAGCGATTGCGCCCACAGGAAAGCTGCCAGCACGGAAAGCTGTAGCTGGTTTTCACTGTCCCTTGGAACTGCATTCGCTGCTACACAGACATTCGCGTTCTGCAACAGCTTTCGTTCGTAAAGGGGCAACACTGTGTCTTTCTCTCTGGCGGAGCCCGGCTGCCAAATTCGAAACGTCCAGCGATTGCGCCCACAGGAAAGCTGCCAGCACGGAAAGCTGTAGCTGGTTTTCACTGTCCCTTGGAACTGCATTCGCTGGTAGACAGACATTCGCGTTCTGCAACAGCTTTCGTTCGTAAAGGGGCAACACTGTGTATTTCTCTCTGGCAGAGCCCGGCTGCCAAATTCGAAACGTCCAGCGATTGCGCCCACAGGAAAGCTGCCAGCACGGAAAGCTGTAGCTGGTTTTCACTGTCCCTTGGAACTGCATTCGCTGCTACACAGACAGTCGCGTTCTGCAACAGCTTTCGTTCGTAAAGGGGCAACACTGTGTATTTCTCTCTCGCAGAGCCCGGCTGCCAAATTCGAAACGTCCAGCGATTGCGCCCACAGGAAAGCTGCCAGCACGGAAAGCTGTAGCTGGTTTTCACTGTCCCTTGGAACTGCATTCGCTGGTAGACAGACATTCGCGTTCTGCAACAGCTTTCGTTCGTAAAGCGGCAAAACTGTGTATTTCTCTCTGGCAGAGCCCGGCTGCCAAATTCGAAACGTCCAGCGATTGCGCCCACAGGAAAGCTGCCAGCACGGAAAGCTGTAGCTGGTTTTCACTGTCCCTTGGAACTGCATTCGCTGCTACACAGACATTCCGTTCTGCAACAGCTTTCGTTCGTAAAGGGGCAACACTGTGTCTTTCTCTCTGGCGGAGCCCGGCTGCCAAATTCGAAACGTCCAGCGATTGCGCCCACAGGAAAGCTGCCAGCACGGAAAGCTGTAGCTGGTTTTCACTGTCCCTTGGAACTGCATTCGCTGGTAGACAGACATTCGCGTTCTGCAACAGCTTTCGTTCGTAAAGGGGCAACACTGTGTATGTCTCTCTGGCGGAGCCCGGCTGCCAAATTCGAAACGTCCAGCGATTGCGCCCACAGGAAAGCTGCCAGCACGGAAAGCTGTAGCTGGTTTTCACTGTCCCTTGGAACTGCATTCGCTGGTAGACAGACATTCGCGTTCTGCAACAGCTTTCGTTCGTAAAGGGGCAACACTGTGTATTTCTCTCTGGCAGAGCCCGGCTGCCAAATTCGAAACGTCCAGCGATTGCGCCCACAGGAAAGCTGCCAGCACGGAAAGCTGTAGCTGGTTTTCACTGTCCCTTGGAACTGCATTCGCTGGTAGACAGACATTCGCGTTCTGCAAAAGCTTTCGTGCGTAAAGGGGCAACACTGTGTATGTCTCTCTCGCAGAGCCCGGCTGCCAAATTCGAAACGTCCAGCGATTGCGCCCACAGGAAAGCTGCCAGCACGGAAAGCTGTAGCTGGTTTTCACTGTCCCTTGGAACTGCATTCGCTGCTACACAGACATTCGCGTTCTGCAACAGCTTTCGTTCGTAAAGGGGCAACACCGTGTATTTCTCTCTGGCAGAGCCCGGCTGCCAAATTCGAAACGTCCAGCGATTGCGCCCACAGGAAAGCTGCCAGCACGGAAAGCTGTAGCTGGTTTTGACTGTCCCTTGGAACTGCATTCGCTGGTAGACAGACATTCGCGTTCTGCAACAGCTTTCGTTCGTAAAGGGGCAACACTGTGTATTTCTCTCTGGCAGAGCCCGGCTGCCAAATTCGAAACGTCCAGCGATTGCGCCCACAGGAAAGCTGCCAGCACGGAAAGCTGTAGCTGGTTTTCACTGTCCCTTGGAACTGCATTCGCTGGTAGACAGACATTCGCGTTCTGCAACAGCTTTCGTTCGTAAAGGGGCAACACTGTGTATTTCCTTCTAGCAGAGCCAGGCTGCCAAATTCGAAACGTCCAGCGATTGCGCCCACAGGAAAGCTGCCAGCACGGAAAGCTGTAGCTGGTTTTCACTGTCCCTTGGAACTGCATTCGCTGGTAGACAGACATTCGCGTTCTGCAACAGCTTTCGTTCGTAAAGGGGCAACACTGTGTCTTTCTCTCTGGCAGAGCCCGGCTGCCAAATTCGAAACGTCCAGCGATTGCGCCCACAGGAAAGCTGCCAGCACGGAAAGCTGTAGCTGGTTTTCACTGTCCCGTGGAACTGCATTCGCTGGTAGACAGACATTCGCGTTCTGCAACAGCTTTCGTTCGTAAAGGGGCAACACTGTGTCTTTCTCTCTGGCGGAGCCCGGCTGCCAAATTCGAAACGTCCAGCGATTGCGCCCACAGGAAAGCTGCCAGCACGGAAAGCTGTAGCTGGTTTTCACTGTCCCTTGGAACTGCATTCGCTGGTAGACAGACATTCGCGTTCTGCAACAGCTTTCGTGCGTAAAGGGGCAACACTGTGTATTTCTCTCTGGCAGAGCCCGGCTGCCAAATTCGAAACGTCCAGCGATTGCGCCCACAGGAAAGCTGCCAGCACGGAAAGCTGTAGCTGGTTTTCACTGTCCCTTGGAACTGCATTCGCTGGTAGACAGACATTCGCGTTCTGCAACAGCTTTCGTTCGTAAAGGGGCAACACTGTGTATTTCTCTCTCGGAGAGCCCGGGTGCCAAATTCGAAACGTCCAGCGATTGCGCCCACAGGAAAGCTGCCAGCACGGAAAGCTGTAGCTGGTTTTCACTGTCCCTTGGAACTGCATTCGCTGGTAGACAGACATTCGCGTTCTGCAAAAGCTTTCGTGCGTAAAGGGGCAACACTGTGTATGTCTCTCTCACAGAGCCCGGCTGCCAAATTCGAAACGTCCAGCGATTGCGCCCACAGGAAAGCTGCCAGCACGGAAAGCTGTAGCTGGTTTTCACTGTCCCTTGGAACTGCATTCGCTGCTACACAGACATTCGCGTTCTGCAACAGCTTTCGTTCGTAAAGGGGCAACACTGTGTCTTTCTCTCTGGCAGAGCCCGGCTGCCAAATTCGAAACGTCCAGCGATTGCGCCCACAGGAAAGCTGCCAGCACGGAAAGCTGTAGCTGGTTTTCACTGTCCCGTGGAACTGCATTCGCTGGTAGACAGACATTCGCGTTCTGCAACAGCTTTCGTTCGTAAAGGGGCAACACTGTGTCTTTCTCTCTGGCAGAGCCCAGCTGCCAAATTCGAAACGTCCAGCGATTGCGCCCACAGGAAAGCTGCCAGCACGGAAAGCTGTAGCTGGTTTTCACTCTCCCTTGGAACTGCATTCGCTGGTAGACAGACATTCGCGTTCTGCAACAGCTTTCGTTCGTAAAGGGGCAACACTGTGTCTTTCTCTCTGGCGGATCCCGGCTGCCAAATTCGAAACGTCCAGCGATTGCGCCCACAGGAAAGCTGCCAGCACGGAAAGCTGTAGCTGGTTTTCACTGTACCTTGGAACTGCATTCGCTGCTACACAGACATTCGCGTTCTGCAACAGCTTTCGTTCGTAAAGGGGCAACACTGTGTATTTCTCTCTGGCGGAGCCCGGCTGCCAAATTCGAAACGTCCAGCGATTGCGCCCACAGGAAAGCTGCCAGCACGGAAAGCTGTAGCTGGTTTTCACTGTCCCTTGGAACTGCATTCGCTGGTAGACAGACATTCGCGTTCTGCAAAAGCTTTCGTTCGTAAAGGGGCAACACTGTGTCTTTCTCTCTGGCAGAGCCCGGCTGCCAAATTCGAAACGTCCAGCGATTGCGCCCACAGGAAAGCTGCCAGCACGGAAAGCTGTAGCTGGTTTTCACTGTCCCTTGGAACTGCATTCGCTGGTAGACAGACATTCGCGTTCTGCAACAGCTTTCGTTCGTAAAGGGGCAACACTGTGTCTTTCTCTCTGGCAGAGCCCGGCTGCCAAATTCGAAACGTCCAGCGATTGCGCCCACAGGAAAGCTGCCAGCACGGAAAGCTGTAGCTGGTTTTCACTGTCCCTTGGAACTGCATTCGCTGGTAGACAGACATTCGCGTTCTGCAAAAGCTTTCGTGCGTAAAGGGGCAACACTGTGTATGTCTCTCTCGCAGAGCCCGGCTGCCAAATTCGAAACGTCCAGCGATTGCGCCCACAGGAAAGCTGCCAGCACGGAAAGCTGTAGCTGGTTTTCACTGTCCCTTGGAACTGCATTCGCTGCTACACAGACATTCGCGTTCTGCAACAGCTTTCGTTCGTAAAGGGGCAACACCGTGTATTTCTCTCTGGCAGAGCCCGGCTGCCAAATTCGAAACGTCCAGCGATTGCGCCCACAGGAAAGCTGCCAGCACGGAAAGCTGTAGCTGGTTTTCACTGTCCCTTGGAACTGCATTCGCTGGTAGACAGACATTCGCGTTCTGCAACAGCTTTCGTTCGTAAAGGGGCAACACTGTGTCTTTCTCTCTGGCAGAGCCCGGCTGCCAAATTCGAAACGTCCAGCGATTGTGCCCACAGGAAAGCTGCCAGCACGGAAAGCTGTAGCTGGTTTTCACTGTCCCTTGGAACTGCATTCGCTGGTAGACAGACATTCGCGTTCTGCAACAGCTTTCGTTCGTAAAGGGGCAACACTGTGTATTTCCTTCTAGCAGAGCCAGGCTGCCAAATTCGAAACGTCCAGCGATTGCGCCCACAGGAAAGCTGCCAGCACGGAAAGCTGTAGCTGGTTTTCACTGTCCCTTGGAACTGCATTCGCTGGTAGACAGACATTCGCGTTCTGCAACAGCTTTCGTTCGTAAAGGGGCAACACTGTGTCTTTCTCTCTGGCAGAGCCCGGCTGCCAAATTCGAAACGTCCAGCGATTGCGCCCACAGGAAAGCTGCCAGCACGGAAAGCTGTAGCTGGTTTTCACTGTCCCGTGGAACTGCATTCGCTGGTAGACAGACATTCGCGTTCTGCAACAGCTTTCGTTCGTAAAGGGGCAACACTGTGTCTTTCTCTCTGGCGGAGCCCGGCTGCCAAATTCGAAACGTCCAGCGATTGCGCCCACAGGAAAGCTGCCAGCACGGAAAGCTGTAGCTGGTTTTCACTGTCCCTTGGAACTGCATTCGCTGGTAGACAGACATTCGCGTTCTGCAACAGCTTTCGTGCGTAAAGGGGCAACACTGTGTATTTCTCTCTGGCAGAGCCCGGCTGCCAAATTCGAAACGTCCAGCGATTGCGCCCACAGGAAAGCTGCCAGCACGGAAAGCTGTAGCTGGTTTTCACTGTCCCTTGGAACTGCATTCGCTGGTAGACAGACATTCGCGTTCTGCAACAGCTTTCGTTCGTAAAGGGGCAACACTGTGTATTTCTCTCTCGGAGAGCCCGGGTGCCAAATTCGAAACGTCCAGCGATTGCGCCCACAGGAAAGCTGCCAGCACGGAAAGCTGTAGCTGGTTTTCACTGTCCCTTGGAACTGCATTCGCTGGTAGACAGACATTCGCGTTCTGCAAAAGCTTTCGTGCGTAAAGGGGCAACACTGTGTATGTCTCTCTCGCAGAGCCCGGCTGCCAAATTCGAAACGTCCAGCGATTGCGCCCACAGGAAAGCTGCCAGCACGGAAAGCTGTAGCTGGTTTTCACTGTCCCTTGGAACTGCATTCGCTGCTACACAGACATTCGCGTTCTGCAACAGCTTTCGTTCGTAAAGGGGCAACACTGTGTCTTTCTCTCTGGCAGAGCCCGGCTGCCAAATTCGAAACGTCCAGCGATTGCGCCCACAGGAAAGCTGCCAGCACGGAAAGCTGTAGCTGGTTTTCACTGTCCCGTGGAACTGCATTCGCTGGTAGACAGACATTCGCGTTCTGCAACAGCTTTCGTTCGTAAAGGGGCAACACTGTGTCTTTCTCTCTGGCAGAGCCCAGCTGCCAAATTCGAAACGTCCAGCGATTGCGCCCACAGGAAAGCTGCCAGCACGGAAAGCTGTAGCTGGTTTTCACTCTCCCTTGGAACTGCATTCGCTGGTAGACAGACATTCGCGTTCTGCAACAGCTTTCGTTCGTAAAGGGGCAACACTGTGTCTTTCTCTCTGGCGGATCCCGGCTGCCAAATTCGAAACGTCCAGCGATTGCGCCCACAGGAAAGCTGCCAGCACGGAAAGCTGTAGCTGGTTTTCACTGTACCTTGGAACTGCATTCGCTGCTACACAGACATTCGCGTTCTGCAACAGCTTTCGTTCGTAAAGGGGCAACACTGTGTATTTCTCTCTGGCGGAGCCCGGCTGCCAAATTCGAAACGTCCAGCGATTGCGCCCACAGGAAAGCTGCCAGCACGGAAAGCTGTAGCTGGTTTTCACTGTCCCTTGGAACTGCATTCGCTGGTAGACAGACATTCGCGTTCTGCAAAAGCTTTCGTTCGTAAAGGGGCAACACTGTGTCTTTCTCTCTGGCAGAGCCCGGCTGCCAAATTCGAAACGTCCAGCGATTGCGCCCACAGGAAAGCTGCCAGCACGGAAAGCTGTAGCTGGTTTTCACTGTCCCTTGGAACTGCATTCGCTGCTACACAGACATTCGCGTTCTGCAACAGCTTTCGTTCGTAAAGGGGCAACACTGTGTCTTTCTCTCTGGCGGAGCCCGGCTGCCAAATTCGAAACGTCCAGCGATTGCGCCCACAGGAAAGCTGCCAGCACGGAAAGCTGTAGCTGGTTTTCACTGTCCCTTGGAACTGCATTCGCTGGTAGACAGACATTCGCGTTCTGCAACAGCTTTCGTTCGTAAAGGGGCAACACTGTGTCTTTCTCTCTGGCAGAGCCCGGCTGCCAAATTCGAAACGTCCAGCGATTGCGCCCACAGGAAAGCTGCCAGCACGGAAAGCTGTAGCTGGTTTTCACTGTCCCTTGGAACTGCATTCGCTGCTACACAGACAGTCGCGTTCTGCAACAGCTTTCGTTCGTAAAGGGGCAACACTGTGTATTTCTCTCTCGCAGAGCCCGGCTGCCAAATTCGAAACGTCCAGCGATTGCGCCCACAGGAAAGCTGCCAGCACGGAAAGCTGTAGCTGGTTTTCACTGTCCCTTGGAACTGCATTCGCTGGTAGACAGACATTCGCGTTCTGCAACAGCTTTCGTTCGTAAAGGGGCAAAACTGTGTATTTCTCTCTGGCAGAGCCCGGCTGCCAAATTCGAAACGTCCAGCGATTGCGCCCACAGGAAAGCTGCCAGCACGGAAAGCTGTAGCTGGTTTTCACTGTCCCTTGGAACTGCATTCGCTGCTACACAGACATTCCGTTCTGCAACAGCTTTCGTTCGTAAAGGGGCAACACTGTGTCTTTCTCTCTGGCGGAGCCCGGCTGCCAAATTCGAAACGTCCAGCGATTGCGCCCACAGGAAAGCTGCCAGCACGGAAAGCTGTAGCTGGTTTTCACTGTCCCTTGGAACTGCATTCGCTGGTAGACAGACATTCGCGTTCTGCAACAGCTTTCGTTCGTAAAGGGGCAACACTGTGTATGTCTCTCTGGCGGAGCCCGGCTGCCAAATTCGAAACGTCCAGCGATTGCGCCCACAGGAAAGCTGCCAGCACGGAAAGCTGTAGCTGGTTTTCACTGTCCCTTGGAACTGCATTCGCTGGTAGACAGACATTCGCGTTCTGCAACAGCTTTCGTTCGTAAAGGGGCAACACTGTGTATTTCTCTCTGGCAGAGCCCGGCTGCCAAATTCGAAACGTCCAGCGATTGCGCCCACAGGAAAGCTGCCAGCACGGAAAGCTGTAGCTGGTTTTCACTGTCCCTTGGAACTGCATTCGCTGGTAGACAGACATTCGCGTTCTGCAAAAGCTTTCGTGCGTAAAGGGGCAACACTGTGTATGTCTCTCTCGCAGAGCCCGGCTGCCAAATTCGAAACGTCCAGCGATTGCGCCCACAGGAAAGCTGCCAGCACGGAAAGCTGTAGCTGGTTTTCACTGTCCCTTGGAACTGCATTCGCTGCTACACAGACATTCGCGTTCTGCAACAGCTTTCGTTCGTAAAGGGGCAACACCGTGTATTTCTCTCTGGCAGAGCCCGGCTGCCAAATTCGAAACGTCCAGCGATTGCGCCCACAGGAAAGCTGCCAGCACGGAAAGCTGTAGCTGGTTTTCACTGTCCCTTGGAACTGCATTCGCTGGTAGACAGACATTCGCGTTCTGCAACAGCTTTCGTTCGTAAAGGGGCAACACTGTGTCTTTCTCTCTGGCAGAGCCCGGCTGCCAAATTCGAAACGTCCAGCGATTGTGCCCACAGGAAAGCTGCCAGCACGGAAAGCTGTAGCTGGTTTTCACTGTCCCTTGGAACTGCATTCGCTGGTAGACAGACATTCGCGTTCTGCAACAGCTTTCGTTCGTAAAGGGGCAACACTGTGTATTTCCTTCTAGCAGAGCCAGGCTGCCAAATTCGAAACGTCCAGCGATTGCGCCCACAGGAAAGCTGCCAGCACGGAAAGCTGTAGCTGGTTTTCACTGTCCCTTGGAACTGCATTCGCTGGTAGACAGACATTCGCGTTCTGCAACAGCTTTCGTTCGTAAAGGGGCAACACTGTGTATTTCTCTCTGGCAGAGCCCGGCTGCCAAATTCGAAACGTCCAGCGATTGTGCCCACAGGAAAGCTGCCAGCACGGAAAGCTGTAGCTGGTTTTCACTGTCCCTTGGAACTGCATTCGCTGGTAGACAGACATTCGCGTTCTGCAACAGATTTCGTGCGTAAAGGGGCAACACTGTGTATTTCTCTCTGGCAGAGCCCGGCTGCCAAATTCGAAACGTCCAGCGATTGCGCCCACAGGAAAGCTGCCAGCACGGAAAGCTGTAGCTGGTTTTCACTGTCCCTTGGAACTGCATTCGCTTGTAGACAGACATTCGCGTTCTGCAACAGCTTTCGTTCGTGAAGGGGCAACACTGTGTATTTCCTTCTGGCAGAGCCCGGCTGCCAAATTCGAAACGTCCAGCGATTGCGCCCACAGGAAAGCTGCCAGCACGGAAAGCTGTAGCTGGTTTTCACTGTCCCTTGGAACTGCATTCGCTGCTACACAGACATTCGCGTTCTGCAACAGCTTTCGTTCGTAAAGGGGCAACACTGTGTATTTCCTTCTGGCAGAGCCCGGCTGCCAAATTCGAAACGTCCAGCGATTGCGCCCACAGGAAAGCTGCCAGCACGGAAAGCTGTAGCTGGTTTTCACTGTCCCTTGGAACTGCATTCGCTGGTAGACAGACATTCGCGTTCTGCAACAGCTTTCGTGCGTAAAGGGGCAACACTGTGTATGTCTCTCTCGCAGAGCCCGGCTGCCAAATTCGAAACGTCCAGCGATTGCGCCCACAGGAAAGCTGCCAGCACGGAAAGCTGTAGCTGGTTTTCACTGTCCCGTGGAACTGCATTCGCTGGTAGACAGACATTCGCGTTCTGCAACAGCTTTCGTTCGTAAAGGGGCAACACTGTGTCTTTCTCTCTGGCAGAGCCCAGCTGCCAAATTCGAAACGTCCAGCGATTGCGCCCACAGGAAAGCTGCCAGCACGGAAAGCTGTAGCTGGTTTTCACTCTCCCTTGGAACTGCATTCGCTGGTAGACAGACATTCGCGTTCTGCAACAGCTTTCGTTCGTAAAGGGGCAACACTGTGTCTTTCTCTCTGGCAGAGCCCGGCTGCCAAATTCGAAACGTCCAGCGATTGCGCCCACAGGAAAGCTGCCAGCACGGAAAGCTGTAGCTGGTTTTCACTGTCCCTTGGAACTGCATTCGCTGCTACACAGACATTCGCGTTCTGCAACAGCTTTCGTTCGTAAAGGGGCAACACTGTGTCTTTCTCTCTGGCGGATCCCGGCTGCCAAATTCGAAACGTCCAGCGATTGCGCCCACAGGAAAGCTGCCAGCACGGAAAGCTGTAGCTGGTTTTCACTGTACCTTGGAACTGCATTCGCTGCTACACAGACATTCGCGTTCTGCAACAGCTTTCGTTCGTAAAGGGGCAACACTGTGTATTTCTCTCTGGCGGAGCCCGGCTGCCAAATTCGAAACGTCCAGCGATTGCGCCCACAGGAAAGCTGCCAGCACGGAAAGCTGTAGCTGGTTTTCACTGTCCCTTGGAACTGCATTCGCTGGTAGACAGACATTCGCGTTCTGCAAAAGCTTTCGTTCGTAAAGGGGCAACACTGTGTCTTTCTCTCTGGCAGAGCCCGGCTGCCAAATTCGAAACGTCCAGCGATTGCGCCCACAGGAAAGCTGCCAGCACGGAAAGCTGTAGCTGGTTTTCACTGTCCCTTGGAACTGCATTCGCTGCTACACAGACATTCGCGTTCTGCAACAGCTTTCGTTCGTAAAGGGGCAACACTGTGTCTTTCTCTCTGGCGGAGCCCGGCTGCCAAATTCGAAACGTCCAGCGATTGCGCCCACAGGAAAGCTGCCAGCACGGAAAGCTGTAGCTGGTTTTCACTGTCCCTTGGAACTGCATTCGCTGGTAGGCAGACATTCGCGTTCTGCAACAGCTTTCGTTCGTAAAGGGGCAACACTGTGTCTTTCTCTCTGGCGGAGCCCGGCTGCCAAATTCGAAACGTCCAGCGATTGCGCCCACAGGAAAGCTGCCAGCACGGAAAGCTGTAGCTGGTTTTCACTGTCCCTTGGAACTGCATTCGCTGGTAGACAGACATTCGCGTTCTGCAACAGCTTTCGTTCGTAAAGGGGCAACACTGTGTATTTCTCTCTGGCAGAGCCCGGCTGCCAAATTCGAAACGTCCAGCGATTGCGCCCACAGGAAAGCTGCCAGCACGGAAAGCTGTAGCTGGTTTTCACTGTCCCTTGGAACTGCATTCGCTGGTAGACAGACATTCGCGTTCTGCAACAGCTTTCGTTCGTAAAGGGGCAACACTGTGTATTTCTCTCTCGGAGAGCCCGGGTGCCAAATTCGAAACGTCCAGCGATTGCGCCCACAGGAAAGCTGCCAGCACGGAAAGCTGTAGCTGGTTTTCACTGTCCCTTGGAACTGCATTCGCTGGTAGACAGACATTCGCGTTCTGCAACAGCTTTCGTTCGTAAAGGGGCAACACTGTGTATTTCTCTCTGGCAGAGCCCGGCTGCCAAATTCGAAACGTCCAGCGATTGCGCCCACAGGAAAGCTGCCAGCACGGAAAGCTGTAGCTGGTTTTCACTGTCCCTTGGAACTGCATTCGCTGCTACACAGACATTCCGTTCTGCAACAGCTTTCGTTCGTAAAGGGGCAACACTGTGTCTTTCTCTCTGGCGGAGCCCGGCTGCCAAATTCGAAACGTCCAGCGATTGCGCCCACAGGAAAGCTGCCAGCACGGAAAGCTGTAGCTGGTTTTCACTGTCCCTTGGAACTGCATTCGCTGGTAGACAGACATTCGCGTTCTGCAACAGCTTTCGTTCGTAAAGGGGCAACACTCTGTATGTCTCTCTGGCGGAGCCCGGCTGCCAAATTCGAAACGTCCAGCGATTGCGCCCACAGGAAAGCTGCCAGCACGGAAAGCTGTAGCTGGTTTTCACTGTCCCTTGGAACTGCATTCGCTGGTAGACAGACATTCGCGTTCTGCAACAGCTTTCGTTCGTAAAGGGGCAACACTGTGTATTTCTCTCTGGCAGAGCCCGGCTGCCAAATTCGAAACGTCCAGCGATTGCGCCCACAGGAAAGCTGCCAGCACGGAAAGCTGTAGCTGGTTTTCACTGTCCCTTGGAACTGCATTCGCTAGTAGACAGACATTCGCATTCTGCAAAAGCTTTCGTGCGTAAAGGGGCAACACTGTGTATGTCTCTCTCGCAGAGCCCGGCTGCCAAATTCGAAACGTCCAGCGATTGCGCCCACAGGAAAGCTGCCAGCACGGAAAGCTGTAGCTGGTTTTCACTGTCCCTTGGAACTGCATTCGCTGCTACACAGACATTCGCGTTCTGCAACAGCTTTCGTTCGTAAAGGGGCAACACCGTGTATTTCTCTCTGGCAGAGCCCGGCTGCCAAATTCGAAACGTCCAGCGATTGCGCCCACAGGAAAGCTGCCAGCACGGAAAGCTGTAGCTGGTTTTCACTGTCCCTTGGAACTGCATTCGCTGGTAGACAGACATTCGCGTTCTGCAACAGCTTTCGTTCGTAAAGGGGCAACACTGTGTCTTTCTCTCTGGCAGAGCCCGGCTGCCAAATTCGAAACGTCCAGCGATTGTGCCCACAGGAAAGCTGCCAGCACGGAAAGCTGTAGCTGGTTTTCACTGTCCCTTGGAACTGCATTCGCTGGTAGACAGACATTCGCGTTCTGCAACAGCTTTCGTTCGTAAAGGGGCAACACTGTGTATTTCCTTCTAGCAGAGCCAGGCTGCCAAATTCGAAACGTCCAGCGATTGCGCCCACAGGAAAGCTGCCAGCACGGAAAGCTGTAGCTGGTTTTCACTGTCCCTTGGAACTGCATTCGCTGGTAGACAGACATTCGCGTTCTGCAACAGCTTTCGTTCGTAAAGGGGCAACACTGTGTATTTCTCTCTGGCAGAGCCCGGCTGCCAAATTCGAAACGTCCAGCGATTGTGCCCACAGGAAAGCTGCCAGCACGGAAAGCTGTAGCTGGTTTTCACTGTCCCTTGGAACTGCATTCGCTGGTAGACAGACATTTGCGTTCTGCAACAGATTTCGTGCGTAAAGGGGCAACACTGTGTATTTCTCTCTCGCAGAGCCCGGCTGCCAAATTCGAAACGTCCAGCGATTGCGCCCACAGGAAAGCTGCCAGCACGGAAAGCTGTAGCTGGTTTTCACTGTCCCTTGGAACTGCATTCGCTTGTAGACAGACATTCGCTTTCTGCAACAGCTTTCGTTCGTGAAGGGGCAACACTGTGTATTTCCTTCTGGCAGAGCCCGGCTGCCAAATTCGAAACGTCCAGCGATTGCGCCCACAGGAAAGCTGCCAGCACGGAAAGCTGTAGCTGGTTTTCACTGTCCCTTGGAACTGCATTCGCTGCTACACAGACATTCGCGTTCTGCAAAAGCTTTCGTTCGTAAAGGGGCAACACTGTGTATGTCTCTCTGGCGGAGCCCGGCTGCCAAATTCGAAACGTCCAGCGATTGCGCCCACAGGAAAGCTGCCAGCACGGAAAGCTGTAGCTGGTTTTCACTGTCCCTTGGAACTGCATTCGCTGGTAGACAGACATTCGCGTTCTGCAACAGCTTTCGTTCGTAAAGGGGCAACACTGTGTATTTCTCTCTGGCAGAGCCCGGCTGCCAAATTCGAAACGTCCAGCGATTGCGCCCACAGGAAAGCTGCCAGCACGGAAAGCTGTAGCTGGTTTTCACTGTCCCTTGGAACTGCATTCGCTAGTAGACAGACATTCGCGTTCTGCAAAAGCTTCCGTGCGTAAAGGGGCAACACTGTGTATGTCTCTCTCGCAGAGCCCGGCTGCCAAATTCGAAACGTCCAGCGATTGCGCCCACAGGAAAGCTGCCAGCACGGAAAGCTGTAGCTGGTTTTCACTGTCCCTTGGAACTGCATTCGCTTGTAGACAGACATTCGCTTTCTGCAACAGCTTTCGTTCATGAAGGGGCAACACTGTGTATTTCCTTCTGGCAGAGCCCGGCTGCCAAATTCGAAACGTCCAGCGATTGCGCCCACAGGAAAGCTGCCAGCACGGAAAGCTGTAGCTGGTTTTCACTGTCCCTTGGAACTGCATTCGCTGCTACACAGACATTCGCGTTCTGCAAAAGCTTTCGTTCGTAAAGGGGCAACACTGTGTATGTCTCTCTGGCGGAGCCCGGCTGCCAAATTCGAAACGTCCAGCGATTGCGCCCACAGGAAAGCTGCCAGCACGGAAAGCTGTAGCTGGTTTTCACTGTCCCTTGGAACTGCATTCGCTGGTAGACAGACATTCGCGTTCTGCAACAGCTTTCGTTCGTAAAGGGGCAACACTGTGTATTTCTCTCTGGCAGAGCCCGGCTGCCAAATTCGAAACGTCCAGCGATTGCGCCCACAGGAAAGCTGCCAGCACGGAAAGCTGTAGCTGGTTTTCACTGTCCCTTGGAACTGCATTCGCTAGTAGACAGACATTCGCGTTCTGCAAAAGCTTTCGTGCGTAAAGGGGCAACACTGTGTATGTCTCTCTCGCAGAGCCCGGCTGCCAAATTCGAAACGTCCAGCGATTGCGCCCACAGGAAAGCTGCCAGCACGGAAAGCTGTAGCTGGTTTTCACTGTCCCTTGGAACTGCATTCGCTGCTACACAGACATTCGCGTTCTGCAACAGCTTTCGTTCGTAAAGGGGCAACACCGTGTATTTCTCTCTGGCAGAGCCCGGTTGCCAAATTCGAAACGTCCAGCGATTGCGCCCACAGGAAAGCTGCCAGCACGGAAAGCTGTAGCTGGTTTTCACTGTCCCTTGGAACTGCATTCGCTGGTAGACAGACATTCGCGTTCTGCAACAGCTTTCGTTCGTAAAGGGGCAACACTGTGTCTTTCTCTCTGGCAGAGCCCGGCTGCCAAATTCGAAACGTCCAGCGATTGTGCCCACAGGAAAGCTGCCAGCACGGAAAGCTGTAGCTCGTTTTCACTGTCCCTTGGAACTGCATTCGCTGGTAGACAGACATTCGCGTTCTGCAACAGCTTTCGTTCGTAAAGGGGCAACACTGTGTATTTCCTTCTAGCAGAGCCAGGCTGCCAAATTCGAAACGTCCAGCGATTGCGCCCACAGGAAAGCTGCCAGCACGGAAAGCTGTAGCTGGTTTTCACTGTCCCTTGGAACTGCATTCGCTGGTAGACAGACATTCGCGTTCTGCAAAAGCTTTCGTTCGTAAAGGGGCAACACTGTGTCTTTCTCTCTGGCAGAGCCCGGCTGCCAAATTCGAAACGTCCAGCGATTGCGCCCACAGGAAAGCTGCCAGCACGGAAAGCTGTAGCTGGTTTTCACTGTCCCTTGGAACTGCATTCGCTGCTACACAGACATTCGCGTTCTGCAACAGCTTTCGTTCGTAAAGGGGCAACACTGTGTCTTTCTCTCTGGCAGAGCCCGGCTGCCAAATTCGAAACGTCCAGCGATTGCGCCCACAGGAAAGCTGCCAGCACGGAAAGCTGTAGCTGGTTTTCACTGTCCCTTGGAACTGCATTCGCTGGTAGACAGACATTCGCGTTCTGCAACAGCTTTCGTTCGTAAAGGGGCAACACTGTGTCTTTCTCTCTGGCGGAGCCCGGCTGCCAAATTCGAAACGTCCAGCGATTGCGCCCACAGGAAAGCTGCCAGCACGGAAAGCTGTAGCTGGTTTTCACTGTCCCTTGGAACTGCATTCGCTGGTAGACAGACATTCGCGTTCTGCAACAGCTTTCGTTCGTAAAGGGGCAACACTGTGTATTTCTCTCTGGCAGAGCCCGGCTGCCAAATTCGAAACGTCCAGCGATTGCGCCCACAGGAAAGCTGCCAGCACGGAAAGCTGTAGCTGGTTTTCACTGTCCCTTGGAACTGCATTCGCTGGTAGACAGACATTCGCGTTCTGCAACAGCTTTCGTTCGTAAAGGGGCAACACTGTGTATTTCTCTCTCGGAGAGCCCGGCTGCCAAATTCGAAACGTCCAGCGATTGCGCCCACAGGAAAGCTGCCAGCACGGAAAGCTGTAGCTGGTTTTCACTGTCCCTTGGAACTGCATTCGCTGGTAGACAGACATTCGCGTTCTGCAACAGCTTTCGTTCGTAAAGGGGCAACACTGTGTATTTCTCTCTGGCAGAGCCCGGCTGCCAAATTCGAAACGTCCAGCGATTGCGCCCACAGGAAAGCTGCCAGCACGGAAAGCTGTAGCTGGTTTTCACTGTCCCTTGGAACTGCATTCGCTGCTACACAGACATTCCGTTCTGCAACAGCTTTCGTTCGTAAAGGGGCAACACTGTGTCTTTCTCTCTGGCGGAGCCCGGCTGCCAAATTCGAAACGTCCAGCGATTGCGCCCACAGGAAAGCTGCCAGCACGGAAAGCTGTAGCTGGTTTTCACTGTCCCTTGGAACTGCATTCGCTGGTAGACAGACATTCGCGTTCTGCAACAGCTTTCGTTCGTAAAGGGGCAACACTGTGTATGTCTCTCTGGCGGAGCCCGGCTGCCAAATTCGAAACGTCCAGCGATTGCGCCCACAGGAAAGCTGCCAGCACGGAAAGCTGTAGCTGGTTTTCACTGTCCCTTGGAACTGCATTCGCTGGTAGACAGACATTCGCGTTCTGCAACAGCTTTCGTTCGTAAAGGGGCAACACTGTGTATTTCTCTCTGGCAGAGCCCGGCTGCCAAATTCGAAACGTCCAGCGATTGCGCCCACAGGAAAGCTGCCAGCACGGAAAGCTGTAGCTGGTTTTCACTGTCCCTTGGAACTGCATTCGCTAGTAGACAGACATTCGCGTTCTGCAAAAGCTTTCGTGCGTAAAGGGGCAACACTGTGTATGTCTCTCTCGCAGAGCCCGGCTGCCAAATTCGAAACGTCCAGCGATTGCGCCCACAGGAAAGCTGCCAGCACGGAAAGCTGTAGCTGGTTTTCACTGTCCCTTGGAACTGCATTCGCTGCTACACAGACATTCGCGTTCTGCAACAGCTTTCGTTCGTAAAGGGGCAACACCGTGTATTTCTCTCTGGCAGAGCCCGGCTGCCAAATTCGAAACGTCCAGCGATTGCGCCCACAGGAAAGCTGCCAGCACGGAAAGCTGTAGCTGGTTTTCACTGTCCCTTGGAACTGCATTCGCTGGTAGACAGACATTCGCGTTCTGCAACAGCTTTCGTTCGTAAAGGGGCAACACTGTGTCTTTCTCTCTGGCAGAGCCCGGCTGCCAAATTCGAAACGTCCAGCGATTGTGCCCACAGGAAAGCTGCCAGCACGGAAAGCTGTAGCTGGTTTTCACTGTCCCTTGGAACTGCATTCGCTGGTAGACAGACATTCGCGTTCTGCAACAGCTTTCGTTCGTAAAGGGGCAACACTGTGTATTTCCTTCTAGCAGAGCCAGGCTGCCAAATTCGAAACGTCCAGCGATTGCGCCCACAGGAAAGCTGCCAGCACGGAAAGCTGTAGCTGGTTTTCACTGTCCCTTGGAACTGCATTCGCTGGTAGACAGACATTCGCGTTCTGCAACAGCTTTCGTTCGTAAAGGGGCAACACTGTGTATTTCTCTCTGGCAGAGCCCGGCTGCCAAATTCGAAACGTCCAGCGATTGTGCCCACAGGAAAGCTGCCAGCACGGAAAGCTGTAGCTGGTTTTCACTGTCCCTTGGAACTGCATTCGCTGGTAGACAGACATTTGCGTTCTGCAACAGATTTCGTGCGTAAAGGGGCAACACTGTGTATTTCTCTCTGGCAGAGCCCGGCTGCCAAATTCGAAACGTCCAGCGATTGCGCCCACAGGAAAGCTGCCAGCACGGAAAGCTGTAGCTGGTTTTCACTGTCCCTTGGAACTGCATTCGCTTGTAGACAGACATTCGCGTTCTGCAACAGCTTTCGTTCGTGAAGGGGCAACACTGTGTATTTCCTTCTGGCAGAGCCCGGCTGCCAAATTCGAAACGTCCAGCGATTGCGCCCACAGGAAAGCTGCCAGCACGGAAAGCTGTAGCTGGTTTTCACTGTCCCTTGGAACTGCATTCGCTGCTACACAGACATTCGCGTTCTGCAAAAGCTTTCGTTCGTAAAGGGGCAACACTGTGTATGTCTCTCTGGCGGAGCCCGGCTGCCAAATTCGAAACGTCCAGCGATTGCGCCCACAGGAAAGCTGCCAGCACGGAAAGCTGTAGCTGGTTTTCACTGTCCCTTGGAACTGCATTCGCTGGTAGACAGACATTCGCGTTCTGCAACAGCTTTCGTTCGTAAAGGGGCAACACTGTGTATTTCTCTCTGGCAGAGCCCGGCTGCCAAATTCGAAACGTCCAGCGATTGCGCCCACAGGAAAGCTGCCAGCACGGAAAGCTGTAGCTGGTTTTCACTGTCCCTTGGAACTGCATTCGCTAGTAGACAGACATTCGCGTTCTGCAAAAGCTTTCGTGCGTAAAGGGGCAACACTGTGTATGTCTCTCTCACAGAGCCCGGCTGCCAAATTCGAAACGTCCAGCGATTGCGCCCACAGGAAAGCTGCCAGCACGGAAAGCTGTAGCTGGTTTTCACTGTCCCTTGGAACTGCATTCGCTGCTACACAGACATTCGCGTTCTGCAACAGCTTTCGTTCGTAAAGGGGCAACACCGTGTATTTCTCTCTGGCAGAGCCCGGCTGCCAAATTCGAAACGTCCAGCGATTGCGCCCACAGGAAAGCTGCCAGCACGGAAAGCTGTAGCTGGTTTTCACTGTCCCTTGGAACTGCATTCGCTGGTAGACAGACATTCGCGTTCTGCAACAGCTTTCGTTCGTAAAGGGGCAACACTGTGTCTTTCTCTCTGGCAGAGCCCGGCTGCCAAATTCGAAACGTCCAGCGATTGTGCCCACAGGAAAGCTGCCAGCACGGAAAGCTGTAGCTGGTTTTCACTGTCCCTTGGAACTGCATTCGCTGGTAGACAGACATTCGCGTTCTGCAACAGCTTTCGTTCGTAAAGGGGCAACACTGTGTATTTCCTTCTAGCAGAGCCAGGCTGCCAAATTCGAAACGTCCAGCGATTGCGCCCACAGGAAAGCTGCCAGCACGGAAAGCTGTAGCTGGTTTTCACTGTCCCTTGGAACTGCATTCGCTGGTAGACAGACATTCGCGTTCTGCAACAGCTTTCGTTCGTAAAGGGGCAACACTGTGTATTTCTCTCTGGCAGAGCCCGGCTGCCAAATTCGAAACGTCCAGCGATTGTGCCCACAGGAAAGCTGCCAGCACGGAAAGCTGTAGCTGGTTTTCACTGTCCCTTGGAACTGCATTCGCTGGTAGACAGACATTCGCGTTCTGCAACAGATTTCGTGCGTAAAGGGGCAACACTGTGTATTTCTCTCTGGCAGAGCCCGGCTGCCAAATTCGAAACGTCCAGCGATTGCGCCCACAGGAAAGCTGCCAGCACGGAAAGCTGTAGCTGGTTTTCACTGTCCCTTGGAACTGCATTCGCTTGTAGACAGACATTCGCGTTCTGCAACAGCTTTCGTTCGTGAAGGGGCAACACTGTGTATTTCCTTCTGGCAGAGCCCGGCTGCCAAATTCGAAACGTCCAGCGATTGCGCCCACAGGAAAGCTGCCAGCACGGAAAGCTGTAGCTGGTTTTCACTGTCCCTTGGAACTGCATTCGCTGCTACACAGACATTCGCGTTCTGCAACAGCTTTCGTTCGTAAAGGGGCAACACTGTGTATTTCCTTCTGGCAGAGCCCGGCTGCCAAATTCGAAACGTCCAGCGATTGCGCCCACAGGAAAGCTGCCAGCACGGAAAGCTGTAGCTGGTTTTCACTGTCCCTTGGAACTGCATTCGCTGGTAGACAGACATTCGCGTTCTGCAACAGCTTTCGTGCGTAAAGGGGCAACACTGTGTATGTCTCTCTCGCAGAGCCCGGCTGCCAAATTCGAAACGTCCAGCGATTGCGCCCACAGGAAAGCTGCCAGCACGGAAAGCTGTAGCTGGTTTTCACTGTCCCGTGGAACTGCATTCGCTGGTAGACAGACATTCGCGTTCTGCAACAGCTTTCGTTCGTAAAGGGGCAACACTGTGTCTTTCTCTCTGGCAGAGCCCAGCTGCCAAATTCGAAACGTCCAGCGATTGCGCCCACAGGAAAGCTGCCAGCACGGAAAGCTGTAGCTGGTTTTCACTCTCCCTTGGAACTGCATTCGCTGGTAGACAGACATTCGCGTTCTGCAACAGCTTTCGTTCGTAAAGGGGCAACACTGTGTCTTTCTCTCTGGCAGAGCCCGGCTGCCAAATTCGAAACGTCCAGCGATTGCGCCCACAGGAAAGCTGCCAGCACGGAAAGCTGTAGCTGGTTTTCACTGTCCCTTGGAACTGCATTCGCTGCTACACAGACATTCGCGTTCTGCAACAGCTTTCGTTCGTAAAGGGGCAACACTGTGTATTTCTCTCTGGCGGAGCCCGGCTGCCAAATTCGAAACGTCCAGCGATTGCGCCCACAGGAAAGCTGCCAGCACGGAAAGCTGTAGCTGGTTTTCACTGTCCCTTGGAACTGCATTCGCTGGTAGACAGACATTCGCGTTCTGCAAAAGCTTTCGTTCGTAAAGGGGCAACACTGTGTCTTTCTCTCTGGCAGAGCCCGGCTGCCAAATTCGAAACGTCCAGCGATTGCGCCCACAGGAAAGCTGCCAGCACGGAAAGCTGTAGCTGGTTTTCACTGTCCCTTGGAACTGCATTCGCTGCTACACAGACATTCGCGTTCTGCAACAGCTTTCGTTCGTAAAGGGGCAACACTGTGTCTTTCTCTCTGGCGGAGCCCGGCTGCCAAATTCGAAACGTCCAGCGATTGCGCCCACAGGAAAGCTGCCAGCACGGAAAGCTGTAGCTGGTTTTCACTGTCCCTTGGAACTGCATTCGCTGGTAGACAGACATTCGCGTTCTGCAACAGCTTTCGTTCGTAAAGGGGCAACACTGTGTATTTCTCTCTGGCAGAGCCCGGCTGCCAAATTCGAAACGTCCAGCGATTGCGCCCACAGGAAAGCTGCCAGCACGGAAAGCTGTAGCTGGTTTTCACTGTCCCTTGGAACTGCATTCGCTGCTACACAGACATTCGCGTTCTGCAACAGCTTTCGTTCGTAAAGGGGCAACACTGTGTATTTCTCTCTGGCAGAGCCCGGCTGCCAAATTCGAAACGTCCAGCGATTGCGCCCACAGGAAAGCTGCCAGCACGGAAAGCTGTAGCTGGTTTTCACTGTCCCTTGGAACTGCATTCGCTGGTAGACAGACATTCGCGTTCTGCAACAGCTTTCGTTCGTAAAGGGGCAACACTGTGTATTTCTCTCTGGCAGAGCCCGGCTGCCAAATTCGAAACGTCCAGCGATTGCGCCCACAGGAAAGCTGCCAGCACGGAAAGCTGTAGCTGGTTTTCACTGTCCCTTGGAACTGCATTCGCTGCTACACAGACATTCGCGTTCTGCAACAGCTTTCGTTCGTAAAGGGGCAACACTGTGTATTTCCTTCTGGCAGAGCCCGGCTGCCAAATTCGAAACGTCCAGCGATTGCGCCCACAGGAAAGCTGCCAGCACGGAAAGCTGTAGCTGGTTTTCACTGTCCCTTGGAACTGCATTCGCTGGTAGACAGACATTCGCGTTCTGCAACAGCTTTCGTGCGTAAAGGGGCAACACTGTGTATGTCTCTCTCGCAGAGCCCGGCTGCCAAATTCGAAACGTCCAGCGATTGCGCCCACAGGAAAGCTGCCAGCACGGAAAGCTGTAGCTGGTTTTCACTGTCCCGTGGAACTGCATTCGCTGGTAGACAGACATTCGCGTTCTGCAACAGCTTTCGTTCGTAAAGGGGCAACACTGTGTCTTTCTCTCTGGCAGAGCCCAGCTGCCAAATTCGAAACGTCCAGCGATTGCGCCCACAGGAAAGCTGCCAGCACGGAAAGCTGTAGCTGGTTTTCACTCTCCCTTGGAACTGCATTCGCTGGTAGACAGACATTCGCGTTCTGCAACAGCTTTCGTTCGTAAAGGGGCAACACTGTGTCTTTCTCTCTGGCAGAGCCCGGCTGCCAAATTCGAAACGTCCAGCGATTGCGCCCACAGGAAAGCTGCCAGCACGGAAAGCTGTAGCTGGTTTTCACTGTCCCTTGGAACTGCATTCGCTGCTACACAGACATTCGCGTTCTGCAACAGCTTTCGTTCGTAAAGGGGCAACACTGTGTATTTCTCTCTGGCGGAGCCCGGCTGCCAAATTCGAAACGTCCAGCGATTGCGCCCACAGGAAAGCTGCCAGCACGGAAAGCTGTAGCTGGTTTTCACTGTCCCTTGGAACTGCATTCGCTGGTAGACAGACATTCGCGTTCTGCAAAAGCTTTCGTTCGTAAAGGGGCAACACTGTGTCTTTCTCTCTGGCAGAGCCCGGCTGCCAAATTCGAAACGTCCAGCGATTGCGCCCACAGGAAAGCTGCCAGCACGGAAAGCTGTAGCTGGTTTTCACTGTCCCTTGGAACTGCATTCGCTGCTACACAGACATTCGCGTTCTGCAACAGCTTTCGTTCGTAAAGGGGCAACACTGTGTCTTTCTCTCTGGCGGAGCCCGGCTGCCAAATTCGAAACGTCCAGCGATTGCGCCCACAGGAAAGCTGCCAGCACGGAAAGCTGTAGCTGGTTTTCACTGTCCCTTGGAACTGCATTCGCTGGTAGACAGACATTCGCGTTCTGCAACAGCTTTCGTTCGTAAAGGGGCAACACTGTGTATTTCTCTCTGGCAGAGCCCGGCTGCCAAATTCGAAACGTCCAGCGATTGCGCCCACAGGAAAGCTGCCAGCACGGAAAGCTGTAGCTGGTTTTCACTGTCCCTTGGAACTGCATTCGCTTGTAGACAGACATTCGCGTTCTGCAACAGCTTTCGTTCGTAAAGGGGCAACACTGTGTATTTCTCTCTGGCAGAGCCCGGCTGCCAAATTCGAAACGTCCAGCGATTGCGCCCACAGGAAAGCTGCCAGCACGGAAAGCTGTAGCTGGTTTTCACTGTCCCTTGGAACTGCATTCGCTGGTAGACAGACATTCGCGTTCTGCAACAGCTTTCGTTCGTAAAGGGGCAACACTGTGTATTTCTCTCTGGCAGAGCCCGGCTGCCAAATTCGAAACGTCCAGCGATTGCGCCCACAGGAAAGCTGCCAGCACGGAAAGCTGTAGCTGGTTTTCACTGTCCCTTGGAACTGCATTCGCTGCTACACAGACATTCCGTTCTGCAACAGCTTTCGTTCGTAAAGGGGCAACACTGTGTCTTTCTCTCTGGCGGAGCCCGGCTGCCAAATTCGAAACGTCCAGCGATTGCGCCCACAGGAAAGCTGCCAGCACGGAAAGCTGTAGCTGGTTTTCACTGTCCCTTGGAACTGCATTCGCTGGTAGACAGACATTCGCGTTCTGCAACAGCTTTCGTTCGTAAAGGGGCAACACTGTGTATGTCTCTCTGGCGGAGCCCGGCTGCCAAATTCGAAACGTCCAGCGATTGCGCCCACAGGAAAGCTGCCAGCACGGAAAGCTGTAGCTGGTTTTCACTGTCCCTTGGAACTGCATTCGCTGGTAGACAGACATTCGCGTTCTGCAATAGCTTTCGTTCGTAAAGGGGCAACACTGTGTATTTCTCTCTGGCAGAGCCCGGCTGCCAAATTCGAAACGTCCAGCGATTGCGCCCACAGGAAAGCTGCC
Source organism: Mycteria americana (assembly GCF_035582795.1). Classification (NCBI taxonomy): domain Eukaryota; kingdom Metazoa; phylum Chordata; class Aves; order Ciconiiformes; family Ciconiidae; genus Mycteria; species Mycteria americana. The sequence continues at coordinate 970,853 of NW_027445632.1, read as the reverse complement.
AGCACGGAAAGCTGTAGCTGGTTTTCACTGTCCCTTGGAACTGCATTCGCTAGTAGACAGACATTCGCGTTCTGCAAAAGCTTTCGTTCGTAAAGGGGCAACACTGTGTATGTCTCTCTCGCAGAGCCCGGCTGCCAAATTCGAAACGTCCAGCGATTGCGCCCACAGGAAAGCTGCCAGCACGGAAAGCTGTAGCTGGTTTTCACTGTCCCTTGGAACTGCATTCGCTGCTACACAGACATTCGCGTTCTGCAACAGCTTTCGTTCGTAAAGGGGCAACACCGTGTATTTCTCTCTGGCAGAGCCCGGCTGCCAAATTCGAAACGTCCAGCGATTGCGCCCACAGGAAAGCTGCCAGCACGGAAAGCTGTAGCTGGTTTTCACTGTCCCTTGGAACTGCATTCGCTGGTAGACAGACATTCGCGTTCTGCAACAGCTTTCGTTCGTAAAGGGGCAACACTGTGTCTTTCTCTCTGGCAGAGCCCGGCTGCCAAATTCGAAACGTCCAGCGATTGTGCCCACAGGAAAGCTGCCAGCACGGAAAGCTGTAGCTGGTTTTCACTGTCCCTTGGAACTGCATTCGCTGGTAGACAGACATTCGCGTTCTGCAAAAGCTTTCGTTCGTAAAGGGGCAACACTGTGTCTTTCTCTCTGGCAGAGCCCGGCTGCCAAATTCGAAACGTCCAGCGATTGCGCCCACAGGAAAGCTGCCAGCACGGAAAGCTGTAGCTGGTTTTCACTGTCCCTTGGAACTGCATTCGCTGGTAGACAGACATTCGCGTTCTGCAACAGCTTTCGTTCGTAAAGGGGCAACACTGTGTATTTCTCTCTGGCAGAGCCCGGCTGCCAAATTCGAAACGTCCAGCGATTGTGCCCACAGGAAAGCTGCCAGCACGGAAAGCTGTAGCTGGTTTTCACTGTCCCTTGGAACTGCATTCGCTGGTAGACAGACATTCGCGTTCTGCAACAGATTTCGTTCGTAAAGGGGCAACACTGTGTCTTTCTCTCTGGCAGAGCCCGGCTGCCAAATTCGAAACGTCCAGCGATTGCGCCCACAGGAAAGCTGCCAGCACGGAAAGCTGTAGCTGGTTTTCACTGTCCCTTGGAACTGCATTCGCTGGTAGACAGACATTCGCGTTCTGCAACAGCTTTCGTTCGTAAAGGGGCAACGCTATGTCTTTCTCTCTGGCAGAGCCCGGCTGCCAAATTCGAAACGTCCAGCGATTGCGCCCACAGGAAAGCTGCCAGCACGGAAAGCTGTAGCTGGTTTTCACTGTCCCTTGGAACTGCATTCGCTTGTAGACAGACATTCGCGTTCTGCAACAGCTTTCGTTCGTGAAGGGGCAACACTGTGTATTTCTCTCTTGCAGAGCCCGGCTGCCAAATTCGAAACGTCCAGCGATTGCGCCCACAGGAAAGCTGCCAGCACGGAAAGCTGTAGCTGGTTTTCACTGTCCCTTGGAACTGCATTCGCTGCTACACAGACATTCGCGTTCTGCAACAGCTTTCGTTCGTAAAGGGGCCACACTGTGTATTTCTCTCTGGCAGAGCCCGGCTGCCAAATTCGAAACGTCCAGCGATTGCGCCCACAGGAAAGCTGCCAGCACGGAAAGCTGTAGCTGGTTTTCAGTGTCCCTTGGAACTGCATTCGCTGGTAGACAGACATTCGCGTTCTGCAACAGCTTTCGTTCGTAAAGGGGCAACACTGCGTCTTTCTCTCTGGCAGAGCCCGGCTGCCAAATTCGAAACGTCCAGCGATTGCGCCCACAGGAAAGCTGCCAGCACGGAAAGCTGTAGCTGGTTTTCACTGTCCCTTGGAACTGCATTCGCTGGTAGACAGACATTCGCGTTCTGCAACAGCTTTCGTTCGTAAAGGGGCCACACTGTGTATTTCTCTCTGGCAGAGCCCGGCTGCCAAATTCGAAACGTCCAGCGATTGCGCCCACAGGAAAGCTGCCAGCACGGAAAGCTGTAGCTGGTTTTCAGTGTCCCTTGGAACTGCATTCGCTGGTAGACAGACATTCGCGTTCTGCAACAGCTTTCGTTCGTAAAGGGGCAACACTGTGTATTTCTCTCTGGCAGAGCCCGGCTGCCAAATTCGAAACGTCCAGCGATTGCGCCCACAGGAAAGCTGCCAGCACGGAAAGCTGTAGCTGGTTTTCACTGTCCCTTGGAACTGCATTCGCTGGTAGACAGACATTCGCGTTCTGCAACAGCTTTCATTCGTAAAGGGGCAACGCTATGTCTTTCTCTCTGGCAGAGCCCGGCTGCCAAATTCGAAACGTCCAGCGATTGCGCCCACAGGAAAGCTGCCAGCACGGAAAGCTGTAGCTGGTTTTCACTGTCCCTTGGAACTGCATTCGCTTGTAGACAGACATTCGCGTTCTGCAACAGCTTTCGTTCGTAAAGGGGCAACACTGTGTATTTCCTTCTGGCAGAGCCCGGCTGCCAAATTCGAAACGTCCAGCGATTGCGCCCACAGGAAAGCTGCCAGCACGGAAAGCTGTAGCTGGTTTTCACTGTCCCTTGGAACTGCATTCGCTGCTACACAGACATTCGCGTTCTGCAACAGCTTTCGTTCGTAAAGGGGCAACACTGTGTCTTTCTCTCTGGCGGAGCCCGGCTGCCAAATTCGAAACGTCCAGCGATTGCGCCCACAGGAAAGCTGCCAGCACGGAAAGCTGTAGCTGGTTTTCACTGTCCCTTGGAACTGCATTTGCTGCTACACAGACATTCGCGTTCTGCAACAGCTTTCGTTCGTAAAGGGGCAACACTGTGTCATTCTCTCTGGCGGAGCCCGGCTGCCAAATTCGAAACGTCCAGCGATTGCGCCCACAGGAAAGCTGCCAGCACGGAAAGCTGTAGCTGGTTTTCACTGTCCCTTGGAACTGCATTCGCTGCTACACAGACATTCGCGTTCTGCAACAACTTTCGTTCGTAAAGGGGCAACACTGTGTCTTTCTCTCTGGCAGAGCCCGGCTGCCAAATTCGAAACGTCCAGCGATTGCGCCCACAGGAAAGCTGCCAGCACGGTTAGCTGTAGCTGGATTTCACTGTCCCTTGGAACTGCATTCGCTGCTACACAGACATTCGCGTTCTGCAACAGCTTTCGTTCGTAAAGGGGCAACACTGTGTCTTTCTCTCTGGCAGAGCCCGGCTGCCAAATTCGAAACGTCCAGCGATTGCGCCCACAGGAAAGCTGCCAGCACGGAAAGCTGCAGCTGGTTTTCACTGTCCCTTGGAACTGCATTCGCTGGTAGACAGACATTCGCGTTCTGCAACAGCTTTCGTTCGTAAAGGGGCAACACTGTTTATTTCTCTCTGGCAGAGCCCGGCTGCCAAATTCGAAACGTCCAGCGATTGCGCCCACAGGAAAGCTGCCAGCACGGAAAGCTGTAGCTGGTTTTCACTGTCCCTTGGAACTGCATTCGCTGCTACACAGACATTCCGTTCTGCAACAGCTTTCGTTCGTAAAGGGGCAACACTGTGTATTTCTCTCTGGCAGAGCCCGGCTGCCAAATTCGAAACGTCCAGCGATTGCGCCCACAGGAAAGCTGCCAGCACGGAAAGCTGTAGCTGGTTTTCACTGTCCCTTGGAACTGCATTCGCTGCTACACATACATTCGCGTTTTGCAACAGCTTTCGTTCGTAAAGGGGCAACACTGTGTATTTCTCTCTGGCAGAGCCCGGCTGCCAAATTCGAAACGTCCAGCGATTGCGCCCACAGGAAAGCTGCCAGCACGGAAAGCTGTAGCTGGTTTTCACTGTCCCTTGGAACTGCATTCGCTGCTACACAGACAGTCGCGTTCTGCAACAGCTTTCGTTCGTAAAGGGGCAACACTGTGTATTTCTCTCTCGCAGAGCCCGGCTGCCAAATTCGAAACGTCCAGCGATTGCGCCCACAGGAAAGCTGCCAGCACGGAAAGCTGTAGCTGGTTTTCACTGTCCCTTGGAACTGCATTCGCTGGTAGACAGACATTCGCGTTCTGCAACAGCTTTCGTTCGTAAAGGGGCAACGCTATGTCTTTCTCTCTGGCAGAGCCCGGCTGCCAAATTCGAAACGTCCAGCGATTGCGCCCACAGGAAAGCTGCCAGCACGGAAAGCTGTAGCTGGTTTTCACTGTCCCTTGGAACTGCATTCGCTTGTAGACAGACATTCGCGTTCTGCAACAGCTTTCGTTCATGAAGGGGCAACACTGTGTATTTCTCTCTTGCAGAGCCCGGCTGCCAAATTCGAAACGTCCAGCGATTGCGCCCACAGGAAAGCTGCCAGCACGGAAAGCTGTAGCTGGTTTTCACTGTCCCTTGGAACTGCATTCGCTGCTACACAGACATTCGCGTTCTGCAACAGCTTTCGTTCGTAAAGGGGCAACACTGTGTATTTCCTTCTGGCAGAGCCCGGCTGCCAAATTCGAAACGTCCAGCGATTGCGCCCACAGGAAAGCTGCCAGCACGGAAAGCTGTAGCTGGTTTTCAGTGTCCCTTGGAACTGCATTCGCTGGTAGACAGACATTCGCGTTCTGCAACAGCTTTCGTTCGTAAAGGGGCAACACTGTGTCTTTCTCTCTGGCAGAGCCCGGCTGCCAAATTCGAAACGTCCAGCGATTGCGCCCACAGGAAAGCTGCCAGCACGGAAAGCTGTAGCTGGTTTTCACTGTCCCTTGGAACTGCATTCGCTGGTAGACAGACATTCGCGTTCTGCAACAGCTTTCGTTCGTAAAGGGGCCACACTGTGTATTTCTCTCTGGCAGAGCCCGGCTGCCAAATTCGAAACGTCCAGCGATTGCGCCCACAGGAAAGCTGCCAGCACGGAAAGCTGTAGCTGGTTTTCAGTGTCCCTTGGAACTGCATTCGCTGGTAGACAGACATTCGCGTTCTGCAACAGCTTTCGTTCGTAAAGGGGCAACACTGTGTCTTTCTCTCTGGCAGAGCCCGGCTGCCAAATTCGAAACGTCCAGCGATTGCGCCCACAGGAAAGCTGCCAGCACGGAAAGCTGTAGCTGGTTTTCACTGTCCCTTGGAACTGCATTCGCTGCTACACAGACATTCGCGTTCTGCAACAGCTTTCATTCGTAAAGGGGCAACGCTATGTCTTTCTCTCTGGCAGAGCCCGGCTGCCAAATTCGAAACGTCCAGCGATTGCGCCCACAGGAAAGCTGCCAGCACGGAAAGCTGTAGCTGGTTTTCACTGTCCCTTGGAACTGCATTCGCTTGTAGACAGACATTCGCGTTCTGCAACAGCTTTCGTTCGTAAAGGGGCAACACTGTGTATTTCCTTCTGGCAGAGCCCGGCTGCCAAATTCGAAACGTCCAGCGATTGCGCCCACAGGAAAGCTGCCAGCACGGAAAGCTGTAGCTGGTTTTCACTGTCCCTTGGAACTGCATTCGCTGCTACACAGACATTCGCGTTCTGCAACAGCTTTCGTTCGTAAAGGGGCAACACTGTGTCTTTCTCTCTGGCGGAGCCCGGCTGCCAAATTCGAAACGTCCAGCGATTGCGCCCACAGGAAAGCTGCCAGCACGGAAAGCTGTAGCTGGTTTTCACTGTCCCTTGGAACTGCATTTGCTGCTACACAGACATTCGCGTTCTGCAACAGCTTTCGTTCGTAAAGGGGCAACACTGTGTCATTCTCTCTGGCGGAGCCCGGCTGCCAAATTCGAAACGTCCAGCGATTGCGCCCACAGGAAAGCTGCCAGCACGGAAAGCTGTAGCTGGTTTTCACTGTCCCTTGGAACTGCATTTGCTGCTACACAGACATTCGCGTTCTGCAACAGCTTTCGTTCGTAAAGGGGCAACACTGTGTCATTCTCTCTGGCGGAGCCCGGCTGCCAAATTCGAAACGTCCAGCGATTGCGCCCACAGGAAAGCTGCCAGCACGGAAAGCTGTAGCTGGTTTTCACTGTCCCTTGGAACTGCATTCGCTGCTACACAGACATTCGCGTTCTGCAACAACTTTCGTTCGTAAAGGGGCAACACTGTGTCTTTCTCTCTGGCAGAGCCCGGCTGCCAAATTCGAAACGTCCAGCGATTGCGCCCACAGGAAAGCTGCCAGCACGGAAAGCTGCAGCTGGTTTTCACTGTCCCTTGGAACTGCATTCGCTGGTAGACAGACATTCGCGTTCTGCAACAGCTTTCGTTCGTAAAGGGGCAACACTGTGTATTTCTCTCTGGCAGAGCCCGGCTGCCAAATTCGAAACGTCCAGCGATTGCGCCCACAGGAAAGCTGCCAGCACGGAAAGCTGTAGCTGGTTTTCACTGTCCCTTGGAACTGCATTCGCTGCTACACAGACATTCCGTTCTGCAACAGCTTTCGTTCGTAAAGGGGCAACACTGTGTATTTCTCTCTGGCAGAGCCCGGCTGCCAAATTCGAAACGTCCAGCGATTGCGCCCACAGGAAAGCTGCCAGCACGGAAAGCTGTAGCTGGTTTTCACTGTCCCTTGGAACTGCATTCGCTGCTACACATACATTCGGGTTTTGCAACAGCTTTCGTTCGTAAAGGGGCAACACTGTGTCTTTCTCTCTGGCAGAGCCCGGCTGCCAAATTCGAAACGTCCAGCGATTGCGCCCACAGGAAAGCTGCCAGCACGGAAAGCTGTAGCTGGTTTTCACTGTCCCTTGGAACTGCATTCGCTGGTAGACAGACATTCGTGTTCTGCAACAGCTTTCGTTCGTAAAGGGGCAACACTGTGTCTTTCTCTCTGGCAGAGCCCGGCTGCCAAATTCGAAACGTCCAGCGATTGCGCCCACAGGAAAGCTGCCAGCACGGAAAGCTGTAGCTGGTTTTCACTGTCCCTTGGAACTGCATTCGCTGCTACACAGACATTCGCGTTCTGCAACAGCTTTCGTGCGTAAAGGGGCAACACTGTGTCTTTCTCTCTTGCAGAGCCCGGCTGCCAAATTCGAAACGTCCAGCGATTGCGCCCACAGGAAAGCTGCCAGCACGGAAAGCTGTAGCTGGTTTTCACTGTCCCTTGGAACTGCATTCGCTGGTAGACAGACATTCGCGTTCTGCAACAGCTTTCGTTCGTAAAGGGGCAACACTGTGTATTTCTCTCTGGCAGAGCCCGGCTGCCAAATTCGAAACGTCCAGCGATTGCGCCCACAGGAAAGCTGCCAGCACGGAAAGCTGTAGCTGGTTTTCACTGTCCCTTGGAACTGCATTCGCTGGTAGACAGACATTCGCGTTCTGCAACAGCTTTCGTTCGTAAAGGGGCAACACTGTGTATTTCTCTCTGGCAGAGCCCGGCTGCCAAATTCGAAACGTCCAGCGATTGCGCCCACAGGAAAGCTGCCAGCACGGAAAGCTGTAGCTGGTTTTCACTGTCCCTTGGAACTGCATTCGCTGGTAGACAGACATTCGCGTTCTGCAAAAGCTTTCGTTCGTAAAGGGGCAACACTGTGTCTTTCTCTCTGGCAGAGCCCGGCTGCCAAATTCGAAACGTCCAGCGATTGCGCCCACAGGAAAGCTGCCAGCACGGAAAGCTGTAGCTGGTTTTCACTGTCCCTTGGAACTGCATTCGCTGGTAGACAGACATTCGCGTTCTGCAACAGCTTTCGTTCGTAAAGGGGCAACGCTATGTCTTTCTCTCTGGCAGAGCCCGGCTGCCAAATTCGAAACGTCCAGCGATTGCGCCCACAGGAAAGCTGCCAGCACGGAAAGCTGTAGCTGGTTTTCACTGTCCCTTGGAACTGCATTCGCTGCTACACAGACATTCGCGTTCTGCAACAGCTTTCGTTCGTAAAGGGGCAACACTGTGTCATTCTCTCTGGCGGAGCCCGGCTGCCAAATTCGAAACGTCCAGCGATTGCGCCCACAGGAAAGCTGCCAGCACGGAAAGCTGTAGCTGGTTTTCACTGTCCCTTGGAACTGCATTCGCTGCTACACAGACATTCGCGTTCTGCAACAACTTTCGTTCGTAAAGGGGCAACACTGTGTCTTTCTCTCTGGCAGAGCCCGGCTGCCAAATTCGAAACGTCCAGCGATTGCGCCCACAGGAAAGCTGCCAGCACGGAAAGCTGCAGCTGGTTTTCACTGTCCCTTGGAACTGCATTCGCTGGTAGGCAGACATTCGCGTTCTGCAACAGCTTTCGTTCGTAAAGGGGCAACACTGTGTATTTCCTTCTGGCAGAGCCCGGCTGCCAAATTCGAAACGTCCAGCGATTGCGCCCACAGGAAAGCTGCCAGCACGGAAAGCTGTAGCTGGTTTTCACTGTCCCTTGGAACTGCATTCGCTGCTACACAGACATTCCGTTCTGCAACAGCTTTCGTTCGTAAAGGGGCAACACTGTGTATTTCTCTCTGGCAGAGCCCGGCTGCCAAATTCGAAACGTCCAGCGATTGCGCCCACAGGAAAGCTGCCAGCACGGAAAGCTGTAGCTGGTTTTCACTGTCCCTTGGAACTGCATTCGCTGCTACACAGACATTCGCGTTCTGCAACAGCTTTCGTTCGTAAAGGGGCAACACTGTGTATTTCCTTCTGGCAGAGCCCGGCTGCCAAATTCGAAACGTCCAGCGATTGCGCCCACAGGAAAGCTGCCAGCACGGAAAGCTGTAGCTGGTTTTCACTGTCCCTTGGAACTGCATTCGCTGGTAGACAGACATTCGCGTTCTGCAACAGCTTTCGTGCGTAAAGGGGCAACACTGTGTATGTCTCTCTCGCAGAGCCCGGCTGCCAAATTCGAAACGTCCAGCGATTGCGCCCACAGGAAAGCTGCCAGCACGGAAAGCTGTAGCTGGTTTTCACTGTCCCGTGGAACTGCATTCGCTGGTAGACAGACATTCGCGTTCTGCAACAGCTTTCGTTCGTAAAGGGGCAACACTGTGTCTTTCTCTCTGGCAGAGCCCAGCTGCCAAATTCGAAACGTCCAGCGATTGCGCCCACAGGAAAGCTGCCAGCACGGAAAGCTGTAGCTGGTTTTCACTCTCCCTTGGAACTGCATTCGCTGGTAGACAGACATTCGCGTTCTGCAACAGCTTTCGTTCGTAAAGGGGCAACACTGTGTCTTTCTCTCTGGCAGAGCCCGGCTGCCAAATTCGAAACGTCCAGCGATTGCGCCCACAGGAAAGCTGCCAGCACGGAAAGCTGTAGCTGGTTTTCACTGTCCCTTGGAACTGCATTCGCTGCTACACAGACATTCGCGTTCTGCAACAGCTTTCGTTCGTAAAGGGGCAACACTGTGTCTTTCTCTCTGGCGGATCCCGGCTGCCAAATTCGAAACGTCCAGCGATTGCGCCCACAGGAAAGCTGCCAGCACGGAAAGCTGTAGCTGGTTTTCACTGTACCTTGGAACTGCATTCGCTGCTACACAGACATTCGCGTTCTGCAACAGCTTTCGTTCGTAAAGGGGCAACACTGTGTATTTCTCTCTGGCGGAGCCCGGCTGCCAAATTCGAAACGTCCAGCGATTGCGCCCACAGGAAAGCTGCCAGCACGGAAAGCTGTAGCTGGTTTTCACTGTCCCTTGGAACTGCATTCGCTGGTAGACAGACATTCGCGTTCTGCAAAAGCTTTCGTTCGTAAAGGGGCAACACTGTGTCTTTCTCTCTGGCAGAGCCCGGCTGCCAAATTCGAAACGTCCAGCGATTGCGCCCACAGGAAAGCTGCCAGCACGGAAAGCTGTAGCTGGTTTTCACTGTCCCTTGGAACTGCATTCGCTGCTACACAGACATTCGCGTTCTGCAACAGCTTTCGTTCGTAAAGGGGCAACACTGTGTCTTTCTCTCTGGCGGAGCCCGGCTGCCAAATTCGAAACGTCCAGCGATTGCGCCCACAGGAAAGCTGCCAGCACGGAAAGCTGTAGCTGGTTTTCACTGTCCCTTGGAACTGCATTCGCTGGTAGGCAGACATTCGCGTTCTGCAACAGCTTTCGTTCGTAAAGGGGCAACACTGTGTCTTTCTCTCTGGCGGAGCCCGGCTGCCAAATTCGAAACGTCCAGCGATTGCGCCCACAGGAAAGCTGCCAGCACGGAAAGCTGTAGCTGGTTTTCACTGTCCCTTGGAACTGCATTCGCTGGTAGACAGACATTCGCGTTCTGCAACAGCTTTCGTTCGTAAAGGGGCAACACTGTGTATTTCTCTCTGGCAGAGCCCGGCTGCCAAATTCGAAACGTCCAGCGATTGCGCCCACAGGAAAGCTGCCAGCACGGAAAGCTGTAGCTGGTTTTCACTGTCCCTTGGAACTGCATTCGCTGGTAGACAGACATTCGCGTTCTGCAACAGCTTTCGTTCGTAAAGGGGCAACACTGTGTATTTCTCTCTCGGAGAGCCCGGGTGCCAAATTCGAAACGTCCAGCGATTGCGCCCACAGGAAAGCTGCCAGCACGGAAAGCTGTAGCTGGTTTTCACTGTCCCTTGGAACTGCATTCGCTGGTAGACAGACATTCGCGTTCTGCAACAGCTTTCGTTCGTAAAGGGGCAACACTGTGTATTTCTCTCTGGCAGAGCCCGGCTGCCAAATTCGAAACGTCCAGCGATTGCGCCCACAGGAAAGCTGCCAGCACGGAAAGCTGTAGCTGGTTTTCACTGTCCCTTGGAACTGCATTCGCTGCTACACAGACATTCCGTTCTGCAACAGCTTTCGTTCGTAAAGGGGCAACACTGTGTCTTTCTCTCTGGCGGAGCCCGGCTGCCAAATTCGAAACGTCCAGCGATTGCGCCCACAGGAAAGCTGCCAGCACGGAAAGCTGTAGCTGGTTTTCACTGTCCCTTGGAACTGCATTCGCTGGTAGACAGACATTCGCGTTCTGCAACAGCTTTCGTTCGTAAAGGGGCAACACTCTGTATGTCTCTCTGGCGGAGCCCGGCTGCCAAATTCGAAACGTCCAGCGATTGCGCCCACAGGAAAGCTGCCAGCACGGAAAGCTGTAGCTGGTTTTCACTGTCCCTTGGAACTGCATTCGCTGGTAGACAGACATTCGCGTTCTGCAACAGCTTTCGTTCGTAAAGGGGCAACACTGTGTATTTCTCTCTGGCAGAGCCCGGCTGCCAAATTCGAAACGTCCAGCGATTGCGCCCACAGGAAAGCTGCCAGCACGGAAAGCTGTAGCTGGTTTTCACTGTCCCTTGGAACTGCATTCGCTAGTAGACAGACATTCGCATTCTGCAAAAGCTTTCGTGCGTAAAGGGGCAACACTGTGTATGTCTCTCTCGCAGAGCCCGGCTGCCAAATTCGAAACGTCCAGCGATTGCGCCCACAGGAAAGCTGCCAGCACGGAAAGCTGTAGCTGGTTTTCACTGTCCCTTGGAACTGCATTCGCTGCTACACAGACATTCGCGTTCTGCAACAGCTTTCGTTCGTAAAGGGGCAACACCGTGTATTTCTCTCTGGCAGAGCCCGGCTGCCAAATTCGAAACGTCCAGCGATTGCGCCCACAGGAAAGCTGCCAGCACGGAAAGCTGTAGCTGGTTTTCACTGTCCCTTGGAACTGCATTCGCTGGTAGACAGACATTCGCGTTCTGCAACAGCTTTCGTTCGTAAAGGGGCAACACTGTGTCTTTCTCTCTGGCAGAGCCCGGCTGCCAAATTCGAAACGTCCAGCGATTGTGCCCACAGGAAAGCTGCCAGCACGGAAAGCTGTAGCTGGTTTTCACTGTCCCTTGGAACTGCATTCGCTGGTAGACAGACATTCGCGTTCTGCAACAGCTTTCGTTCGTAAAGGGGCAACACTGTGTATTTCCTTCTAGCAGAGCCAGGCTGCCAAATTCGAAACGTCCAGCGATTGCGCCCACAGGAAAGCTGCCAGCACGGAAAGCTGTAGCTGGTTTTCACTGTCCCTTGGAACTGCATTCGCTGGTAGACAGACATTCGCGTTCTGCAACAGCTTTCGTTCGTAAAGGGGCAACACTGTGTATTTCTCTCTGGCAGAGCCCGGCTGCCAAATTCGAAACGTCCAGCGATTGTGCCCACAGGAAAGCTGCCAGCACGGAAAGCTGTAGCTGGTTTTCACTGTCCCTTGGAACTGCATTCGCTGGTAGACAGACATTTGCGTTCTGCAACAGATTTCGTGCGTAAAGGGGCAACACTGTGTATTTCTCTCTGGCAGAGCCCGGCTGCCAAATTCGAAACGTCCAGCGATTGCGCCCACAGGAAAGCTGCCAGCACGGAAAGCTGTAGCTGGTTTTCACTGTCCCTTGGAACTGCATTCGCTTGTAGACAGACATTCGCTTTCTGCAACAGCTTTCGTTCGTGAAGGGGCAACACTGTGTATTTCCTTCTGGCAGAGCCCGGCTGCCAAATTCGAAACGTCCAGCGATTGCGCCCACAGGAAAGCTGCCAGCACGGAAAGCTGTAGCTGGTTTTCACTGTCCCTTGGAACTGCATTCGCTGCTACACAGACATTCGCGTTCTGCAAAAGCTTTCGTTCGTAAAGGGGCAACACTGTGTATGTCTCTCTGGCGGAGCCCGGCTGCCAAATTCGAAACGTCCAGCGATTGCGCCCACAGGAAAGCTGCCAGCACGGAAAGCTGTAGCTGGTTTTCACTGTCCCTTGGAACTGCATTCGCTGGTAGACAGACATTCGCGTTCTGCAACAGCTTTCGTTCGTAAAGGGGCAACACTGTGTATTTCTCTCTGGCAGAGCCCGGCTGCCAAATTCGAAACGTCCAGCGATTGCGCCCACAGGAAAGCTGCCAGCACGGAAAGCTGTAGCTGGTTTTCACTGTCCCTTGGAACTGCATTCGCTAGTAGACAGACATTCGCGTTCTGCAAAAGCTTCCGTGCGTAAAGGGGCAACACTGTGTATGTCTCTCTCGCAGAGCCCGGCTGCCAAATTCGAAACGTCCAGCGATTGCGCCCACAGGAAAGCTGCCAGCACGGAAAGCTGTAGCTGGTTTTCACTGTCCCTTGGAACTGCATTCGCTTGTAGACAGACATTCGCTTTCTGCAACAGCTTTCGTTCGTGAAGGGGCAACACTGTGTATTTCCTTCTGGCAGAGCCCGGCTGCCAAATTCGAAACGTCCAGCGATTGCGCCCACAGGAAAGCTGCCAGCACGGAAAGCTGTAGCTGGTTTTCACTGTCCCTTGGAACTGCATTCGCTGCTACACAGACATTCGCGTTCTGCAAAAGCTTTCGTTCGTAAAGGGGCAACACTGTGTATGTCTCTCTGGCGGAGCCCGGCTGCCAAATTCGAAACGTCCAGCGATTGCGCCCACAGGAAAGCTGCCAGCACGGAAAGCTGTAGCTGGTTTTCACTGTCCCTTGGAACTGCATTCGCTGGTAGACAGACATTCGCGTTCTGCAACAGCTTTCGTTCGTAAAGGGGCAACACTGTGTATTTCTCTCTGGCAGAGCCCGGCTGCCAAATTCGAAACGTCCAGCGATTGCGCCCACAGGAAAGCTGCCAGCACGGAAAGCTGTAGCTGGTTTTCACTGTCCCTTGGAACTGCATTCGCTAGTAGACAGACATTCGCGTTCTGCAAAAGCTTTCGTGCGTAAAGGGGCAACACTGTGTATGTCTCTCTCGCAGAGCCCGGCTGCCAAATTCGAAACGTCCAGCGATTGCGCCCACAGGAAAGCTGCCAGCACGGAAAGCTGTAGCTGGTTTTCACTGTCCCTTGGAACTGCATTCGCTGCTACACAGACATTCGCGTTCTGCAACAGCTTTCGTTCGTAAAGGGGCAACACCGTGTATTTCTCTCTGGCAGAGCCCGGTTGCCAAATTCGAAACGTCCAGCGATTGCGCCCACAGGAAAGCTGCCAGCACGGAAAGCTGTAGCTGGTTTTCACTGTCCCTTGGAACTGCATTCGCTGGTAGACAGACATTCGCGTTCTGCAACAGCTTTCGTTCGTAAAGGGGCAACACTGTGTCTTTCTCTCTGGCAGAGCCCGGCTGCCAAATTCGAAACGTCCAGCGATTGTGCCCACAGGAAAGCTGCCAGCACGGAAAGCTGTAGCTCGTTTTCACTGTCCCTTGGAACTGCATTCGCTGGTAGACAGACATTCGCGTTCTGCAACAGCTTTCGTTCGTAAAGGGGCAACACTGTGTATTTCCTTCTAGCAGAGCCAGGCTGCCAAATTCGAAACGTCCAGCGATTGCGCCCACAGGAAAGCTGCCAGCACGGAAAGCTGTAGCTGGTTTTCACTGTCCCTTGGAACTGCATTCGCTGGTAGACAGACATTCGCGTTCTGCAAAAGCTTTCGTTCGTAAAGGGGCAACACTGTGTCTTTCTCTCTGGCAGAGCCCGGCTGCCAAATTCGAAACGTCCAGCGATTGCGCCCACAGGAAAGCTGCCAGCACGGAAAGCTGTAGCTGGTTTTCACTGTCCCTTGGAACTGCATTCGCTGCTACACAGACATTCGCGTTCTGCAACAGCTTTCGTTCGTAAAGGGGCAACACTGTGTCTTTCTCTCTGGCAGAGCCCGGCTGCCAAATTCGAAACGTCCAGCGATTGCGCCCACAGGAAAGCTGCCAGCACGGAAAGCTGTAGCTGGTTTTCACTGTCCCTTGGAACTGCATTCGCTGGTAGACAGACATTCGCGTTCTGCAACAGCTTTCGTTCGTAAAGGGGCAACACTGTGTCTTTCTCTCTGGCGGAGCCCGGCTGCCAAATTCGAAACGTCCAGCGATTGCGCCCACAGGAAAGCTGCCAGCACGGAAAGCTGTAGCTGGTTTTCACTGTCCCTTGGAACTGCATTCGCTGGTAGACAGACATTCGCGTTCTGCAACAGCTTTCGTTCGTAAAGGGGCAACACTGTGTATTTCTCTCTGGCAGAGCCCGGCTGCCAAATTCGAAACGTCCAGCGATTGCGCCCACAGGAAAGCTGCCAGCACGGAAAGCTGTAGCTGGTTTTCACTGTCCCTTGGAACTGCATTCGCTGGTAGACAGACATTCGCGTTCTGCAACAGCTTTCGTTCGTAAAGGGGCAACACTGTGTATTTCTCTCTCGGAGAGCCCGGCTGCCAAATTCGAAACGTCCAGCGATTGCGCCCACAGGAAAGCTGCCAGCACGGAAAGCTGTAGCTGGTTTTCACTGTCCCTTGGAACTGCATTCGCTGGTAGACAGACATTCGCGTTCTGCAACAGCTTTCGTTCGTAAAGGGGCAACACTGTGTATTTCTCTCTGGCAGAGCCCGGCTGCCAAATTCGAAACGTCCAGCGATTGCGCCCACAGGAAAGCTGCCAGCACGGAAAGCTGTAGCTGGTTTTCACTGTCCCTTGGAACTGCATTCGCTGCTACACAGACATTCCGTTCTGCAACAGCTTTCGTTCGTAAAGGGGCAACACTGTGTCTTTCTCTCTGGCGGAGCCCGGCTGCCAAATTCGAAACGTCCAGCGATTGCGCCCACAGGAAAGCTGCCAGCACGGAAAGCTGTAGCTGGTTTTCACTGTCCCTTGGAACTGCATTCGCTGGTAGACAGACATTCGCGTTCTGCAACAGCTTTCGTTCGTAAAGGGGCAACACTGTGTATGTCTCTCTGGCGGAGCCCGGCTGCCAAATTCGAAACGTCCAGCGATTGCGCCCACAGGAAAGCTGCCAGCACGGAAAGCTGTAGCTGGTTTTCACTGTCCCTTGGAACTGCATTCGCTGGTAGACAGACATTCGCGTTCTGCAACAGCTTTCGTTCGTAAAGGGGCAACACTGTGTATTTCTCTCTGGCAGAGCCCGGCTGCCAAATTCGAAACGTCCAGCGATTGCGCCCACAGGAAAGCTGCCAGCACGGAAAGCTGTAGCTGGTTTTCACTGTCCCTTGGAACTGCATTCGCTAGTAGACAGACATTCGCGTTCTGCAAAAGCTTTCGTGCGTAAAGGGGCAACACTGTGTATGTCTCTCTCGCAGAGCCCGGCTGCCAAATTCGAAACGTCCAGCGATTGCGCCCACAGGAAAGCTGCCAGCACGGAAAGCTGTAGCTGGTTTTCACTGTCCCTTGGAACTGCATTCGCTGCTACACAGACATTCGCGTTCTGCAACAGCTTTCGTTCGTAAAGGGGCAACACCGTGTATTTCTCTCTGGCAGAGCCCGGCTGCCAAATTCGAAACGTCCAGCGATTGCGCCCACAGGAAAGCTGCCAGCACGGAAAGCTGTAGCTGGTTTTCACTGTCCCTTGGAACTGCATTCGCTGGTAGACAGACATTCGCGTTCTGCAACAGCTTTCGTTCGTAAAGGGGCAACACTGTGTCTTTCTCTCTGGCAGAGCCCGGCTGCCAAATTCGAAACGTCCAGCGATTGTGCCCACAGGAAAGCTGCCAGCACGGAAAGCTGTAGCTGGTTTTCACTGTCCCTTGGAACTGCATTCGCTGGTAGACAGACATTCGCGTTCTGCAACAGCTTTCGTTCGTAAAGGGGCAACACTGTGTATTTCCTTCTAGCAGAGCCAGGCTGCCAAATTCGAAACGTCCAGCGATTGCGCCCACAGGAAAGCTGCCAGCACGGAAAGCTGTAGCTGGTTTTCACTGTCCCTTGGAACTGCATTCGCTGGTAGACAGACATTCGCGTTCTGCAACAGCTTTCGTTCGTAAAGGGGCAACACTGTGTATTTCTCTCTGGCAGAGCCCGGCTGCCAAATTCGAAACGTCCAGCGATTGTGCCCACAGGAAAGCTGCCAGCACGGAAAGCTGTAGCTGGTTTTCACTGTCCCTTGGAACTGCATTCGCTGGTAGACAGACATTTGCGTTCTGCAACAGATTTCGTGCGTAAAGGGGCAACACTGTGTATTTCTCTCTGGCAGAGCCCGGCTGCCAAATTCGAAACGTCCAGCGATTGCGCCCACAGGAAAGCTGCCAGCACGGAAAGCTGTAGCTGGTTTTCACTGTCCCTTGGAACTGCATTCGCTTGTAGACAGACATTCGCGTTCTGCAACAGCTTTCGTTCGTGAAGGGGCAACACTGTGTATTTCCTTCTGGCAGAGCCCGGCTGCCAAATTCGAAACGTCCAGCGATTGCGCCCACAGGAAAGCTGCCAGCACGGAAAGCTGTAGCTGGTTTTCACTGTCCCTTGGAACTGCATTCGCTGCTACACAGACATTCGCGTTCTGCAAAAGCTTTCGTTCGTAAAGGGGCAACACTGTGTATGTCTCTCTGGCGGAGCCCGGCTGCCAAATTCGAAACGTCCAGCGATTGCGCCCACAGGAAAGCTGCCAGCACGGAAAGCTGTAGCTGGTTTTCACTGTCCCTTGGAACTGCATTCGCTGGTAGACAGACATTCGCGTTCTGCAACAGCTTTCGTTCGTAAAGGGGCAACACTGTGTATTTCTCTCTGGCAGAGCCCGGCTGCCAAATTCGAAACGTCCAGCGATTGCGCCCACAGGAAAGCTGCCAGCACGGAAAGCTGTAGCTGGTTTTCACTGTCCCTTGGAACTGCATTCGCTAGTAGACAGACATTCGCGTTCTGCAAAAGCTTTCGTGCGTAAAGGGGCAACACTGTGTATGTCTCTCTCACAGAGCCCGGCTGCCAAATTCGAAACGTCCAGCGATTGCGCCCACAGGAAAGCTGCCAGCACGGAAAGCTGTAGCTGGTTTTCACTGTCCCTTGGAACTGCATTCGCTGCTACACAGACATTCGCGTTCTGCAACAGCTTTCGTTCGTAAAGGGGCAACACCGTGTATTTCTCTCTGGCAGAGCCCGGCTGCCAAATTCGAAACGTCCAGCGATTGCGCCCACAGGAAAGCTGCCAGCACGGAAAGCTGTAGCTGGTTTTCACTGTCCCTTGGAACTGCATTCGCTGGTAGACAGACATTCGCGTTCTGCAACAGCTTTCGTTCGTAAAGGGGCAACACTGTGTCTTTCTCTCTGGCAGAGCCCGGCTGCCAAATTCGAAACGTCCAGCGATTGTGCCCACAGGAAAGCTGCCAGCACGGAAAGCTGTAGCTGGTTTTCACTGTCCCTTGGAACTGCATTCGCTGGTAGACAGACATTCGCGTTCTGCAACAGCTTTCGTTCGTAAAGGGGCAACACTGTGTATTTCCTTCTAGCAGAGCCAGGCTGCCAAATTCGAAACGTCCAGCGATTGCGCCCACAGGAAAGCTGCCAGCACGGAAAGCTGTAGCTGGTTTTCACTGTCCCTTGGAACTGCATTCGCTGGTAGACAGACATTCGCGTTCTGCAAAAGCTTTCGTTCGTAAAGGGGCAACACTGTGTATTTCTCTCTGGCAGAGCCCGGCTGCCAAATTCGAAACGTCCAGCGATTGTGCCCACAGGAAAGCTGCCAGCACGGAAAGCTGTAGCTGGTTTTCACTGTCCCTTGGAACTGCATTCGCTGGTAGACAGACATTCGCGTTCTGCAACAGATTTCGTGCGTAAAGGGGCAACACTGTGTATTTCTCTCTGGCAGAGCCCGGCTGCCAAATTCGAAACGTCCAGCGATTGCGCCCACAGGAAAGCTGCCAGCACGGAAAGCTGTAGCTGGTTTTCACTGTCCCTTGGAACTGCATTCGCTTGTAGACAGACATTCGCGTTCTGCAACAGCTTTCGTTCGTGAAGGGGCAACACTGTGTATTTCCTTCTGGCAGAGCCCGGCTGCCAAATTCGAAACGTCCAGCGATTGCGCCCACAGGAAAGCTGCCAGCACGGAAAGCTGTAGCTGGTTTTCACTGTCCCTTGGAACTGCATTCGCTGCTACACAGACATTCGCGTTCTGCAACAGCTTTCGTTCGTAAAGGGGCAACACTGTGTATTTCCTTCTGGCAGAGCCCGGCTGCCAAATTCGAAACGTCCAGCGATTGCGCCCACAGGAAAGCTGCCAGCACGGAAAGCTGTAGCTGGTTTTCACTGTCCCTTGGAACTGCATTCGCTGGTAGACAGACATTCGCGTTCTGCAACAGCTTTCGTGCGTAAAGGGGCAACACTGTGTATGTCTCTCTCGCAGAGCCCGGCTGCCAAATTCGAAACGTCCAGCGATTGCGCCCACAGGAAAGCTGCCAGCACGGAAAGCTGTAGCTGGTTTTCACTGTCCCGTGGAACTGCATTCGCTGGTAGACAGACATTCGCGTTCTGCAACAGCTTTCGTTCGTAAAGGGGCAACACTGTGTCTTTCTCTCTGGCAGAGCCCAGCTGCCAAATTCGAAACGTCCAGCGATTGCGCCCACAGGAAAGCTGCCAGCACGGAAAGCTGTAGCTGGTTTTCACTCTCCCTTGGAACTGCATTCGCTGGTAGACAGACATTCGCGTTCTGCAACAGCTTTCGTTCGTAAAGGGGCAACACTGTGTCTTTCTCTCTGGCAGAGCCCGGCTGCCAAATTCGAAACGTCCAGCGATTGCGCCCACAGGAAAGCTGCCAGCACGGAAAGCTGTAGCTGGTTTTCACTGTCCCTTGGAACTGCATTCGCTGCTACACAGACATTCGCGTTCTGCAACAGCTTTCGTTCGTAAAGGGGCAACACTGTGTATTTCTCTCTGGCGGAGCCCGGCTGCCAAATTCGAAACGTCCAGCGATTGCGCCCACAGGAAAGCTGCCAGCACGGAAAGCTGTAGCTGGTTTTCACTGTCCCTTGGAACTGCATTCGCTGGTAGACAGACATTCGCGTTCTGCAAAAGCTTTCGTTCGTAAAGGGGCAACACTGTGTCTTTCTCTCTGGCAGAGCCCGGCTGCCAAATTCGAAACGTCCAGCGATTGCGCCCACAGGAAAGCTGCCAGCACGGAAAGCTGTAGCTGGTTTTCACTGTCCCTTGGAACTGCATTCGCTGCTACACAGACATTCGCGTTCTGCAACAGCTTTCGTTCGTAAAGGGGCAACACTGTGTCTTTCTCTCTGGCGGAGCCCGGCTGCCAAATTCGAAACGTCCAGCGATTGCGCCCACAGGAAAGCTGCCAGCACGGAAAGCTGTAGCTGGTTTTCACTGTCCCTTGGAACTGCATTCGCTGGTAGACAGACATTCGCGTTCTGCAACAGCTTTCGTTCGTAAAGGGGCAACACTGTGTATTTCTCTCTGGCAGAGCCCGGCTGCCAAATTCGAAACGTCCAGCGATTGCGCCCACAGGAAAGCTGCCAGCACGGAAAGCTGTAGCTGGTTTTCACTGTCCCTTGGAACTGCATTCGCTGCTACACAGACATTCGCGTTCTGCAACAGCTTTCGTTCGTAAAGGGGCAACACTGTGTATTTCTCTCTGGCAGAGCCCGGCTGCCAAATTCGAAACGTCCAGCGATTGCGCCCACAGGAAAGCTGCCAGCACGGAAAGCTGTAGCTGGTTTTCACTGTCCCTTGGAACTGCATTCGCTGGTAGACAGACATTCGCGTTCTGCAACAGCTTTCGTTCGTAAAGGGGCAACACTGTGTATTTCTCTCTGGCAGAGCCCGGCTGCCAAATTCGAAACGTCCAGCGATTGCGCCCACAGGAAAGCTGCCAGCACGGAAAGCTGTAGCTGGTTTTCACTGTCCCTTGGAACTGCATTCGCTGCTACACAGACATTCGCGTTCTGCAACAGCTTTCGTTCGTAAAGGGGCAACACTGTGTATTTCCTTCTGGCAGAGCCCGGCTGCCAAATTCGAAACGTCCAGCGATTGCGCCCACAGGAAAGCTGCCAGCACGGAAAGCTGTAGCTGGTTTTCACTGTCCCTTGGAACTGCATTCGCTGGTAGACAGACATTCGCGTTCTGCAACAGCTTTCGTGCGTAAAGGGGCAACACTGTGTATGTCTCTCTCGCAGAGCCCGGCTGCCAAATTCGAAACGTCCAGCGATTGCGCCCACAGGAAAGCTGCCAGCACGGAAAGCTGTAGCTGGTTTTCACTGTCCCGTGGAACTGCATTCGCTGGTAGACAGACATTCGCGTTCTGCAACAGCTTTCGTTCGTAAAGGGGCAACACTGTGTCTTTCTCTCTGGCAGAGCCCAGCTGCCAAATTCGAAACGTCCAGCGATTGCGCCCACAGGAAAGCTGCCAGCACGGAAAGCTGTAGCTGGTTTTCACTCTCCCTTGGAACTGCATTCGCTGGTAGACAGACATTCGCGTTCTGCAACAGCTTTCGTTCGTAAAGGGGCAACACTGTGTCTTTCTCTCTGGCAGAGCCCGGCTGCCAAATTCGAAACGTCCAGCGATTGCGCCCACAGGAAAGCTGCCAGCACGGAAAGCTGTAGCTGGTTTTCACTGTCCCTTGGAACTGCATTCGCTGCTACACAGACATTCGCGTTCTGCAACAGCTTTCGTTCGTAAAGGGGCAACACTGTGTATTTCTCTCTGGCGGAGCCCGGCTGCCAAATTCGAAACGTCCAGCGATTGCGCCCACAGGAAAGCTGCCAGCACGGAAAGCTGTAGCTGGTTTTCACTGTCCCTTGGAACTGCATTCGCTGGTAGACAGACATTCGCGTTCTGCAAAAGCTTTCGTTCGTAAAGGGGCAACACTGTGTCTTTCTCTCTGGCAGAGCCCGGCTGCCAAATTCGAAACGTCCAGCGATTGCGCCCACAGGAAAGCTGCCAGCACGGAAAGCTGTAGCTGGTTTTCACTGTCCCTTGGAACTGCATTCGCTGCTACACAGACATTCGCGTTCTGCAACAGCTTTCGTTCGTAAAGGGGCAACACTGTGTCTTTCTCTCTGGCGGAGCCCGGCTGCCAAATTCGAAACGTCCAGCGATTGCGCCCACAGGAAAGCTGCCAGCACGGAAAGCTGTAGCTGGTTTTCACTGTCCCTTGGAACTGCATTCGCTGGTAGACAGACATTCGCGTTCTGCAACAGCTTTCGTTCGTAAAGGGGCAACACTGTGTATTTCTCTCTGGCAGAGCCCGGCTGCCAAATTCGAAACGTCCAGCGATTGCGCCCACAGGAAAGCTGCCAGCACGGAAAGCTGTAGCTGGTTTTCACTGTCCCTTGGAACTGCATTCGCTTGTAGACAGACATTCGCGTTCTGCAACAGCTTTCGTTCGTAAAGGGGCAACACTGTGTATTTCTCTCTGGCAGAGCCCGGCTGCCAAATTCGAAACGTCCAGCGATTGCGCCCACAGGAAAGCTGCCAGCACGGAAAGCTGTAGCTGGTTTTCACTGTCCCTTGGAACTGCATTCGCTGGTAGACAGACATTCGCGTTCTGCAACAGCTTTCGTTCGTAAAGGGGCAACACTGTGTATTTCTCTCTGGCAGAGCCCGGCTGCCAAATTCGAAACGTCCAGCGATTGCGCCCACAGGAAAGCTGCCAGCACGGAAAGCTGTAGCTGGTTTTCACTGTCCCTTGGAACTGCATTCGCTGCTACACAGACATTCCGTTCTGCAACAGCTTTCGTTCGTAAAGGGGCAACACTGTGTCTTTCTCTCTGGCGGAGCCCGGCTGCCAAATTCGAAACGTCCAGCGATTGCGCCCACAGGAAAGCTGCCAGCACGGAAAGCTGTAGCTGGTTTTCACTGTCCCTTGGAACTGCATTCGCTGGTAGACAGACATTCGCGTTCTGCAACAGCTTTCGTTCGTAAAGGGGCAACACTGTGTATGTCTCTCTGGCGGAGCCCGGCTGCCAAATTCGAAACGTCCAGCGATTGCGCCCACAGGAAAGCTGCCAGCACGGAAAGCTGTAGCTGGTTTTCACTGTCCCTTGGAACTGCATTCGCTGGTAGACAGACATTCGCGTTCTGCAATAGCTTTCGTTCGTAAAGGGGCAACACTGTGTATTTCTCTCTGGCAGAGCCCGGCTGCCAAATTCGAAACGTCCAGCGATTGCGCCCACAGGAAAGCTGCCAGCACGGAAAGCTGTAGCTGGTTTTCACTGTCCCTTGGAACTGCATTCGCTAGTAGACAGACATTCGCGTTCTGCAAAAGCTTTCGTTCATAAAGGGGCAACACTGTGTATGTCTCTCTCGCAGAGCCCGGCTGCCAAATTCGAAACGTCCAGCGATTGCGCCCACAGGAAAGCTGCCAGCACGGAAAGCTGTAGCTGGTTTTCACTGTCCCTTGGAACTGCATTCGCTGCTACACAGACATTCGCGTTCTGCAACAGCTTTCGTTCGTAAAGGGGCAACACCGTGTATTTCTCTCTGGCAGAGCCCGGCTGCCAAATTCGAAACGTCCAGCGATTGCGCCCACAGGAAAGCTGCCAGCACGGAAAGCTGTAGCTGGTTTTCACTGTCCCTTGGAACTGCATTCGCTGGTAGACAGACATTCGCGTTCTGCAACAGCTTTCGTTCGTAAAGGGGCAACACTGTGTCTTTCTCTCTGGCAGAGCCCGGCTGCCAAATTCGAAACGTCCAGCGATTGTGCCCACAGGAAAGCTGCCAGCACGGAAAGCTGTAGCTGGTTTTCACTGTCCCTTGGAACTGCATTCGCTGGTAGACAGACATTCGCGTTCTGCAAAAGCTTTCGTTCGTAAAGGGGCAACACTGTGTCTTTCTCTCTGGCAGAGCCCGGCTGCCAAATTCGAAACGTCCAGCGATTGCGCCCACAGGAAAGCTGCCAGCACGGAAAGCTGTAGCTGGTTTTCACTGTCCCTTGGAACTGCATTCGCTGGTAGACAGACATTCGCGTTCTGCAACAGCTTTCGTTCGTAAAGGGGCAACACTGTGTATTTCTCTCTGGCAGAGCCCGGCTGCCAAATTCGAAACGTCCAGCGATTGTGCCCACAGGAAAGCTGCCAGCACGGAAAGCTGTAGCTGGTTTTCACTGTCCCTTGGAACTGCATTCGCTGGTAGACAGACATTCGCGTTCTGCAACAGATTTCGTTCGTAAAGGGGCAACACTGTGTCTTTCTCTCTGGCAGAGCCCGGCTGCCAAATTCGAAACGTCCAGCGATTGCGCCCACAGGAAAGCTGCCAGCACGGAAAGCTGTAGCTGGTTTTCACTGTCCCTTGGAACTGCATTCGCTGGTAGACAGACATTCGCGTTCTGCAACAGCTTTCGTTCGTAAAGGGGCAACGCTATGTCTTTCTCTCTGGCAGAGCCCGGCTGCCAAATTCGAAACGTCCAGCGATTGCGCCCACAGGAAAGCTGCCAGCACGGAAAGCTGTAGCTGGTTTTCACTGTCCCTTGGAACTGCATTCGCTTGTAGACAGACATTCGCGTTCTGCAACAGCTTTCGTTCGTGAAGGGGCAACACTGTGTATTTCTCTCTTGCAGAGCCCGGCTGCCAAATTCGAAACGTCCAGCGATTGCGCCCACAGGAAAGCTGCCAGCACGGAAAGCTGTAGCTGGTTTTCACTGTCCCTTGGAACTGCATTCGCTGCTACACAGACATTCGCGTTCTGCAACAGCTTTCGTTCGTAAAGGGGCCACACTGTGTATTTCTCTCTGGCAGAGCCCGGCTGCCAAATTCGAAACGTCCAGCGATTGCGCCCACAGGAAAGCTGCCAGCACGGAAAGCTGTAGCTGGTTTTCAGTGTCCCTTGGAACTGCATTCGCTGGTAGACAGACATTCGCGTTCTGCAACAGCTTTCGTTCGTAAAGGGGCAACACTGCGTCTTTCTCTCTGGCAGAGCCCGGCTGCCAAATTCGAAACGTCCAGCGATTGCGCCCACAGGAAAGCTGCCAGCACGGAAAGCTGTAGCTGGTTTTCACTGTCCCTTGGAACTGCATTCGCTGGTAGACAGACATTCGCGTTCTGCAACAGCTTTCGTTCGTAAAGGGGCCACACTGTGTATTTCTCTCTGGCAGAGCCCGGCTGCCAAATTCGAAACGTCCAGCGATTGCGCCCACAGGAAAGCTGCCAGCACGGAAAGCTGTAGCTGGTTTTCAGTGTCCCTTGGAACTGCATTCGCTGGTAGACAGACATTCGCGTTCTGCAACAGCTTTCGTTCGTAAAGGGGCAACACTGTGTATTTCTCTCTGGCAGAGCCCGGCTGCCAAATTCGAAACGTCCAGCGATTGCGCCCACAGGAAAGCTGCCAGCACGGAAAGCTGTAGCTGGTTTTCACTGTCCCTTGGAACTGCATTCGCTGGTAGACAGACATTCGCGTTCTGCAACAGCTTTCATTCGTAAAGGGGCAACGCTATGTCTTTCTCTCTGGCAGAGCCCGGCTGCCAAATTCGAAACGTCCAGCGATTGCGCCCACAGGAAAGCTGCCAGCACGGAAAGCTGTAGCTGGTTTTCACTGTCCCTTGGAACTGCATTCGCTTGTAGACAGACATTCGCGTTCTGCAACAGCTTTCGTTCGTAAAGGGGCAACACTGTGTATTTCCTTCTGGCAGAGCCCGGCTGCCAAATTCGAAACGTCCAGCGATTGCGCCCACAGGAAAGCTGCCAGCACGGAAAGCTGTAGCTGGTTTTCACTGTCCCTTGGAACTGCATTCGCTGCTACACAGACATTCGCGTTCTGCAACAGCTTTCGTTCGTAAAGGGGCAACACTGTGTCTTTCTCTCTGGCGGAGCCCGGCTGCCAAATTCGAAACGTCCAGCGATTGCGCCCACAGGAAAGCTGCCAGCACGGAAAGCTGTAGCTGGTTTTCACTGTCCCTTGGAACTGCATTTGCTGCTACACAGACATTCGCGTTCTGCAACAGCTTTCGTTCGTAAAGGGGCAACACTGTGTCATTCTCTCTGGCGGAGCCCGGCTGCCAAATTCGAAACGTCCAGCGATTGCGCCCACAGGAAAGCTGCCAGCACGGAAAGCTGTAGCTGGTTTTCACTGTCCCTTGGAACTGCATTCGCTGCTACACAGACATTCGCGTTCTGCAACAACTTTCGTTCGTAAAGGGGCAACACTGTGTCTTTCTCTCTGGCAGAGCCCGGCTGCCAAATTCGAAACGTCCAGCGATTGCGCCCACAGGAAAGCTGCCAGCACGGTTAGCTGTAGCTGGATTTCACTGTCCCTTGGAACTGCATTCGCTGCTACACAGACATTCGCGTTCTGCAACAGCTTTCGTTCGTAAAGGGGCAACACTGTGTCTTTCTCTCTGGCAGAGCCCGGCTGCCAAATTCGAAACGTCCAGCGATTGCGCCCACAGGAAAGCTGCCAGCACGGAAAGCTGCAGCTGGTTTTCACTGTCCCTTGGAACTGCATTCGCTGGTAGACAGACATTCGCGTTCTGCAACAGCTTTCGTTCGTAAAGGGGCAACACTGTTTATTTCTCTCTGGCAGAGCCCGGCTGCCAAATTCGAAACGTCCAGCGATTGCGCCCACAGGAAAGCTGCCAGCACGGAAAGCTGTAGCTGGTTTTCACTGTCCCTTGGAACTGCATTCGCTGCTACACAGACATTCCGTTCTGCAACAGCTTTCGTTCGTAAAGGGGCAACACTGTGTATTTCTCTCTGGCAGAGCCCGGCTGCCAAATTCGAAACGTCCAGCGATTGCGCCCACAGGAAAGCTGCCAGCACGGAAAGCTGTAGCTGGTTTTCACTGTCCCTTGGAACTGCATTCGCTGCTACACATACATTCGCGTTTTGCAACAGCTTTCGTTCGTAAAGGGGCAACACTGTGTATTTCTCTCTGGCAGAGCCCGGCTGCCAAATTCGAAACGTCCAGCGATTGCGCCCACAGGAAAGCTGCCAGCACGGAAAGCTGTAGCTGGTTTTCACTGTCCCTTGGAACTGCATTCGCTGCTACACAGACAGTCGCGTTCTGCAACAGCTTTCGTTCGTAAAGGGGCAACACTGTGTATTTCTCTCTCGCAGAGCCCGGCTGCCAAATTCGAAACGTCCAGCGATTGCGCCCACAGGAAAGCTGCCAGCACGGAAAGCTGTAGCTGGTTTTCACTGTCCCTTGGAACTGCATTCGCTGGTAGACAGACATTCGCGTTCTGCAACAGCTTTCGTTCGTAAAGGGGCAACGCTATGTCTTTCTCTCTGGCAGAGCCCGGCTGCCAAATTCGAAACGTCCAGCGATTGCGCCCACAGGAAAGCTGCCAGCACGGAAAGCTGTAGCTGGTTTTCACTGTCCCTTGGAACTGCATTCGCTTGTAGACAGACATTCGCGTTCTGCAACAGCTTTCGTTCATGAAGGGGCAACACTGTGTATTTCTCTCTTGCAGAGCCCGGCTGCCAAATTCGAAACGTCCAGCGATTGCGCCCACAGGAAAGCTGCCAGCACGGAAAGCTGTAGCTGGTTTTCACTGTCCCTTGGAACTGCATTCGCTGCTACACAGACATTCGCGTTCTGCAACAGCTTTCGTTCGTAAAGGGGCAACACTGTGTATTTCCTTCTGGCAGAGCCCGGCTGCCAAATTCGAAACGTCCAGCGATTGCGCCCACAGGAAAGCTGCCAGCACGGAAAGCTGTAGCTGGTTTTCAGTGTCCCTTGGAACTGCATTCGCTGGTAGACAGACATTCGCGTTCTGCAACAGCTTTCGTTCGTAAAGGGGCAACACTGTGTCTTTCTCTCTGGCAGAGCCCGGCTGCCAAATTCGAAACGTCCAGCGATTGCGCCCACAGGAAAGCTGCCAGCACGGAAAGCTGTAGCTGGTTTTCACTGTCCCTTGGAACTGCATTCGCTGGTAGACAGACATTCGCGTTCTGCAACAGCTTTCGTTCGTAAAGGGGCCACACTGTGTATTTCTCTCTGGCAGAGCCCGGCTGCCAAATTCGAAACGTCCAGCGATTGCGCCCACAGGAAAGCTGCCAGCACGGAAAGCTGTAGCTGGTTTTCAGTGTCCCTTGGAACTGCATTCGCTGGTAGACAGACATTCGCGTTCTGCAACAGCTTTCGTTCGTAAAGGGGCAACACTGTGTCTTTCTCTCTGGCAGAGCCCGGCTGCCAAATTCGAAACGTCCAGCGATTGCGCCCACAGGAAAGCTGCCAGCACGGAAAGCTGTAGCTGGTTTTCACTGTCCCTTGGAACTGCATTCGCTGCTACACAGACATTCGCGTTCTGCAACAGCTTTCATTCGTAAAGGGGCAACGCTATGTCTTTCTCTCTGGCAGAGCCCGGCTGCCAAATTCGAAACGTCCAGCGATTGCGCCCACAGGAAAGCTGCCAGCACGGAAAGCTGTAGCTGGTTTTCACTGTCCCTTGGAACTGCATTCGCTTGTAGACAGACATTCGCGTTCTGCAACAGCTTTCGTTCGTAAAGGGGCAACACTGTGTATTTCCTTCTGGCAGAGCCCGGCTGCCAAATTCGAAACGTCCAGCGATTGCGCCCACAGGAAAGCTGCCAGCACGGAAAGCTGTAGCTGGTTTTCACTGTCCCTTGGAACTGCATTCGCTGCTACACAGACATTCGCGTTCTGCAACAGCTTTCGTTCGTAAAGGGGCAACACTGTGTCTTTCTCTCTGGCGGAGCCCGGCTGCCAAATTCGAAACGTCCAGCGATTGCGCCCACAGGAAAGCTGCCAGCACGGAAAGCTGTAGCTGGTTTTCACTGTCCCTTGGAACTGCATTTGCTGCTACACAGACATTCGCGTTCTGCAACAGCTTTCGTTCGTAAAGGGGCAACACTGTGTCATTCTCTCTGGCGGAGCCCGGCTGCCAAATTCGAAACGTCCAGCGATTGCGCCCACAGGAAAGCTGCCAGCACGGAAAGCTGTAGCTGGTTTTCACTGTCCCTTGGAACTGCATTTGCTGCTACACAGACATTCGCGTTCTGCAACAGCTTTCGTTCGTAAAGGGGCAACACTGTGTCATTCTCTCTGGCGGAGCCCGGCTGCCAAATTCGAAACGTCCAGCGATTGCGCCCACAGGAAAGCTGCCAGCACGGAAAGCTGTAGCTGGTTTTCACTGTCCCTTGGAACTGCATTCGCTTGTAGACAGACATTCGCGTTCTGCAACAACTTTCGTTCGTAAAGGGGCAACACTGTGTCTTTCTCTCTGGCAGAGCCCGGCTGCCAAATTCGAAACGTCCAGCGATTGCACCCACAGGAAAGCTGCCAGCACGGTTAGCTGTAGCTGGATTTCACTGTCCCTTGGAACTGCATTCGCTGCTACACAGACATTCGCGTTCTGCAACAGCTTTCGTTCGTAAAGGGGCAACACTGTGTCTTTCTCTCTGGCAGAGCCCGGCTGCCAAATTCGAAACGTCCAGCGATTGCGCCCACAGGAAAGCTGCCAGCACGGAAAGCTGCAGCTGGTTTTCACTGTCCCTTGGAACTGCATTCGCTGGTAGACAGACATTCGCGTTCTGCAACAGCTTTCGTTCGTAAAGGGGCAACACTGTGTATTTCTCTCTGGCAGAGCCCGGCTGCCAAATTCGAAACGTCCAGCGATTGCGCCCACAGGAAAGCTGCCAGCACGGAAAGCTGTAGCTGGTTTTCACTGTCCCTTGGAACTGCATTCGCTGCTACACAGACATTCCGTTCTGCAACAGCTTTCGTTCGTAAAGGGGCAACACTGTGTATTTCTCTCTGGCAGAGCCCGGCTGCCAAATTCGAAACGTCCAGCGATTGCGCCCACAGGAAAGCTGCCAGCACGGAAAGCTGTAGCTGGTTTTCACTGTCCCTTGGAACTGCATTCGCTGCTACACATACATTCGGGTTTTGCAACAGCTTTCGTTCGTAAAGGGGCAACACTGTGTCTTTCTCTCTGGCAGAGCCCGGCTGCCAAATTCGAAACGTCCAGCGATTGCGCCCACAGGAAAGCTGCCAGCACGGAAAGCTGTAGCTGGTTTTCACTGTCCCTTGGAACTGCATTCGCTGGTAGACAGACATTCGTGTTCTGCAACAGCTTTCGTTCGTAAAGGGGCAACACTGTGTCTTTCTCTCTGGCAGAGCCCGGCTGCCAAATTCGAAACGTCCAGCGATTGCGCCCACAGGAAAGCTGCCAGCACGGAAAGCTGTAGCTGGTTTTCACTGTCCCTTGGAACTGCATTCGCTGCTACACAGACATTCGCGTTCTGCAACAGCTTTCGTGCGTAAAGGGGCAACACTGTGTCTTTCTCTCTGGCAGAGCCCGGCTGCCAAATTCGAAACGTCCAGCGATTGCGCCCACAGGAAAGCTGCCAGCACGGAAAGCTGTAGCTGGTTTTCACTGTCCCTTGGAACTGCATTCGCTGGTAGACAGACATTCGCGTTCTGCAACAGCTTTCGTTCGTAAAGGGGCAACACTGTGTATTTCTCTCTGGCAGAGCCCGGCTGCCAAATTCGAAACGTCCAGCGATTGCGCCCACAGGAAAGCTGCCAGCACGGAAAGCTGTAGCTGGTTTTCACTGTCCCTTGGAACTGCATTCGCTGGTAGACAGACATTCGCGTTCTGCAACAGCTTTCGTTCGTAAAGGGGCAACACTGTGTATTTCTCTCTGGCAGAGCCCGGCTGCCAAATTCGAAACGTCCAGCGATTGCGCCCACAGGAAAGCTGCCAGCACGGAAAGCTGTAGCTGGTTTTCACTGTCCCTTGGAACTGCATTCGCTGGTAGACAGACATTCGCGTTCTGCAAAAGCTTTCGTTCGTAAAGGGGCAACACTGTGTCTTTCTCTCTGGCAGAGCCCGGCTGCCAAATTCGAAACGTCCAGCGATTGCGCCCACAGGAAAGCTGCCAGCACGGAAAGCTGTAGCTGGTTTTCACTGTCCCTTGGAACTGCATTCGCTGGTAGACAGACATTCGCGTTCTGCAACAGCTTTCGTTCGTAAAGGGGCAACGCTATGTCTTTCTCTCTGGCAGAGCCCGGCTGCCAAATTCGAAACGTCCAGCGATTGCGCCCACAGGAAAGCTGCCAGCACGGAAAGCTGTAGCTGGTTTTCACTGTCCCTTGGAACTGCATTCGCTGCTACACAGACATTCGCGTTCTGCAACAGCTTTCGTTCGTAAAGGGGCAACACTGTGTCATTCTCTCTGGCGGAGCCCGGCTGCCAAATTCGAAACGTCCAGCGATTGCGCCCACAGGAAAGCTGCCAGCACGGAAAGCTGTAGCTGGTTTTCACTGTCCCTTGGAACTGCATTCGCTGGTAGACAGACATTCGTGTTCTGCAACAGCTTTCGTTCGTAAAGGGGCAACACTGTGTCTTTCTCTCTGGCAGAGCCCGGCTGCCAAATTCGAAACGTCCAGCGATTGCGCCCACAGGAAAGCTGCCAGCACGGAAAGCTGTAGCTGGTTTTCACTGTCCCTTGGAACTGCATTCGCTGGTAGACAGACATTCGCGTTCTGCAACAGCTTTCGTGCGTAAAGGGGCAACACTGTGTCTTTCTCTCTGGCAGAGCCCGGCTGCCAAATTCGAAACGTCCAGCGATTGCGCCCACAGGAAAGCTGCCAGCACGGAAAGCTGTAGCTGGTTTTCACTGTCCCTTGGAACTGCATTCGCTTGTAGACAGACATTCGCGTTCTGCAAAAGCTTTCGTTCGTAAAGGGGCAACACTGTGTATGTCTCTCTCGCAGAGCCCGGCTGCCAAATTCGAAACGTCCAGCGATTGCGCCCACAGGAAAGCTGCCAGCA
Organism: Mycteria americana; assembly: GCF_035582795.1. Lineage (NCBI taxonomy): Eukaryota > Metazoa > Chordata > Aves > Ciconiiformes > Ciconiidae > Mycteria > Mycteria americana. The sequence goes on along the minus strand of NW_027445632.1, from coordinate 939,707 downwards.
CGGAAAGCTGTAGCTGGTTTTCACTGTCCCTTGGAACTGCATTCGCTGCTACACAGACATTCGCGTTCTGCAACAGCTTTCGTTCGTAAAGGGGCAACACCGTGTATTTCTCTCTGGCAGAGCCCGGCTGCCAAATTCGAAACGTCCAGCGATTGCGCCCACAGGAAAGCTGCCAGCACGGAAAGCTGTAGCTGGTTTTCACTGTCCCTTGGAACTGCATTCGCTGGTAGACAGACATTCGCGTTCTGCAACAGCTTTCGTTCGTAAAGGGGCAACACTGTGTCTTTCTCTCTGGCAGAGCCCGGCTGCCAAATTCGAAACGTCCAGCGATTGTGCCCACAGGAAAGCTGCCAGCACGGAAAGCTGTAGCTGGTTTTCACTGTCCCTTGGAACTGCATTCGCTGGTAGACAGACATTCGCGTTCTGCAAAAGCTTTCGTTCGTAAAGGGGCAACACTGTGTCTTTCTCTCTGGCAGAGCCCGGCTGCCAAATTCGAAACGTCCAGCGATTGCGCCCACAGGAAAGCTGCCAGCACGGAAAGCTGTAGCTGGTTTTCACTGTCCCTTGGAACTGCATTCGCTGGTAGACAGACATTCGCGTTCTGCAACAGCTTTCGTTCGTAAAGGGGCAACACTGTGTATTTCTCTCTGGCAGAGCCCGGCTGCCAAATTCGAAACGTCCAGCGATTGTGCCCACAGGAAAGCTGCCAGCACGGAAAGCTGTAGCTGGTTTTCACTGTCCCTTGGAACTGCATTCGCTGGTAGACAGACATTCGCGTTCTGCAACAGATTTCGTTCGTAAAGGGGCAACACTGTGTCTTTCTCTCTGGCAGAGCCCGGCTGCCAAATTCGAAACGTCCAGCGATTGCGCCCACAGGAAAGCTGCCAGCACGGAAAGCTGTAGCTGGTTTTCACTGTCCCTTGGAACTGCATTCGCTGGTAGACAGACATTCGCGTTCTGCAACAGCTTTCGTTCGTAAAGGGGCAACGCTATGTCTTTCTCTCTGGCAGAGCCCGGCTGCCAAATTCGAAACGTCCAGCGATTGCGCCCACAGGAAAGCTGCCAGCACGGAAAGCTGTAGCTGGTTTTCACTGTCCCTTGGAACTGCATTCGCTTGTAGACAGACATTCGCGTTCTGCAACAGCTTTCGTTCGTGAAGGGGCAACACTGTGTATTTCTCTCTTGCAGAGCCCGGCTGCCAAATTCGAAACGTCCAGCGATTGCGCCCACAGGAAAGCTGCCAGCACGGAAAGCTGTAGCTGGTTTTCACTGTCCCTTGGAACTGCATTCGCTGCTACACAGACATTCGCGTTCTGCAACAGCTTTCCTTCGTAAAGGGGCAACACTGTGTATTTCCTTCTGGCAGAGCCCGGCTGCCAAATTCGAAACGTCCAGCGATTGCGCCCACAGGAAAGCTGCCAGCACGGAAAGCTGTAGCTGGTTTTCACTGTCCCTTGGAACTGCATTCGCTGGTAGACAGACATTCGCGTTCTGCAACAGCTTTCGTTCGTAAAGGGGCCACACTGTGTATTTCTCTCTGGCAGAGCCCGGCTGCCAAATTCGAAACGTCCAGCGATTGCGCCCACAGGAAAGCTGCCAGCACGGAAAGCTGTAGCTGGTTTTCAGTGTCCCTTGGAACTGCATTCGCTGGTAGACAGACATTCGCGTTCTGCAACAGCTTTCGTTCGTAAAGGGGCAACACTGTGTCTTTCTCTCTGGCAGAGCCCGGCTGCCAAATTCGAAACGTCCAGCGATTGCGCCCACAGGAAAGCTGCCAGCACGGAAAGCTGTAGCTGGTTTTCACTGTCCCTTGGAACTGCATTCGCTGGTAGACAGACATTCGCGTTCTGCAACAGCTTTCGTTCGTAAAGGGGCCACACTGTGTATTTCTCTCTTGCAGAGCCCGGCTGCCAAATTCGAAACGTCCAGCGATTGCGCCCACAGGAAAGCTGCCAGCACGGAAAGCTGTAGCTGGTTTTCAGTGTCCCTTGGAACTGCATTCGCTGGTAGACAGACATTCGCGTTCTGCAACAGCTTTCGTTCGTAAAGGGGCAACACTGTGTATTTCTCTCTGGCAGAGCCCGGCTGCCAAATTCGAAACGTCCAGCGATTGCGCCCACAGGAAAGCTGCCAGCACGGAAAGCTGTAGCTGGTTTTCACTGTCCCTTGGAACTGCATTCGCTGGTAGACAGACATTCGCGTTCTGCAACAGCTTTCATTCGTAAAGGGGCAACGCTATGTCTTTCTCTCTGGCAGAGCCCGGCTGCCAAATTCGAAACGTCCAGCGATTGCGCCCACAGGAAAGCTGCCAGCACGGAAAGCTGTAGCTGGTTTTCACTGTCCCTTGGAACTGCATTCGCTGGTAGACAGACATTCGCGTTCTGCAACAGCTTTCGTTCGTAAAGGGGCAACACTGTGTATTTCCTTCTGGCAGAGCCCGGCTGCCAAATTCGAAACGTCCAGCGATTGCGCCCACAGGAAAGCTGCCAGCACGGAAAGCTGTAGCTGGTTTTCACTGTCCCTTGGAACTGCATTCGCTGCTACACAGACATTCGCGTTCTGCAACAGCTTTCGTTCGTAAAGGGGCAACACTGTGTCTTTCTCTCTGGCGGAGCCCGGCTGCCAAATTCGAAACGTCCAGCGATTGCGCCCACAGGAAAGCTGCCAGCACGGAAAGCTGTAGCTGGTTTTCACTGTCCCTTGGAACTGCATTTGCTGCTACACAGACATTCGCGTTCTGCAACAGCTTTCGTTCGTAAAGGGGCAACACTGTGTCATTCTCTCTGGCGGAGCCCGGCTGCCAAATTCGAAACGTCCAGCGATTGCGCCCACAGGAAAGCTGCCAGCATGGAAAGCTGTAGCTGGTTTTCACTGTCCCTTGGAACTGCATTCGCTGCTACACAGACATTCGCGTTCTGCAACAACTTTCGTTCGTAAAGGGGCAACACTGTGTATTTCTCTCTGGCAGAGCCCGGCTGCCAAATTCGAAACGTCCAGCGATTGCGCCCACAGGAAAGCTGCCAGCACGGAAAGCTGTAGCTGGTTTTCACTGTCCCTTGGAACTGCATTCGCTGGTAGACAGACATTCGTGTTCTGCAACAGCTTTCGTTCGTAAAGGGGCAACACTGTGTCTTTCTCTCTGGCAGAGCCCGGCTGCCAAATTCGAAACGTCCAGCGATTGCGCCCACAGGAAAGCTGCCAGCACGGAAAGCTGTAGCTGGTTTTCACTGTCCCTTGGAACTGCATTCGCTGGTAGACAGACATTCGCGTTCTGCAACAGCTTTCGTGCGTAAAGGGGCAACACTGTGTCTTTCTCTCTGGCAGAGCCCGGCTGCCAAATTCGAAACGTCCAGCGATTGCGCCCACAGGAAAGCTGCCAGCACGGAAAGCTGTAGCTGGTTTTCACTGTCCCTTGGAACTGCATTCGCTAGTAGACAGACATTCGCGTTCTGCAAAAGCTTTCGTTCGTAAAGGGGCAACACTGTGTATGTCTCTCTCGCAGAGCCCGGCTGCCAAATTCGAAACGTCCAGCGATTGCGCCCACAGGAAAGCTGCCAGCACGGAAAGCTGTAGCTGGTTTTCACTGTCCCTTGGAACTGCATTCGCTGCTACACATACATTCGCGTTTTGCAACAGCTTTCGTTCGTAAAGGGGCAACACTGTGTATTTCTCTCTGGCAGAGCCCGGCTGCCAAATTCGAAACGTCCAGCGATTGCGCCCACAGGAAAGCTGCCAGCACGGAAAGCTGTAGCTGGTTTTCACTGTCCCTTGGAACTGCATTCGCTGCTACACAGACAGTCGCGTTCTGCAACAGCTTTCGTTCGTAAAGGGGCAACACTGTGTATTTCTCTCTCGCAGAGCCCGGCTGCCAAATTCGAAACGTCCAGCGATTGCGCCCACAGGAAAGCTGCCAGCACGGAAAGCTGTAGCTGGTTTTCACTGTCCCTTGGAACTGCATTCGCTGGTAGACAGACATTCGCGTTCTGCAACAGCTTTCGTTCGTAAAGGGGCAACGCTATGTCTTTCTCTCTGGCAGAGCCCGGCTGCCAAATTCGAAACGTCCAGCGATTGCGCCCACAGGAAAGCTGCCAGCACGGAAAGCTGTAGCTGGTTTTCACTGTCCCTTGGAACTGCATTCGCTTGTAGACAGACATTCGCGTTCTGCAACAGCTTTCGTTCATGAAGGGGCAACACTGTGTATTTCTCTCTTGCAGAGCCCGGCTGCCAAATTCGAAACGTCCAGCGATTGCGCCCACAGGAAAGCTGCCAGCACGGAAAGCTGTAGCTGGTTTTCACTGTCCCTTGGAACTGCATTCACTGCTACACAGACATTCGCGTTCTGCAACAGCTTTCGTTCGTAAAGGGGCAACACTGTGTATTTCCTTCTGGCAGAGCCCGGCTGCCAAATTCGAAACGTCCAGCGATTGCGCCCACAGGAAAGCTGCCAGCACGGAAAGCTGTAGCTGGTTTTCACTGTCCCTTGGAACTGCATTCGCTGGTAGACAGACATTCGCGTTCTGCAACAGCTTTCGTTCGTAAAGGGGCAACACTGTGTCTTTCTCTCTGGCAGAGCCCGGCTGCCAAATTCGAAACGTCCAGCGATTGCGCCCACAGGAAAGCTGCCAGCACGGAAAGCTGTAGCTGGTTTTCACTGTCCCTTGGAACTGCATTCGCTGGTAGACAGACATTCGCGTTCTGCAACAGCTTTCGTTCGTAAAGGGGCCACACTGTGTATTTCTCTCTGGCAGAGCCCGGCTGCCAAATTCGAAACGTCCAGCGATTGCGCCCACAGGAAAGCTGCCAGCACGGAAAGCTGTAGCTGGTTTTCAGTGTCCCTTGGAACTGCATTCGCTGGTAGACAGACATTCGCGTTCTGCAACAGCTTTCGTTCGTAAAGGGGCAACACTGTGTATTTCTCTCTGGCAGAGCCCGGCTGCCAAATTCGAAACGTCCAGCGATTGCGCCCACAGGAAAGCTGCCAGCACGGAAAGCTGTAGCTGGTTTTCACTGTCCCTTGGAACTGCATTCGCTGGTAGACAGACATTCGCGTTCTGCAACAGCTTTCATTCGTAAAGGGGCAACGCTATGTCTTTCTCTCTGGCAGAGCCCGGCTGCCAAATTCGAAACGTCCAGCGATTGCGCCCACAGGAAAGCTGCCAGCACGGAAAGCTGTAGCTGGTTTTCACTGTCCCTTGGAACTGCATTCGCTGGTAGACAGACATTCGCGTTCTGCAACAGCTTTCGTTCGTAAAGGGGCAACACTGTGTATTTCCTTCTGGCAGAGCCCGGCTGCCAAATTCGAAACGTCCAGCGATTGCGCCCACAGGAAAGCTGCCAGCACGGAAAGCTGTAGCTGGTTTTCACTGTCCCTTGGAACTGCATTCGCTGCTACACAGACATTCGCGTTCTGCAACAGCTTTCGTTCGTAAAGGGGCAACACTGTGTCTTTCTCTCTGGCGGAGCCCGGCTGCCAAATTCGAAACGTCCAGCGATTGCGCCCACAGGAAAGCTGCCAGCACGGAAAGCTGTAGCTGGTTTTCACTGTCCCTTGGAACTGCATTTGCTGCTACACAGACATTCGCGTTCTGCAACAGCTTTCGTTCGTAAAGGGGCAACACTGTGTCATTCTCTCTGGCGGAGCCCGGCTGCCAAATTCGAAACGTCCAGCGATTGCGCCCACAGGAAAGCTGCCAGCACGGAAAGCTGTAGCTGGTTTTCACTGTCCCTTGGAACTGCATTTGCTGCTACACAGACATTCGCGTTCTGCAACAGCTTTCGTTCGTAAAGGGGCAACACTGTGTCATTCTCTCTGGCGGAGCCCGGCTGCCAAATTCGAAACGTCCAGCGATTGCGCCCACAGGAAAGCTGCCAGCACGGAAAGCTGTAGCTGGTTTTCACTGTCCCTTGGAACTGCATTCGCTGCTACACAGACATTCGCGTTCTGCAACAACTTTCGTTCGTAAAGGGGCAACACTGTGTCTTTCTCTCTCGCAGAGCCCGGCTGCCAAATTCGAAACGTCCAGCGATTGCGCCCACAGGAAAGCTGCCAGCACGGAAAGCTGTAGCTGGATTTCACTGTCCCTTGGAACTGCATTCGCTGCTACACAGACATTCGCGTTCTGCAACAGCTTTCGTTCGTAAAGGGGCAACACTGTGTCTTTCTCTCTGGCAGAGCCCGGCTGCCAAATTCGAAACGTCCAGCGATTGCGCCCACAGGAAAGCTGCCAGCACGGAAAGCTGCAGCTGGTTTTCACTGTCCCTTGGAACTGCATTCGCTGGTAGACAGACATTCGCGTTCTGCAACAGCTTTCGTTCGTAAAGGGGCAACACTGTGTATTTCTCTCTGGCAGAGCCCGGCTGCCAAATTCGAAACGTCCAGCGATTGCGCCCACAGGAAAGCTGCCAGCACGGAAAGCTGTAGCTGGTTTTCACTGTCCCTTGGAACTGCATTCGCTGCTACACAGACATTCGCGTTCTGCAACAGCTTTCGTTCGTAAAGGGGCAACACTGTGTATTTCTCTCTGGCAGAGCCCGGCTGCCAAATTCGAAACGTCCAGCGATTGCGCCCACAGGAAAGCTGCCAGCACGGAAAGCTGTAGCTGGTTTTCACTGTCCCTTGGAACTGCATTCGCTGCTACACATACATTCGGGTTTTGCAACAGCTTTCGTTCGTAAAGGGGCAACACTGTGTCTTTCTCTCTGGCAGAGCCCGGCTGCCAAATTCGAAACGTCCAGCGATTGCGCCCACAGGAAAGCTGCCAGCACGGAAAGCTGTAGCTGGTTTTCACTGTCCCTTGGAACTGCATTCGCTGGTAGACAGACATTCGCGTTCTGCAACAGCTTTCGTTCGTAAAGGGGCAACACTGTGTCTTTCTCTCTGGCAGAGCCCGGCTGCCAAATTCGAAACGTCCAGCGATTGCGCCCACAGGAAAGCTGCCAGCACGGAAAGCTGTAGCTGGTTTTCACTGTCCCTTGGAACTGCATTCGCTGCTACACAGACATTCGCGTTCTGCAACAGCTTTCGTGCGTAAAGGGGCAACACTGTGTCTTTCTCTCTGGCAGAGCCCGGCTGCCAAATTCGAAACGTCCAGCGATTGCGCCCACAGGAAAGCTGCCAGCACGGAAAGCTGTAGCTGGTTTTCACTGTCCCTTGGAACTGCATTCGCTGGTAGACAGACATTCGCGTTCTGCAACAGCTTTCATTCGTAAAGGGGCAACACTGTGTATTTCTCTCTGGCAGAGCCCGGCTGCCAAATTCGAAACGTCCAGCGATTGCGCCCACAGGAAAGCTGCCAGCACGGAAAGCTGTAGCTGGTTTTCACTGTCCCTTGGAACTGCATTCGCTGGTAGACAGACATTCGCGTTCTGCAACAGCTTTCGTTCGTAAAGGGGCAACACTGTGTATTTCTCTCTGGCAGAGCCCGGCTGCCAAATTCGAAACGTCCAGCGATTGCGCCCACAGGAAAGCTGCCAGCACGGAAAGCTGTAGCTGGTTTTCACTGTCCCTTGGAACTGCATTCGCTGGTAGACAGACATTCGCGTTCTGCAAAAGCTTTCGTTCGTAAAGGGGCAACACTGTGTCTTTCTCTCTGGCAGAGCCCGGCTGCCAAATTCGAAACGTCCAGCGATTGCGCCCACAGGAAAGCTGCCAGCACGGAAAGCTGTAGCTGGTTTTCACTGTCCCTTGGAACTGCATTCGCTGGTAGACAGACATTCGCGTTCTGCAACAGCTTTCGTTCGTAAAGGGGCAACGCTATGTCTTTCTCTCTGGCAGAGCCCGGCTGCCAAATTCGAAACGTCCAGCGATTGCGCCCACAGGAAAGCTGCCAGCACGGAAAGCTGTAGCTGGTTTTCACTGTCCCTTGGAACTGCATTCGCTGGTAGACAGACATTCACGTTCTGCAACAGCTTTCGTTCGTGAAGGGGCAACACTGTGTCTTTCTCTCTGGCAGAGCCCGGCTGCCAAATTCGAAACGTCCAGCGATTGCGCCCACAGGAAAGCTGCCAGCACGGAAAGCTGTAGCTGGTTTTCACTGTCCCTTGGAACTGCATTCGCTGCTACACAGACATTCGCGTTCTGCAACAGCTTTCGTTCGTAAAGGGGCAACACTGTGTCATTCTCTCTGGCGGAGCCCGGCTGCCAAATTCGAAACGTCCAGCGATTGCGCCCACAGGAAAGCTGCCAGCACGGAAAGCTGTAGCTGGTTTTCACTGTCCCTTGGAACTGCATTCGCTGCTACACAGACATTCGCGTTCTGCAACAACTTTCGTTCGTAAAGGGGCAACACTGTGTCTTTCTCTCTGGCAGAGCCCGGCTGCCAAATTCGAAACGTCCAGCGATTGCGCCCACAGGAAAGCTGCCAGCACGGAAAGCTGCAGCTGGTTTTCACTGTCCCTTGGAACTGCATTCGCTGGTAGACAGACATTCGCGTTCTGCAACAGCTTTCATTCGTAAAGGGGCAACACTGTGTATTTCTCTCTGGCAGAGCCCGGCTGCCAAATTCGAAACGTCCAGCGATTGCGCCCACAGGAAAGCTGCCAGCACGGAAAGCTGTAGCTGGTTTTCACTGTCCCTTGGAACTGCATTCGCTGGTAGACAGACATTCGCGTTCTGCAACAGCTTTCGTTCGTAAAGGGGCAACACTGTGTATTTCTCTCTGGCAGAGCCCGGCTGCCAAATTCGAAACGTCCAGCGATTGCGCCCACAGGAAAGCTGCCAGCACGGAAAGCTGTAGCTGGTTTTCACTGTCCCTTGGAACTGCATTCGCTGGTAGACAGACATTCGCGTTCTGCAAAAGCTTTCGTTCGTAAAGGGGCAACACTGTGTCTTTCTCTCTGGCAGAGCCCGGCTGCCAAATTCGAAACGTCCAGCGATTGCGCCCACAGGAAAGCTGCCAGCACGGAAAGCTGTAGCTGGTTTTCACTGTCCCTTGGAACTGCATTCGCTGGTAGACAGACATTCGCGTTCTGCAACAGCTTTCGTTCGTAAAGGGGCAACGCTATGTCTTTCTCTCTGGCAGAGCCCGGCTGCCAAATTCGAAACGTCCAGCGATTGCGCCCACAGGAAAGCTGCCAGCACGGAAAGCTGTAGCTGGTTTTCACTGTCCCTTGGAACTGCATTCGCTGGTAGACAGACATTCACGTTCTGCAACAGCTTTCGTTCGTGAAGGGGCAACACTGTGTCTTTCTCTCTGGCAGAGCCCGGCTGCCAAATTCGAAACGTCCAGCGATTGCGCCCACAGGAAAGCTGCCAGCACGGAAAGCTGTAGCTGGTTTTCACTGTCCCTTGGAACTGCATTCGCTGCTACACAGACATTCGCGTTCTGCAACAGCTTTCGTTCGTAAAGGGGCAACACTGTGTCATTCTCTCTGGCGGAGCCCGGCTGCCAAATTCGAAACGTCCAGCGATTGCGCCCACAGGAAAGCTGCCAGCACGGAAAGCTGTAGCTGGTTTTCACTGTCCCTTGGAACTGCATTCGCTGCTACACAGACATTCGCGTTCTGCAACAACTTTCGTTCGTAAAGGGGCAACACTGTGTCTTTCTCTCTGGCAGAGCCCGGCTGCCAAATTCGAAACGTCCAGCGATTGCGCCCACAGGAAAGCTGCCAGCACGGAAAGCTGCAGCTGGTTTTCACTGTCCCTTGGAACTGCATTCGCTGGTAGACAGACATTCGCGTTCTGCAACAGCTTTCGTTCGTAAAGGGGCAACACTGTGTATTTCTCTCTGGCAGAGCCCGGCTGCCAAATTCGAAACGTCCAGCGATTGCGCCCACAGGAAAGCTGCCAGCACGGAAAGCTGTAGCTGGTTTTCACTGTCCCTTGGAACTGCATTCGCTGCTACACAGACATTCCGTTCTGCAACAGCTTTCGTTCGTAAAGGGGCAACACTGTGTATTTCTCTCTGGCAGAGCCCGGCTGCCAAATTCGAAACGTCCAGCGATTGCGCCCACAGGAAAGCTGCCAGCACGGAAAGCTGTAGCTGGTTTTCACTGTCCCTTGGAACTGCATTCGCTGGTAGACAGACATTCGTGTTCTGCAACAGCTTTCGTTCGTAAAGGGGCAACACTGTGTCTTTCTCTCTGGCAGAGCCCGGCTGCCAAATTCGAAACGTCCAGCGATTGCGCCCACAGGAAAGCTGCCAGCACGGAAAGCTGTAGCTGGTTTTCACTGTCCCTTGGAACTGCATTCGCTGGTAGACAGACATTCGCGTTCTGCAAAAGCTTTCGTGCGTAAAGGGGCAACACTGTGTCTTTCTCTCTGGCAGAGCCCGGCTGCCAAATTCGAAACGTCCAGCGATTGCGCCCACAGGAAAGCTGCCAGCACGGAAAGCTGTAGCTGGTTTTCACTGTCCCTTGGAACTGCATTCGCTGGTAGACAGACATTCGCGTTCTGCAACAGCTTTCGTTCGTAAAGGGGCAACACTGTGTATTTCTCTCTGGCAGAGCCCGGCTGCCAAATTCGAAACGTCCAGCGATTGCGCCCACAGGAAAGCTGCCAGCACGGAAAGCTGTAGCTGGTTTTCACTGTCCCTTGGAACTGCATTCGCTGGTAGACAGACATTCGCGTTCTGCAACAGCTTTCGTTCGTAAAGGGGCAACACTGTGTATTTCTCTCTGGCAGAGCCCGGCTGCCAAATTCGAAACGTCCAGCGATTGCGCCCACAGGAAAGCTGCCAGCACGGAAAGCTGTAGCTGGTTTTCACTGTCCCTTGGAACTGCATTCGCTGCTACACAGACTTTCGCGTTCTGCAACAGCTTTCGTTCGTAAAGGGGCAACACTGTGTCTTTCTCTCTGGCAGAGCCCGGCTGCCAAATTCGAAACGTCCAGCGATTGTGCCCACAGGAAAGCTGCCAGCACGGAAAGCTGTAGCTGGTTTTCACTGTCCCTTGGAACTGCATTCGCTGGTAGACAGACATTCGCGTTCTGCAACAGCTTTCGTGCGTAAAGGGGCAACACTGTGTCTTTCTCTCTGGCAGAGCCCGGCTGCCAAATTCGAAACGTCCAGCGATTGCGCCCACAGGAAAGCTGCCAGCACGGAAAGCTGTAGCTGGTTTTCACTGTCCCTTGGAACTGCATTCGCTGGTAGACAGACATTCGCGTTCTGCAACAGCTTTCGTTCGTAAAGGGGCAACGCTATGTCTTTCTCTCTGGCAGAGCCCGGCTGCCAAATTCGAAACGTCCAGCGATTGCGCCCACAGGAAAGCTGCCAGCACGGAAAGCTGTAGCTGGTTTTCACTGTCCCTTGGAACTGCATTCGCTTGTAGACAGACATTCACGTTCTGCAACAGCTTTCGTTCGTGAAGGGGCAACACTGTGTATTTCCTTCTGGCAGAGCCCGGCTGCCAAATTCGAAACGTCCAGCGATTGCGCCCACAGGAAAGCTGCCAGAACGGAAAGCTGTAGCTGGTTTTCACTGTCCCTTGGAACTGCATTCGCTGCTACACAGACATTCGCGTTCTGCAACAGCTTTCGTTCGTAAAGGGGCAACACTGTGTATTTCCTTCTGGCAGAGCCCGGCTGCCAAATTCGAAACGTCCAGCGATTGTGCCCACAGGAAAGCTGCCAGCACGGAAAGCTGTAGCTGGTTTTCACTGTCCCTTGGAACTGCATTCGCTGGTAGACAGACATTCGAGTTCTGCAACAGCTTTCGTTCGTAAAGGGGCAACACTGTGTATTTCTCTCTGGCAGAGCCCGGCTGCCAAATTCGAAACGTCCAGCGATTGTGCCCACAGGAAAGCTGCCAGCACGGAAAGCTGTAGCTGGTTTTCACTGTCCCTTGGAACTGCATTCGCTGGTAGACAGACATTCGCGTTCTGCAACAGCTTTCGTTCGTAAAGGGGCCACACTGTGTATTTCTCTCTGGCAGAGCCCGGCTGCCAAATTCGAAACGTCCAGCGATTGCGCCCACAGGAAAGCTGCCAGCACGGAAAGCTGTAGCTGGTTTTCAGTGTCCCTTGGAACTGCATTCGCTGGTAGACAGACATTCGCGTTCTGCAACAGCTTTCGTTCGTAAAGGGGCAACACTGTGTATTTCTCTCTGGCAGAGCCCGGCTGCCAAATTCGAAACGTCCAGCGATTGCGCCCACAGGAAAGCTGCCAGCACGGAAAGCTGTAGCTGGTTTTCACTGTCCCTTGGAACTGCATTCGCTGGTAGACAGACATTCGCGTTCTGCAACAGCTTTCGTTCGTAAAGGGGCAACACTGTGTATTTCTCTCTGGCAGAGCCCGGCTGCCAAATTCGAAACGTCCAGCGATTGTGCCCACAGGAAAGCTGCCAGCACGGAAAGCTGTAGCTGGTTTTCACTGTCCCTTGGAACTGCATTCGCTGGTAGACAGACATTCGAGTTCTGCAACAGCTTTCGTTCGTAAAGGGGCAACACTGTGTATTTCTCTCTGGCAGAGCCCGGCTGCCAAATTCGAAACGTCCAGCGATTGTGCCCACAGGAAAGCTGCCAGCACGGAAAGCTGTAGCTGGTTTTCACTGTCCCTTGGAACTGCATTCGCTGGTAGACAGACATTCGCGTTCTGCAACAGCTTTCGTTCGTAAAGGGGCCACACTGTGTATTTCTCTCTGGCAGAGCCCGGCTGCCAAATTCGAAACGTCCAGCGATTGCGCCCACAGGAAAGCTGCCAGCACGGAAAGCTGTAGCTGGTTTTCAGTGTCCCTTGGAACTGCATTCGCTGGTAGACAGACATTCGCGTTCTGCAACAGCTTTCGTTCGTAAAGGGGCAACACTGTGTATTTCTCTCTGGCAGAGCCCGGCTGCCAAATTCGAAACGTCCAGCGATTGCGCCCACAGGAAAGCTGCCAGCACGGAAAGCTGTAGCTGGTTTTCACTGTCCCTTGGAACTGCATTCGCTGGTAGACAGACATTCGCGTTCTGCAACAGCTTTCGTTCGTAAAGGGGCAACACTGTGTATTTCTCTCTGGCAGAGCCCGGCTGCCAAATTCGAAACGTCCAGCGATTGCGCCCACAGGAAAGCTGCCAGCACGGAAAGCTGTAGCTGGTTTTCACTGTCCCTTGGAACTGCATTCGCTGGTAGACAGACATTCGCGTTCTGCAACAGCTTTCGTTCGTAAAGGGGCCACACTGTGTATTTCTCTCTGGCAGAGCCCGGCTGCCAAATTCGAAACGTCCAGCGATTGCGCCCACAGGAAAGCTGCCAGCACGGAAAGCTGTAGCTGGTTTTCAGTGTCCCTTGGAACTGCATTCGCTGGTAGACAGACATTCGCGTTCTGCAACAGCTTTCGTTCGTAAAGGGGCCACACTGTGTATTTCTCTCTGGCAGAGCCCGGCTGCCAAATTCGAAACGTCCAGCGATTGCGCCCACAGGAAAGCTGCCAGCACGGAAAGCTGTAGCTGGTTTTCACTGTCCCTTGGAACTGCATTCGCTGGTAGACAGACATTCGCGTTCTGCAACAGCTTTCATTCGTAAAGGGGCAACGCTATGTCTTTCTCTCTGGCAGAGCCCGGCTGCCAAATTCGAAACGTCCAGCGATTGCGCCCACAGGAAAGCTGCCAGCACGGAAAGCTGTAGCTGGTTTTCACTGTCCCTTGGAACTGCATTCGCTTGTAGACAGACATTCGCGTTCTGCAACAGCTTTCGTTCGTAAAGGGGCAACACTGTGTATTTCCTTCTGGCAGAGCCCGGCTGCCAAATTCGAAACGTCCAGCGATTGCGCCCACAGGAAAGCTGCCAGCACGGAAAGCTGTAGCTGGTTTTCACTGTCCCTTGGAACTGCATTCGCTGCTACACAGACATTCGCGTTCTGCAACAGCTTTCGTTCGTAAAGGGGCAACACTGTGTCTTTCTCTCTGGCGGAGCCCGGCTGCCAAATTCGAAACGTCCAGCGATTGCGCCCACAGGAAAGCTGCCAGCACGGAAAGCTGTAGCTGGTTTTCACTGTCCCTTGGAACTGCATTCGCTGCTACACAGACATTCGCGTTCTGCAACAACTTTCGTTCGTAAAGGGGCAACACTGTGTCTTTCTCTCTGGCAGAGCCCGGCTGCCAAATTCGAAACGTCCAGCGATTGCGCCCACAGGAAAGCTGCCAGCACGGAAAGCTGCAGCTGGTTTTCACTGTCCCTTGGAACTGCATTCGCTGGTAGACAGACATTCGCGTTATGCAACAGCTTTCGTTCGTAAAGGGGCAACACTGTGTATTTCTCTCTGGCAGAGCCCGGCTGCCAAATTCGAAACGTCCAGCGATTGCGCCCACAGGAAAGCTGCCAGCACGGAAAGCTGTAGCTGGTTTTCACTGTCCCTTGGAACTGCATTCGCTGCCACACAGACATTCGCGTTCTGCAACAGCTTTCGTTCGTAAAGGGGCAACACTGTGTATTTCTCTCTGGCAGAGCCCGGCTGCCAAATTCGAAACGTCCAGCGATTGCGCCCACAGGAAAGCTGCCAGCACGGAAAGCTGTAGCTGGTTTTCACTGTCCCTTGGAACTGCATTCGCTGCTACACAGACATTCCGTTCTGCAACAGCTTTCGTTCGTAAAGGGGCAACACTGTGTATTTCTCTCTGGCAGAGCCCGGCTGCCAAATTCGAAACGTCCAGCGATTGCGCCCACAGGAAAGCTGCCAGCACGGAAAGCTGTAGCTGGTTTTCACTGTCCCTTGGAACTGCATTCGCTTGTAGACAGACATTCGCGTTTTGCAACAGCTTTCGTTCGTAAAGGGGCAACACTGTGTATTTCTCTCTGGCGGAGCCCGGCTGCCAAATTCGAAACGTCCAGCGATTGCGCCCACAGGAAAGCTGCCAGCACGGAAAGCTGTAGCTGGTTTTCACTGTCCCTTGGAACTGCATTCGCTGGTAGACAGACATTCGTGTTCTGCAACAGCTTTCGTTCGTAAAGGGGCAACACTGTGTCTTTCTCTCTGGCAGAGCCCGGCTGCCAAATTCGAAACGTCCAGCGATTGCGCCCACAGGAAAGCTGCCAGCACGGAAAGCTGTAGCTGGTTTTCACTGTCCCTTGGAACTGCATTCGCTGGTAGACAGACATTCGCGTTCTGCAAAAGCTTTCGTGCGTAAAGGGGCAACACTGTGTCTTTCTCTCTGGCAGAGCCCGGCTGCCAAATTCGAAACGTCCAGCGATTGCGCCCACAGGAAAGCTGCCAGCACGGAAAGCTGTAGCTGGTTTTCACTGTCCCTTGGAACTGCATTCGCTGGTAGACAGACATTCGCGTTCTGCAACAGCTTTCGTTCGTAAAGGGGCAACGCTATGTCTTTCTCTCTGGCAGAGCCCGGCTGCCAAATTCGAAACGTCCAGCGATTGCGCCCACAGGAAAGCTGCCAGCACGGAAAGCTGTAGCTGGTTTTCACTGTCCCTTGGAACTGCATTCGCTTGTAGACAGACATTCGCGTTCTGCAACAGCTTTCGTTCGTAAAGGGGCAACACTGTGTATTTCCTTCTGGCAGAGCCCGGCTGCCAAATTCGAAACGTCCAGCGATTGCGCCCACAGGAAAGCTGCCAGCACGGAAAGCTGTAGCTGGTTTTCACTGTCCCTTGGAACTGCATTCGCTGCTACACAGACATTCGCGTTCTGCAACAGCTTTCGTTCGTAAAGGGGCAACACTGTGTCTTTCTCTCTGGCGGAGCCCGGCTGCCAAATTCGAAACGTCCAGCGATTGCGCCCACAGGAAAGCTGCCAGCACGGAAAGCTGTAGCTGGTTTTCACTGTCCCTTGGAACTGCATTTGCTGCTACACAGACATTCGCGTTCTGCAACAGCTTTCGTTCGTAAAGGGGCAACACTGTGTATTTCTCTCTCGGTGAGCCCGGCTGCCAAATTCGAAACGTCCAGCGATTGCGCCCACAGGAAAGCTGCCAGCACGGAAAGCTGTAGCTGGTTTTCACTGTCCCTTGGAACTGCATTCGCTGGTAGACAGACATTCGTGTTCTGCAACAGCTTTCGTTCGTAAAGGGGCAACACTGTGTCTTTCTCTCTGGCAGAGCCCGGCTGCCAAATTCGAAACGTCCAGCGATTGCGCCCACAGGAAAGCTGCCAGCACGGAAAGCTGTAGCTGGTTTTCACTGTCCCTTGGAACTGCATTCGCTGGTAGACAGACATTCGCGTTCTGCAAAAGCTTTCGTGCGTAAAGGGGCAACACTGTGTCTTTCTCTCTGGCAGAGCCCGGCTGCCAAATTCGAAACGTCCAGCGATTGCGCCCACAGGAAAGCTGCCAGCACGGAAAGCTGTAGCTGGTTTTCACTGTCCCTTGGAACTGCATTCGCTTGTAGACAGACATTCGCGTTCTGCAACAGCTTTCGTTCGTAAAGGGGCAACACTGTGTATTTCCTTCTGGCAGAGCCCGGCTGCCAAATTCGAAACGTCCAGCGATTGCGCCCACAGGAAAGCTGCCAGCATGGAAAGCTGTAGCTGGTTTTCACTGTCCCTTGGAACTGCATTCGCTTGTAGACAGACATTCGCGTTCTGCAACAGCTTTCGTTCGTAAAGGGGCAACACTGTGTCTTTCTCTCTGGCGGAGCCCGGCTGCCAAATTCGAAACGTCCAGCGATTGCGCCCACAGGAAAGCTGCCAGCACGGAAAGCTGTAGCTGGTTTTCACTGTCCCTTGGAACTGCATTTGCTGCTACACAGACATTCGCGTTCTGCAACAGCTTTCGTTCGTAAAGGGGCAACACTGTGTATTTCTCTCTGGCAGAGCCCGGCTGCCAAATTCGAAACGTCCAGCGATTGCGCCCACAGGAAAGCTGCCAGCACGGAAAGCTGCAGCTGGTTTTCACTGTCCCTTGGAACTGCATTCGCTGGTAGACAGACATTTGCGTTCTGCAACAGCTTTCGTTCGTAAAGGGGCAACACTGTGTATTTCTCTGTGGCAGAGCCCGGCTGCCAAATTCGAAACGTCCAGCGATTGCGCCCACAGGAAAGCTGCCAGCACGGAAAGCTGTAGCTGGTTTTCACTGTCCCTTGGAACTGCATTTGCTGCTACACAGACATTCGCGTTCTGCAACAGCTTTCGTTCGTAAAGGGGCAACACTGTGTCTTTCTCTCTGGCGGAGCCCGGCTGCCAAATTCGAAACGTCCAGCGATTGCGCCCACAGGAAAGCTGCCAGCACGGAAAGCTGTAGCTGGTTTTCACTGTCCCTTGGAACTGCATTCGCTGGTAGACAGACATTCGCGTTCTGCAAAAGCTTTCGTTCGTAAAGGGGCAACACTGTGTATTTCTCTCTGGCAGAGCCCGGCTGCCAAATTCGAAACGTCCAGCGATTGTGCCCACAGGAAAGCTGCCAGCACGGAAAGCTGTAGCTGGTTTTCACTGTCCCTTGGAACTGCATTCGCTGGTAGACAGACATTCGCGTTCTGCAACAGCTTTCGTGCGTAAAGGGGCAACACTGTGTATTTCTCTCTGGCAGAGCCCGGCTGCCAAATTCGAAACGTCCAGCGATTGCGCCCACAGGAAAGCTGCCAGCACGGAAAGCTGTAGCTGGTTTTCACTGTCCCTTGGAACTGCATTCGCTGCTACACAGACATTCGCGTTCTGCAACAGCTTTCATTCGTAAAGGGGCAACGCTATGTCTTTCTCTCTGGCAGAGCCCGGCTGCCAAATTCGAAACGTCCAGCGATTGCGCCCACAGGAAAGCTGCCAGCACGGAAAGCTGTAGCTGGTTTTCACTGTCCCTTGGAACTGCATTCGCTTGTAGACAGACATTCGCGTTCTGCAACAGCTTTCGTTCGTAAAGGGGCAACACTGTGTATTTCCTTCTGGCAGAGCCCGGCTGCCAAATTCGAAACGTCCAGCGATTGCGCCCACAGGAAAGCTGCCAGCACGGAAAGCTGTAGCTGGTTTTCACTGTCCCTTGGAACTGCATTCGCTGCTACACAGACATTCGCGTTCTGCAACAGCTTTCGTTCGTAAAGGGGCAACACTGTGTCTTTCTCTCTGGCGGAGCCCGGCTGCCAAATTCGAAACGTCCAGCGATTGCGCCCACAGGAAAGCTGCCAGCACGGAAAGCTGTAGCTGGTTTTCACTGTCCCTTGGAACTGCATTTGCTGCTACACAGACATTCGCGTTCTGCAACAGCTTTCGTTCGTAAAGGGGCAACACTGTGTATTTCTCTCTCGGAGAGCCCGGCTGCCAAATTCGAAACGTCCAGCGATTGCGCCCACAGGAAAGCTGCCAGCACGGAAAGCTGCAGCTGGTTTTCACTGTCCCTTGGAACTGCATTCGCTGGTAGACAGACATTCGCGTTCTGCAACAGCTTTCGTTCGTAAAGGGGCAACACTGTGTATTTCTCTCTGGCAGAGCCCGGCTGCCAAATTCGAAACGTCCAGCGATTGCGCCCACAGGAAAGCTGCCAGCACGGAAAGCTGTAGCTGGTTTTCACTGTCCCGTGGAACTGCATTCGCTGGTAGACAGACATTCGCGTTCTGCAACAGCTTTCGTTCGTAAAGGGGCAACACTGTGTCTTTCTCTCTGGCGGAGCCCGGCTGCCAAATTCGAAACGTCCAGCGATTGCGCCCACAGGAAAGCTGCCAGCACGGAAAGCTGTAGCTGGTTTTCACTGTCCCTTGGAACTGCATTCGCTGGTAGACAGACATTCGCGTTCTGCAAAAGCTTTCGTGCGTAAAGGGGCAACACTGTGTATTTCTCTCTGGCAGAGCCCGGCTGCCAAATTCGAAACGTCCAGCGATTGCGCCCACAGGAAAGCTGCCAGCACGGAAAGCTGTAGCTGGTTTTCAGTGTCCCTTGGAACTGCATTCGCTGCTACACAGACATTCGCGTTCTGCAACAGCTTTCGTTCGTAAAGGGGCAACACTGTGTATTTCTCTCTGGCAGAGCCCGGCTGCCAAATTCGAAACGTCCAGCGATTGCGCCCACAGGAAAGCTGCCAGCACGGAAAGCTGTAGCTGGTTTTCACTGTCCCTTGGAACTGCATTCGCTGGTAGACAGACATTCGCATTCTGCAACAGCTTTCGTTCGTAAAGGGGCAACACTGTGTATTTCTCTCTGGCAGAGCCCGGCTGCCAAATTCGAAACGTCCAGCGATTGCGCCCACAGGAAAGCTGCCAGCACGGAAAGCTGTAGCTGGTTTTCACTGTCCCGTGGAACTGCATTCGCTGGTAGACAGACATTCGCGTTCTGCAACAGCTTTCGTTCGTAAAGGGGCAACACTGTGTCTTTCTCTCTGGCAGAGCCCGGCTGCCAAATTCGAAACGTCCAGCGATTGTGCCCACAGGAAAGCTGCCAGCACGGAAAGCTGTAGCTGGTTTTCACTGTCCCTTGGAACTGCATTCGCTGGTAGACAGACATTCGCGTTCTGCAACAGCTTTCGTTCGTAAAGGGGCAACACTGTGTATTTCTCTCTGGCAGAGCCCGGCTGCCAAATTCGAAACGTCCAGCGATTGCGCCCACAGGAAAGCTGCCAGCACGGAAAGCTGTAGCTGGTTTTCACTGTCCCTTGGAACTGCATTCGCTGGTAGACAGACATTCGCGTTCTGCAACAGCTTTCGTTCGTAAAGGGGCAACACTGTGTCTTTCTCTCTGGCGGAGCCCGGCTGCCAAATTCGAAACGTCCAGCGATTGCGCCCACAGGAAAGCTGCCAGCACGGAAAGCTGTAGCTGGTTTTCAGTGTCCCTTGGAACTGCATTCGCTGGTAGACAGACATTCGCGTTCTGCAACAGCTTTCGTTCGTAAAGGGGCAACACTGTGTATTTCTCTCTGGCAGAGCCCGGCTGCCAAATTCGAAACGTCCAGCGATTGCGCCCACAGGAAAGCTGCCAGCACGGAAAGCTGTAGCTGGTTTTCACTGTCCCTTGGAACTGCATTCGCTGGTAGACAGACATTCGCGTTCTGCAACAGCTTTCGTTCGTAAAGGGGCAACACTGTGTATTTCTCTCTGGCAGAGCCCGGCTTCCAAATTCGAAACGTCCAGTGATTGCGCCCACAGGAAAGCTGCCAGCACGGAAAGCTGTAGCTGGTTTTCACTGTCCCTTGGAACTGCATTCGCTGGTAGACAGACATTCGCGTTCTGCAACAGCTTTCGTTCGTAAAGGGGCAACACTGTGTCTTTCTCTCTGGCAGAGCCCGGCTGCCAAATTCGAAACGTCCAGCGATTGCGCCCACAGGAAAGCTGCCAGCACGGAAAGCTGTAGCTGGTTTTCACTGTCCCTTGGAACTGCATTCGCTGGTAGACAGACATTCGCGTTCTGCAAAAGCTTTCGTGCGTAAAGGGGCAACACTGTGTCTTTCTCTCTGGCAGAGCCCGGCTGCCAAATTCGAAACGTCCAGCGATTGCGCCCACAGGAAAGCTGCCAGCACGGAAAGCTGTAGCTGGTTTTCACTGTCCCTTGGAACTGCATTCGCTGGTAGACAGACATTCGCATTCTGCAACAGCTTTCGTTCGTAAAGGGGCAACACTGTGTATTTCTCTCTGGCAGAGCCCGGCTGCCAAATTCGAAACGTCCAGCGATTGCGCCCACAGGAAAGCTGCCAGCACGGAAAGCTGTAGCTGGTTTTCACTGTCCCTTGGAACTGCATTCGCTGGTAGACAGACATTCGCGTTCTGCAAAAGCTTTCGTTCGTAAAGGGGCAACACTGTGTATTTCTCTCTGGCAGAGCCCGGCTGCCAAATTCGAAAGGTCCAGCGATTGTGCCCACAGGAAAGCTGCCAGCACGGAAAGCTGTAGCTGGTTTTCAGTGCCCCTTGGAACTGCATTCGCTGGTAGACAGACATTCGCGTTCTGCAACAGCTTTCGTTCGTAAAGGGGCAACACTGTGTCTTTCTCTCTGGCAGAGCCCGGCTGCCAAATTCGAAACGTCCAGCGATTGCGCCCACAGGAAAGCTGCCAGCACGGAAAGCTGTAGCTGGTTTTCAGTGTCCCTTGGAACTGCATTCGCTGCTACACAGACATTCGCGTTCTGCAACAGCTTTCGTTCGTAAAGGGGCAACACTGTGTATTTCTCTCTGGCAGAGCCCGGCTGCCAAATTCGAAACGTCCAGCGATTGCGCCCACAGGAAAGCTGCCAGCACGGAAAGCTGTAGCTGGTTTTCACTGTCCCTTGGAACTGCATTCGCTGCTACACAGACATTCCGTTCTGCAACAGCTTTCGTTCGTAAAGGGGCAACACTGTGTATTTCTCTCTGGCAGAGCCCGGCTGCCAAATTCGAAACGTCCAGCGATTGCGCCCACAGGAAAGCTGCCAGCACGGAAAGCTGTAGCTGGTTTTCACTGTCCCTTGGAACTGCATTCGCTGGTAGACAGACATTCGCGTTCTGCAACAGCTTTCGTTCGTAAAGGGGCAACACTGTGTCTTTCTCTCTGGCAGAGCCCGGCTGCCAAATTCGAAACGTCCAGCGATTGCGCCCACAGGAAAGCTGCCAGCACGGAAAGCTGTAGCTGGTTTTCACTGTCCCTTGGAACTGCATTCGCTGGTAGACAGACATTCGCGTTCTGCAAAAGCTTTCGTGCGTAAAGGGGCAACACTGTGTCTTTCTCTCTGGCAGAGCCCGGCTGCCAAATTCGAAACGTCCAGCGATTGCGCCCACAGGAAAGCTGCCAGCACGGAAAGCTGCAGCTGGTTTTCACTGTCCCTTGGAACTGCATTCGCTGGTAGACAGACATTCGCGTTCTGCAACAGCTTTCGTTCGTAAAGGGGCCACACTGTGTATTTCTCTCTGGCGGAGCCCGGCTGCCAAATTCGAAACGTCCAGCGATTGC
The DNA here is from genome assembly GCF_035582795.1 of Mycteria americana. Taxonomy (NCBI): domain Eukaryota; kingdom Metazoa; phylum Chordata; class Aves; order Ciconiiformes; family Ciconiidae; genus Mycteria; species Mycteria americana. The sequence goes on along the minus strand of NW_027445632.1, from coordinate 918,016 downwards.
GCCCACAGGAAAGCTGCCAGCACGGAAACCTGTAGCTGGTTTTCACTGTCCCTTGGAACTGCATTCGCTGCTACACAGACATTCGCGTTCTGCAACAGCTTTCGTTCGTAAAGGGGCAACACTGTGTCTTTCTCTCTGGCGGAGCCCGGCTGCCAAATTCGAAACGTCCAGCGATTGCGCCCACAGGAAAGCTGCCAGCACGGAAAGCTGTAGCTGGTTTTCACTGTCCCTTGGAACTGCATTTGCTGCTACACAGACATTCGCGTTCTGCAACAGCTTTCGTTCGTAAAGGGGCAACACTGTGTATTTCTCTCTCGGAGAGCCCGGCTGCCAAATTCGAAACGTCCAGCGATTGCGCCCACAGGAAAGCTGCCAGCACGGAAAGCTGCAGCTGGTTTTCACTGTCCCTTGGAACTGCATTCGCTGGTAGACAGACATTCGCGTTCTGCAACAGCTTTCGTTCGTAAAGGGGCAACACTGTGTATTTCTCTCTGGCAGAGCCCGGCTGCCAAATTCGAAACGTCCAGCGATTGCGCCCACAGGAAAGCTGCCAGCACGGAAAGCTGTAGCTGGTTTTCACTGTCCCGTGGAACTGCATTCGCTGGTAGACAGACATTCGCGTTCTGCAACAGCTTTCGTTCGTAAAGGGGCAACACTGTGTCTTTCTCTCTGGCGGAGCCCGGCTGCCAAATTCGAAACGTCCAGCGATTGCGCCCACAGGAAAGCTGCCAGCACGGAAAGCTGTAGCTGGTTTTCACTGTCCCTTGGAACTGCATTCGCTGGTAGACAGACATTCGCGTTCTGCAAAAGCTTTCGTGCGTAAAGGGGCAACACTGTGTCTTTCTCTCTGGCAGAGCCCGGCTGCCAAATTCGAAACGTCCAGCGATTGCGCCCACAGGAAAGCTGCCAGCACGGAAAGCTGTAGCTGGTTTTCACTGTCCCTTGGAACTGCATTCGCTGCTACACAGACATTCGCGTTCTGCAACAGCTTTCGTTCGTAAAGGGGCAACACTGTGTCTTTCTCTCTGGCAGAGCCCGGCTGCCAAATTCGAAACGTCCAGCGATTGCGCCCACAGGAAAGCTGCCAGCACGGAAAGCTGCAGCTGGTTTTCACTGTCCCTTGGAACTGCATTCGCTGGTAGACAGACATTCGCGTTCTGCAACAGCTTTCGTTCGTAAAGGGGCAACACTGTGTATTTCTCTCTGGCAGAGCCCGGCTGCCAAATTCGAAACGTCCAGCGATTGCGCCCACAGGAAAGCTGCCAGCACGGAAAGCTGTAGCTGGTTTTCAGTGTCCCTTGGAACTGCATTCGCTGCTACACAGACATTCGCGTTCTGCAACAGCTTTCGTTCGTAAAGGGGCAACACTGTGTATTTCTCTCTGGCAGAGCCCGGCTGCCAAATTCGAAACGTCCAGCGATTGCGCCCACAGGAAAGCTGCCAGCACGGAAAGCTGTAGCTGGTTTTCACTGTCCCTTGGAACTGCATTCGCTGCTACACAGACATTCGCGTTCTGCAACAGCTTTCGTTCGTAAAGGGGCAACACTGTGTCTTTCTCTCTGGCAGAGCCCGGCTGCCAAATTCGAAACGTCCAGCGATTGCGCCCACAGGAAAGCTGCCAGCACGGAAAGCTGCAGCTGGTTTTCACTGTCCCTTGGAACTGCATTCGCTGGTAGACAGACATTCGCGTTCTGCAACAGCTTTCGTTCGTAAAGGGGCAACACTGTGTATTTCTCTCTGGCAGAGCCCGGCTGCCAAATTCGAAACGTCCAGCGATTGCGCCCACAGGAAAGCTGCCAGCACGGAAAGCTGTAGCTGGTTTTCAGTGTCCCTTGGAACTGCATTCGCTGGTAGACAGACATTCGCGTTCTGCAACAGCTTTCGTTCGTAAAGGGGCAACACTGTGTATTTCTCTCTGGCAGAGCCCGGCTGCCAAATTCGAAACGTCCAGCGATTGCGCCCACAGGAAAGCTGCCAGCACGGAAAGCTGTAGCTGGTTTTCACTGTCCCTTGGAACTGCATTCGCTGCTACACAGACATTCCGTTCTGCAACAGCTTTCGTTCGTAAAGGGGCAACACTGTGTATTTCTCTCTGGCAGAGCCCGGCTGCCAAATTCGAAACGTCCAGCGATTGCGCCCACAGGAAAGCTGCCAGCACGGAAAGCTGTAGCTGGTTTTCACTGTCCCTTGGAACTGCATTCGCTGGTAGACAGACATTCGCGTTCTGCAACAGCTTTCGTTCGTAAAGGGGCAACACTGTGTCTTTCTCTCTGGCAGAGCCCGGCTGCCAAATTCGAAACGTCCAGCGATTGCGCCCACAGGAAAGCTGCCAGCACGGAAAGCTGTAGCTGGTTTTCACTGTCCCTTGGAACTGCATTCGCTGGTAGACAGACATTCGCGTTCTGCAAAAGCTTTCGTGCGTAAAGGGGCAACACTGTGTCTTTCTCTCTGGCAGAGCCCGGCTGCCAAATTCGAAACGTCCAGCGATTGCGCCCACAGGAAAGCTGCCAGCACGGAAAGCTGTAGCTGGTTTTCACTGTCCCTTGGAACTGCATTCGCTGCTACACAGACATTAGCGTTCTGCAACAGCTTTCGTTCGTAAAGGGGCAACACTGTGTCTTTCTCTCTGGCAGAGCCCGGCTGCCAAATTCGAAACGTCCAGCGATTGCGCCCACAGGAAAGCTGCCAGCACGGTTAGCTGTAGCTGGATTTCACTGTCCCTTGGAACTGCATTCGCTGCTACACAGACATTCGCGTTCTGCAACAGCTTTCGTTCGTAAAGGGGCAACACTGTGTCTTTCTCTCTGGCAGAGCCCGGCTGCCAAATTCGAAACGTCCAGCGATTGCGCCCACAGGAAAGCTGCCAGCACGGAAAGCTGCAGCTGGTTTTCACTGTCCCTTGGAACTGCATTCGCTGGTAGACAGACATTCGCGTTCTGCAACAGCTTTCGTTCGTAAAGGGGCAACACTGTGTATTTCTCTCTGGCAGAGCCCGGCTGCCAAATTCGAAACGTCCAGCGATTGCGCCCACAGGAAAGCTGCCAGCACGGAAAGCTGTAGCTGGTTTTCAGTGCCCCTTGGAACTGCATTCGCTGCTACACAGACATTCGCGTTCTGCAACAGCTTTCGTTCGTAAAGGGGCAACACTGTGTATTTCTCTCTGGCAGAGCCCGGCTGCCAAATTCGAAACGTCCAGCGATTGCGCCCACAGGAAAGCTGCCAGCACGGAAAGCTGTAGCTGGTTTTCACTGTCCCTTGGAACTGCATTCGCTGCTACACAGACATTCCGTTCTGCAACAGCTTTCGTTCGTAAAGGGGCAACACTGTGTCTTTCTCTCTGGCAGAGCCCGGCTGCCAAATTCGAAACGTCCAGCGATTGCGCCCACAGGAAAGCTGCCAGCACGGAAAGCTGTAGCTGGTTTTCACTGTCCCTTGGAACTGCATTCGCTGGTAGACAGACATTCGCGTTCTGCAACAGCTTTCGTTCGTAAAGGGGCAACACTGTGTCTTTCTCTCTGGCAGAGCCCGGCTGCCAAATTCGAAACGTCCAGCGATTGCGCCCACAGGAAAGCTGCCAGCACGGAAAGCTGTAGCTGGTTTTCACTGTCCCTTGGAACTGCATTCGCTGGTAGACAGACATTCGCGTTCTGCAAAAGCTTTCGTGCGTAAAGGGGCAACACTGTGTCTTTCTCTCTGGCAGAGCCCGGCTGCCAAATTCGAAACGTCCAGCGATTGCGCCCACAGGAAAGCTGCCAGCACGGAAAGCTGTAGCTGGTTTTCACTGTCCCTTGGAACTGCATTCGCTGCTACACAGACATTCGCGTTCTGCAACAGCTTTCGTTCGTAAAGGGGCAACACTGTGTCTTTCTCTCTGGCAGAGCCCGGCTGCCAAATTCGAAACGTCCAGCGATTGCGCCCACAGGAAAGCTGCCAGCACGGTTAGCTGTAGCTGGATTTCACTGTCCCTTGGAACTGCATTCGCTGCTACACAGACATTCGCGTTCTGCAACAGCTTTCGTTCGTAAAGGGGCAACACTGTGTATTTCTCTCTGGCAGAGCCCGGCTGCCAAATTCGAAACGTCCAGCGATTGCGCCCACAGGAAAGCTGCCAGCACGGAAAGCTGCAGCTGGTTTTCACTGTCCCGTGGAACTGCATTCGCTGGTAGACAGACATTCGCGTTCTGCAACAGCTTTCGTTCGTAAAGGGGCAACACTGTGTCTTTCTCTCTGGCGGAGCCCGGCTGCCAAATTCGAAACGTCCAGCGATTGCGCCCACAGGAAAGCTGCCAGCACGGAAAGCTGTAGCTGGTTTTCACTGTCCCTTGGAACTGCATTCGCTGGTAGACAGACATTCGCGTTCTGCAAAAGCTTTCGTGCGTAAAGGGGCAACACTGTGTCTTTCTCTCTGGCAGAGCCCGGCTGCCAAATTCGAAACGTCCAGCGATTGCGCCCACAGGAAAGCTGCCAGCACGGAAAGCTGTAGCTGGTTTTCACTGTCCCTTGGAACTGCATTCGCTGCTACACAGACATTCGCGTTCTGCAACAGCTTTCGTTCGTAAAGGGGCAACACTGTGTCTTTCTCTCTGGCAGAGCCCGGCTGCCAAATTCGAAACGTCCAGCGATTGCGCCCACAGGAAAGCTGCCAGCACGGTTAGCTGTAGCTGGATTTCACTGTCCCTTGGAACTGCATTCGCTGCTACACAGACATTCGCGTTCTGCAACAGCTTTCGTTCGTAAAGGGGCAACACTGTGTCTTTCTCTCTGGCAGAGCCCGGCTGCCAAATTCGAAACGTCCAGCGATTGCGCCCACAGGAAAGCTGCCAGCACGGAAAGCTGCAGCTGGTTTTCACTGTCCCTTGGAACTGCATTCGCTGGTAGACAGACATTCGCGTTCTGCAACAGCTTTCGTTCGTAAAGGGGCAACACTGTGTATTTCTCTCTGGCAGAGCCCGGCTGCCAAATTCGAAACGTCCAGCGATTGCGCCCACAGGAAAGCTGCCAGCACGGAAAGCTGTAGCTGGTTTTCAGTGTCCCTTGGAACTGCATTCGCTGCTACACAGACATTCGCGTTCTGCAACAGCTTTCGTTCGTAAAGGGGCAACACTGTGTATTTCTCTCTGGCAGAGCCCGGCTGCCAAATTCGAAACGTCCAGCGATTGCGCCCACAGGAAAGCTGCCAGCACGGAAAGCTGTAGCTGGTTTTCACTGTCCCTTGGAACTGCATTCGCTGCTACACAGACATTCGCGTTTTGCAACAGCTTTCGTTCGTAAAGGGGCAACACTGTGTATTTCTCTCTGGCGGAGCCCGGCTGCCAAATTCGACACGTCCAGCGATTGCGCCCACAGGAAAGCTGCCAGCACGGAAAGCTGTAGCTGGTTTTCACTGTCCCTTGGAACTGCATTCGCTGGTAGACAGACATTCGCGTTCTGCAACAGCTTTCGTTCGTAAAGGGGCAACACTGTGTCTTTCTCTCTGGCAGAGCCCGGCTGCCAAATTCGAAACGTCCAGCGATTGCGCCCACAGGAAAGCTGCCAGCACGGAAAGCTGCAGCTGGTTTTCACTGTCCCTTGGAACTGCATTCGCTGGTAGACAGACATTCGCGTTCTGCAAAAGCTTTCGTGCGTAAAGGGGCAACACTGTGTCTTTCTCTCTGGCAGAGCCCGGCTGCCAAATTCGAAACGTCCAGCGATTGCGCCCACAGGAAAGCTGCCAGCACGGAAAGCTGTAGCTGGTTTTCACTGTCCCTTGGAACTGCATTCGCTGCTACACAGACATTAGCGTTCTGCAACAGCTTTCGTTCGTAAAGGGGCAACACTGTGTCTTTCTCTCTGGCAGAGCCCGGCTGCCAAATTCGAAACGTCCAGCGATTGCGCCCACAGGAAAGCTGCCAGCACGGTTAGCTGTAGCTGGATTTCACTGTCCCTTGGAACTGCATTCGCTGCTACACAGACATTCGCGTTCTGCAACAGCTTTCGTTCGTAAAGGGGCAACACTGTGTCTTTCTCTCTGGCAGAGCCCGGCTGCCAAATTCGAAACGTCCAGCGATTGCGCCCACAGGAAAGCTGCCAGCACGGAAAGCTGCAGCTGGTTTTCACTGTCCCTTGGAACTGCATTCGCTGGTAGACAGACATTCGCGTTCTGCAACAGCTTTCGTTCGTAAAGGGGCAACACTGTGTATTTCTCTCTGGCAGAGCCCGGCTGCCAAATTCGAAACGTCCAGCGATTGCGCCCACAGGAAAGCTGCCAGCACGGAAAGCTGTAGCTGGTTTTCAGTGTCCCTTGGAACTGCATTCGCTGCTACACAGACATTCGCGTTCTGCAACAGCTTTCGTTCGTAAAGGGGCAACACTGTGTATTTCTCTCTGGCAGAGCCCGGCTGCCAAATTCGAAACGTCCAGCGATTGCGCCCACAGGAAAGCTGCCAGCACGGAAAGCTGTAGCTGGTTTTCACTGTCCCTTGGAACTGCATTCGCTGCTACACAGACATTCCGTTCTGCAACAGCTTTCGTTCGTAAAGGGGCAACACTGTGTATTTCTCTCTGGCAGAGCCCGGCTGCCAAATTCGAAACGTCCAGCGATTGCGCCCACAGGAAAGCTGCCAGCACGGAAAGCTGTAGCTGGTTTTCACTGTCCCTTGGAACTGCATTCGCTGGTAGACAGACATTCGCGTTCTGCAACAGCTTTCGTTCGTAAAGGGGCAACACTGTGTCTTTCTCTCTGGCAGAGCCCGGCTGCCAAATTCGAAACGTCCAGCGATTGCGCCCACAGGAAAGCTGCCAGCACGGAAAGCTGTAGCTGGTTTTCACTGTCCCTTGGAACTGCATTCGCTGGTAGACAGACATTCGCGTTCTGCAACAGCTTTCGTTCGTAAAGGGGCAACACTGTGTCTTTCTCTCTGGCAGAGCCCGGCTGCCAAATTCGAAACGTCCAGCGATTGCGCCCACAGGAAAGCTGCCAGCACGGAAAGCTGTAGCTGGTTTTCACTGTCCCTTGGAACTGCATTCGCTGGTAGACAGACATTCGCGTTCTGCAAAAGCTTTCGTGCGTAAAGGGGCAACACTGTGTCTTTCTCTCTGGCAGAGCCCGGCTGCCAAATTCGAAACGTCCAGCGATTGCGCCCACAGGAAAGCTGCCAGCACGGAAAGCTGTAGCTGGTTTTCACTGTCCCTTGGAACTGCATTCGCTGCTACACAGACATTCGCGTTCTGCAACAGCTTTCGTTCGTAAAGGGGCAACACTGTGTCTTTCTCTCTGGCAGAGCCCGGCTGCCAAATTCGAAACGTCCAGCGATTGCGCCCACAGGAAAGCTGCCAGCACGGTTAGCTGTAGCTGGATTTCACTGTCCCTTGGAACTGCATTCGCTGCTACACAGACATTCGCGTTCTGCAACAGCTTTCGTTCGTAAAGGGGCAACACTGTGTATTTCTCTCTGGCAGAGCCCGGCTGCCAAATTCGAAACGTCCAGCGATTGCGCCCACAGGAAAGCTGCCAGCACGGAAAGCTGCAGCTGGTTTTCACTGTCCCTTGGAACTGCATTCGCTGGTAGACAGACATTCGCGTTCTGCAACAGCTTTCGTTCGTAAAGGGGCAACACTGTGTATTTCTCTCTGGCAGAGCCCGGCTGCCAAATTCGAAACGTCCAGCGATTGCGCCCACAGGAAAGCTGCCAGCACGGAAAGCTGTAGCTGGTTTTCACTGTCCCTTGGAACTTCATTCGCTGGTAGACAGACATTCGCGTTCTGCAACAGCTTTCGTTCGTAAAGGGGCAACACTGTGTCTTTCTCTCTGGCAGAGCCCGGCTGCCAAATTCGAAACGTCCAGCGATTGCGCCCACAGGAAAGCTGCCAGCACGGAAAGCTGTAGCTGGTTTTCACTGTCCCTTGGAACTGCATTCGCTGGTAGACAGACATTCGCGTTCTGCAACAGCTTTCGTTCGTAAAGGGGCAACACTGTGTATTTCTCTCTGGCAGAGCCCGGCTGCCAAATTCGAAACGTCCAGCGATTGCGCCCACAGGAAAGCTGCCAGCACGGAAAGCTGTAGCTGGTTTTCACTGTCCCTTGGAACTGCATTCGCTGCTACACAGACATTCGCGTTTTGCAACAGCTTTCGTTCGTAAAGGGGCAACACTGTGTATTTCTCTCTGGCGGAGCCCGGCTGCCAAATTCGAAACGTCCAGCGATTGCGCCCACAGGAAAGCTGCCAGCACGGAAAGCTGTAGCTGGTTTTCACTGTCCCTTGGAACTGCATTCGCTGGTAGACAGACATTCGCGTTCTGCAACAGCTTTCGTTCGTAAAGGGGCAACACTGTGTCTTTCTCTCTGGCAGAGCCCGGCTGCCAAATTCGAAACGTCCAGCGATTGCGCCCACAGGAAAGCTGCCAGCACGGAAAGCTGTAGCTGGTTTTCACTGTCCCTTGGAACTGCATTCGCTGGTAGACAGACATTCGCGTTCTGCAAAAGCTTTCGTGCGTAAAGGGGCAACACTGTGTCTTTCTCTCTGGCAGAGCCCGGCTGCCAAATTCGAAACGTCCAGCGATTGCGCCCACAGGAAAGCTGCCAGCACGGAAAGCTGTAGCTGGTTTTCACTGTCCCTTGGAACTGCATTCGCTGGTAGACAGACATTCGCGTTCTGCAACAGCTTTCGTTCGTAAAGGGGCAACACTGTGTCTTTCTCTCTGGCAGAGCCCGGCTGCCAAATTCGAAACGTCCAGCGATTGCGCCCACAGGAAAGCTGCCAGCACGGAAAGCTGCAGCTGGTTTTCACTGTCCCTTGGAACTGCATTCGCTGGTAGACAGACATTCGCGTTCTGCAACAGCTTTCGTTCGTAAAGGGGCAACACTGTGTATTTCTCTCTGGCAGAGCCCGGCTGCCAAATTCGAAACGTCCAGCGATTGCGCCCACAGGAAAGCTGCCAGCACGGAAAGCTGTAGCTGGTTTTCAGTGTCCCTTGGAACTGCATTCGCTGCTACACAGACATTCGCGTTCTGCAACAGCTTTCGTTCGTAAAGGGGCAACACTGTGTATTTCTCTCTGGCAGAGCCCGGCTGCCAAATTCGAAACGTCCAGCGATTGCGCCCACAGGAAAGCTGCCAGCACGGAAAGCTGTAGCTGGTTTTCACTGTCCCTTGGAACTGCATTCGCTGCTACACAGACATTCGCGTTTTGCAACAGCTTTCGTTCGTAAAGGGGCAACACTGTGTATTTCTCTCTGGCGGAGCCCGGCTGCCAAATTCGAAACGTCCAGCGATTGCGCCCACAGGAAAGCTGCCAGCACGGAAAGCTGTAGCTGGTTTTCACTGTCCCTTGGAACTGCATTCGCTGGTAGACAGACATTCGCGTTCTGCAACAGCTTTCGTTCGTAAAGGGGCAACACTGTGTCTTTCTCTCTGGCAGAGCCCGGCTGCCAAATTCGAAACGTCCAGCGATTGCGCCCACAGGAAAGCTGCCAGCACGGAAAGCTGTAGCTGGTTTTCACTGTCCCTTGGAAATGCATTCGCTGCTACACAGACATTCGCGTTCTGCAACAGCTTTCGTTCGTAAAGGGGCAACACTGTGTCTTTCTCTCTGGCAGAGCCCGGCTGCCAAATTCGAAACGTCCAGCGATTGCGCCCACAGGAAAGCTGCCAGCACGGTTAGCTGTAGCTGGTTTTCACTGTCCCTTGGAACTGCATTCGCTGCTACACAGACATTCGCGTTCTGCAACAGCTTTCGTTCGTAAAGGGGCAACACTGTGTCTTTCTCTCTGGCAGAGCCCGGCTGCCAAATTCGAAACGTCCAGCGATTGCGCCCACAGGAAAGCTGCCAGCACGGAAAGCTGCAGCTGGTTTTCACTGTCCCTTGGAACTGCATTCGCTGGTAGACAGACATTCGCGTTCTGCAACAGCTTTCGTTCGTAAAGGGGCAACACTGTGTATTTCTCTCTGGCAGAGCCCGGCTGCCAAATTCGAAACGTCCAGCGATTGCGCCCACAGGAAAGCTGCCAGCACGGAAAGCTGTAGCTGGTTTTCAGTGTCCCTTGGAACTTCATTCGCTGCTACACAGACATTCGCGTTCTGCAACAGCTTTCGTTCGTAAAGGGGCAACACTGTGTATTTCTCTCTGGCAGAGCCCGGCTGCCAAATTCGAAACGTCCAGCGATTGCGCCCACAGGAAAGCTGCCAGCACGGAAAGCTGTAGCTGGTTTTCACTGTCCCTTGGAACTGCATTCGCTGGTAGACAGACATTCGCGTTCTGCAACAGCTTTCGTTCGTAAAGGGGCAACACTGTGTATTTCTCTCTGGCAGAGCCCGGCTGCCAAATTCGAAACGTCCAGCGATTGCGCCCACAGGAAAGCTGCCAGCACGGAAAGCTGTAGCTGGTTTTCACTGTCCCTTGGAACTGCATTCGCTGCTACACAGACATTCGCGTTCTGCAACAGCTTTCGTTCGTAAAGGGGCAACACTGTGTCTTTCTCTCTGGCGGAGCCCGGCTGCCAAATTCGAAACGTCCAGCGATTGCGCCCACAGGAAAGCTGCCAGCACGGAAAGCTGTAGCTGGTTTTCACTGTCCCTTGGAACTGCATTCGCTGGTAGACAGACATTCGCGTTCTGCAACAGCTTTCGTTCGTAAAGGGGCAACACTGTGTCTTTCTCTCTGGCAGAGCCCGGCTGCCAAATTCGAAACGTCCAGCGATTGCGCCCACAGGAAAGCTGCCAGCACGGAAAGCTGTAGCTGGTTTTCAGTGCCCCTTGGAACTGCATTCGCTGGTAGACAGACATTCGCGTTCTGCAACAGCTTTCGTTCGTAAAGGGGCAACACTGTGTCTTTCTCTCTGGCAGAGCCCGGCTGCCAAATTCGAAACGTCCAGCGATTGCGCCCACAGGAAAGCTGCCAGCACGGAAAGCTGTAGCTGGTTTTCACTGTCCCTTGGAACTGCATTCGCTAGTAGACAGACATTCGCGTTCTGCAAAAGCTTTCGTGCGTAAAGGGGCAACACTGTGTCTTTCTCTCTGGCAGAGCCCGGCTGCCAAATTCGAAACGTCCAGCGATTGCGCCCACAGGAAAGCTGCCAGCACGGAAAGCTGTAGCTGGTTTTCACTGTCCCTTGGAACTGCATTCGCTGGTAGACAGACATTCGCGTTCTGCAACAGCTTTCGTTCGTAAAGGGGCAACACTGTGTCTTTCTCTCTGGCAGAGCCCGGCTGCCAAATTCGAAACGTCCAGCGATTGCGCCCACAGGAAAGCTGCCAGCACGGAAAGCTGCAGCTGGTTTTCACTGTCCCTTGGAACTGCATTCGCTGGTAGACAGACATTCGCGTTCTGCAACAGCTTTCGTTCGTAAAGGGGCAACACTGTGTCTTTCTCTCTGGCAGAGCCCGGCTGCCAAATTCGAAACGTCCAGCGATTGCGCCCACAGGAAAGCTGCCAGCACGGAAAGCTGTAGCTGGTTTTCAGTGTCCCTTGGAACTGCATTCGCTGCTACACAGACATTCGCGTTCTGCAACAGCTTTCGTTCGTAAAGGGGCAACACTGTGTATTTCTCTCTGGCAGAGCCCGGCTGCCAAATTCGAAACGTCCAGCGATTGCGCCCACAGGAAAGCTGCCAGCACGGAAAGCTGTAGCTGGTTTTCACTGTCCCTTGGAACTGCATTCGCTGCTACACAGACATTCCGTTCTGCAACAGCTTTCGTTCGTAAAGGGGCAACACTGTGTCTTTCTCTCTGGCAGAGCCCGGCTGCCAAATTCGAAACGTCCAGCGATTGCGCCCACAGGAAAGCTGCCAGCACGGAAAGCTGTAGCTGGTTTTCACTGTCCCTTGGAACTGCATTCGCTGCTACACAGACATTCGCGTTTTGCAACAGCTTTCGTTCGTAAAGGGGCAACACTGTGTATTTCTCTCTGGCGGAGCCCGGCTGCCAAATTCGAAACGTCCAGCGATTGCGCCCACAGGAAAGCTGCCAGCACGGAAAGCTGTAGCTGGTTTTCACTGTCCCTTGGAACTGCATTCGCTGGTAGACAGACATTCGCGTTCTGCAACAGCTTTCGTTCGTAAAGGGGCAACACTGTGTCTTTCTCTCTGGCAGAGCCCGGCTGCCAAATTCGAAACGTCCAGCGATTGCGCCCACAGGAAAGCTGCCAGCACGGAAAGCTGTAGCTGGTTTTCACTGTCCCTTGGAACTGCATTCGCTGGTAGACAGACATTCGCGTTCTGCAAAAGCTTTCGTGCGTAAAGGGGCAACACTGTGTCTTTCTCTCTGGCAGAGCCCGGCTGCCAAATTCGAAACGTCCAGCGATTGCGCCCACAGGAAAGCTGCCAGCACGGAAAGCTGCAGCTGGTTTTCACTGTCCCTTGGAACTGCATTCGCTGGTAGACAGACATTCGCGTTCTGCAACAGCTTTCGTTCGTAAAGGGGCCACACTGTGTATTTCTCTCTCGGAGAGCCCGGCTGCCAAATTCGAAACGTCCAGCGATTGCGCCCACAGGAAAGCTGCCAGCACGGAAAGCTGTAGCTGGTTTTCAGTGTCCCTTGGAACTGCATTCGCTGGTAGACAGACATTCGCGTTCTGCAACAGCTTTCGTTCGTAAAGGGGCAACATTGTGTATTTCTCTCTGGCAGAGCCCGGCTGCCAAATTCGAAACGTCCAGCGATTGCGCCCACAGGAAAGCTGCCAGCACGGAAAGCTGTAGCTGGTTTTCACTGTCCCTTGGAACTGCATTCGCTGGTAGACAGACATTCGCGTTCTGCAACAGCTTTCGTGCGTAAAGGGGCAACACTGTGTCTTTCTCTCTGGCGGAGCCCGGCTGCCAAATTCGAAACGTCCAGCGATTGCGCCCACAGGAAAGCTGCCAGCACGGAAAGCTGTAGCTGGTTTTCACTGTCCCTTGGAACTGCATTCGCTGGTAGACAGACATTCGCGTTCTGCAAAAGCTTTCGTTCGTAAAGGGGCAACACTGTGTATTTCTCTCTGGCAGAGCCCGGCTGCCAAATTCGAAACGTCCAGCGATTGTGCCCACAGGAAAGCTGCCAGCACGGAAAGCTGTAGCTGGTTTTCACTGTCCCTTGGAACTGCATTCGCTTGTAGACAGACATTCGCGTTCTGCAACAGCTTTCGTGCGTAAAGGGGCAACACTGTGTATTTCTCTCTGGCAGAGCCCGGCTGCCAAATTCGAAACGTCCAGCGATTGCGCCCACAGGAAAGCTGCCAGCACGGAAAGCTGTAGCTGGTTTTCACTGTCCCTTGGAACTGCATTCGCTGGTAGACAGACATTCGCGTTCTGCAACAGCTTTCATTCGTAAAGGGGCAACGCTATGTCTTTCTCTCTGGCAGAGCCCAGCTGCCAAATTCGAAACGTCCAGCGATTGCGCCCACAGGAAAGCTGCCAGCACGGAAAGCTGTAGCTGGTTTTCACTGTCCCTTGGAACTGCATTCGCTGGTAGACAGACATTCGCGTTCTGCAACAGCTTTCGTTCGTAAAGGGGCAACACTGTGTCTTTCTCTCTGGCAGAGCCCGGCTGCCAAATTCGAAACGTCCAGCGATTGCGCCCACAGGAAAGCTGCCAGCACGGAAAGCTGTAGCTGGTTTTCAGTGCCCCTTGGAACTGCATTCGCTGGTAGACAGACATTCGCGTTCTGCAACAGCTTTCGTTCGTAAAGGGGCAACACTGTGTCTTTCTCTCTGGCAGAGCCCGGCTGCCAAATTCGAAACGTCCAGCGATTGCGCCCACAGGAAAGCTGCCAGCACGGAAAGCTGTAGCTGGTTTTCACTGTCCCTTGGAACTGCATTCGCTGGTAGACAGACATTCGCGTTCTGCAAAAGCTTTCGTGCGTAAAGGGGCAACACTGTGTCTTTCTCTCTGGCAGAGCCCGGCTGCCAAATTCGAAACGTCCAGCGATTGCGCCCACAGGAAAGCTGCCAGCACGGAAAGCTGTTGCTGGTTTTCACTGTCCCTTGGAACTGCATTCGCTGGTAGACAGACATTCGCGTTCTGCAACAGCTTTCGTTCGTAAAGGGGCCACACTGTGTATTTCTCTCTCGGAGAGCCCGGCTGCCAAATTCGAAACGTCCAGCGATTGCGCCCACAGGAAAGCTGCCAGCACGGAAAGCTGTAGCTGGTTTTCAGTGTCCCTTGGAACTGCATTCGCTGGTAGGCAGACATTCGCGTTCTGCAACAGCTTTCGTTCGTAAAGGGGCAACACTGTGTATTTCTCTCTGGCAGAGCCCGGCTGCCAAATTCGAAACGTCCAGCGATTGCGCCCACAGGAAAGCTGCCAGCACGGAAAGCTGTAGCTGGTTTTCACTGTCCCTTGGAACTGCATTCGCTGCTACACAGACATTCGCGTTCTGCAACAGCTTTCGTTCGTAAAGGGGCAACACTGTGTCTTTCTCTCTGGCGGAGCCCGGCTGCCAAATTCGAAACGTCCAGCGATTGCGCCCACAGGAAAGCTGCCAGCACGGAAAGCTGTAGCTGGTTTTCACTGTCCCTTGGAACTGCATTCGCTGGTAGACAGACATTCGCGTTCTGCAACAGCTTTCGTTCGTAAAGGGGCAACACTGTGTCTATCTCTCTGGCAGAGCCCGGCTGCCAAATTCGAAACGTCCAGCGATTGCGCCCACAGGAAAGCTGCCAGCACGGAAAGCTGTAGCTGGTTTTCAGTGCCCCTTGGAACTGCATTCGCTGGTAGACAGACATTCGCGTTCTGCAACAGCTTTCGTGCGTAAAGGGGCAACACTATGTCTTTCTCTCTGGCAGAGCCCGGCTGCCAAATTCGAAACGTCCAGCGATTGCGCCCACAGGAAAGCTGCCAGCACGGAAAGCTGTAGCTGGTTTTCACTGTCCCTTGGAACTGCATTCGCTGGTAGACAGACATTCGCGTTCTGCAAAAGCTTTCGTGCGTAAAGGGGCAACACTGTGTCTTTCTCTCTGGCAGAGCCCGGCTGCCAAATTCGAAACGTCCAGCGATTGCGCCCACAGGAAAGCTGCCAGCACGGAAAGCTGTAGCTGGTTTTCACTGTCCCTTGGAACTGCATTCGCTGGTAGACAGACATTCGCGTTCTGCAACAGCTTTCGTTCGTAAAGGGGCAACACTGTGTCTTTCTCTCTGGCAGAGCCCGGCTGCCAAATTCGAAACGTCCAGCGATTGCGCCCACAGGAAAGCTGCCAGCACGGAAAGCTGCAGCTGGTTTTCACTGTCCCTTGGAACTGCATTCGCTGGTAGACAGACATTCGCGTTCTGCAACAGCTTTCGTTCGTAAAGGGGCAACACTGTGTCTTTCTCTCTGGCAGAGCCCGGCTGCCAAATTCGAAACGTCCAGCGATTGCGCCCACAGGAAAGCTGCCAGCACGGAAAGCTGTAGCTGGTTTTCAGTGTCCCTTGGAACTGCATTCGCTGCTACACAGACATTCGCGTTCTGCAACAGCTTTCGTTCGTAAAGGGGCAACACTGTGTATTTCTCTCTGGCAGAGCCCGGCTGCCAAATTCGAAACGTCCAGCGATTGCGCCCACAGGAAAGCTGCCAGCACGGAAAGCTGTAGCTGGTTTTCACTGTCCCTTGGAACTGCATTCGCTGCTACACAGACATTCCGTTCTGCAACAGCTTTCGTTCGTAAAGGGGCAACACTGTGTATTTCTCTCTGGCAGAGCCCGGCTGCCAAATTCGAAACGTCCAGCGATTGCGCCCACAGGAAAGCTGCCAGCACGGAAAGCTGTAGCTGGTTTTCACTGTCCCTTGGAACTGCATTCGCTGCTACACAGACATTCGCGTTTTGCAACAGCTTTCGTTCGTAAAGGGGCAACACTGTGTATTTCTCTCTGGCGGAGCCCGGCTGCCAAATTCGAAACGTCCAGCGATTGCGCCCACAGGAAAGCTGCCAGCACGGAAAGCTGTAGCTGGTTTTCACTGTCCCTTGGAACTGCATTCGCTGGTAGACAGACATTCGCGTTCTGCAACAGCTTTCGTTCGTAAAGGGGCAACACTGTGTCTTTCTCTCTGGCAGAGCCCGGCTGCCAAATTCGAAACGTCCAGCGATTGCGCCCACAGGAAAGCTGCCAGCACGGAAAGCTGTAGCTGGTTTTCACTGTCCCTTGGAACTGCATTCGCTGGTAGACAGACATTCGCGTTCTGCAAAAGCTTTCGTGCGTAAAGGGGCAACACTGTGTCTTTCTCTCTGGCAGAGCCCGGCTGCCAAATTCGAAACGTCCAGCGATTGCGCCCACAGGAAAGCTGCCAGCACGGAAAGCTGCAGCTGGTTTTCACTGTCCCTTGGAACTGCATTCGCTGGTAGACAGACATTCGCGTTCTGCAACAGCTTTCGTTCGTAAAGGGGCCACACTGTGTATTTCTCTCTCGGAGAGCCCGGCTGCCAAATTCGAAACGTCCAGCGATTGCGCCCACAGGAAAGCTGCCAGCACGGAAAGCTGTAGCTGGTTTTCAGTGTCCCTTGGAACTGCATTCGCTGGTAGACAGACATTCGCGTTCTGCAACAGCTTTCATTCGTAAAGGGGCAACGCTATGTCTTTCTCTCTGGCAGAGCCCAGCTGCCAAATTCGAAACGTCCAGCGATTGCGCCCACAGGAAAGCTGCCAGCACGGAAAGCTGTAGCTGGTTTTCACTGTCCCTTGGAACTGCATTCGCTGGTAGACAGACATTCGCGTTCTGCAACAGCTTTCGTTCGTAAAGGGGCAACACTGTGTCTTTCTCTCTGGCAGAGCCCGGCTGCCAAATTCGAAACGTGCAGCGATTGCGCCCACAGGAAAGCTGCCAGCACGGAAAGCTGTAGCTGGTTTTCAGTGCCCCTTGGAACTGCATTCGCTGGTAGACAGACATTCGCGTTCTGCAACAGCTTTCGTTCGTAAAGGGGCAACACTATGTCTTTCTCTCTGGCAGAGCCCGGCTGCCAAATTCGAAACGTCCAGCGATTGCGCCCACAGGAAAGCTGCCAGCACGGAAAGCTGTAGCTGGTTTTCACTGTCCCTTGGAACTGCATTCGCTGGTAGACAGACATTCGCGTTCTGCAAAAGCTTTCGTGCGTAAAGGGGCAACACTGTGTCTTTCTCTCTGGCAGAGCCCGGCTGCCAAATTCGAAACGTCCAGCGATTGCGCCCACAGGAAAGCTGCCAGCACGGAAAGCTGTTGCTGGTTTTCACTGTCCCTTGGAACTGCATTCGCTGGTAGACAGACATTCGCGTTCTGCAACAGCTTTCGTTCGTAAAGGGGCCACACTGTGTATTTCTCTCTCGGAGAGCCCGGCTGCCAAATTCGAAACGTCCAGCGATTGCGCCCACAGGAAAGCTGCCAGCACGGAAAGCTGTAGCTGGTTTTCAGTGTCCCTTGGAACTGCATTCGCTGGTAGGCAGACATTCGCGTTCTGCAACAGCTTTCGTTCGTAAAGGGGCAACACTGTGTATTTCTCTCTGGCAGAGCCCGGCTGCCGAATTCGAAACGTCCAGCGATTGCGCCCACAGGAAAGCTGCCAGCACGGAAAGCTGCAGCTGGTTTTCACTGTCCCTTGGAACTGCATTCGCTGGTAGACAGACATTCGCGTTCTGCAACAGCTTTCGTTCGTAAAGGGGCCACACTGTGTATTTCTCTCTCGGAGAGCCCGGCTGCCAAATTCGAAACGTCCAGCGATTGCGCCCACAGGAAAGCTGCCAGCACGGAAAGCTGTAGCTGGTTTTCAGTGTCCCTTGGAACTGCATTCGCTGGTAGACAGACATTCGCGTTCTGCAACAGCTTTCGTTCGTAAAGGGGCAACATTGTGTATTTCTCTCTGGCAGAGCCCGGCTGCCAAATTCGAAACGTCCAGCGATTGCGCCCACAGGAAAGCTGCCAGCACGGAAAGCTGTAGCTGGTTTTCACTGTCCCTTGGAACTGCATTCGCTGGTAGACAGACATTCGCGTTCTGCAACAGCTTTCGTTCGTAAAGGGGCAACACTGTGTATTTCTCTCTGGCAGAGCCCGGCTGCCAAATTCGAAACGTCCAGCGATTGCGCCCACAGGAAAGCTGCCAGCACGGAAAGCTGTAGCTGGTTTTCACTGTCCCTTGGAACTGCATTCGCTGGTAGACAGACATTCGCGTTCTGCAAAAGCTTTCGTTCGTAAAGGGGCAACACTGTGTATTTCTCTCTGGCAGAGCCCGGCTGCCAAATTCGAAACGTCCAGCGATTGTGCCCACAGGAAAGCTGCCAGCACGGAAAGCTGTAGCTGGTTTTCACTGTCCCTTGGAACTGCATTCGCTTGTAGACAGACATTCGCGTTCTGCAACAGCTTTCGTGCGTAAAGGGGCAACACTGTGTATTTCTCTCTGGCAGAGCCCGGCTGCCAAATTCGAAACGTCCAGCGATTGCGCCCACAGGAAAGCTGCCAGCACGGAAAGCTGTAGCTGGTTTTCACTGTCCCTTGGAACTGCATTCGCTGGTAGACAGACATTCGCGTTCTGCAACAGCTTTCATTCGTAAAGGGGCAACGCTATGTCTTTCTCTCTGGCAGAGCCCAGCTGCCAAATTCGAAACGTCCAGCGATTGCGCCCACAGGAAAGCTGCCAGCACGGAAAGCTGTAGCTGGTTTTCACTGTCCCTTGGAACTGCATTCGCTGGTAGACAGACATTCGCGTTCTGCAACAGCTTTCGTTCGTAAAGGGGCAACACTGTGTCTTTCTCTCTGGCAGAGCCCGGCTGCCAAATTCGAAACGTGCAGCGATTGCGCCCACAGGAAAGCTGCCAGCACGGAAAGCTGTAGCTGGTTTTCAGTGCCCCTTGGAACTGCATTCGCTGGTAGACAGACATTCGCGTTCTGCAACAGCTTTCGTTCGTAAAGGGGCAACACTGTGTCTTTCTCTCTGGCAGAGCCCGGCTGCCAAATTCGAAACGTCCAGCGATTGCGCCCACAGGAAAGCTGCCAGCACGGAAAGCTGTAGCTGGTTTTCACTGTCCCTTGGAACTGCATTCGCTGGTAGACAGACATTCGCGTTCTGCAAAAGCTTTCGTGCGTAAAGGGGCAACACTGTGTCTTTCTCTCTGGCAGAGCCCGGCTGCCAAATTCGAAACGTCCAGCGATTGCGCCCACAGGAAAGCTGCCAGCACGGAAAGCTGTTGCTGGTTTTCACTGTCCCTTGGAACTGCATTCGCTGGTAGACAGACATTCGCGTTCTGCAACAGCTTTCGTTCGTAAAGGGGCCACACTGTGTATTTCTCTCTCGGAGAGCCCGGCTGCCAAATTCGAAACGTCCAGCGATTGCGCCCACAGGAAAGCTGCCAGCACGGAAAGCTGTAGCTGGTTTTCAGTGTCCCTTGGAACTGCATTCGCTGGTAGGCAGACATTCGCGTTCTGCAACAGCTTTCGTTCGTAAAGGGGCAACACTGTGTATTTCTCTCTGGCAGAGCCCGGCTGCCGAATTCGAAACGTCCAGCGATTGCGCCCACAGGAAAGCTGCCAGCACGGAAAGCTGTAGCTGGTTTTCACTGTCCCTTGGAACTGCATTCGCTGGTAGACAGACATTCGCGTTCTGCAACAGCTTTCGTTCGTAAAGGGGCAACACTGTGTCTTTCTCTCTGGCAGAGCCCGGCTGCCAAATTCGAAACGTCCAGCGATTGCGCCCACAGGAAAGCTGCCAGCACGGAAAGCTGTAGCTGGTTTTCACTGTCCCTTGGAACTGCATTCGCTGGTAGACAGACATTCGCGTTCTGCAAAAGCTTTCGTTCGTAAAGGGGCAACACTGTGTATTTCTCTCTGGCAGAGCCCGGCTGCCAAATTCGAAACGTCCAGCGATTGTGCCCACAGGAAAGCTGCCAGCACGGAAAGCTGTAGCTGGTTTTCACTGTCCCTTGGAACTGCATTCGCTTGTAGACAGACATTCGCGTTCTGCAACAGCTTTCGTGCGTAAAGGGGCAACACTGTGTATTTCTCTCTGGCAGAGCCCGGCTGCCAAATTCGAAACGTCCAGCGATTGCGCCCACAGGAAAGCTGCCAGCACGGAAAGCTGTAGCTGGTTTTCACTGTCCCTTGGAACTGCATTCGCTGGTAGACAGACATTCGCGTTCTGCAACAGCTTTCATTCGTAAAGGGGCAACGCTATGTCTTTCTCTCTGGCAGAGCCCAGCTGCCAAATTCGAAACGTCCAGCGATTGCGCCCACAGGAAAGCTGCCAGCACGGAAAGCTGTAGCTGGTTTTCACTGTCCCTTGGAACTGCATTCGCTTGTAGACAGACATTCGCGTTCTGCAACAGCTTTCGTTCGTAAAGGGGCAACACTGTGTATTTCCTTCTGGCAGAGCCCGGCTGCCAAATTCGAAACGTCCAGCGATTGCGCCCACAGGAAAGCTGCCAGCACGGAAAGCTGTAGTTGGTTTTCACTGTCCCTTGGAACTGCATTCGCTGGTAGACAGACATTCGCGTTCTGCAACAGCTTTCGTTCGTAAAGGGGCAACACTGTGTCTTTCTCTCTGGCGGAGCCCGGCTGCCAAATTCGAAACGTCCAGCGATTGCGCCCACAGGAAAGCTGCCAGCACGGAAAGCTGTAGCTGGTTTTCACTGTCCCTTGGAACTGCATTTGCTGCTACACAGACATTCGCGTTCTGCAACAGCTTTCGTTCGTAAAGGGGCAACACTGTGTATTTCTCTCTCGGAGAGCCCGGCTGCCAAATTCGAAACGTCCAGCGATTGCGCCCACAGGAAAGCTGCCAGCACGGAAAGCTGCAGCTGGTTTTCACTGTCCCTTGGAACTGCATTCGCTGGTAGACAGACATTCGCGTTCTGCAACAGCTTTCGTTCGTAAAGGGGCAACACTGTGTCTTTCTCTCTGGCAGAGCCCGGCTGCCAAATTCGAAACGTCCAGCGATTGCGCCCACAGGAAAGCTGCCAGCACGGAAAGCTGTAGCTGGTTTTCACTGTCCCGTGGAACTACATTCGCTGGTAGACAGACATTCGCGTTCTGCAACAGCTTTCGTTCGTAAAGGGGCAACACTGTGTCTTTCTCTCTGGCGGAGCCCAGCTGCCAAATTCGAAACGTCCAGCGATTGCGCCCACAGGAAAGCTGCCAGCACGGAAAGCTGTAGCTGGTTTTCACTGTCCCTTGGAACTGCATTCGCTGGTAGACAGACATTCGCGTTCTGCAAAAGCTTTCGTGCGTAAAGGGGCAACACTGTGTCTTTCTCTCTGGCAGAGCCCGGCTGCCAAATTCGAAACGTCCAGCGATTGCGCCCACAGGAAAGCTGCCAGCACGGAAAGCTGTAGCTGGTTTTCACTGTCCCTTGGAACTGCATTCGCTGGTAGACAGACATTCGCGTTCTGCAACAGCTTTCGTTCGTAAAGGGGCCACACTGTGTATTTCTCTCTCGGAGAGCCCGGCTGCCAAATTCGAAACGTCCAGCGATTGCGCCCACAGGAAAGCTGCCAGCACGGAAAGCTGTAGCTGGTTTTCAGTGTCCCTTGGAACTGCATTCGCTGGTAGACAGACATTCGCGTTCTGCAACAGCTTTCGTTCGTAAAGGGGCAACACTGTGTATTTCTCTCTGGCAGAGCCCGGCTGCCAAATTCGAAACGTCCAGCGATTGCGCCCACAGGAAAGCTGCCAGCACGGAAAGCTGTAGCTGGTTTTCACTGTCCCTTGGAACTGCATTCGCTGGTAGACAGACATTCGCGTTCTGCAACAGCTTTCGTTCGTAAAGGGGCAACACTGTGTCTTTCTCTCTGGCAGAGCCCGCCTTCCGAATTCGAAACGTCCAGCGATTGCGCCCACAGGAAAGCTGCCAGCACGGAAAGCTGTAGCTGGTTTTCACTGTCCCTTGGAACTGCATTCGCTGGTAGACAGACATTCGCGTTCTGCAACAGCTTTCGTTCGTAAAGGGGCAACACTGTGTCTTTCTCTCTGGCGGAGCCCGGCTGCCAAATTCGAAACGTCCAGCGATTGCGCCCACAGGAAAGCTGCCAGCACGGAAAGCTGTAGCTGGTTTTCACTGTCCCTTGGAACTGCATTTGCTGCTACACAGACATTCGCGTTCTGCAACAGCTTTCGTTCGTAAAGGGGCAACACTGTGTATTTCTCTCTCGGAGAGCCCGGCTGCCAAATTCGAAACGTCCAGCGATTGCGCCCACAGGAAAGCTGCCAGCACGGAAAGCTGCAGCTGGTTTTCACTGTCCCTTGGAACTGCATTCGCTGGTAGACAGACATTCGCGTTCTGCAACAGCTTTCGTTCGTAAAGGGGCAACACTGTGTCTTTCTCTCTGGCAGAGCCCGGCTGCCAAATTCGAAACGTCCAGCGATTGCGCCCACAGGAAAGCTGCCAGCACGGAAAGCTGTAGCTGGTTTTCACTGTCCCGTGGAACTGCATTCGCTGGTAGACAGACATTCGCGTTCTGCAACAGCTTTCGTTCGTAAAGGGGCAACACTGTGTCTTTCTCTCTGGCGGAGCCCGGCTGCCAAATTCGAAACGTCCAGCGATTGCGCCCACAGGAAAGCTGCCAGCACGGAAAGCTGTAGCTGGTTTTCACTGTCCCTTGGAACTGCATTCGCTGGTAGACAGACATTCGCGTTCTGCAAAAGCTTTCGTGCGTAAAGGGGCAACACTGTGTCTTTCTCTCTGGCAGAGCCCGGCTGCCAAATTCGAAACGTCCAGCGATTGCGCCCACAGGAAAGCTGCCAGCACGGAAAGCTGTAGCTGGTTTTCACTGTACCTTGGAACTGCATTCGCTGCTACACAGACATTCGCGTTCTGCAACAGCTTTCGTTCGTAAAGGGGCAACACTGTGTATTTCTCTCTCGCAGACCCCGGCTGCCAAATTCGAAACGTCCAGCGATTGCGCCCACAGGAAAGCTGCCAGCACGGTTAGCTGTAGCTGGATTTCACTGTCCCTTGGAACTGCATTCGCTGGTAGACAGACATTCGCGTTCTGCAACAGCTTTCGTTCGTAAAGGGGCAACACTGTGTCTTTCTCTCTGGCAGAGCCCTGCTGCCAAATTCGAAACGTCCAGCGATTGCGCCCACAGGAAAGCTGCCAGCACGGAAAGCTGCAGCTGGTTTTCACTGTCCCTTGGAACTGCATTCGCTGGTAGACAGACATTCGCGTTCTGCAACAGCTTTCGTTCGTAAAGGGGCAACACTGTGTCTTTCTCTCTGGCGGAGCCCGGCTGCCAAATTCGAAACGTCCAGCGATTGCGCCCACAGGAAAGCTGCCAGCACGGAAAGCTGTAGCTGGTTTTCACTGTCCCTTGGAACTGCATTCGCTGGTAGACAGACATTCGCGTTCTGCAAAAGCTTTCGTGCGTAAAGGGGCAACACTGTGTCTTTCTCTCTGGCAGAGCCCGGCTGCCAAATTCGAAACGTCCAGCGATTGCGCCCACAGGAAAGCTGCCAGCACAGAAAGCTGTAGCTGGTTTTCACTGTCCCTTGGAACTGCATTCGCTGGTAGACAGACATTCGCGTTCTGCAACAGCTTTCGTTCGTAAAGGGGCAACGCTATGTATTTCTCTCTGGCAGAGCCCGGCTGCCAAATTCGAAACGTCCAGCGATTGCGCCTACAGGAAAGCTGCCAGCACGGAAAGCTGTAGCTGGTTTTCACTGTCCCTTGGAACTGCATTCGCTTGTAGACAGACATTCGCGTTCTGCAACAGCTTTCGTTCGTAAAGGGGCAACACTGTGTATTTCCTTCTGGCAGAGCCCGGCTGCCAAATTCGAAACGTCCAGCGATTGCGCCCACAGGAAAGCTGCCAGCACGGAAAGCTGTAGCTGGTTTTCACTGTCCCTTGGAACTGCATTCGCTGCTACACAGACATTCGCGTTCTGCAACAGCTTTCGTTCGTAAAGGGGCAACACTGTGTATTTCTCTCTCGGAGAGCCCGGCTGCCAAATTCGAAACGTCCAGCGATTGCGCCCACAGGAAAGCTGCCAGCACGGAAAGCTGCAGCTGGTTTTCACTGTCCCTTGGAACTGCATTCGCTGGTAGACAGACATTCGCGTTCTGCAACAGCTTTCGTTCGTAAAGGGGCAACACTGTGTATTTCTCTCTGGCAGAGCCCGGCTGCCAAATTCGAAACGTCCAGCGATTGCGCCCACAGGAAAGCTGCCAGCACGGAAAGCTGTAGCTGGTTTTCACTGTCCCGTGGAACTGCATTCGCTGCTACACAGACATTCGCGTTCTGCAACAGCTTTCGTTCGTAAAGGGGCAACACTGTGTCTTTCTCTCTGGCGGAGCCCGGCTGCCAAATTCGAAACGTCCAGCGATTGCGCCCACAGGAAAGCTGCCAGCACGGAAAGCTGTAGCTGGTTTTCACTGTCCCTTGGAACTGCATTCGCTGGTAGACAGACATTCGCGTTCTGCAACAGCTTTCGTGCGTAAAGGGGCAACACTGTGTCTTTCTCTCTGGCAGAGCCCGGCTGCCAAATTCGAAACGTCCAGCGATTGCGCCCACAGGAAAGCTGCCAGCACGGAAAGCTGCAGCTGGTTTTCACTGTCCCTTGGAACTGCATTCGCTGCTACACAGACATTCGCGTTCTGCAACAGCTTTCGTTCGTAAAGGGGCCACACTGTGTATTTCTCTCTGGCAGAGCCCGGCTGCCAAATTCGAAACGTCCAGCGATTGCGCCCACAGGAAAGCTGCCAGCACGGAAAGCTGTAGCTGGTTTTCAGTGTCCCTTGGAACTGCATTCGCTGGTAGACAGACATTCGCGTTCTGCAACAGCTTTCGTTCGTAAAGGGGCAACACTGTGTATTTCTCTCTGGCAGAGCCCAGCTGCCAAATTCGAAACGTCCAGCGATTGCGCCCACAGGAAAGCTGCCAGCACGGAAAGCTGTAGCTGGTTTTCACTGTCCCTTGGAACTGCATTCGCTGGTAGACAGACATTCGCGTTCTGCAAAAGCTTTCGTTCGTAAAGGGGCAACACTGTGTATTTCTCTCTGGCAGAGCCCGGCTGCCAAATTCGAAACGTCCAGCGATTGTGCCCACAGGAAAGCTGCCAGCACGGAAAGCTGTAGCTGGTTTTCACTGTCCCTTGGAACTGCATTCGCTGGTAGACAGACATTCGCGTTCTGCAACAGCTTTCGTGCGTAAAGGGGCAACACTGTGTATTTCTCTCTGGCAGAGCCCGGCTGCCAAATTCGAAACGTCCAGCGATTGCGCCCACAGGAAAGCTGCCAGCACGGAAAGCTGTAGCTGGTTTTCACTGTCCCTTGGAACTGCATTCGCTGGTAGACAGACATTCGCGTTCTGCAACAGCTTTCGTTCGTAAAGGGGCAACACTGTGTATTTCCTTCTGGCAGAGCCCGGCTGCCAAATTCGAAACGTCCAGCGATTGCGCCCACAGGAAAGCTGCCAG
Source organism: Mycteria americana (assembly GCF_035582795.1). Taxonomy (NCBI): domain Eukaryota; kingdom Metazoa; phylum Chordata; class Aves; order Ciconiiformes; family Ciconiidae; genus Mycteria; species Mycteria americana. Next base: position 892,725 of record NW_027445632.1, on the reverse strand, counting down.
CACGGAAAGCTGTAGCTGGTTTTCACTGTCCCTTGGAACTGCATTCGCTGCTACACAGACATTCGCGTTCTGCAACAGCTTTCGTTCGTAAAGGGGCAACACTGTGTCTTTCTCTCTGGCGGAGCCCGGCTGCCAAATTCGAAACGTCCAGCGATTGCGCCCACAGGAAAGCTGCCAGCATGGAAAGCTGTAGCTGGTTTTCACTGTCCCTTGGAACTGCATTTGCTGCTACACAGACATTCGCGTTCTGCAACAGCTTTCGTTCGTAAAGGGGCAACACTGTGTATTTCTCTCTCGGAGAGCCCGGCTGCCAAATTCGAAACGTCCAGCGATTGCTCCCACAGGAAAGCTGCCAGCACGGAAAGCTGCAGCTGGTTTTCACTGTCCCTTGGAACTGCATTCGCTGGTAGACAGACATTCGCGTTCTGCAACAGCTTTCGTTCGTAAAGGGGCAACACTGTGTATTTCTCTCTGGCAGAGCCCGGCTGCCAAATTCGAAATGTCCAGCGATTGCGCCCACAGGAAAGCTGCCAGCACGGAAAGCTGTAGCTGGTTTTCACTGTCCCGTGGAACTGCATTCGCTGGTAGACAGACATTCGCGTTCTGCAACAGCTTTCGTTCGTAAAGGGGCAACACTGTGTCTTTCTCTCTGGCGGAGCCCGGCTGCCAAATTCGAAACGTCCAGCGATTGCGCCCACAGGAAAGCTGCCAGCACGGAAAGCTGTAGCTGGTTTTCACTGTCCCTTGGAACTGCATTCGCTGGTAGACAGACATTCGCGTTCTGCAAAAGCTTTCGTGCGTAAAGGGGCAACACTGTGTCTTTCTCTCTGGCAGAGCCCGGCTGCCAAATTCGAAACGTCCAGCGATTGCGCCCACAGGAAAGCTGCCAGCACGGAAAGCTGTAGCTGGTTTTCCCTGTCCCTTGGAATTGCATTCGCTGCTACACAGACATTCGCGTTCTGCAACAGCTTTCGTTCGTAAAGGGGCAACACTGTGTCTTTCTCTCTGGCAGAGCCCGGCTGCCAAATTCGAAACGTCCAGCGATTGCGCCCACAGGAAAGCTGCCAGCACGGTTAGCTGTAGCTGGATTTCACTGTCCCTTGGAACTGCATTCGCTGCTACACAGACATTCGCGTTCTGCAACAGCTTTCGTTCGTAAAGGGGCAACACTGTGTCTTTCTCTCTGGCAGAGCCCGGCTGCCAAATTCGAAACGTCCAGCGATTGCGCCCACAGGAAAGCTGCCAGCACGGAAAGCTGCAGCTGGTTTTCACTGTCCCTTGGAACTGCATTCGCTGGTAGACAGACATTCGCGTTCTGCAACAGCTTTCGTTCGTAAAGGGGCAACACTGTGTATTTCTCTCTGGCAGAGCCCGGCTGCCAAATTCGAAACGTCCAGCGATTGCGCCCACAGGAAAGCTGCCAGCACGGAAAGCTGTAGCTGGTTTTCACTGTCCCTTGGAACTGCATTCGCTGCTACACAGACATTCCGTTCTGCAACAGCTTTCGTTCGTAAAGGGGCAACACTGTGTATTTCTCTCTGGCAGAGCCCGGCTGCCAAATTCGAAACGTCCAGCGATTGCGCCCACAGGAAAGCTGCCAGCACGGAAAGCTGTAGCTGGTTTTCACTGTCCCTTGGAACTGCATTCGCTGCTACACAGACATTCGCGTTTTGCAACAGCTTTCTTTCGTAAAGGGGCAACACTGTGTATTTCTCTCTGGCGGAGCCCGGCTGCCAAATTCGAAACGTCCAGCGATTGCGCCCACAGGAAAGCTGCCAGCACGGAAAGCTGTAGCTGGTTTTCACTGTCCCTTGGAACTGCATTCGCTGGTAGACAGACATTCGCGTTCTGCAACAGCTTTCGTTCGTAAAGGGGCAACACTGTGTCTTTCTCTCTGGCAGAGCCCGGCTGCCAAATTCGAAACGTCCAGCGATTGCGCCCACAGGAAAGCTGCCAGCACGGAAAGCTGTAGCTGGTTTTCAGTGCCCCTTGGAACTGCATTCGCTGGTAGACAGACATTCGCGTTCTGCAACAGCTTTCGTTCGTAAAGGGGCAACACTGTGTATTTCTCTCTGGCAGAGCCCGGCTGCCAAATTCGAAACGTCCAGCGATTGCGCCCACAGGAAAGCTGCCAGCACGGAAAGCTGTAGCTGGTTTTCACTGTCCCTTGGAACTGCATTCGCTGGTAGACAGACATTCGCGTTCTGCAACAGCTTTCGTGCGTAAAGGGGCAACACTGTGTCTTTCTCTCTGGCAGAGCCCGGCTGCCAAATTCGAAACGTCCAGCGATTGCGCCCACAGGAAAGCTGCCAGCACGGAAAGCTGTAGCTGGTTTTCACTGTCCCTTGGAACTGCATTCGCTGGTAGACAGACATTCGCGTTCTGCAACAGCTTTCGTTCGTAAAGGGGCAACACTGTGTCTTTCTCTCTGGCAGAGCCCGGCTGCCAAATTCGAAACGTCCAGCGATTGCGCCCACAGGAAAGCTGCCAGCACGGAAAGCTGTAGCTGGTTTTCACTGTCCCTTGGAACTGCATTCGCTGGTAGACAGACATTCGCGTTCTGCAAAAGCTTTCGTGCGTAAAGGGGCAACACTGTGTCTTTCTCTCTGGCAGAGCCCGGCTGCCAAATTCGAAACGTCCAGCGATTGCGCCCACAGGAAAGCTGCCAGCACGGAAAGCTGCAGCTGGTTTTCACTGTCCCTTGGAACTGCATTCGCTGGTAGACAGACATTCGCGTTCTGCAACAGCTTTCGTTCGTAAAGGGGCAACACTGTGTATTTCTCTCTGGCAGAGCCCGGCTGCCAAATTCGAAACGTCCAGCGATTGCGCCCACAGGAAAGCTGCCAGCACGGAAAGCTGTAGCTGGTTTTCACTGTCCCTTGGAACTGCATTCGCTGGTAGACAGACATTCGCGTTCTCCAACAGCTTTCGTTCGTAAAGGGGCAACACTGTGTATTTCTCTCTGGCAGAGCCCGGCTTCCGAATTCGAAACGTCCAGCGATTGCGCCCACAGGAAAGCTGCCAGCACGGAAAGCTGTAGCTGGTTTTCACTGTCCCTTGGAACTGCATTCGCTGCTACACAGACATTCGCGTTCTGCAACAGCTTTCGTTCGTAAAGGGGCAACACTGTGTCTTTCTCTCTGGCAGAGCCCGGCTGCCAAATTCGAAACGTCCAGCGATTGCGCCCACAGGAAAGCTGCCAGCACGGAAAGCTGTAGCTGGTTTTCACTGTCCCTTGGAACTGCATTCGCTGCTACACAGACATTCCGTTCTGCAACAGCTTTCGTTCGTAAAGGGGCAACACTGTGTATTTCTCTCTGGCAGAGCCCGGCTGCCAAATTCGAAACGTCCAGCGATTGCGCCCACAGGAAAGCTGCCAGCACGGAAAGCTGTAGCTGGTTTTCACTGTCCCTTGGAACTGCATTCGCTGCTACACAGACATTCGCGTTTTGCAACAGCTTTCTTTCGTAAAGGGGCAACACTGTGTATTTCTCTCTGGCGGAGCCCGGCTGCCAAATTCGAAACGTCCAGCGATTGCGCCCACAGGAAAGCTGCCAGCACGGAAAGCTGTAGCTGGTTTTCACTGTCCCTTGGAACTGCATTCGCTGGTAGACAGACATTCGCGTTCTGCAAAAGCTTTCGTGCGTAAAGGGGCAACACTGTGTCTTTCTCTCTGGCAGAGCCCGGCTGCCAAATTCGAAACGTCCAGCGATTGCGCCCACAGGAAAGCTGCCAGCACGGAAAGCTGTAGCTGGTTTTCAGTGCCCCTTGGAACTGCATTCGCTGGTAGACAGACATTCGCGTTCTGCAACAGCTTTCGTTCGTAAAGGGGCAACACTGTGTATTTCTCTCTGGCAGAGCCCGGCTGCCAAATTCGAAACGTCCAGCGATTGCGCCCACAGGAAAGCTGCCAGCACGGAAAGCTGTAGCTGGTTTTCACTGTCCCTTGGAACTGCATTCGCTGGTAGACAGACATTCGCGTTCTGCAACAGCTTTCGTGCGTAAAGGGGCAACACTGTGTCTTTCTCTCTGGCAGAGCCCGGCTGCCAAATTCGAAACGTCCAGCGATTGCGCCCACAGGAAAGCTGCCAGCACGGAAAGCTGTAGCTGGTTTTCACTGTCCCTTGGAACTGCATTCGCTGGTAGACAGACATTCGCGTTCTGCAACAGCTTTCGTTCGTAAAGGGGCAACACTGTGTCTTTCTCTCTGGCAGAGCCCGGCTGCCAAATTCGAAACGTCCAGCGATTGCGCCCACAGGAAAGCTGCCAGCACGGAAAGCTGTAGCTGGTTTTCAGTGCCCCTTGGAACTGCATTCGCTGGTAGACAGACATTCGCGTTCTGCAACAGCTTTCGTTCGTAAAGGGGCAACACTGTGTCTTTCTCTCTGGCAGAGCCCGGCTGCCAAATTCGAAACGTCCAGCGATTGCGCCCACAGGAAAGCTGCCAGCACGGAAAGCTGTAGCTGGTTTTCACTGTCCCTTGGAACTGCATTCGCTGCTACACAGACATTCGCGTTCTGCAACAGCTTTCGTTCGTAAAGGGGCAACACTGTGTCTTTCTCTCTGGCAGAGCCCGGCTGCCAAATTCGAAACGTCCAGCGATTGCGCCCACAGGAAAGCTGCCAGCACGGAAAGCTGTAGCTGGTTTTCACTGTCCCTTGGAACTGCATTCGCTGCTACACAGACATTCGCGTTCTGCAACAGCTTTCGTTCGTAAAGGGGCAACACTGTGTATTTCTCTCTGGCGGAGCCCGGCTGCCAAATTCGAAACGTCCAGCGATTGCGCCCACAGGAAAGCTGCCAGCACGGAAAGCTGTAGCTGGTTTTCACTGTCCCTTGGAACTGCATTCGCTGGTAGACAGACATTCACGTTCTGCAACAGCTTTCGTTCGTAAAGGGGCAACACTGTGTCTTTCTCTCTGGCAGAGCCCGGCTGCCAAATTCGAAACGTCCAGCGATTGCGCCCACAGGAAAGCTGCCAGCACGGAAAGCTGTAGCTGGTTTTCACTGTCCCTTGGAACTGCATTCGCTGGTAGACAGACATTCGCGTTCTGCAAAAGCTTTCGTGCGTAAAGGGGCAACACTGTGTCTTTCTCTCTGGCAGAGCCCGGCTGCCAAATTCGAAACGTCCAGCGATTGCGCCCACAGGAAAGCTGCCAGCACGGAAAGCTGCAGCTGGTTTTCACTGTCCCTTGGAACTGCATTCGCTGGTAGACAGACATTCGCGTTCTGCAACAGCTTTCGTTCGTAAAGGGGCAACACTGTGTCTTTCTCTCTGGCAGAGCCCGGCTGCCAAATTCGAAACGTCCAGCGATTGCGCCCACAGGAAAGCTGCCAGCACGGAAAGCTGTAGCTGGTTTTCACTGTCCCTTGGAACTGCATTCGCTGGTAGACAGACATTCGCGTTCTCCAACAGCTTTCGTTCGTAAAGGGGCAACACTGTGTATTTCTCTCTGGCAGAGCCCGGCTTCCGAATTCGAAACGTCCAGCGATTGCGCCCACAGGAAAGCTGCCAGCACGGAAAGCTGTAGCTGGTTTTCACTGTCCCTTGGAACTGCATTCGCTGGTAGACAGACATTCGCGTTCTGCAACAGCTTTCGTTCGTAAAGGGGCAACACTGTGTCTTTCTCTCTGGCAGAGCCCGGCTGCCAAATTCGAAACGTCCAGCGATTGCGCCCACAGGAAAGCTGCCAGCACGGAAAGCTGTAGCTGGTTTTCACTGTCCCTTGGAACTGCATTCGCTTGTAGACAGACATTCGCGTTCTGCAACAGCTTTCGTTCGTAAAGGGGCAACACTGTGTATTTCCTTCTGGCAGAGCCCGGCTGCCAAATTCGAAACGTCCAGCGATTGCGCCCACAGGAAAGCTGCCAGCACGGAAAGCTGTAGTTGGTTTTCACTGTCCCTTGGAACTGCATTCGCTGCTACACAGACATTCGCGTTCTGCAACAGCTTTCGTTCGTAAAGGGGCAACACTGTGTCTTTCTCTCTGGCGGAGCCCGGCTGCCAAATTCGAAACGTCCAGCGATTGCGCCCACAGGAAAGCTGCCAGCACGGAAAGCTGTAGCTGGTTTTCACTGTCCCTTGGAACTGCATTTGCTGCTACACAGACATTCGCGTTCTGCAACAGCTTTCGTTCGTAAAGGGGCAACACTGTGTATTTCTCTCTCGGAGAGCCCGGCTGCCAAATTCGAAACGTCCAGCGATTGCGCCCACAGGAAAGCTGCCAGCACGGAAAGCTGCAGCTGGTTTTCACTGTCCCTTGGAACTGCATTCGCTGGTAGACAGACATTCGCGTTCTGCAACAGCTTTCGTTCGTAAAGGGGCAACACTGTGTCTTTCTCTCTGGCAGAGCCCGGCTGCCAAATTCGAAACGTCCAGCTATTGCGCCCACAGGAAAGCTGCCAGCACGGAAAGCTGTAGCTGGTTTTCACTGTCCCGTGGAACTACATTCGCTGGTAGACAGACATTCGCGTTCTGCAACAGCTTTCGTTCGTAAAGGGGCAACACTGTGTCTTTCTCTCTGGCGGAGCCCGGCTGCCAAATTCGAAACGTCCAGCGATTGCGCCCACAGGAAAGCTGCCAGCACGGAAAGCTGTAGCTGGTTTTCACTGTCCCTTGGAACTGCATTCGCTGGTAGACAGACATTCGCGTTCTGCAAAAGCTTTCGTGCGTAAAGGGGCAACACTGTGTATTTCTCTCTGGCAGAGCCCGGCTGCCAAATTCGAAACGTCCAGCGATTGCGCCCACAGGAAAGCTGCCAGCACGGAAAGCTGTAGCTGGTTTTCACTGTACCTTGGAACTGCATTCGCTGGTAGACAGACATTCGCGTTCTGCAACAGCTTTCGTTCGTAAAGGGGCAACACTGTGTCTTTCTCTCTGGCAGAGCCCGGCTGCCAAATTCGAAACGTCCAGCGATTGCGCCCACAGGAAAGCTGCCAGCACGGAAAGCTGTAGCTGGTTTCCACTGTACCTTGGAACTGCATTCGCTGCTACACAGACATTCGCGTTCTGCAACAGCTTTCGTTCGTAAAGGGGCAACACTGTGTCTTTCTCTCTGGCAGAGCCCGGCTGCCAAATTCGAAACGTCCAGCGATTGCGCCCACAGGAAAGCTGCCAGCACGGAAAGCTGCAGCTGGTTTTCACTGTCCCTTGGAACTGCATTCGCTGGTAGACAGACATTCGCGTTCTGCAACAGCTTTCGTTCGTAAAGGGGCAACACTGTGTATTTCTCTCTGGCAGAGCCCGGCTGCCAAATTCGAAACGTCCAGCGATTGCGCCCACAGGAAAGCTGCCAGCACGGAAAGCTGTAGCTGGTTTTCACTGTCCCTTGGAACTGCATTCGCTGCTACACAGACATTCGCGTTCTGCAACAGCTTTCGTTCGTAAAGGGGCAACACTGTGTCTTTCTCTCTGGCAGAGCCCGGCTGCCAAATTCGAAACGTTCAGCGATTGCGCCCACAGGAAAGCTGCTAGCACGGAAAGCTGTAGCTGGTTTTCACTGTCCCTTGGAACTGCATTCGCTGCTAGACAGACATTCGCGTTCTGCAACAGCTTTCGTGCGTAAAGGGGCAACACTGTGTATTTCTCTCTGGCAGAGCCCGGCTGCCAAATTCGAAACGTCCAGCGATTGCGCCCACAGGAAAGCTGCCAGCACGGAAAGCTGTAGCTGGTTTTCACTGTCCCTTGGAACTGCATTCGCTTGTAGACAGACATTCGCGTTCTGCAACAGCTTTCGTTCGTAAAGGGGCAACACTGTGTCTTTCTCTCTGGCGGAGCCCGGCTGCCAAATTCGAAACGTCCAGCGATTGCGCCCACAGGAAAGCTGCCAGCACAGAAAGCTGTAGCTGGATTTCACTGTCCCTTGGAACTGCATTTGCTGCTACACAGACATTCGCGTTCTGCAACAGCTTTCGTTCGTAAAGGGGCAACACTGTGTATTTCTCTCTCGGAGAGCCCGGCTGCCAAATTCGAAACGTCCAGCGATTGCGCCCACAGGAAAGCTGCCAGCACGGAAAGCTGCAGCTGGTTTTCACTGTCCCTTGGAACTGCATTCGCTGGTAGACAGACATTCGCGTTCTGCAACAGCTTTCGTTCGTAAAGGGGCAACACTGTGTCTTTCTCTCTGGCAGAGCCCGGCTGCCAAATTCGAAACGTCCAGCTATTGCGCCCACAGGAAAGCTGCCAGCACGGAAAGCTGTAGCTGGTTTTCACTGTCCCGTGGAACTACATTCGCTGGTAGACAGACATTCGCGTTCTGCAACAGCTTTCGTTCGTAAAGGGGCAACACTGTGTCTTTCTCTCTGGCGGAGCCCGGCTGCCAAATTCGAAACGTCCAGCGATTGCGCCCACAGGAAAGCTGCCAGCACGGAAAGCTGTAGCTGGTTTTCACTGTCCCTTGGAACTGCATTCGCTGGTAGACAGACATTCGCGTTCTGCAAAAGCTTTCGTGCGTAAAGGGGCAACACTGTGTCTTTCTCTCTGGCAGAGCCCGGCTGCCAAATTCGAAACGTCCAGCGATTGCGCCCACAGGAAAGCTGCCAGCACGGAAAGCTGTAGCTGGTTTTCACTGTACCTTGGAACTGCATTCGCTGGTAGACAGACATTCGCGTTCTGCAACAGCTTTCGTTCGTAAAGGGGCAACACTGTGTCTTTCTCTCTGGCAGAGCCCGGCTGCCAAATTCGAAACGTCCAGCGATTGCGCCCACAGGAAAGCTGCCAGCACGGAAAGCTGTAGCTGGTTTTCACTGTCCCGTGGAACTACATTCGCTGGTAGACAGACATTCGCGTTCTGCAACAGCTTTCGTGCGTAAAGGGGCAACACTGTGTCTTTCTCTCTGGCAGAGCCCGGCTGCCAAATTCGAAACGTCCAGCGATTGCGCCCACAGGAAAGCTGCCAGCACGGAAAGCTGTAGCTGGTTTCCACTGTACCTTGGAACTGCATTCGCTGGTAGACAGACATTCGCGTTCTGCAACAGCTTTCGTTCGTAAAGGGGCAACACTGTGTCTTTCTCTCTGGCAGAGCCCGGCTGCCAAATTCGAAACGTCCAGCGATTGCGCCCACAGGAAAGCTGCCAGCACGGAAAGCTGCAGCTGGTTTTCACTGTCCCTTGGAACTGCATTCGCTGGTAGACAGACATTCGCGTTCTGCAACAGCTTTCGTTCGTAAAGGGGCAACACTGTGTATTTCTCTCTGGCAGAGCCCGGCTGCCAAATTCGAAACGTCCAGCGATTGCGCCCACAGGAAAGCTGCCAGCACGGAAAGCTGTAGCTGGTTTTCACTGTCCCTTGGAACTGCATTCGCTGCTACACAGACATTCGCGTTCTGCAACAGCTTTCGTTCGTAAAGGGGCAACACTGTGTCTTTCTCTCTGGCAGAGCCCGGCTGCCAAATTCGAAACGTTCAGCGATTGCGCCCACAGGAAAGCTGCTAGCACGGAAAGCTGTAGCTGGTTTTCACTGTCCCTTGGAACTGCATTCGCTGCTAGACAGACATTCGCGTTCTGCAACAGCTTTCGTTCGTAAAGGGGCAACACTGTGTATTTCTCTCTCGGAGAGCCCGGCTGCCAAATTCGAAACGTCCAGCGATTGCGCCCACAGGAAAGCTGCCAGCACGGAAAGCTGCAGCTGGTTTTCACTGTCCCTTGGAACTGCATTCGCTGGTAGACAGACATTCGCGTTCTGCAACAGCTTTCGTTCGTAAAGGGGCAACACTGTGTATTTCTCTCTGGCAGAGCCCGGCTGCCAAATTCGAAACGTCCAGCGATTGCGCCCACAGGAAAGCTGCCAGCACGGAAAGCTGTAGCTGGTTTTCACTGTCCCGTGGAACTGCATTCGCTGGTAGACAGACATTCGCGTTCTGCAACAGCTTTCGTTCGTAAAGGGGCAACACTGTGTCTTTCTCTCTGGCGGAGCCCGGCTGCCAAATTCGAAACGTCCAGCGATTGCGCCCACAGGAAAGCTGCCAGCACGGAAAGCTGTAGCTGGTTTTCACTGTCCCTTGGAACTGCATTCGCTGGTAGACAGACATTCGCGTTCTGCAAAAGCTTTCGTGCGTAAAGGGGCAACACTGTGTCTTTCTCTCTGGCAGAGCCCGGCTGCCAAATTCGAAACGTCCAGCGATTGCGCCCACAGGAAAGCTGCCAGCACGGAAAGCTGTAGCTGGTTTTCAGTGTCCCTTGGAACTGCATTCGCTGGTAGACAGACATTCGCGTTCTGCAACAGCTTTCGTTCGTAAAGGGGCAACACTGTGTCTTTCTCTCTGGCAGAGCCCGGCTGCCAAATTCGAAACGTCCAGCGATTGCGCCCACAGGAAAGCTGCCAGCACGGTTAGCTGTAGCTGGATTTCACTGTCCCGTGGAACTGCATTCGCTGCTACACAGACATTCGCGTTCTGCAACAGCTTTCGTTCGTAAAGGGGCAACACTGTGTATTTCTCTCTGGCAGAGCCCGGCTGCCAAATTCGAAACGTCCAGCGATTGCGCCCACAGGAAAGCTGCCAGCACGGAAAGCTGTAGCTGGTTTTCAGTGTCCCTTGGAACTGCATTCGCTGCTACACAGACATTCGCGTTCTGCAACAGCTTTCGTTCGTAAAGGGGCAACACTGTGTCTTTCTCTCTGGCAGAGCCCGGCTGCCAAATTCGAAACGTCCAGCGATTGCGCCCACAGGAAAGCTGCCAGCACGGAAAGCTGTAGCTGGTTTTCACTGTCCCGTGGAACTACATTCGCTGGTAGACAGACATTCGCGTTCTGCAACAGCTTTCGTGCGTAAAGGGGCAACACTGTGTCTTTCTCTCTGGCAGAGCCCGGCTGCCAAATTCGAAACGTCCAGCGATTGCGCCCACAGGAAAGCTGCCAGCACGGAAAGCTGTAGCTGGTTTCCACTGTACCTTGGAACTGCATTCGCTGCTACACAGACATTCGCGTTCTGCAACAGCTTTCGTTCGTAAAGGGGCAACACTGTGTCTTTCTCTCTGGCAGAGCCCGGCTGCCAAATTCGAAACGTCCAGCGATTGCGCCCACAGGAAAGCTGCCAGCACGGAAAGCTGCAGCTGGTTTTCACTGTCCCTTGGAACTGCATTCGCTGGTAGACAGACATTCGCGTTCTGCAACAGCTTTCGTTCGTAAAGGGGCAACACTGTGTATTTCTCTCTGGCAGAGCCCGGCTGCCAAATTCGAAACGTCCAGCGATTGCGCCCACAGGAAAGCTGCCAGCACGGAAAGCTGTAGCTGGTTTTCACTGTCCCTTGGAACTGCATTCGCTGCTACACAGACATTCGCGTTCTGCAACAGCTTTCGTTCGTAAAGGGGCAACACTGTGTCTTTCTCTCTGGCAGAGCCCGGCTGCCAAATTCGAAACGTTCAGCGATTGCGCCCACAGGAAAGCTGCTAGCACGGAAAGCTGTAGCTGGTTTTCACTGTCCCTTGGAACTGCATTCGCTGCTAGACAGACATTCGCGTTCTGCAACAGCTTTCGTGCGTAAAGGGGCAACACTGTGTATTTCTCTCTGGCAGAGCCCGGCTGCCAAATTCGAAACGTCCAGCGATTGCGCCCACAGGAAAGCTGCCAGCACGGAAAGCTGTAGCTGGTTTTCACTGTCCCTTGGAACTGCATTCGCTTGTAGACAGACATTCGCGTTCTGCAACAGCTTTCGTTCGTAAAGGGGCAACACTGTGTCTTTCTCTCTGGCGGAGCCCGGCTGCCAAATTCGAAACGTCCAGCGATTGCGCCCACAGGAAAGCTGCCAGCACAGAAAGCTGTAGCTGGATTTCACTGTCCCTTGGAACTGCATTTGCTGCTACACAGACATTCGCGTTCTGCAACAGCTTTCGTTCGTAAAGGGGCAACACTGTGTATTTCTCTCTCGGAGAGCCCGGCTGCCAAATTCGAAACGTCCAGCGATTGCGCCCACAGGAAAGCTGCCAGCACGGAAAGCTGCAGCTGGTTTTCACTGTCCCTTGGAACTGCATTCGCTGGTAGACAGACATTCGCGTTCTGCAACAGCTTTCGTTCGTAAAGGGGCAACACTGTGTCTTTCTCTCTGGCAGAGCCCGGCTGCCAAATTCGAAACGTCCAGCGATTGCGCCCACAGGAAAGCTGCCAGCACGGAAAGCTGTAGCTGGTTTTCAGTGCCCCTTGGAACTGCATTCGCTGGTAGACAGACATTCGCGTTCTGCAACAGCTTTCGTTCGTAAAGGGGCAACACTGTGTCTTTCTCTCTGGCAGAGCCCGGCTGCCAAATTCGAAACGTCCAGCGATTGCGCCCACAGGAAAGCTGCCAGCACGGAAAGCTGTAGCTGGTTTTCACTGTCCCTTGGAACTGCATTCGCTGCTACACAGACATTCGCGTTCTGCAACAGCTTTCGTTCGTAAAGGGGCAACACTGTGTATTTCTCTCTGGCGGAGCCCGGCTGCCAAATTCGAAACGTCCAGCGATTGCGCCCACAGGAAAGCTGCCAGCACGGAAAGCTGTAGCTGGTTTTCACTGTCCCTTGGAACTGCATTCGCTGGTAGACAGACATTCACGTTCTGCAACAGCTTTCGTTCGTAAAGGGGCAACACTGTGTCTTTCTCTCTGGCAGAGCCCGGCTGCCAAATTCGAAACGTCCAGCGATTGCGCCCACAGGAAAGCTGCCAGCACGGAAAGCTGTAGCTGGTTTTCACTGTCCCTTGGAACTGCATTCGCTGGTAGACAGACATTCGCGTTCTGCAAAAGCTTTCGTGCGTAAAGGGGCAACACTGTGTCTTTCTCTCTGGCAGAGCCCGGCTGCCAAATTCGAAACGTCCAGCGATTGCGCCCACAGGAAAGCTGCCAGCACGGAAAGCTGCAGCTGGTTTTCACTGTCCCTTGGAACTGCATTCGCTGGTAGACAGACATTCGCGTTCTGCAACAGCTTTCGTTCGTAAAGGGGCAACACTGTGTCTTTCTCTCTGGCAGAGCCCGGCTGCCAAATTCGAAACGTCCAGCGATTGCGCCCACAGGAAAGCTGCCAGCACGGAAAGCTGTAGCTGGTTTTCACTGTCCCTTGGAACTGCATTCGCTGGTAGACAGACATTCGCGTTCTCCAACAGCTTTCGTTCGTAAAGGGGCAACACTGTGTATTTCTCTCTGGCAGAGCCCGGCTTCCGAATTCGAAACGTCCAGCGATTGCGCCCACAGGAAAGCTGCCAGCACGGAAAGCTGTAGCTGGTTTTCACTGTCCCTTGGAACTGCATTCGCTGGTAGACAGACATTCGCGTTCTGCAACAGCTTTCGTTCGTAAAGGGGCAACACTGTGTCTTTCTCTCTGGCAGAGCCCGGCTGCCAAATTCGAAACGTCCAGCGATTGCGCCCACAGGAAAGCTGCCAGCACGGAAAGCTGTAGCTGGTTTTCACTGTCCCTTGGAACTGCATTCGCTTGTAGACAGACATTCGCGTTCTGCAACAGCTTTCGTTCGTAAAGGGGCAACACTGTGTATTTCCTTCTGGCAGAGCCCGGCTGCCAAATTCGAAACGTCCAGCGATTGCGCCCACAGGAAAGCTGCCAGCACGGAAAGCTGTAGTTGGTTTTCACTGTCCCTTGGAACTGCATTCGCTGCTACACAGACATTCGCGTTCTGCAACAGCTTTCGTTCGTAAAGGGGCAACACTGTGTCTTTCTCTCTGGCGGAGCCCGGCTGCCAAATTCGAAACGTCCAGCGATTGCGCCCACAGGAAAGCTGCCAGCACGGAAAGCTGTAGCTGGTTTTCACTGTCCCTTGGAACTGCATTTGCTGCTACACAGACATTCGCGTTCTGCAACAGCTTTCGTTCGTAAAGGGGCAACACTGTGTATTTCTCTCTCGGAGAGCCCGGCTGCCAAATTCGAAACGTCCAGCGATTGCGCCCACAGGAAAGCTGCCAGCACGGAAAGCTGCAGCTGGTTTTCACTGTCCCTTGGAACTGCATTCGCTGGTAGACAGACATTCGCGTTCTGCAACAGCTTTCGTTCGTAAAGGGGCAACACTGTGTCTTTCTCTCTGGCAGAGCCCGGCTGCCAAATTCGAAACGTCCAGCTATTGCGCCCACAGGAAAGCTGCCAGCACGGAAAGCTGTAGCTGGTTTTCACTGTCCCGTGGAACTACATTCGCTGGTAGACAGACATTCGCGTTCTGCAACAGCTTTCGTTCGTAAAGGGGCAACACTGTGTCTTTCTCTCTGGCGGAGCCCGGCTGCCAAATTCGAAACGTCCAGCGATTGCGCCCACAGGAAAGCTGCCAGCACGGAAAGCTGTAGCTGGTTTTCACTGTCCCTTGGAACTGCATTCGCTGGTAGACAGACATTCGCGTTCTGCAAAAGCTTTCGTGCGTAAAGGGGCAACACTGTGTATTTCTCTCTGGCAGAGCCCGGCTGCCAAATTCGAAACGTCCAGCGATTGCGCCCACAGGAAAGCTGCCAGCACGGAAAGCTGTAGCTGGTTTTCACTGTACCTTGGAACTGCATTCGCTGGTAGACAGACATTCGCGTTCTGCAACAGCTTTCGTTCGTAAAGGGGCAACACTGTGTCTTTCTCTCTGGCAGAGCCCGGCTGCCAAATTCGAAACGTCCAGCGATTGCGCCCACAGGAAAGCTGCCAGCACGGAAAGCTGTAGCTGGTTTTCACTGTCCCGTGGAACTACATTCGCTGGTAGACAGACATTCGCGTTCTGCAACAGCTTTCGTGCGTAAAGGGGCAACACTGTGTCTTTCTCTCTGGCAGAGCCCGGCTGCCAAATTCGAAACGTCCAGCGATTGCGCCCACAGGAAAGCTGCCAGCACGGAAAGCTGTAGCTGGTTTCCACTGTACCTTGGAACTGCATTCGCTGCTACACAGACATTCGCGTTCTGCAACAGCTTTCGTTCGTAAAGGGGCAACACTGTGTCTTTCTCTCTGGCAGAGCCCGGCTGCCAAATTCGAAACGTCCAGCGATTGCGCCCACAGGAAAGCTGCCAGCACGGAAAGCTGCAGCTGGTTTTCACTGTCCCTTGGAACTGCATTCGCTGGTAGACAGACATTCGCGTTCTGCAACAGCTTTCGTTCGTAAAGGGGCAACACTGTGTATTTCTCTCTGGCAGAGCCCGGCTGCCAAATTCGAAACGTCCAGCGATTGCGCCCACAGGAAAGCTGCCAGCACGGAAAGCTGTAGCTGGTTTTCACTGTCCCTTGGAACTGCATTCGCTGCTACACAGACATTCGCGTTCTGCAACAGCTTTCGTTCGTAAAGGGGCAACACTGTGTCTTTCTCTCTGGCAGAGCCCGGCTGCCAAATTCGAAACGTTCAGCGATTGCGCCCACAGGAAAGCTGCTAGCACGGAAAGCTGTAGCTGGTTTTCACTGTCCCTTGGAACTGCATTCGCTGCTAGACAGACATTCGCGTTCTGCAACAGCTTTCGTGCGTAAAGGGGCAACACTGTGTATTTCTCTCTGGCAGAGCCCGGCTGCCAAATTCGAAACGTCCAGCGATTGCGCCCACAGGAAAGCTGCCAGCACGGAAAGCTGTAGCTGGTTTTCACTGTCCCTTGGAACTGCATTCGCTTGTAGACAGACATTCGCGTTCTGCAACAGCTTTCGTTCGTAAAGGGGCAACACTGTGTCTTTCTCTCTGGCGGAGCCCGGCTGCCAAATTCGAAACGTCCAGCGATTGCGCCCACAGGAAAGCTGCCAGCACAGAAAGCTGTAGCTGGATTTCACTGTCCCTTGGAACTGCATTTGCTGCTACACAGACATTCGCGTTCTGCAACAGCTTTCGTTCGTAAAGGGGCAACACTGTGTATTTCTCTCTCGGAGAGCCCGGCTGCCAAATTCGAAACGTCCAGCGATTGCGCCCACAGGAAAGCTGCCAGCACGGAAAGCTGCAGCTGGTTTTCACTGTCCCTTGGAACTGCATTCGCTGGTAGACAGACATTCGCGTTCTGCAACAGCTTTCGTTCGTAAAGGGGCAACACTGTGTCTTTCTCTCTGGCAGAGCCCGGCTGCCAAATTCGAAACGTCCAGCTATTGCGCCCACAGGAAAGCTGCCAGCACGGAAAGCTGTAGCTGGTTTTCACTGTCCCGTGGAACTACATTCGCTGGTAGACAGACATTCGCGTTCTGCAACAGCTTTCGTTCGTAAAGGGGCAACACTGTGTCTTTCTCTCTGGCGGAGCCCGGCTGCCAAATTCGAAACGTCCAGCGATTGCGCCCACAGGAAAGCTGCCAGCACGGAAAGCTGTAGCTGGTTTTCACTGTCCCTTGGAACTGCATTCGCTGGTAGACAGACATTCGCGTTCTGCAAAAGCTTTCGTGCGTAAAGGGGCAACACTGTGTCTTTCTCTCTGGCAGAGCCCGGCTGCCAAATTCGAAACGTCCAGCGATTGCGCCCACAGGAAAGCTGCCAGCACGGAAAGCTGTAGCTGGTTTTCACTGTACCTTGGAACTGCATTCGCTGGTAGACAGACATTCGCGTTCTGCAACAGCTTTCGTTCGTAAAGGGGCAACACTGTGTCTTTCTCTCTGGCAGAGCCCGGCTGCCAAATTCGAAACGTCCAGCGATTGCGCCCACAGGAAAGCTGCCAGCACGGAAAGCTGTAGCTGGTTTTCACTGTCCCGTGGAACTACATTCGCTGGTAGACAGACATTCGCGTTCTGCAACAGCTTTCGTGCGTAAAGGGGCAACACTGTGTCTTTCTCTCTGGCAGAGCCCGGCTGCCAAATTCGAAACGTCCAGCGATTGCGCCCACAGGAAAGCTGCCAGCACGGAAAGCTGTAGCTGGTTTCCACTGTACCTTGGAACTGCATTCGCTGCTACACAGACATTCGCGTTCTGCAACAGCTTTCGTTCGTAAAGGGGCAACACTGTGTCTTTCTCTCTGGCAGAGCCCGGCTGCCAAATTCGAAACGTCCAGCGATTGCGCCCACAGGAAAGCTGCCAGCACGGAAAGCTGCAGCTGGTTTTCACTGTCCCTTGGAACTGCATTCGCTGGTAGACAGACATTCGCGTTCTGCAACAGCTTTCGTTCGTAAAGGGGCAACACTGTGTATTTCTCTCTGGCAGAGCCCGGCTGCCAAATTCGAAACGTCCAGCGATTGCGCCCACAGGAAAGCTGCCAGCACGGAAAGCTGTAGCTGGTTTTCACTGTCCCTTGGAACTGCATTCGCTGCTACACAGACATTCGCGTTCTGCAACAGCTTTCGTTCGTAAAGGGGCAACACTGTGTCTTTCTCTCTGGCAGAGCCCGGCTGCCAAATTCGAAACGTTCAGCGATTGCGCCCACAGGAAAGCTGCTAGCACGGAAAGCTGTAGCTGGTTTTCACTGTCCCTTGGAACTGCATTCGCTGCTAGACAGACATTCGCGTTCTGCAACAGCTTTCGTTCGTAAAGGGGCAACACTGTGTATTTCTCTCTCGGAGAGCCCGGCTGCCAAATTCGAAACGTCCAGCGATTGCGCCCACAGGAAAGCTGCCAGCACGGAAAGCTGCAGCTGGTTTTCACTGTCCCTTGGAACTGCATTCGCTGGTAGACAGACATTCGCGTTCTGCAACAGCTTTCGTTCGTAAAGGGGCAACACTGTGTATTTCTCTCTGGCAGAGCCCGGCTGCCAAATTCGAAACGTCCAGCGATTGCGCCCACAGGAAAGCTGCCAGCACGGAAAGCTGTAGCTGGTTTTCACTGTCCCGTGGAACTGCATTCGCTGGTAGACAGACATTCGCGTTCTGCAACAGCTTTCGTTCGTAAAGGGGCAACACTGTGTCTTTCTCTCTGGCGGAGCCCGGCTGCCAAATTCGAAACGTCCAGCGATTGCGCCCACAGGAAAGCTGCCAGCACGGAAAGCTGTAGCTGGTTTTCACTGTCCCTTGGAACTGCATTCGCTGGTAGACAGACATTCGCGTTCTGCAAAAGCTTTCGTGCGTAAAGGGGCAACACTGTGTCTTTCTCTCTGGCAGAGCCCGGCTGCCAAATTCGAAACGTCCAGCGATTGCGCCCACAGGAAAGCTGCCAGCACGGAAAGCTGTAGCTGGTTTTCAGTGTCCCTTGGAACTGCATTCGCTGGTAGACAGACATTCGCGTTCTGCAACAGCTTTCGTTCGTAAAGGGGCAACACTGTGTCTTTCTCTCTGGCAGAGCCCGGCTGCCAAATTCGAAACGTCCAGCGATTGCGCCCACAGGAAAGCTGCCAGCACGGTTAGCTGTAGCTGGATTTCACTGTCCCGTGGAACTGCATTCGCTGCTACACAGACATTCGCGTTCTGCAACAGCTTTCGTTCGTAAAGGGGCAACACTGTGTATTTCTCTCTGGCAGAGCCCGGCTGCCAAATTCGAAACGTCCAGCGATTGCGCCCACAGGAAAGCTGCCAGCACGGAAAGCTGTAGCTGGTTTTCAGTGTCCCTTGGAACTGCATTCGCTGCTACACAGACATTCGCGTTCTGCAACAGCTTTCGTTCGTAAAGGGGCAACACTGTGTCTTTCTCTCTGGCAGAGCCCGGCTGCCAAATTCGAAACGTCCAGCGATTGCGCCCACAGGAAAGCTGCCAGCACGGAAAGCTGTAGCTGGTTTTCACTGTCCCGTGGAACTACATTCGCTGGTAGACAGACATTCGCGTTCTGCAACAGCTTTCGTGCGTAAAGGGGCAACACTGTGTCTTTCTCTCTGGCAGAGCCCGGCTGCCAAATTCGAAACGTCCAGCGATTGCGCCCACAGGAAAGCTGCCAGCACGGAAAGCTGTAGCTGGTTTCCACTGTACCTTGGAACTGCATTCGCTGCTACACAGACATTCGCGTTCTGCAACAGCTTTCGTTCGTAAAGGGGCAACACTGTGTCTTTCTCTCTGGCAGAGCCCGGCTGCCAAATTCGAAACGTCCAGCGATTGCGCCCACAGGAAAGCTGCCAGCACGGAAAGCTGCAGCTGGTTTTCACTGTCCCTTGGAACTGCATTCGCTGGTAGACAGACATTCGCGTTCTGCAACAGCTTTCGTTCGTAAAGGGGCAACACTGTGTATTTCTCTCTGGCAGAGCCCGGCTGCCAAATTCGAAACGTCCAGCGATTGCGCCCACAGGAAAGCTGCCAGCACGGAAAGCTGTAGCTGGTTTTCACTGTCCCTTGGAACTGCATTCGCTGCTACACAGACATTCGCGTTCTGCAACAGCTTTCGTTCGTAAAGGGGCAACACTGTGTCTTTCTCTCTGGCAGAGCCCGGCTGCCAAATTCGAAACGTTCAGCGATTGCGCCCACAGGAAAGCTGCTAGCACGGAAAGCTGTAGCTGGTTTTCACTGTCCCTTGGAACTGCATTCGCTGCTAGACAGACATTCGCGTTCTGCAACAGCTTTCGTGCGTAAAGGGGCAACACTGTGTATTTCTCTCTGGCAGAGCCCGGCTGCCAAATTCGAAACGTCCAGCGATTGCGCCCACAGGAAAGCTGCCAGCACGGAAAGCTGTAGCTGGTTTTCACTGTCCCTTGGAACTGCATTCGCTTGTAGACAGACATTCGCGTTCTGCAACAGCTTTCGTTCGTAAAGGGGCAACACTGTGTCTTTCTCTCTGGCGGAGCCCGGCTGCCAAATTCGAAACGTCCAGCGATTGCGCCCACAGGAAAGCTGCCAGCACAGAAAGCTGTAGCTGGATTTCACTGTCCCTTGGAACTGCATTTGCTGCTACACAGACATTCGCGTTCTGCAACAGCTTTCGTTCGTAAAGGGGCAACACTGTGTATTTCTCTCTCGGAGAGCCCGGCTGCCAAATTCGAAACGTCCAGCGATTGCGCCCACAGGAAAGCTGCCAGCACGGAAAGCTGCAGCTGGTTTTCACTGTCCCTTGGAACTGCATTCGCTGGTAGACAGACATTCGCGTTCTGCAACAGCTTTCGTTCGTAAAGGGGCAACACTGTGTCTTTCTCTCTGGCAGAGCCCGGCTGCCAAATTCGAAACGTCCAGCTATTGCGCCCACAGGAAAGCTGCCAGCACGGAAAGCTGTAGCTGGTTTTCACTGTCCCGTGGAACTACATTCGCTGGTAGACAGACATTCGCGTTCTGCAACAGCTTTCGTTCGTAAAGGGGCAACACTGTGTCTTTCTCTCTGGCGGAGCCCGGCTGCCAAATTCGAAACGTCCAGCGATTGCGCCCACAGGAAAGCTGCCAGCACGGAAAGCTGTAGCTGGTTTTCACTGTCCCTTGGAACTGCATTCGCTGGTAGACAGACATTCGCGTTCTGCAAAAGCTTTCGTGCGTAAAGGGGCAACACTGTGTCTTTCTCTCTGGCAGAGCCCGGCTGCCAAATTCGAAACGTCCAGCGATTGCGCCCACAGGAAAGCTGCCAGCACGGAAAGCTGTAGCTGGTTTTCACTGTACCTTGGAACTGCATTCGCTGGTAGACAGACATTCGCGTTCTGCAACAGCTTTCGTTCGTAAAGGGGCAACACTGTGTCTTTCTCTCTGGCAGAGCCCGGCTGCCAAATTCGAAACGTCCAGCGATTGCGCCCACAGGAAAGCTGCCAGCACGGAAAGCTGTAGCTGGTTTTCACTGTCCCGTGGAACTACATTCGCTGGTAGACAGACATTCGCGTTCTGCAACAGCTTTCGTGCGTAAAGGGGCAACACTGTGTCTTTCTCTCTGGCAGAGCCCGGCTGCCAAATTCGAAACGTCCAGCGATTGCGCCCACAGGAAAGCTGCCAGCACGGAAAGCTGTAGCTGGTTTCCACTGTACCTTGGAACTGCATTCGCTGCTACACAGACATTCGCGTTCTGCAACAGCTTTCGTTCGTAAAGGGGCAACACTGTGTCTTTCTCTCTGGCAGAGCCCGGCTGCCAAATTCGAAACGTCCAGCGATTGCGCCCACAGGAAAGCTGCCAGCACGGAAAGCTGCAGCTGGTTTTCACTGTCCCTTGGAACTGCATTCGCTGGTAGACAGACATTCGCGTTCTGCAACAGCTTTCGTTCGTAAAGGGGCAACACTGTGTATTTCTCTCTGGCAGAGCCCGGCTGCCAAATTCGAAACGTCCAGCGATTGCGCCCACAGGAAAGCTGCCAGCACGGAAAGCTGTAGCTGGTTTTCACTGTCCCTTGGAACTGCATTCGCTGCTACACAGACATTCGCGTTCTGCAACAGCTTTCGTTCGTAAAGGGGCAACACTGTGTCTTTCTCTCTGGCAGAGCCCGGCTGCCAAATTCGAAACGTTCAGCGATTGCGCCCACAGGAAAGCTGCTAGCACGGAAAGCTGTAGCTGGTTTTCACTGTCCCTTGGAACTGCATTCGCTGCTAGACAGACATTCGCGTTCTGCAACAGCTTTCGTTCGTAAAGGGGCAACACTGTGTATTTCTCTCTCGGAGAGCCCGGCTGCCAAATTCGAAACGTCCAGCGATTGCGCCCACAGGAAAGCTGCCAGCACGGAAAGCTGCAGCTGGTTTTCACTGTCCCTTGGAACTGCATTCGCTGGTAGACAGACATTCGCGTTCTGCAACAGCTTTCGTTCGTAAAGGGGCAACACTGTGTATTTCTCTCTGGCAGAGCCCGGCTGCCAAATTCGAAACGTCCAGCGATTGCGCCCACAGGAAAGCTGCCAGCACGGAAAGCTGTAGCTGGTTTTCACTGTCCCGTGGAACTGCATTCGCTGGTAGACAGACATTCGCGTTCTGCAACAGCTTTCGTTCGTAAAGGGGCAACACTGTGTCTTTCTCTCTGGCGGAGCCCGGCTGCCAAATTCGAAACGTCCAGCGATTGCGCCCACAGGAAAGCTGCCAGCACGGAAAGCTGTAGCTGGTTTTCACTGTCCCTTGGAACTGCATTCGCTGGTAGACAGACATTCGCGTTCTGCAAAAGCTTTCGTGCGTAAAGGGGCAACACTGTGTCTTTCTCTCTGGCAGAGCCCGGCTGCCAAATTCGAAACGTCCAGCGATTGCGCCCACAGGAAAGCTGCCAGCACGGAAAGCTGTAGCTGGTTTTCAGTGTCCCTTGGAACTGCATTCGCTGGTAGACAGACATTCGCGTTCTGCAACAGCTTTCGTTCGTAAAGGGGCAACACTGTGTCTTTCTCTCTGGCAGAGCCCGGCTGCCAAATTCGAAACGTCCAGCGATTGCGCCCACAGGAAAGCTGCCAGCACGGTTAGCTGTAGCTGGATTTCACTGTCCCGTGGAACTGCATTCGCTGCTACACAGACATTCGCGTTCTGCAACAGCTTTCGTTCGTAAAGGGGCAACACTGTGTATTTCTCTCTGGCAGAGCCCGGCTGCCAAATTCGAAACGTCCAGCGATTGCGCCCACAGGAAAGCTGCCAGCACGGAAAGCTGTAGCTGGTTTTCAGTGTCCCTTGGAACTGCATTCGCTGCTACACAGACATTCGCGTTCTGCAACAGCTTTCGTTCGTAAAGGGGCAACACTGTGTCTTTCTCTCTGGCAGAGCCCGGCTGCCAAATTCGAAACGTCCAGCGATTGCGCCCACAGGAAAGCTGCCAGCACGGAAAGCTGTAGCTGGTTTTCAGTGTCCCTTGGAACTGCATTCGCTGGTAGACAGACATTCGCGTTCTGCAACAGCTTTCGTTCGTAAAGGGGCAACACTGTGTATTTCTCTCTCGCAGAGCCCGGCTGCCAAATTCGAAACGTCCAGCGATTGCGCCCACAGGAAAGCTGCCAGCACGGAAAGCTGTAGCTGGTTTTCACTGTCCCTTGGAACTGCATTCGCTGGTAGACAGACATTCGCGTTCTGCAACAGCTTTCGTGCGTAAAGGGGCAACACTGTGTATTTCTCTCTCGCAGAGCCCGGCTGCCAAATTCGAAACGTCCAGCGATTGCGCCCACAGGAAAGCTGCCAGCACGGAAAGCTGCAGCTGGTTTTCACTGTCCCTTGGAACTGCATTCGCTGGTAGACAGACATTCGCGTTCTGCAACAGCTTTCGTGCGTAAAGGGGCAACACTGTGTCTTTCTCTCTGGCAGAGCCCGGCTGCCAAATTCGAAACGTCCAGCGATTGCGCCCACAGGAAAGCTGCCAGCACGGAAAGCTGTAGCTGGTTTTCACTGTCCCTTGGAACTGCATTCGCTGGTAGACAGACATTCGCGTTCTGCAACAGCTTTCGTTCGTAAAGGGGCAACACTGTGTATTTCTCTCTGGCAGAGCCCGGCTGCCAAATTCGAAACGTCCAGCGATTGCGCCCACAGGAAAGCTGCCAGCACGGTTAGCTGTAGCTGGTTTTCACTGTCCCTTGGAACTGCATTCGCTGGTAGGCAGACATTCGCGTTCTGCAACAGCTTTCGTTCGTAAAGGGGCAACACTGTGTATTTCTCTCTCGCAGAGCCCGGCTGCCAAATTCGAAACGTCCAGCGATTGCGCCCACAGGAAAGCTGCCAGCACGGAAAGCTGTAGCTGGTTTTCACTGTCCCTTGGAACTGCATTCGCTGGTAGGCAGACATTCGCGTTCTGCAACAGCTTTCGTTCGTAAAGGGGCAACACTGTGTCTTTCTCTCTGGCAGAGCCCGGCTGCCAAATTCGAAACCTCCAGCGATTGCGCCCACAGGAAAGCTGCCAGCACGGAAAGCTGTAGCTGGTTTTCACTGTCCCTTGGAACTGCATTCGCTGGTAGACAGACATTCGCGTTCTGCAACAGCTTTCGTTCGTAAAGGGGCAACACTGTGTATTTCTCTCTCGCAGAGCCCGGCTGCCAAATTCGAAACGTCCAGCGATTGCGCCCACAGGAAAGCTGCCAGCACGGAAAGCTGTAGCTGGTTTTCACTGTCCCTTGGAACTGCATTCGCTGGTAGGCAGACATTCGCGTTCTGCAACAGCTTTCGTTCGTAAAGGGGCAACACTGTGTCTTTCTCTCTGGCAGAGCCCGGCTGCCAAATTCGAAACGTCCAGCGATTGCGCCCACAGGAAAGCTGCCAGCACGGAAAGCTGTAGCTGGTTTTCACTGTCCCTTGGAACTGCATTCGCTGGTAGACAGACATTCGCGTTCTGCAACAGCTTTCGTTCGTAAAGGGGCAACACTGTGTATTTCTCTCTCGCAGAGCCCGGCTGCCAAATTCGAAACGTCCAGCGATTGCGCCCACAGGAAAGCTGCCAGCACGGAAAGCTGTAGCTGGTTTTCACTGTCCCTTGGAACTGCATTCGCTGGTAGGCAGACATTCGCGTTCTGCAACAGCTTTCGTTCGTAAAGGGGCAACACTGTGTATTTCTCTCTCGCAGAGCCCGGCTGCCAAATTCGAAACGTCCAGCGATTGCGCCCACAGGAAAGCTGCCAGCACGGAAAGCTGTAGCTGGTTTTCACTGTCCCTTGGAACTGCATTCGCTGGTAGGCAGACATTCGCGTTCTGCAACAGCTTTCGTTCGTAAAGGGGCAACACTGTGTCTTTCTCTCTGGCAGAGCCCGGCTGCCAAATTCGAAACCTCCAGCGATTGCGCCCACAGGAAAGCTGCCAGCACGGAAAGCTGTAGCTGGTTTTCACTGTCCCTTGGAACTGCATTCGCTGGTAGACAGACATTCGCGTTCTGCAACAGCTTTCGTTCGTAAAGGGGCAACACTGTGTATTTCTCTCTGGCAGAGCCCGGCTGCCAAATTCGAAACGTCCAGCGATTGCGCCCACAGGAAAGCTGCCAGCACGGAAAGCTGTAGCTGGTTTTCACTGTCCCTTGGAACTGCATTCGCTGGTAGGCAGACATTCGCGTTCTGCAACAGCTTTCGTTCGTAAAGGGGCAACACTGTGTCTTTCTCTCTGGCAGAGCCCGGCTGCCAAATTCAAAACGTCCAGCGATTGCGCCCACAGGAAAGCTGCCAGCACGGAAAGCTGTAGCTGGTTTTCACTGTCCCTTGGAACTGCATTCGCTGGTAGACAGACATTCGCGTTCTGCAACAGCTTTCGTTCGTAAAGGGGCAACACTGTGTATTTCTCTCTGGCAGAGCCCGGCTGCCAAATTCGAAACGTCCAGCGATTGCGCCCACAGGAAAGCTGCCAGCACGGAAAGCTGTAGCTGGTTTTCACTGTCCCTTGGAACTGCATTGTCTGGTAGACAGACATTCGCGTTCTGCAACAGCTTTCGTTCGTAAAGGGGCAACACTGTGTATTTCTCTCTGGCAGAGCCCGGCTGCCAAATTCGAAACGTCCAGCGATTGCGCCCACAGGAAAGCTGCCAGCACGGAAAGCTGTAGCTGGTTTTCACTGTCCCTTGGAACTGCATTCGCTGGTAGGCAGACATTCGCGTTCTGCAACAGCTTTCGTTCGTAAAGGGGCAACACTGTGTATTTCTCTCTCGCAGAGCCCGGCTGCCAAATTCGAAACGTCCAGCGATTGCGCCCACAGGAAAGCTGCCAGCACGGAAAGCTGTAGCTGGTTTTCACTGTCCCTTGGAACTGCATTCGCTGCTACACAGACATTCGCGTTCTGCAACAGCTTTCGTTCGTAAAGGGGCAACACCGTGTATTTCTCTCTCGCAGAGCCCGGCTGCCAAATTCGAAACGTCCAGCGATTGCGCCCACAGGAAAGCTGCCAGCACGGAAAGCTGTAGCTGGTTTTCACTTTCCCTTGGAACTGCATTCGCTGGTAGGCAGACATTCGCGTTCTGCAACAGCTTTCGTTCGTAAAGGGGCAACACTGTGTATTTCTCTCTCGCAGAGCCCGGCTGCCAAATTCGAAACGTCCAGCGATTGCGCCCACAGGAAAGCTGCCAGCACGGAAAGCTGTAGCTCGTTTTCACTGTCCCTTGGAACTGCATTCGCTGGTAGACAGACATTCGCGTTCTGCAACAGCTTTCGTGCGTAAAGGGGCAACACTGTGTATTTCTCTCTCGCAGAGCCCGGCTGCCAAATTCGAAACGTCCAGCGATTGCGCCCACAGGAAAGCTGCCAGCACGGAAAGCTGTAGCTGGTTTTCACTGTCCCTTGGAACTGCATTCGCTGGTAGACAGACATTCGCGTTCTGCAACAGCTTTCGTTCGTAAAGGGGCAACACTGTGTCTTTCTCTCTGGCAGAGCCCGGCTGCCAAATTCGAAACGTCCAGCGATTGCGCCCACAGGAAAGCTGCCAGCACGGAAAGCTGTAGCTGGTTTTCACTGTCCCTTGGAACTGCATTCGCTGGTAGACAGACATTCGCGTTCTGCAACAGCTTTCGTGCGTAAAGGGGCAACACTGTGTCTTTCTCTCTGGCAGAGCCCGGCTGCCAAATTCGAAACGTCCAGCGATTGCGCCCACAGGAAAGCTGCCAGCACGGAAAGCTGTAGCTGGTTTTCACTGTCCCTTGGAACTGCATT
The DNA here is from genome assembly GCF_035582795.1 of Mycteria americana. Lineage (NCBI taxonomy): Eukaryota > Metazoa > Chordata > Aves > Ciconiiformes > Ciconiidae > Mycteria > Mycteria americana. The sequence goes on along the minus strand of NW_027445632.1, from coordinate 866,516 downwards.
CGCTAGTAGGCAGACATTCGCGTTCTGCAACAGCTTTCGTTCGTAAAGGGGCAACACTGTGTATTTCTCTCTCGCAGAGCCCGGCTGCCAAATTCGAAACGTCCAGCGATTGCGCCCACAGGAAAGCTGCCAGCACGGAAAGCTGTAGCTGGTTTTCACTGTCCCTTGGAACTGCATTCGATGGTAGACAGACATTCGCGTTCTGCAACAGCTTTCGTGCGTAAAGGGGCAACACTGTGTCTTTCTCTCTGGCAGAGCCCGGCTGCCAAATTCGAAACGTCCAGCGATTGCGCCCACAGGAAAGCTGCCAGCACGGAAAGCTGTAGCTGGTTTTCACTGTCCCTTGGAACTGCATTCGCTGGTAGACAGACATTCGCGTTCTGCAACAGCTTTCATTCGTAAAGGGGCAACACTGTGTCTTTCTCTCTGGCAGAGCCCGGCTGCCAAATTCGAAACGTCCAGCGATTGCGCCCACAGGAAAGCTGCCAGCACGGAAAGCTGTAGCTGGTTTTCACTGTCCCTTGGAACTGCATTCGCTGGTAGACAGACATTCGCGTTCTGCAACAGCTTTCGTTCGTAAAGGGGCAACACTGTGTATTTCTCTCTCGCAGAGCCCGGCTGCCAAATTCGAAACGTCCAGTGATTGCGCCCACAGGAAAGCTGCCAGCACGGAAAGCTGTAGCTGGTTTTCACTGTCCCTTGGAACTGCATTCGCTGGTAGGCAGACATTCGCGTTCTGCAACAGCTTTCGTTCGTAAAGGGGCAACACTGTGTATTTCTCTCTGGCAGAGCCCGGCTGCCAAATTCGAAACGTCCAGCGATTGCGCCCACAGGAAAGCTGCCAGCACGGAAAGCTGTAGCTGGTTTTCACTGTCCCTTGGAACTGCATTCGCTGGTAGGCAGACATTCGCGTTCTGCAACAGCTTTCGTTCGTAAAGGGGCAACACTGTGTCTTTCTCTCTGGCAGAGCCCGGCTGCCAACTTCGAAACCTCCAGCGATTGCGCCCACAGGAAAGCTGCCAGCACGGAAAGCTGTAGCTGGTTTTCACTGTCCCTTGGAACTGCATTCGCTGCTACACAGACATTCGCGTTCTGCAACAGCTTTCGTTCGTAAAGGGGCAACACTGTGTCTTTCTCTCTGGCAGAGCCCGGCTGCCAAATTCGAAACGTCCAGCGATTGCGCCCACAGGAAAGCTGCCAGCACGGAAAGCTGTAGCTGGTTTTCACTGTCCCTTGGAACTGCATTCGCTGGTAGACAGACATTCGCGTTCTGCAACAGCTTTCATTCGTAAAGGGGCAACACTGTGTCTTTCTCTCTGGCAGAGCCCGGCTGCCAAATTCGAAACGTCCAGCGATTGCGCCCACAGGAAAGCTGCCAGCACGGAAAGCTGTAGCTGGTTTTCACTGTCCCTTGGAACTGCATTCGCTGGTAGACAGACATTCGCGTTCTGCAACAGCTTTCGTTCGTAAAGGGGCAACACTGTGTATTTCTCTCTCGCAGAGCCCGGCTGCCAAATTCGAAACGTCCAGCGATTGCGCCCACAGGAAAGCTGCCAGCACGGAAAGCTGTAGCTGGTTTTCACTGTCCCTTGGAACTGCATTCGCTGGTAGGCAGACATTCGCGTTCTGCAACAGCTTTCGTTCGTAAAGGGGCAACACTGTGTCTTTCTCTCTGGCAGAGCCCGGCTGCCAAATTCGAAACGTCCAGCGATTGCGCCCACAGGAAAGCTGCCAGCACGGAAAGCTGTAGCTGGTTTTCACTGTCCCTTGGAACTGCATTCGCTGGTAGGCAGACATTCGCGTTCTGCAACAGCTTTCGTTCGTAAAGGGGCAACACTGTGTCTTTCTCTCTGGCAGAGCCCGGCTGCCAAATTCGAAACCTCCAGCGATTGCGCCCACAGGAAAGCTGCCAGCACGGAAAGCTGTAGCTGGTTTTCACTGTCCCTTGGAACTGCATTCGCTGCTACACAGACATTCGCGTTCTGCAACAGCTTTCGTTCGTAAAGGGGCAACACTGTGTATTTCTCTCTGGCAGAGCCCGGCTGCCAAATTCGAAACGTCCAGCGATTGCGCCCACAGGAAAGCTGCCAGCACGGAAAGCTGTAGCTCGTTTTCACTGTCCCTTGGAACTGCATTCGCTGGTAGGCAGACATTCGCGTTCTGCAACAGCTTTCGTTCGTAAAGGGGCAACACTGTGTCTTTCTCTCTGGCAGAGCCCGGCTGCCAAATTCGAAACGTCCAGCGATTGCGCCCACAGGAAAGCTGCCAGCATGGAAAGCTGTAGCTGGTTTTCACTGTCCCTTGGAACTGCATTCGCTGGTAGACAGACATTCGCGTTCTGCAACAGCTTTCGTTCGTAAAGGGGCAACACTGTGTCTTTCTCTCTGGCAGAGCCCGGCTGCCAAATTCGAAACGTCCAGCGATTGCGCCCACAGGAAAGCTGCCAGCACGGAAAGCTGTAGCTGGTTTTCACTGTCCCTTGGAACTGCATTCGCTGGTAGACAGACATTCGCGTTCTGCAACAGCTTTCGTGCGTAAAGGGGCAACACTGTGTCTTTCTCTCTGGCAGAGCCCGGCTGCCAAATTCGAAACGTCCAGCGATTGCGCCCACAGGAAAGCTGCCAGCACGGAAAGCTGTAGCTGGTTTTCACTGTCCCTTTGAACTGCATTCGCTGGTAGACAGACATTCGCGTTCTGCAACAGCTTTCGTTCGTAAAGGGGCAACACTGTGTCTTTCTCTCTGGCAGAGCCCGGCTGCCAAATTCGAAACGTCCAGCGATTGCGCCCACAGGAAAGCTGCCAGCACGGAAAGCTGTAGCTGGTTTTCACTGTCCCTTGGAACTGCATTCGCTGGTACGCAGACATTCGTGTTCTGCAACAGCTTTCGTTCGTAAAGGGGCAACACTGTGTATTTCTCTCTGGCAGAGCCCGGCTGCCAAATTCGAAACGTCCAGCGATTGCGCCCACAGGAAAGCTGCCAGCACGGAAAGCTGTAGCTGGTTTTCACTGTCCCTTGGAACTGCATTCGCTGGTAGGCAGACATTCGCGTTCTGCAACAGCTTTCGTTCGTAAAGGGGCAACACTGTGTCTTTCTCTCTCGCAGAGCCCGGCTGCCAAATTCGAAACGTCCAGCGATTGCGCCCACAGGAAAGCTGCCAGCACGGAAAGCTGTAGCTGGTTTTCACTGTCCCTTGGAACTGCATTCGCTGGTAGACAGACATTCGCGTTCTGCAACAGCTTTCGTTCGTAAAGGGGCAACACTGTGTCTTTCTCTCTGGCAGAGCCCGGCTGCCAAATTCGAAACGTCCAGCGATTGCGCCCACAGGAAAGCTGCCAGCACGGAAAGCTGTAGCTGGTTTTCACTGTCCCTTGGAACTGCATTCGCTGCTACACAGACATTCGCGTTCTGCAACAGCTTTCGTTCGTAAAGGGGCAACACTGTGTATTTCTCTCTGGCAGAGCCCGGCTGCCAAATTCGAAACGTCCAGCGATTGCGCCCACAGGAAAGCTGCCAGCACGGAAAGCTGTAGCTGGTTTTCACTGTCCCTTGGAACTGCATTCGCTGGTAGGCAGACATTCGCGTTCTGCAACAGCTTTCGTGCGTAAAGGAGCAACACTGTGTCTTTCTCTCTGGCAGAGCCCGGCTGCCAAATTCGAAACGTCCAGCGATTGCGCCCACAGGAAAGCTGCCAGCACGGAAAGCTGTAGCTGGTTTTCACTGTCCCTTGGAACTGCATTCGCTGGTAGACAGACATTCGCGTTCTGCAACAGCTTTCGTTCGTAAAGGGGCAACACTGTGTCTTTCTCTCTGGCAGAGCCCGGCTGCCAAATTCGAAACGTCCAGCGATTGCGCCCACAGGAAAGCTGCCAGCACGGAAAGCTGTAGCTGGTTTTCACTGTCCCTTGGAACTGCATTCGCTGGTAGACAGACATTCGCGTTCTGCAACAGCTTTCGTTCGTAAAGGGGCAACACTGTGTATTTCTCTCTGGCAGAGCCCGGCTGCCAAATTCGAAACGTCCAGCGATTGCGCCCACAGGAAAGCTGCCAGCACGGAAAGCTGTAGCTGGTTTTCACTGTCCCTTGGAACTGCATTCGCTGGTAGACAGACATTCGCGTTCTGCAACAGCTTTCGTTCGTAAAGGGGCAACACTGTGTATTTCTCTCTCGCAGAGCCCGGCTGCCAAATTCGAAACGTCCAGCGATTGCGCCCACAGGAAAGCTGCCAGCACGGAAAGCTGTAGCTGGTTTTCACTGTCCCTTGGAACTGCATTCGCTGGTAGACAGACATTCGCGTTCTGCAACAGCTTTCGTTCGTAAAGGGGCAACACCGTGTATTTCTCTCTCGCAGAGCCCGGCTGCCAAATTCGAAACGTCCAGCGATTGCACCCACAGGAAAGCTGCCAGCACGGAAAGCTGTAGCTGGTTTTCACTGTCCCTTGGAACTGCATTCGCTGGTAGGCAGACATTCGCGTTCTGCAACAGCTTTCGTTCGTAAAGGGGCAACACTGTGTCTTTCTCTCTGGCAGAGCCCGGCTGCCAAATTCGAAACGTCCAGCGATTGCGCTCACAGGAAAGCTGCCAGCACGGAAAGCTGTAGCTGGTTTTCACTGTCCCTTGGAACTGCATTCGCTGCTACACAGACATTCGCGTTCTGCAACAGCTTTCGTGCGTAAAGGGGCAACACTGTGTCTTTCTCTCTGGCAGAGCCCGGCTGCCAAATTCGAAACGTCCAGCGATTGCGCCCACAGGAAAGCTGCCAGCACGGAAAGCTGTAGCTGGTTTTCACTGTCCCTTGGAACTGCATTCGCTGGTAGGCAGACATTCGCGTTCTGCAACAGCTTTCGTGCGTAAAGGAGCAACACTGTGTCTTTCTCTCTCGCAGAGCCCGGCTGCCAAATTCGAAACGTCCAGCGATTGCGCCCACAGGAAAGCTGCCAGCACGGAAAGCTGTAGCTGGTTTTCACTGTCCCTTGGAACTGCATTCGCTGGTAGACAGACATTCGCGTTCTGCAACAGCTTTCGTTGGTAAAGGGGCAACACTGTGTCTTTCTCTCTGGCAGAGCCCGGCTGCCAAATTCGAAACGTCCAGCGATTGCGCCCACAGGAAAGCTGCCAGCACGGAAAGCTGTAGCTGGTTTTCACTGTCCCTTGGAACTGCATTCGCTGGTAGGCAGACATTCGCGTTCTGCAACAGCTTTCGTTCGTAAAGGGGCAACACTGTGTATTTCTCTCTCGCAGAGCCCGGCTGCCAAATTCGAAACGTCCAGCGATTGCGCCCACAGGAAAGCTGCCAGCACGGAAAGCTGTAGCTGGTTTTCACTGTCCCTTGGAACTGCATTCGCTGGTAGACAGACATTCGCGTTCTGCAACAGCTTTCGTTCGTAAAGGGGCAACACCGTGTATTTCTCTCTCGCAGAGCCCGGCTGCCAAATTCGAAACGTCCAGCGATTGCACCCACAGGAAAGCTGCCAGCACGGAAAGCTGTAGCTGGTTTTCACTGTCCCTTGGAACTGCATTCGCTGGTAGGCAGACATTCGCGTTCTGCAACAGCTTTCGTTCGTAAAGGGGCAACACTGTGTCTTTCTCTCTGGCAGAGCCCGGCTGCCAAATTCGAAACGTCCAGCGATTGCGCTCACAGGAAAGCTGCCAGCACGGAAAGCTGTAGCTGGTTTTCACTGTCCCTTGGAACTGCATTCGCTGCTACACAGACATTCGCGTTCTGCAACAGCTTTCGTGCGTAAAGGGGCAACACTGTGTCTTTCTCTCTGGCAGAGCCCGGCTGCCAAATTCGAAACGTCCAGCGATTGCGCCCACAGGAAAGCTGCCAGCACGGAAAGCTGTAGCTGGTTTTCACTGTCCCTTGGAACTGCATTCGCTGGTAGGCAGACATTCGCGTTCTGCAACAGCTTTCGTGCGTAAAGGGGCAACACTGTGTCTTTCTCTCTGGCAGAGCCCGGCTGCCAAATTCGAAACGTCCAGCGATTGCGCCCACAGGAAAGCTGCCAGCACGGAAAGCTGTAGCTGGTTTTCACTGTCCCTTGGAACTGCATTCGCTGGTAGGCAGACATTCGCGTTCTGCAACAGCTTTCGTGCGTAAAGGGGCAACACTGTGTATTTCTCTCTCGCAGAGCCCGGCTGCCAAATTCGAAACGTCCAGCGATTGCGCCCACAGGAAAGCTGCCAGCACGGAAAGCTGTAGCTGGTTTTCACTGTCCCTTGGAACTGCATTCGCTGGTAGGCAGACATTCGCGTTCTGCAACAGCTTTCGTTCGTAAAGGGGCAACACTGTGTATTTCTCTCTGGCAGAGCCCGGCTGCCAAATTCGAAACGTCCAGCGATTGCGCCCACAGGAAAGCTGCCAGCACGGAAAGCTGTAGCTGGTTTTCACTGTCCCTTGGAACTGCATTGTCTGGTAGACAGACATTCGCGTTCTGCAACAGCTTTCGTGCGTAAAGGGGCAACACTGTGTATTTCTCTCTGGCAGAGCCCGGCTGCCAAATTCGAAACGTCCAGCGATTGCGCCCACAGGAAAGCTGCCAGCACGGAAAGCTGTAGCTGGTTTTCACTGTCCCTTGGAACTGCATTCGCTGGTAGACAGACATTCGCGTTCTGCAACAGCTTTCGTGCGTAAAGGGGCAACACTCTGTATTTCTCTCTGGCAGAGCCCGGCTGCCAAATTCGAAACGTCCAGCGATTGCGCCCACAGGAAAGCTGCCAGCACGGAAAGCTGTAGCTGGTTTTCACTGTCCCTTGGAACTGCATTCGCTGGTAGACAGACATTCGCGTTCTGCAACAGCTTTCGTGCGTAAAGGGGCAACACTGTGTATTTCTCTCTCGCAGAGCCCGGCTGCCAAATTCGAAACGTCCAGCGATTGCGCCCACAGGAAAGCTGCCAGCACGGAAAGCTGTAGCTGGTTTTCACTGTCCCTTGGAACTGCATTCGCTGGTAGACAGACATTCGCGTTCTGCAACAGCTTTCGTTCGTAAAGGGGCAACACTGTGTCTTTCTCTCTGGCAGAGCCCGGCTGCCAAATTCGAAACGTCCAGCGATTGCGCCCACAGGAAAGCTGCCAGCACGGAAAGCTGTAGCTGGTTTTCACTGTCCCTTGGAACTGCATTCGCTGGTAGACAGACATTCGCGTTCTGCAACAGCTTTCATTCGTAAAGGGGCAACACTGTGTCTTTCTCTCTGGCAGAGCCCGGCTGCCAAATTCGAAACGTCCAGCGATTGCGCCCACAGGAAAGCTGCCAGCACGGAAAGCTGTAGCTGGTTTTCACTGTCCCTTGGAACTGCATTCGCTGGTAGGCAGACATTCGCGTTCTGCAACAGCTTTCATTCGTAAAGGGGCAACACTGTGTATTTCTCTCTCGCAGAGCCCGGCTGCCAAATTCGAAACGTCCAGCGATTGCGCCCACAGGAAAGCTGCCAGCACGGAAAGCTGTAGCTGGTTTTCACTGTCCCTTGGAACTGCATTCGCTGGTAGACAGACATTCGCGTTCTGCAACAGCTTTCGTTCGTAAAGGGGCAACACTGTGTCTTTCTCTCTGGCAGAGCCCGGCTGCCAAATTCGAAACGTCCAGCGATTGCGCCCACAGGAAAGCTGCCAGCACGGAAAGCTGTAGCTGGTTTTCACTGTCCCTTGGAACTGCATTCGCTGGTAGACAGACATTCGCGTTCTGCAACAGCTTTCGTTCGTAAAGGGGCAACACTGTGTATTTCTCTCTGGCAGAGCCCGGCTGCCAAATTCGAAACGTCCAGCGATTGCGCCCACAGGAAAGCTGCCAGCACGGAAAGCTGTAGCTGGTTTTCACTGTCCCTTGGAACTGCATTCGCTGGTAGACAGACATTCGCGTTCTGCAACAGCTTTCGTTCGTAAAGGGGCAACACTGTGTATTTCTCTCTCGCAGAGCCCGGCTGCCAAATTCGAAACGTCCAGCGATTGCGCCCACAGGAAAGCTGCCAGCACGGAAAGCTGTAGCTGGTTTTCACTGTCCCTTGGAACTGCATTCGCTGGTAGACAGACATTCGCGTTCTGCAACAGCTTTCGTTCGTAAAGGGGCAACACCGTGTATTTCTCTCTCGCAGAGCCCGGCTGCCAAATTCGAAACGTCCAGCGATTGCACCCACAGGAAAGCTGCCAGCACGGAAAGCTGTAGCTGGTTTTCACTGTCCCTTGGAACTGCATTCGCTGGTAGGCAGACATTCGCGTTCTGCAACAGCTTTCGTTCGTAAAGGGGCAACACTGTGTCTTTCTCTCTGGCAGAGCCCGGCTGCCAAATTCGAAACGTCCAGCGATTGCGCCCACAGGAAAGCTGCCAGCACGGAAAGCTGTAGCTGGTTTTCACTGTCCCTTGGAACTGCATTCGCTGGTAGACAGACATTCGCGTTCTGCAACAGCTTTCGTTCGTAAAGGGGCAACACTGTGTCTTTCTCTCTGGCAGAGCCCGGCTGCCAAATTCGAAACGTCCAGCGATTGCGCCCACAGGAAAGCTGCCAGCACGGAAAGCTGTAGCTGGTTTTCACTGTCCCTTGGAACTGCATTCGCTGGTAGACAGACATTCGCGTTCTGCAACAGCTTTCGTTCGTAAAGGGGCAACACCGTGTATTTCTCTCTCGCAGAGCCCGGCTGCCAAATTCGAAACGTCCAGCGATTGCGCTCACAGGAAAGCTGCCAGCACGGAAAGCTGTAGCTGGTTTTCACTGTCCCTTGGAACTGCATTCGCTGCTACACAGACATTCGCGTTCTGCAACAGCTTTCGTGCGTAAAGGGGCAACACTGTGTCTTTCTCTCTGGCAGAGCCCGGCTGCCAAATTCGAAACGTCCAGCGATTGCGCCCACAGGAAAGCTGCCAGCACGGAAAGCTGTAGCTGGTTTTCACTGTCCCTTGGAACTGCATTCGCTGGTAGGCAGACATTCGCGTTCTGCAACAGCTTTCGTGCGTAAAGGGGCAACACTGTGTCTTTCTCTCTGGCAGAGCCCGGCTGCCAAATTCGAAACGTCCAGCGATTGCGCCCACAGGAAAGCTGCCAGCACGGAAAGCTGTAGCTGGTTTTCACTGTCCCTTGGAACTGCATTCGCTGGTAGGCAGACATTCGCGTTCTGCAACAGCTTTCGTGCGTAAAGGGGCAACACTGTGTATTTCTCTCTCGCAGAGCCCGGCTGCCAAATTCGAAACGTCCAGCGATTGCGCCCACAGGAAAGCTGCCAGCACGGAAAGCTGTAGCTGGTTTTCACTGTCCCTTGGAACTGCATTCGCTGGTAGGCAGACATTCGCGTTCTGCAACAGCTTTCGTTCGTAAAGGGGCAACACTGTGTATTTCTCTCTGGCAGAGCCCGGCTGCCAAATTCGAAACGTCCAGCGATTGCGCCCACAGGAAAGCTGCCAGCACGGAAAGCTGTAGCTGGTTTTCACTGTCCCTTGGAACTGCATTGTCTGGTAGACAGACATTCGCGTTCTGCAACAGCTTTCGTGCGTAAAGGGGCAACACTGTGTATTTCTCTCTGGCAGAGCCCGGCTGCCAAATTCGAAACGTCCAGCGATTGCGCCCACAGGAAAGCTGCCAGCACGGAAAGCTGTAGCTGGTTTTCACTGTCCCTTGGAACTGCATTCGCTGGTAGACAGACATTCGCGTTCTGCAACAGCTTTCGTGCGTAAAGGGGCAACACTCTGTATTTCTCTCTGGCAGAGCCCGGCTGCCAAATTCGAAACGTCCAGCGATTGCGCCCACAGGAAAGCTGCCAGCACGGAAAGCTGTAGCTGGTTTTCACTGTCCCTTGGAACTGCATTCGCTGGTAGACAGACATTCGCGTTCTGCAACAGCTTTCGTGCGTAAAGGGGCAACACTGTGTATTTCTCTCTCGCAGAGCCCGGCTGCCAAATTCGAAACGTCCAGCGATTGCGCCCACAGGAAAGCTGCCAGCACGGAAAGCTGTAGCTGGTTTTCACTGTCCCTTGGAACTGCATTCGCTGGTAGACAGACATTCGCGTTCTGCAACAGCTTTCGTTCGTAAAGGGGCAACACTGTGTCTTTCTCTCTGGCAGAGCCCGGCTGCCAAATTCGAAACGTCCAGCGATTGCGCCCACAGGAAAGCTGCCAGCACGGAAAGCTGTAGCTGGTTTTCACTGTCCCTTGGAACTGCATTCGCTGGTAGACAGACATTCGCGTTCTGCAACAGCTTTCATTCGTAAAGGGGCAACACTGTGTCTTTCTCTCTGGCAGAGCCCGGCTGCCAAATTCGAAACGTCCAGCGATTGCGCCCACAGGAAAGCTGCCAGCACGGAAAGCTGTAGCTGGTTTTCACTGTCCCTTGGAACTGCATTCGCTGGTAGACAGACATTCGCGTTCTGCAACAGCTTTCGTTCGTAAAGGGGCAACACTGTGTATTTCTCTCTCGCAGAGCCCGGCTGCCAAATTCGAAACGTCCAGCGATTGCGCCCACAGGAAAGCTGCCAGCACGGAAAGCTGTAGCTGGTTTTCACTGTCCCTTGGAACTGCATTCGCTGCTACACAGACATTCGCGTTCTGCAACAGCTTTCGTTCGTAAAGGGGCAACACTGTGTATTTCTCTCTGGCAGAGCCCGGCTGCCAAATTCGAAACGTCCAGCGATTGCGCCCACAGGAAAGCTGCCAGCACGGAAAGCTGTAGCTGGTTTTCACTGTCCCTTGGAACTGCATTCGCTGGTAGGCAGACATTCGCGTTCTGCAACAGCTTTCGTTCGTAAAGGGGCAACACTCTGTATTTCTCTCTGGCAGAGCCCGGCTGCCAAATTCGAAACGTCCAGCGATTGCGCCCACAGGAAAGCTGCCAGCACGGAAAGCTGTAGCTGGTTTTCACTGTCCCTTGGAACTGCATTCGCTGGTAGACAGACATTCGCGTTCTGCAACAGCTTTCGTTCGTAAAGGGGCAACACTGTGTATTTCTCTCTGGCAGAGCCCGGCTGCCAAATTCGAAACGTCCAGCGATTGCGCCCACAGGAAAGCTGCCAGCACGGAAAGCTGTAGCTGGTTTTCACTGTCCCTTGGAACTGCATTCGCTGGTAGGCAGACATTCGCGTTCTGCAACAGCTTTCGTTCGTAAAGGGGCAACACTGTGTCTTTCTCTCTGGCAGAGCCCGGCTGCCAAATTCGAAACGTCCAGCGATTGCGCCCACAGGAAAGCTGCCAGCACGGAAAGCTGTAGCTGGTTTTCACTGTCCCTTGGAAATGCATTCGCTGGTAGACAGACATTCGCGTTCTGCAACAGCTTTCGTGCGTAAAGGGGCAACACTGTGTCTTTCTCTCTGGCAGAGCCCGGCTGCCAAATTCGAAACGTCCAGCGATTGCGCCCACAGGAAAGCTGCCAGCACGGAAAGCTGTAGCTGGTTTTCACTGTCCCTTGGAACTGCATTCGCTGCTACACAGACATTCGCGTTCTGCAACAGCTTTCGTGCGTAAAGGGGCAACACTGTGTCTTTCTCTCTGGCAGAGCCCGGCTGCCAAATTCGAAACGTCCAGCGATTGCGCCCACAGGAAAGCTGCCAGCACGGAAAGCTGTAGCTGGTTTTCACTTTCCCTTGGAACTGCATTCGCTGGTAGGCAGACATTCGCGTTCTGCAACAGCTTTCGTTGGTAAAGGGGCAACACTGTGTATTTCTCTCTCGCAGAGCCCGGCTGCCAAATTCGAAACGTCCAGCGATTGCGCCCACAGGAAAGCTGCCAGCACGGAAAGCTGTAGCTGGTTTTCACTGTCCCTTGGAACTGCATTCGCTGCTACACAGACATTCGCGTTCTGCAACAGCTTTCGTGCGTAAAGGGGCAACACTGTGTATTTCTCTCTCGCAGAGCCCGGCTGCCAAATTCGAAACGTCCAGCGATTGCGCCCACAGGAAAGCTGCCAGCACGGAAAGCTGTAGCTGGTTTTCACTGTCCCTTGGAACTGCATTCGCTGGTAGACAGACATTCGCGTTCTGCAACAGCTTTCGTTCGTAAAGGGGCAACACTGTGTATTTCTCTCTGGCAGAGCCCGGCTGCCAAATTCGAAACGTCCAGCGATTGCGCCCACAGGAAAGCTGCCAGCACGGAAAGCTGTAGCTGGTTTTCACTGTCCCTTGGAACTGCATTCGCTGGTAGACAGACATTCGCGTTCTGCAACAGCTTTCGTTCGTAAAGGGGCAACACTGTGTCTTTCTCTCTGGCAGAGCCCGGCTGCCAAATTCGAAACGTCCAGCGATTGCGCCCACAGGAAAGCTGCCAGCACGGAAAGCTGTAGCTGGTTTTCACTGTCCCTTGGAACTGCATTCGCTGGTAGGCAGACATTCGCGTTCTGCAACAGCTTTCGTTCGTAAAGGGGCAACACTGTGTATTTCTCTCTCGCAGAGCCCGGCTGCCAAATTCGAAACGTCCAGCGATTGCGCCCACAGGAAAGCTGCCAGCACGGAAAGCTGTAGCTGGTTTTCACTGTCCCTTGGAACTGCATTCGATGGTAGACAGACATTCGCGTTCTGCAACAGCTTTCGTTCGTAAAGGGGCAACACTGTGTCTTTCTCTCTGGCAGAGCCCGGCTGCCAAATTCGAAACGTCCAGCGATTGCGCCCACAGGAAAGCTGCCAGCACGGAAAGCTGTAGCTGGTTTTCACTGTCCCTTGGAACTGCATTCGCTGGTAGACAGACATTCGCGTTCTGCAACAGCTTTCGTTCGTAAAGGGGCAACACTGTGTATTTCTCTCTCGCAGAGCCCGGCTGCCAAATTCGAAACGTCCAGCGATTGCGCCCACAGGAAAGCTGCCAGCACGGAAAGCTGTAGCTGGTTTTCACTGTCCCTTGGAACTGCATTCGCTGGTAGGCAGACATTCGCGTTCTGCAACAGCTTTCGTTCGTAAAGGGGCAACACTGTGTATTTCTCTCTCGCAGAGCCCGGCTGCCAAATTCGAAACGTCCAGCGATTGCGCCCACAGGAAAGCTGCCAGCACGGAAAGCTGTAGCTGGTTTTCACTGTCCCTTGGAACTGCATTCGCTGGTAGGCAGACATTCGCGTTCTGCAACAGCTTTCGTTCGTAAAGGGGCAACACTGTGTCTTTCTCTCTGGCAGAGCCCGGCTGCCAAATTCGAAACGTCCAGCGATTGCGCCCACAGGAAAGCTGCCAGCACGGAAAGCTGTAGCTGGTTTTCACTGTCCCTTGGAACTGCATTCGCTGGTAGACAGACATTCGCGTTCTGCAACAGCTTTCGTTCGTAAAGGGGCAACACTGTGTATTTCTCTCTGGCAGAGCCCGGCTGCCAAATTCGAAACGTCCAGCGATTGCGCCCACAGGAAAGCTGCCAGCACGGAAAGCTGTAGCTGGTTTTCACTGTCCCTTGGAACTGCATTCGCTGGTAGGCAGACATTCGCGTTCTGCAACAGCTTTCGTTCGTAAAGGGGCAACACTGTGTATTTCTCTCTCGCAGAGCCCGGCTGCCAAATTCGAAACGTCCAGCGATTGCGCCCACAGGAAAGCTGCCAGCACGGAAAGCTGTAGCTGGTTTTCACTGTCCCTTGGAACTGCATTCGCTGGTAGGCAGACATTCGCGTTCTGCAACAGCTTTCGTTCGTAAAGGGGCAACACTGTGTCTTTCTCTCTGGCAGAGCCCGGCTGCCAAATTCGAAACGTCCAGCGATTGCGCCCACAGGAAAGCTGCCAGCACGGAAAGCTGTAGCTGGTTTTCACTGTCCCTTGGAACTGCATTCGCTGGTAGACAGACATTCGCGTTCTGCAACAGCTTTCGTGCGTAAAGGGGCAACACTGTGTATTTCTCTCTGGCAGAGCCCGGCTGCCAAATTCGAAACGTCCAGCGATTGCGCCCACAGGAAAGCTGCCAGCACGGAAAGCTGTAGCTGGTTTTCACTGTCCCTTGGAACTGCATTCGCTGGTAGGCAGACATTCGCGTTCTGCAACAGCTTTCGTTCGTAAAGGGGCAACACTGTGTATTTCTCTCTCGCAGAGCCCGGCTGCCAAATTCGAAACGTCCAGCGATTGCGCCCACAGGAAAGCTGCCAGCACGGAAAGCTGTAGCTGGTTTTCACTGTCCCTTGGAACTGCATTCGCTGCTACACAGACATTCGCGTTCTGCAACAGCTTTCGTTCGTAAATGGGCAACACCGTGTATTTCTCTCTCGCAGAGCCCGGCTGCCAAATTCGAAACGTCCAGCGATTGCGCCCACAGGAAAGCTGCCAGCACGGAAAGCTGTAGCTGGTTTTCACTTTCCCTTGGAACTGCATTCGCTGGTAGGCAGACATTCGCGTTCTGCAACAGCTTTCGTTCGTAAAGGGGCAACACTGTGTCTTTCTCTCTGGCAGAGCCCGGCTGCCAAATTCGAAACGTCCAGCGATTGCGCCCACAGGAAAGCTGCCAGCACGGAAAGCTGTAGCTGGTTTTCACTGTCCCTTGGAACTGCATTCGCTGGTAGACAGACATTCGCGTTCTGCAACAGCTTTCGTGCGTAAAGGGGCAACACTGTGTATTTCTCTCTCGCAGAGCCCGGCTGCCAAATTCGAAACGTCCAGCGATTGCGCCCACAGGAAAGCTGCCAGCACGGAAAGCTGTAGCTGGTTTTCACTGTCCCTTGGAACTGCATTCGCTGGTAGACAGACATTCGCGTTCTGCAACAGCTTTCGTTCGTAAAGGGGCAACACTGTGTCTTTCTCTCTGGCAGAGCCCGGCTGCCAAATTCGAAACGTCCAGCGATTGCGCCCACAGGAAAGCTGCCAGCACGGAAAGCTGTAGCTGGTTTTCACTGTCCCTTGGAACTGCATTCGCTGGTAGACAGACATTCGCGTTCTGCAACAGCTTTCGTGCGTAAAGGGGCAACACTGTGTCTTTCTCTCTGGCAGAGCCCGGCTGCCAAATTCGAAACGTCCAGCGATTGCGCCCACAGGAAAGCTGCCAGCACGGAAAGCTGCAGCTGGTTTTCACTGTCCCTTGGAACTGCATTCGCTGGTAGGCAGACATTCGCGTTCTGCAACAGCTTTCGTTCGTAAAGGGGCAACACTGTGTATTTCTCTCTGGCAGAGCCCGGCTGCCAAATTCGAAACGTCCAGCGATTGCGCCCACAGGAAAGCTGCCAGCACGGAAAGCTGTAGCTGGTTTTCACTGTCCCTTGGAACTGCATTCGCTGGTAGGCAGACATTCGCGTTCTGCAACAGCTTTCGTTCGTAAAGGGGCAACACTGTGTCTTTCTCTCTGGCAGAGCCCGGCTGCCAAATTCGAAACCTCCAGCGATTGCGCCCACAGGAAAGCTGCCAGCACGGAAAGCTGTAGCTGGTTTTCACTGTCCCTTGGAACTGCATTCGCTGGTAGACAGACATTCGCGTTCTGCAACAGCTTTCGTTCGTAAAGGGGCAACACTGTGTATTTCTCTCTCGCAGAGCCCGGCTGCCAAATTCGAAACGTCCAGCGATTGCGCCCACAGGAAAGCTGCCAGCACGGAAAGCTGTAGCTGGTTTTCACTGTCCCTTGGAACTGCATTCGCTGGTAGGCAGACATTCGCGTTCTGCAACAGCTTTCGTTCGTAAAGGGGCAACACTGTGTATTTCTCTCTCGCAGAGCCCGGCTGCCAAATTCGAAACGTCCAGCGATTGCGCCCACAGGAAAGCTGCCAGCACGGAAAGCTGTAGCTGGTTTTCACTGTCCCTTGGAACTGCATTCGCTGGTAGGCAGACATTCGCGTTCTGCAACAGCTTTCGTTCGTAAAGGGGCAACACTGTGTCTTTCTCTCTGGCAGAGCCCGGCTGCCAAATTCGAAACGTCCAGCGATTGCGCCCACAGGAAAGCTGCCAGCACGGAAAGCTGTAGCTGGTTTTCACTGTCCCTTGGAACTGCATTCGCTGGTAGACAGACATTCGCGTTCTGCAACAGCTTTCGTTCGTAAAGGGGCAACACTGTGTCTTTCTCTCTGGCAGAGCCCGGCTGCCAAATTCGAAACGTCCAGCGATTGCGCCCACAGGAAAGCTGCCAGCACGGAAAGCTGTAGCTGGTTTTCACTGTCCCTTGGAACTGCATTCGCTGGTAGGCAGACATTCGCGTTCTGCAACAGCTTTCGTTCGTAAAGGGGCAACACTGTGTATTTCTCTCTCGCAGAGCCCGGCTGCCAAATTCGAAACGTCCAGCGATTGCGCCCACAGGAAAGCTGCCAGCACGGAAAGCTGTAGCTGGTTTTCACTGTCCCTTGGAACTGCATTCGCTGCTACACAGACATTCGCGTTCTGCAACAGCTTTCGTTCGTAAAGGGGCAACACCGTGTATTTCTCTCTCGCAGAGCCCGGCTGCCAAATTCGAAACGTCCAGCGATTGCGCCCACAGGAAAGCTGCCAGCACGGAAAGCTGTAGCTGGTTTTCACTTTCCCTTGGAACTGCATTCGCTGGTAGGCAGACATTCGCGTTCTGCAACAGCTTTCGTTCGTAAAGGGGCAACACTGTGTCTTTCTCTCTGGCAGAGCCCGGCTGCCAAATTCGAAACGTCCAGCGATTGCGCCCACAGGAAAGCTGCCAGCACGGAAAGCTGTAGCTGGTTTTCACTGTCCCTTGGAACTGCATTCGCTGGTAGACAGACATTCGCGTTCTGCAACAGCTTTCGTGCGTAAAGGGGCAACACTGTGTCTTTCTCTCTCGCAGAGCCCGGCTGCCAAATTCGAAACGTCCAGCGATTGCGCCCACAGGAAAGCTGCCAGCACGGAAAGCTGTAGCTGGTTTTCACTGTCCCTTGGAACTGCATTCGCTGGTAGACAGACATTCGCGTTCTGCAACAGCTTTCGTGCGTAAAGGGGCAACACTGTGTCTTTCTCTCTGGCAGAGCCCGGCTGCCAAATTCGAAACGTCCAGCGATTGCGCCCACAGGAAAGCTGCCAGCACGGAAAGCTGTAGCTGGTTTTCACTGTCCCTTGGAACTGCATTCGCTGGTAGGCAGACATTCGCGTTCTGCAACAGCTTTCGTTCGTAAAGGGGCAACACTGTGTATTTCTCTCTCGCAGAGCCCGGCTGCCAAATTTGAAACGTCCAGCGATTGCGCCCACAGGAAAGCTGCCAGCACGGAAAGCTGTAGCTGGTTTTCACTGTCCCTTGGAACTGCATTCGATGGTAGACAGACATTCGCGTTCTGCAACAGCTTTCGTTCGTAAAGGGGCAACACTGTGTCTTTCTCTCTGGCAGAGCCCGGCTGCCAAATTCGAAACGTCCAGCGATTGCGCCCACAGGAAAGCTGCCAGCACGGAAAGCTGTAGCTGGTTTTCACTGTCCCTTGGAACTGCATTCGCTGGTAGACAGACATTCGCGTTCTGCAACAGCTTTCATTCGTAAAGGGGCAACACTGTGTCTTTCTCTCTGGCAGAGCCCGGCTGCCAAATTCGAAACGTCCAGCGATTGCGCCCACAGGAAAGCTGCCAGCACGGAAAGCTGTAGCTGGTTTTCACTGTCCCTTGGAACTGCATTCGCTGGTAGACAGACATTCGCGTTCTGCAACAGCTTTCGTTCGTAAAGGGGCAACACTGTGTATTTCTCTCTCGCAGAGCCCGGCTGCCAAATTCGAAACGTCCAGCGATTGCGCCCACAGGAAAGCTGCCAGCACGGAAAGCTGTAGCTGGTTTTCACTGTCCCTTGGAACTGCATTCGCTGGTAGGCAGACATTCGCGTTCTGCAACAGCTTTCGTTCGTAAAGGGGCAACACTGTGTATTTCTCTCTGGCAGAGCCCGGCTGCCAAATTCGAAACGTCCAGCGATTGCGCCCACAGGAAAGCTGCCAGCACGGAAAGCTGTAGCTGGTTTTCACTGTCCCTTGGAACTGCATTCGCTGGTAGGCAGACATTCGCGTTCTGCAACAGCTTTCGTTCGTAAAGGGGCAACACTGTGTCTTTCTCTCTGGCAGAGCCCGGCTGCCAAATTCGAAACCTCCAGCGATTGCGCCCACAGGAAAGCTGCCAGCACGGAAAGCTGTAGCT
Organism: Mycteria americana; assembly: GCF_035582795.1. Taxonomy (NCBI): domain Eukaryota; kingdom Metazoa; phylum Chordata; class Aves; order Ciconiiformes; family Ciconiidae; genus Mycteria; species Mycteria americana. Next base: position 848,566 of record NW_027445632.1, on the reverse strand, counting down.
GGTTTTCACTGTCCCTTGGAACTGCATTCGCTGCTACACAGACATTCGCGTTCTGCAACAGCTTTCGTTCGTAAAGGGGCAACACTGTGTATTTCTCTCTGGCAGAGCCCGGCTGCCAAATTCGAAACGTCCAGCGATTGCGCCCACAGGAAAGCTGCCAGCACGGAAAGCTGTAGCTCGTTTTCACTGTCCCTTGGAACTGCATTCGCTGGTAGGCAGACATTCGCGTTCTGCAACAGCTTTCGTGCGTAAAGGGGCAACACTGTGTCTTTCTCTCTGGCAGAGCCCGGCTGCCAAATTCGAAACGTCCAGCGATTGCGCCCACAGGAAAGCTGCCAGCACGGAAAGCTGTAGCTGGTTTTCACTGTCCCTTGGAACTGCATTCGCTGGTAGACAGACATTCGCGTTCTGCAACAGCTTTCGTTCGTAAAGGGGCAACACTGTGTATTTCTCTCTCGCAGAGCCCGGCTGCCAAATTCGAAACGTCCAGCGATTGCGCCCACAGGAAAGCTGCCAGCACGGAAAGCTGTAGCTGGTTTTCACTGTCCCTTGGAACTGCATTCGCTGGTAGGCAGACATTCGCGTTCTGCAACAGCTTTCGTTCGTAAAGGGGCAACACTGTGTATTTCTCTCTGGCAGAGCCCGGCTGCCAAATTCGAAACGTCCAGCGATTGCGCCCACAGGAAAGCTGCCAGCACGGAAAGCTGTAGCTGGTTTTCACTGTCCCTTGGAACTGCATTCGCTGGTAGGCAGACATTCGCGTTCTGCAACAGCTTTCGTTCGTAAAGGGGCAACACTGTGTCTTTCTCTCTGGCAGAGCCCGGCTGCCAAATTCGAAACCTCCAGCGATTGCGCCCACAGGAAAGCTGCCAGCACGGAAAGCTGTAGCTGGTTTTCACTGTCCCTTGGAACTGCATTCGCTGCTACACAGACATTCGCGTTCTGCAACAGCTTTCGTTCGTAAAGGGGCAACACTGTGTATTTCTCTCTGGCAGAGCCCGGCTGCCAAATTCGAAACGTCCAGCGATTGCGCCCACAGGAAAGCTGCCAGCACGGAAAGCTGTAGCTCGTTTTCACTGTCCCTTGGAACTGCATTCGCTGGTAGGCAGACATTCGCGTTCTGCAACAGCTTTCGTTCGTAAAGGGGCAACACTGTGTCTTTCTCTCTGGCAGAGCCCGGCTGCCAAATTCGAAACGTCCAGCGATTGCGCCCACAGGAAAGCTGCCAGCACGGAAAGCTGTAGCTGGTTTTCACTGTCCCTTGGAACTGCATTCGCTGGTAGACAGACATTCGCGTTCTGCAACAGCTTTCGTTCGTAAAGGGGCAACACTGTGTATTTCTCTCTCGCAGAGCCCGGCTGCCAAATTCGAAACGTCCAGCGATTGCGCCCACAGGAAAGCTGCCAGCACGGAAAGCTGTAGCTGGTTTTCACTGTCCCTTGGAACTGCATTCGCTGGTAGACAGACATTCGCGTTCTGCAACAGCTTTCGTGCGTAAAGGGGCAACACTGTGTCTTTCTCTCTGGCAGAGCCCGGCTGCCAAATTCGAAACGTCCAGCGATTGCGCCCACAGGAAAGCTGCCAGCACGGAAAGCTGTAGCTGGTTTTCACTGTCCCTTTGAACTGCATTCGCTGGTAGACAGACATTCGCGTTCTGCAACAGCTTTCGTTCGTAAAGGGGCAACACTGTGTCTTTCTCTCTGGCAGAGCCCGGCTGCCAAATTCGAAACGTCCAGCGATTGCGCCCACAGGAAAGCTGCCAGCACGGAAAGCTGTAGCTGGTTTTCACTGTCCCTTGGAACTGCATTCGCTGGTAGGCAGACATTCGCGTTCTGCAACAGCTTTCGTTCGTAAAGGGGCAACACTGTGTCTTTCTCTCTGGCAGAGCCCGGCTGCCAAATTCGAAACGTCCAGCGATTGCGCCCACAGGAAAGCTGCCAGCACGGAAAGCTGTAGCTGGTTTTCACTGTCCCTTGGAACTGCATTCGCTGGTAGGCAGACATTCGCGTTCTGCAACAGCTTTCGTGCGTAAAGGGGCAACACTGTGTATTTCTCTCTCGCAGAGCCCGGCTGCCAAATTCGAAACGTCCAGCGATTGCGCCCACAGGAAAGCTGCCAGCACGGAAAGCTGTAGCTGGTTTTCACTGTCCCTTGGAACTGCATTCGCTGGTAGGCAGACATTCGCGTTCTGCAACAGCTTTCGTTCGTAAAGGGGCAACACTGTGTATTTCTCTCTGGCAGAGCCCGGCTGCCAAATTCGAAACGTCCAGCGATTGCGCCCACAGGAAAGCTGCCAGCACGGAAAGCTGTAGCTGGTTTTCACTGTCCCTTGGAACTGCATTGTCTGGTAGACAGACATTCGCGTTCTGCAACAGCTTTCGTGCGTAAAGGGGCAACACTGTGTATTTCTCTCTGGCAGAGCCCGGCTGCCAAATTCGAAACGTCCAGCGATTGCGCCCACAGGAAAGCTGCCAGCACGGAAAGCTGTAGCTGGTTTTCACTGTCCCTTGGAACTGCATTCGCTGGTAGACAGACATTCGCGTTCTGCAACAGCTTTCGTGCGTAAAGGGGCAACACTCTGTATTTCTCTCTGGCAGAGCCCGGCTGCCAAATTCGAAACGTCCAGCGATTGCGCCCACAGGAAAGCTGCCAGCACGGAAAGCTGTAGCTGGTTTTCACTGTCCCTTGGAACTGCATTCGCTGGTAGACAGACATTCGCGTTCTGCAACAGCTTTCGTGCGTAAAGGGGCAACACTGTGTATTTCTCTCTCGCAGAGCCCGGCTGCCAAATTCGAAACGTCCAGCGATTGCGCCCACAGGAAAGCTGCCAGCACGGAAAGCTGTAGCTGGTTTTCACTGTCCCTTGGAACTGCATTCGCTGGTAGACAGACATTCGCGTTCTGCAACAGCTTTCGTTCGTAAAGGGGCAACACTGTGTCTTTCTCTCTGGCAGAGCCCGGCTGCCAAATTCGAAACGTCCAGCGATTGCGCCCACAGGAAAGCTGCCAGCACGGAAAGCTGTAGCTGGTTTTCACTGTCCCTTGGAACTGCATTCGCTGGTAGACAGACATTCGCGTTCTGCAACAGCTTTCATTCGTAAAGGGGCAACACTGTGTCTTTCTCTCTGGCAGAGCCCGGCTGCCAAATTCGAAACGTCCAGCGATTGCGCCCACAGGAAAGCTGCCAGCACGGAAAGCTGTAGCTGGTTTTCACTGTCCCTTGGAACTGCATTCGCTGGTAGACAGACATTCGCGTTCTGCAACAGCTTTCGTTCGTAAAGGGGCAACACTGTGTATTTCTCTCTCGCAGAGCCCGGCTGCCAAATTCGAAACGTCCAGCGATTGCGCCCACAGGAAAGCTGCCAGCACGGAAAGCTGTAGCTGGTTTTCACTGTCCCTTGGAACTGCATTCGCTGCTACACAGACATTCGCGTTCTGCAACAGCTTTCGTTCGTAAAGGGGCAACACTGTGTATTTCTCTCTGGCAGAGCCCGGCTGCCAAATTCGAAACGTCCAGCGATTGCGCCCACAGGAAAGCTGCCAGCACGGAAAGCTGTAGCTGGTTTTCACTGTCCCTTGGAACTGCATTCGCTGGTAGGCAGACATTCGCGTTCTGCAACAGCTTTCGTTCGTAAAGGGGCAACACTGTGTCTTTCTCTCTGGCAGAGCCCGGCTGCCAAATTCGAAACGTCCAGCGATTGCGCCCACAGGAAAGCTGCCAGCACGGAAAGCTGTAGCTGGTTTTCACTGTCCCTTGGAAATGCATTCGCTGGTAGACAGACATTCGCGTTCTGCAACAGCTTTCGTGCGTAAAGGGGCAACACTGTGTCTTTCTCTCTGGCAGAGCCCGGCTGCCAAATTCGAAACGTCCAGCGATTGCGCCCACAGGAAAGCTGCCAGCACGGAAAGCTGTAGCTGGTTTTCACTGTCCCTTGGAACTGCATTCGCTGCTACACAGACATTCGCGTTCTGCAACAGCTTTCGTGCGTAAAGGGGCAACACTGTGTCTTTCTCTCTGGCAGAGCCCGGCTGCCAAATTCGAAACGTCCAGCGATTGCGCCCACAGGAAAGCTGCCAGCACGGAAAGCTGTAGCTGGTTTTCACTTTCCCTTGGAACTGCATTCGCTGGTAGGCAGACATTCGCGTTCTGCAACAGCTTTCGTTGGTAAAGGGGCAACACTGTGTATTTCTCTCTCGCAGAGCCCGGCTGCCAAATTCGAAACGTCCAGCGATTGCGCCCACAGGAAAGCTGCCAGCACGGAAAGCTGTAGCTGGTTTTCACTGTCCCTTGGAACTGCATTCGCTGCTACACAGACATTCGCGTTCTGCAACAGCTTTCGTGCGTAAAGGGGCAACACTGTGTATTTCTCTCTCGCAGAGCCCGGCTGCCAAATTCGAAACGTCCAGCGATTGCGCCCACAGGAAAGCTGCCAGCACGGAAAGCTGTAGCTGGTTTTCACTGTCCCTTGGAACTGCATTCGCTGGTAGACAGACATTCGCGTTCTGCAACAGCTTTCGTTCGTAAAGGGGCAACACTGTGTATTTCTCTCTGGCAGAGCCCGGCTGCCAAATTCGAAACGTCCAGCGATTGCGCCCACAGGAAAGCTGCCAGCACGGAAAGCTGTAGCTGGTTTTCACTGTCCCTTGGAACTGCATTCGCTGGTAGACAGACATTCGCGTTCTGCAACAGCTTTCGTTCGTAAAGGGGCAACACTGTGTCTTTCTCTCTGGCAGAGCCCGGCTGCCAAATTCGAAACGTCCAGCGATTGCGCCCACAGGAAAGCTGCCAGCACGGAAAGCTGTAGCTGGTTTTCACTGTCCCTTGGAACTGCATTCGCTGGTAGGCAGACATTCGCGTTCTGCAACAGCTTTCGTTCGTAAAGGGGCAACACTGTGTATTTCTCTCTCGCAGAGCCCGGCTGCCAAATTCGAAACGTCCAGCGATTGCGCCCACAGGAAAGCTGCCAGCACGGAAAGCTGTAGCTGGTTTTCACTGTCCCTTGGAACTGCATTCGATGGTAGACAGACATTCGCGTTCTGCAACAGCTTTCGTTCGTAAAGGGGCAACACTGTGTCTTTCTCTCTGGCAGAGCCCGGCTGCCAAATTCGAAACGTCCAGCGATTGCGCCCACAGGAAAGCTGCCAGCACGGAAAGCTGTAGCTGGTTTTCACTGTCCCTTGGAACTGCATTCGCTGGTAGACAGACATTCGCGTTCTGCAACAGCTTTCGTTCGTAAAGGGGCAACACTGTGTATTTCTCTCTGGCAGAGCCCGGCTGCCAAATTCGAAACGTCCAGCGATTGCGCCCACAGGAAAGCTGCCAGCACGGAAAGCTGTAGCTGGTTTTCACTGTCCCTTGGAACTGCATTCGCTGGTAGGCAGACATTCGCGTTCTGCAACAGCTTTCGTTCGTAAAGGGGCAACACTGTGTATTTCTCTCTGGCAGAGCCCGGCTGCCAAATTCGAAACGTCCAGCGATTGCGCCCACAGGAAAGCTGCCAGCACGGAAAGCTGTAGCTGGTTTTCACTGTCCCTTGGAACTGCATTCGCTGGTAGGCAGACATTCGCGTTCTGCAACAGCTTTCGTTCGTAAAGGGGCAACACTGTGTCTTTCTCTCTGGCAGAGCCCGGCTGCCAAATTCGAAACGTCCAGCGATTGCGCCCACAGGAAAGCTGCCAGCACGGAAAGCTGTAGCTGGTTTTCACTGTCCCTTGGAACTGCATTCGCTGGTAGACAGACATTCGCGTTCTGCAACAGCTTTCGTTCGTAAAGGGGCAACACTGTGTATTTCTCTCTGGCAGAGCCCGGCTGCCAAATTCGAAACGTCCAGCGATTGCGCCCACAGGAAAGCTGCCAGCACGGAAAGCTGTAGCTGGTTTTCACTGTCCCTTGGAACTGCATTCGCTGGTAGGCAGACATTCGCGTTCTGCAACAGCTTTCGTTCGTAAAGGGGCAACACTGTGTATTTCTCTCTCGCAGAGCCCGGCTGCCAAATTCGAAACGTCCAGCGATTGCGCCCACAGGAAAGCTGCCAGCACGGAAAGCTGTAGCTGGTTTTCACTGTCCCTTGGAACTGCATTCGCTGGTAGGCAGACATTCGCGTTCTGCAACAGCTTTCGTTCGTAAAGGGGCAACACTGTGTCTTTCTCTCTGGCAGAGCCCGGCTGCCAAATTCGAAACGTCCAGCGATTGCGCCCACAGGAAAGCTGCCAGCACGGAAAGCTGTAGCTGGTTTTCACTGTCCCTTGGAACTGCATTCGCTGGTAGACAGACATTCGCGTTCTGCAACAGCTTTCGTTCGTAAAGGGGCAACACTGTGTATTTCTCTCTGGCAGAGCCCGGCTGCCAAATTCGAAACGTCCAGCGATTGCGCCCACAGGAAAGCTGCCAGCACGGAAAGCTGTAGCTGGTTTTCACTGTCCCTTGGAACTGCATTCGCTGGTAGGCAGACATTCGCGTTCTGCAACAGCTTTCGTTCGTAAAGGGGCAACACTGTGTATTTCTCTCTCGCAGAGCCCGGCTGCCAAATTCGAAACGTCCAGCGATTGCGCCCACAGGAAAGCTGCCAGCACGGAAAGCTGTAGCTGGTTTTCACTGTCCCTTGGAACTGCATTCGCTGCTACACAGACATTCGCGTTCTGCAACAGCTTTCGTTCGTAAATGGGCAACACCGTGTATTTCTCTCTCGCAGAGCCCGGCTGCCAAATTCGAAACGTCCAGCGATTGCGCCCACAGGAAAGCTGCCAGCACGGAAAGCTGTAGCTGGTTTTCACTTTCCCTTGGAACTGCATTCGCTGGTAGGCAGACATTCGCGTTCTGCAACAGCTTTCGTTCGTAAAGGGGCAACACTGTGTCTTTCTCTCTGGCAGAGCCCGGCTGCCAAATTCGAAACGTCCAGCGATTGCGCCCACAGGAAAGCTGCCAGCACGGAAAGCTGTAGCTGGTTTTCACTGTCCCTTGGAACTGCATTCGCTGGTAGACAGACATTCGCGTTCTGCAACAGCTTTCGTGCGTAAAGGGGCAACACTGTGTATTTCTCTCTCGCAGAGCCCGGCTGCCAAATTCGAAACGTCCAGCGATTGCGCCCACAGGAAAGCTGCCAGCACGGAAAGCTGTAGCTGGTTTTCACTGTCCCTTGGAACTGCATTCGCTGGTAGACAGACATTCGCGTTCTGCAACAGCTTTCGTTCGTAAAGGGGCAACACTGTGTCTTTCTCTCTGGCAGAGCCCGGCTGCCAAATTCGAAACGTCCAGCGATTGCGCCCACAGGAAAGCTGCCAGCACGGAAAGCTGTAGCTGGTTTTCACTGTCCCTTGGAACTGCATTCGCTGGTAGACAGACATTCGCGTTCTGCAACAGCTTTCGTGCGTAAAGGGGCAACACTGTGTCTTTCTCTCTGGCAGAGCCCGGCTGCCAAATTCGAAACGTCCAGCGATTGCGCCCACAGGAAAGCTGCCAGCACGGAAAGCTGTAGCTGGTTTTCACTGTCCCTTGGAACTGCATTCGCTGGTAGGCAGACATTCGCGTTCTGCAACAGCTTTCGTTCGTAAAGGGGCAACACTGTGTATTTCTCTCTGGCAGAGCCCGGCTGCCAAATTCGAAACGTCCAGCGATTGCGCCCACAGGAAAGCTGCCAGCACGGAAAGCTGTAGCTGGTTTTCACTGTCCCTTGGAACTGCATTCGCTGGTAGGCAGACATTCGCGTTCTGCAACAGCTTTCGTTCGTAAAGGGGCAACACTGTGTCTTTCTCTCTGGCAGAGCCCGGCTGCCAAATTCGAAACCTCCAGCGATTGCGCCCACAGGAAAGCTGCCAGCACGGAAAGCTGTAGCTGGTTTTCACTGTCCCTTGGAACTGCATTCGCTGGTAGACAGACATTCGCGTTCTGCAACAGCTTTCGTTCGTAAAGGGGCAACACTGTGTATTTCTCTCTCGCAGAGCCCGGCTGCCAAATTCGAAACGTCCAGCGATTGCGCCCACAGGAAAGCTGCCAGCACGGAAAGCTGTAGCTGGTTTTCACTGTCCCTTGGAACTGCATTCGCTGGTAGGCAGACATTCGCGTTCTGCAACAGCTTTCGTTCGTAAAGGGGCAACACTGTGTATTTCTCTCTCGCAGAGCCCGGCTGCCAAATTCGAAACGTCCAGCGATTGCGCCCACAGGAAAGCTGCCAGCACGGAAAGCTGTAGCTGGTTTTCACTGTCCCTTGGAACTGCATTCGCTGGTAGGCAGACATTCGCGTTCTGCAACAGCTTTCGTTCGTAAAGGGGCAACACTGTGTCTTTCTCTCTGGCAGAGCCCGGCTGCCAAATTCGAAACGTCCAGCGATTGCGCCCACAGGAAAGCTGCCAGCACGGAAAGCTGTAGCTGGTTTTCACTGTCCCTTGGAACTGCATTCGCTGGTAGACAGACATTCGCGTTCTGCAACAGCTTTCGTTCGTAAAGGGGCAACACTGTGTCTTTCTCTCTGGCAGAGCCCGGCTGCCAAATTCGAAACGTCCAGCGATTGCGCCCACAGGAAAGCTGCCAGCACGGAAAGCTGTAGCTGGTTTTCACTGTCCCTTGGAACTGCATTCGCTGGTAGGCAGACATTCGCGTTCTGCAACAGCTTTCGTTCGTAAAGGGGCAACACTGTGTATTTCTCTCTCGCAGAGCCCGGCTGCCAAATTCGAAACGTCCAGCGATTGCGCCCACAGGAAAGCTGCCAGCACGGAAAGCTGTAGCTGGTTTTCACTGTCCCTTGGAACTGCATTCGCTGCTACACAGACATTCGCGTTCTGCAACAGCTTTCGTTCGTAAAGGGGCAACACCGTGTATTTCTCTCTCGCAGAGCCCGGCTGCCAAATTCGAAACGTCCAGCGATTGCGCCCACAGGAAAGCTGCCAGCACGGAAAGCTGTAGCTGGTTTTCACTTTCCCTTGGAACTGCATTCGCTGGTAGGCAGACATTCGCGTTCTGCAACAGCTTTCGTTCGTAAAGGGGCAACACTGTGTCTTTCTCTCTGGCAGAGCCCGGCTGCCAAATTCGAAACGTCCAGCGATTGCGCCCACAGGAAAGCTGCCAGCACGGAAAGCTGTAGCTGGTTTTCACTGTCCCTTGGAACTGCATTCGCTGGTAGACAGACATTCGCGTTCTGCAACAGCTTTCGTGCGTAAAGGGGCAACACTGTGTCTTTCTCTCTCGCAGAGCCCGGCTGCCAAATTCGAAACGTCCAGCGATTGCGCCCACAGGAAAGCTGCCAGCACGGAAAGCTGTAGCTGGTTTTCACTGTCCCTTGGAACTGCATTCGCTGGTAGACAGACATTCGCGTTCTGCAACAGCTTTCGTGCGTAAAGGGGCAACACTGTGTCTTTCTCTCTGGCAGAGCCCGGCTGCCAAATTCGAAACGTCCAGCGATTGCGCCCACAGGAAAGCTGCCAGCACGGAAAGCTGTAGCTGGTTTTCACTGTCCCTTGGAACTGCATTCGCTGGTAGGCAGACATTCGCGTTCTGCAACAGCTTTCGTTCGTAAAGGGGCAACACTGTGTATTTCTCTCTCGCAGAGCCCGGCTGCCAAATTTGAAACGTCCAGCGATTGCGCCCACAGGAAAGCTGCCAGCACGGAAAGCTGTAGCTGGTTTTCACTGTCCCTTGGAACTGCATTCGATGGTAGACAGACATTCGCGTTCTGCAACAGCTTTCGTTCGTAAAGGGGCAACACTGTGTCTTTCTCTCTGGCAGAGCCCGGCTGCCAAATTCGAAACGTCCAGCGATTGCGCCCACAGGAAAGCTGCCAGCACGGAAAGCTGTAGCTGGTTTTCACTGTCCCTTGGAACTGCATTCGCTGGTAGACAGACATTCGCGTTCTGCAACAGCTTTCATTCGTAAAGGGGCAACACTGTGTCTTTCTCTCTGGCAGAGCCCGGCTGCCAAATTCGAAACGTCCAGCGATTGCGCCCACAGGAAAGCTGCCAGCACGGAAAGCTGTAGCTGGTTTTCACTGTCCCTTGGAACTGCATTCGCTGGTAGACAGACATTCGCGTTCTGCAACAGCTTTCGTTCGTAAAGGGGCAACACTGTGTATTTCTCTCTCGCAGAGCCCGGCTGCCAAATTCGAAACGTCCAGCGATTGCGCCCACAGGAAAGCTGCCAGCACGGAAAGCTGTAGCTGGTTTTCACTGTCCCTTGGAACTGCATTCGCTGGTAGGCAGACATTCGCGTTCTGCAACAGCTTTCGTTCGTAAAGGGGCAACACTGTGTATTTCTCTCTGGCAGAGCCCGGCTGCCAAATTCGAAACGTCCAGCGATTGCGCCCACAGGAAAGCTGCCAGCACGGAAAGCTGTAGCTGGTTTTCACTGTCCCTTGGAACTGCATTCGCTGGTAGGCAGACATTCGCGTTCTGCAACAGCTTTCGTTCGTAAAGGGGCAACACTGTGTCTTTCTCTCTGGCAGAGCCCGGCTGCCAAATTCGAAACCTCCAGCGATTGCGCCCACAGGAAAGCTGCCAGCACGGAAAGCTGTAGCTGGTTTTCACTGTCCCTTGGAACTGCATTCGCTGCTACACAGACATTCGCGTTCTGCAACAGCTTTCGTTCGTAAAGGGGCAACACTGTGTATTTCTCTCTGGCAGAGCCCGGCTGCCAAATTCGAAACGTCCAGCGATTGCGCCCACAGGAAAGCTGCCAGCACGGAAAGCTGTAGCTCGTTTTCACTGTCCCTTGGAACTGCATTCGCTGGTAGGCAGACATTCGCGTTCTGCAACAGCTTTCGTGCGTAAAGGGGCAACACTGTGTCTTTCTCTCTGGCAGAGCCCGGCTGCCAAATTCGAAACGTCCAGCGATTGCGCCCACAGGAAAGCTGCCAGCACGGAAAGCTGTAGCTGGTTTTCACTGTCCCTTGGAACTGCATTCGCTGGTAGACAGACATTCGCGTTCTGCAACAGCTTTCGTTCGTAAAGGGGCAACACTGTGTATTTCTCTCTCGCAGAGCCCGGCTGCCAAATTCGAAACGTCCAGCGATTGCGCCCACAGGAAAGCTGCCAGCACGGAAAGCTGTAGCTGGTTTTCACTGTCCCTTGGAACTGCATTCGCTGGTAGGCAGACATTCGCGTTCTGCAACAGCTTTCGTTCGTAAAGGGGCAACACTGTGTATTTCTCTCTGGCAGAGCCCGGCTGCCAAATTCGAAACGTCCAGCGATTGCGCCCACAGGAAAGCTGCCAGCACGGAAAGCTGTAGCTGGTTTTCACTGTCCCTTGGAACTGCATTCGCTGGTAGGCAGACATTCGCGTTCTGCAACAGCTTTCGTTCGTAAAGGGGCAACACTGTGTCTTTCTCTCTGGCAGAGCCCGGCTGCCAAATTCGAAACCTCCAGCGATTGCGCCCACAGGAAAGCTGCCAGCACGGAAAGCTGTAGCTGGTTTTCACTGTCCCTTGGAACTGCATTCGCTGCTACACAGACATTCGCGTTCTGCAACAGCTTTCGTTCGTAAAGGGGCAACACTGTGTATTTCTCTCTGGCAGAGCCCGGCTGCCAAATTCGAAACGTCCAGCGATTGCGCCCACAGGAAAGCTGCCAGCACGGAAAGCTGTAGCTCGTTTTCACTGTCCCTTGGAACTGCATTCGCTGGTAGGCAGACATTCGCGTTCTGCAACAGCTTTCGTTCGTAAAGGGGCAACACTGTGTCTTTCTCTCTGGCAGAGCCCGGCTGCCAAATTCGAAACGTCCAGCGATTGCGCCCACAGGAAAGCTGCCAGCACGGAAAGCTGTAGCTGGTTTTCACTGTCCCTTGGAACTGCATTCGCTGGTAGACAGACATTCGCGTTCTGCAACAGCTTTCGTTCGTAAAGGGGCAACACTGTGTATTTCTCTCTCGCAGAGCCCGGCTGCCAAATTCGAAACGTCCAGCGATTGCGCCCACAGGAAAGCTGCCAGCACGGAAAGCTGTAGCTGGTTTTCACTGTCCCTTGGAACTGCATTCGCTGGTAGACAGACATTCGCGTTCTGCAACAGCTTTCGTGCGTAAAGGGGCAACACTGTGTCTTTCTCTCTGGCAGAGCCCGGCTGCCAAATTCGAAACGTCCAGCGATTGCGCCCACAGGAAAGCTGCCAGCACGGAAAGCTGTAGCTGGTTTTCACTGTCCCTTTGAACTGCATTCGCTGGTAGACAGACATTCGCGTTCTGCAACAGCTTTCGTTCGTAAAGGGGCAACACTGTGTCTTTCTCTCTGGCAGAGCCCGGCTGCCAAATTCGAAACGTCCAGCGATTGCGCCCACAGGAAAGCTGCCAGCACGGAAAGCTGTAGCTGGTTTTCACTGTCCCTTGGAACTGCATTCGCTGGTACGCAGACATTCGCGTTCTGCAACAGCTTTCGTTCGTAAAGGGGCAACACTGTGTATTTCTCTCTGGCAGAGCCCGGCTGCCAAATTCGAAACGTCCAGCGATTGCGCCCACAGGAAAGCTGCCAGCACGGAAAGCTGTAGCTGGTTTTCACTGTCCCTTGGAACTGCATTCGCTGGTAGGCAGACATTCGCGTTCTGCAACAGCTTTCGTTCGTAAAGGGGCAACACTGTGTATTTCTCTCTCGCAGAGCCCGGCTGCCAAATTCGAAACGTCCAGCGATTGCGCCCACAGGAAAGCTGCCAGCACGGAAAGCTGTAGCTGGTTTTCACTGTCCCTTGGAACTGCATTCGCTGGTAGGCAGACATTCGCGTTCTGCAACAGCTTTCGTTCGTAAAGGGGCAACACTGTGTCTTTCTCTCTGGCAGAGCCCGGCTGCCAAATTCGAAACGTCCAGCGATTGCGCCCACAGGAAAGCTGCCAGCACGGAAAGCTGTAGCTGGTTTTCACTGTCCCTTGGAACTGCATTCGCTGGTAGGCAGACATTCGCGTTCTGCAACAGCTTTCGTGCGTAAAGGGGCAACACTGTGTCTTTCTCTCTGGCAGAGCCCGGCTGCCAAATTCGAAACGTCCAGCGATTGCGCCCACAGGAAAGCTGCCAGCACGGAAAGCTGTAGCTGGTTTTCACTGTCCCTTGGAACTGCATTCGCTGGTAGACAGACATTCGCGTTCTGCAACAGCTTTCGTTCGTAAAGGGGCAACACTGTGTCTTTCTCTCTCGCAGAGCCCGGCTGCCAAATTCGAAACGTCCAGCGATTGCGCCCACAGGAAAGCTGCCAGCACGGAAAGCTGTAGCTGGTTTTCACTGTCCCTTGGAACTGCATTCGCTGGTAGACAGACATTCGCGTTCTGCAACAGCTTTCGTTCGTAAAGGGGCAACACTGTGTATTTCTCTCTGGCAGAGCCCGGCTGCCAAATTCGAAACGTCCAGCGATTGCGCCCACAGGAAAGCTGCCAGCACGGAAAGCTGTAGCTGGTTTTCACTGTCCCTTGGAACTGCATTCGCTGGTAGACAGACATTCGCGTTCTGCAACAGCTTTCGTTCGTAAAGGGGCAACACTGTGTATTTCTCTCTCGCAGAGCCCGGCTGCCAAATTCGAAACGTCCAGCGATTGCGCCCACAGGAAAGCTGCCAGCACGGAAAGCTGTAGCTGGTTTTCACTGTCCCTTGGAACTGCATTCGCTGGTAGACAGACATTCGCGTTCTGCAACAGCTTTCGTTCGTAAAGGGGCAACACCGTGTATTTCTCTCTCGCAGAGCCCGGCTGCCAAATTCGAAACGTCCAGCGATTGCACCCACAGGAAAGCTGCCAGCACGGAAAGCTGTAGCTGGTTTTCACTGTCCCTTGGAACTGCATTCGCTGGTAGGCAGACATTCGCGTTCTGCAACAGCTTTCGTTCGTAAAGGGGCAACACTGTGTCTTTCTCTCTGGCAGAGCCCGGCTGCCAAATTCGAAACGTCCAGCGATTGCGCTCACAGGAAAGCTGCCAGCACGGAAAGCTGTAGCTGGTTTTCACTGTCCCTTGGAACTGCATTCGCTGGTAGGCAGACATTCGCGTTCTGCAACAGCTTTCGTTCGTAAAGGGGCAACACTGTGTCTTTCTCTCTGGCAGAGCCCGGCTGCCAAATTCGAAACGTCCAGCGATTGCGCCCACAGGAAAGCTGCCAGCACGGAAAGCTGTAGCTGGTTTTCACTGTCCCTTGGAACTGCATTCGCTGCTACACAGACATTCGCGTTCTGCAACAGCTTTCGTTCGTAAAGGGGCAACACTGTGTCTTTCTCTCTCGCAGAGCCCGGCTGCCAAATTCGAAACGTCCAGCGATTGCGCCCACAGGAAAGCTGCCAGCACGGAAAGCTGTAGCTCGTTTTCACTGTCCCTTGGAACTGCATTCGCTGGTAGGCAGACATTCGCGTTCTGCAACAGCTTTCGTTCGTAAAGGGGCAACACTGTGTCTTTCTCTCTGGCAGAGCCCGGCTGCCAAATTCGAAACGTCCAGCGATTGCGCCCACAGGAAAGCTGCCAGCACGGAAAGCTGTAGCTGGTTTTCACTGTCCCTTGGAACTGCATTCGCTGGTAGACAGACATTCGCGTTCTGCAACAGCTTTCGTTCGTAAAGGGGCAACACTGTGTCTTTCTCTCTGGCAGAGCCCGGCTGCCAAATTCGAAACGTCCAGCGATTGCGCCCACAGGAAAGCTGCCAGCACGGAAAGCTGTAGCTGGTTTTCACTGTCCCTTGGAACTGCATTCGCTGGTAGGCAGACATTCGCGTTCTGCAACAGCTTTCGTTCGTAAAGGGGCAACACTGTGTATTTCTCTCTCGCAGAGCCCGGCTGCCAAATTCGAAACGTCCAGCGATTGCGCCCACAGGAAAGCTGCCAGCACGGAAAGCTGTAGCTGGTTTTCACTGTCCCTTGGAACTGCATTCGCTGGTAGACAGACATTCGCGTTCTGCAACAGCTTTCGTTCGTAAAGGGGCAACACTGTGTCTTTCTCTCTGGCAGAGCCCGGCTGCCAAATTCGAAACGTCCAGCGATTGCGCCCACAGGAAAGCTGCCAGCACGGAAAGCTGTAGCTGGTTTTCACTGTCCCTTGGAACTGCATTCGCTGGTAGGCAGACATTCGCGTTCTGCAACAGCTTTCGTTCGTAAAGGGGCAACACTGTGTATTTCTCTCTGGCAGAGCCCGGCTGCCAAATTCGAAACGTCCAGCGATTGCGCCCACAGGAAAGCTGCCAGCACGGAAAGCTGTAGCTGGTTTTCACTGTCCCTTGGAACTGCATTCGCTGGTAGACAGACATTCGCGTTCTGCAACAGCTTTCGTTCGTAAAGGGGCAACACTGTGTCTTTCTCTCTGGCAGAGCCCGGCTGCCAAATTCGAAACGTCCAGCGATTGCGCCCACAGGAAAGCTGCCAGCACGGAAAGCTGTAGCTGGTTTTCACTGTCCCTTGGAACTGCATTCGCTGGTAGACAGACATTCGCGTTCTGCAACAGCTTTCGTTCGTAAAGGGGCAACACTGTGTCTTTCTCTCTGGCAGAGCCCGGCTGCCAAATTCGAAACGTCCAGCGATTGCGCCCACAGGAAAGCTGCCAGCACGGAAAGCTGTAGCTGGTTTTCACTGTCCCTTGGAACTGCATTCGCTGGTAGACAGACATTCGCGTTCTGCAACAGCTTTCGTTCGTAAAGGGGCGACACTGTGTCTTTCTCTCTGGCAGAGCCCGGCTGCCAAATTCGAAACGTCCAGCGATTGCGCCCACAGGAAAGCTGCCAGCACGGAAAGCTGTAGCTGGTTTTCACTGTCCCTTGGAACTGCATTCGCTGGTAGACAGACATTCGCGTTCTGCAACAGCTTTCGTTCGTAAAGGGGCAACACTGTGTCTTTCTCTCTGGCAGAGCCCGGCTGCCAAATTCGAAACGTCCAGCGATTGCGCCCACAGGAAAGCTGCCAGCACGGAAAGCTGTAGCTGGTTTTCACTGTCCCTTGGAACTGCATTCGCTGGTAGACAGACATTCGCGTTCTGCAACAGCTTTCGTTCGTAAAGGGGCAACACTGTGTCTTTCTCTCTGGCAGAGCCCGGCTGCCAAATTCGAAACGTCCAGCGATTGCGCCCACAGGAAAGCTGCCAGCACGGAAAGCTGTAGCTGGTTTTCACTGTCCCTTGGAACTGCATTCGCTGGTAGGCAGACATTCGCGTTCTGCAACAGCTTTCGTTCGTAAAGGGGCAACACTGTGTCTTTCTCTCTGGCAGAGCCCGGCTGCCAAATTCGAAACGTCCAGCGATTGCGCCCACAGGAAAGCTGCCAGCACGGAAAGCTGTAGCTGGTTTTCACTGTCCCTTGGAACTGCATTCGCTGGTAGACAGACATTCGCGTTCTGCAAGAGCTTTCGTTCGTAAAGGGGCAACACTGTGTATTTCTCTCTCGCAGAGCCCGGCTGCCAAATTCGAAACGTCCAGCGATTGCGCCCACAGGAAAGCTGCCAGCACGGAAAGCTGTAGCTGGTTTTCACTGTCCCTTGGAACTGCATTCGCTGGTAGACAGACATTCGCGTTCTGCAACAGCTTTCGTTCGTAAAGGGGCAACACTGTGTCTTTCTCTCTGGCAGAGCCCGGCTGCCAAATTCGAAACGTCCAGCGATTGCGCCCACAGGAAAGCTGCCAGCACGGAAAGCTGTAGCTGGTTTTCACTGTCCCTTGGAACTGCATTCGATGGTAGACAGACATTCGCGTTCTGCAACAGCTTTCGTGCGTAAAGGAGCAACACTGTGTCTTTCTCTCTGGCAGAGCCCGGCTGCCAAATTCGAAACGTCCAGCGATTGCGCCCACAGGAAAGCTGCCAGCACGGAAAGCTGTAGCTGGTTTTCACTGTCCCTTGGAACTGCATTCGCTGCTACACAGACATTCGCGTTCTGCAACAGCTTTCGTTCGTAAAGGGGCAACACTCTGTATTTCTCTCTGGCAGAGCCCGGCTGCCAAATTCGAAACGTCCAGCGATTGCGCCCACAGGAAAGCTGCCAGCACGGAAAGCTGTAGCTGGTTTTCACTGTCCCTTGGAACTGCATTCGCTGCTACACAGACATTCGCGTTCTGCAACAGCTTTCGTTCGTAAAGGGGCAACACTGTGTATTTCTGTCTCGCAGAGCCCGGCTGCCAAATTCGAAACGTCCAGCGATTGCGCCCACAGGAAAGCTGCCAGCACGGAAAGCTGTAGCTGGTTTTCACTGTCCCTTGGAACTGCATTCGCTGGTAGGCAGACATTCGCGTTCTGCAACAGCTTTCGTTCGTAAAGGGGCAACACTGTGTATTTCTCTCTGGCAGAGCCCGGCTGCCAAATTCGAAACGTCCAGCGATTGCGCCCACAGGAAA
Source organism: Mycteria americana (assembly GCF_035582795.1). Lineage (NCBI taxonomy): Eukaryota > Metazoa > Chordata > Aves > Ciconiiformes > Ciconiidae > Mycteria > Mycteria americana. The sequence continues at coordinate 831,325 of NW_027445632.1, read as the reverse complement.
GCTGCCAGCACGGAAAGCTGTAGCTGGTTTTCACTGTCCCTTGGAACTGCATTCGCTGGTAGGCAGACATTCGCGTTCTGCAACAGCTTTCGTTCGTAAAGGGGCAACACTGTGTCTTTCTCTCTGGCAGAGCCCGGCTGCCAAATTCGAAACGTCCAGCGATTGCGCCCACAGGAAAGCTGCCAGCACGGAAAGCTGTAGCTGGTTTTCACTGTCCCTTGGAACTGCATTCGCTGGTAGGCAGACATTCGCGTTCTGCAACAGCTTTCGTTCGTAAAGGGGCAACACTGTGTATTTCTCTCTCGCAGAGCCCGGCTGCCAAATTCGAAACGTCCAGCGATTGCGCCCACAGGAAAGCTGCCAGCACGGAAAGCTGTAGCTGGTTTTCACTGTCCCTTGGAACTGCATTCGCTGGTAGGCAGACATTCGCGTTCTGCAACAGCTTTCGTTCGTAAAGGGGCAACACTGTGTATTTCTCTCTCGCAGAGCCCGGCTGCCAAATTCGAAACGTCCAGCGATTGCGCCCACAGGAAAGCTGCCAGCACGGAAAGCTGTAGCTGGTTTTCACTGTCCCTTGGAACTGCATTCGCTGCTACACAGACATTCGCGTTCTGCAACAGCTTTCGTTCGTAAATGGGCAACACCGTGTATTTCTCTCTCGCAGAGCCCGGCTGCCAAATTCGAAACGTCCAGCGATTGCGCCCACAGGAAAGCTGCCAGCACGGAAAGCTGTAGCTGGTTTTCACTTTCCCTTGGAACTGCATTCGCTGGTAGGCAGACATTCGCGTTCTGCAACAGCTTTCGTTCGTAAAGGGGCAACACTGTGTCTTTCTCTCTGGCAGAGCCCGGCTGCCAAATTCGAAACGTCCAGCGATTGCGCCCACAGGAAAGCTGCCAGCACGGAAAGCTGTAGCTGGTTTTCACTGTCCCTTGGAACTGCATTCGCTGGTAGACAGACATTCGCGTTCTGCAACAGCTTTCGTGCGTAAAGGGGCAACACTGTGTATTTCTCTCTCGCAGAGCCCGGCTGCCAAATTCGAAACGTCCAGCGATTGCGCCCACAGGAAAGCTGCCAGCACGGAAAGCTGTAGCTGGTTTTCACTGTCCCTTGGAACTGCATTCGCTGGTAGACAGACATTCGCGTTCTGCAACAGCTTTCGTTCGTAAAGGGGCAACACTGTGTCTTTCTCTCTGGCAGAGCCCGGCTGCCAAATTCGAAACGTCCAGCGATTGCGCCCACAGGAAAGCTGCCAGCACGGAAAGCTGTAGCTGGTTTTCACTGTCCCTTGGAACTGCATTCGCTGGTAGACAGACATTCGCGTTCTGCAACAGCTTTCGTGCGTAAAGGGGCAACACTGTGTCTTTCTCTCTGGCAGAGCCCGGCTGCCAAATTCGAAACGTCCAGCGATTGCGCCCACAGGAAAGCTGCCAGCACGGAAAGCTGTAGCTGGTTTTCACTGTCCCTTGGAACTGCATTCGCTGGTAGGCAGACATTCGCGTTCTGCAACAGCTTTCGTTCGTAAAGGGGCAACACTGTGTATTTCTCTCTGGCAGAGCCCGGCTGCCAAATTCGAAACGTCCAGCGATTGCGCCCACAGGAAAGCTGCCAGCACGGAAAGCTGTAGCTGGTTTTCACTGTCCCTTGGAACTGCATTCGCTGGTAGGCAGACATTCGCGTTCTGCAACAGCTTTCGTTCGTAAAGGGGCAACACTGTGTCTTTCTCTCTGGCAGAGCCCGGCTGCCAAATTCGAAACCTCCAGCGATTGCGCCCACAGGAAAGCTGCCAGCACGGAAAGCTGTAGCTGGTTTTCACTGTCCCTTGGAACTGCATTCGCTGGTAGACAGACATTCGCGTTCTGCAACAGCTTTCGTTCGTAAAGGGGCAACACTGTGTATTTCTCTCTCGCAGAGCCCGGCTGCCAAATTCGAAACGTCCAGCGATTGCGCCCACAGGAAAGCTGCCAGCACGGAAAGCTGTAGCTGGTTTTCACTGTCCCTTGGAACTGCATTCGCTGGTAGGCAGACATTCGCGTTCTGCAACAGCTTTCGTTCGTAAAGGGGCAACACTGTGTATTTCTCTCTCGCAGAGCCCGGCTGCCAAATTCGAAACGTCCAGCGATTGCGCCCACAGGAAAGCTGCCAGCACGGAAAGCTGTAGCTGGTTTTCACTGTCCCTTGGAACTGCATTCGCTGGTAGGCAGACATTCGCGTTCTGCAACAGCTTTCGTTCGTAAAGGGGCAACACTGTGTCTTTCTCTCTGGCAGAGCCCGGCTGCCAAATTCGAAACGTCCAGCGATTGCGCCCACAGGAAAGCTGCCAGCACGGAAAGCTGTAGCTGGTTTTCACTGTCCCTTGGAACTGCATTCGCTGGTAGACAGACATTCGCGTTCTGCAACAGCTTTCGTTCGTAAAGGGGCAACACTGTGTCTTTCTCTCTGGCAGAGCCCGGCTGCCAAATTCGAAACGTCCAGCGATTGCGCCCACAGGAAAGCTGCCAGCACGGAAAGCTGTAGCTGGTTTTCACTGTCCCTTGGAACTGCATTCGCTGGTAGGCAGACATTCGCGTTCTGCAACAGCTTTCGTTCGTAAAGGGGCAACACTGTGTATTTCTCTCTCGCAGAGCCCGGCTGCCAAATTCGAAACGTCCAGCGATTGCGCCCACAGGAAAGCTGCCAGCACGGAAAGCTGTAGCTGGTTTTCACTGTCCCTTGGAACTGCATTCGCTGCTACACAGACATTCGCGTTCTGCAACAGCTTTCGTTCGTAAAGGGGCAACACCGTGTATTTCTCTCTCGCAGAGCCCGGCTGCCAAATTCGAAACGTCCAGCGATTGCGCCCACAGGAAAGCTGCCAGCACGGAAAGCTGTAGCTGGTTTTCACTTTCCCTTGGAACTGCATTCGCTGGTAGGCAGACATTCGCGTTCTGCAACAGCTTTCGTTCGTAAAGGGGCAACACTGTGTCTTTCTCTCTGGCAGAGCCCGGCTGCCAAATTCGAAACGTCCAGCGATTGCGCCCACAGGAAAGCTGCCAGCACGGAAAGCTGTAGCTGGTTTTCACTGTCCCTTGGAACTGCATTCGCTGGTAGACAGACATTCGCGTTCTGCAACAGCTTTCGTGCGTAAAGGGGCAACACTGTGTCTTTCTCTCTCGCAGAGCCCGGCTGCCAAATTCGAAACGTCCAGCGATTGCGCCCACAGGAAAGCTGCCAGCACGGAAAGCTGTAGCTGGTTTTCACTGTCCCTTGGAACTGCATTCGCTGGTAGACAGACATTCGCGTTCTGCAACAGCTTTCGTGCGTAAAGGGGCAACACTGTGTCTTTCTCTCTGGCAGAGCCCGGCTGCCAAATTCGAAACGTCCAGCGATTGCGCCCACAGGAAAGCTGCCAGCACGGAAAGCTGTAGCTGGTTTTCACTGTCCCTTGGAACTGCATTCGCTGGTAGGCAGACATTCGCGTTCTGCAACAGCTTTCGTTCGTAAAGGGGCAACACTGTGTCTTTCTCTCTCGCAGAGCCCGGCTGCCAAATTTGAAACGTCCAGCGATTGCGCCCACAGGAAAGCTGCCAGCACGGAAAGCTGTAGCTGGTTTTCACTGTCCCTTGGAACTGCATTCGATGGTAGACAGACATTCGCGTTCTGCAACAGCTTTCGTTCGTAAAGGGGCAACACTGTGTCTTTCTCTCTGGCAGAGCCCGGCTGCCAAATTCGAAACGTCCAGCGATTGCGCCCACAGGAAAGCTGCCAGCACGGAAAGCTGTAGCTGGTTTTCACTGTCCCTTGGAACTGCATTCGCTGGTAGACAGACATTCGCGTTCTGCAACAGCTTTCATTCGTAAAGGGGCAACACTGTGTCTTTCTCTCTGGCAGAGCCCGGCTGCCAAATTCGAAACGTCCAGCGATTGCGCCCACAGGAAAGCTGCCAGCACGGAAAGCTGTAGCTGGTTTTCACTGTCCCTTGGAACTGCATTCGCTGGTAGACAGACATTCGCGTTCTGCAACAGCTTTCGTTCGTAAAGGGGCAACACTGTGTATTTCTCTCTCGCAGAGCCCGGCTGCCAAATTCGAAACGTCCAGCGATTGCGCCCACAGGAAAGCTGCCAGCACGGAAAGCTGTAGCTGGTTTTCACTGTCCCTTGGAACTGCATTCGCTGGTAGGCAGACATTCGCGTTCTGCAACAGCTTTCGTTCGTAAAGGGGCAACACTGTGTATTTCTCTCTGGCAGAGCCCGGCTGCCAAATTCGAAACGTCCAGCGATTGCGCCCACAGGAAAGCTGCCAGCACGGAAAGCTGTAGCTGGTTTTCACTGTCCCTTGGAACTGCATTCGCTGGTAGGCAGACATTCGCGTTCTGCAACAGCTTTCGTTCGTAAAGGGGCAACACTGTGTCTTTCTCTCTGGCAGAGCCCGGCTGCCAAATTCGAAACCTCCAGCGATTGCGCCCACAGGAAAGCTGCCAGCACGGAAAGCTGTAGCTGGTTTTCACTGTCCCTTGGAACTGCATTCGCTGCTACACAGACATTCGCGTTCTGCAACAGCTTTCGTTCGTAAAGGGGCAACACTGTGTATTTCTCTCTGGCAGAGCCCGGCTGCCAAATTCGAAACGTCCAGCGATTGCGCCCACAGGAAAGCTGCCAGCACGGAAAGCTGTAGCTCGTTTTCACTGTCCCTTGGAACTGCATTCGCTGGTAGGCAGACATTCGCGTTCTGCAACAGCTTTCGTGCGTAAAGGGGCAACACTGTGTCTTTCTCTCTGGCAGAGCCCGGCTGCCAAATTCGAAACGTCCAGCGATTGCGCCCACAGGAAAGCTGCCAGCACGGAAAGCTGTAGCTGGTTTTCACTGTCCCTTGGAACTGCATTCGCTGGTAGACAGACATTCGCGTTCTGCAACAGCTTTCGTTCGTAAAGGGGCAACACTGTGTATTTCTCTCTCGCAGAGCCCGGCTGCCAAATTCGAAACGTCCAGCGATTGCGCCCACAGGAAAGCTGCCAGCACGGAAAGCTGTAGCTGGTTTTCACTGTCCCTTGGAACTGCATTCGCTGGTAGGCAGACATTCGCGTTCTGCAACAGCTTTCGTTCGTAAAGGGGCAACACTGTGTATTTCTCTCTGGCAGAGCCCGGCTGCCAAATTCGAAACGTCCAGCGATTGCGCCCACAGGAAAGCTGCCAGCACGGAAAGCTGTAGCTGGTTTTCACTGTCCCTTGGAACTGCATTCGCTGGTAGGCAGACATTCGCGTTCTGCAACAGCTTTCGTTCGTAAAGGGGCAACACTGTGTCTTTCTCTCTGGCAGAGCCCGGCTGCCAAATTCGAAACCTCCAGCGATTGCGCCCACAGGAAAGCTGCCAGCACGGAAAGCTGTAGCTGGTTTTCACTGTCCCTTGGAACTGCATTCGCTGCTACACAGACATTCGCGTTCTGCAACAGCTTTCGTTCGTAAAGGGGCAACACTGTGTATTTCTCTCTGGCAGAGCCCGGCTGCCAAATTCGAAACGTCCAGCGATTGCGCCCACAGGAAAGCTGCCAGCACGGAAAGCTGTAGCTCGTTTTCACTGTCCCTTGGAACTGCATTCGCTGGTAGGCAGACATTCGCGTTCTGCAACAGCTTTCGTTCGTAAAGGGGCAACACTGTGTCTTTCTCTCTGGCAGAGCCCGGCTGCCAAATTCGAAACGTCCAGCGATTGCGCCCACAGGAAAGCTGCCAGCACGGAAAGCTGTAGCTGGTTTTCACTGTCCCTTGGAACTGCATTCGCTGGTAGACAGACATTCGCGTTCTGCAACAGCTTTCGTTCGTAAAGGGGCAACACTGTGTATTTCTCTCTCGCAGAGCCCGGCTGCCAAATTCGAAACGTCCAGCGATTGCGCCCACAGGAAAGCTGCCAGCACGGAAAGCTGTAGCTGGTTTTCACTGTCCCTTGGAACTGCATTCGCTGGTAGACAGACATTCGCGTTCTGCAACAGCTTTCGTGCGTAAAGGGGCAACACTGTGTCTTTCTCTCTGGCAGAGCCCGGCTGCCAAATTCGAAACGTCCAGCGATTGCGCCCACAGGAAAGCTGCCAGCACGGAAAGCTGTAGCTGGTTTTCACTGTCCCTTTGAACTGCATTCGCTGGTAGACAGACATTCGCGTTCTGCAACAGCTTTCGTTCGTAAAGGGGCAACACTGTGTCTTTCTCTCTGGCAGAGCCCGGCTGCCAAATTCGAAACGTCCAGCGATTGCGCCCACAGGAAAGCTGCCAGCACGGAAAGCTGTAGCTGGTTTTCACTGTCCCTTGGAACTGCATTCGCTGGTACGCAGACATTCGCGTTCTGCAACAGCTTTCGTTCGTAAAGGGGCAACACTGTGTATTTCTCTCTGGCAGAGCCCGGCTGCCAAATTCGAAACGTCCAGCGATTGCGCCCACAGGAAAGCTGCCAGCACGGAAAGCTGTAGCTGGTTTTCACTGTCCCTTGGAACTGCATTCGCTGGTAGGCAGACATTCGCGTTCTGCAACAGCTTTCGTTCGTAAAGGGGCAACACTGTGTATTTCTCTCTCGCAGAGCCCGGCTGCCAAATTCGAAACGTCCAGCGATTGCGCCCACAGGAAAGCTGCCAGCACGGAAAGCTGTAGCTGGTTTTCACTGTCCCTTGGAACTGCATTCGCTGGTAGGCAGACATTCGCGTTCTGCAACAGCTTTCGTTCGTAAAGGGGCAACACTGTGTCTTTCTCTCTGGCAGAGCCCGGCTGCCAAATTCGAAACGTCCAGCGATTGCGCCCACAGGAAAGCTGCCAGCACGGAAAGCTGTAGCTGGTTTTCACTGTCCCTTGGAACTGCATTCGCTGGTAGGCAGACATTCGCGTTCTGCAACAGCTTTCGTGCGTAAAGGGGCAACACTGTGTCTTTCTCTCTGGCAGAGCCCGGCTGCCAAATTCGAAACGTCCAGCGATTGCGCCCACAGGAAAGCTGCCAGCACGGAAAGCTGTAGCTGGTTTTCACTGTCCCTTGGAACTGCATTCGCTGGTAGACAGACATTCGCGTTCTGCAACAGCTTTCGTTCGTAAAGGGGCAACACTGTGTCTTTCTCTCTCGCAGAGCCCGGCTGCCAAATTCGAAACGTCCAGCGATTGCGCCCACAGGAAAGCTGCCAGCACGGAAAGCTGTAGCTGGTTTTCACTGTCCCTTGGAACTGCATTCGCTGGTAGACAGACATTCGCGTTCTGCAACAGCTTTCGTTCGTAAAGGGGCAACACTGTGTATTTCTCTCTGGCAGAGCCCGGCTGCCAAATTCGAAACGTCCAGCGATTGCGCCCACAGGAAAGCTGCCAGCACGGAAAGCTGTAGCTGGTTTTCACTGTCCCTTGGAACTGCATTCGCTGGTAGACAGACATTCGCGTTCTGCAACAGCTTTCGTTCGTAAAGGGGCAACACTGTGTATTTCTCTCTCGCAGAGCCCGGCTGCCAAATTCGAAACGTCCAGCGATTGCGCCCACAGGAAAGCTGCCAGCACGGAAAGCTGTAGCTGGTTTTCACTGTCCCTTGGAACTGCATTCGCTGGTAGACAGACATTCGCGTTCTGCAACAGCTTTCGTTCGTAAAGGGGCAACACCGTGTATTTCTCTCTCGCAGAGCCCGGCTGCCAAATTCGAAACGTCCAGCGATTGCACCCACAGGAAAGCTGCCAGCACGGAAAGCTGTAGCTGGTTTTCACTGTCCCTTGGAACTGCATTCGCTGGTAGGCAGACATTCGCGTTCTGCAACAGCTTTCGTTCGTAAAGGGGCAACACTGTGTCTTTCTCTCTGGCAGAGCCCGGCTGCCAAATTCGAAACGTCCAGCGATTGCGCTCACAGGAAAGCTGCCAGCACGGAAAGCTGTAGCTGGTTTTCACTGTCCCTTGGAACTGCATTCGCTGGTAGGCAGACATTCGCGTTCTGCAACAGCTTTCGTTCGTAAAGGGGCAACACTGTGTCTTTCTCTCTGGCAGAGCCCGGCTGCCAAATTCGAAACGTCCAGCGATTGCGCCCACAGGAAAGCTGCCAGCACGGAAAGCTGTAGCTGGTTTTCACTGTCCCTTGGAACTGCATTCGCTGCTACACAGACATTCGCGTTCTGCAACAGCTTTCGTTCGTAAAGGGGCAACACTGTGTCTTTCTCTCTCGCAGAGCCCGGCTGCCAAATTCGAAACGTCCAGCGATTGCGCCCACAGGAAAGCTGCCAGCACGGAAAGCTGTAGCTCGTTTTCACTGTCCCTTGGAACTGCATTCGCTGGTAGGCAGACATTCGCGTTCTGCAACAGCTTTCGTTCGTAAAGGGGCAACACTGTGTCTTTCTCTCTGGCAGAGCCCGGCTGCCAAATTCGAAACGTCCAGCGATTGCGCCCACAGGAAAGCTGCCAGCACGGAAAGCTGTAGCTGGTTTTCACTGTCCCTTGGAACTGCATTCGCTGGTAGACAGACATTCGCGTTCTGCAACAGCTTTCGTTCGTAAAGGGGCAACACTGTGTCTTTCTCTCTGGCAGAGCCCGGCTGCCAAATTCGAAACGTCCAGCGATTGCGCCCACAGGAAAGCTGCCAGCACGGAAAGCTGTAGCTGGTTTTCACTGTCCCTTGGAACTGCATTCGCTGGTAGGCAGACATTCGCGTTCTGCAACAGCTTTCGTTCGTAAAGGGGCAACACTGTGTATTTCTCTCTCGCAGAGCCCGGCTGCCAAATTCGAAACGTCCAGCGATTGCGCCCACAGGAAAGCTGCCAGCACGGAAAGCTGTAGCTGGTTTTCACTGTCCCTTGGAACTGCATTCGCTGGTAGACAGACATTCGCGTTCTGCAACAGCTTTCGTTCGTAAAGGGGCAACACTGTGTCTTTCTCTCTGGCAGAGCCCGGCTGCCAAATTCGAAACGTCCAGCGATTGCGCCCACAGGAAAGCTGCCAGCACGGAAAGCTGTAGCTGGTTTTCACTGTCCCTTGGAACTGCATTCGCTGGTAGGCAGACATTCGCGTTCTGCAACAGCTTTCGTTCGTAAAGGGGCAACACTGTGTATTTCTCTCTGGCAGAGCCCGGCTGCCAAATTCGAAACGTCCAGCGATTGCGCCCACAGGAAAGCTGCCAGCACGGAAAGCTGTAGCTGGTTTTCACTGTCCCTTGGAACTGCATTCGCTGGTAGACAGACATTCGCGTTCTGCAACAGCTTTCGTTCGTAAAGGGGCAACACTGTGTCTTTCTCTCTGGCAGAGCCCGGCTGCCAAATTCGAAACGTCCAGCGATTGCGCCCACAGGAAAGCTGCCAGCACGGAAAGCTGTAGCTGGTTTTCACTGTCCCTTGGAACTGCATTCGCTGGTAGACAGACATTCGCGTTCTGCAACAGCTTTCGTTCGTAAAGGGGCAACACTGTGTCTTTCTCTCTGGCAGAGCCCGGCTGCCAAATTCGAAACGTCCAGCGATTGCGCCCACAGGAAAGCTGCCAGCACGGAAAGCTGTAGCTGGTTTTCACTGTCCCTTGGAACTGCATTCGCTGGTAGACAGACATTCGCGTTCTGCAACAGCTTTCGTTCGTAAAGGGGCGACACTGTGTCTTTCTCTCTGGCAGAGCCCGGCTGCCAAATTCGAAACGTCCAGCGATTGCGCCCACAGGAAAGCTGCCAGCACGGAAAGCTGTAGCTGGTTTTCACTGTCCCTTGGAACTGCATTCGCTGGTAGACAGACATTCGCGTTCTGCAACAGCTTTCGTTCGTAAAGGGGCAACACTGTGTCTTTCTCTCTGGCAGAGCCCGGCTGCCAAATTCGAAACGTCCAGCGATTGCGCCCACAGGAAAGCTGCCAGCACGGAAAGCTGTAGCTGGTTTTCACTGTCCCTTGGAACTGCATTCGCTGGTAGACAGACATTCGCGTTCTGCAACAGCTTTCGTTCGTAAAGGGGCAACACTGTGTCTTTCTCTCTGGCAGAGCCCGGCTGCCAAATTCGAAACGTCCAGCGATTGCGCCCACAGGAAAGCTGCCAGCACGGAAAGCTGTAGCTGGTTTTCACTGTCCCTTGGAACTGCATTCGCTGGTAGGCAGACATTCGCGTTCTGCAACAGCTTTCGTTCGTAAAGGGGCAACACTGTGTCTTTCTCTCTGGCAGAGCCCGGCTGCCAAATTCGAAACGTCCAGCGATTGCGCCCACAGGAAAGCTGCCAGCACGGAAAGCTGTAGCTGGTTTTCACTGTCCCTTGGAACTGCATTCGCTGGTAGACAGACATTCGCGTTCTGCAAGAGCTTTCGTTCGTAAAGGGGCAACACTGTGTATTTCTCTCTCGCAGAGCCCGGCTGCCAAATTCGAAACGTCCAGCGATTGCGCCCACAGGAAAGCTGCCAGCACGGAAAGCTGTAGCTGGTTTTCACTGTCCCTTGGAACTGCATTCGCTGGTAGACAGACATTCGCGTTCTGCAACAGCTTTCGTTCGTAAAGGGGCAACACTGTGTCTTTCTCTCTGGCAGAGCCCGGCTGCCAAATTCGAAACGTCCAGCGATTGCGCCCACAGGAAAGCTGCCAGCACGGAAAGCTGTAGCTGGTTTTCACTGTCCCTTGGAACTGCATTCGATGGTAGACAGACATTCGCGTTCTGCAACAGCTTTCGTGCGTAAAGGAGCAACACTGTGTCTTTCTCTCTGGCAGAGCCCGGCTGCCAAATTCGAAACGTCCAGCGATTGCGCCCACAGGAAAGCTGCCAGCACGGAAAGCTGTAGCTGGTTTTCACTGTCCCTTGGAACTGCATTCGCTGCTACACAGACATTCGCGTTCTGCAACAGCTTTCGTTCGTAAAGGGGCAACACTCTGTATTTCTCTCTGGCAGAGCCCGGCTGCCAAATTCGAAACGTCCAGCGATTGCGCCCACAGGAAAGCTGCCAGCACGGAAAGCTGTAGCTGGTTTTCACTGTCCCTTGGAACTGCATTCGCTGCTACACAGACATTCGCGTTCTGCAACAGCTTTCGTTCGTAAAGGGGCAACACTGTGTATTTCTGTCTCGCAGAGCCCGGCTGCCAAATTCGAAACGTCCAGCGATTGCGCCCACAGGAAAGCTGCCAGCACGGAAAGCTGTAGCTGGTTTTCACTGTCCCTTGGAACTGCATTCGCTGGTAGGCAGACATTCGCGTTCTGCAACAGCTTTCGTTCGTAAAGGGGCAACACTGTGTATTTCTCTCTGGCAGAGCCCGGCTGCCAAATTCGAAACGTCCAGCGATTGCGCCCACAGGAAAGCTGCCAGCACGGAAAGCTGTAGCTGGTTTTCACTGTCCCTTGGAACTGCATTCGCTGGTAGGCAGACATTCGCGTTCTGCAACAGCTTTCGTTCGTAAAGGGGCAACACTGTGTCTTTCTCTCTGGCAGAGCCCGGCTGCCAAATTCGAAACGTCCAGCGATTGCGCCCACAGGAAAGCTGCCAGCACGGAAAGCTGTAGCTGGTTTTCACTGTCCCTTGGAACTGCATTCGCTGGTAGGCAGACATTCGCGTTCTGCAACAGCTTTCGTTCGTAAAGGGGCAACACTGTGTATTTCTCTCTCGCAGAGCCCGGCTGCCAAATTCGAAACGTCCAGCGATTGCGCCCACAGGAAAGCTGCCAGCACGGAAAGCTGTAGCTGGTTTTCACTGTCCCTTGGAACTGCATTCGCTGGTAGACAGACATTCGCGTTCTGCAACAGCTTTCGTTCGTAAAGGGGCAACACTGTGTCTTTCTCTCTGGCAGAGCCCGGCTGCCAAATTCGAAACGTCCAGCGATTGCGCCCACAGGAAAGCTGCCAGCACGGAAAGCTGTAGCTGGTTTTCACTGTCCCTTGGAACTGCATTCGCTGGTAGACAGACATTCGCGTTCTGCAACAGCTTTCGTTCGTAAAGGGGCAACACTGTGTCTTTCTCTCTGGCAGAGCCCGGCTGCCAAATTCGAAACGTCCAGCGATTGCGCCCACAGGAAAGCTGCCAGCACGGAAAGCTGTAGCTGGTTTTCACTGTCCCTTGGAACTGCATTCGCTGGTAGACAGACATTCGCGTTCTGCAACAGCTTTCGTTCGTAAAGGGGCAACACTGTGTCTTTCTCTCTGGCAGAGCCCGGCTGCCAAATTCGAAACGTCCAGCGATTGCGCCCACAGGAAAGCTGCCAGCACGGAAAGCTGTAGCTGGTTTTCACTGTCCCTTGGAACTGCATTCGCTGGTAGACAGACATTCGCGTTCTGCAACAGCTTTCGTTCGTAAAGGGGCAACACTGTGTCTTTCTCTCTGGCAGAGCCCGGCTGCCAAATTCGAAACGTCCAGCGATTGCGCCCACAGGAAAGCTGCCAGCACGGAAAGCTGTAGCTGGTTTTCACTGTCCCTTGGAACTGCATTCGCTGGTAGGCAGACATTCGCGTTCTGCAACAGCTTTCGTTCGTAAAGGGGCAACACTGTGTATTTCTCTCTCGCAGAGCCCGGCTGCCAAATTCGAAACGTCCAGCGATTGCGCCCACAGGAAAGCTGCCAGCACGGAAAGCTGTAGCTGGTTTTCACTGTCCCTTGGAACTGCATTCGCTGGTAGACAGACATTCGCGTTCTGCAACAGCTTTCGTTCGTAAAGGGGCAACACTGTGTCTTTCTCTCTGGCAGAGCCCGGCTGCCAAATTCGAAACGTCCAGCGATTGCGCCCACAGGAAAGCTGCCAGCACGGAAAGCTGTAGCTGGTTTTCACTGTCCCTTGGAACTGCATTCGCTGGTAGACAGACATTCGCGTTCTGCAACAGCTTTCGTTCGTAAAGGGGCAACACTGTGTCTTTCTCTCTGGCAGAGCCCGGCTGCCAAATTCGAAACGTCCAGCGATTGCGCCCACAGGAAAGCTGCCAGCACGGAAAGCTGTAGCTGGTTTTCACTGTCCCTTGGAACTGCATTCGCTGGTAGACAGACATTCGCGTTCTGCAACAGCTTTCGTTCGTAAAGGGGCAACACTGTGTATTTCTCTCTCGCAGAGCCCGGCTGCCAAATTCGAAACGTCCAGCGATTGCGCCCACAGGAAAGCTGCCAGCACGGAAAGCTGTAGCTGGTTTTCACTGTCCCTTGGAACTGCATTCGCTGGTAGACAGACATTCGCGTTCTGCAACAGCTTTCGTTCGTAAAGGGGCAACACTGTGTCTTTCTCTCTGGCAGAGCCCGGCTGCCAAATTCGAAACGTCCAGCGATTGCGCCCACAGGAAAGCTGCCAGCACGGAAAGCTGTAGCTGGTTTTCACTGTCCCTTGGAACTGCATTCGCTGGTAGACAGACATTCGCGTTCTGCAACAGCTTTCGTTCGTAAAGGGGCAACACTGTGTCTTTCTCTCTGGCAGAGCCCGGCTGCCAAATTCGAAACGTCCAGCGATTGCGCCCACAGGAAAGCTGCCAGCACGGAAAGCTGTAGCTGGTTTTCACTGTCCCTTGGAACTGCATTCGCTGGTAGACAGACATTCGCGTTCTGCAACAGCTTTCGTTCGTAAAGGGGCAACACTGTGTCTTTCTCTCTGGCAGAGCCCGGCTGCCAAATTCGAAACGTCCAGCGATTGCGCCCACAGGAAAGCTGCCAGCACGGAAAGCTGTAGCTGGTTTTCACTGTCCCTTGGAACTGCATTCGCTGGTAGACAGACATTCGCGTTCTGCAACAGCTTTCGTTCGTAAAGGGGCAACACTGTGTCTTTCTCTCTGGCAGAGCCCGGCTGCCAAATTCGAAACGTCCAGCGATTGCGCCCACAGGAAAGCTGCCAGCACGGAAAGCTGTAGCTGGTTTTCACTGTCCCTTGGAACTGCATTCGCTGGTAGGCAGACATTCGCGTTCTGCAACAGCTTTCGTTCGTAAAGGGGCAACACTGTGTATTTCTCTCTCGCAGAGCCCGGCTGCCAAATTCGAAACGTCCAGCGATTGCGCCCACAGGAAAGCTGCCAGCACGGAAAGCTGTAGCTGGTTTTCACTGTCCCTTGGAACTGCATTCGCTGGTAGACAGACATTCGCGTTCTGCAACAGCTTTCGTTCGTAAAGGGGCAACACTGTGTCTTTCTCTCTGGCAGAGCCCGGCTGCCAAATTCGAAACGTCCAGCGATTGCGCCCACAGGAAAGCTGCCAGCACGGAAAGCTGTAGCTGGTTTTCACTGTCCCTTGGAACTGCATTCGCTGGTAGACAGACATTCGCGTTCTGCAACAGCTTTCGTTCGTAAAGGGGCAACACTGTGTCTTTCTCTCTGGCAGAGCCCGGCTGCCAAATTCGAAACGTCCAGCGATTGCGCCCACAGGAAAGCTGCCAGCACGGAAAGCTGTAGCTGGTTTTCACTGTCCCTTGGAACTGCATTCGCTGGTAGACAGACATTCGCGTTCTGCAACAGCTTTCGTTCGTAAAGGGGCAACACTGTGTCTTTCTCTCTGGCAGAGCCCGGCTGCCAAATTCGAAACGTCCAGCGATTGCGCCCACAGGAAAGCTGCCAGCACGGAAAGCTGTAGCTGGTTTTCACTGTCCCTTGGAACTGCATTCGCTGGTAGACAGACATTCGCGTTCTGCAACAGCTTTCGTTCGTAAAGGGGCAACACTGTGTCTTTCTCTCTGGCAGAGCCCGGCTGCCAAATTCGAAACGTCCAGCGATTGCGCCCACAGGAAAGCTGCCAGCACGGAAAGCTGTAGCTGGTTTTCACTGTCCCTTGGAACTGCATTCGCTGGTAGACAGACATTCGCGTTCTGCAACAGCTTTCGTTCGTAAAGGGGCAACACTGTGTATTTCTCTCTCGCAGAGCCCGGCTGCCAAATTCGAAACGTCCAGCGATTGCGCCCACAGGAAAGCTGCCAGCACGGAAAGCTGTAGCTGGTTTTCACTGTCCCTTGGAACTGCATTCGCTGGTAGACAGACATTCGCGTTCTGCAACAGCTTTCGTTCGTAAAGGGGCAACACTGTGTCTTTCTCTCTGGCAGAGCCCGGCTGCCAAATTCGAAACGTCCAGCGATTGCGCCCACAGGAAAGCTGCCAGCACGGAAAGCTGTAGCTGGTTTTCACTGTCCCTTGGAACTGCATTCGCTGGTAGACAGACATTCGCGTTCTGCAACAGCTTTCGTTCGTAAAGGGGCAACATTGTGTATTTCTCTCTGGCAGAGCCCGGCTGCCAAATTCGAAACGTCCAGCGATTGCGCCCACAGGAAAGCTGCCAGCACGGAAAGCTCTAGCTGGTTTTCACTGTCCCTTGGAAATGCATTCGCTGGTAGACAGACATTCGCGTTCTGCAACAGCTTTCGTTCGTAAAGGGGCAACACTCTGTATTTCTCTCTGGCAGAGCCCGGCTGCCAAATTCGAAACGTCCAGCGATTGCGCCCACAGGAAAGCTGCCAGCACGGAAAGCTGTAGCTGGTTTTCACTGTCCCTTGGAACTGCATTCGCTGGTAGACAGACATTCGCGTTCTGCAACAGCTTTCGTTCGTAAAGGGGCAACACCGTGTATTTCTCTCTCGCAGAGCCCGGCTGCCAAATTCGAAACGTCCAGCGATTGCACCCACAGGAAAGCTGCCAGCACGGAAAGCTGTAGCTGGTTTTCACTGTCCCTTGGAACTGCATTCGCTGGTAGACAGACATTCGCGTTCTGCAACAGCTTTCGTTCGTAAAGGGGCAACACCGTGTATTTCTCTCTGGCAGAGCCCGGCTGCCAAATTCGAAACGTCCAGCAATTGCACCCACAGGAAAGCTGCCAGCACGGAAAGCTGTAGCTGGTTTTCACTGTCCCTTGGAACTGCATTCGCTGGTAGGCAGACATTCGCGTTCTGCAACAGCTTTCGTTCGTAAAGGGGCAACACTGTGTGTTTCTCTCTGGCAGAGCCCGGCTGCCAAATTCGAAACGTCCAGCGATTGCGCCCACAGGAAAGCTGCCAGCACGGAAAGCTGTAGCTGGTTTTCACTGTCCCTTGGAACTGCATTCGCTGCTACACAGACATTCGCGTTCTGCAACAGCTTTCGTTCGTAAAGGGGCAACACTGTGTCTTTCTCTCTGGCAGAGCCCGGCTGCCAAATTCGAAACGTCCAGCGATTGCGCCCACAGGAAAGCTGCCAGCACGGAAAGCTGTAGCTGGTTTTCACTGTCCCTTGGAACTGCATTCGCTGGTAGGCAGACATTCGCGTTCTGCAACAGCTTTCGTTCGTAAAGGGGCAACACTGTGTATTTCTCTCTCGCAGAGCCCGGCTGCCAAATTCGAAACGTCCAGCGATTGCGCCCACAGGAAAGCTGCCAGCACGGAAAGCTGTAGCTGGTTTTCACTGTCCCTTGGAACTGCATTCGCTGGTAGACAGACATTCGCGTTCTGCAACAGCTTTCGTTCGTAAAGGGGCAACACTGTGTCTTTCTCTCTGGCAGAGCCCGGCTGCCAAATTCGAAACGTCCAGCGATTGCGCCCACAGGAAAGCTGCCAGCACGGAAAGCTGTAGCTGGTTTTCACTGTCCCTTGGAACTGCATTCGCTGGTAGACAGACATTCGCGTTCTGCAACAGCTTTCGTTCGTAAAGGGGCAACACTGTGTCTTTCTCTCTGGCAGAGCCCGGCTGCCAAATTCGAAACGTCCAGCGATTGCGCCCACAGGAAAGCTGCCAGCACGGAAAGCTGTAGCTGGTTTTCACTGTCCCTTGGAACTGCATTCGCTGGTAGGCAGACATTCGCGTTCTGCAACAGCTTTCGTTCGTAAAGGGGCAACACTGTGTATTTCTCTCTGGCAGAGCCCGGCTGCCAAATTCGAAACGTCCAGCGATTGCGCCCACAGGAAAGCTGCCAGCACGGAAAGCTGTAGCTGGTTTTCACTGTCCCTTGGAACTGCATTCGCTGGTAGACAGACATTCGCGTTCTGCAACAGCTTTCGTTCGTAAAGGGGCAACACTGTGTCTTTCTCTCTGGCAGAGCCCGGCTGCCAAATTCGAAACGTCCAGCGATTGCGCCCACAGGAAAGCTGCCAGCACGGAAAGCTGTAGCTGGTTTTCACTGTCCCTTGGAACTGCATTCGCTGGTAGACAGACATTCGCGTTCTGCAACAGCTTTCGTTCGTAAAGGGGCAACACTGTGTCTTTCTCTCTGGCAGAGCCCGGCTGCCAAATTCGAAACGTCCAGCGATTGCGCCCACAGGAAAGCTGCCAGCACGGAAAGCTGTAGCTGGTTTTCACTGTCCCTTGGAACTGCATTCGCTGGTAGACAGACATTCGCGTTCTGCAACAGCTTTCGTTCGTAAAGGGGCAACACTGTGTCTTTCTCTCTGGCAGAGCCCGGCTGCCAAATTCGAAACGTCCAGCGATTGCGCCCACAGGAAAGCTGCCAGCACGGAAAGCTGTAGCTGGTTTTCACTGTCCCTTGGAACTGCATTCGCTGGTAGACAGACATTCGCGTTCTGCAACAGCTTTCGTTCGTAAAGGGGCAACACTGTGTCTTTCTCTCTGGCAGAGCCCGGCTGCCAAATTCGAAACGTCCAGCGATTGCGCCCACAGGAAAGCTGCCAGCACGGAAAGCTGTAGCTGGTTTTCACTGTCCCTTGGAACTGCATTCGCTGGTAGACAGACATTCGCGTTCTGCAACAGCTTTCGTTCGTAAAGGGGCAACACTGTGTCTTTCTCTCTGGCAGAGCCCGGCTGCCAAATTCGAAACGTCCAGCGATTGCGCCCACAGGAAAGCTGCCAGCACGGAAAGCTGTAGCTGGTTTTCACTGTCCCTTGGAACTGCATTCGCTGGTAGGCAGACATTCGCGTTCTGCAACAGCTTTCGTTCGTAAAGGGGCAACACTGTGTATTTCTCTCTCGCAGAGCCCGGCTGCCAAATTCGAAACGTCCAGCGATTGCGCCCACAGGAAAGCTGCCAGCACGGAAAGCTGTAGCTGGTTTTCACTGTCCCTTGGAACTGCATTCGCTGGTAGACAGACATTCGCGTTCTGCAACAGCTTTCGTTCGTAAAGGGGCAACACTGTGTCTTTCTCTCTGGCAGAGCCCGGCTGCCAAATTCGAAACGTCCAGCGATTGCGCCCACAGGAAAGCTGCCAGCACGGAAAGCTGTAGCTGGTTTTCACTGTCCCTTGGAACTGCATTCGCTGGTAGACAGACATTCGCGTTCTGCAACAGCTTTCGTTCGTAAAGGGGCAACACTGTGTCTTTCTCTCTGGCAGAGCCCGGCTGCCAAATTCGAAACGTCCAGCGATTGCGCCCACAGGAAAGCTGCCAGCACGGAAAGCTGTAGCTGGTTTTCACTGTCCCTTGGAACTGCATTCGCTGGTAGACAGACATTCGCGTTCTGCAACAGCTTTCGTTCGTAAAGGGGCAACACTGTGTCTTTCTCTCTGGCAGAGCCCGGCTGCCAAATTCGAAACGTCCAGCGATTGCGCCCACAGGAAAGCTGCCAGCACGGAAAGCTGTAGCTGGTTTTCACTGTCCCTTGGAACTGCATTCGCTGGTAGACAGACATTCGCGTTCTGCAACAGCTTTCGTTCGTAAAGGGGCAACACTGTGTCTTTCTCTCTGGCAGAGCCCGGCTGCCAAATTCGAAACGTCCAGCGATTGCGCCCACAGGAAAGCTGCCAGCACGGAAAGCTGTAGCTGGTTTTCACTGTCCCTTGGAACTGCATTCGCTGGTAGACAGACATTCGCGTTCTGCAACAGCTTTCGTTCGTAAAGGGGCAACACTGTGTATTTCTCTCTCGCAGAGCCCGGCTGCCAAATTCGAAACGTCCAGCGATTGCGCCCACAGGAAAGCTGCCAGCACGGAAAGCTGTAGCTGGTTTTCACTGTCCCTTGGAACTGCATTCGCTGGTAGACAGACATTCGCGTTCTGCAACAGCTTTCGTTCGTAAAGGGGCAACACTGTGTCTTTCTCTCTGGCAGAGCCCGGCTGCCAAATTCGAAACGTCCAGCGATTGCGCCCACAGGAAAGCTGCCAGCACGGAAAGCTGTAGCTGGTTTTCACTGTCCCTTGGAACTGCATTCGCTGGTAGACAGACATTCGCGTTCTGCAACAGCTTTCGTTCGTAAAGGGGCAACACTGTGTATTTCTCTCTGGCAGAGCCCGGCTGCCAAATTCGAAACGTCCAGCGATTGCGCCCACAGGAAAGCTGCCAGCACGGAAAGCTCTAGCTGGTTTTCACTGTCCCTTGGAAATGCATTCGCTGGTAGACAGACATTCGCGTTCTGCAACAGCTTTCGTTCGTAAAGGGGCAACACTGTGTCTTTCTCTCTGGCAGAGCCCGGCTGCCAAATTCGAAACGTCCAGCGATTGCGCCCACAGGAAAGCTGCCAGCACGGAAAGCTGTAGCTGGTTTTCACTGTCCCTTGGAACTGCATTCGCTGGTAGACAGACATTCGCGTTCTGCAACAGCTTTCGTTCGTAAAGGGGCAACACCGTGTATTTCTCTCTCGCAGAGCCCGGCTGCCAAATTCGAAACGTCCAGCGATTGCACCCACAGGAAAGCTGCCAGCACGGAAAGCTGTAGCTGGTTTTCACTGTCCCTTGGAACTGCATTCGCTGGTAGACAGACATTCGCGTTCTGCAACAGCTTTCGTTCGTAAAGGGGCAACACCGTGTATTTCTCTCTGGCAGAGCCCGGCTGCCAAATTCGAAACGTCCAGCAATTGCACCCACAGGAAAGCTGCCAGCACGGAAAGCTGTAGCTGGTTTTCACTGTCCCTTGGAACTGCATTCGCTGGTAGGCAGACATTCGCGTTCTGCAACAGCTTTCGTTCGTAAAGGGGCAACACTGTGTGTTTCTCTCTGGCAGAGCCCGGCTGCCAAATTCGAAACGTCCAGCGATTGCGCCCACAGGAAAGCTGCCAGCACGGAAAGCTGTAGCTGGTTTTCACTGTCCCTTGGAACTGCATTCGCTGCTACACAGACATTCGCGTTCTGCAACAGCTTTCGTTCGTAAAGGGGCAACACTGTGTCTTTCTCTCTGGCAGAGCCCGGCTGCCAAATTCGAAACGTCCAGCGATTGCGCCCACAGGAAAGCTGCCAGCACGGAAAGCTGTAGCTGGTTTTCACTGTCCCTTGGAACTGCATTCGCTGGTAGGCAGACATTCGCGTTCTGCAACAGCTTTCGTTCGTAAAGGGGCAACACTGTGTATTTCTCTCTCGCAGAGCCCGGCTGCCAAATTCGAAACGTCCAGCGATTGCGCCCACAGGAAAGCTGCCAGCACGGAAAGCTGTAGCTGGTTTTCACTGTCCCTTGGAACTGCATTCGCTGGTAGACAGACATTCGCGTTCTGCAACAGCTTTCGTTCGTAAAGGGGCAACACTGTGTCTTTCTCTCTGGCAGAGCCCGGCTGCCAAATTCGAAACGTCCAGCGATTGCGCCCACAGGAAAGCTGCCAGCACGGAAAGCTGTAGCTGGTTTTCACTGTCCCTTGGAACTGCATTCGCTGGTAGACAGACATTCGCGTTCTGCAACAGCTTTCGTTCGTAAAGGGGCAACACTGTGTCTTTCTCTCTGGCAGAGCCCGGCTGCCAAATTCGAAACGTCCAGCGATTGCGCCCACAGGAAAGCTGCCAGCACGGAAAGCTGTAGCTGGTTTTCACTGTCCCTTGGAACTGCATTCGCTGGTAGGCAGACATTCGCGTTCTGCAACAGCTTTCGTTCGTAAAGGGGCAACACTGTGTATTTCTCTCTGGCAGAGCCCGGCTGCCAAATTCGAAACGTCCAGCGATTGCGCCCACAGGAAAGCTGCCAGCACGGAAAGCTGTAGCTGGTTTTCACTGTCCCTTGGAACTGCATTCGCTGGTAGACAGACATTCGCGTTCTGCAACAGCTTTCGTTCGTAAAGGGGCAACACTGTGTCTTTCTCTCTGGCAGAGCCCGGCTGCCAAATTCGAAACGTCCAGCGATTGCGCCCACAGGAAAGCTGCCAGCACGGAAAGCTGTAGCTGGTTTTCACTGTCCCTTGGAACTGCATTCGCTGGTAGACAGACATTCGCGTTCTGCAACAGCTTTCGTTCGTAAAGGGGCAACACTGTGTCTTTCTCTCTGGCAGAGCCCGGCTGCCAAATTCGAAACGTCCAGCGATTGCGCCCACAGGAAAGCTGCCAGCACGGAAAGCTGTAGCTGGTTTTCACTGTCCCTTGGAACTGCATTCGCTGGTAGACAGACATTCGCGTTCTGCAACAGCTTTCGTTCGTAAAGGGGCAACACTGTGTCTTTCTCTCTGGCAGAGCCCGGCTGCCAAATTCGAAACGTCCAGCGATTGCGCCCACAGGAAAGCTGCCAGCACGGAAAGCTGTAGCTGGTTTTCACTGTCCCTTGGAACTGCATTCGCTGGTAGACAGACATTCGCGTTCTGCAACAGCTTTCGTTCGTAAAGGGGCAACACTGTGTCTTTCTCTCTCGCAGAGCCCGGCTGCCAAATTCGAAACGTCCAGCGATTGCGCCCACAGGAAAGCTGCCAGCACGGAAAGCTGTAGCTGGTTTTCACTGTCCCTTGGAACTGCATTCGCTGGTAGACAGACATTCGCGTTCTGCAACAGCTTTCGTGCGTAAAGGGGCAACACTGTGTCTTTCTCTCTGGCAGAGCCCGGCTGCCAAATTCGAAACGTCCAGCGATTGCGCCCACAGGAAAGCTGCCAGCACGGAAAGCTGTAGCTCGTTTTCACTGTCCCTTGGAACTGCATTCGCTGGTAGGCAGACATTCGCGTTCTGCAACAGCTTTCGTTCGTAAAGGGGCAACACTGTGTGTTTCTCTCTGGCAGAGCCCGGCTGCCAAATTCGAAACGTCCAGCGATTGCGCCCACAGGAAAGCTGCCAGCACGGAAAGCTGTAGCTGGTTTTCACTGTCCCTTGGAACTGCATTCGCTGGTAGACAGACATTCGCGTTCTGCAACAGCTTTCGTTCGTAAAGGGGCAACACCGTGTATTTCTCTCTCGCAGAGCCCGGCTGCCAAATTCGAAACGTCCAGCGATTGCGCCCACAGGAAAGCTGCCAGCACGGAAAGCTGTAGCTGGTTTTCACTGTCCCTTGGAACTGCATTCGCTGGTAGACAGACATTCGCGTTCTGCAACAGCTTTCGTTCGTAAAGGGGCAACACTGTGTCTTTCTCTCTGGCAGAGCCCGGCTGCCAAATTCGAAACGTCCAGCGATTGCGCCCACAGGAAAGCTGCCAGCACGGAAAGCTGTAGCTGGTTTTCACTGTCCCTTGGAACTGCATTCGCTGGTAGACAGACATTCGCGTTCTGCAACAGCTTTCGTTCGTAAAGGGGCAACACTGTGTCTTTCTCTCTGGCAGAGCCCGGCTGCCAAATTCGAAACGTCCAGCGATTGCGCCCACAGGAAAGCTGCCAGCACGGAAAGCTGTAGCTGGTTTTCACTGTCCCTTGGAACTGCATTCGCTGGTAGACAGACATTCGCGTTCTGCAACAGCTTTCGTTCGTAAAGGGGCAACACTGTGTCTTTCTCTCTGGCAGAGCCCGGCTGCCAAATTCGAAACGTCCAGCGATTGCGCCCACAGGAAAGCTGCCAGCACGGAAAGCTGTAGCTGGTTTTCACTGTCCCTTGGAACTGCATTCGCTGGTAGGCAGACATTCGCGTTCTGCAACAGCTTTCGTTCGTAAAGGGGCAACACTGTGTATTTCTCTCTGGCAGAGCCCGGCTGCCAAATTCGAAACGTCCAGCGATTGCGCCCACAGGAAAGCTGCCAGCACGGAAAGCTGTAGCTGGTTTTCACTGTCCCTTGGAACTGCATTCGCTGGTAGACAGACATTCGCGTTCTGCAACAGCTTTCGTTCGTAAAGGGGCAACACTGTGTCTTTCTCTCTGGCAGAGCCCGGCTGCCAAATTCGAAACGTCCAGCGATTGCGCCCACAGGAAAGCTGCCAGCACGGAAAGCTGTAGCTGGTTTTCACTGTCCCTTGGAACTGCATTCGCTGGTAGACAGACATTCGCGTTCTGCAACAGCTTTCGTTCGTAAAGGGGCAACACTGTGTCTTTCTCTCTGGCAGAGCCCGGCTGCCAAATTCGAAACGTCCAGCGATTGCGCCCACAGGAAAGCTGCCAGCACGGAAAGCTGTAGCTGGTTTTCACTGTCCCTTGGAACTGCATTCGCTGGTAGACAGACATTCGCGTTCTGCAACAGCTTTCGTTCGTAAAGGGGCAACACTGTGTCTTTCTCTCTGGCAGAGCCCGGCTGCCAAATTCGAAACGTCCAGCGATTGCGCCCACAGGAAAGCTGCCAGCACGGAAAGCTGTAGCTGGTTTTCACTGTCCCTTGGAACTGCATTCGCTGGTAGACAGACATTCGCGTTCTGCAACAGCTTTCGTTCGTAAAGGGGCAACACTG
Source organism: Mycteria americana (assembly GCF_035582795.1). NCBI lineage: Eukaryota > Metazoa > Chordata > Aves > Ciconiiformes > Ciconiidae > Mycteria > Mycteria americana. The sequence goes on along the minus strand of NW_027445632.1, from coordinate 808,073 downwards.
TGTCTTTCTCTCTGGCAGAGCCCGGCTGCCAAATTCGAAACGTCCAGCGATTGCGCCCACAGGAAAGCTGCCAGCACGGAAAGCTGTAGCTGGTTTTCACTGTCCCTTGGAACTGCATTCGCTGGTAGACAGACATTCGCGTTCTGCAACAGCTTTCGTTCGTAAAGGGGCAACACTGTGTCTTTCTCTCTGGCAGAGCCCGGCTGCCAAATTCGAAACGTCCAGCGATTGCGCCCACAGGAAAGCTGCCAGCACGGAAAGCTGTAGCTCGTTTTCACTGTCCCTTGGAACTGCATTCGCTGGTAGGCAGACATTCGCGTTCTGCAACAGCTTTCGTTCGTAAAGGGGCAACACTGTGTCTTTCTCTCTGGCAGAGCCCGGCTGCCAAATTCGAAACGTCCAGCGATTGCGCCCACAGGAAAGCTGCCAGCACGGAAAGCTGTAGCTGGTTTTCACTGTCCCTTGGAACTGCATTCGCTGGTAGACAGACATTCGCGTTCTGCAACAGCTTTCGTTCGTAAAGGGGCAACACCGTGTATTTCTCTCTCGCAGAGCCCGGCTGCCAAATTCGAAACGTCCAGCGATTGCGCCCACAGGAAAGCTGCCAGCACGGAAAGCTGTAGCTGGTTTTCACTGTCCCTTGGAACTGCATTCGCTGGTAGACAGACATTCGCGTTCTGCAACAGCTTTCGTTCGTAAAGGGGCAACACTGTGTCTTTCTCTCTGGCAGAGCCCGGCTGCCAAATTCGAAACGTCCAGCGATTGCGCCCACAGGAAAGCTGCCAGCACGGAAAGCTGTAGCTGGTTTTCACTGTCCCTTTGAACTGCATTCGATGGTAGACAGACATTCGCGTTCTGCAACAGCTTTCGTTCGTAAAGGGGCAACACTCTGTATTTCTCTCTGGCAGAGCCCGGCTGCCAAATTCGAAACGTCCAGCGATTGCGCCCACAGGAAAGCTGCCAGCACGGAAAGCTGTAGCTGGTTTTCACTGTCCCTTGGAACTGCATTCGCTGCTACACAGACATTCGCGTTCTGCAACAGCTTTCGTTCGTAAAGGGGCAACACTGTGTATTTCTGTCTCGCAGAGCCCGGCTGCCAAATTCGAAACGTCCAGCGATTGCGCCCACAGGAAAGCTGCCAGCACGGAAAGCTGTAGCTGGTTTTCACTGTCCCTTGGAACTGCATTCGCTGGTAGGCAGACATTCGCGTTCTGCAACAGCTTTCGTTCGTAAAGGGGCAACACTGTGTATTTCTCTCTGGCAGAGCCCGGCTGCCAAATTCGAAACGTCCAGCGATTGCGCCCACAGGAAAGCTGCCAGCACGGAAAGCTGTAGCTGGTTTTCACTGTCCCTTGGAACTGCATTCGCTGGTAGACAGACATTCGCGTTCTGCAACAGCTTTCGTTCGTAAAGGGGCAACACTGTGTCTTTCTCTCTGGCAGAGCCCGGCTGCCAAATTCGAAACGTCCAGCGATTGCGCCCACAGGAAAGCTGCCAGCACGGAAAGCTGTAGCTGGTTTTCACTGTCCCTTGGAACTGCATTCGCTGGTAGGCAGACATTCGCGTTCTGCAACAGCTTTCGTTCGTAAAGGGGCAACACTGTGTATTTCTCTCTCGCAGAGCCCGGCTGCCAAATTCGAAACGTCCAGCGATTGCGCCCACAGGAAAGCTGCCAGCACGGAAAGCTGTAGCTGGTTTTCACTGTCCCTTGGAACTGCATTCGCTGGTAGACAGACATTCGCGTTCTGCAACAGCTTTCGTTCGTAAAGGGGCAACACTGTGTCTTTCTCTCTGGCAGAGCCCGGCTGCCAAATTCGAAACGTCCAGCGATTGCGCCCACAGGAAAGCTGCCAGCACGGAAAGCTGTAGCTGGTTTTCACTGTCCCTTGGAACTGCATTCGCTGGTAGACAGACATTCGCGTTCTGCAACAGCTTTCGTTCGTAAAGGGGCAACACTGTGTCTTTCTCTCTGGCAGAGCCCGGCTGCCAAATTCGAAACGTCCAGCGATTGCGCCCACAGGAAAGCTGCCAGCACGGAAAGCTGTAGCTGGTTTTCACTGTCCCTTGGAACTGCATTCGCTGGTACACAGACATTCGCGTTCTGCAACAGCTTTCGTTCGTAAAGGGGCAACACTGTGTCTTTCTCTCTGGCAGAGCCCGGCTGCCAAATTCGAAACGTCCAGCGATTGCGCCCACAGGAAAGCTGCCAGCACGGAAAGCTGTAGCTGGTTTTCACTGTCCCTTGGAACTGCATTCGCTGGTAGACAGACATTCGCGTTCTGCAACAGCTTTCGTTCGTAAAGGGGCAACACTGTGTCTTTCTCTCTGGCAGAGCCCGGCTGCCAAATTCGAAACGTCCAGCGATTGCGCCCACAGGAAAGCTGCCAGCACGGAAAGCTGTAGCTGGTTTTCACTGTCCCTTGGAACTGCATTCGCTGGTAGACAGACATTCGCGTTCTGCAACAGCTTTCGTTCGTAAAGGGGCAACACTGTGTATTTCTCTCTCGCAGAGCCCGGCTGCCAAATTGGAAACGTCCAGCGATTGCGCCCACAGGAAAGCTGCCAGCACGGAAAGCTGTAGCTGGTTTTCACTGTCCCTTGGAACTGCATTCGCTGGTAGACAGACATTCGCGTTCTGCAACAGCTTTCGTTCGTAAAGGGGCAACACTGTGTCTTTCTCTCTGGCAGAGCCCGGCTGCCAAATTCGAAACGTCCAGCGATTGCGCCCACAGGAAAGCTGCCAGCACGGAAAGCTGTAGCTGGTTTTCACTGTCCCTTGGAACTGCATTCGCTGGTAGACAGACATTCGCGTTCTGCAACAGCTTTCGTTCGTAAAGGGGCAACACTGTGTATTTCTCTCTGGCAGAGCCCGGCTGCCAAATTCGAAACGTCCAGCGATTGCGCCCACAGGAAAGCTGCCAGCACGGAAAGCTCTAGCTGGTTTTCACTGTCCCTTGGACATGCATTCGCTGGTAGACAGACATTCGCGTTCTGCAACAGCTTTCGTTCGTAAAGGGGCAACACTCTGTATTTCTCTCTGGCAGAGCCCGGCTGCCAAATTCGAAACGTCCAGCGATTGCGCCCACAGGAAAGCTGCCAGCACGGAAAGCTGTAGCTGGTTTTCACTGTCCCTTGGAACTGCATTCGCTGGTAGACAGACATTCGCGTTCTGCAACAGCTTTCGTTCGTAAAGGGGCAACACCGTGTATTTCTCTCTCGCAGAGCCCGGCTGCCAAATTCGAAACGTCCAGCGATTGCACCCACAGGAAAGCTGCCAGCACGGAAAGCTGTAGCTGGTTTTCACTGTCCCTTGGAACTGCATTCGATGGTAGGCAGACATTCGCGTTCTGCAACAGCTTTCGTTCGTAAAGGGGCAACACTGTGTCTTTCTCTCTGGCAGAGCCCGGCTGCCAAATTCGAAACGTCCAGCGATTGCGCCCACAGGAAAGCTGCCAGCACGGAAAGCTGTAGCTGGTTTTCACTGTCCCTTGGAACTGCATTCGCTGCTACACAGACATTCGCGTTCTGCAACAGCTTTCGTTCGTAAAGGGGCAACACTGTGTCTTTCTCTCTGGCAGAGCCCGGCTGCCAAATTCGAAACGTCCAGCGATTGCGCCCACAGGAAAGCTGCCAGCACGGAAAGCTGTAGCTGGTTTTCACTGTCCCTTGGAACTGCATTCGCTGGTAGACAGACATTCGCGTTCTGCAACAGCTTTCGTTCGTAAAGGGGCAACACTGTGTATTTCTCTCTGGCAGAGCCCGGCTGCCAAATTCGAAACGTCCAGCGATTGCGCCCACAGGAAAGCTGCCAGCACGGAAAGCTGTAGCTGGTTTTCACTGTCCCTTGGAACTGCATTCGCTGCTACACAGACATTCGCGTTCTGCAACAGCTTTCGTTCGTAAAGGGGCAACACTGTGTATTTCTCTCTGGCAGAGCCCGGCTGCCAAATTCGAAACGTCCAGCGATTGCGCCCACAGGAAAGCTGCCAGCACGGAAAGCTGTAGCTGGTTTTCACTGTCCCTTGGAACTGCATTCGCTGGTAGACAGACATTCGCGTTCTGCAACAGCTTTCGTTCGTAAAGGGGCAACACTGTGTCTTTCTCTCTGGCAGAGCCCGGCTGCCAAATTCGAAACGTCCAGCGATTGCGCCCACAGGAAAGCTGCCAGCACGGAAAGCTGTAGCTGGTTTTCACTGTCCCTTGGAACTGCATTCGCTGCTACACAGACATTCGCGTTCTGCAACAGCTTTCGTTCGTAAAGGGGCAACACTGTGTATTTCTCTCTGGCAGAGCCCGGCTGCCAAATTCGAAACGTCCAGCGATTGCGCCCACAGGAAAGCTGCCAGCACGGAAAGCTGTAGCTGGTTTTCACTGTCCCTTGGAACTGCATTCGCTGGTAGACAGACATTCGCGTTCTGCAACAGCTTTCGTGCGTAAAGGGGCAACACTGTGTCTTTCTCTCTGGCAGAGCCCGGCTGCCAAATTCGAAACGTCCAGCGATTGCGCCCACAGGAAAGCTGCCAGCACGGAAAGCTGTAGCTGGTTTTCACTGTCCCTTGGAACTGCATTCGCTGGTAGACAGACATTCGCGTTCTGCAACAGCTTTCGTTCGTAAAGGGGCAACACCGTGTATTTCTCTCTCGCAGAGCCCGGCTGCCAAATTCGAAACGTCCAGCGATTGCGCCCACAGGAAAGCTGCCAGCACGGAAAGCTGTAGCTGGTTTTCACTGTCCCTTGGAACTGCATTCGCTGGTAGACAGACATTCGCGTTCTGCAACAGCTTTCGTGCGTAAAGGGGCAACACTGTGTATTTCTCTCTGGCAGAGCCCGGCTGCCAAATTCGAAACGTCCAGCGATTGCGCCCACAGGAAAGCTGCCAGCACGGAAAGCTGTAGCTGGTTTTCACTGTCCCTTGGAACTGCATTCGCTGCTACACAGACATTCGCGTTCTGCAACAGCTTTCGTTCGTAAAGGGGCAACACTGTGTATTTCTCTCTCGCAGAGCCCGGCTGCCAAATTCGAAACGTCCAGCGATTGCGCCCACAGGAAAGCTGCCAGCACGGAAAGCTGTAGCTGGTTTTCACTGTCCCTTGGAACTGCATTCGCTGGTAGACAGACATTCGCGTTCTGCAACAGCTTTCGTTCGTAAAGGGGCAACACTGTGTCTTTCTCTCTGGCAGAGCCCGGCTGCCAAATTCGAAACGTCCAGCGATTGCGCCCACAGGAAAGCTGCCAGCACGGAAAGCTGTAGCTGGTTTTCACTGTCCCTTGGAACTGCATTCGCTGGTAGACAGACATTCGCGTTCTGCAACAGCTTTCGTGCGTAAAGGGGCAACACTGTGTCTTTCTCTCTGGCAGAGCCCGGCTGCCAAATTCGAAACGTCCAGCGATTGCGCCCACAGGAAAGCTGCCAGCACGGAAAGCTGTAGCTGGTTTTCACTGTCCCTTGGAACTGCATTCGCTGGTAGGCAGACATTCGCGTTCTGCAACAGCTTTCGTGCGTAAAGGGGCAACACTGTGTATTTCTCTCTGGCAGAGCCCGGCTGCCAAATTCGAAACGTCCAGCGATTGCGCCCACAGGAAAGCTGCCAGCACGGAAAGCTGTAGCTGGTTTTCACTGTCCCTTGGAACTGCATTCGCTGCTACACAGACATTCGCGTTCTGCAACAGCTTTCGTTCGTAAAGGGGCAACACCTTGTATTTCTCTCTCGCAGAGCCCGGCTGCCAAATTCGAAACGTCCAGCGATTGCGCCCACAGGAAAGCTGCCAGCACGGAAAGCTGTAGCTGGTTTTCACTGTCCCTTGGAACTGCATTCGCTGGTAGACAGACATTCGCGTTCTGCAACAGCTTTCGTTCGTAAAGGGGCAACACTGTGTCTTTCTCTCTGGCAGAGCCCGGCTGCCAAATTCGAAACGTCCAGCGATTGCGCCCACAGGAAAGCTGCCAGCACGGAAAGCTGTAGCTGGTTTTCACTGTCCCTTGGAACTGCATTCGCTGGTAGACAGACATTCGCGTTCTGCAACAGCTTTCGTTCGTAAAGGGGCAACACTGTGTATTTCTCTCTCGCAGAGCCCGGCTGCCAAATTCGAAACGTCCAGCGATTGCGCCCACAGGAAAGCTGCCAGCACGGAAAGCTGTAGCTGGTTTTCACTGTCCCTTGGAACTGCATTCGCTGGTAGACAGACATTCGCGTTCTGCAACAGCTTTCGTTCGTAAAGGGGCAACACCGTGTATTTCTCTCTCGCAGAGCCCGGCTGCCAAATTCGAAACGTCCAGCGATTGCACCCACAGGAAAGCTGCCAGCACGGAAAGCTGTAGCTGGTTTTCACTGTCCCTTGGAACTGCATTCGCTGGTAGGCAGACATTCGCGTTCTGCAACAGCTTTCGTTCGTAAAGGGGCAACACTGTGTCTTTCTCTCTGGCAGAGCCCGGCTGCCAAATTCGAAACGTCCAGCGATTGCGCCCACAGGAAAGCTGCCAGCACGGAAAGCTGTAGCTGGTTTTCACTGTCCCTTGGAACTGCATTCGATGGTAGACAGACATTCGCGTTCTGCAACAGCTTTCGTGCGTAAAGGAGCAACACTGTGTCTTTCTCTCTGGCAGAGCCCGGCTGCCAAATTCGAAACGTCCAGCGATTGCGCCCACAGGAAAGCTGCCAGCACGGAAAGCTGTAGCTGGTTTTCACTGTCCCTTGGAACTGCATTCGCTGGTAGGCAGACATTCGCGTTCTGCAACAGCTTTCGTGCGTAAAGGGGCAACACTGTGTCTTTCTCTCTGGCAGAGCCCGGCTGCCAAATTCGAAACGTCCAGCGATTGCGCCCACAGGAAAGCTGCCAGCACGGAAAGCTGTAGCTGGTTTTCACTGTCCCTTGGAACTGCATTCGCTGGTAGACAGACATTCGCGTTCTGCAACAGCTTTCGTTCGTAAAGGGGCAACACTCTGTATTTCTCTCTCGCAGAGCCCGGCTGCCAAATTCGAAACGTCCAGCGATTGCGCCCACAGGAAAGCTGCCAGCACGGAAAGCTGTAGCTGGTTTTCACTGTCCCTTGGAACTGCATTCGCTGGTAGACAGACATTCGCGTTCTGCAACAGCTTTCGTGCGTAAAGGGGCAACACTGTGTCTTTCTCTCTCGCAGAGCCCGGCTGCCAAATTCGAAACGTCCAGCGATTGCGCCCACAGGAAAGCTGCCAGCACGGAAAGCTGTAGCTGGTTTTCACTGTCCCTTGGAACTGCATTCGCTGCTACACAGACATTCGCGTTCTGCAACAGCTTTCGTGCGTAAAGGGGCAACACTGTGTATTTCTCTCTGGCAGAGCCCGGCTGCCAAATTCGAAACGTCCAGCGATTGCGCCCACAGGAAAGCTGCCAGCACGGAAAGCTGTAGCTGGTTTTCACTGTCCCTTGGAACTGCATTCGCTGGTAGACAGACATTCGCGTTCTGCAACAGCTTTCGTTCGTAAAGGGGCAACACCGTGTATTTCTCTCTCGCAGAGCCCGGCTGCCAAATTCGAAACGTCCAGCGATTGCGCCCACAGGAAAGCTGCCAGCACGGAAAGCTGTAGCTGGTTTTCACTTTCCCTTGGAACTGCATTCGCTGGTAGGCAGACATTCGCGTTCTGCAACAGCTTTCGTTCGTAAAGGGGCAACACTGTGTATTTCTCTCTCGCAGAGCCCGGCTGCCAAATTCGAAACGTCCAGCGATTGCGCCCACAGGAAAGCTGCCAGCACGGAAAGCTGTAGCTGGTTTTCACTGTCCCTTGGAACTGCATTCGCTGGTAGACAGACATTCGCGTTCTGCAACAGCTTTCGTTCGTAAAGGGGCAACACTGTGTATTTCTCTCTCGCAGAGCCCGGCTGCCAAATTCGAAACGTCCAGCGATTGCGCCCACAGGAAAGCTGCCAGCACGGAAAGCTGTAGCTGGTTTTCACTGTCCCTTGGAACTGCATTCGCTGGTAGACAGACATTCGCGTTCTGCAACAGCTTTCGTTCGTAAAGGGGCAACACTGTGTCTTTCTCTCTCGCAGAGCCCGGCTGCCAAATTCGAAACGTCCAGCGATTGCGCCCACAGGAAAGCTGCCAGCACGGAAAGCTGTAGCTGGTTTTCACTGTCCCTTGGAAATGCATTCGCTGGTAGACAGACATTCGCGTTCTGCAACAGCTTTCGTGCGTAAAGGGGCAACACTGTGTCTTTCTCTCTGGCAGAGCCCGGCTGCCAAATTCGAAACGTCCAGCGATTGCGCCCACAGGAAAGCTGCCAGCACGGAAAGCTGTAGCTGGTTTTCACTGTCCCTTGGAACTGCATTCGCTGGTAGGCAGACATTCGCGTTCTGCAACAGCTTTCGTTCGTAAAGGGGCAACACTGTGTCTTTCTCTCTGGCAGAGCCCGGCTGCCAAATTCGAAACGTCCAGCGATTGCGCCCACAGGAAAGCTGCCAGCACGGAAAGCTGTAGCTGGTTTTCACTGTCCCTTGGAACTGCATTCGCTGGTAGGCAGACATTCGCGTTCTGCAACAGCTTTCGTTCGTAAAGGGGCAACACTGTGTATTTCTCTCTGGCAGAGCCCGGCTGCCAAATTCGAAACGTCCAGCGATTGCGCCCACAGGAAAGCTGCCAGCACGGAAAGCTGTAGCTGGTTTTCACTGTCCCTTGGAACTGCATTCGCTGGTAGACAGACATTCGCGTTCTGCAACAGCTTTCGTTCGTAAAGGGGCAACACTGTGTCTTTCTCTCTGCCAGAGCCCGGCTGCCAAATTCGAAACGTCCAGCGATTGCGCCCACAGGAAAGCTGCCAGCACGGAAAGCTGTAGCTGGTTTTCACTGTCCCTTGGAACTGCATTCGCTGGTAGACAGACATTCGCGTTCTGCAACAGCTTTCGTTCGTAAAGGGGCAACACCGTGTATTTCTCTCTCGCAGAGCCCGGCTGCCAAATTCGAAACGTCCAGCGATTGCACCCACAGGAAAGCTGCCAGCACGGAAAGCTGTAGCTGGTTTTCACTGTCCCTTGGAACTGCATTCGCTGGTAGGCAGACATTCGCGTTCTGCAACAGCTTTCGTTCGTAAAGGGGCAACACTGTGTCTTTCTCTCTGGCAGAGCCCGGCTGCCAAATTCGAAACGTCCAGCGATTGCGCTCACAGGAAAGCTGCCAGCACGGAAAGCTGTAGCTGGTTTTCACTGTCCCTTGGAACTGCATTCGCTGCTACACAGACATTCGCGTTCTGCAACAGCTTTCGTGCGTAAAGGGGCAACACTGTGTCTTTCTCTCTGGCAGAGCCCGGCTGCCAAATTCGAAACGTCCAGCGATTGCGCCCACAGGAAAGCTGCCAGCACGGAAAGCTGTAGCTGGTTTTCACTGTCCCTTGGAACTGCATTCGCTGGTAGGCAGACATTCGCGTTCTGCAACAGCTTTCGTGCGTAAAGGGGCAACACTGTGTCTTTCTCTCTGGCAGAGCCCGGCTGCCAAATTCGAAACGTCCAGCGATTGCGCCCACAGGAAAGCTGCCAGCACGGAAAGCTGTAGCTGGTTTTCACTGTCCCTTGGAACTGCATTCGCTGGTAGACAGACATTCGCGTTCTGCAACAGCTTTCGTTCGTAAAGGGGCAACACTCTGTATTTCTCTCTCGCAGAGCCCGGCTGCCAAATTCGAAACGTCCAGCGATTGCGCCCACAGGAAAGCTGCCAGCACGGAAAGCTGTAGCTGGTTTTCACTGTCCCTTGGAACTGCATTCGCTGGTAGACAGACATTCGCGTTCTGCAACAGCTTTCGTGCGTAAAGCGGCAACACTCTGTCTTTCTCTCTCGCAGAGCCCGGCTGCCAAATTCGAAACGTCCAGCGATTGCGCCCACAGGAAAGCTGCCAGCACGGAAAGCTGTAGCTGGTTTTCACTGTCCCTTGGAACTGCATTCGCTGCTACACAGACATTCGCGTTCTGCAACAGCTTTCGTGCGTAAAGGGGCAACACTGTGTATTTCTCTCTGGCAGAGCCCGGCTGCCAAATTCGAAACGTCCAGCGATTGCGCCCACAGGAAAGCTGCCAGCACGGAAAGCTGTAGCTGGTTTTCACTGTCCCTTGGAACTGCATTCGCTGGTAGACAGACATTCGCGTTCTGCAACAGCTTTCGTTCGTAAAGGGGCAACACCGTGTATTTCTCTCTCGCAGAGCCCGGCTGCCAAATTCGAAACGTCCAGCGATTGCGCCCACAGGAAAGCTGCCAGCACGGAAAGCTGTAGCTGGTTTTCACTTTCCCTTGGAACTGCATTCGATGGTAGACAGACATTCGCGTTCTGCAACAGCTTTCGTTCGTAAAGGGGCAACACTGTGTATTTCTCTCTGGCAGAGCCCGGCTGCCAAATTCGAAACGTCCAGCGATTGCGCCCACAGGAAAGCTGCCAGCACGGAAAGCTGTAGCTGGTTTTCACTGTCCCTTGGAACTGCATTCGCTGGTAGGCAGACATTCGCGTTCTGCAACAGCTTTCGTGCGTAAAGGGGCAACACTGTGTATTTCTCTCTCGCAGAGCCCGGCTGCCAAATTCGAAACGTCCAGCGATTGCGCCCACAGGAAAGCTGCCAGCACGGAAAGCTGTAGCTGGTTTTCACTGTCCCTTGGAACTGCATTCGCTGGTAGACAGACATTCGCGTTCTGCAACAGCTTTCGTTCGTAAAGGGGCAACACTGTGTCTTTCTCTCTCGCAGAGCCCGGCTGCCAAATTCGAAACGTCCAGCGATTGCGCCCACAGGAAAGCTGCCAGCACGGAAAGCTGTAGCTGGTTTTCACTGTCCCTTGGAAATGCATTCGCTGGTAGACAGACATTCGCGTTCTGCAACAGCTTTCGTGCGTAAAGGGGCAACACTGTGTCTTTCTCTCTGGCAGAGCCCGGCTGCCAAATTCGAAACGTCCAGCGATTGCGCCCACAGGAAAGCTGCCAGCACGGAAAGCTGTAGCTGGTTTTCACTGTCCCTTGGAACTGCATTCGCTGGTAGGCAGACATTCGCGTTCTGCAACAGCTTTCGTTCGTAAAGGGGCAACACTGTGTCTTTCTCTCTGGCAGAGCCCGGCTGCCAAATTCGAAACGTCCAGCGATTGCGCCCACAGGAAAGCTGCCAGCACGGAAAGCTGTAGCTGGTTTTCACTGTCCCTTGGAACTGCATTCGCTGGTAGGCAGACATTCGCGTTCTGCAACAGCTTTCGTTCGTAAAGGGGCAACACTGTGTATTTCTCTCTGGCAGAGCCCGGCTGCCAAATTCGAAACGTCCAGCGATTGCGCCCACAGGAAAGCTGCCAGCACGGAAAGCTGTAGCTGGTTTTCACTGTCCCTTGGAACTGCATTCGCTGGTAGACAGACATTCGCGTTCTGCAACAGCTTTCGTTCGTAAAGGGGCAACACTGTGTATTTCTCTCTCGCAGAGCCCGGCTGCCAAATTCGAAACGTCCAGCGATTGCGCCCACAGGAAAGCTGCCAGCACGGAAAGCTGTAGCTGGTTTTCACTGTCCCTTGGAACTGCATTCGCTGGTAGACAGACATTCGCGTTCTGCAACAGCTTTCGTTCGTAAAGGGGCAACACTGTGTATTTCTCTCTCGCAGAGCCCGGCTGCCAAATTCGAAACGTCCAGCGATTGCGCCCACAGGAAAGCTGCCAGCACGGAAAGCTGTAGCTGGTTTTCACTGTCCCTTGGAACTGCATTCGATGGTAGACAGACATTCGCGTTCTGCAACAGCTTTCGTGCGTAAAGGGGCAACACTGTGTCTTTCTCTCTGGCAGAGCCCGGCTGCCAAATTCGAAACGTCCAGCGATTGCGCCCACAGGAAAGCTGCCAGCACGGAAAGCTGTAGCTGGTTTTCACTGTCCCTTGGAACTGCATTCGCTGGTAGACAGACATTCGCGTTCTGCAACAGCTTTCGTTCGTAAAGGGGCAACACTGTGTCTTTCTCTCTGGCAGAGCCCGGCTGCCAAATTCGAAACGTCCAGCGATTGCGCCCACAGGAAAGCTGCCAGCACGGAAAGCTGTAGCTGGTTTTCACTGTCCCTTGGAACTGCATTCGCTGGTAGACAGACATTCGCGTTCTGCAACAGCTTTCGTTCGTAAAGGGGCAACACTGTGTATTTCTCTCTGGCAGAGCCCGGCTGCCAAATTCGAAACGTCCAGCGATTGCGCCCACAGGAAAGCTGCCAGCACGGAAAGCTGTAGCTGGTTTTCACTGTCCCTTGGAACTGCATTCGCTGGTAGGCAGACATTCGCGTTCTGCAACAGCTTTCGTTCGTAAAGGGGCAACACTGTGTATTTCTCTCTCGCAGAGCCCGGCTGCCAAATTCGAAACGTCCAGCGATTGCGCCCACAGGAAAGCTGCCAGCACGGAAAGCTGTAGCTGGTTTTCACTGTCCCTTGGAACTGCATTCGCTGGTAGACAGACATTCGCGTTCTGCAACAGCTTTCGTGCGTAAAGGGGCAACACCGTGTATTTCTCTCTGGCAGAGCCCGGCTGCCAAATTCGAAACGTCCAGCAATTGCACCCACAGGAAAGCTGCCAGCACGGAAAGCTGTAGCTGGTTTTCACTGTCCCTTGGAACTGCATTCGCTGGTAGGCAGACATTCGCGTTCTGCAACAGCTTTCGTTCGTAAAGGGGCAACACTGTGTGTTTCTCTCTGGCAGAGCCCGGCTGCCAAATTCGAAACGTCCAGCGATTGCGCCCACAGGAAAGCTGCCAGCACGGAAAGCTGTAGCTGGTTTTCACTGTCCCTTGGAACTGCATTCGCTGCTACACAGACATTCGCGTTCTGCAACAGCTTTCGTTCGTAAAGGGGCAACACTGTGTCTTTCTCTCTGGCAGAGCCCGGCTGCCAAATTCGAAACGTCCAGCGATTGCGCCCACAGGAAAGCTGCCAGCACGGAAAGCTGTAGCTGGTTTTCACTGTCCCTTGGAACTGCATTCGCTGCTACACAGACATTCGCGTTCTGCAACATCTTTCGTTCGTAAAGGGGCAACACTGTGTATTTCTCTCTGGCAGAGCCCGGCTGCCAAATTCGAAACGTCCAGCGATTGCGCCCACAGGAAAGCTGCCAGCACGGAAAGCTGTAGCTCGTTTTCACTGTCCCTTGGAACTGCATTCGCTGGTAGGCAGACATTCGCGTTCTGCAACAGCTTTCGTTCGTAAAGGGGCAACACTGTGTCTTTCTCTCTGGCAGAGCCCGGCTGCCAAATTCGAAACGTCCAGCGATTGCGCCCACAGGAAAGCTGCCAGCACGGAAAGCTGTAGCTGGTTTTCACTGTCCCTTGGAACTGCATTCGCTGGTAGACAGACATTCGCGTTCTGCAACAGCTTTCGTTCGTAAAGGGGCAACACTCTGTATTTCTCTCTGGCAGAGCCCGGCTGCCAAATTCGAAACGTCCAGCGATTGCGCCCACAGGAAAGCTGCCAGCACGGAAAGCTGTAGCTGGTTTTCACTGTCCCTCGGAACTGCATTCGCTGCTACACAGACATTCGCGTTCTGCAACAGCTTTCGTTCGTAAAGGGGCAACACTGTGTATTTCTCTCTGGCAGAGCCCGGCTGCCAAATTCGAAACGTCCAGCGATTGCGCCCACAGGAAAGCTGCCAGCACGGAAAGCTGTAGCTGGTTTTCACTGTCCCTTGGAACTGCATTCGCTGGTAGACAGACATTCGCGTTCTGCAACAGCTTTCGTTCGTAAAGGGGCAACACTGTGTATTTCTCTCTCGCAGAGCCCGGCTGCCAAATTCGAAACGTCCAGCGATTGCGCCCACAGGAAAGCTGCCAGCACGGAAAGCTGTAGCTGGTTTTCACTGTCCCTTGGAACTGCATTCGCTGGTAGACAGACATTCGCGTTCTGCAACAGCTTTCGTTCGTAAAGGGGCAACACCGTGTATTTCTCTCTCGCAGAGCCCGGCTGCCAAATTCGAAACGTCCAGCGATTGCACCCACAGGAAAGCTGCCAGCACGGAAAGCTGTAGCTGGTTTTCACTGTCCCTTGGAACTGCATTCGCTGGTAGGCAGACATTCGCGTTCTGCAACAGCTTTCGTTCGTAAAGGGGCAACACTGTGTCTTTCTCTCTGGCAGAGCCCGGCTGCCAAATTCGAAACGTCCAGCGATTGCGCTCACAGGAAAGCTGCCAGCACGGAAAGCTGTAGCTGGTTTTCACTGTCCCTTGGAACTGCATTCGCTGCTACACAGACATTCGCGTTCTGCAACAGCTTTCGTGCGTAAAGGGGCAACACTGTGTCTTTCTCTCTGGCAGAGCCCGGCTGCCAAATTCGAAACGTCCAGCGATTGCGCCCACAGGAAAGCTGCCAGCACGGAAAGCTGTAGCTGGTTTTCACTGTCCCTTGGAACTGCATTCGCTGGTAGGCAGACATTCGCGTTCTGCAACAGCTTTCGTGCGTAAAGGGGCAACACTGTGTCTTTCTCTCTGGCAGAGCCCGGCTGCCAAATTCGAAACGTCCAGCGATTGCGCCCACAGGAAAGCTGCCAGCACGGAAAGCTGTAGCTGGTTTTCACTGTCCCTTGGAACTGCATTCGCTGGTAGGCAGACATTCGCGTTCTGCAACAGCTTTCGTGCGTAAAGGGGCAACACTGTGTATTTCTCTCTCGCAGAGCCCGGCTGCCAAATTCGAAACGTCCAGCGATTGCGCCCACAGGAAAGCTGCCAGCACGGAAAGCTGTAGCTGGTTTTCACTGTCCCTTGGAACTGCATTCGCTGGTAGGCAGACATTCGCGTTCTGCAACAGATTTCGTTCGTAAAGGGGCAACACTGTGTCTTTCTCTCTGGCAGAGCCCGGCTGCCAAATTCGAAACGTCCAGCGATTGCGCCCACAGGAAAGCTGCCAGCACGGAAAGCTGTAGCTGGTTTTCACTGTCCCTTGGAACTGCATTCGCTGGTAGGCAGACATTCGCGTTCTGCAACAGCTTTCGTGCGTAAAGGGGCAACACTGTGTATTTCTCTCTGGCAGAGCCCGGCTGCCAAATTCGAAACGTCCAGCGATTGCGCCCACAGGAAAGCTGCCAGCACGGAAAGCTGTAGCTGGTTTTCACTGTCCCTTGGAACTGCATTCGCTGGTAGACAGACATTCGCGTTCTGCAACAGCTTTCGTGCGTAAAGGGGCAACACTCTGTATTTCTCTCTGGCAGAGCCCGGCTGCCAAATTCGAAACGTCCAGCGATTGCGCCCACAGGAAAGCTGCCAGCACGGAAAGCTGTAGCTGGTTTTCACTGTCCCTTGGAACTGCATTCGCTGGTAGACAGACATTCGCGTTCTGCAACAGCTTTCGTTCGTAAAGGGGCAACACTGTGTCTTTCTCTCTCGCAGAGCCCGGCTGCCAAATTCGAAACGTCCAGCGATTGCGCCCACAGGAAAGCTGCCAGCACGGAAAGCTGTAGCTGGTTTTCACTGTCCCTTGGAACTGCATTCGCTGCTACACAGACATTCGCGTTCTGCAACAGCTTTCGTTCGTAAAGGGGCAACACTGTGTCTTTCTCTCTGGCAGAGCCCGGCTGCCAAATTCGAAACGTCCAGCGATTGCGCCCACAGGAAAGCTGCCAGCACGGAAAGCTGTAGCTGGTTTTCACTGTCCCTTGGAACTGCATTCGCTGGTAGGCAGACATTCGCGTTCTGCAACAGCTTTCGTTCGTAAAGGGGCAACACTGTGTCTTTCTCTCTGGCAGAGCCCGGCTGCCAAATTCGAAACGTCCAGCGATTGCGCCCACAGGAAAGCTGCCAGCACGGAAAGCTGTAGCTGGTTTTCACTGTCCCTTGGAACTGCATTCGCTGGTAGACAGACATTCGCGTTCTGCAACAGCTTTCGTTCGTAAAGGGGCAACACTGTGTATTTCTCTCTCGCAGAGCCCGGCTGCCAAATTCGAAACGTCCAGCGATTGCGCCCACAGGAAAGCTGCCAGCACGGAAAGCTGTAGCTGGTTTTCACTGTCCCTTGGAACTGCATTCGCTGCTACACAGACATTCGCGTTCTGCAACAGCTTTCGTTCGTAAAGGGGCAACACTGTGTATTTCTCTCTGGCAGAGCCCGGCTGCCAAATTCGAAACGTCCAGCGATTGCGCCCACAGGAAAGCTGCCAGCACGGAAAGCTGTAGCTGGTTTTCACTGTCCCTTGGAACTGCATTCGCTGGTAGGCAGACATTCGCGTTCTGCAACAGCTTTCGTTCGTAAAGGGGCAACACTCTGTATTTCTCTCTGGCAGAGCCCGGCTGCCAAATTCGAAACGTCCAGCGATTGCGCCCACAGGAAAGCTGCCAGCACGGAAAGCTGTAGCTGGTTTTCACTGTCCCTTGGAACTGCATTCGCTGGTAGACAGACATTCGCGTTCTGCAACAGCTTTCGTTCGTAAAGGGGCAACACTGTGTATTTCTCTCTGGCAGAGCCCGGCTGCCAAATTCGAAACGTCCAGCGATTGCGCCCACAGGAAAGCTGCCAGCACGGAAAGCTGTAGCTGGTTTTCACTGTCCCTTGGAACTGCATTCGCTGGTAGGCAGACATTCGCGTTCTGCAACAGCTTTCGTTCGTAAAGGGGCAACACTGTGTCTTTCTCTCTGGCAGAGCCCGGCTGCCAAATTCGAAACGTCCAGCGATTGCGCCCACAGGAAAGCTGCCAGCACGGAAAGCTGTAGCTGGTTTTCACTGTCCCTTGGAAATGCATTCGCTGGTAGACAGACATTCGCGTTCTGCAACAGCTTTCGTGCGTAAAGGGGCAACACTGTGTCTTTCTCTCTGGCAGAGCCCGGCTGCCAAATTCGAAACGTCCAGCGATTGCGCCCACAGGAAAGCTGCCAGCACGGAAAGCTGTAGCTGGTTTTCACTGTCCCTTGGAACTGCATTCGCTGCTACACAGACATTCGCGTTCTGCAACAGCTTTCGTGCGTAAAGGGGCAACACTGTGTATTTCTCTCTGGCAGAGCCCGGCTGCCAAATTCGAAACGTCCAGCGATTGCGCCCACAGGAAAGCTGCCAGCACGGAAAGCTGTAGCTGGTTTTCACTTTCCCTTGGAACTGCATTCGCTGGTAGGCAGACATTCGCGTTCTGCAACAGCTTTCGTTCGTAAAGGGGCAACACTGTGTATTTCTCTCTCGCAGAGCCCGGCTGCCAAATTCGAAACGTCCAGCGATTGCGCCCACAGGAAAGCTGCCAGCACGGAAAGCTGTAGCTGGTTTTCACTGTCCCTTGGAACTGCATTCGCTGGTAGACAGACATTCGCGTTCTGCAACAGCTTTCGTGCGTAAAGGGGCAACACTGTGTCTTTCTCTCTGGCAGAGCCCGGCTGCCAAATTCGAAACGTCCAGCGATTGCGCCCACAGGAAAGCTGCCAGCACGGAAAGCTGTAGCTGGTTTTCACTGTCCCTTGGAACTGCATTCGCTGGTAGACAGACATTCGCGTTCTGCAACAGCTTTCGTTCGTAAAGGGGCAACACTGTGTCTTTCTCTCTGGCAGAGCCCGGCTGCCAAATTCGAAACGTCCAGCGATTGCGCCCACAGGAAAGCTGCCAGAACGGAAAGCTGTAGCTGGTTTTCACTGTCCCTTGGAACTGCATTCGCTGGTAGACAGACATTCGCGTTCTGCAACAGCTTTCGTTCGTAAAGGGGCAACACTGTGTATTTCTCTCTCGCAGAGCCCGGCTGCCAAATTCGAAACGTCCAGCGATTGCGCCCACAGGAAAGCTGCCAGCACGGAAAGCTGTAGCTGGTTTTCACTGTCCCTTGGAACTGCATTCGCTGGTAGGCAGACATTCGCGTTCTGCAACAGCTTTCGTTCGTAAAGGGGCAACACTGTGTATTTCTCTCTGGCAGAGCCCGGCTGCCAAATTCGAAACGTCCAGCGATTGCGCCCACAGGAAAGCTGCCAGCACGGAAAGCTGTAGCTGGTTTTCACTGTCCCTTGGAACTGCATTCGCTGGTAGACAGACATTCGCGTTCTGCAACAGCTTTCGTTCGTAAAGGGGCAACACTGTGTATTTCTCTCTCGCAGAGCCCGGCTGCCAAATTCGAAACGTCCAGCGATTGCGCCCACAGGAAAGCTGCCAGCACGGAAAGCTGTAGCTGGTTTTCACTGTCCCTTGGAACTGCATTCGCTGGTAGACAGACATTCGCGTTCTGCAACAGCTTTCGTTCGTAAAGGGGCAACACTGTGTCTTTCTCTCTGGCAGAGCCCGGCTGCCAAATTCGAAACGTCCAGCGATTGCGCCCACAGGAAAGCTGCCAGCACGGAAAGCTGTAGCTGGTTTTCACTGTCCCTTGGAACTGCATTCGCTGGTAGGCAGACATTCGCGTTCTGCAACAGCTTTCGTTCGTAAAGGGGCAACACTGTGTATTTCTCTCTCGCAGAGCCCGGCTGCCAAATTCGAAACGTCCAGCGATTGCGCCCACAGGAAAGCTGCCAGCACGGAAAGCTGTAGCTGGTTTTCACTGTCCCTTGGAACTGCATTCGATGGTAGACAGACATTCGCGTTCTGCAACAGCTTTCGTGCGTAAAGGGGCAACACTGTGTCTTTCTCTCTGGCAGAGCCCGGCTGCCAAATTCGAAACGTCCAGCGATTGCGCCCACAGGAAAGCTGCCAGCACGGAAAGCTGTAGCTGGTTTTCACTGTCCCTTGGAACTGCATTCGCTGGTAGACAGACATTCGCGTTCTGCAACAGCTTTCGTTCGTAAAGGGGCAACACTCTGTATTTCTCTCTGGCAGAGCCCGGCTGCCAAATTCGAAACGTCCAGCGATTGCGCCCACAGGAAAGCTGCCAGCACGGAAAGCTGTAGCTGGTTTTCACTGTCCCTTGGAACTGCATTCGCTGGTAGACAGACATTCGCGTTCTGCAACAGCTTTCGTTCGTAAAGGGGCAACACTGTGTATTTCTCTCTGGCAGAGCCCGGCTGCCAAATTCGAAACGTCCAGCGATTGCGCCCACAGGAAAGCTGCCAGCACGGAAAGCTGTAGCTGGTTTTCACTGTCCCTTGGAACTGCATTCGCTGGTAGGCAGACATTCGCGTTCTGCAACAGCTTTCGTTCGTAAAGGGGCAACACTGTGTATTTCTCTCTCGCAGAGCCCGGCTGCCAAATTCGAAACGTCCAGCGATTGCGCCCACAGGAAAGCTGCCAGCACGGAAAGCTGTAGCTGGTTTTCACTGTCCCTTGGAACTGCATTCGCTGGTAGGCAGACATTCGCGTTCTGCAACAGCTTTCGTTCGTAAAGGGGCAACACTGTGTCTTTCTCTCTGGCAGAGCCCGGCTGCCAAATTCGAAACCTCCAGCGATTGCGCCCACAGGAAAGCTGCCAGCACGGAAAGCTGTAGCTGGTTTTCACTGTCCCTTGGAACTGCATTCGCTGGTAGACAGACATTCGCGTTCTGCAACAGCTTTCGTTCGTAAAGGGGCAACACTGTGTATTTCTCTCTGGCAGAGCCCGGCTGCCAAATTCGAAACGTCCAGCGATTGCGCCCACAGGAAAGCTGCCAGCACGGAAAGCTGTAGCTGGTTTTCACTGTCCCTTGGAACTGCATTCGCTGGTAGGCAGACATTCGCGTTCTGCAACAGCTTTCGTGCGTAAAGGGGCAACACTGTGTCTTTCTCTCTGGCAGAGCCCGGCTGCCAAATTCGAAACGTCCAGCGATTGCGCCCACAGGAAAGCTGCCAGCACGGAAAGCTGTAGCTGGTTTTCACTGTCCCTTGGAACTGCATTCGCTGGTAGGCAGACATTCGCGTTCTGCAACAGCTTTCGTTCGTAAAGGGGCAACACTATGTCTTTCTCTCTGGCAGAGCCCGGCTGCCAAATTCGAAACGTCCAGCGATTGCGCCCACAGGAAAGCTGCCAGCACGGAAAGCTGTAGCTGGTTTTCACTGTCCCTTGGAACTGCATTCGCTGGTAGACAGACATTCGCGTTCTGCAACAGCTTTCGTTCGTAAAGGGGCAACACTCTGTATTTCTCTCTCGCAGAGCCCGGCTGCCAAATTCGAAACGTCCAGCGATTGCGCCCACAGGAAAGCTGCCAGCACGGAAAGCTGTAGCTGGTTTTCACTGTCCCTTGGAACTGCATTCGCTGCTACACAGACATTCGCGTTCTGCAACAGCTTTCGTGCGTAAAGGGGCAACACTGTGTATTTCTCTCTGGCAGAGCCCGGCTGCCAAATTCGAAACGTCCAGCGATTGCGCCCACAGGAAAGCTGCCAGCACGGAAAGCTGTAGCTGGTTTTCACTGTCCCTTGGAACTGCATTCGCTGGTAGACAGACATTCGCGTTCTGCAACAGCTTTCGTTCGTAAAGGGGCAACACCGTGTATTTCTCTCTCGCAGAGCCCGGCTGCCAAATTCGAAACGTCCAGCGATTGCGCCCACAGGAAAGCTGCCAGCACGGAAAGCTGTAGCTGGTTTTCACTTTCCCTTGGAACTGCATTCGCTGGTAGGCAGACATTCGCGTTCTGCAACAGCTTTCGTTCGTAAAGGGGCAACACTGTGTATTTCTCTCTCGCAGAGCCCGGCTGCCAAATTCGAAACGTCCAGCGATTGCGCCCACAGGAAAGCTGCCAGCACGGAAAGCTGTAGCTGGTTTTCACTGTCCCTTGGAACTGCATTCGCTGGTAGACAGACATTCACGTTCTGCAACAGCTTTCGTGCGTAAAGGGGCAACACTGTGTATTTCTCTCTCGCAGAGCCCGGCTGCCAAATTCGAAACGTCCAGCGATTGCGCCCACAGGAAAGCTGCCAGCACGGAAAGCTGTAGCTGGTTTTCACTGTCCCTTGGAACTGCATTCGCTGGTAGACAGACATTCGCGTTCTGCAACAGCTTTCGTTCGTAAAGGGGCAACACTGTGTCTTTCTCTCTGGCAGAGCCCGGCTGCCAAATTCGAAACGTCCAGCGATTGCGCCCACAGGAAAGCTGCCAGCACGGAAAGCTGTAGCTGGTTTTCACTGTCCCTTGGAAATGCATTCGCTGGTAGACAGACATTCGCGTTCTGCAACAGCTTTCGTGCGTAAAGGGGCAACACTGTGTCTTTCTCTCTGGCAGAGCCCGGCTGCCAAATTCGAAACGTCCAGCGATTGCGCCCACAGGAAAGCTGCCAGCACGGAAAGCTGTAGCTGGTTTTCACTGTCCCTTGGAACTGCATTCGCTGGTAGGCAGACATTCGCGTTCTGCAACAGCTTTCGTTCGTAAAGGGGCAACACTGTGTCTTTCTCTCTGGCAGAGCCCGGCTGCCAAATTCGAAACGTCCAGCGATTGCGCCCACAGGAAAGCTGCCAGCACGGAAAGCTGTAGCTGGTTTTCACTGTCCCTTGGAACTGCATTCGCTGGTAGGCAGACATTCGCGTTCTGCAACAGCTTTCGTTCGTAAAGGGGCAACACTGTGTATTTCTCTCTGGCAGAGCCCGGCTGCCAAATTCGAAACGTCCAGCGATTGCGCCCACAGGAAAGCTGCCAGCACGGAAAGCTGTAGCTGGTTTTCACTGTCCCTTGGAACTGCATTCGCTGGTAGACAGACATTCGCGTTCTGCAACAGCTTTCGTTCGTAAAGGGGCAACACTGTGTATTTCTCTCTGGCAGAGCCCGGCTGCCAAATTCGAAACGTCCAGCGATTGCGCCCACAGGAAAGCTGCCAGCACGGAAAGCTGTAGCTGGTTTTCACTGTCCCTTGGAACTGCATTCGCTGGTAGGCAGACATTCGCGTTCTGCAACAGCTTTCGTTCGTAAAGGGGCAACACTGTGTCTTTCTCTCTGGCAGAGCCCGGCTGCCAAATTCGAAACGTCCAGCGATTGCGCCCACAGGAAAGCTGCCAGCACGGAAAGCTGTAGCTGGTTTTCACTGTCCCTTGGAACTGCATTCGCTGGTAGACAGACATTCGCGTTCTGCAACAGCTTTCGTTCGTAAAGGGGCAACACTGTGTCTTTCTCTCTGGCAGAGCCCGGCTGCCAAATTCGAAACGTCCAGCGATTGCGCCCACAGGAAAGCTGCCAGCACGGAAAGCTGTAGCTGGTTTTCACTGTCCCTTGGAACTGCATTCGCTGCTACACAGACATTCGCGTTCTGCAACAGCTTTCGTTCGTAAAGGGGCAACACTGTGTCTTTCTCTCTGGCGGAGCCCGGCTGCCAAATTCGAAACGTCCAGCGATTGCGCCCACAGGAAAGCTGCCAGCACGGAAAGCTGTAGCTGGTTTTCACTGTCCCTTGGAACTGCATTCGCTGGTAGGCAGACATTCGCGTTCTGCAACAGCTTTCGTTCGTAAAGGGGCAACACTGTGTATTTCTCTCTCGCAGAGCCCGGCTGCCAAATTCGAAACGTCCAGCGATTGCGCCCACAGGAAAGCTGCCAGCACGGAAAGCTGTAGCTGGTTTTCACTGTCCCTTGGAACTGCATTCGATGGTAGACAGACATTCGCGTTCTGCAACAGCTTTCGTGCGTAAAGGGGCAACACTGTGTCTTTCTCTCTGGCAGAGCCCGGCTGCCAAATTCGAAACGTCCAGCGATTGCGCCCACAGGAAAGCTGCCAGCACGGAAAGCTGTAGCTGGTTTTCACTGTCCCTTGGAACTGCATTCGCTGGTAGACAGACATTCGCGTTCTGCAACAGCTTTCGTTCGTAAAGGGGCAACACTCTGTATTTCTCTCTGGCAGAGCCCGGCTGCCAAATTCGAAACGTCCAGCGATTGCGCCCACAGGAAAGCTGCCAGCACGGAAAGCTGTAGCTGGTTTTCACTGTCCCTTGGAACTGCATTCGCTGGTAGACAGACATTCGCGTTCTGCAACAGCTTTCGTTCGTAAAGGGGCAACACTGTGTATTTCTCTCTGGCAGAGCCCGGCTGCCAAATTCGAAACGTCCAGCGATTGCGCCCACAGGAAAGCTGCCAGCACGGAAAGCTGTAGCTGGTTTTCACTGTCCCTTGGAACTGCATTCGCTGGTAGGCAGACATTCGCGTTCTGCAACAGCTTTCGTTCGTAAAGGGGCAACACTGTGTATTTCTCTCTCGCAGAGCCCGGCTGCCAAATTCGAAACGTCCAGCGATTGCGCCCACAGGAAAGCTGCCAGCACGGAAAGCTGTAGCTGGTTTTCACTGTCCCTTGGAACTGCATTCGCTGGTAGGCAGACATTCGCGTTCTGCAACAGCTTTCGTTCGTAAAGGGGCAACACTGTGTCTTTCTCTCTGGCAGAGCCCGGCTGCCAAATTCGAAACCTCCAGCGATTGCGCCCACAGGAAAGCTGCCAGCACGGAAAGCTGTAGCTGGTTTTCACTGTCCCTTGGAACTGCATTCGCTGGTAGACAGACATTCGCGTTCTGCAACAGCTTTCGTTCGTAAAGGGGCAACACTGTGTATTTCTCTCTGGCAGAGCCCGGCTGCCAAATTCGAAACGTCCAGCGATTGCGCCCACAGGAAAGCTGCCAGCACGGAAAGCTGTAGCTGGTTTTCACTGTCCCTTGGAACTGCATTCGCTGGTAGGCAGACATTCGCGTTCTGCAACAGCTTTCGTGCGTAAAGGGGCAACACTGTGTCTTTCTCTCTGGCAGAGCCCGGCTGCCAAATTCGAAACGTCCAGCGATTGCGCCCACAGGAAAGCTGCCAGCACGGAAAGCTGTAGCTGGTTTTCACTGTCCCTTGGAACTGCATTCGCTGGTAGGCAGACATTCGCGTTCTGCAACAGCTTTCGTTCGTAAAGGGGCAACACTATGTCTTTCTCTCTGGCAGAGCCCGGCTGCCAAATTCGAAACGTCCAGCGATTGCGCCCACAGGAAAGCTGCCAGCACGGAAAGCTGTAGCTGGTTTTCACTGTCCCTTGGAACTGCATTCGCTGGTAGACAGACATTCGCGTTCTGCAACAGCTTTCGTTCGTAAAGGGGCAACACTCTGTATTTCTCTCTCGCAGAGCCCGGCTGCCAAATTCGAAACGTCCAGCGATTGCGCCCACAGGAAAGCTGCCAGCACGGAAAGCTGTAGCTGGTTTTCACTGTCCCTTGGAACTGCATTCGCTGCTACACAGACATTCGCGTTCTGCAACAGCTTTCGTGCGTAAAGGGGCAACACTGTGTATTTCTCTCTGGCAGAGCCCGGCTGCCAAATTCGAAACGTCCAGCGATTGCGCCCACAGGAAAGCTGCCAGCACGGAAAGCTGTAGCTGGTTTTCACTGTCCCTTGGAACTGCATTCGCTGGTAGACAGACATTCGCGTTCTGCAACAGCTTTCGTTCGTAAAGGGGCAACACCGTGTATTTCTCTCTCGCAGAGCCCGGCTGCCAAATTCGAAACGTCCAGCGATTGCGCCCACAGGAAAGCTGCCAGCACGGAAAGCTGTAGCTGGTTTTCACTTTCCCTTGGAACTGCATTCGCTGGTAGGCAGACATTCGCGTTCTGCAACAGCTTTCGTTCGTAAAGGGGCAACACTGTGTATTTCTCTCTCGCAGAGCCCGGCTGCCAAATTCGAAACGTCCAGCGATTGCGCCCACAGGAAAGCTGCCAGCACGGAAAGCTGTAGCTGGTTTTCACTGTCCCTTGGAACTGCATTCGCTGGTAGACAGACATTCGCGTTCTGCAACAGCTTTCGTGCGTAAAGGGGCAACACTGTGTATTTCTCTCTCGCAGAGCCCGGCTGCCAAATTCGAAACGTCCAGCGATTGCGCCCACAGGAAAGCTGCCAGCACGGAAAGCTGTAGCTGGTTTTCACTGTCCCTTGGAACTGCATTCGCTGGTAGACAGACATTCGCGTTCTGCAACAGCTTTCGTTCGTAAAGGGGCAACACTGTGTCTTTCTCTCTCGCAGAGCCCGGCTGCCAAATTCGAAACGTCCAGCGATTGCGCCCACAGGAAAGCTGCCAGCACGGAAAGCTGTAGCTGGTTTTCACTGTCCCTTGGAAATGCATTCGCTGGTAGACAGACATTCGCGTTCTGCAACAGCTTTCGTGCGTAAAGGGGCAACACTGTGTCTTTCTCTCTGGCAGAGCCCGGCTGCCAAATTCGAAACGTCCAGCGATTGCGCCCACAGGAAAGCTGCCAGCACGGAAAGCTGTAGCTGGTTTTCACTGTCCCTTGGAACTGCATTCGCTGGTAGGCAGACATTCGCGTTCTGCAACAGCTTTCGTTCGTAAAGGGGCAACACTGTGTCTTTCTCTCTGGCAGAGCCCGGCTGCCAAATTCGAAACGTCCAGCGATTGCGCCCACAGGAAAGCTGCCAGCACGGAAAGCTGTAGCTGGTTTTCACTGTCCCTTGGAACTGCATTCGCTGGTAGGCAGACATTCGCGTTCTGCAACAGCTTTCGTTCGTAAAGGGGCAACACTGTGTATTTCTCTCTGGCAGAGCCCGGCTGCCAAATTCGAAACGTCCAGCGATTGCGCCCACAGGAAAGCTGCCAGCACGGAAAGCTGTAGCTGGTTTTCACTGTCCCTTGGAACTGCATTCGCTGGTAGACAGACATTCGCGTTCTGCAACAGCTTTCGTTCGTAAAGGGGCAACACTGTGTATTTCTCTCTGGCAGAGCCCGGCTGCCAAATTCGAAACGTCCAGCGATTGCGCCCACAGGAAAGCTGCCAGCACGGAAAGCTGTAGCTGGTTTTCACTGTCCCTTGGAACTGCATTCGCTGGTAGGCAGACATTCGCGTTCTGCAACAGCTTTCGTTCGTAAAGGGGCAACACTGTGTCTTTCTCTCTGGCAGAGCCCGGCTGCCAAATTCGAAACGTCCAGCGATTGCGCCCACAGGAAAGCTGCCAGCACGGAAAGCTGTAGCTGGTTTTCACTGTCCCTTGGAACTGCATTCGCTGGTAGACAGACATTCGCGTTCTGCAACAGCTTTCGTTCGTAAAGGGGCAACACTGTGTCTTTCTCTCTGGCAGAGCCCGGCTGCCAAATTCGAAACGTCCAGCGATTGCGCCCACAGGAAAGCTGCCAGCACGGAAAGCTGTAGCTGGTTTTCACTGTCCCTTGGAACTGCATTCGCTGGTAGACAGACATTCGCGTTCTGCAACAGCTTTCGTTCGTAAAGGGGCAACACTGTGTATTTCTCTCTGGCAGAGCCCGGCTGCCAAATTCGAAACGTCCAGCGATTGCGCCCACAGGAAAGCTGCCAGCACGGAAAGCTGTAGCTGGTTTTCACTGTCCCTTGGAACTGCATTCGCTGGTAGGCAGACATTCGCGTTCTGCAACAGCTTTCGTTCGTAAAGGGGCAACACTGTGTATTTCTCTCTCGCAGAGCCCGGCTGCCAAATTCGAAACGTCCAGCGATTGCGCCCACAGGAAAGCTGCCAGCACGGAAAGCTGTAGCTGGTTTTCACTGTCCCTTGGAACTGCATTCGATGGTAGACAGACATTCGCGTTCTGCAACAGCTTTCGTTCGTAAAGGGGCAACACCGTGTATTTCTCTCTGGCAGAGCCCGGCTGCCAAATTCGAAACGTCCAGCAATTGCACCCACAGGAAAGCTGCCAGCACGGAAAGCTGTAGCTGGTTTTCACTGTCCCTTGGAACTGCATTCGCTGGTAGGCAGACATTCGCGTTCTGCAACAGCTTTCGTTCGTAAAGGGGCAACACTGTGTGTTTCTCTCTGGCAGAGCCCGGCTGCCAAATTCGAAACGTCCAGCGATTGCGCCCACAGGAAAGCTGCCAGCACGGAAAGCTGTAGCTGGTTTTCACTGTCCCTTGGAACTGCATTCGCTGGTAGACAGACATTCGCGTTCTGCAACAGCTTTCGTTCGTAAAGGGGCAACACTGTGTCTTTCTCTCTGGCAGAGCCCGGCTGCCAAATTCGAAACGTCCAGCGATTGCGCCCACAGGAAAGCTGCCAGCACGGAAAGCTGTAGCTGGTTTTCACTGTCCCTTGGAACTGCATTCGCTGCTACACAGACATTCGCGTTCTGCAACATCTTTCGTTCGTAAAGGGGCAACACTGTGTATTTCTCTCTGGCAGAGCCCGGCTGCCAAATTCGAAACGTCCAGCGATTGCGCCCACAGGAAAGCTGCCAGCACGGAAAGCTGTAGCTCGTTTTCACTGTCCCTTGGAACTGCATTCGCTGGTAGGCAGACATTCGCGTTCTGCAACAGCTTTCGTTCGTAAAGGGGCAACACTGTGTCTTTCTCTCTGGCAGAGCCCGGCTGCCAAATTCGAAACGTCCAGCGATTGCGCCCACAGGAAAGCTGCCAGCACGGAAAGCTGTAGCTGGTTTTCACTGTCCCTTGGAACTGCATTCGCTGGTAGACAGACATTCGCGTTCTGCAACAGCTTTCGTTCGTAAAGGGGCAACACTCTGTATTTCTCTCTGGCAGAGCCCGGCTGCCAAATTCGAAACGTCCAGCGATTGCGCCCACAGGAAAGCTGCCAGCACGGAAAGCTGTAGCTGGTTTTCACTGTCCCTCGGAACTGCATTCGCTGCTACACAGACATTCGCGTTCTGCAACAGCTTTCGTTCGTAAAGGGGCAACACTGTGTCTTTCTCTCTGGCAGAGCCCGGCTGCCAAATTCGAAACGTCCAGCGATTGCGCCCACAGGAAAGCTGCCAGCACGGAAAGCTGTAGCTGGTTTTCACTGTCCCTTGGAACTGCATTCGCTGGTAGACAGACATTCGCGTTCTGCAACAGCTTTCGTTCGTAAAGGGGCAACACTGTGTATTTCTCTCTCGCAGAGCCCGGCTGCCAAATTCGAAACGTCCAGCGATTGCGCCCACAGGAAAGCTGCCAGCACGGAAAGCTGTAGCTGGTTTTCACTGTCCCTTGGAACTGCATTCGCTGGTAGACAGACATTCGCGTTCTGCAACAGCTTTCGTTCGTAAAGGGGCAACACCGTGTATTTCTCTCTCGCAGAGCCCGGCTGCCAAATTCGAAACGTCCAGCGATTGCACCCACAGGAAAGCTGCCAGCACGGAAAGCTGTAGCTGGTTTTCACTGTCCCTTGGAACTGCATTCGCTGGTAGGCAGACATTCGCGTTCTGCAACAGCTTTCGTTCGTAAAGGGGCAACACTGTGTCTTTCTCTCTGGCAGAGCCCGGCTGCCAAATTCGAAACGTCCAGCGATTGCGCTCACAGGAAAGCTGCCAGCACGGAAAGCTGTAGCTGGTTTTCACTGTCCCTTGGAACTGCATTCGCTGCTACACAGACATTCGCGTTCTGCAACAGCTTTCGTGCGTAAAGGGGCAACACTGTGTCTTTCTCTCTGGCAGAGCCCGGCTGCCAAATTCGAAACGTCCAGCGATTGCGCCCACAGGAAAGCTGCCAGCACGGAAAGCTGTAGCTGGTTTTCACTGTCCCTTGGAACTGCATTCGCTGGTAGGCAGACATTCGCGTTCTGCAACAGCTTTCGTGCGTAAAGGGGCAACACTGTGTCTTTCTCTCTGGCAGAGCCCGGCTGCCAAATTCGAAACGTCCAGCGATTGCGCCCACAGGAAAGCTGCCAGCACGGAAAGCTGTAGCTGGTTTTCACTGTCCCTTGGAACTGCATTCGCTGGTAGACAGACATTCGCGTTCTGCAACAGCTTTCGTGCGTAAAGGGGCAACACTGTGTATTTCTCTCTCGCAGAGCCCGGCTGCCAAATTCGAAACGTCCAGCGATTGCGCCCACAGGAAAGCTGCCAGCACGGAAAGCTGTAGCTGGTTTTCACTGTCCCTTGGAACTGCATTCGCTGGTAGACAGACATTCGCGTTCTGCAACAGCTTTCGTTCGTAAAGGGGCAACACTGTGTCTTTCTCTCTCGCAGAGCCCGGCTGCCAAATTCGAAACGTCCAGCGATTGCGCCCACAGGAAAGCTGCCAGCACGGAAAGCTGTAGCTGGTTTTCACTGTCCCTTGGAAATGCATTCGCTGGTAGACAGACATTCGCGTTCTGCAACAGCTTTCGTGCGTAAAGGGGCAACACTGTGTCTTTCTCTCTGGCAGAGCCCGGCTGCCAAATTCGAAACGTCCAGCGATTGCGCCCACAGGAAAGCTGCCAGCACGGAAAGCTGTAGCTGGTTTTCACTGTCCCTTGGAACTGCATTCGCTGGTAGGCAGACATTCGCGTTCTGCAACAGCTTTCGTTCGTAAAGGGGCAACACTGTGTCTTTCTCTCTGGCAGAGCCCGGCTGCCAAATTCGAAACGTCCAGCGATTGCGCCCACAGGAAAGCTGCCAGCACGGAAAGCTGTAGCTGGTTTTCACTGTCCCTTGGAACTGCATTCGCTGGTAGGCAGACATTCGCGTTCTGCAACAGCTTTCGTTCGTAAAGGGGCAACACTGTGTATTTCTCTCTGGCAGAGCCCGGCTGCCAAATTCGAAACGTCCAGCGATTGCGCCCACAGGAAAGCTGCCAGCACGGAAAGCTGTAGCTGGTTTTCACTGTCCCTTGGAACTGCATTCGCTGGTAGACAGACATTCGCGTTCTGCAACAGCTTTCGTTCGTAAAGGGGCAACACTGTGTATTTCTCTCTGGCAGAGCCCGGCTGCCAAATTCGAAACGTCCAGCGATTGCGCCCACAGGAAAGCTGCCAGCACGGAAAGCTGTAGCTGGTTTTCACTGTCCCTTGGAACTGCATTCGCTGGTAGGCAGACATTCGCGTTCTGCAACAGCTTTCGTTCGTAAAGGGGCAACACTGTGTCTTTCTCTCTGGCAGAGCCCGGCTGCCAAATTCGAAACGTCCAGCGATTGCGCCCACAGGAAAGCTGCCAGCACGGAAAGCTGTAGCTGGTTTTCACTGTCCCTTGGAACTGCATTCGCTGGTAGACAGACATTCGCGTTCTGCAACAGCTTTCGTTCGTAAAGGGGCAACACTGTGTCTTTCTCTCTGGCAGAGCCCGGCTGCCAAATTCGAAACGTCCAGCGATTGCGCCCACAGGAAAGCTGCCAGCACGGAAAGCTGTAGCTGGTTTTCACTGTCCCTTGGAACTGCATTCGCTGGTAGACAGACATTCGCGTTCTGCAACAGCTTTCGTTCGTAAAGGGGCAACACTGTGTATTTCTCTCTGGCAGAGCCCGGCTGCCAAATTCGAAACGTCCAGCGATTGCGCCCACAGGAAAGCTGCCAGCACGGAAAGCTGTAGCTGGTTTTCACTGTCCCTTGGAACTGCATTCGCTGGTAGGCAGACATTCGCGTTCTGCAACAGCTTTCGTTCGTAAAGGGGCAACACTGTGTATTTCTCTCTCGCAGAGCCCGGCTGCCAAATTCGAAACGTCCAGCGATTGCGCCCACAGGAAAGCTGCCAGCACGGAAAGCTGTAGCTGGTTTTCACTGTCCCTTGGAACTGCATTCGATGGTAGACAGACATTCGCGTTCTGCAACAGCTTTCGTTCGTAAAGGGGCAACACCGTGTATTTCTCTCTGGCAGAGCCCGGCTGCCAAATTCGAAACGTCCAGCGATTGCGCCCACAGGAAAGCTGCCAGCACGGAAAGCTGTAGCTGGTTTTCACTGTCCCTTGGAACTGCATTCGCTGGTAGGCAGACATTCGCGTTCTGCAACAGCTTTCGTTCGTAAAGGGGCAACACTGTGTGTTTCTCTCTGGCAGAGCCCGGCTGCCAAATTCGAAACGTCCAGCGATTGCGCCCACAGGAAAGCTGCCAGCACGGAAAGCTGTAGCTGGTTTTCACTGTCCCTTGGAACTGCATTCGCTGGTAGACAGACATTCGCGTTCTGCAACAGCTTTCGTTCGTAAAGGGGCAACACTGTGTCTTTCTCTCTGGCAGAGCCCGGCTGCCAAATTCGAAACGTCCAGCGATTGCGCCCACAGGAAAGCTGCCAGCACGGAAAGCTGTAGCTGGTTTTCACTGTCCCTTGGAACTGCATTCGCTGCTACACAGACATTCGCGTTCTGCAACATCTTTCGTTCGTAAAGGGGCAACACTGTGTATTTCTCTCTGGCAGAGCCCGGCTGCCAAATTCGAAACGTCCAGCGATTGCGCCCACAGGAAAGCTGCCAGCACGGAAAGCTGTAGCTCGTTTTCACTGTCCCTTGGAACTGCATTCGCTGGTAGGCAGACATTCGCGTTCTGCAACAGCTTTCGTTCGTAAAGGGGCAACACTGTGTCTTTCTCTCTGGCAGAGCCCGGCTGCCAAATTCGAAACGTCCAGCGATTGCGCCCACAGGAAAGCTGCCAGCACGGAAAGCTGTAGCTGGTTTTCACTGTCCCTTGGAACTGCATTCGCTGGTAGACAGACATTCGCGTTCTGCAACAGCTTTCGTTCGTAAAGGGGCAACACTCTGTATTTCTCTCTGGCAGAGCCCGGCTGCCAAATTCGAAACGTCCAGCGATTGCGCCCACAGGAAAGCTGCCAGCACGGAAAGCTGTAGCTGGTTTTCACTGTCCCTCGGAACTGCATTCGCTGCTACACAGACATTCGCGTTCTGCAACAGCTTTCGTTCGTAAAGGGGCAACACTGTGTCTTTCTCTCTGGCAGAGCCCGGCTGCCAAATTCGAAACGTCCAGCGATTGCGCCCACAGGAAAGCTGCCAGCACGGAAAGCTGTAGCTGGTTTTCACTGTCCCTTGGAACTGCATTCGCTGGTAGACAGACATTCGCGTTCTGCAACAGCTTTCGTTCGTAAAGGGGCAACACTGTGTATTTCTCTCTCGCAGAGCCCGGCTGCCAAATTCGAAACGTCCAGCGATTGCGCCCACAGGAAAGCTGCCAGCACGGAAAGCTGTAGCTGGTTTTCACTGTCCCTTGGAACTGCATTCGCTGGTAGACAGACATTCGCGTTCTGCAACAGCTTTCGTTCGTAAAGGGGCAACACCGTGTATTTCTCTCTCGCAGAGCCCGGCTGCCAAATTCGAAACGTCCAGCGATTGCACCCACAGGAAAGCTGCCAGCACGGAAAGCTGTAGCTGGTTTTCACTGTCCCTTGGAACTGCATTCGCTGGTAGGCAGACATTCGCGTTCTGCAACAGCTTTCGTTCGTAAAGGGGCAACACTGTGTCTTTCTCTCTGGCAGAGCCCGGCTGCCAAATTCGAAACGTCCAGCGATTGCGCTCACAGGAAAGCTGCCAGCACGGAAAGCTGTAGCTGGTTTTCACTGTCCCTTGGAACTGCATTCGCTGCTACACAGACATTCGCGTTCTGCAACAGCTTTCGTGCGTAAAGGGGCAACACTGTGTCTTTCTCTCTGGCAGAGCCCGGCTGCCAAATTCGAAACGTCCAGCGATTGCGCCCACAGGAAAGCTGCCAGCACGGAAAGCTGTAGCTGGTTTTCACTGTCCCTTGGAACTGCATTCGCTGGTAGGCAGACATTCGCGTTCTGCAACAGCTTTCGTGCGTAAAGGGGCAACACTGTGTCTTTCTCTCTGGCAGAGCCCGGCTGCCAAATTCGAAACGTCCAGCGATTGCGCCCACAGGAAAGCTGCCAGCACGGAAAGCTGTAGCTGGTTTTCACTGTCCCTTGGAACTGCATTCGCTGGTAGGCAGACATTCGCGTTCTGCAACAGCTTTCGTGCGTAAAGGGGCAACACTGTGTATTTCTCTCTCGCAGAGCCCGGCTGCCAAATTCGAAACGTCCAGCGATTGCGCCCACAGGAAAGCTGCCAGCACGGAAAGCTGTAGCTGGTTTTCACTGTCCCTTGGAACTGCATTCGCTGGTAGGCAGACATTCGCGTTCTGCAACAGATTTCGTTCGTAAAGGGGCAACACTGTGTATTTCTCTCTGGCAGAGCCCGGCTGCCAAATTCGAAACGTCCAGCGATTGCGCCCACAGGAAAGCTGCCAGCACGGAAAGCTGTAGCTGGTTTTCACTGTCCCTTGGAACTGCATTCGCTGGTAGGCAGACATTCGCGTTCTGCAACAGCTTTCGTTCGTAAAGGGGCAACACTGTGTATTTCTCTCTGGCAGAGCCCGGCTGCCAAATTCGAAACGTCCAGCGATTGCGCCCACAGGAAAGCTGCCAGCACGGAAAGCTGTAGCTGGTTTTCACTGTCCCTTGGAACTGCATTCGCTGGTAGACAGACATTCGCGTTCTGCAACAGCTTTCGTGCGTAAAGGGGCAACACTGTGTCTTTCTCTCTGGCAGAGCCCGGCTGCCAAATTCGAAACGTCCAGCGATTGCGCCCACAGGAAAGCTGCCAGCACGGAAAGCTGTAGCTGGTTTTCACTGTCCCTTGGAACTGCATTCGCTGGTAGACAGACATTCGCGTTCTGCAACAGCTTTCGTGCGTAAAGGGGCAACACTCTGTATTTCTCTCTGGCAGAGCCCGGCTGCCAAATTCGAAACGTCCAGCGATTGCGCCCACAGGAAAGCTGCCAGCACGGAAAGCTGTAGCTGGTTTTCACTGTCCCTTGGAACTGCATTCGCTGGTAGACAGACATTCGCGTTCTGCAACAGCTTTCGTTCGTAAAGGGGCAACACTGTGTCTTTCTCTCTCGCAGAGCCCGGCTGCCAAATTCGAAACGTCCAGCGATTGCGCCCACAGGAAAGCTGCCAGCACGGAAAGCTGTAGCTGGTTTTCACTGTCCCTTGGAACTGCATTCGCTGCTACACAGACATTCGCGTTCTGCAACAGCTTTCGTTCGTAAAGGGGCAACACTGTGTCTTTCTCTCTGGCAGAGCCCGGCTGCCAAATTCGAAACGTCCAGCGATTGCGCCCACAGGAAAGCTGCCAGCACGGAAAGCTGTAGCTGGTTTTCACTGTCCCTTGGAACTGCATTCGCTGCTACACAGACATTCGCGTTCTGCAACAGCTTTCGTGCGTAAAGGGGCAACACTGTGTCTTTCTCTCTGGCAGAGCCCGGCTGCCAAATTCGAAACGTCCAGCGATTGCGCCCACAGGAAAGCTGCCAGCACGGAAAGCTGTAGCTGGTTTTCACTGTCCCTTGGAACTGCATTCGCTGGTAGACAGACATTCGCGTTCTGCAACAGCTTTCGTTCGTAAAGGGGCAACACTGTGTCTTTCTCTCTGGCAGAGCCCGGCTGCCAAATTCGAAACGTCCAGCGATTGCGCCCACAGGAAAGCTGCCAGCACGGAAAGCTGTAGCTGGTTTTCACTGTCCCTTGGAACTGCATTCGCTGCTACACAGACATTCGCGTTCTGCAACAGCTTTCGTTCGTAAAGGGGCAACACTGTGTATTTCTCTCTGGCAGAGCCCGGCTGCCAAATTCGAAACGTCCAGCGATTGCGCCCACAGGAAAGCTGCCAGCACGGAAAGCTGTAGCTGGTTTTCACTGTCCCTTGGAACTGCATTCGCTGGTAGGCAGACATTCGCGTTCTGCAACAGCTTTCGTTCGTAAAGGGGCAACACTGTGTCTTTCTCTCTCGCAGAGCCCGGCTGCCAAATTCGAAACGTCCAGCGATTGCGCCCACAGGAAAGCTGCCAGCACGGAAAGCTGTAGCTGGTTTTCACTGTCCCTTGGAACTGCATTCGCTGGTAGACAGACATTCGCGTTCTGCAACAGCTTTCGTTCGTAAAGGGGCAACACTGTGTCTTTCTCTCTGGCAGAGCCCGGCTGCCAAATTCGAAACGTCCAGCGATTGCGCCCACAGGAAAGCTGCCAGCACGGAAAGCTGTAGCTGGTTTTCACTGTCCCTTGGAACTGCATTCGCTGCTACACAGACATTCGCGTTCTGCAACAGCTTTCGTTCGTAAAGGGGCAACACTGTGTCTTTCTCTCTGGCAGAGCCCGGCTGCCAAATTCGAAACGTCCAGCGATTGCGCCCACAGGAAAGCTGCCAGCACGGAAAGCTGTAGCTGGTTTTCACTGTCCCTTGGAACTGCATTCGCTGGTAGACAGACATTCGCGTTCTGCAACAGCTTTCGTTCGTAAAGGGGCAACACTGTGTATTTCTCTCTCGCAGAGCCCGGCTGCCAAATTCGAAACGTCCAGCGATTGCGCCCACAGGAAAGCTGCCAGCACGGAAAGCTGTAGCTGGTTTTCACTGTCCCTTGGAACTGCATTCGCTGGTAGACAGACATTCGCGTTCTGCAACAGCTTTCGTGCGTAAAGGGGCAACACTGTGTATTTCTCTCTGGCAGAGCCCGGCTGCCAAATTCGAAACGTCCAGCGATTGCGCCCACAGGAAAGCTGCCAGCACGGAAAGCTGTAGCTGGTTTTCACTGTCCCTTGGAACTGCATTCGCTGGTAGGCAGACATTCGCGTTCTGCAACAGCTTTCGTTCGTAAAGGGGCAACACTGTGTATTTCTCTCTCGCAGAGCCCGGCTGCCAAATTCGAAACGTCCAGCGATTGCGCCCACAGGAAAGCTGCCAGCACGGAAAGCTGTAGCTGGTTTTCACTGTCCCTTGGAACTGCATTCGCTGGTAGGCAGACATTCGCGTTCTGCAACAGCTTTCGTTCGTAAAGGGGCAACACTGTGTATTTCTCTCTGGCAGAGCCCGGCTGCCAAATTCGAAACGTCCAGCGATTGCGCCCACAGGAAAGCTGCCAGCACGGAAAGCTGTAGCTGGTTTTCACTGTCCCTTGGAACTGCATTCGCTGGTAGACAGACATTCGCGTTCTGCAACAGCTTTCGTTCGTAAAGGGGCAACACTGTGTATTTCTCTCTCGCAGAGCCCGGCTGCCAAATTCGAAACGTCCAGCGATTGCGCCCACAGGAAAGCTGCCAGCACGGAAAGCTGTAGCTGGTTTTCACTGTCCCTTGGAACTGCATTCGCTGGTAGACAGACATTCGCGTTCTGCAACAGCTTTCGTTCGTAAAGGGGCAACACTGTGTCTTTCTCTCTGGCAGAGCCCGGCTGCCAAATTCGAAACGTCCAGCGATTGCGCCCACAGGAAAGCTGCCAGCACGGAAAGCTGTAGCTGGTTTTCACTGTCCCTTGGAACTGCATTCGCTGGTAGGCAGACATTCGCGTTCTGCAACAGCTTTCGTTCGTAAAGGGGCAACACTGTGTATTTCTCTCTGGCAGAGGCCGGCTGCCAAATTCGAAACGTCCAGCGATTGCGGCCACAGGAAAGCTGCCAGCACGGAAAGCTGTAGCTGGTTTTCACTGTCCCTTGGAACTGCATTCGATGGTAGACAGACATTCGCGTTCTGCAACAGCTTTCGTGCGTAAAGGGGCAACACTGTGTCTTTCTCTCTGGCAGAGCCCGGCTGCCAAATTCGAAACGTCCAGCGATTGCGCCCACAGGAAAGCTGCCAGCACGGAAAGCTGTAGCTGGTTTTCACTGTCCCTTGGAACTGCATTCGCTGGTAGACAGACATTCGCGTTCTGCAACAGCTTTCGTTCGTAAAGGGGCAACACTCTGTATTTCTCTCTGGCAGAGCCCGGCTGCCAAATTCGAAACGTCCAGCGATTGCGCCCACAGGAAAGCTGCCAGCACGGAAAGCTGTAGCTGGTTTTCACTGTCCCTTGGAACTGCATTCGCTGGTAGACAGACATTCGCGTTCTGCAACAGCTTTCGTTCGTAAAGGGGCAACACTGTGTATTTCTCTCTCGCAGAGCCCGGCTGCCAAATTCGAAACGTCCAGCGATTGCGCCCACAGGAAAGCTGCCAGCACGGAAAGCTGTAGCTGGTTTTCACTGTCCCTTGGAACTGCATTCGCTGGTAGGCAGACATTCGCGTTCTGCAACAGCTTTCGTTCGTAAAGGGGCAACACTGTGTATTTCTCTCTCGCAGAGCCCGGCTGCCAAATTCGAAACGTCCAGCGATTGCGCCCACAGGAAAGCTGCCAGCACGGAAAGCTGTAGCTGGTTTTCACTGTCCCTTGGAACTGCATTCGCTGGTAGGCAGACATTCGCGTTCTGCAACAGCTTTCGTTCGTAAAGGGGCAACATTGTGTCTTTCTCTCTGGCAGAGCCCGGCTGCCAAATTCGAAACCTCCAGCGATTGCGCCCACAGGAAAGCTGCCAGCACGGAAAGCTGTAGCTGGTTTTCACTGTCCCTTGGAACTGCATTCGCTGGTAGACAGACATTCGCGTTCTGCAACAGCTTTCGTTCGTAAAGGGGCAACACTGTGTATTTCTCTCTGGCAGAGCCCGGCTGCCAAATTCGAAACGTCCAGCGATTGCGCCCACAGGAAAGCTGCCAGCACGGAAAGCTGTAGCTGGTTTTCACTGTCCCTTGGAACTGCATTCGCTGGTAGGCAGACATTCGCGTTCTGCAACAGCTTTCGTTCGTAAAGGGGCAACACTGTGTATTTCTCTCTGGCAGAGCCCGGCTGCCAAATTCGAAACGTCCAGCGATTGCGCCCACAGGAAAGCTGCCAGCACGGAAAGCTGTAGCTGGTTTTCACTGTCCCTTGGAACTGCATTCGCTGGTAGGCAGACATTCGCGTTCTGCAACAGCTTTCGTTCGTAAAGGGGCAACACTGTGTATTTCTCTCTGGCAGAGCCCGGCTGCCAAATTCGAAACGTCCAGCGATTGCGCCCACAGGAAAGCTGCCAGCACGGAAAGCTGTAGCTGGTTTTCACTGTCCCTTGGAACTGCATTCGCTGGTAGACAGACATTCGCGTTCTGCAACAGCTTTCGTTCGTAAAGGGGCAACACTGTGTATTTCTCTCTCGCAGAGCCCGGCTGCCAAATTCGAAACGTCCAGCGATTGCGCCCACAGGAAAGCTGCCAGCACGGAAAGCTGTAGCTGGTTTTCACTGTCCCTTGGAACTGCATTCGCTGCTACACAGACATTCGCGTTCTGCAACAGCTTTCGTTCGTAAAGGGGCAACACCGTGTATTTCTCTCTCGCAGAGCCCGGCTGCCAAATTCGAAACGTCCAGCGATTGCGCCCACAGGAAAGCTGCCAGCACGGAAAGCTGTAGCTGGTTTTCACTTTCCCTTGGAACTGCATTCGCTGGTAGGCAGACATTCGCGTTCTGCAACAGCTTTCGTTCGTAAAGGGGCAACACTGTGTATTTCTCTCTCGCAGAGCCCGGCTGCCAAATTCGAAACGTCCAGCGATTGCGCCCACAGGAAAGCTGCCAGCACGGAAAGCTGTAGCTGGTTTTCACTGTCCCTTGGAACTGCATTCGCTGGTAGACAGACATTCGCGTTCTGCAACAGCTTTCGTGCGTAAAGGGGCAACACTGTGTATTTCTCTCTGGCAGAGCCCGGCTGCCAAATTCGAAACGTCCAGCGATTGCGCCCACAGGAAAGCTGCCAGCACGGAAAGCTGTAGCTGGTTTTCACTCTCCCTTGGAACTGCATTCGCTGGTAGACAGACATTCGCGTTCTGCAACAGCTTTCGTTCGTAAAGGGGCAACACTGTGTCTTTCTCTCTGGCAGAGCCCGGCTGCCAAATTCGAAACGTCCAGCGATTGCGCCCACAGGAAAGCTGCCAGCACGGAAAGCTGTAGCTGGTTTTCACTGTCCCTTGGAACTGCATTCGCTGGTAGACAGACATTCGCGTTCTGCAACAGCTTTCGTTCGTAAAGGGGCAACACTGTGTCTTTCTCTCTGGCAGAGCCCGGCTGCCAAATTCGAAACGTCCAGCGATTGCGCCCACAGGAAAGCTGCCAGCACGGAAAGCTGTAGCTGGTTTTCACTGTCCCTTGGAACTGCATTCGCTGGTAGGCAGACATTCGCGTTCTGCAACAGCTTTCGTTCGTAAAGGGGCAACACTGTGTATTTCTCTCTGGCAGAGCCCGGCTGCCAAATTCGAAACGTCCAGCGATTGCGCCCACAGGAAAGCTGCCAGCACGGAAAGCTGTAGCTGGTTTTCACTGTCCCTTGGAACTGCATTCGCTGGTAGGCAGACATTCGCGTTCTGCAACAGCTTTCGTTCGTAAAGGGGCAACACTGTGTATTTCTCTCTCGCAGAGCCCGGCTGCCAAATTCGAAACGTCCAGCGATTGCGCCCACAGGAAAGCTGCCAGCACGGAAAGCTGTAGCTGGTTTTCACTGTCCCTTGGAACTGCATTCGCTGGTAGACAGACATTCGCGTTCTGCAACAGCTTTCGTTCGTAAAGGGGCAACACTGTGTCTTTCTCTCTGGCAGAGCCCGGCTGCCAAATTCGAAACGTCCAGCGATTGCGCCCACAGGAAAGCTGCCAGCACGGAAAGCTGTAGCTGGTTTTCACTGTCCCTTGGAACTGCATTCGCTGGTAGGCAGACATTCGCGTTCTGCAACAGCTTTCGTTCGTAAAGGGGCAACACTGTGTCTTTCTCTCTGGCAGAGCCCGGCTGCCAAATTCGAAACGTCCAGCGATTGCGCCCACAGGAAAGCTGCCAGCACGGAAAGCTGTAGCTGGTTTTCACTGTCCCTTGGAACTGCATTCGCTGGTACGCAGACATTCGCGTTCTGCAACAGCTTTCGTTCGTAAAGGGGCAACACTGTGTATTTCTCTCTGGCAGAGCCCGGCTGCCAAATTCGAAACGTCCAGCGATTGCGCCCACAGGAAAGCTGCCAGCACGGAAAGCTGTAGCTGGTTTTCACTGTCCCTTGGAACTGCATTCGCTGGTAGACAGACATTCGCGTTCTGCAACAGCTTTCGTTCGTAAAGGGGCAACACTGTGTCTTTCTCTCTGGCAGAGCCCGGCTGCCAAATTCGAAACGTCCAGCGATTGCGCCCACAGGAAAGCTGCCAGCACGGAAAGCTGTAGCTGGTTTTCACTGTCCCTTGGAACTGCATTCGCTGGTAGACAGACATTCGCGTTCTGCAACAGCTTTCGTTCGTAAAGGGGCAACACTGTGTATTTCTCTCTGGCAGAGCCCGGCTGCCAAATTCGAAACGTCCAGCGATTGCGCCCACAGGAAAGCTGCCAGCACGGAAAGCTGTAGCTGGTTTTCACTGTCCCTTGGAACTGCATTCGCTGGTAGGCAGACATTCGCGTTCTGCAACAGCTTTCGTTCGTAAAGGGGCAACACTGTGTATTTCTCTCTGGCAGAGCCCGGCTGCCAAATTCGAAACGTCCAGCGATTGCGCCCACAGGAAAGCTGCCAGCACGGAAAGCTGTAGCTGGTTTTCACTGTCCCTTGGAACTGCATTCGCTGGTAGGCAGACATTCGCGTTCTGCAACAGCTTTCGTTCGTAAAGGGGCAACACTGTGTATTTCTCTCTGGCAGAGCCCGGCTGCCAAATTCGAAACGTCCAGCGATTGCGCCCACAGGAAAGCTGCCAGCACGGAAAGCTGTAGCTGGTTTTCACTGTCCCTTGGAACTGCATTCGCTGGTAGACAGACATTCGCGTTCTGCAACAGCTTTCGTTCGTAAAGGGGCAACACTGTGTCTTTCTCTCTGGCAGAGCCCGGCTGCCAAATTCGAAACGTCCAGCGATTGCGCCCACAGGAAAGCTGCCAGCACGGAAAGCTGTAGCTGGTTTTCACTGT
This sequence comes from Mycteria americana, assembly GCF_035582795.1. NCBI lineage: Eukaryota > Metazoa > Chordata > Aves > Ciconiiformes > Ciconiidae > Mycteria > Mycteria americana. The sequence goes on along the minus strand of NW_027445632.1, from coordinate 767,920 downwards.
CCCTTGGAACTGCATTCGCTGGTAGACAGACATTCGCGTTCTGCAACAGCTTTCGTTCGTAAAGGGGCAACACTGTGTATTTCTCTCTCGCAGAGCCCGGCTGCCAAATTCGAAACGTCCAGCGATTGCGCCCACAGGAAAGCTGCCAGCACGGAAAGCTGTAGCTGGTTTTCACTGTCCCTTGGAACTGCATTCGCTGCTACACAGACATTCGCGTTCTGCAACAGCTTTCGTTCGTAAAGGGGCAACACCGTGTATTTCTCTCTCGCAGAGCCCGGCTGCCAAATTCGAAACGTCCAGCGATTGCGCCCACAGGAAAGCTGCCAGCACGGAAAGCTGTAGCTGGTTTTCACTTTCCCTTGGAACTGCATTCGCTGGTAGGCAGACATTCGCGTTCTGCAACAGCTTTCGTGCGTAAAGGGGCAACACTGTGTATTTCTCTCTCGCAGAGCCCGGCTGCCAAATTCGAAACGTCCAGCGATTGCGCCCACAGGAAAGCTGCCAGCACGGAAAGCTGTAGCTGGTTTTCACTGTCCCTTGGAACTGCATTCGCTGGTAGACAGACATTCGCGTTCTGCAACAGCTTTCGTGCGTAAAGGGGCAACACTGTGTATTTCTCTCTGGCAGAGCCCGGCTGCCAAATTCGAAACGTCCAGCGATTGCGCCCACAGGAAAGCTGCCAGCACGGAAAGCTGTAGCTGGTTTTCACTGTCCCTTGGAACTGCATTCGCTGGTAGACAGACATTCGCGTTCTGCAACAGCTTTCGTTCGTAAAGGGGCAACACTGTGTCTTTCTCTCTGGCAGAGCCCGGCTGCCAAATTCGAAACGTCCAGCGATTGCGCCCACAGGAAAGCTGCCAGCACGGAAAGCTGTAGCTGGTTTTCACTGTCCCTTGGAACTGCATTCGCTGGTAGACAGACATTCGCGTTCTGCAACAGCTTTCGTTCGTAAAGGGGCAACACTGTGTCTTTCTCTCTGGCAGAGCCCGGCTGCCAAATTCGAAACGTCCAGCGATTGCGCCCACAGGAAAGCTGCCAGCACGGAAAGCTGTAGCTGGTTTTCACTGTCCCTTGGAACTGCATTCGCTGGTAGGCAGACATTCGCGTTCTGCAACAGCTTTCGTTCGTAAAGGGGCAACACTGTGTATTTCTCTCTCGCAGAGCCCGGCTGCCAAATTCGAAACGTCCAGCGATTGCGCCCACAGGAAAGCTGCCAGCACGGAAAGCTGTAGCTGGTTTTCACTGTCCCTTGGAACTGCATTCGCTGGTACGCAGACATTCGCGTTCTGCAACAGCTTTCGTTCGTAAAGGGGCAACACTGTGTATTTCTCTCTGGCAGAGCCCGGCTGCCAAATTCGAAACGTCCAGCGATTGCGCCCACAGGAAAGCTGCCAGCACGGAAAGCTGTAGCTGGTTTTCACTGTCCCTTGGAACTGCATTCGCTGGTAGGCAGACATTCGCGTTCTGCAACAGCTTTCGTTCGTAAAGGGGCAACACTGTGTATTTCTCTATCGCAGAGCCCGGCTGCCAAATTCGAAACGTCCAGCGATTGCGCCCACAGGAAAGCTGCCAGCACGGAAAGCTGTAGCTGGTTTTCACTGTCCCTTGGAACTGCATTCGCTGGTAGACAGACATTCGCGTTCTGCAACAGCTTTCGTTCGTAAAGGGGCAACACTGTGTATTTCTCTCTGGCAGAGCCCGGCTGCCAAATTCGAAACGTCCAGCGATTGCGCCCACAGGAAAGCTGCCAGCACGGAAAGCTGTAGCTGGTTTTCACTGTCCCTTGGAACTGCATTCGCTGGTAGGCAGACATTCGCGTTCTGCAACAGCTTTCGTTCGTAAAGGGGCAACACTGTGTATTTCTCTCTGGCAGAGCCCGGCTGCCAAATTCGAAACGTCCAGCGATTGCGCCCACAGGAAAGCTGCCAGCACGGAAAGCTGTAGCTGGTTTTCACTGTCCCTTGGAACTGCATTCGCTGGTAGGCAGACATTCGCGTTCTGCAACAGCTTTCGTGCGTAAAGGAGCAACACTGTGTCTTTCTCTCTGGCAGAGCCCGGCTGCCAAATTCGAAACGTCCAGCGATTGCGCCCACAGGAAAGCTGCCAGCACGGAAAGCTGTAGCTGGTTTTCACTGTCCCTTGGAACTGCATTCGCTGGTAGACAGACATTCGCGTTCTGCAACAGCTTTCGTTCGTAAAGGGGCAACACTGTGTCTTTCTCTCTGGCAGAGCCCGGCTGCCAAATTCGAAACGTCCAGCGATTGCGCCCACAGGAAAGCTGCCAGCACGGAAAGCTGTAGCTGGTTTTCACTGTCCCTTGGAACTGCATTCGCTGGTAGACAGACATTCGCGTTCTGCAACAGCTTTCGTTCGTAAAGGGGCAACACCGTGTATTTCTCTCTCGCAGAGCCCGGCTGCCAAATTCGAAACGTCCAGCGATTGCACCCACAGGAAAGCTGCCAGCACGGAAAGCTGTAGCTGGTTTTCACTGTCCCTTGGAACTGCATTCGCTGGTAGGCAGACATTCGCGTTCTGCAACAGCTTTCGTTCGTAAAGGGGCAACACTGTGTCTTTCTTTCTGGCAGAGCCCGGCTGCCAAATTCGAAACGTCCAGCGATTGCGCTCACAGGAAAGCTGCCAGCACGGAAAGCTGTAGCTGGTTTTCACTGTCCCTTGGAACTGCATTCGCTGCTACACAGACATTCGCGTTCTGCAACAGCTTTCGTGCGTAAAGGGGCAACACTGTGTCTTTCTCTCTGGCAGAGCCCGGCTGCCAAATTCGAAACGTCCAGCGATTGCGCCCACAGGAAAGCTGCCAGCACGGAAAGCTGTAGCTGGTTTTCACTGTCCCTTGGAACTGCATTCGCTGGTAGGCAGACATTCGCGTTCTGCAACAGCTTTCGTGCGTAAAGGGGCAACACTGTGTCTTTCTCTCTGGCAGAGCCCGGCTGCCAAATTCGAAACGTCCAGCGATTGCGCCCACAGGAAAGCTGCCAGCACGGAAAGCTGTAGCTGGTTTTCACTGTCCCTTGGAACTGCATTCGCTGGTAGACAGACATTCGCGTTCTGCAACAGCTTTCGTTCGTAAAGGGGCAACACTCTGTATTTCTCTCTGGCAGAGCCCGGCTGCCAAATTCGAAACGTCCAGCGATTGCACCCACAGGAAAGCTGCCAGCACGGAAAGCTGTAGCTGGTTTTCACTGTCCCTTGGAACTGCATTCGCTGGTAGACAGACATTCGCGTTCTGCAACAGCTTTCGTTCGTAAAGGGGCAACACCGTGTATTTCTCTCTCGCAGAGCCCGGCTGCCAAATTCGAAACGTCCAGCGATTGCGCCCACAGGAAAGCTGCCAGCACGGAAAGCTGTAGCTGGTTTTCACTTTCCCTTGGAACTGCATTCGCTGGTAGGCAGACATTCGCGTTCTGCAACAGCTTTCGTTCGTAAAGGGGCAACACTGTGTCTTTCTCTCTGGCAGAGCCCGGCTGCCAAATTCGAAACGTCCAGCGATTGCGCCCACAGGAAAGCTGCCAGCACGGAAAGCTGTAGCTGGTTTTCACTGTCCCTTGGAACTGCATTCGCTGGTAGACAGACATTCGCGTTCTGCAACAGCTTTCGTTCGTAAAGGGGCAACACTGTGTATTTCTCTCTGGCAGAGCCCGGCTGCCAAATTCGAAACGTCCAGCGATTGCGCCCACAGGAAAGCTGCCAGCACGGAAAGCTGTAGCTGGTTTTCACTGTCCCTTGGAACTGCATTCGCTGGTAGGCAGACATTCGCGTTCTGCAACAGCTTTCGTTCGTAAAGGGGCAACACTGTGTATTTCTCTCTCGCAGAGCCCGGCTGCCAAATTCGAAACGTCCAGCGATTGCGCCCACAGGAAAGCTGCCAGCACGGAAAGCTGTAGCTGGTTTTCACTGTCCCTTGGAACTGCATTCGCTGGTAGACAGACATTCGCGTTCTGCAACAGCTTTCGTTCGTAAAGGGGCAACACCGTGTATTTCTCTCTGGCAGAGCCCGGCTGCCAAATTCGAAACGTCCAGCAATTGCACCCACAGGAAAGCTGCCAGCACGGAAAGCTGTAGCTGGTTTTCACTGTCCCTTGGAACTGCATTCGCTGGTAGGCAGACATTCGCGTTCTGCAACAGCTTTCGTTCGTAAAGGGGCAACACTGTGTGTTTCTCTCTGGCAGAGCCCGGCTGCCAAATTCGAAACGTCCAGCGATTGCGCCCACAGGAAAGCTGCCAGCACGGAAAGCTGTAGCTGGTTTTCACTGTCCCTTGGAACTGCATTCGCTGCTACACAGACATTCGCGTTCTGCAACAGCTTTCGTTCGTAAAGGGGCAACACTGTGTCTTTCTCTCTGGCAGAGCCCGGCTGCCAAATTCGAAACGTCCAGCGATTGCGCCCACAGGAAAGCTGCCAGCACGGAAAGCTGTAGCTCGTTTTCACTGTCCCTTGGAACTGCATTCGCTGGTAGGCAGACATTCGCGTTCTGCAACAGCTTTCGTTCGTAAAGGGGCAACACTGTGTCTTTCTCTCTGGCAGAGCCCGGCTGCCAAATTCGAAACGTCCAGCGATTGCGCCCACAGGAAAGCTGCCAGCACGGAAAGCTGTAGCTGGTTTTCACTGTCCCTTGGAACTGCATTCGCTGGTAGACAGACATTCGCGTTCTGCAACAGCTTTCGTTCGTAAAGGGGCAACACTCTGTATTTCTCTCTGGCAGAGCCCGGCTGCCAAATTCGAAACGTCCAGCGATTGCGCCCACAGGAAAGCTGCCAGCACGGAAAGCTGTAGCTGGTTTTCACTGTCCCTTGGAACTGCATTCGCTGGTAGACAGACATTCGCGTTCTGCAACAGCTTTCGTTCGTAAAGGGGCAACACTGTGTCTTTCTCTCTGGCAGAGCCCGGCTGCCAAATTCGAAACGTCCAGCGATTGCGCCCACAGGAAAGCTGCCAGCACGGAAAGCTGTAGCTGGTTTTCACTGTCCCTTGGAACTGCATTCGATGGTAGACAGACATTCGCGTTCTGCAACAGCTTTCGTGCGTAAAGGAGCAACACTGTGTCTTTCTCTCTGGCAGAGCCCGGCTGCCAAATTCGAAACGTCCAGCGATTGCGCCCACAGGAAAGCTGCCAGCACGGAAAGCTGTAGCTGGTTTTCACTGTCCCTTGGAACTGCATTCGCTGCTACACAGACATTCGCGTTCTGCAACAGCTTTCGTTCGTAAAGGGGCAACACTCTGTATTTCTCTCTGGCAGAGCCCGGCTGCCAAATTCGAAACGTCCAGCGATTGCGCCCACAGGAAAGCTGCCAGCACGGAAAGCTGTAGCTGGTTTTCACTGTCCCTTGGAACTGCATTCGCTGCTACACAGACATTCGCGTTCTGCAACAGCTTTCGTTCGTAAAGGGGCAACACTGTGTATTTCTGTCTCGCAGAGCCCGGCTGCCAAATTCGAAACGTCCAGCGATTGCGCCCACAGGAAAGCTGCCAGCACGGAAAGCTGTAGCTGGTTTTCACTGTCCCTTGGAACTGCATTCGCTGGTAGGCAGACATTCGCGTTCTGCAACAGCTTTCGTTCGTAAAGGGGCAACACTGTGTATTTCTCTCTCGCAGAGCCCGGCTGCCAAATTCGAAACGTCCAGCGATTGCGCCCACAGGAAAGCTGCCAGCACGGAAAGCTGTAGCTGGTTTTCACTGTCCCTTGGAACTGCATTCGCTGGTAGACAGACATTCGCGTTCTGCAACAGCTTTCGTTCGTAAAGGGGCAACACTGTGTCTTTCTCTCTGGCAGAGCCCGGCTGCCAAATTCGAAACGTCCAGCGATTGCGCCCACAGGAAAGCTGCCAGCACGGAAAGCTGTAGCTGGTTTTCACTGTCCCTTGGAACTGCATTCGCTGGTAGGCAGACATTCGCGTTCTGCAACAGCTTTCGTTCGTAAAGGGGCAACACTGTGTCTTTCTCTCTGGCAGAGCCCGGCTGCCAAATTCGAAACGTCCAGCGATTGCGCCCACAGGAAAGCTGCCAGCACGGAAAGCTGTAGCTGGTTTTCACTGTCCCTTGGAACTGCATTCGCTGGTAGACAGACATTCGCGTTCTGCAACAGCTTTCGTTCGTAAAGGGGCAACACTGTGTCTTTCTCTCTGGCAGAGCCCGGCTGCCAAATTCGAAACGTCCAGCGATTGCGCCCACAGGAAAGCTGCCAGCACGGAAAGCTGTAGCTGGTTTTCACTGTCCCTTGGAACTGCATTCGCTGGTAGACAGACATTCGCGTTCTGCAACAGCTTTCGTTCGTAAAGGGGCAACACTGTGTCTTTCTCTCTGGCAGAGCCCGGCTGCCAAATTCGAAACGTCCAGCGATTGCGCCCACAGGAAAGCTGCCAGCACGGAAAGCTGTAGCTGGTTTTCACTGTCCCTTGGAACTGCATTCGCTGGTAGACAGACATTCGCGTTCTGCAACAGCTTTCGTTCGTAAAGGGGCAACACTGTGTCTTTCTCTCTGGCAGAGCCCGGCTGCCAAATTCGAAACGTCCAGCGATTGCGCCCACAGGAAAGCTGCCAGCACGGAAAGCTGTAGCTGGTTTTCACTGTCCCTTGGAACTGCATTCGCTGGTAGACAGACATTCGCGTTCTGCAACAGCTTTCGTTCGTAAAGGGGCAACACTGTGTCTTTCTCTCTGGCAGAGCCCGGCTGCCAAATTCGAAACGTCCAGCGATTGCGCCCACAGGAAAGCTGCCAGCACGGAAAGCTGTAGCTGGTTTTCACTGTCCCTTGGAACTGCATTCGCTGCTACACAGACATTCGCGTTCTGCAACAGCTTTCGTTCGTAAAGGGGCAACACTGTGTATTTCTCTCTGGCAGAGCCCGGCTGCCAAATTCGAAACGTCCAGCGATTGCGCCCACAGGAAAGCTGCCAGCACGGAAAGCTGTAGCTGGTTTTCACTGTCCCTTGGAACTGCATTCGCTGGTAGACAGACATTCGCGTTCTGCAACAGCTTTCGTTCGTAAAGGGGCAACACTGTGTCTTTCTCTCTGGCAGAGCCCGGCTGCCAAATTCGAAACGTCCAGCGATTGCGCCCACAGGAAAGCTGCCAGCACGGAAAGCTGTAGCTGGTTTTCACTGTCCCTTGGAACTGCATTCGCTGGTAGGCAGACATTCGCGTTCTGCAACAGCTTTCGTTCGTAAAGGGGCAACACTGTGTATTTCTCTCTGGCAGAGCCCGGCTGCCAAATTCGAAACGTCCAGCGATTGCGCCCACAGGAAAGCTGCCAGCACGGAAAGCTGTAGCTGGTTTTCACTGTCCCTTGGAACTGCATTCGCTGGTAGACAGACATTCGCGTTCTGCAACAGCTTTCGTTCGTAAAGGGGCAACACTGTGTCTTTCTCTCTGGCAGAGCCCGGCTGCCAAATTCGAAACGTCCAGCGATTGCGCCCACAGGAAAGCTGCCAGCACGGAAAGCTGTAGCTGGTTTTCACTGTCCCTTGGAACTGCATTCGCTGGTAGACAGACATTCGCGTTCTGCAACAGCTTTCGTTCGTAAAGGGGCAACACTGTGTCTTTCTCTCTGGCAGAGCCCGGCTGCCAAATTCGAAACGTCCAGCGATTGCGCCCACAGGAAAGCTGCCAGCACGGAAAGCTGTAGCTGGTTTTCACTGTCCCTTGGAACTGCATTCGCTGGTAGACAGACATTCGCGTTCTGCAACAGCTTTCGTTCGTAAAGGGGCAACACTGTGTCTTTCTCTCTGGCAGAGCCCGGCTGCCAAATTCGAAACGTCCAGCGATTGCGCCCACAGGAAAGCTGCCAGCACGGAAAGCTGTAGCTGGTTTTCACTGTCCCTTGGAACTGCATTCGCTGGTAGACAGACATTCGCGTTCTGCAACAGCTTTCGTTCGTAAAGGGGCAACACTGTGTCTTTCTCTCTGGCAGAGCCCGGCTGCCAAATTCGAAACGTCCAGCGATTGCGCCCACAGGAAAGCTGCCAGCACGGAAAGCTGTAGCTGGTTTTCACTGTCCCTTGGAACTGCATTCGCTGCTACACAGACATTCGCGTTCTGCAACAGCTTTCGTTCGTAAAGGGGCAACACTGTGTCTTTCTCTCTGGCAGAGCCCGGCTGCCAAATTCGAAACGTCCAGCGATTGCGCCCACAGGAAAGCTGCCAGCACGGAAAGCTGTAGCTCGTTTTCACTGTCCCTTGGAACTGCATTCGCTGGTAGGCAGACATTCGCGTTCTGCAACAGCTTTCGTTCGTAAAGGGGCAACACTGTGTCTTTCTCTCTGGCAGAGCCCGGCTGCCAAATTCGAAACGTCCAGCGATTGCGCCCACAGGAAAGCTGCCAGCACGGAAAGCTGTAGCTGGTTTTCACTGTCCCTTGGAACTGCATTCGCTGGTAGACAGACATTCGCGTTCTGCAACAGCTTTCGTTCGTAAAGGGGCAACACTCTGTATTTCTCTCTGGCAGAGCCCGGCTGCCAAATTCGAAACGTCCAGCGATTGCGCCCACAGGAAAGCTGCCAGCACGGAAAGCTGTAGCTGGTTTTCACTGTCCCTTGGAACTGCATTCGCTGGTAGACAGACATTCGCGTTCTGCAACAGCTTTCGTTCGTAAAGGGGCAACACTGTGTCTTTCTCTCTGGCAGAGCCCGGCTGCCAAATTCGAAACGTCCAGCGATTGCGCCCACAGGAAAGCTGCCAGCACGGAAAGCTGTAGCTGGTTTTCACTGTCCCTTGGAACTGCATTCGATGGTAGACAGACATTCGCGTTCTGCAACAGCTTTCGTGCGTAAAGGAGCAACACTGTGTCTTTCTCTCTGGCAGAGCCCGGCTGCCAAATTCGAAACGTCCAGCGATTGCGCCCACAGGAAAGCTGCCAGCACGGAAAGCTGTAGCTGGTTTTCACTGTCCCTTGGAACTGCATTCGCTGCTACACAGACATTCGCGTTCTGCAACAGCTTTCGTTCGTAAAGGGGCAACACTCTGTATTTCTCTCTGGCAGAGCCCGGCTGCCAAATTCGAAACGTCCAGCGATTGCGCCCACAGGAAAGCTGCCAGCACGGAAAGCTGTAGCTGGTTTTCACTGTCCCTTGGAACTGCATTCGCTGGTAGACAGACATTCGCGTTCTGCAACAGCTTTCGTTCGTAAAGGGGAACACCGTGTATTTCTCTCTCGCAGAGCCCGGCTGCCAAATTCGAAACGTCCAGCGATTGCGCCCACAGGAAAGCTGCCAGCACGGAAAGCTGTAGCTGGTTTTCACTGTCCCTTGGAACTGCATTCGCTGGTAGGCAGACATTCGCGTTCTGCAACAGCTTTCGTTCGTAAAGGGGCAACACTGTGTATTTCTCTCTCGCAGAGCCCGGCTGCCAAATTCGAAACGTCCAGCGATTGCGCCCACAGGAAAGCTGCCAGCACGGAAAGCTGTAGCTGGTTTTCACTGTCCCTTGGAACTGCATTCGCTGGTAGACAGACATTCGCGTTCTGCAACAGCTTTCGTTCGTAAAGGGGCAACACTGTGTCTTTCTCTCTGGCAGAGCCCGGCTGCCAAATTCGAAACGTCCAGCGATTGCGCCCACAGGAAAGCTGCCAGCACGGAAAGCTGTAGCTGGTTTTCACTGTCCCTTGGAACTGCATTCGCTGGTAGGCAGACATTCGCGTTCTGCAACAGCTTTCGTTCGTAAAGGGGCAACACTGTGTCTTTCTCTCTGGCAGAGCCCGGCTGCCAAATTCGAAACGTCCAGCGATTGCGCCCACAGGAAAGCTGCCAGCACGGAAAGCTGTAGCTGGTTTTCACTGTCCCTTGGAACTGCATTCGCTGGTAGACAGACATTCACGTTCTGCAACAGCTTTCGTTCGTAAAGGGGCAACACTGTGTCTTTCTCTCTGGCAGAGCCCGGCTGCCAAATTCGAAACGTCCAGCGATTGCGCCCACAGGAAAGCTGCCAGCACGGAAAGCTGTAGCTGGTTTTCACTGTCCCTTGGAACTGCATTCGCTGGTAGACAGACATTCGCGTTCTGCAACAGCTTTCGTTCGTAAAGGGGCAACACTATGTCTTTCTCTCTGGCAGAGCCCGGCTGCCAAATTCGAAACGTCCAGCGATTGCGCCCACAGGAAAGCTGCCAGCACGGAAAGCTGTAGCTGGTTTTCACTGTCCCTTGGAACTGCATTCGCTGGTAGACAGACATTCGCGTTCTGCAACAGCTTTCGTTCGTAAAGGGGCAACACTGTGTATTTCTCTCTCGCAGAGCCCGGCTGCCAAATTGGAAACGTCCAGCGATTGCGCCCACAGGAAAGCTGCCAGCACGGAAAGCTGTAGCTGGTTTTCACTGTCCCTTGGAACTGCATTCGCTGGTAGACAGACATTCGCGTTCTGCAACAGCTTTCGTTCGTAAAGGGGCAACACTGTGTCTTTCTCTCTGGCAGAGCCCGGCTGCCAAATTCGAAACGTCCAGCGATTGCGCCCACAGGAAAGCTGCCAGCACGGAAAGCTGTAGCTGGTTTTCACTGTCCCTTGGAACTGCATTCGCTGGTAGACAGACATTCGCGTTCTGCAACAGCTTTCGTTCGTAAAGGGGCAACACTGTGTATTTCTCTCTGGCAGAGCCCGGCTGCCAAATTCGAAACGTCCAGCGATTGCGCCCACAGGAAAGCTGCCAGCACGGAAAGCTCTAGCTGGTTTTCACTGTCCCTTGGAAATGCATTCGCTGGTAGACAGACATTCGCGTTCTGCAACAGCTTTCGTTCGTAAAGGGGCAACACTCTGTATTTCTCTCTGGCAGAGCCCGGCTGCCAAATTCGAAACGTCCAGCGATTGCACCCACAGGAAAGCTGCCAGCACGGAAAGCTGTAGCTGGTTTTCACTGTCCCTTGGAACTGCATTCGATGGTAGGCAGACATTCGCGTTCTGCAACAGCTTTCGTTCGTAAAGGGGCAACACTGTGTCTTTCTCTCTGGCAGAGCCCGGCTGCCAAATTCGAAACGTCCAGCGATTGCGCCCACAGGAAAGCTGCCAGCACGGAAAGCTGTAGCTGGTTTTCACTGTCCCTTGGAACTGCATTCGCTGGTAGACAGACATTCGCGTTCTGCAACAGCTTTCGTTCGTAAAGGGGCAACACTGTGTCTTTCTCTCTGGCAGAGCCCGGCTGCCAAATTCGAAACGTCCAGCGATTGCGCCCACAGGAAAGCTGCCAGCACGGAAAGCTGTAGCTGGTTTTCACTGTCCCTTGGAACTGCATTCGCTGCTACACAGACATTCGCGTTCTGCAACAGCTTTCGTTCGTAAAGGGGCAACACTGTGTATTTCTCTCTGGCAGAGCCCGGCTGCCAAATTCGAAACGTCCAGCGATTGCGCCCACAGGAAAGCTGCCAGCACGGAAAGCTGTAGCTGGTTTTCACTGTCCCTTGGAACTGCATTCGCTGGTAGACAGACATTCGCGTTCTGCAACAGCTTTCGTTCGTAAAGGGGCAACACTGTGTCTTTCTCTCTGGCAGAGCCCGGCTGCCAAATTGGAAACGTCCAGCGATTGCGCCCACAGGAAAGCTGCCAGCACGGAAAGCTGTAGCTGGTTTTCACTGTCCCTTGGAACTGCATTCGCTGGTAGACAGACATTCGCGTTCTGCAACAGCTTTCGTTCGTAAAGGGGCAACACTGTGTCTTTCTCTCTGGCAGAGCCCGGCTGCCAAATTCGAAACGTCCAGCGATTGCGCCCACAGGAAAGCTGCCAGCACGGAAAGCTGTAGCTGGTTTTCACTGTCCCTTGGAACTGCATTCGCTGCTACACAGACATTCGCGTTCTGCAACAGCTTTCGTTCGTAAAGGGGCAACACTGTGTATTTCTCTCTGGCAGAGCCCGGCTGCCAAATTCGAAACGTCCAGCGATTGCGCCCACAGGAAAGCTGCCAGCACGGAAAGCTGTAGCTGGTTTTCACTGTCCCTTGGAACTGCATTCGCTGGTAGACAGACATTCGCGTTCTGCAACAGCTTTCGTGCGTAAAGGGGCAACACTGTGTCTTTCTCTCTGGCAGAGCCCGGCTGCCAAATTCGAAACGTCCAGCGATTGCGCCCACAGGAAAGCTGCCAGCACGGAAAGCTGTAGCTGGTTTTCACTGTCCCTTGGAACTGCATTCGCTGGTAGACAGACATTCGCGTTCTGCAACAGCTTTCGTTCGTAAAGGGGCAACACCGTGTATTTCTCTCTCGCAGAGCCCGGCTGCCAAATTCGAAACGTCCAGCGATTGCGCCCACAGGAAAGCTGCCAGCACGGAAAGCTGTAGCTGGTTTTCACTGTCCCTTGGAACTGCATTCGATGGTAGGCAGACATTCGCGTTCTGCAACAGCTTTCGTTCGTAAAGGGGCAACACTGTGTATTTCTCTCTGGCAGAGCCCGGCTGCCAAATTCGAAACGTCCAGCGATTGCGCCCACAGGAAAGCTGCCAGCACGGAAAGCTGTAGCTGGTTTTCACTGTCCCTTGGAACTGCATTCGCTGGTAGACAGACATTCGCGTTCTGCAACAGCTTTCGTTCGTAAAGGGGCAACACTGTGTCTTTCTCTCTGGCAGAGCCCGGCTGCCAAATTCGAAACGTCCAGCGATTGCGCCCACAGGAAAGCTGCCAGCACGGAAAGCTGTAGCTGGTTTTCACTGTCCCTTGGAACTGCATTCGCTGGTAGACAGACATTCGCGTTCTGCAACAGCTTTCGTTCGTAAAGGGGCAACACTGTGTCTTTCTCTCTGGCAGAGCCCGGCTGCCAAATTCGAAACGTCCAGCGATTGCGCCCACAGGAAAGCTGCCAGCACGGAAAGCTGTAGCTGGTTTTCACTGTCCCTTGGAACTGCATTCGCTGGTAGGCAGACATTCGCGTTCTGCAACAGCTTTCGTTCGTAAAGGGGCAACACTGTGTATTTCTCTCTGGCAGAGCCCGGCTGCCAAATTCGAAACGTCCAGCGATTGCGCCCACAGGAAAGCTGCCAGCACGGAAAGCTGTAGCTGGTTTTCACTGTCCCTTGGAACTGCATTCGCTGGTAGACAGACATTCGCGTTCTGCAACAGCTTTCGTGCGTAAAGGAGCAACACTGTGTCTTTCTCTCTGGCAGAGCCCGGCTGCCAAATTCGAAACGTCCAGCGATTGCGCCCACAGGAAAGCTGCCAGCACGGAAAGCTGTAGCTGGTTTTCACTGTCCCTTGGAACTGCATTCGCTGGTAGACAGACATTCGCGTTCTGCAACAGCTTTCGTGCGTAAAGGGGCAACACTGTGTATTTCTCTCTGGCAGAGCCCGGCTGCCAAATTCGAAACGTCCAGCGATTGCGCCCACAGGAAAGCTGCCAGCACGGAAAGCTGTAGCTGGTTTTCACTGTCCCTTGGAACTGCATTCGCTGCTACACAGACATTCGCGTTCTGCAACAGCTTTCGTTCGTAAAGGGGCAACACTGTGTCTTTCTCTCTGGCAGAGCCCGGCTGCCAAATTCGAAACGTCCAGCGATTGCGCCCACAGGAAAGCTGCCAGCACAGAAAGCTGTAGCTGGTTTTCACTGTCCCTTGGAACTGCATTCGCTGCTACACAGACATTCGCGTTCTGCAACAGCTTTCGTGCGTAAAGGGGCAACACTGTGTCTTTCTCTCTGGCAGAGCCCGGCTGCCAAATTCGAAACGTCCAGCGATTGCGCCCACAGGAAAGCTGCCAGCACGGAAAGCTGTAGCTGGTTTTCACTGTCCCTTGGAACTGCATTCGCTGCTACACAGACATTCGCGTTCTGCAACAGCTTTCGTGCGTAAAGGGGCAACACTGTGTATTTCTCTCTGGCAGAGCCCGGCTGCCAAATTCGAAACGTCCAGCGATTGCGCCCACAGGAAAGCTGCCAGCACGGAAAGCTGTAGCTGGTTTTCACTGTCCCTTGGAACTGCATTCGCTGGTAGACAGACATTCGCGTTCTGCAACAGCTTTCGTTCGTAAAGGGGCAACACCGTGTATTTCTCTCTCGCAGAGCCCGGCTGCCAAATTCGAAACGTCCAGCGATTGCGCCCACAGGAAAGCTGCCAGCACGGAAAGCTGTAGCTGGTTTTCACTGTCCCTTGGAACTGCATTCGCTGCTACACAGACATTCGCGTTCTGCAACAGCTTTCGTTCGTAAAGGGGCAACACTGTGTCTTTCTCTCTGGCAGAGCCCGGCTGCCAAATTCGAAACGTCCAGCGATTGCGCCCACAGGAAAGCTGCCAGCACGGAAAGCTGTAGCTGGTTTTCACTGTCCCTTGGAACTGCATTCGCTGGTAGACAGACATTCGCGTTCTGCAACAGCTTTCGTTCGTAAAGGGGCAACACTGTGTATTTCTCTCTGGCAGAGCCCGGCTGCCAAATTCGAAACGTCCAGCGATTGCGCCCACAGGAAAGCTGCCAGCACGGAAAGCTGTAGCTGGTTTTCACTGTCCCTTGGAACTGCATTCGCTGGTAGACAGACATTCGCGTTCTGCAACAGCTTTCGTTCGTAAAGGGGCAACACTGTGTATTTCTCTCTCGCAGAGCCCGGCTGCCAAATTCGAAACGTCCAGCGATTGCGCCCACAGGAAAGCTGCCAGCACGGAAAGCTGTAGCTGGTTTTCACTGTCCCTTGGAACTGCATTCGCTGGTAGACAGACATTCGCGTTCTGCAACAGCTTTCGTTCGTAAAGGGGCAACACCGTGTATTTCTCTCTCGCAGAGCCCGGCTGCCAAATTCGAAACGTCCAGCGATTGCACCCACAGGAAAGCTGCCAGCACGGAAAGCTGTAGCTGGTTTTCACTGTCCCTTGGAACTGCATTCGCTGGTAGGCAGACATTCGCGTTCTGCAACAGCTTTCGTTCGTAAAGGGGCAACACTGTGTCTTTCTCTCTGGCAGAGCCCGGCTGCCAAATTCGAAACGTCCAGCGATTGCGCTCACAGGAAAGCTGCCAGCACGGAAAGCTGTAGCTGGTTTTCACTGTCCCTTGGAACTGCATTCGCTGCTACACAGACATTCGCGTTCTGCAACAGCTTTCATGCGTAAAGGGGCAACACTGTGTCTTTCTCTCTGGCAGAGCCCGGCTGCCAAATTCGAAACGTCCAGCGATTGCGCCCACAGGAAAGCTGCCAGCACGGAAAGCTGTAGCTGGTTTTCACTGTCCCTTGGAACTGCATTCGCTGGTAGGCAGACATTCGCGTTCTGCAACAGCTTTCGTGCGTAAAGGGGCAACACTGTGTCTTTCTCTCTGGCAGAGCCCGGCTGCCAAATTCGAAACGTCCAGCGATTGCGCCCACAGGAAAACTGCCAGCACGGAAAGCTGTAGCTGGTTTTCACTGTCCCTTGGAACTGCATTCGCTAGTAGACAGACATTCGCGTTCTGCAACAGCTTTCGTTCGTAAAGGGGCAACACTCTGTATTTCTCTCTCGCAGAGCCCGGCTGCCAAATTCGAAACGTCCAGCGATTGCGCCCACAGGAAAGCTGCCAGCACGGAAAGCTGTAGCTGGTTTTCACTGTCCCTTGGAACTGCATTCGCTGGTAGGCAGACATTCGCGTTCTGCAACAGCTTTCGTGCGTAAAGGGGCAACACTGTGTCTTTCTCTCTCGCAGAGCCCGGCTGCCAAATTCGAAACGTCCAGCGATTGCGCCCACAGGAAAGCTGCCAGCACGGAAAGCTGTAGCTGGTTTTCACTGTCCCTTGGAACTGCATTCGCTGGTAGACAGACATTCGCGTTCTGCAACAGCTTTCGTGCGTAAAGGGGCAACACTGTGTCTTTCTCTCTGGCAGAGCCCGGCTGCCAAATTCGAAACGTCCAGCGATTGCGCCCACAGGAAAGCTGCCAGCACGGAAAGCTGTAGCTGGTTTTCACTGTCCCTTGGAACTGCATTCGCTGGTAGACAGACATTCGCGTTCTGCAACAGCTTTCGTTCGTAAAGGGGCAACACCGTGTATTTCTCTCTCGCAGAGCCCGGCTGCCAAATTCGAAACGTCCAGCGATTGCGCCCACAGGAAAGCTGCCAGCACGGAAAGCTGTAGCTGGTTTTCACTTTCCCTTGGAACTGCATTCGCTGGTATGCAGACATTCGCGTTCTGCAACAGCTTTCGTTCGTAAAGGGGCAACACTGTGTATTTCTCTCTCGCAGAGCCCGGCTGCCAAATTCGAAACGTCCAGCGATTGCGCCCACAGGAAAGCTGCCAGCACGGAAAGCTGTAGCTGGTTTTCACTGTCCCTTGGAACTGCATTCGCTGGTAGACAGACATTCGCGTTCTGCAACAGCTTTCGTGCGTAAAGGGGCAACACTGTGTATTTCTCTCTCGCAGAGCCCGGCTGCCAAATTCGAAACGTCCAGCGATTGCGCCCACAGGAAAGCTGCCAGCACGGAAAGCTGTAGCTGGTTTTCACTGTCCCTTGGAACTGCATTCGCTGGTAGGCAGACATTCGCGTTCTGCAACAGCTTTCGTGCGTAAAGGGGCAACACTGTGTCTTTCTCTCTGGCAGAGCCCGGCTGCCAAATTCGAAACGTCCAGCGATTGCGCCCACAGGAAAGCTGCCAGCACGGAAAGCTGTAGCTGGTTTTCACTGTCCCTTGGAACTGCATTCGCTGGTAGGCAGACATTCGCGTTCTGCAACAGCTTTCGTTCGTAAAGGGGCAACACTGTGTCTTTCTCTCTGGCAGAGCCCGGCTGCCAAATTCGAAACGTCCAGCGATTGCGCCCACAGGAAAGCTGCCAGCACGGAAAGCTGTAGCTGGTTTTCACTGTCCCTTGGAACTGCATTCGCTGGTAGGCAGACATTCGCGTTCTGCAACAGCTTTCGTTCGTAAAGGGGCAACACTGTGTCTTTCTCTCTGGCAGAGCCCGGCTGCCAAATTCGAAACGTCCAGCGATTGCGCCCACAGGAAAGCTGCCAGCACGGAAAGCTGTAGCTGGTTTTCACTGTCCCTTGGAACTGCATTCGCTGGTAGACAGACATTCGCGTTCTGCAACAGCTTTCGTTCGTAAAGGGGCAACACTGTGTATTTCTCTCTCGCAGAGCCCGGCTGCCAAATTCGAAACGTCCAGCGATTGCGCCCACAGGAAAGCTGCCAGCACGGAAAGCTGTAGCTGGTTTTCACTGTCCCTTGGAACTGCATTCGCTGGTAGGCAGACATTCGCGTTCTGCAACAGCTTTCGTTCGTAAAGGGGCAACACTGTGTATTTCTCTCTGGCAGAGCCCGGCTGCCAAATTCGAAACGTCCAGCGATTGCGCCCACAGGAAAGCTGCCAGCACGGAAAGCTGTAGCTGGTTTTCACTGTCCCTTGGAACTGCATTCGATGGTAGACAGACATTCGCGTTCTGCAACAGCTTTCGTGCGTAAAGGGGCAACACTGTGTCTTTCTCTCTGGCAGAGCCCGGCTGCCAAATTCGAAACGTCCAGCGATTGCGCCCACAGGAAAGCTGCCAGCACGGAAAGCTGTAGCTGGTTTTCACTGTCCCTTGGAACTGCATTCGCTGCTACACAGACATTCGCGTTCTGCAACAGCTTTCGTGCGTAAAGGGGCAACACTGTGTATTTCTCTCTGGCAGAGCCCGGCTGCCAAATTCGAAACGTCCAGCGATTGCGCCCACAGGAAAGCTGCCAGCACGGAAAGCTGTAGCTGGTTTTCACTGTCCCTTGGAACTGCATTCGCTGGTAGGCAGACATTCGCGTTCTGCAACAGCTTTCGTTCGTAAAGGGGCAACACTGTGTATTTCTCTCTCGCAGAGCCCGGCTGCCAAATTCGAAACGTCCAGCGATTGCGCCCACAGGAAAGCTGCCAGCACGGAAAGCTGTAGCTGGTTTTCACTGTCCCTTGGAACTGCATTCGCTGGTAGACAGACATTCGCGTTCTGCAACAGCTTTCGTTCGTAAAGGGGCAACACCGTGTATTTCTCTCTGGCAGAGGCCGGCTGCCAAATTCGAAACGTCCAGCAATTGCACCCACAGGAAAGCTGCCAGCACGGAAAGCTGTAGCTGGTTTTCACTGTCCCTTGGAACTGCATTCGCTGGTAGGCAGACATTCGCGTTCTGCAACAGCTTTCGTTCGTAAAGGGGCAACACTGTGTGTTTCTCTCTGGCAGAGCCCGGCTGCCAAATTCGAAACGTCCAGCGATTGCGCCCACAGGAAAGCTGCCAGCACGGAAAGCTGTAGCTGGTTTTCACTGTCCCTTGGAACTGCATTCGCTGCTACACAGACATTCGCGTTCTGCAACAGCTTTCGTTCGTAAAGGGGCAACACTGTGTCTTTCTCTCTGGCAGAGCCCGGCTGCCAAATTCGAAACGTCCAGCGATTGCGCCCACAGGAAAGCTGCCAGCACGGAAAGCTGTAGCTGGTTTTCACTGTCCCTTGGAACTGCATTCGCTGCTACACAGACATTCGCGTTCTGCAACATCTTTCGTTCGTAAAGGGGCAACACTGTGTATTTCTCTCTGGCAGAGCCCGGCTGCCAAATTCGAAACGTCCAGCGATTGCGCCCACAGGAAAGCTGCCAGCACGGAAAGCTGTAGCTGGTTTTCACTGTCCCTTGGAACTGCATTCGCTGGTAGGCAGACATTCGCGTTCTGCAACAGCTTTCGTTCGTAAAGGGGCAACACTGTGTCTTTCTCTCTGGCAGAGCCCGGCTGCCAAATTCGAAACGTCCAGCGATTGCGCCCACAGGAAAGCTGCCAGCACGGAAAGCTGTAGCTGGTTTTCACTGTCCCTTGGAACTGCATTCGCTGGTAGACAGACATTCGCGTTCTGCAACAGCTTTCGTTCGTAAAGGGGCAACACTCTGTATTTCTCTCTGGCAGAGCCCGGCTGCCAAATTCGAAACGTCCAGCGATTGCGCCCACAGGAAAGCTGCCAGCACGGAAAGCTGTAGCTGGTTTTCACTGTCCCTCGGAACTGCATTCGCTGCTACACAGACATTCGCGTTCTGCAACAGCTTTCGTTCGTAAAGGGGCAACACTGTGTATTTCTGTCTCGCAGAGCCCGGCTGCCAAATTCGAAACGTCCAGCGATTGCGCCCACAGGAAAGCTGCCAGCACGGAAAGCTGTAGCTGGTTTTCACTGTCCCTTGGAACTGCATTCGCTGGTAGGCAGACATTCGCGTTCTGCAACAGCTTTCGTTCGTAAAGGGGCAACACTGTGTATTTCTCTCTCGCAGAGCCCGGCTGCCAAATTCGAAACGTCCAGCGATTGCGCCCACAGGAAAGCTGCCAGCACGGAAAGCTGTAGCTGGTTTTCACTGTCCCTTGGAACTGCATTCGCTGGTAGACAGACATTCGCGTTCTGCAACAGCTTTCGTTCGTAAAGGGGCAACACTGTGTCTTTCTCTCTGGCAGAGCCCGGCTGCCAAATTCGAAACGTCCAGCGATTGCGCCCACAGGAAAGCTGCCAGCACGGAAAGCTGTAGCTGGTTTTCACTGTCCCTTGGAACTGCATTCGCTGGTAGGCAGACATTCGCGTTCTGCAACAGCTTTCGTTCGTAAAGGGGCAACACTGTGTATTTCTCTCTGGCAGAGCCCGGCTGCCAAATTCGAAACGTCCAGCGATTGCGCCCACAGGAAAGCTGCCAGCACGGAAAGCTGTAGCTGGTTTTCACTGTCCCTTGGAACTGCATTCGCTGGTAGACAGACATTCGCGTTCTGCAACAGCTTTCGTTCGTAAAGGGGCAACACTGTGTCTTTCTCTCTGGCAGAGCCCGGCTGCCAAATTCGAAACGTCCAGCGATTGCGCCCACAGGAAAGCTGCCAGCACGGAAAGCTGTAGCTGGTTTTCACTGTCCCTTGGAACTGCATTCGCTGGTAGACAGACATTCGCGTTCTGCAACAGCTTTCGTTCGTAAAGGGGCAACACTGTGTATTTCTCTCTGGCAGAGCCCGGCTGCCAAATTCGAAACGTCCAGCGATTGCGCCCACAGGAAAGCTGCCAGCACGGAAAGCTCTAGCTGGTTTTCACTGTCCCTTGGAAATGCATTCGCTGGTAGACAGACATTCGCGTTCTGCAACAGCTTTCGTTCGTAAAGGGGCAACACTCTGTATTTCTCTCTGGCAGAGCCCGGCTGCCAAATTCGAAACGTCCAGCGATTGCGCCCACAGGAAAGCTGCCAGCACGGAAAGCTGTAGCTGGTTTTCACTGTCCCTTGGAACTGCATTCGCTGGTAGGCAGACATTCGCGTTCTGCAACAGCTTTCGTTCGTAAAGGGGCAACACCGTGTATTTCTCTCTCGCAGAGCCCGGCTGCCAAATTCGAAACGTCCAGCGATTGCACCCACAGGAAAGCTGCCAGCACGGAAAGCTGTAGCTGGTTTTCACTGTCCCTTGGAACTGCATTCGATGGTAGGCAGACATTCGCGTTCTGCAACAGCTTTCGTTCGTAAAGGGGCAACACTGTGTCTTTCTCTCTGGCAGAGCCCGGCTGCCAAATTCGAAACGTCCAGCGATTGCGCCCACAGGAAAGCTGCCAGCACGGAAAGCTGTAGCTGGTTTTCACTGTCCCTTGGAACTGCATTCGCTGCTACACAGACATTCGCGTTCTGCAACAGCTTTCGTTCGTAAAGGGGCAACACTGTGTCTTTCTCTCTGGCAGAGCCCGGCTGCCAAATTGGAAACGTCCAGCGATTGCGCCCACAGGAAAGCTGCCAGCACGGAAAGCTGTAGCTGGTTTTCACTGTCCCTTGGAACTGCATTCGCTGGTAGACAGACATTCGCGTTCTGCAACAGCTTTCGTTCGTAAAGGGGCAACACTGTGTCTTTCTCTCTGGCAGAGCCCGGCTGCCAAATTCGAAACGTCCAGCGATTGCGCCCACAGGAAAGCTGCCAGCACGGAAAGCTGTAGCTGGTTTTCACTGTCCCTTGGAACTGCATTCGCTGGTAGACAGACATTCGCGTTCTGCAACAGCTTTCGTTCGTAAAGGGGCAACACTGTGTATTTCTCTCTGGCAGAGCCCGGCTGCCAAATTCGAAACGTCCAGCGATTGCGCCCACAGGAAAGCTGCCAGCACGGAAAGCTCTAGCTGGTTTTCACTGTCCCTTGGAAATGCATTCGCTGGTAGACAGACATTCGCGTTCTGCAACAGCTTTCGTTCGTAAAGGGGCAACACTCTGTATTTCTCTCTGGCAGAGCCCGGCTGCCAAATTCGAAACGTCCAGCGATTGCGCCCACAGGAAAGCTGCCAGCACGGAAAGCTGTAGCTGGTTTTCACTGTCCCTTGGAACTGCATTCGCTGGTAGACAGACATTCGCGTTCTGCAACAGCTTTCGTTCGTAAAGGGGCAACACCGTGTATTTCTCTCTCGCAGAGCCCGGCTGCCAAATTCGAAACGTCCAGCGATTGCACCCACAGGAAAGCTGCCAGCACGGAAAGCTGTAGCTGGTTTTCACTGTCCCTTGGAACTGCATTCGATGGTAGGCAGACATTCGCGTTCTGCAACAGCTTTCGTTCGTAAAGGGGCAACACTGTGTATTTCTCTCTGGCAGAGCCCGGCTGCCAAATTCGAAACGTCCAGCGATTGCGCCCACAGGAAAGCTGCCAGCACGGAAAGCTGTAGCTGGTTTTCACTGTCCCTTGGAACTGCATTCGCTGCTACACAGACATTCGCGTTCTGCAACAGCTTTCGTTCGTAAAGGGGCAACACTGTGTCTTTCTCTCTGGCAGAGCCCGGCTGCCAAATTCGAAACGTCCAGCGATTGCGCCCACAGGAAAGCTGCCAGCACGGAAAGCTGTAGCTGGTTTTCACTGTCCCTTGGAACTGCATTCGCTGCTACACAGACATTCGCGTTCTGCAACAGCTTTCGTTCGTAAAGGGGCAACACTGTGTATTTCTCTCTGGCAGAGCCCGGCTGCCAAATTCGAAACGTCCAGCGATTGCGCCCACAGGAAAGCTGCCAGCACGGAAAGCTGTAGCTGGTTTTCACTGTCCCTTGGAACTGCATTCGCTGGTAGACAGACATTCGCGTTCTGCAACAGCTTTCGTTCGTAAAGGGGCAACATTGTGTATTTCTCTCTCGCAGAGCCCGGCTGCCAAATTGGAAACGTCCAGCGATTGCGCCCACAGGAAAGCTGCCAGCACGGAAAGCTGTAGCTGGTTTTCACTGTCCCTTGGAACTGCATTCGCTGGTAGACAGACATTCGCGTTCTGCAACAGCTTTCGTTCGTAAAGGGGCAACACTGTGTCTTTCTCTCTGGCAGAGCCCGGCTGCCAAATTCGAAACGTCCAGCGATTGCGCCCACAGGAAAGCTGCCAGCACGGAAAGCTGTAGCTGGTTTTCACTGTCCCTTGGAACTGCATTCGCTGCTACACAGACATTCGCGTTCTGCAACAGCTTTCGTTCGTAAAGGGGCAACACTGTGTCTTTCTCTCTGGCAGAGCCCGGCTGCCAAATTCGAAACGTCCAGCGATTGCGCCCACAGGAAAGCTGCCAGCACGGAAAGCTGTAGCTGGTTTTCACTGTCCCTTGGAACTGCATTCGCTGGTAGACAGACATTCGCGTTCTGCAACAGCTTTCGTTCGTAAAGGGGCAACACCGTGTATTTCTCTCTCGCAGAGCCCGGCTGCCAAATTCGAAACGTCCAGCGATTGCACCCACAGGAAAGCTGCCAGCACGGAAAGCTGTAGCTGGTTTTCACTGTCCCTTGGAACTGCATTCGATGGTAGGCAGACATTCGCGTTCTGCAACAGCTTTCGTTCGTAAAGGGGCAACACTGTGTATTTCTCTCTGGCAGAGCCCGGCTGCCAAATTCGAAACGTCCAGCGATTGCGCCCACAGGAAAGCTGCCAGCACGGAAAGCTGTAGCTGGTTTTCACTGTCCCTTGGAACTGCATTCGCTGGTAGACAGACATTCGCGTTCTGCAACAGCTTTCGTTCGTAAAGGGGCAACACTGTGTATTTCTCTCTGGCAGAGCCCGGCTGCCAAATTCGAATCGTCCAGCGATTGCGCCCACAGGAAAGCTGCCAGCACGGAAAGCTGTAGCTGGTTTTCACTGTCCCTTGGAACTGCATTCGCTGGTAGGCAGACATTCGCGTTCTGCAACAGCTTTCGTTCGTAAAGGGGCAACACTGTGTCTTTCTCTCTGGCAGAGCCCGGCTGCCAAATTCGAAACGTCCAGCGATTGCGCCCACAGGAAAGCTGCCAGCACGGAAAGCTGTAGCTGGTTTTCACTGTCCCTTGGAACTGCATTCGCTGGTAGACAGACATTCGCGTTCTGCAACAGCTTTCGTGCGTAAAGGAGCAACACTGTGTCTTTCTATCTGGCAGAGCCCGGCTGCCAAATTCGAAACGTCCAGCGATTGCGCCCACAGGAAAGCTGCCAGCATGGAAAGCTGTAGCTGGTTTTCACTGTCCCTTGGAACTGCATTCGCTGGTAGACAGACATTCGCGTTCTGCAACAGCTTTCGTGCGTAAAGGGGCAACACTGTGTATTTCTCTCTGGCAGAGCCCGGCTGCCAAATTCGAAACGTCCAGCGATTGCGCCCACAGGAAAGCTGCCAGCACGGAAAGCTGTAGCTGGTTTTCACTGTCCCTTGGAACTGCATTCGCTGGTAGACAGACATTCGCGTTCTGCAACAGCTTTCGTGCGTAAAGGGGCAACACTGTGTCTTTCTCTCTGGCAGAGCCCGGCTGCCAAATTCGAAACGTCCAGCGATTGCGCCCACAGGAAAGCTGCCAGCACGGAAAGCTGTAGCTGGTTTTCACTGTCCCTTGGAACTGCATTCGCTGCTACACAGACATTCGCGTTCTGCAACAGCTTTCGTTCGTAAAGGGGCAACACTGTGTCTTTCTCTCTGGCAGAGCCCGGCTGCCAAATTCGAAACGTCCAGCGATTGCGCCCACAGGAAAGCTGCCAGCATGGAAAGCTGTAGCTGGTTTTCACTGTCCCTTGGAACTGCATTCGCTGGTAGACAGACATTCGCGTTCTGCAACAGCTTTCGTGCGTAAAGGGGCAACACTGTGTCTTTCTCTCTGGCAGAGCCCGGCTGCCAAATTCGAAACGTCCAGCGATTGCGCCCACAGGAAAGCTGCCAGCACGGAAAGCTGTAGCTGGTTTTCACTGTCCCTTGGAACTGCATTCGCTGCTACACAGACATTCGCGTTCTGCAACAGCTTTCGTGCGTAAAGGGGCAACACTGTGTCTTTCTCTCTGGCAGAGCCCGGCTGCCAAATTCGAAACGTCCAGCGATTGCGCCCACAGGAAAGCTGCCAGCACGGAAAGCTGTAGCTGGTTTTCACTGTCCCTTGGAACTGCATTCGCTGCTACACAGACATTCGCGTTCTGCAACAGCTTTCGTTCGTAAAGGGGCAACACCGTGTATTTCTCTCTCGCAGAGCCCGGCTGCCAAATTCGAAACGTCCAGCGATTGCGCCCACAGGAAAGCTGCCAGCACGGAAAGCTGTAGCTGGTTTTCACTGTCCCTTGGAACTGCATTCGCTGGTAGACAGACATTCGCGTTCTGCAACAGCTTTCGTTCGTAAAGGGGCAACACTGTGTATTTCTCTCTCGCAGAGCCCGGCTGCCAAATTCGAAACGTCCAGCGATTGCGCCCACAGGAAAGCTGCCAGCACGGAAAGCTGTAGCTGGTTTTCACTGTCCCTTGGAACTGCATTCGCTGGTAGACAGACATTCGCGTTCTGCAACAGCTTTCGTGCGTAAAGGGGCAACACTGTGTATTTCTCTCTCGCAGAGCCCGGCTGCCAAATTCGAAACGTCCAGCGATTGCGCCCACAGGAAAGCTGCCAGCACGGAAAGCTGTAGCTGGTTTTCACTGTCCCTTGGAACTGCATTCGCTGGTAGACAGACATTCGCGTTCTGCAACAGCTTTCGTTCGTAAAGGGGCAACACTGTGTCTTTCTCTCTCGCAGAGCCCGGCTGCCAAATTCGAAACGTCCAGCGATTGCGCCCACAGGAAAGCTGCCAGAACGGAAAGCTGTAGCTGGTTTTCACTGTCCCTTGGAACTGCATTCGCTGGTAGACAGACATTCGCGTTCTGCAACAGCTTTCGTGCGTAAAGGGGCAACACTGTGTATTTCTCTCTGGCAGAGCCCGGCTGCCAAATTCGAAACGTCCAGCGATTGCGCCCACAGGAAAGCTGCCAGCACGGAAAGCTGTAGCTGGTTTTCACTGTCCCTTGGAACTGCATTCGCTGGTAGGCAGACATTCGCGTTCTGCAACAGCTTTCGTTCGTAAAGGGGCAACACTGTGTATTTCTCTCTCGCAGAGCCCGGCTGCCAAATTCGAAACGTCCAGCGATTGCGCCCACAGGAAAGCTGCCAGCACGGAAAGCTGTAGCTGGTTTTCACTGTCCCTTGGAACTGCATTCGCTGGTAGACAGACATTCGCGTTCTGCAACAGCTTTCGTGCGTAAAGGGGCAACACTGTGTCTTTCTCTCTGGCAGAGCCCGGCTGCCAAATTCGAAACGTCCAGCGATTGCGCCCACAGGAAAGCTGCCAGCACGGAAAGCTGTAGCTGGTTTTCACTGTCCCTTGGAACTGCATTCGCTGCTACACAGACATTCGCGTTCTGCAACAGCTTTCGTTCGTAAAGGGGCAACACTGTGTCTTTCTCTCTGGCAGAGCCCGGCTGCCAAATTCGAAACGTCCAGCGATTGCGCCCACAGGAAAGCTGCCAGCACGGAAAGCTGTAGCTGGTTTTCACTGTCCCTTGGAACTGCATTCGCTGGTAGACAGACATTCGCGTTCTGCAACAGCTTTCGTTCGTAAAGGGGCAACACTCTGTATTTCTCTCTGGCAGAGCCCGGCTGCCAAATTCGAAACGTCCAGCGATTGCGCCCACAGGAAAGCTGCCAGCACGGAAAGCTGTAGCTGGTTTTCACTGTCCCTTGGAACTGCATTCGCTGGTAGGCAGACATTCGCGTTCTGCAACAGCTTTCGTTCGTAAAGGGGCAACACTGTGTCTTTCTCTCTGGCAGAGCCCGGCTGCCAAATTCGAAACGTCCAGCGATTGCGCCCACAGGAAAGCTGCCAGCACGGAAAGCTGTAGCTGGTTTTCACTGTCCCTTGGAACTGCATTCGATGGTAGGCAGACATTCGCGTTCTGCAACAGCTTTCGTGCGTAAAGGAGCAACACCGTGTATTTCTCTCTCGCAGAGCCCGGCTGCCAAATTCGAAACGTCCAGCGATTGCGCCCACAGGAAAGCTGCCAGCACGGAAAGCTGTAGCTGGTTTTCACTTTCCCTTGGAACTGCATTCGCTGGTAGGCAGACATTCGCGTTCTGCAACAGCTTTCGTTCGTAAAGGGGCAACACTGTGTATTTCTCTCTCGCAGAGCCCGGCTGCCAAATTCGAAACGTCCAGCGATTGCGCCCACAGGAAAGCTGCCAGCACGGAAAGCTGTAGCTGGTTTTCACTGTCCCTTGGAACTGCATTCGCTGCTACACAGACATTCGCGTTCTGCAACAGCTTTCGTGCGTAAAGGGGCAACACTGTGTATTTCTCTCTCGCAGAGCCCGGCTGCCAAATTCGAAACGTCCAGCGATTGCGCCCACAGGAAAGCTGCCAGCACGGAAAGCTGTAGCTGGTTTTCACTGTCCCTTGGAACTGCGTTCGCTGGTAGACAGACATTCGCGTTCTGCAACAGCTTTCGTTCGTAAAGGGGCAACACTGTGTCTTTCTCTCTGGCAGAGCCCGGCTGCCAAATTCGAAACGTCCAGCGATTGCGCCCACAGGAAAGCTGCCAGAACGGAAAGCTGTAGCTGGTTTTCACTGTCCCTTGGAACTGCATTCGCTGGTAGACAGACATTCGCGTTCTGCAACAGCTTTCGTGCGTAAAGGGGCAACACTGTGTCTTTCTCTCTGGCAGAGCCCGGCTGCCAAATTCGAAACGTCCAGCGATTGCGCCCACAGGAAAGCTGCCAGCACGGAAAGCTGTAGCTGGTTTTCACTGTCCCTTGGAACTGCATTCGCTGGTAGGCAGACATTCGCGTTCTGCAACAGCTTTCGTTCGTAAAGGGGCAACACCGTGTATTTCTCTCTGGCAGAGCCCGGCTGCCAAATTCGAAACGTCCAGCGATTGCACCCACAGGAAAGCTGCCAGCACGGAAAGCTGTAGCTGGTTTTCACTGTCCCTTGGAACTGCATTCGCTGGTAGGCAGACATTCGCGTTCTGCAACAGCTTTCGTTCGTAAAGGGGCAACACTGTGTCTTTCTCTCTGGCAGAGCCCGGCTGCCAAATTCGAAACGTCCAGCGATTGCGCCCACAGGAAAGCTGCCAGCACGGAAAGCTGTAGCTGGTTTTCACTGTCCCTTGGAACTGCATTCGCTGGTAGACAGACATTCGCGTTCTGCAACAGCTTTCGTTCGTAAAGGGGCAACACTCTGTATTTCTCTCTGGCAGAGCCCGGCTGCCAAATTCGAAACGTCCAGCGATTGCGCCCACAGGAAAGCTGCCAGCACGGAAAGCTGTAGCTGGTTTTCACTGTCCCTTGGAACTGCATTCGCTGGTAGGCAGACATTCGCGTTCTGCAACAGCTTTCGTTCGTAAAGGGGCAACACTGTGTATTTCTCTCTGGCAGAGCCCGGCTGCCAAATTCGAAACGTCCAGCGATTGCGCCCACAGGAAAGCTGCCAGCACGGAAAGCTGTAGCTGGTTTTCACTGTCCCTTGGAACTGCATTCGCTGGTAGACAGACATTCGCGTTCTGCAACAGCTTTCGTGCGTAAAGGAGCAACACTGTGTCTTTCTCTCTGGCAGAGCCCGGCTGCCAAATTCGAAACATCCAGCGATTGCGCCCACAGGAAAGCTGCCAGCACGGAAAGCTGTAGCTGGTTTTCACTGTCCCTTGGAACTGCATTCGCTGCTACACAGACATTCGCGTTCTGCAACAGCTTTCGTTCGTAAAGGGGCAACACTCTGTATTTCTCTCTGGCAGAGCCCGGCTGCCAAATTCGAAACGTCCAGCGATTGCGCCCACAGGAAAGCTGCCAGCACGGAAAGCTGTAGCTGGTTTTCACTGTCCCTTGGAACTGCATTCGCTGGTAGGCAGACATTCGCGTTCTGCAACAGCTTTCGTTCGTAAAGGGGCAACACTGTGTCTTTCTCTCTGGCAGAGCCCGGCTGCCAAATTCGAAACGTCCAGCGATTGCGCCCACAGGAAAGCTGCCAGAACGGAAAGCTGTAGCTGGTTTTCACTGTCCCTTGGAACTGCATTCGCTGGTAGACAGACATTCGCGTTCTGCAACAGCTTTCGTGCGTAAAGGGGCAACACTGTGTCTTTCTCTCTGGCAGAGCCCGGCTGCCAAATTCGAAACGTCCAGCGATTGCGCCCACAGGAAAGCTGCCAGCACGGAAAGCTGTAGCTGGTTTTCACTGTCCCTTGGAACTGCATTCGCTGGTAGGCAGACATTCGCGTTCTGCAACAGCTTTCGTTCGTAAAAGGGGCAACACCGTGTATTTCTCTCTGGCAGAGCCCGGCTGCCAAATTCGAAACGTCCAGCGATTGCACCCACAGGAAAGCTGCCAGCACGGAAAGCTGTAGCTGGTTTTCACTGTCCCTTGGAACTGCATTCGCTGGTAGGCAGACATTCGCGTTCTGCAACAGCTTTCGTTCGTAAAGGGGCAACACTGTGTCTTTCTCTCTGGCAGAGCCCGGCTGCCAAATTCGAAACGTCCAGCGATTGCGCCCACAGGAAAGCTGCCAGCACGGAAAGCTGTAGCTGGTTTTCACTGTCCCTTGGAACTGCATTCGCTGGTAGACAGACATTCGCGTTCTGCAACAGCTTTCGTTCGTAAAGGGGCAACACTCTGTATTTCTCTCTGGCAGAGCCCGGCTGCCAAATTCGAAACGTCCAGCGATTGCGCCCACAGGAAAGCTGCCAGCACGGAAAGCTGTAGCTGGTTTTCACTGTCCCTTGGAACTGCATTCGCTGGTAGGCAGACATTCGCGTTCTGCAACAGCTTTCGTTCGTAAAGGGGCAACACTGTGTATTTCTCTCTGGCAGAGCCCGGCTGCCAAATTCGAAACGTCCAGCGATTGCGCCCACAGGAAAGCTGCCAGCACGGAAAGCTGTAGCTGGTTTTCACTGTCCCTTGGAACTGCATTCGCTGGTAGACAGACATTCGCGTTCTGCAACAGCTTTCGTGCGTAAAGGAGCAACACTGTGTCTTTCTCTCTGGCAGAGCCCGGCTGCCAAATTCGAAACATCCAGCGATTGCGCCCACAGGAAAGCTGCCAGCACAGAAAGCTGTAGCTGGTTTTCACTGTCCCTTGGAACTGCATTCGCTGCTACACAGACATTCGCGTTCTGCAACAGCTTTCGTTCGTAAAGGGGCAACACTCTGTATTTCTCTCTGGCAGAGCCCGGCTGCCAAATTCGAAACGTCCAGCGATTGCGCCCACAGGAAAGCTGCCAGCACGGAAAGCTGTAGCTGGTTTTCACTGTCCCTTGGAACTGCATTCGCTGGTAGGCAGACATTCGCGTTCTGCAACAGCTTTCGTTCGTAAAGGGGCAACACTGTGTCTTTCTCTCTGGCAGAGCCCGGCTGCCAAATTCGAAACGTCCAGCGATTGCGCCCACAGGAAAGCTGCCAGAACGGAAAGCTGTAGCTGGTTTTCACTGTCCCTTGGAACTGCATTCGCTGGTAGACAGACATTCGCGTTCTGCAACAGCTTTCGTGCGTAAAGGGGCAACACTGTGTCTTTCTCTCTGGCAGAGCCCGGCTGCCAAATTCGAAACGTCCAGCGATTGCGCCCACAGGAAAGCTGCCAGCACGGAAAGCTGTAGCTGGTTTTCACTGTCCCTTGGAACTGCATTCGCTGGTAGGCAGACATTCGCGTTCTGCAACAGCTTTCGTTCGTAAAGGGGCAACACCGTGTATTTCTCTCTGGCAGAGCCCGGCTGCCAAATTCGAAACGTCCAGCGATTGCACCCACAGGAAAGCTGCCAGCACGGAAAGCTGTAGCTGGTTTTCACTGTCCCTTGGAACTGCATTCGCTGGTAGGCAGACATTCGCGTTCTGCAACAGCTTTCGTTCGTAAAGGGGCAACACTGTGTCTTTCTCTCTGGCAGAGCCCGGCTGCCAAATTCGAAACGTCCAGCGATTGCGCCCACAGGAAAGCTGCCAGCACGGAAAGCTGTAGCTGGTTTTCACTGTCCCTTGGAACTGCATTCGCTGGTAGACAGACATTCGCGTTCTGCAACAGCTTTCGTTCGTAAAGGGGCAACACTCTGTATTTCTCTCTGGCAGAGCCCGGCTGCCAAATTCGAAACGTCCAGCGATTGCGCCCACAGGAAAGCTGCCAGCACGGAAAGCTGTAGCTGGTTTTCACTGTCCCTTGGAACTGCATTCGCTGGTAGGCAGACATTCGCGTTCTGCAACAGCTTTCGTTCGTAAAGGGGCAACACTGTGTATTTCTCTCTGGCAGAGCCCGGCTGCCAAATTCGAAACGTCCAGCGATTGCGCCCACAGGAAAGCTGCCAGCACGGAAAGCTGTAGCTGGTTTTCACTGTCCCTTGGAACTGCATTCGCTGGTAGACAGACATTCGCGTTCTGCAACAGCTTTCGTGCGTAAAGGAGCAACACTGTGTCTTTCTCTCTGGCAGAGCCCGGCTGCCAAATTCGAAACATCCAGCGATTGCGCCCACAGGAAAGCTGCCAGCACAGAAAGCTGTAGCTGGTTTTCACTGTCCCTTGGAACTGCATTCGCTGCTACACAGACATTCGCGTTCTGCAACAGCTTTCGTTCGTAAAGGGGCAACACTCTGTATTTCTCTCTGGCAGAGCCCGGCTGCCAAATTCGAAACGTCCAGCGATTGCGCCCACAGGAAAGCTGCCAGCACGGAAAGCTGTAGCTGGTTTTCACTGTCCCTTGGAACTGCATTCGCTGGTAGGCAGACATTCGCGTTCTGCAACAGCTTTCGTTCGTAAAGGGGCAACACTGTGTATTTCTCTCTCGCAGAGCCCGGCTGCCAAATTCGAAACGTCCAGCGATTGCGCCCACAGGAAAGCTGCCAGCACGGAAAGCTGTAGCTGGTTTTCACTGTCCCTTGGAACTGCATTCGCTGGTAGACAGACATTCGCGTTCTGCAACAGCTTTCGTTCGTAAAGGGGCAACACTGTGTATTTCTTTCTCGCAGAGCCCGGCTGCCAAATTCGAAACGTCCAGCGATTGCGCCCACAGGAAAGCTGCCAGCACGGAAAGCTGTAGCTGGTTTTCACTGTCCCTTGGAACTGCATTCACTGGTAGACAGACATTCGCGTTCTGCAACAGCTTTCGTTCGTAAAGGGGCAACGCCGTGTATTTCTCTCTGGCAGAGCCCGGCTGCCAAATTCGAAACGTCCAGCGATTGCGCCCACAGGAAAGCTGCCAGCACGGAAAGCTGTAGCTGGTTTTCACTGTCCCTTGGAACTGCATTCGCTGCTACACAGACTTTCGCGTTCTGCAACAGCTTTCGTTCGTAAAGGGGCAACACTGTGTCTTTCTCTCTCGCAGAGCCCGGCTGCCAAATTCGAAACGTCCAGCGATTGCGCCCACAGGAAAGCTGCCAGCACGGAAAGCTGTAGCTGGTTTTCACTGTCCCTTGGAACTGCATTCGCTGGTAGACAGACATTCGCGTTCTGCAACAGCTTTCGTTCGTAAAGGGGCAACACTGTGTCTTTCTCTCTGGCAGACCCCGGCTGCCAAATTCGAAACGTCCAGCGATTGCGCCCACAGGAAAGCTGCCAGCACGGAAAGCTGTAGCTGGTTTTCACTGTCCCTTGGAACTGCATTCGCTGGTAGGCAGACATTCGCGTTCTGCAACAGCTTTCGTTCGTAAAGGGGCAACACTCTGTATTTCTCTCTGGCAGAGCCCGGCTGCCAAATTCGAAACGTCCAGCGATTGCGCCCACAGGAAAGCTGCCAGCACGGAAAGCTGTAGCTGGTTTTCACTGTCCCTTGGAACTGCATTCGCTGGTAGGCAGACATTCGCGTTCTGCAACAGCTTTCGTTCGTAAAGGGGCAACACTGTGTCTTTCTCTCTGGCAGAGCCCGGCTGCCAAATTCGAAACGTCCAGTGATTGCGCCCACAGGAAAGCTGCCAGCACGGAAAGCTGTAGCTGGTTTTCACTGTCCCTTGGAACTGCATTCGCTGGTAGGCAGACATTCGCGTTCTGCAACAGCTTTCGTTCGTAAAGGGGCAACACTCTGTCTTTCTCTCTGGCAGAGCCCGGCTGCCAAATTCGAAACGTCCAGCGATTGCGCCCACAGGAAAGCTGCCAGCACGGAAAGCTGTAGCTGGTTTTCACTGTCCCTTGGAACTGCATTCGCTGGTAGACAGACATTCGCGTTCTGCAACAGCTTTCGTTCGTAAAGGGGCAACACTGTGTCTTTCTCTCTGGCAGAGCCCGGCTGCCAAATTCGAAACGTCCAGCGATTGCGCCCACAGGAAAGCTGCCAGCACGGAAAGCTGTAGCTGGTTTTCACTGTCCCTTGGAACTGCATTCGCTGCTACACAGACATTCGCGTTCTGCAACAGCTTTCGTTCGTAAAGGGGCAACACTGTGTATTTCTCTCTGGCAGAGCCCGGCTGCCAAATTCGAAACGTCCAGCGATTGCGCCCACAGGAAAGCTGCCAGCACGGAAAGCTCTAGCTGGTTTTCACTGTCCCTTGGAAATGCATTCGCTGGTAGACAGACATTCGCGTTCTGCAACAGCTTTCGTGCGTAAAGGGGCAACACTGTGTCTTTCTCTCTGGCAGAGCCCGGCTGCCAAATTCGAAACGTCCAGCGATTGCGCCCACAGGAAAGCTGCCAGCACGGAAAGCTGTAGCTGGTTTTCACTGTCCCTTGGAACTGCATTCGCTGGTAGACAGACATTCGCGTTCTGCAACAGCTTTCGTTCGTAAAGGGGCAACACTGTGTCTTTCTCTCTCGCAGAGCCCGGCTGCCAAATTCGAAACGTCCAGCGATTGCGCCCACAGGAAAGCTGCCAGCACGGAAAGCTGTAGCTGGTTTTCACTGTCCCTTGGAACTGCATTCGCTGGTAGGCAGACATTCGCGTTCTGCAACAGCTTTCGTTCGTAAAGGGGCAACACTGTGTATTTCTCTCTGGCAGAGCCCGGCTGCCAAATTCGAAACGTCCAGCGATTGCGCCCACAGGAAAGCTGCCAGCACGGAAAGCTCTAGCTGGTTTTCACTGTCCCTTGGAAATGCATTCGTTGGTAGACAGACATTCGCGTTCTGCAACAGCTTTCGTGCGTAAAGGGGCAACACTGTGTCTTTCTCTCTGGCAGAGCCCGGCTGCCAAATTCGAAACGTCCAGCGATTGCGCCCACAGGAAAGCTGCCAGCACGGAAAGCTGTAGCTGGTTTTCACTGTCCCTTGGAACTGCATTCGCTGGTAGGCAGACATTCGCGTTCTGCAACAGCTTTCGTTCGTAAAGGGGCAACACTGTGTATTTCTCTCTGGCAGAGCCCGGCTGCCAAATTCGAAACGTCCAGCGATTGCGCCCACAGGAAAGCTGCCAGCACGGAAAGCTGTAGCTGGTTTTCACTGTCCCTTGGAACTGCATTCGCTGGTAGACAGACATTCGCGTTCTGCAACAGCTTTCGTTCGTAAAGGGGCAACACTGTGTATTTCTCTCTCGCAGAGCCCGGCTGCCAAATTCGAAACGTCCAGCGATTGCGCCCACAGGAAAGCTGCCAGCACGGAAAGCTGTAGCTGGTTTTCACTGTCCCTTGGAACTGCATTCGCTGGTAGACAGACATTCGCGTTCTGCAACAGCTTTCGTTCGTAAAGGGGCAACACCGTGTATTTCTCTCTGGCAGAGCCCGGCTGCCAAATTCGAAACGTCCAGCGATTGCACCCACAGGAAAGCTGCCAGCACGGAAAGCTGTAGCTGGTTTTCACTGTCCCTTGGAACTGCATTCGCTGGTAGGCAGACATTCGCGTTCTGCAACAGCTTTCGTTCGTAAAGGGGCAACACTGTGTCTTTCTCTCTGGCAGAGCCCGGCTGCCAAATTCGAAACGTCCAGCGATTGCGCCCACAGGAAAGCTGCCAGCACGGAAAGCTGTAGCTGGTTTTCACTGTCCCTTGGAACTGCATTCGCTGGTAGACAGACATTCGCGTTCTGCAACAGCTTTCGTTCGTAAAGGGGCAACACTCTGTATTTCTCTCTGGCAGAGCCCGGCTGCCAAATTCGAAACGTCCAGCGATTGCGCCCACAGGAAAGCTGCCAGCACGGAAAGCTGTAGCTGGTTTTCACTGTCCCTTGGAACTGCATTCGCTGGTAGGCAGACATTCGCGTTCTGCAACAGCTTTCGTTCGTAAAGGGGCAACACTCTGTATTTCTCTCTGGCAGAGCCCGGCTGCCAAATTCGAAACGTCCAGCGATTGCGCCCACAGGAAAGCTGCCAGCACGGAAAGCTGTAGCTGGTTTTCACTGTCCCTTGGAACTGCATTCGCTGGTAGGCAGACATTCGCGTTCTGCAACAGCTTTCGTTCGTAAAGGGGCAACACTGTGTCTTTCTCTCTGGCAGAGCCCGGCTGCCAAATTCGAAACGTCCAGTGATTGCGCCCACAGGAAAGCTGCCAGCACGGAAAGCTGTAGCTGGTTTTCACTGTCCCTTGGAACTGCATTCGATGATAGACAGACATTCGCGTTCTGCAACAGCTTTCGTGCGTAAAGGGGCAACACTGTGTCTTTCTCTCTGGCAGAGCCCGGCTGCCAAATTCGAAACGTCCAGCGATTGCGCCCACAGGAAAGCTGCCAGCACGGAAAGCTGTAGCTGGTTTTCACTGTCCCTTGGAACTGCATTCGCTGGTAGACAGACATTCGCGTTCTGCAACAGCTTTCGTTCGTAAAGGGGCAACACTGTGTCTTTCTCTCTGGCAGAGCCCGGCTGCCAAATTCGAAACGTCCAGCGATTGCGCCCACAGGAAAGCTGCCAGCACGGAAAGCTGTAGCTGGTTTTCACTGTCCCTTGGAACTGCATTCGCTGCTACACAGACATTCGCGTTCTGCAACAGCTTTCGTTCGTAAAGGGGCAACACTGTGTATTTCTCTCTGGCAGAGCCCGGCTGCCAAATTCGAAACGTCCAGCGATTGCGCCCACAGGAAAGCTGCCAGCACGGAAAGCTCTAGCTGGTTTTCACTGTCCCTTGGAAATGCATTCGCTGGTAGACAGACATTCGCGTTCTGCAACAGCTTTCGTGCGTAAAGGGGCAACACTGTGTCTTTCTCTCTGGCAGAGCCCGGCTGCCAAATTCGAAACGTCCAGCGATTGCGCCCACAGGAAAGCTGCCAGCACGGAAAGCTGTAGCTGGTTTTCACTGTCCCTTGGAACTGCATTCGCTGGTAGACAGACATTCGCGTTCTGCAACAGCTTTCGTTCGTAAAGGGGCAACACTGTGTCTTTCTCTCTCGCAGAGCCCGGCTGCCAAATTCGAAACGTCCAGCGATTGCGCCCACAGGAAAGCTGCCAGCACGGAAAGCTGTAGCTGGTTTTCACTGTCCCTTGGAACTGCATTCGCTGGTAGGCAGACATTCGCGTTCTGCAACAGCTTTCGTTCGTAAAGGGGCAACACTGTGTATTTCTCTCTGGCAGAGCCCGGCTGCCAAATTCGAAACGTCCAGCGATTGCGCCCACAGGAAAGCTGCCAGCACGGAAAGCTCTAGCTGGTTTTCACTGTCCCTTGGAAATGCATTCGCTGGTAGACAGACATTCGCGTTCTGCAACAGCTTTCGTGCGTAAAGGGGCAACACTGTGTCTTTCTCTCTGGCAGAGCCCGGCTGCCAAATTCGAAACGTCCAGCGATTGCGCCCACAGGAAAGCTGCCAGCACGGAAAGCTGTAGCTGGTTTTCACTGTCCCTTGGAACTGCATTCGCTGGTAGACAGACATTCGCGTTCTGCAACAGCTTTCGTTCGTAAAGGGGCAACACTGTGTCTTTCTCTCTCGCAGAGCCCGGCTGCCAAATTCGAAACGTCCAGCGATTGCGCCCACAGGAAAGCTGCCAGCACGGAAAGCTGTAGCTGGTTTTCACTGTCCCTTGGAACTGCATTCGCTGGTAGACAGACATTCGCGTTCTGCAACAGCTTTCGTTCGTAAAGGGGCAACACTGTGTATTTCTTTCTCGCAGAGCCCGGCTGCCAAATTCGAAACGTCCAGCGATTGCGCCCACAGGAAAGCTGCCAGCACGGAAAGCTGTAGCTGGTTTTCACTGTCCCTTGGAACTGCATTCACTGGTAGACAGACATTCGCGTTCTGCAACAGCTTTCGTTCGTAAAGGGGCAACGCCGTGTATTTCTCTCTGGCAGAGCCCGGCTGCCAAATTCGAAACGTCCAGCGATTGCGCCCACAGGAAAGCTGCCAGCACGGAAAGCTGTAGCTGGTTTTCACTGTCCCTTGGAACTGCATTCGCTGCTACACAGACTTTCGCGTTCTGCAACAGCTTTCGTTCGTAAAGGGGCAACACTGTGTCTTTCTCTCTCGCAGAGCCCGGCTGCCAAATTCGAAACGTCCAGCGATTGCGCCCACAGGAAAGCTGCCAGCACGGAAAGCTGTAGCTGGTTTTCACTGTCCCTTGGAACTGCATTCGCTGGTAGACAGACATTCGCGTTCTGCAACAGCTTTCGTTCGTAAAGGGGCAACACTGTGTCTTTCTCTCTGGCAGACCCCGGCTGCCAAATTCGAAACGTCCAGCGATTGCGCCCACAGGAAAGCTGCCAGCACGGAAAGCTGTAGCTGGTTTTCACTGTCCCTTGGAACTGCATTCGCTGGTAGGCAGACATTCGCGTTCTGCAACAGCTTTCGTTCGTAAAGGGGCAACACTCTGTATTTCTCTCTGGCAGAGCCCGGCTGCCAAATTCGAAACGTCCAGCGATTGCGCCCACAGGAAAGCTGCCAGCACGGAAAGCTGTAGCTGGTTTTCACTGTCCCTTGGAACTGCATTCGCTGGTAGGCAGACATTCGCGTTCTGCAACAGCTTTCGTTCGTAAAGGGGCAACACTGTGTCTTTCTCTCTGGCAGAGCCCGGCTGCCAAATTCGAAACGTCCAGTGATTGCGCCCACAGGAAAGCTGCCAGCACGGAAAGCTGTAGCTGGTTTTCACTGTCCCTTGGAACTGCATTCGCTGGTAGGCAGACATTCGCGTTCTGCAACAGCTTTCGTTCGTAAAGGGGCAACACTCTGTCTTTCTCTCTGGCAGAGCCCGGCTGCCAAATTCGAAACGTCCAGCGATTGCGCCCACAGGAAAGCTGCCAGCACGGAAAGCTGTAGCTGGTTTTCACTGTCCCTTGGAACTGCATTCGCTGGTAGACAGACATTCGCGTTCTGCAACAGCTTTCGTTCGTAAAGGGGCAACACTGTGTCTTTCTCTCTGGCAGAGCCCGGCTGCCAAATTCGAAACGTCCAGCGATTGCGCCCACAGGAAAGCTGCCAGCACGGAAAGCTGTAGCTGGTTTTCACTGTCCCTTGGAACTGCATTCGCTGCTACACAGACATTCGCGTTCTGCAACAGCTTTCGTTCGTAAAGGGGCAACACTGTGTATTTCTCTCTGGCAGAGCCCGGCTGCCAAATTCGAAACGTCCAGCGATTGCGCCCACAGGAAAGCTGCCAGCACGGAAAGCTCTAGCTGGTTTTCACTGTCCCTTGGAAATGCATTCGCTGGTAGACAGACATTCGCGTTCTGCAACAGCTTTCGTGCGTAAAGGGGCAACACTGTGTCTTTCTCTCTGGCAGAGCCCGGCTGCCAAATTCGAAACGTCCAGCGATTGCGCCCACAGGAAAGCTGCCAGCACGGAAAGCTGTAGCTGGTTTTCACTGTCCCTTGGAACTGCATTCGCTGGTAGACAGACATTCGCGTTCTGCAACAGCTTTCGTTCGTAAAGGGGCAACACTGTGTCTTTCTCTCTCGCAGAGCCCGGCTGCCAAATTCGAAACGTCCAGCGATTGCGCCCACAGGAAAGCTGCCAGCACGGAAAGCTGTAGCTGGTTTTCACTGTCCCTTGGAACTGCATTCGCTGGTAGGCAGACATTCGCGTTCTGCAACAGCTTTCGTTCGTAAAGGGGCAACACTGTGTATTTCTCTCTGGCAGAGCCCGGCTGCCAAATTCGAAACGTCCAGCGATTGCGCCCACAGGAAAGCTGCCAGCACGGAAAGCTCTAGCTGGTTTTCACTGTCCCTTGGAAATGCATTCGCTGGTAGACAGACATTCGCGTTCTGCAACAGCTTTCGTGCGTAAAGGGGCAACACTGTGTCTTTCTCTCTGGCAGAGCCCGGCTGCCAAATTCGAAACGTCCAGCGATTGCGCCCACAGGAAAGCTGCCAGCACGGAAAGCTGTAGCTGGTTTTCACTGTCCCTTGGAACTGCATTCGCTGGTAGACAGACATTCGCGTTCTGCAACAGCTTTCGTTCGTAAAGGGGCAACACTGTGTCTTTCTCTCTCGCAGAGCCCGGCTGCCAAATTCGAAACGTCCAGCGATTGCGCCCACAGGAAAGCTGCCAGCACGGAAAGCTGTAGCTGGTTTTCACTGTCCCTTGGAACTGCATTCGCTGGTAGGCAGACATTCGCGTTCTGCAACAGCTTTCGTTCGTAAAGGGGCAACACTGTGTATTTCTCTCTGGCAGAGCCCGGCTGCCAAATTCGAAACGTCCAGCGATTGCGCCCACAGGAAAGCTGCCAGCACGGAAAGCTGTAGCTGGTTTTCACTGTCCCTTGGAACTGCATTCGCTGGTAGACAGACATTCGCGTTCTGCAACAGCTTTCGTTCGTAAAGGGGCAACACTGTGTATTTCTCTCTCGCAGAGCCCGGCTGCCAAATTCGAAACGTCCAGCGATTGCGCCCACAGGAAAGCTGCCAGCACGGAAAGCTGTAGCTGGTTTTCACTGTCCCTTGGAACTGCATTCGCTGGTAGACAGACATTCGCGTTCTGCAACAGCTTTCGTTCGTAAAGGGGCAACACCGTGTATTTCTCTCTGGCAGAGCCCGGCTGCCAAATTCGAAACGTCCAGCGATTGCACCCACAGGAAAGCTGCCAGCACGGAAAGCTGTAGCTGGTTTTCACTGTCCCTTGGAACTGCATTCGCTGGTAGGCAGACATTCGCGTTCTGCAACAGCTTTCGTTCGTAAAGGGGCAACACTGTGTCTTTCTCTCTGGCAGAGCCCGGCTGCCAAATTCGAAACGTCCAGCGATTGCGCCCACAGGAAAGCTGCCAGCACGGAAAGCTGTAGCTGGTTTTCACTGTCCCTTGGAACTGCATTCGCTGGTAGACAGACATTCGCGTTCTGCAACAGCTTTCGTTCGTAAAGGGGCAACACTCTGTATTTCTCTCTGGCAGAGCCCGGCTGCCAAATTCGAAACGTCCAGCGATTGCGCCCACAGGAAAGCTGCCAGCACGGAAAGCTGTAGCTGGTTTTCACTGTCCCTTGGAACTGCATTCGCTGGTAGGCAGACATTCGCGTTCTGCAACAGCTTTCGTTCGTAAAGGGGCAACACTCTGTATTTCTCTCTGGCAGAGCCCGGCTGCCAAATTCGAAACGTCCAGCGATTGCGCCCACAGGAAAGCTGCCAGCACGGAAAGCTGTAGCTGGTTTTCACTGTCCCTTGGAACTGCATTCGCTGGTAGGCAGACATTCGCGTTCTGCAACAGCTTTCGTTCGTAAAGGGGCAACACTGTGTCTTTCTCTCTGGCAGAGCCCGGCTGCCAAATTCGAAACGTCCAGTGATTGCGCCCACAGGAAAGCTGCCAGCACGGAAAGCTGTAGCTGGTTTTCACTGTCCCTTGGAACTGCATTCGATGATAGACAGACATTCGCGTTCTGCAACAGCTTTCGTGCGTAAAGGGGCAACACTGTGTCTTTCTCTCTGGCAGAGCCCGGCTGCCAAATTCGAAACGTCCAGCGATTGCGCCCACAGGAAAGCTGCCAGCACGGAAAGCTGTAGCTGGTTTTCACTGTCCCTTGGAACTGCATTCGCTGGTAGACAGACATTCGCGTTCTGCAACAGCTTTCGTTCGTAAAGGGGCAACACTGTGTCTTTCTCTCTGGCAGAGCCCGGCTGCCAAATTCGAAACGTCCAGCGATTGCGCCCACAGGAAAGCTGCCAGCACGGAAAGCTGTAGCTGGTTTTCACTGTCCCTTGGAACTGCATTCGCTGCTACACAGACATTCGCGTTCTGCAACAGCTTTCGTTCGTAAAGGGGCAACACTGTGTATTTCTCTCTGGCAGAGCCCGGCTGCCAAATTCGAAACGTCCAGCGATTGCGCCCACAGGAAAGCTGCCAGCACGGAAAGCTCTAGCTGGTTTTCACTGTCCCTTGGAAATGCATTCGCTGGTAGACAGACATTCGCGTTCTGCAACAGCTTTCGTGCGTAAAGGGGCAACACTGTGTCTTTCTCTCTGGCAGAGCCCGGCTGCCAAATTCGAAACGTCCAGCGATTGCGCCCACAGGAAAGCTGCCAGCACGGAAAGCTGTAGCTGGTTTTCACTGTCCCTTGGAACTGCATTCGCTGGTAGACAGACATTCGCGTTCTGCAACAGCTTTCGTTCGTAAAGGGGCAACACTGTGTCTTTCTCTCTCGCAGAGCCCGGCTGCCAAATTCGAAACGTCCAGCGATTGCGCCCACAGGAAAGCTGCCAGCACGGAAAGCTGTAGCTGGTTTTCACTGTCCCTTGGAACTGCATTCGCTGGTAGGCAGACATTCGCGTTCTGCAACAGCTTTCGTTCGTAAAGGGGCAACACTGTGTATTTCTCTCTGGCAGAGCCCGGCTGCCAAATTCGAAACGTCCAGCGATTGCGCCCACAGGAAAGCTGCCAGCACGGAAAGCTCTAGCTGGTTTTCACTGTCCCTTGGAAATGCATTCGCTGGTAGACAGACATTCGCGTTCTGCAACAGCTTTCGTGCGTAAAGGGGCAACACTGTGTATTTCTCTCTGGCAGAGCCCGGCTGCCAAATTCGAAACGTCCAGCGATTGCGCCCACAGGAAAGCTGCCAGCACGGAAAGCTGTAGCTGGTTTTCACTGTCCCTTGGAACTGCATTCGCTGGTAGACAGACATTCGCGTTCTGCAACAGCTTTCGTTCGTAAAGGGGCAACACTGTGTCTTTCTCTCTCGCAGAGCCCGGCTGCCAAATTCGAAACGTCCAGCGATTGCGCCCACAGGAAAGCTGCCAGCACGGAAAGCTGTAGCTGGTTTTCACTGTCCCTTGGAACTGCATTCGCTGGTAGGCAGACATTCGCGTTCTGCAACAGCTTTCGTTCGTAAAGGGGCAACACTGTGTATTTCTCTCTGGCAGAGCCCGGCTGCCAAATTCGAAACGTCCAGCGATTGCGCCCACAGGAAAGCTGCCAGCACGGAAAGCTGTAGCTGGTTTTCACTGTCCCTTGGAACTGCATTCGCTGGTAGGCAGACATTCGCGTTCTGCAACAGCTTTCGTTCGTAAAGGGGCAACACTGTGTCTTTCTCTCTGGCAGAGCCCGGCTGCCAAATTCGAAACGTCCAGCGATTGCGCCCACAGGAAAGCTGCCAGCACGGAAAGCTGTAGCTGGTTTTCACTGTCCCTTGGAACTGCATTCGCTGGTAGACAGACATTCGCGTTCTGCAACAGCTTTCGTTCGTAAAGGGGCAACACTCTGTATTTCTCTCTGGCAGAGCCCGGCTGCCAAATTCGAAACGTCCAGCGATTGCGCCCACAGGAAAGCTGCCAGCACGGAAAGCTGTAGCTGGTTTTCACTGTCCCTTGGAACTGCATTCGCTGCTACGCAGACATTCGCGTTCTGCAACAGCTTTCGTTCGTAAAGGGGCAACACTGTGTATTTCTCTCTGGCAGAGCCCGGCTGCCAAATTCGAAACGTCCAGCGATTGCGCCCACAGGAAAGCTGCCAGCACGGAAAGCTGTAGCTGGTTTTCACTGTCCCTTGGAACTGCATTCGCTGGTAGGCAGACATTCGCGTTCTGCAACAGCTTTCGTGCGTAAAGGAGCAACACCGTGTATTTCTCTCTGGCAGAGCCCGGCTGCCAAATTCGAAACGTCCAGCGATTGCGCCCACAGGAAAGCTGCCAGCACGGAAAGCTGTAGCTGGTTTTCACTGTCCCTTGGAACTGCATTCGCTGCTACACAGACATTCGCGTTCTGCAACAGCTTTCGTGCGTAAAGGGGCAACACTGTGTATTTCTCTCTCGCAGAGCCCGGCTGCCAAATTCGAAACGTCCAGCGATTGCGCCCACAGGAAAGCTGCCAGCACGGAAAGCTGTAGCTGGTTTTCACTGTCCCTTGGAACTGCATTCGCTGGTAGACAGACATTCGCGTTCTGCAACAGCTTTCGTTCGTAAAGGGGCAACACTGTGTCTTTCTCTCTGGCAGAGCCCGGCTGCCAAATTCGAAACGTCCAGCGATTGCGCCCACAGGAAAGCTGCCAGCACGGAAAGCTGTAGCTGGTTTTCACTGTCCCTTGGAACTGCATTCGCTGGTAGGCAGACATTCGCGTTCTGCAACAGCTTTCGTTCGTAAAGGGGCAACACTGTGTATTTCTCTCTGGCAGAGCCCGGCTGCCAAATTCGAAACGTCCAGCGATTGCGCCCACAGGAAAGCTGCCAGCACGGAAAGCTGTAGCTGGTTTTCACTGTCCCTTGGAACTGCATTCGCTGGTAGACAGACATTCGCGTTCTGCAACAGCTTTCGTTCGTAAAGGGGCAACACTGTGTATTTCTCTCTGGCAGAGCCCGGCTGCCAAATTCGAAACGTCCAGCGATTGCGCCCACAGGAAAGCTGCCAGCACGGAAAGCTGTAGCTGGTTTTCACTGTCCCTTGGAACTGCATTCGCTGGTAGACAGACATTCGCGTTCTGCAACAACTTTCGTTCGTAAAGGGGCAACACTCTGTATTTCTCTCTGGCAGAGCCCGGCTGCCAAATTCGAAACGTCCAGCGATTGCGCCCACAGGAAAGCTGCCAGCACGGAAAGCTGTAGCTGGTTTTCACTGTCCCTTGGAACTGCATTCGCTGGTAGGCAGACATTCGCGTTCTGCAACAGCTTTCGTTCGTAAAGGGGCAACACTCTGTATTTCTCTCTGGCAGAGCCCGGCTGCCAAATTCGAAACGTCCAGCGATTGCGCCCACAGGAAAGCTGCCAGCACGGAAAGCTGTAGCTGGTTTTCACTGTCCCTTGGAACTGCATTCGCTGCTACACAGACATTCGCGTTCTGCAACAGCTTTCGTTCGTAAAGGGGCAACACTGTGTATTTCTCTCTCACAGAGCCCGGCTGCCAAATTCGAAACGTCCAGCGATTGCGCCCACAGGAAAGCTGCCAGCACGGAAAGCTGTAGCTGGTTTTCACTGTCCCTTGGAACTGCATTC
The DNA here is from genome assembly GCF_035582795.1 of Mycteria americana. Taxonomy (NCBI): domain Eukaryota; kingdom Metazoa; phylum Chordata; class Aves; order Ciconiiformes; family Ciconiidae; genus Mycteria; species Mycteria americana. The sequence goes on along the minus strand of NW_027445632.1, from coordinate 724,649 downwards.
GCTGGTAGACAGACATTCGCGTTCTGCAACAGCTTTCGTTCGTAAAGGGGCAACACTGTGTATTTCTTTCTCGCAGAGCCCGGCTGCCAAATTCGAAACGTCCAGCGATTGCGCCCACAGGAAAGCTGCCAGCACGGAAAGCTGTAGCTGGTTTTCACTGTCCCTTGGAACTGCATTCGCTGGTAGACAGACATTCGCGTTCTGCAACAGCTTTCGTTCGTAAAGGGGCAACACCGTGTATTTCTCTCTGGCAGAGCCCGGCTGCCAAATTCGAAACGTCCAGCGATTGCGCCCACAGGAAAGCTGCCAGCACGGAAAGCTGTAGCTGGTTTTCACTGTCCCTTGGAACTGCATTCGCTGCTACACAGACATTCGCGTTCTGCAACAGCTTTCGTTCGTAAAGGGGCAACACTGTGTATTTCTCTCTCGCAGAGCCCGGCTGCCAAATTCGAAACGTCCAGCGATTGCGCCCACAGGAAAGCTGCCAGCACGGAAAGCTGTAGCTGGTTTTCACTGTCCCTTGGAACTGCATTCGCTGGTAGACAGACATTCGCGTTCTGCAACAGCTTTCGTTCGTAAAGGGGCAACACTGTGTATTTCTCTCTGGCAGAGCCCGGCTGCCAAATTCGAAACGTCCAGCGATTGCGCCCACAGGAAAGCTGCCAGCACGGAAAGCTGTAGCTGGTTTTCACTGTCCCTTGGAACTGCATTCGATGATAGACAGACATTCGCGTTCTGCAACAGCTTTCGTGCGTAAAGGGGCAACACTGTGTCTTTCTCTCTGGCAGAGCCCGGCTGCCAAATTCGAAACGTCCAGCGATTGCGCCCACAGGAAAGCTGCCAGCACGGAAAGCTGTAGCTGGTTTTCACTGTCCCTTGGAACTGCATTCGCTGCTACACAGACATTCGCGTTCTGCAACAGCTTTCGTTCGTAAAGGGGCAACACTGTGTCTTTCTCTCTGGCAGAGCCCGGCTGCCAAATTCGAAACGTCCAGCGATTGCGCCCACAGGAAAGCTGCCAGCACGGAAAGCTGTAGCTGGTTTTCACTGTCCCTTGGAACTGCATTCGCTGGTAGACAGACATTTGCGTTCTGCAACAGCTTTCGTTCGTAAAGGGGCAACACTCTGTATTTCTCTCTGGCAGAGCCCGGCTGCCAAATTCGAAACGTCCAGCGATTGCGCCCACAGGAAAGCTGCCAGCACGGAAAGCTGTAGCTGGTTTTCACTGTCCCTTGGAACTGCATTCGCTGGTAGGCAGACATTCGCGTTCTGCAACAGCTTTCGTTCGTAAAGGGGCAACACTGTGTCTTTCTCTCTGGCAGAGCCCGGCTGCCAAATTCGAAACGTCCAGCGATTGCGCCCACAGGAAAGCTGCCAGCACGGAAAGCTGTAGCTGGTTTTCACTGTCCCTTGGAACTGCATTCGATGGTAGGCAGACATTCGCGTTCTGCAACAGCTTTCGTGCGTAAAGGAGCAACACCGTGTATTTCTCTCTCGCAGAGCCCGGCTGCCAAATTCGAAACGTCCAGCGATTGCGCCCACAGGAAAGCTGCCAGCACGGAAAGCTGTAGCTGGTTTTCACTGTCCCTTGGAACTGCATTCGCTGGTAGACAGACATTCGCGTTCTGCAACAGCTTTCGTTCGTAAAGGGGCAACACTCTGTATTTCTCTCTGGCAGAGCCCGGCTGCCAAATTCGAAACGTCCAGCGATTGCGCCCACAGGAAAGCTGCCAGCACGGAAAGCTGTAGCTGGTTTTCACTGTCCCTTGGAACTGCATTCGCTGGTAGGCAGACATTCGCGTTCTGCAACAGCTTTCGTTCGTAAAGGGGCAACACTGTGTCTTTCTCTCTGGCAGAGCCCGGCTGCCAAATTCGAAACGTCCAGCGATTGCGCCCACAGGAAAGCTGCCAGCACGGAAAGCTGTAGCTGGTTTTCACTGTCCCTTGGAACTGCATTCGATGGTAGGCAGACATTCGCGTTCTGCAACAGCTTTCGTGCGTAAAGGAGCAACACCGTGTATTTCTCTCTCGCAGAGCCCGGCTGCCAAATTCGAAACGTCCAGCGATTGCGCCCACAGGAAAGCTGCCAGCACGGAAAGCTGTAGCTGGTTTTCACTTTCCCTTGGAACTGCATTCGCTGGTAGGCAGACATTCGCGTTCTGCAACAGCTTTCGTTCGTAAAGGGGCAACACTGTGTATTTCTCTCTCGCAGAGCCCGGCTGCCAAATTCGAAACGTCCAGCGATTGCGCCCACAGGAAAGCTGCCAGCACGGAAAGCTGTAGCTGGTTTTCACTGTCCCTTGGAACTGCATTCGCTGCTACACAGACATTCGCGTTCTGCAACAGCTTTCGTGCGTAAAGGGGCAACACTGTGTATTTCTCTCTCGCAGAGCCCGGCTGCCAAATTCGAAACGTCCAGCGATTGCGCCCACAGGAAAGCTGCCAGCACGGAAAGCTGTAGCTGGTTTTCACTGTCCCTTGGAACTGCGTTCGCTGGTAGACAGACATTCGCGTTCTGCAACAGCTTTCGTTCGTAAAGGGGCAACACTGTGTCTTTCTCTCTGGCAGAGCCCGGCTGCCAAATTCGAAACGTCCAGCGATTGCGCCCACAGGAAAGCTGCCAGCACGGAAAGCTGTAGCTGGTTTTCACTGTCCCTTGGAACTGCATTCGCTGGTAGACAGACATTCGCGTTCTGCAACAGCTTTCGTGCGTAAAGGGGCAACACTGTGTCTTTCTCTCTGGCAGAGCCCGGCTGCCAAATTCGAAACGTCCAGTGATTGCGCCCACAGGAAAGCTGCCAGCACGGAAAGCTGTAGCTGGTTTTCACTGTCCCTTGGAACTGCATTCGCTGGTAGGCAGACATTCGCGTTCTGCAACAGCTTTCGTTCGTAAAGGGGCAACACCGTGTATTTCTCTCTGGCAGAGCCCGGCTGCCAAATTCGAAACGTCCAGCGATTGCGCCCACAGGAAAGCTGCCAGCACGGAAAGCTGTAGCTGGTTTTCACTGTCCCTTGGAACTGCATTCGCTGGTAGACAGACATTCGCGTTCTGCAACAGCTTTCGTTCGTAAAGGGGCAACACTGTGTCTTTCTCTCTGGCAGAGCCCGGCTGCCAAATTCGAAACGTCCAGCGATTGCGCCCACAGGAAAGCTGCCAGCACGGAAAGCTGTAGCTGGTTTTCACTGTCCCTTGGAACTGCATTCGCTGGTAGACAGACATTCGCGTTCTGCAACAGCTTTCGTTCGTAAAGGGGCAACACTGTGTATTTCTCTCTCGCAGAGCCCGGCTGCCAAATTCGAAACGTCCAGCGATTGCGCCCACAGGAAAGCTGCCAGCACGGAAAGCTGTAGCTGGTTTTCACTGTCCCTTGGAACTGCATTCGCTGGTAGGCAGACATTCGCGTTCTGCAACAGCTTTCGTTCGTAAAGGGGCAACACCGTGTATTTCTCTCTGGCAGAGCCCGGCTGCCAAATTCGAAACGTCCAGCGATTGCACCCACAGGAAAGCTGCCAGCACGGAAAGCTGTAGCTGGTTTTCACTGTCCCTTGGAACTGCATTCGCTGGTAGGCAGACATTCGCGTTCTGCAACAGCTTTCGTTCGTAAAGGGGCAACACTGTGTCTTTCTCTCTGGCAGAGCCCGGCTGCCAAATTCGAAACGTCCAGCGATTGCGCCCACAGGAAAGCTGCCAGCACGGAAAGCTGTAGCTGGTTTTCACTGTCCCTTGGAACTGCATTCGCTGGTAGACAGACATTCGCGTTCTGCAACAGCTTTCGTTCGTAAAGGGGCAACACTCTGTATTTCTCTCTGGCAGAGCCCGGCTGCCAAATTCGAAACGTCCAGCGATTGCGCCCACAGGAAAGCTGCCAGCACGGAAAGCTGTAGCTGGTTTTCACTGTCCCTTGGAACTGCATTCGCTGGTAGACAGACATTCGCGTTCTGCAACAGCTTTCGTGCGTAAAGGAGCAACACTGTGTCTTTCTCTCTGGCAGAGCCCGGCTGCCAAATTCGAAACATCCAGCGATTGCGCCCACAGGAAAGCTGCCAGCACGGAAAGCTGTAGCTGGTTTTCACTGTCCCTTGGAACTGCATTCGCTGCTACACAGACATTCGCGTTCTGCAACAGCTTTCGTTCGTAAAGGGGCAACACTCTGTATTTCTCTCTGGCAGAGCCCGGCTGCCAAATTCGAAACGTCCAGCGATTGCGCCCACAGGAAAGCTGCCAGCACGGAAAGCTGTAGCTGGTTTTCACTGTCCCTTGGAACTGCATTCGCTGGTAGGCAGACATTCGCGTTCTGCAACAGCTTTCGTTCGTAAAGGGGCAACACTGTGTATTTCTCTCTCGCAGAGCCCGGCTGCCAAATTCGAAACGTCCAGCGATTGCGCCCACAGGAAAGCTGCCAGCACGGAAAGCTGTAGCTGGTTTTCACTGTCCCTTGGAACTGCATTCGCTGGTAGACAGACATTCGCGTTCTGCAACAGCTTTCGTTCGTAAAGGGGCAACACTGTGTATTTCTTTCTCGCAGAGCCCGGCTGCCAAATTCGAAACGTCCAGCGATTGCGCCCACAGGAAAGCTGCCAGCACGGAAAGCTGTAGCTGGTTTTCACTGTCCCTTGGAACTGCATTCACTGGTAGACAGACATTCGCGTTCTGCAACAGCTTTCGTTCGTAAAGGGGCAACACCGTGTATTTCTCTCTGGCAGAGCCCGGCTGCCAAATTCGAAACGTCCAGCGATTGCGCCCACAGGAAAGCTGCCAGCACGGAAAGCTGTAGCTGGTTTTCACTGTCCCTTGGAACTGCATTCGCTGCTACACAGACTTTCGCGTTCTGCAACAGCTTTCGTTCGTAAAGGGGCAACACTGTGTCTTTCTCTCTGGCAGAGCCCGGCTGCCAAATTCGAAACGTCCAGCGATTGCGCCCACAGGAAAGCTGCCAGCACGGAAAGCTGTAGCTGGTTTTCACTGTCCCTTGGAACTGCATTCGCTGGTAGACAGACATTCGCGTTCTGCAACAGCTTTCGTTCGTAAAGGGGCAACACTGTGTCTTTCTCTCTGGCAGACCCCGGCTGCCAAATTCGAAACGTCCAGCGATTGCGCCCACAGGAAAGCTGCCAGCACGGAAAGCTGTAGCTGGTTTTCACTGTCCCTTGGAACTGCATTCGCTGGTAGACAGACATTCGCGTTCTGCAACAGCTTTCGTGCGTAAAGGGGCAACACTGTGTCTTTCTCTCTGGCAGAGCCCGGCTGCCAAATTCGAAACGTCCAGCGATTGCGCCCACAGGAAAGCTGCCAGCACGGAAAGCTGTAGCTGGTTTTCACTGTCCCTTGGAACTGCATTCGCTGGTAGACAGACATTCGCGTTCTGCAACAGCTTTCGTGCGTAAAGGGGCAACACTGTGTCTTTCTCTCTGGCAGAGCCCGGCTGCCAAATTCGAAACGTCCAGTGATTGCGCCCACAGGAAAGCTGCCAGCACGGAAAGCTGTAGCTGGTTTTCACTGTCCCTTGGAACTGCATTCGCTGGTAGGCAGACATTCGCGTTCTGCAACAGCTTTCGTTCGTAAAGGGGCAACACTGTGTCTTTCTCTCTGGCAGAGCCCGGCTGCCAAATTCGAAACGTCCAGCGATTGCGCCCACAGGAAAGCTGCCAGCACGGAAAGCTGTAGCTGGTTTTCACTGTCCCTTGGAACTGCATTCGCTGGTAGACAGACATTCGCGTTCTGCAACAGCTTTCGTGCGTAAAGGAGCAACACCGTGTATTTCTCTCTCGCAGAGCCCGGCTGCCAAATTCGAAACGTCCAGCGATTGCGCCCACAGGAAAGCTGCCAGCACGGAAAGCTGTAGCTGGTTTTCACTGTCCCTTGGAACTGCATTCGCTGCTACACAGACATTCGCGTTCTGCAACAGCTTTCGTGCGTAAAGGGGCAACACTGTGTATTTCTCTCTGGCAGAGCCCGGCTGCCAAATTCGAAACGTCCAGCGATTGCGCCCACAGGAAAGCTGCCAGCACGGAAAGCTGTAGCTGGTTTTCACTGTCCCTTGGAACTGCATTCGCTGGTAGACAGACATTCGCGTTCTGCAACAGCTTTCGTTCGTAAAGGGGCAACACTGTGTCTTTCTCTCTGGCAGAGCCCGGCTGCCAAATTCGAAACGTCCAGCGATTGCGCCCACAGGAAAGCTGCCAGAACGGAAAGCTGTAGCTGGTTTTCACTGTCCCTTGGAACTGCATTCGCTGGTAGACAGACATTCGCGTTCTGCAACAGCTTTCGTGCGTAAAGGGGCAACACTGTGTCTTTCTCTCTGGCAGAGCCCGGCTGCCAAATTCGAAACGTCCAGCGATTGCGCCCACAGGAAAGCTGCCAGCACGGAAAGCTGTAGCTGGTTTTCACTGTCCCTTGGAACTGCATTCGCTGGTAGGCAGACATTCGCGTTCTGCAACAGCTTTCGTTCGTAAAGGGGCAACACCGTGTATTTCTCTCTGGCAGAGCCCGGCTGCCAAATTCGAAACGTCCAGCGATTGCGCCCACAGGAAAGCTGCCAGCACGGAAAGCTGTAGCTGGTTTTCACTGTCCCTTGGAACTGCATTCGCTGGTAGGCAGACATTCGCGTTCTGCAACAGCTTTCGTTCGTAAAGGGGCAACACTGTGTATTTCTCTCTGGCAGAGCCCGGCTGCCAAATTCGAAACGTCCAGCGATTGCGCCCACAGGAAAGCTGCCAGCACGGAAAGCTGTAGCTGGTTTTCACTGTCCCTTGGAACTGCATTCGCTGGTAGACAGACATTCGCGTTCTGCAACAGCTTTCGTTCGTAAAGGGGCAACACTCTGTATTTCTCTCTGGCAGAGCCCGGCTGCCAAATTCGAAACGTCCAGCGATTGCGCCCACAGGAAAGCTGCCAGCACGGAAAGCTGTAGCTGGTTTTCACTGTCCCTTGGAACTGCATTCGCTGGTAGGCAGACATTCGCGTTCTGCAACAGCTTTCGTTCGTAAAGGGGCAACACTCTGTATTTCTCTCTGGCAGAGCCCGGCTGCCAAATTCGAAACGTCCAGCGATTGCGCCCACAGGAAAGCTGCCAGCACGGAAAGCTGTAGCTGGTTTTCACTGTCCCTTGGAACTGCATTCGCTGCTACACAGACATTCGCGTTCTGCAACAGCTTTCGTTCGTAAAGGGGCAACACTGTGTATTTCTCTCTCACAGAGCCCGGCTGCCAAATTCGAAACGTCCAGCGATTGCGCCCACAGGAAAGCTGCCAGCACGGAAAGCTGTAGCTGGTTTTCACTGTCCCTTGGAACTGCATTCGCTGGTAGACAGACATTCGCGTTCTGCAACAGCTTTCGTTCGTAAAGGGGCAACACTGTGTATTTCTTTCTCGCAGAGCCCGGCTGCCAAATTCGAAACGTCCAGCGATTGCGCCCACAGGAAAGCTGCCAGCACGGAAAGCTGTAGCTGGTTTTCACTGTCCCTTGGAACTGCATTCGCTGGTAGACAGACATTCGCGTTCTGCAACAGCTTTCGTTCGTAAAGGGGCAACACCGTGTATTTCTCTCTGGCAGAGCCCGGCTGCCAAATTCGAAACGTCCAGCGATTGCGCCCACAGGAAAGCTGCCAGCACGGAAAGCTGTAGCTGGTTTTCACTGTCCCTTGGAACTGCATTCGCTGCTACACAGACATTCGCGTTCTGCAACAGCTTTCGTTCGTAAAGGGGCAACACTGTGTCTTTCTCTCTGGCAGAGCCCGGCTGCCAAATTCGAAACGTCCAGCGATTGCGCCCACAGGAAAGCTGCCAGCACGGAAAGCTGTAGCTGGTTTTCACTGTCCCTTGGAACTGCATTCGCTGGTAGACAGACATTCGCGTTCTGCAACAGCTTTCGTTCGTAAAGGGGCAACACTGTGTATTTCTCTCTGGCAGAGCCCGGCTGCCAAATTCGAAACGTCCAGCGATTGCGCCCACAGGAAAGCTGCCAGCACGGAAAGCTGTAGCTGGTTTTCACTGTCCCTTGGAACTGCATTCGCTGGTAGACAGACATTCGCGTTCTGCAACAGCTTTCGTTCGTAAAGGGGCAACACTGTGTATTTCTCTCTCGCAGAGCCCGGCTGCCAAATTCGAAACGTCCAGCGATTGCGCCCACAGGAAAGCTGCCAGCACGGAAAGCTGTAGCTGGTTTTCACTGTCCCTTGGAACTGCATTCGATGATAGACAGACATTCGCGTTCTGCAACAGCTTTCGTGCGTAAAGGGGCAACACTGTGTCTTTCTCTCTGGCAGAGCCCGGCTGCCAAATTCGAAACGTCCAGCGATTGCGCCCACAGGAAAGCTGCCAGCACGGAAAGCTGTAGCTGGTTTTCACTGTCCCTTGGAACTGCATTCGCTGCTACACAGACATTCGCGTTCTGCAACAGCTTTCGTTCGTAAAGGGGCAACACTGTGTCTTTCTCTCTGGCAGAGCCCGGCTGCCAAATTCGAAACGTCCAGCGATTGCGCCCACAGGAAAGCTGCCAGCACGGAAAGCTGTAGCTGGTTTTCACTGTCCCTTGGAACTGCATTCGCTGGTAGACAGACATTCGCGTTCTGCAACAGCTTTCGTTCGTAAAGGGGCAACACTCTGTATTTCTCTCTGGCAGAGCCCGGCTGCCAAATTCGAAACGTCCAGCGATTGCGCCCACAGGAAAGCTGCCAGCACGGAAAGCTGTAGCTGGTTTTCACTGTCCCTTGGAACTGCATTCGCTGGTAGGCAGACATTCGCGTTCTGCAACAGCTTTCGTTCGTAAAGGGGCAACACTGTGTCTTTCTCTCTGGCAGAGCCCGGCTGCCAAATTCGAAACGTCCAGCGATTGCGCCCACAGGAAAGCTGCCAGCACGGAAAGCTGTAGCTGGTTTTCACTGTCCCTTGGAACTGCATTCGATGGTAGGCAGACATTCGCGTTCTGCAACAGCTTTCGTTCGTAAAGGAGCAACACCGTGTATTTCTCTCTCGCAGAGCCCGGCTGCCAAATTCGAAACGTCCAGCGATTGCGCCCACAGGAAAGCTGCCAGCACGGAAAGCTGTAGCTGGTTTTCACTTTCCCTTGGAACTGCATTCGCTGGTAGGCAGACATTCGCGTTCTGCAACAGCTTTCGTTCGTAAAGGGGCAACACTGTGTATTTCTCTCTCGCAGAGCCCGGCTGCCAAATTCGAAACGTCCAGCGATTGCGCCCACAGGAAAGCTGCCAGCACGGAAAGCTGTAGCTGGTTTTCACTGTCCCTTGGAACTGCATTCGCTGCTACACAGACATTCGCGTTCTGCAACAGCTTTCGTGCGTAAAGGGGCAACACTGTGTATTTCTCTCTCGCAGAGCCCGGCTGCCAAATTCGAAACGTCCAGCGATTGCGCCCACAGGAAAGCTGCCAGCACGGAAAGCTGTAGCTGGTTTTCACTGTCCCTTGGAACTGCGTTCGCTGGTAGACAGACATTCGCGTTCTGCAACAGCTTTCGTTCGTAAAGGGGCAACACTGTGTCTTTCTCTCTGGCAGAGCCCGGCTGCCAAATTCGAAACGTCCAGCGATTGCGCCCACAGGAAAGCTGCCAGCACGGAAAGCTGTAGCTGGTTTTCACTGTCCCTTGGAACTGCATTCGCTGGTAGACAGACATTCGCGTTCTGCAACAGCTTTCGTGCGTAAAGGGGCAACACTGTGTCTTTCTCTCTGGCAGAGCCCGGCTGCCAAATTCGAAACGTCCAGCGATTGCGCCCACAGGAAAGCTGCCAGCACGGAAAGCTGTAGCTGGTTTTCACTGTCCCTTGGAACTGCATTCGCTGGTAGGCAGACATTCGCGTTCTGCAACAGCTTTCGTTCGTAAAGGGGCAACACCGTGTATTTCTCTCTGGCAGAGCCCGGCTGCCAAATTCGAAACGTCCAGCGATTGCGCCCACAGGAAAGCTGCCAGCACGGAAAGCTGTAGCTGGTTTTCACTGTCCCTTGGAACTGCATTCGCTGGTAGACAGACATTCGCGTTCTGCAACAGCTTTCGTTCGTAAAGGGGCAACACTGTGTCTTTCTCTCTGGCAGAGCCCGGCTGCCAAATTCGAAACGTCCAGCGATTGCGCCCACAGGAAAGCTGCCAGCACGGAAAGCTGTAGCTGGTTTTCACTGTCCCTTGGAACTGCATTCGCTGGTAGACAGACATTCGCGTTCTGCAACAGCTTTCGTTCGTAAAGGGGCAACACCGTGTATTTCTCTCTCGCAGAGCCCGGCTGCCAAATTCGAAACGTCCAGCGATTGCGCCCACAGGAAAGCTGCCAGCACGGAAAGCTGTAGCTGGTTTTCACTGTCCCTTGGAACTGCATTCGCTGGTAGGCAGACATTCGCGTTCTGCAACAGCTTTCGTTCGTAAAGGGGCAACACTGTGTATTTCTCTCTCGCAGAGCCCGGCTGCCAAATTCGAAACGTCCAGCGATTGCGCCCACAGGAAAGCTGCCAGCACGGAAAGCTGTAGCTGGTTTTCACTGTCCCTTGGAACTGCATTCGCTGGTAGACAGACATTCACGTTCTGCAACAGCTTTCGTTCGTAAAGGGGCAACACCGTGTATTTCTCTCTGGCAGAGCCCGGCTGCCAAATTCGAAACGTCCAGCGATTGCACCCACAGGAAAGCTGCCAGCACGGAAAGCTGTAGCTGGTTTTCACTGTCCCTTGGAACTGCATTCGCTGGTAGGCAGACATTCGCGTTCTGCAACAGCTTTCGTTCGTAAAGGGGCAACACTGTGTATTTCTCTCTGGCAGAGCCCGGCTGCCAAATTCGAAACGTCCAGCGATTGCGCCCACAGGAAAGCTGCCAGCACGGAAAGCTGTAGCTGGTTTTCACTGTCCCTTGGAACTGCATTCGCTGGTAGACAGACATTCGCGTTCTGCAACAGCTTTCGTTCGTAAAGGGGCAACACTCTGTATTTCTCTCTGGCAGAGCCCGGCTGCCAAATTCGAAACGTCCAGCGATTGCGCCCACAGGAAAGCTGCCAGCACGGAAAGCTGTAGCTGGTTTTCACTGTCCCTTGGAACTGCATTCGCTGGTAGGCAGACATTCGCGTTCTGCAACAGCTTTCGTTCGTAAAGGGGCAACACTGTGTATTTCTCTCTGGCAGAGCCCGGCTGCCAAATTCGAAACGTCCAGCGATTGCGCCCACAGGAAAGCTGCCAGCACGGAAAGCTGTAGCTGGTTTTCACTGTCCCTTGGAACTGCATTCGCTGGTAGACAGACATTCGCGTTCTGCAACAGCTTTCGTGCGTAAAGGAGCAACACTGTGTCTTTCTCTCTGGCAGAGCCCGGCTGCCAAATTCGAAACATCCAGCGATTGCGCCCACAGGAAAGCTGCCAGCACGGAAAGCTGTAGCTGGTTTTCACTGTCCCTTGGAACTGCATTCGCTGCTACACAGACATTCGCGTTCTGCAACAGCTTTCGTTCGTAAAGGGGCAACACTCTGTATTTCTCTCTGGCAGAGCCCGGCTGCCAAATTCGAAACGTCCAGCGATTGCGCCCACAGGAAAGCTGCCAGCACGGAAAGCTGTAGCTGGTTTTCACTGTCCCTTGGAACTGCATTCGCTGGTAGGCAGACATTCGCGTTCTGCAACAGCTTTCGTTCGTAAAGGGGCAACACTGTGTATTTCTCTCTCGCAGAGCCCGGCTGCCAAATTCGAAACGTCCAGCGATTGCGCCCACAGGAAAGCTGCCAGCACGGAAAGCTGTAGCTGGTTTTCACTGTCCCTTGGAACTGCATTCGCTGGTAGACAGACATTCGCGTTCTGCAACAGCTTTCGTTCGTAAAGGGGCAACACTGTGTATTTCTTTCTCGCAGAGCCCGGCTGCCAAATTCGAAACGTCCAGCGTTTGCGCCCACAGGAAAGCTGCCAGCACGGAAAGCTGTAGCTGGTTTTCACTGTCCCTTGGAACTGCATTCACTGGTAGACAGACATTCGCGTTCTGCAACAGCTTTCGTTCGTAAAGGGGCAACACCGTGTATTTCTCTCTGGCAGAGCCCGGCTGCCAAATTCGAAACGTCCAGCGATTGCGCCCACAGGAAAGCTGCCAGCACGGAAAGCTGTAGCTGGTTTTCACTGTCCCTTGGAACTGCATTCGCTGCTACACAGACTTTCGCGTTCTGCAACAGCTTTCGTTCGTAAAGGGGCAACACTGTGTCTTTCTCTCTGGCAGAGCCCGGCTGCCAAATTCGAAACGTCCAGCGATTGCGCCCACAGGAAAGCTGCCAGCACGGAAAGCTGTAGCTGGTTTTCACTGTCCCTTGGAACTGCATTCGCTGGTAGACAGACATTCGCGTTCTGCAACAGCTTTCGTTCGTAAAGGGGCAACACTGTGTCTTTCTCTCTGGCAGACCCCGGCTGCCAAATTCGAAACGTCCAGCGATTGCGCCCACAGGAAAGCTGCCAGCACGGAAAGCTGTAGCTGGTTTTCACTGTCCCTTGGAACTGCATTCGCTGGTAGGCAGACATTCGCGTTCTGCAACAGCTTTCGTTCGTAAAGGGGCAACACTGTGTCTTTCTCTCTGGCAGAGCCCGGCTGCCAAATTCGAAACGTCCAGCGATTGCGCCCACAGGAAAGCTGCCAGCACGGAAAGCTGTAGCTGGTTTTCACTGTCCCTTGGAACTGCATTCGCTGGTAGACAGACATTCGCGTTCTGCAACAGCTTTCGTGCGTAAAGGGGCAACACTGTGTCTTTCTCTCTGGCAGAGCCCGGCTGCCAAATTCGAAACGTCCAGTGATTGCGCCCACAGGAAAGCTGCCAGCACGGAAAGCTGTAGCTGGTTTTCACTGTCCCTTGGAACTGCATTCGCTGGTAGGCAGACATTCGCGTTCTGCAACAGCTTTCGTTCGTAAAGGGGCAACACTGTGTCTTTCTCTCTGGCAGAGCCCGGCTGCCAAATTCGAAACGTCAAGCGATTGCGCCCACAGGAAAGCTGCCAGCACGGAAAGCTGTAGCTGGTTTTCACTGTCCCTTGGAACTGCATTCGCTGGTAGACAGACATTCGCGTTCTGCAACAGCTTTCGTTCGTAAAGGGGCAACACTGTGTCTTTCTCTCTCGCAGAGCCCGGCTGCCAAATTCGAAACGTCCAGCGATTGCGCCCACAGGAAAGCTGCCAGCACGGAAAGCTGTAGCTGGTTTTCACTGTCCCTTGGAACTGCATTCGCTGCTACACAGACATTCGCGTTCTGCAACAGCTTTCGTTCGTAAAGGGGCAACACTGTGTATTTCTCTCTGGCAGAGCCCGGCTGCCAAATTCGAAACGTCCAGCGATTGCGCCCACAGGAAAGCTGCCAGCACGGAAAGCTCTAGCTGGTTTTCACTGTCCCTTGGAAATGCATTCGCTGGTAGACAGACATTCGCGTTCTGCAACAGCTTTCGTGCATAAAGGGGCAACACTGTGTCTTTCTCTCTGGCAGAGCCCGGCTGCCAAATTCGAAACGTCCAGCGATTGCGCCCACAGGAAAGCTGCCAGCACGGAAAGCTGTAGCTGGTTTTCACTGTCCCTTGGAACTGCATTCGCTGGTAGGCAGACATTCGCGTTCTGCAACAGCTTTCGTTCGTAAAGGGGCAACACTGTGTCTTTCTCTCTGGCAGAGCCCGGCTGCCAAATTCGAAACGTCCAGCGATTGCGCCCACAGGAAAGCTGCCAGCACGGAAAGCTGTAGCTGGTTTTCACTCTCCCTTGGAACTGCATTCGCTGGTAGACAGACATTCGCGTTCTGCAACAGCTTTCGTTCGTAAAGGGGCAACACTGTGTATTTCTCTCTCGCAGAGCCCGGCTGCCAAATTCGAAACGTCCAGCGATTGCGCCCACAGGAAAGCTGCCAGCACGGAAAGCTGTAGCTGGTTTTCACTGTCCCTTGGAACTGCATTCGCTGGTAGACAGACATTCGCGTTCTGCAACAGCTTTCGTTCGTAAAGGGGCAACACCGTGTATTTCTCTCTGGCAGAGCCCGGCTGCCAAATTCGAAACGTCCAGCGATTGCACCCACAGGAAAGCTGCCAGCACGGAAAGCTGTAGCTGGTTTTCACTGTCCCTTGGAACTGCATTCGCTGGTAGGCAGACATTCGCGTTCTGCAACAGCTTTCGTTCGTAAAGGGGCAACACTGTGTCTTTCTCTCTGGCAGAGCCCGGCTGCCAAATTCGAAACGTCCAGCGATTGCGCCCACAGGAAAGCTGCCAGCACGGAAAGCTGTAGCTGGTTTTCACTGTCCCTTGGAACTGCATTCGCTGGTAGACAGACATTCGCGTTCTGCAACAGCTTTCGTTCGTAAAGGGGCAACACTCTGTATTTCTCTCTGGCAGAGCCCGGCTGCCAAATTCGAAACGTCCAGCGATTGCGCCCACAGGAAAGCTGCCAGCACGGAAAGCTGTAGCTGGTTTTCACTGTCCCTTGGAACTGCATTCGCTGCTACGCAGACATTCGCGTTCTGCAACAGCTTTCGTTCGTAAAGGGGCAACACTGTGTATTTCTCTCTGGCAGAGCCCGGCTGCCAAATTCGAAACGTCCAGCGATTGCGCCCACAGGAAAGCTGCCAGCACGGAAAGCTGTAGCTGGTTTTCACTGTCCCTTGGAACTGCATTCGATGGTAGGCAGACATTCGCGTTCTGCAACAGCTTTCGTGCGTAAAGGAGCAACACCGTGTATTTCTCTCTCGCAGAGCCCGGCTGCCAAATTCGAAACGTCCAGCGATTGCGCCCACAGGAAAGCTGCCAGCACGGAAAGCTGTAGCTGGTTTTCACTTTCCCTTGGAACTGCATTCGCTGGTAGGCAGACATTCGCGTTCTGCAACAGCTTTCGTTCGTAAAGGGGCAACACTGTGTATTTCTCTCTCGCAGAGCCCGGCTGCCAAATTCGAAACGTCCAGCGATTGCGCCCACAGGAAAGCTGCCAGCACGGAAAGCTGTAGCTGGTTTTCACTGTCCCTTGGAACTGCATTCGCTGCTACACAGACATTCGCGTTCTGCAACAGCTTTCGTGCGTAAAGGGGCAACACTGTGTATTTCTCTCTCGCAGAGCCCGGCTGCCAAATTCGAAACGTCCAGCGATTGCGCCCACAGGAAAGCTGCCAGCACGGAAAGCTGTAGCTGGTTTTCACTGTCCCTTGGAACTGCATTCGCTGGTAGACAGACATTCGCGTTCTGCAACAGCTTTCGTTCGTAAAGGGGCAACACTGTGTCTTTCTCTCTGGCAGAGCCCGGCTGCCAAATTCGAAACGTCCAGCGATTGCGCCCACAGGAAAGCTGCCAGCACGGAAAGCTGTAGCTGGTTTTCACTCTCCCTTGGAACTGCATTCGCTGGTAGACAGACATTCGCGTTCTGCAACAGCTTTCGTGCGTAAAGGGGCAACACTGTGTCTTTCTCTCTGGCAGAGCCCGGCTGCCAAATTCGAAACGTCCAGCGATTGCGCCCACAGGAAAGCTGCCAGCACGGAAAGCTGTAGCTGGTTTTCACTGTCCCTTGGAACTGCATTCGCTGGTAGGCAGACATTCGCGTTCTGCAACAGCTTTCGTTCGTAAAGGGGCAACACTGTGTATTTCTCTCTGGCAGAGCCCGGCTGCCAAATTCGAAACGTCCAGCGATTGCGCCCACAGGAAAGCTGCCAGCACGGAAAGCTGTAGCTGGTTTTCACTGTCCCTTGGAACTGCATTCGCTGGTAGACAGACATTCGCGTTCTGCAACAGCTTTCGTTCGTAAAGGGGCAACACTGTGTATTTCTCTCTCGCAGAGCCCGGCTGCCAAATTCGAAACGTCCAGCGATTGCGCCCACAGGAAAGCTGCCAGCACGGAAAGCTGTAGCTGGTTTTCACTGTCCCTTGGAACTGCATTCGCTGGTAGACAGACATTCGCGTTCTGCAACAGCTTTCGTTCGTAAAGGGGCAACACTGTGTATTTCTCTCTCGCAGAGCCCGGCTGCCAAATTCGAAACGTCCAGCGATTGCGCCCACAGGAAAGCTGCCAGCACGGAAAGCTGTAGCTGGTTTTCACTGTCCCTTGGAACTGCATTCGCTGGTAGACAGACATTCGCGTTCTGCAACAGCTTTCGTTCGTAAAGGGGCAACACCGTGTATTTCTCTCTGGCAGAGCCCGGCTGCCAAATTCGAAACGTCCAGCGATTGCACCCACAGGAAAGCTGCCAGCACGGAAAGCTGTAGCTGGTTTTCACTGTCCCTTGGAACTGCATTCGCTGGTAGGCAGACATTCGCGTTCTGCAACAGCTTTCGTTCGTAAAGGGGCAACACTGTGTCTTTCTCTCTGGCAGAGCCCGGCTGCCAAATTCGAAACGTCCAGCGATTGCGCCCACAGGAAAGCTGCCAGCACGGAAAGCTGTAGCTGGTTTTCACTGTCCCTTGGAACTGCATTCGCTGGTAGACAGACATTCGCGTTCTGCAACAGCTTTCGTTCGTAAAGGGGCAACACTCTGTATTTCTCTCTGGCAGAGCCCGGCTGCCAAATTCGAAACGTCCAGCGATTGCGCCCACAGGAAAGCTGCCAGCACGGAAAGCTGTAGCTGGTTTTCACTGTCCCTTGGAACTGCATTCGCTGGTAGGCAGACATTCGCGTTCTGCAACAGCTTTCGTTCGTAAAGGGGCAACACTCTGTATTTCTCTCTGGCAGAGCCCGGCTGCCAAATTCGAAACGTCCAGCGATTGCGCCCACAGGAAAGCTGCCAGCACGGAAAGCTGTAGCTGGTTTTCACTGTCCCTTGGAACTGCATTCGCTGCTACACAGACATTCGCGTTCTGCAACAGCTTTCGTTCGTAAAGGGGCAACACTGTGTATTTCTCTCTCGCAGAGCCCGGCTGCCAAATTCGAAACGTCCAGCGATTGCGCCCACAGGAAAGCTGCCAGCACGGAAAGCTGTAGCTGGTTTTCACTGTCCCTTGGAACTGCATTCGCTGGTAGACAGACATTCGCGTTCTGCAACAGCTTTCGTTCGTAAAGGGGCAACACTGTGTATTTCTTTCTCGCAGAGCCCGGCTGCCAAATTCGAAACGTCCAGTGATTGCGCCCACAGGAAAGCTGCCAGCACGGAAAGCTGTAGCTGGTTTTCACTGTCCCTTGGAACTGCATTCGCTGGTAGACAGACATTCGCGTTCTGCAACAGCTTTCGTTCGTAAAGGGGCAACACCGTGTATTTCTCTCTGGCAGAGCCCGGCTGCCAAATTCGAAACGTCCAGCGATTGCGCCCACAGGAAAGCTGCCAGCACGGAAAGCTGTAGCTGGTTTTCACTGTCCCTTGGAACTGCATTCGCTGCTACACAGACATTCGCGTTCTGCAACAGCTTTCGTTCGTAAAGGGGCAACACTGTGTCTTTCTCTCTGGCAGAGCCCGGCTGCCAAATTCGAAACGTCCAGCGATTGCGCCCACAGGAAAGCTGCCAGCACGGAAAGCTGTAGCTGGTTTTCACTGTCCCTTGGAACTGCATTCGCTGGTAGACAGACATTCGCGTTCTGCAACAGCTTTCGTTTGTAAAGGGGCAACACTGTGTCTTTCTCTCTGGCAGAGCCCGGCTGCCAAATTCGAAACGTCCAGCGATTGCGCCCACAGGAAAGCTGCCAGCACGGAAAGCTGTAGCTGGTTTTCACTGTCCCTTGGAACTGCATTCGCTGGTACGCAGACATTCGCGTTCTGCAACAGCTTTCGTTCGTAAAGGGGCAACACTGTGTCTTTCTCTCTGGCAGAGCCCGGCTGCCAAATTCGAAACGTCCAGCGATTGCGCCCACAGGAAAGCTGCCAGCACGGAAAGCTGTAGCTGGTTTTCACTGTCCCTTGGAACTGCATTCGCTGGTAGGCAGACATTCGCGTTCTGCAACAGCTTTCGTTCGTAAAGGGGCAACACTGTGTATTTCTCTCTGGCAGAGCCCGGCTGCCAAATTCGAAACGTCCAGCGATTGCGCCCACAGGAAAGCTGCCAGCACGGAAAGCTGTAGCTGGTTTTCACTGTCCCTTGGAACTGCATTCGCTGGTAGACAGACATTCGCGTTCTGCAACAGCTTTCGTTCGTAAAGGGGCAACACTGTGTATTTCTCTCTCGCAGAGCCCGGCTGCCAAATTCGAAACGTCCAGCGATTGCGCCCACAGGAAAGCTGCCAGCACGGAAAGCTGTAGCTGGTTTTCACTGTCCCTTGGAACTGCATTCGCTGGTAGACAGACATTCGCGTTCTGCAACAGCTTTCGTTCGTAAAGGGGCAACACTGTGTATTTCTCTCTCGCAGAGCCCGGCTGCCAAATTCGAAACGTCCAGCGATTGCGCCCACAGGAAAGCTGCCAGCACGGAAAGCTGTAGCTGGTTTTCACTGTCCCTTGGAACTGCATTCGCTGGTAGGCAGACATTCGCGTTCTGCAACAGCTTTCGTTCGTAAAGGGGCAACACTGTGTATTTCTCTCTCGCAGAGCCCGGCTGCCAAATTCGAAACGTCCAGCGATTGCGCCCACAGGAAAGCTGC
Source organism: Mycteria americana (assembly GCF_035582795.1). NCBI lineage: Eukaryota > Metazoa > Chordata > Aves > Ciconiiformes > Ciconiidae > Mycteria > Mycteria americana. Next base: position 706,186 of record NW_027445632.1, on the reverse strand, counting down.
CAGCACGGAAAGCTGTAGCTGGTTTTCACTGTCCCTTGGAACTGCATTCGATGGTAGACAGACATTCGCGTTCTGCAACAGCTTTCGTGCGTAAAGGGGCAACACTGTGTCTTTCTCTCTGGCAGAGCCCGGCTGCCAAATTCGAAACGTCCAGCGATTGCGCCCACAGGAAAGCTGCCAGCACGGAAAGCTGTAGCTGGTTTTCACTGTCCCTTGGAACTGCATTCGCTGGTAGACAGACATTCGCGTTCTGCAACAGCTTTCGTTCGTAAAGGGGCAACACTGTGTCTTTCTCTCTGGCAGAGCCCGGCTGCCAAATTCGAAACGTCCAGCGATTGCGCCCACAGGAAAGCTGCCAGCACGGAAAGCTGTAGCTGGTTTTCACTGTCCCTTGGAACTGCATTCGCTGGTAGACAGACATTCGCGTTCTGCAACAGCTTTCGTTCGTAAAGGGGCAACACTGTGTATTTCTCTCTCGCAGAGCCCGGCTGCCAAATTCGAAACGTCCAGCGATTGCGCCCACAGGAAAGCTGCCAGCACGGAAAGCTGTAGCTGGTTTTCACTGTCCCTTGGAACTGCATTCGCTGGTAGGCAGACATTCGCGTTCTGCAACAGCTTTCGTGCGTAAAGGAGCAACACCGTGTATTTCTCTCTCGCAGAGCCCGGCTGCCAAATTCGAAACGTCCAGCGATTGCGCCCACAGGAAAGCTGCCAGCACGGAAAGCTGTAGCTGGTTTTCACTTTCCCTTGGAACTGCATTCACTGGTAGGCAGACATTCGCGTTCTGCAACAGCTTTCGTTCGTAAAGGGGCAACACTGTGTATTTCTCTCTCGCAGAGCCCGGCTGCCAAATTCGAAACGTCCAGCGATTGCGCCCACAGGAAAGCTGCCAGCACGGAAAGCTGTAGCTGGTTTTCACTGTCCCTTGGAACTGCATTCGCTGCTACACAGACATTCGCGTTCTGCAACAGCTTTCGTGCGTAAAGGGGCAACACTGTGTATTTCTCTCTCGCAGAGCCCGGCTGCCAAATTCGAAACGTCCAGCGATTGCGCCCACAGGAAAGCTGCCAGCACGGAAAGCTGTAGCTGGTTTTCACTGTCCCTTGGAACTGCATTCGCTGGTAGACAGACATTCGCGTTCTGCAACAGCTTTCGTTCGTAAAGGGGCAACACTGTGTCTTTCTCTCTGGCAGAGCCCGGCTGCCAAATTCGAAACGTCCAGCGATTGCGCCCACAGGAAAGCTGCCAGAACGGAAAGCTGTAGCTGGTTTTCACTGTCCCTTGGAACTGCATTCGCTGGTAGACAGACATTCGCGTTCTGCAACAGCTTTCGTGCGTAAAGGGGCAACACTGTGTCTTTCTCTCTGGCAGAGCCCGGCTGCCAAATTCGAAACGTCCAGCGATTGCGCCCACAGGAAAGCTGCCAGCACGGAAAGCTGTAGCTGGTTTTCACTGTCCCTTGGAACTGCATTCGCTGGTAGGCAGACATTCGCGTTCTGCAACAGCTTTCGTTCGTAAAGGGGCAACACTGTGTCTTTCTCTCTGGCAGAGCCCGGCTGCCAAATTCGAAACGTCCAGCGATTGCGCCCACAGGAAAGCTGCCAGCACGGAAAGCTGTAGCTGGTTTTCACTGTCCCTTGGAACTGCATTCGCTGGTAGACAGACATTCGCGTTCTGCAACAGCTTTCGTTCGTAAAGGGGCAACACTGTGTATTTCTCTCTCGCAGAGCCCGGCTGCCAAATTCGAAACGTCCAGCGATTGCGCCCACAGGAAAGCTGCCAGCACGGAAAGCTGTAGCTGGTTTTCACTGTCCCTTGGAACTGCATTCGCTGGTAGGCAGACATTCGCGTTCTGCAACAGCTTTCGTTCGTAAAGGGGCAACACTGTGTATTTCTCTCTCGCAGAGCCCGGCTGCCAAATTCGAAACGTCCAGCGATTGCGCCCACAGGAAAGCTGCCAGCACGGAAAGCTGTAGCTGGTTTTCACTGTCCCTTGGAACTGCATTCGCTGGTAGACAGACATTCGCGTTCTGCAACAGCTTTCGTTCGTAAAGGGGCAACACTGTGTATTTCTCTCTCGCAGAGCCCGGCTGCCAAATTCGAAACGTCCAGCGATTGCGCCCACAGGAAAGCTGCCAGCACGGAAAGCTGTAGCTGGTTTTCACTGTCCCTTGGAACTGCATTCGCTGGTAGACAGACATTCGCGTTCTGCAACAGCTTTCGTTCGTAAAGGGGCAACACTGTGTCTTTCTCTCTGGCAGAGCCCGGCTGCCAAATTCGAAACGTCCAGCGATTGCGCCCACAGGAAAGCTGCCAGCACGGAAAGCTGTAGCTGGTTTTCACTGTCCCTTGGAACTGCATTCGCTGGTAGACAGACATTCGCGTTCTGCAACAGCTTTCGTTCGTAAAGGGGCAACACTGTGTATTTCTCTCTGGCAGAGCCCGGCTGCCAAATTCGAAACGTCCAGCGATTGCGCCCACAGGAAAGCTGCCAGCACGGAAAGCTGTAGCTGGTTTTCACTGTCCCTTGGAACTGCATTCGCTGGTAGACAGACATTCGCGTTCTGCAACAGCTTTCGTTCGTAAAGGGGCAACACCGTGTATTTCTCTCTGGCAGAGCCCGGCTGCCAAATTCGAAACGTCCAGCGATTGCGCCCACAGGAAAGCTGCCAGCACGGAAAGCTGTAGCTGGTTTTCACTGTCCCTTGGAACTGCATTCGCTGGTAGACAGACATTCGCGTTCTGCAACAGCTTTCGTTCGTAAAGGGGCAACACTGTGTCTTTCTCTCTGGCAGAGCCCGGCTGCCAAATTCGAAACGTCCAGCGATTGCGCCCACAGGAAAGCTGCCAGCACGGAAAGCTGTAGCTGGTTTTCACTGTCCCTTGGAACTGCATTCGCTGGTAGACAGACATTCGCGTTCTGCAACAGCTTTCGTTCGTAAAGGGGCAACACTGTGTATTTCTCTCTCGCAGAGCCCGGCTGCCAAATTCGAAACGTCCAGCGATTGCGCCCACAGGAAAGCTGCCAGCACGGAAAGCTGTAGCTGGTTTTCACTGTCCCTTGGAACTGCATTCGCTGGTAGACAGACATTCGCGTTCTGCAACAGCTTTCGTTCGTAAAGGGGCAACACTGTGTCTTTCTCTCTGGCAGAGCCCGGCTGCCAAATTCGAAACGTCCAGCGATTGCGCCCACAGGAAAGCTGCCAGCACGGAAAGCTGTAGCTGGTTTTCACTGTCCCTTGGAACTGCATTCGCTGGTAGACAGACATTCGCGTTCTGCAACAGCTTTCGTTCGTAAAGGGGCAACACTGTGTATTTCTCTCTGGCAGAGCCCGGCTGCCAAATTCGAAACGTCCAGCGATTGCGCCCACAGGAAAGCTGCCAGCACGGAAAGCTGTAGCTGGTTTTCACTGTCCCTTGGAACTGCATTCGCTGGTAGACAGACATTCGCGTTCTGCAACAGCTTTCGTTCGTAAAGGGGCAACACCGTGTATTTCTCTCTGGCAGAGCCCGGCTGCCAAATTCGAAACGTCCAGCGATTGCGCCCACAGGAAAGCTGCCAGCACGGAAAGCTGTAGCTGGTTTTCACTGTCCCTTGGAACTGCATTCGCTGCTACACAGACATTCGCGTTCTGCAACAGCTTTCGTTCGTAAAGGGGCAACACTGTGTCTTTCTCTCTGGCAGAGCCCGGCTGCCAAATTCGAAACGTCCAGCGATTGCGCCCACAGGAAAGCTGCCAGCACGGAAAGCTGTAGCTGGTTTTCACTGTCCCTTGGAACTGCATTCGCTGGTAGACAGACATTCGCGTTCTGCAACAGCTTTCGTTCGTAAAGGGGCAACACTCTGTATTTCTCTCTGGCAGAGCCCGGCTGCCAAATTCGAAACGTCCAGCGATTGCGCCCACAGGAAAGCTGCCAGCACGGAAAGCTGTAGCTGGTTTTCACTGTCCCTTGGAACTGCATTCGCTGGTAGGCAGACATTCGCGTTCTGCAACAGCTTTCGTTCGTAAAGGGGCAACACTGTGTATTTCTCTCTGGCAGAGCCCGGCTGCCAAATTCGAAACGTCCAGCGATTGCGCCCACAGGAAAGCTGCCAGCACGGAAAGCTGTAGCTGGTTTTCACTGTCCCTTGGAACTGCATTCGCTGCTACACAGACATTCGCGTTCTGCAACAGCTTTCGTTCGTAAAGGGGCAACACTGTGTATTTCTCTCTCGCAGAGCCCGGCTGCCAAATTCGAAACGTCCAGCGATTGCGCCCACAGGAAAGCTGCCAGCACGGAAAGCTGTAGCTGGTTTTCACTGTCCCTTGGAACTGCATTCGCTGGTAGACAGACATTCGCGTTCTGCAACAGCTTTCGTTCGTAAAGGGGCAACACTGTGTCTTTCTCTCTGGCAGAGCCCGGCTGCCAAATTCGAAACGTCCAGCGATTGCGCCCACAGGAAAGCTGCCAGCACGGAAAGCTGTAGCTGGTTTTCACTGTCCCTTGGAACTGCATTCGCTGGTAGACAGACATTCGCGTTCTGCAACAGCTTTCGTTCGTAAAGGGGCAACACTGTGTCTTTCTCTCTGGCAGAGCCCGGCTGCCAAATTCGAAACGTCCAGCGATTGCGCCCACAGGAAAGCTGCCAGCACGGAAAGCTGTAGCTGGTTTTCACTGTCCCTTGGAACTGCATTCGATGGTAGGCAGACATTCGCGTTCTGCAACAGCTTTCGTGCGTAAAGGAGCAACACCGTGTATTTCTCTCTCGCAGAGCCCGGCTGCCAAATTCGAAACGTCCAGCGATTGCGCCCACAGGAAAGCTGCCAGCACGGAAAGCTGTAGCTGGTTTTCACTTTCCCTTGGAACTGCATTCGCTGGTAGGCAGACATTCGCGTTCTGCAACAGCTTTCGTTCGTAAAGGGGCAACACTGTGTATTTCTCTCTCGCAGAGCCCGGCTGCCAAATTCGAAACGTCCAGCGATTGCGCCCACAGGAAAGCTGCCAGCACGGAAAGCTGTAGCTGGTTTTCACTGTCCCTTGGAACTGCATTCGCTGGTAGGCAGACATTCGCGTTCTGCAACAGCTTTCGTTCGTAAAGGGGCAACACTGTGTATTTCTCTCTCGCAGAGCCCGGCTGCCAAATTCGAAACGTCCAGCGATTGCGCCCACAGGAAAGCTGCCAGCACGGAAAGCTGTAGCTGGTTTTCACTGTCCCTTGGAACTGCATTCGCTGGTAGACAGACATTCGCGTTCTGCAACAGCTTTCGTTCGTAAAGGGGCAACACTGTGTATTTCTCTCTGGCAGAGCCCGGCTGCCAAATTCGAAACGTCCAGCGATTGCGCCCACAGGAAAGCTGCCAGCACGGAAAGCTGTAGCTGGTTTTCACTGTCCCTTGGAACTGCATTCGCTGGTAGACAGACATTCGCGTTCTGCAACAGCTTTCGTTCGTAAAGGGGCAACACTGTGTCTTTCTCTCTGGCAGAGCCCGGCTGCCAAATTCGAAACGTCCAGCGATTGCGCCCACAGGAAAGCTGCCAGCACGGAAAGCTGTAGCTGGTTTTCACTGTCCCTTGGAACTGCATTCGCTGGTAGACAGACATTCGCGTTCTGCAACAGCTTTCGTTCGTAAAGGGGCAACACTGTGTATTTCTCTCTCGCAGAGCCCGGCTGCCAAATTCGAAACGTCCAGCGATTGCGCCCACAGGAAAGCTGCCAGCACGGAAAGCTGTAGCTGGTTTTCACTGTCCCTTGGAACTGCATTCGATGGTAGGCAGACATTCGCGTTCTGCAACAGCTTTCGTGCGTAAAGGAGCAACACCGTGTATTTCTCTCTCGCAGAGCCCGGCTGCCAAATTCGAAACGTCCAGCGATTGCGCCCACAGGAAAGCTGCCAGCACGGAAAGCTGTAGCTGGTTTTCACTTTCCCTTGGAACTGCATTCGCTGGTAGGCAGACATTCGCGTTCTGCAACAGCTTTCGTTCGTAAAGGGGCAACACTGTGTATTTCTCTCTCGCAGAGCCCGGCTGCCAAATTCGAAACGTCCAGCGATTGCGCCCACAGGAAAGCTGCCAGCACGGAAAGCTGTAGCTGGTTTTCACTGTCCCTTGGAACTGCATTCGCTGCTACACAGACATTCGCGTTCTGCAACAGCTTTCGTGCGTAAAGGGGCAACACTGTGTATTTCTCTCTCGCAGAGCCCGGCTGCCAAATTCGAAACGTCCAGCGATTGCGCCCACAGGAAAGCTGCCAGCACGGAAAGCTGTAGCTGGTTTTCACTGTCCCTTGGAACTGCATTCGCTGGTAGACAGACATTCGCGTTCTGCAACAGCTTTCGTTCGTAAAGGGGCAACACTGTGTCTTTCTCTCTGGCAGAGCCCGGCTGCCAAATTCGAAACGTCCAGCGATTGCGCCCACAGGAAAGCTGCCAGCACGGAAAGCTGTAGCTGGTTTTCACTGTCCCTTGGAACTGCATTCGCTGGTAGACAGACATTCGCGTTCTGCAACAGCTTTCGTGCGTAAAGGGGCAACACTGTGTCTTTCTCTCTGGCAGAGCCCGGCTGCCAAATTCGAAACGTCCAGCGATTGCGCCCACAGGAAAGCTGCCAGCACGGAAAGCTGTAGCTGGTTTTCACTGTCCCTTGGAACTGCATTCGCTGGTAGGCAGACATTCGCGTTCTGCAACAGCTTTCGTTCGTAAAGGGGCAACACTGTGTATTTCTCTCTCGCAGAGCCCGGCTGCCAAATTCGAAACGTCCAGCGATTGCGCCCACAGGAAAGCTGCCAGCACGGAAAGCTGTAGCTGGTTTTCACTGTCCCTTGGAACTGCATTCGCTGGTAGACAGACATTCGCGTTCTGCAACAGCTTTCGTTCGTAAAGGGGCAACACTGTGTATTTCTTTCTCGCAGAGCCCGGCTGCCAAATTCGAAACGTCCAGCGATTGCGCCCACAGGAAAGCTGCCAGCACGGAAAGCTGTAGCTGGTTTTCACTGTCCCTTGGAACTGCATTCGCTGGTAGACAGACATTCGCGTTCTGCAACAGCTTTCGTTCGTAAAGGGGCAACACTGTGTATTTCTCTCTCGCAGAGCCCGGCTGCCAAATTCGAAACGTCCAGCGATTGCGCCCACAGGAAAGCTGCCAGCACGGAAAGCTGTAGCTGGTTTTCACTGTCCCTTGGAACTGCATTCGCTGCTACACAGACATTCGCGTTCTGCAACAGCTTTCGTTCGTAAAGGGGCAACACTGTGTCTTTCTCTCTGGCAGAGCCCGGCTGCCAAATTCGAAACGTCCAGCGATTGCGCCCACAGGAAAGCTGCCAGCACGGAAAGCTGTAGCTGGTTTTCACTGTCCCTTGGAACTGCATTCGCTGGTAGACAGACATTCGCGTTCTGCAACAGCTTTCGTTCGTAAAGGGGCAACACTGTGTCTTTCTCTCTGGCAGAGCCCGGCTGCCAAATTCGAAACGTCCAGCGATTGCGCCCACAGGAAAGCTGCCAGCACGGAAAGCTGTAGCTGGTTTTCACTGTCCCTTGGAACTGCATTCGCTGGTAGACAGACATTCGCGTTCTGCAACAGCTTTCGTTCGTAAAGGGGCAACACCGTGTATTTCTCTCTGGCAGAGCCCGGCTGCCAAATTCGAAACGTCCAGCGATTGCGCCCACAGGAAAGCTGCCAGCACGGAAAGCTGTAGCTGGTTTTCACTGTCCCTTGGAACTGCATTCGCTGCTACACAGACATTCGCGTTCTGCAACAGCTTTCGTTCGTAAAGGGGCAACACTGTGTCTTTCTCTCTGGCAGAGCCCGGCTGCCAAATTCGAAACGTCCAGCGATTGCGCCCACAGGAAAGCTGCCAGCACGGAAAGCTGTAGCTGGTTTTCACTGTCCCTTGGAACTGCATTCGCTGGTAGACAGACATTCGCGTTCTGCAACAGCTTTCGTTTGTAAAGGGGCAACACTGTGTCTTTCTCTCTGGCAGAGCCCGGCTGCCAAATTCGAAACGTCCAGCGATTGCGCCCACAGGAAAGCTGCCAGCACGGAAAGCTGTAGCTGGTTTTCACTGTCCCTTGGAACTGCATTCGCTGGTACGCAGACATTCGCGTTCTGCAACAGCTTTCGTTCGTAAAGGGGCAACACTGTGTCTTTCTCTCTGGCAGAGCCCGGCTGCCAAATTCGAAACGTCCAGCGATTGCGCCCACAGGAAAGCTGCCAGCACGGAAAGCTGTAGCTGGTTTTCACTGTCCCTTGGAACTGCATTCGCTGGTAGGCAGACATTCGCGTTCTGCAACAGCTTTCGTTCGTAAAGGGGCAACACTGTGTATTTCTCTCTGGCAGAGCCCGGCTGCCAAATTCGAAACGTCCAGCGATTGCGCCCACAGGAAAGCTGCCAGCACGGAAAGCTGTAGCTGGTTTTCACTGTCCCTTGGAACTGCATTCGCTGGTAGACAGACATTCGCGTTCTGCAACAGCTTTCGTTCGTAAAGGGGCAACACTGTGTATTTCTCTCTCGCAGAGCCCGGCTGCCAAATTCGAAACGTCCAGCGATTGCGCCCACAGGAAAGCTGCCAGCACGGAAAGCTGTAGCTGGTTTTCACTGTCCCTTGGAACTGCATTCGCTGGTAGACAGACATTCGCGTTCTGCAACAGCTTTCGTTCGTAAAGGGGCAACACTGTGTATTTCTCTCTCGCAGAGCCCGGCTGCCAAATTCGAAACGTCCAGCGATTGCGCCCACAGGAAAGCTGCCAGCACGGAAAGCTGTAGCTGGTTTTCACTGTCCCTTGGAACTGCATTCGCTGGTAGGCAGACATTCGCGTTCTGCAACAGCTTTCGTTCGTAAAGGGGCAACACTGTGTATTTCTCTCTCGCAGAGCCCGGCTGCCAAATTCGAAACGTCCAGCGATTGCGCCCACAGGAAAGCTGCCAGCACGGAAAGCTGTAGCTGGTTTTCACTGTCCCTTGGAACTGCATTCGATGGTAGACAGACATTCGCGTTCTGCAACAGCTTTCGTGCGTAAAGGGGCAACACTGTGTCTTTCTCTCTGGCAGAGCCCGGCTGCCAAATTCGAAACGTCCAGCGATTGCGCCCACAGGAAAGCTGCCAGCACGGAAAGCTGTAGCTGGTTTTCACTGTCCCTTGGAACTGCATTCGCTGGTAGACAGACATTCGCGTTCTGCAACAGCTTTCGTTCGTAAAGGGGCAACACTGTGTCTTTCTCTCTGGCAGAGCCCGGCTGCCAAATTCGAAACGTCCAGCGATTGCGCCCACAGGAAAGCTGCCAGCACGGAAAGCTGTAGCTGGTTTTCACTGTCCCTTGGAACTGCATTCGCTGGTAGACAGACATTCGCGTTCTGCAACAGCTTTCGTTCGTAAAGGGGCAACACTGTGTCTTTCTCTCTGGCAGAGCCCGGCTGCCAAATTCGAAACGTCCAGCGATTGCGCCCACAGGAAAGCTGCCAGAACGGAAAGCTGTAGCTGGTTTTCACTGTCCCTTGGAACTGCATTCGCTGGTAGACAGACATTCGCGTTCTGCAACAGCTTTCGTGCGTAAAGGGGCAACACTGTGTCTTTCTCTCTGGCAGAGCCCGGCTGCCAAATTCGAAACGTCCAGCGATTGCGCCCACAGGAAAGCTGCCAGCACGGAAAGCTGTAGCTGGTTTTCACTGTCCCTTGGAACTGCATTCGCTGGTAGGCAGACATTCGCGTTCTGCAACAGCTTTCGTTCGTAAAGGGGCAACACTGTGTCTTTCTCTCTGGCAGAGCCCGGCTGCCAAATTCGAAACGTCCAGCGATTGCGCCCACAGGAAAGCTGCCAGCACGGAAAGCTGTAGCTGGTTTTCACTGTCCCTTGGAACTGCATTCGCTGGTAGACAGACATTCGCGTTCTGCAACAGCTTTCGTTCGTAAAGGGGCAACACTGTGTATTTCTCTCTCGCAGAGCCCGGCTGCCAAATTCGAAACGTCCAGCGATTGCGCCCACAGGAAAGCTGCCAGCACGGAAAGCTGTAGCTGGTTTTCACTGTCCCTTGGAACTGCATTCGCTGGTAGGCAGACATTCGCGTTCTGCAACAGCTTTCGTTCGTAAAGGGGCAACACTGTGTATTTCTCTCTCGCAGAGCCCGGCTGCCAAATTCGAAACGTCCAGCGATTGCGCCCACAGGAAAGCTGCCAGCACGGAAAGCTGTAGCTGGTTTTCACTGTCCCTTGGAACTGCATTCGCTGGTAGACAGACATTCGCGTTCTGCAACAGCTTTCGTTCGTAAAGGGGCAACACTGTGTATTTCTCTCTCGCAGAGCCCGGCTGCCAAATTCGAAACGTCCAGCGATTGCGCCCACAGGAAAGCTGCCAGCACGGAAAGCTGTAGCTGGTTTTCACTGTCCCTTGGAACTGCATTCGCTGGTAGACAGACATTCGCGTTCTGCAACAGCTTTCGTTCGTAAAGGGGCAACACTGTGTCTTTCTCTCTGGCAGAGCCCGGCTGCCAAATTCGAAACGTCCAGCGATTGCGCCCACAGGAAAGCTGCCAGCACGGAAAGCTGTAGCTGGTTTTCACTGTCCCTTGGAACTGCATTCGCTGGTAGACAGACATTCGCGTTCTGCAACAGCTTTCGTTCGTAAAGGGGCAACACTGTGTCTTTCTCTCTGGCAGAGCCCGGCTGCCAAATTCGAAACGTCCAGCGATTGCGCCCACAGGAAAGCTGCCAGCACGGAAAGCTGTAGCTGGTTTTCACTGTCCCTTGGAACTGCATTCGCTGGTAGACAGACATTCGCGTTCTGCAACAGCTTTCGTTCGTAAAGGGGCAACACCGTGTATTTCTCTCTGGCAGAGCCCGGCTGCCAAATTCGAAACGTCCAGCGATTGCGCCCACAGGAAAGCTGCCAGCACGGAAAGCTGTAGCTGGTTTTCACTGTCCCTTGGAACTGCATTCGCTGCTACACAGACATTCGCGTTCTGCAACAGCTTTCGTTCGTAAAGGGGCAACACTGTGTCTTTCTCTCTGGCAGAGCCCGGCTGCCAAATTCGAAACGTCCAGCGATTGCGCCCACAGGAAAGCTGCCAGCACGGAAAGCTGTAGCTGGTTTTCACTGTCCCTTGGAACTGCATTCGCTGGTAGACAGACATTCGCGTTCTGCAACAGCTTTCGTTCGTAAAGGGGCAACACTGTGTATTTCTCTCTCGCAGAGCCCGGCTGCCAAATTCGAAACGTCCAGCGATTGCGCCCACAGGAAAGCTGCCAGCACGGAAAGCTGTAGCTGGTTTTCACTGTCCCTTGGAACTGCATTCGCTGGTAGACAGACATTCGCGTTCTGCAACAGCTTTCGTTCGTAAAGGGGCAACACTGTGTCTTTCTCTCTGGCAGAGCCCGGCTGCCAAATTCGAAACGTCCAGCGATTGCGCCCACAGGAAAGCTGCCAGCACGGAAAGCTGTAGCTGGTTTTCACTGTCCCTTGGAACTGCATTCGCTGGTAGACAGACATTCGCGTTCTGCAACAGCTTTCGTTCGTAAAGGGGCAACACTGTGTATTTCTCTCTGGCAGAGCCCGGCTGCCAAATTCGAAACGTCCAGCGATTGCGCCCACAGGAAAGCTGCCAGCACGGAAAGCTGTAGCTGGTTTTCACTGTCCCTTGGAACTGCATTCGCTGGTAGACAGACATTCGCGTTCTGCAACAGCTTTCGTTCGTAAAGGGGCAACACCGTGTATTTCTCTCTGGCAGAGCCCGGCTGCCAAATTCGAAACGTCCAGCGATTGCGCCCACAGGAAAGCTGCCAGCACGGAAAGCTGTAGCTGGTTTTCACTGTCCCTTGGAACTGCATTCGCTGGTAGGCAGACATTCGCGTTCTGCAACAGCTTTCGTTCGTAAAGGGGCAACACTGTGTCTTTCTCTCTGGCAGAGCCCGGCTGCCAAATTCGAAACGTCCAGCGATTGCGCCCACAGGAAAGCTGCCAGCACGGAAAGCTGTAGCTGGTTTTCACTGTCCCTTGGAACTGCATTCGCTGGTAGACAGACATTCGCGTTCTGCAACAGCTTTCGTTCGTAAAGGGGCAACACTCTGTATTTCTCTCTGGCAGAGCCCGGCTGCCAAATTCGAAACGTCCAGCGATTGCGCCCACAGGAAAGCTGCCAGCACGGAAAGCTGTAGCTGGTTTTCACTGTCCCTTGGAACTGCATTCGCTGGTAGGCAGACATTCGCGTTCTGCAACAGCTTTCGTTCGTAAAGGGGCAACACTGTGTATTTCTCTCTGGCAGAGCCCGGCTGCCAAATTCGAAACGTCCAGCGATTGCGCCCACAGGAAAGCTGCCAGCACGGAAAGCTGTAGCTGGTTTTCACTGTCCCTTGGAACTGCATTCGCTGCTACACAGACATTCGCGTTCTGCAACAGCTTTCGTTCGTAAAGGGGCAACACTGTGTATTTCTCTCTCGCAGAGCCCGGCTGCCAAATTCGAAACGTCCAGCGATTGCGCCCACAGGAAAGCTGCCAGCACGGAAAGCTGTAGCTGGTTTTCACTGTCCCTTGGAACTGCATTCGCTGGTAGACAGACATTCGCGTTCTGCAACAGCTTTCGTTCGTAAAGGGGCAACACTGTGTCTTTCTCTCTGGCAGAGCCCGGCTGCCAAATTCGAAACGTCCAGCGATTGCGCCCACAGGAAAGCTGCCAGCACGGAAAGCTGTAGCTGGTTTTCACTGTCCCTTGGAACTGCATTCGCTGGTAGACAGACATTCGCGTTCTGCAACAGCTTTCGTTCGTAAAGGGGCAACACTGTGTCTTTCTCTCTGGCAGAGCCCGGCTGCCAAATTCGAAACGTCCAGCGATTGCGCCCACAGGAAAGCTGCCAGCACGGAAAGCTGTAGCTGGTTTTCACTGTCCCTTGGAACTGCATTCGATGGTAGGCAGACATTCGCGTTCTGCAACAGCTTTCGTGCGTAAAGGAGCAACACCGTGTATTTCTCTCTCGCAGAGCCCGGCTGCCAAATTCGAAACGTCCAGCGATTGCGCCCACAGGAAAGCTGCCAGCACGGAAAGCTGTAGCTGGTTTTCACTTTCCCTTGGAACTGCATTCGCTGGTAGGCAGACATTCGCGTTCTGCAACAGCTTTCGTTCGTAAAGGGGCAACACTGTGTATTTCTCTCTCGCAGAGCCCGGCTGCCAAATTCGAAACGTCCAGCGATTGCGCCCACAGGAAAGCTGCCAGCACGGAAAGCTGTAGCTGGTTTTCACTGTCCCTTGGAACTGCATTCGCTGCTACACAGACATTCGCGTTCTGCAACAGCTTTCGTTCGTAAAGGGGCAACACTGTGTATTTCTCTCTCGCAGAGCCCGGCTGCCAAATTCGAAACGTCCAGCGATTGCGCCCACAGGAAAGCTGCCAGCACGGAAAGCTGTAGCTGGTTTTCACTGTCCCTTGGAACTGCATTCGCTGGTAGACAGACATTCGCGTTCTGCAACAGCTTTCGTTCGTAAAGGGGCAACACTGTGTATTTCTCTCTGGCAGAGCCCGGCTGCCAAATTCGAAACGTCCAGCGATTGCGCCCACAGGAAAGCTGCCAGCACGGAAAGCTGTAGCTGGTTTTCACTGTCCCTTGGAACTGCATTCGCTGGTAGACAGACATTCGCGTTCTGCAACAGCTTTCGTTCGTAAAGGGGCAACACTGTGTCTTTCTCTCTGGCAGAGCCCGGCTGCCAAATTCGAAACGTCCAGCGATTGCGCCCACAGGAAAGCTGCCAGCACGGAAAGCTGTAGCTGGTTTTCACTGTCCCTTGGAACTGCATTCGCTGGTAGACAGACATTCGCGTTCTGCAACAGCTTTCGTTCGTAAAGGGGCAACACTGTGTATTTCTCTCTCGCAGAGCCCGGCTGCCAAATTCGAAACGTCCAGCGATTGCGCCCACAGGAAAGCTGCCAGCACGGAAAGCTGTAGCTGGTTTTCACTGTCCCTTGGAACTGCATTCGATGGTAGGCAGACATTCGCGTTCTGCAACAGCTTTCGTGCGTAAAGGAGCAACACCGTGTATTTCTCTCTCGCAGAGCCCGGCTGCCAAATTCGAAACGTCCAGCGATTGCGCCCACAGGAAAGCTGCCAGCACGGAAAGCTGTAGCTGGTTTTCACTGTCCCTTGGAACTGCATTCGCTGCTACACAGACATTCGCGTTCTGCAACAGCTTTCGTGCGTAAAGGGGCAACACTGTGTATTTCTCTCTCGCAGAGCCCGGCTGCCAAATTCGAAACGTCCAGCGATTGCGCCCACAGGAAAGCTGCCAGCACGGAAAGCTGTAGCTGGTTTTCACTGTCCCTTGGAACTGCATTCGCTGCTACACAGACATTCGCGTTCTGCAACAGCTTTCGTTCGTAAAGGGGCAACACTGTGTCTTTCTCTCTGGCAGAGCCCGGCTGCCAAATTCGAAACGTCCAGCGATTGCGCCCACAGGAAAGCTGCCAGCACGGAAAGCTGTAGCTGGTTTTCACTGTCCCTTGGAACTGCATTCGCTGGTAGACAGACATTCGCGTTCTGCAACAGCTTTCGTGCGTAAAGGGGCAACACTGTGTCTTTCTCTCTGGCAGAGCCCGGCTGCCAAATTCGAAACGTCCAGCGATTGCGCCCACAGGAAAGCTGCCAGCACGGAAAGCTGTAGCTGGTTTTCACTGTCCCTTGGAACTGCATTCGCTGGTAGGCAGACATTCGCGTTCTGCAACAGCTTTCGTTCGTAAAGGGGCAACACTGTGTATTTCTCTCTGGCAGAGCCCGGCTGCCAAATTCGAAACGTCCAGCGATTGCGCCCACAGGAAAGCTGCCAGCACGGAAAGCTGTAGCTGGTTTTCACTGTCCCTTGGAACTGCATTCGCTGGTAGACAGACATTCGCGTTCTGCAACAGCTTTCGTTCGTAAAGGGGCAACACTGTGTATTTCTCTCTCGCAGAGCCCGGCTGCCAAATTCGAAACGTCCAGCGATTGCGCCCACAGGAAAGCTGCCAGCACGGAAAGCTGTAGCTGGTTTTCACTGTCCCTTGGAACTGCATTCGCTGGTAGACAGACATTCGCGTTCTGCAACAGCTTTCGTTCGTAAAGGGGCAACACTGTGTATTTCTCTCTCGCAGAGCCCGGCTGCCAAATTCGAAACGTCCAGCGATTGCGCCCACAGGAAAGCTGCCAGCACGGAAAGCTGTAGCTGGTTTTCACTGTCCCTTGGAACTGCATTCGCTGGTAGGCAGACATTCGCGTTCTGCAACAGCTTTCGTTCGTAAAGGGGCAACACTGTGTATTTCTCTCTCGCAGAGCCCGGCTGCCAAATTCGAAACGTCCAGCGATTGCGCCCACAGGAAAGCTGCCAGCACGGAAAGCTGTAGCTGGTTTTCACTGTCCCTTGGAACTGCATTCGCTGCTACACAGACATTCGCGTTCTGCAACAGCTTTCGTGCGTAAAGGGGCAACACTGTGTCTTTCTCTCTGGCAGAGCCCGGCTGCCAAATTCGAAACGTCCAGCGACTGCGCCCACAGGAAAGCTGCCAGCACGGAAAGCTGTAGCTGGTTTTCACTGTCCCTTGGAACTGCATTCGCTGGTAGACAGACATTCGCGTTCTGCAACAGCTTTCGTTCGTAAAGGGGCAACACTGTGTCTTTCTCTCTGGCAGAGCCCGGCTGCCAAATTCGAAACGTCCAGCGATTGCGCCCACAGGAAAGCTGCCAGCACGGAAAGCTGTAGCTGGTTTTCACTGTCCCTTGGAACTGCATTCGCTGGTAGACAGACATTCGCGTTCTGCAACAGCTTTCGTTCGTAAAGGGGCAACACTGTGTATTTCTCTCTCGCAGAGCCCGGCTGCCAAATTCGAAACGTCCAGCGATTGCGCCCACAGGAAAGCTGCCAGCACGGAAAGCTGTAGCTGGTTTTCACTGTCCCTTGGAACTGCATTCGCTGGTAGACAGACATTCGCGTTCTGCAACAGCTTTCGTTCGTAAAGGGGCAACACCGTGTATTTCTCTCTGGCAGAGCCCGGCTGCCAAATTCGAAACGTCCAGCGATTGCGCCCACAGGAAAGCTGCCAGCACGGAAAGCTGTAGCTGGTTTTCACTGTCCCTTGGAACTGCATTCGCTGCTACACAGACATTCGCGTTCTGCAACAGCTTTCGTTCGTAAAGGGGCAACACTGTGTCTTTCTCTCTGGCAGAGCCCGGCTGCCAAATTCGAAACGTCCAGCGATTGCGCCCACAGGAAAGCTGCCAGCACGGAAAGCTGTAGCTGGTTTTCACTGTCCCTTGGAACTGCATTCGCTGGTAGACAGACATTCGCGTTCTGCAACAGCTTTCGTTCGTAAAGGGGCAACACTCTGTATTTCTCTCTGGCAGAGCCCGGCTGCCAAATTCGAAACGTCCAGCGATTGCGCCCACAGGAAAGCTGCCAGCACGGAAAGCTGTAGCTGGTTTTCACTGTCCCTTGGAACTGCATTCGCTGGTAGGCAGACATTCGCGTTCTGCAACAGCTTTCGTTCGTAAAGGGGCAACACTGTGTATTTCTCTCTGGCAGAGCCCGGCTGCCAAATTCGAAACGTCCAGCGATTGCGCCCACAGGAAAGCTGCCAGCACGGAAAGCTGTAGCTGGTTTTCACTGTCCCTTGGAACTGCATTCGCTGCTACACAGACATTCGCGTTCTGCAACAGCTTTCGTTCGTAAAGGGGCAACACTGTGTATTTCTCTCTCGCAGAGCCCGGCTGCCAAATTCGAAACGTCCAGCGATTGCGCCCACAGGAAAGCTGCCAGCACGGAAAGCTGTAGCTGGTTTTCACTGTCCCTTGGAACTGCATTCGCTGGTAGACAGACATTCGCGTTCTGCAACAGCTTTCGTTCGTAAAGGGGCAACACTGTGTATTTCTTTCTCGCAGAGCCCGGCTGCCAAATTCGAAACGTCCAGCGATTGCGCCCACAGGAAAGCTGCCAGCACGGAAAGCTGTAGCTGGTTTTCACTGTCCCTTGGAACTGCATTCGCTGGTAGACAGACATTCGCGTTCTGCAACAGCTTTCGTTCGTAAAGGGGCAACACTGTGTATTTCTCTCTCGCAGAGCCCGGCTGCCAAATTCGAAACGTCCAGCGATTGCGCCCACAGGAAAGCTGCCAGCACGGAAAGCTGTAGCTGGTTTTCACTGTCCCTTGGAACTGCATTCGCTGCTACACAGACATTCGCGTTCTGCAACAGCTTTCGTTCGTAAAGGGGCAACACTGTGTCTTTCTCTCTGGCAGAGCCCGGCTGCCAAATTCGAAACGTCCAGCGATTGCGCCCACAGGAAAGCTGCCAGCACGGAAAGCTGTAGCTGGTTTTCACTGTCCCTTGGAACTGCATTCGCTGGTAGACAGACATTCGCGTTCTGCAACAGCTTTCGTTCGTAAAGGGGCAACACTGTGTCTTTCTCTCTGGCAGAGCCCGGCTGCCAAATTCGAAACGTCCAGCGATTGCGCCCACAGGAAAGCTGCCAGCACGGAAAGCTGTAGCTGGTTTTCACTGTCCCTTGGAACTGCATTCGCTGGTACGCAGACATTCGCGTTCTGCAACAGCTTTCGTTCGTAAAGGGGCAACACTGTGTCTTTCTCTCTGGCAGAGCCCGGCTGCCAAATTCGAAACGTCCAGCGATTGCGCCCACAGGAAAGCTGCCAGCACGGAAAGCTGTAGCTGGTTTTCACTGTCCCTTGGAACTGCATTCGCTGCTACACAGACATTCGCGTTCTGCAACAGCTTTCGTTCGTAAAGGGGCAACACTGTGTATTTCTCTCTCGCAGAGCCCGGCTGCCAAATTCGAAACGTCCAGCGATTGCGCCCACAGGAAAGCTGCCAGCACGGAAAGCTGTAGCTGGTTTTCACTGTCCCTTGGAACTGCATTCGCTGGTAGACAGACATTCGCGTTCTGCAACAGCTTTCGTTCGTAAAGGGGCAACACTGTGTATTTCTCTCTCGCAGAGCCCGGCTGCCAAATTCGAAACGTCCAGCGATTGCGCCCACAGGAAAGCTGCCAGCACGGAAAGCTGTAGCTGGTTTTCACTGTCCCTTGGAACTGCATTCGATGATAGACAGACATTCGCGTTCTGCAACAGCTTTCGTGCGTAAAGGGGCAACACTGTGTCTTTCTCTCTGGCAGAGCCCGGCTGCCAAATTCGAAACGTCCAGCGATTGCGCCCACAGGAAAGCTGCCAGCACGGAAAGCTGTAGCTGGTTTTCACTGTCCCTTGGAACTGCATTCGCTGGTAGACAGACATTCGCGTTCTGCAACAGCTTTCGTTCGTAAAGGGGCAACACTGTGTATTTCTCTCTCGCAGAGCCCGGCTGCCAAATTCGAAACGTCCAGCGATTGCGCCCACAGGAAAGCTGCCAGCACGGAAAGCTGTAGCTGGTTTTCACTGTCCCTTGGAACTGCATTCGCTGGTAGACAGACATTCGCGTTCTGCAACAGCTTTCGTTCGTAAAGGGGCAACACTGTGTCTTTCTCTCTGGCAGAGCCCGGCTGCCAAATTCGAAACGTCCAGCGATTGCGCCCACAGGAAAGCTGCCAGCACGGAAAGCTGTAGCTGGTTTTCACTGTCCCTTGGAACTGCATTCGATGATAGACAGACATTCGCGTTCTGCAACAGCTTTCGTGCGTAAAGGGGCAACACTGTGTCTTTCTCTCTGGCAGAGCCCGGCTGCCAAATTCGAAACGTCCAGCGATTGCGCCCACAGGAAAGCTGCCAGCACGGAAAGCTGTAGCTGGTTTTCACTGTCCCTTGGAACTGCATTCGCTGGTAGACAGACATTCGCGTTCTGCAACAGCTTTCGTTCGTAAAGGGGCAACACTGTGTCTTTCTCTCTGGCAGAGCCCGGCTGCCAAATTCGAAACGTCCAGCGATTGCGCCCACAGGAAAGCTGCCAGCACGGAAAGCTGTAGCTGGTTTTCACTGTCCCTTGGAACTGCATTCGCTGGTAGGCAGACATTCGCGTTCTGCAACAGCTTTCGTTCGTAAAGGGGCAACACTGTGTCTTTCTCTCTGGCAGAGCCCGGCTGCCAAATTCGAAACGTCCAGCGATTGCGCCCACAGGAAAGCTGCCAGCACGGAAAGCTGTAGCTGGTTTTCACTGTCCCTTGGAACTGCATTCGCTGGTAGGCAGACATTCGCGTTCTGCAACAGCTTTCGTTCGTAAAGGGGCAACACTGTGTATTTCTCTCTCGCAGAGCCCGGCTGCCAAATTCGAAACGTCCAGCGATTGCGCCCACAGGAAAGCTGCCAGCACGGAAAGCTGTAGCTGGTTTTCACTGTCACTTGGAACTGCATTCGCTGCTACACAGACATTCGCGTTCTGCAACAGCTTTCGTTCGTAAAGGGGCAACACTGTGTCTTTCTCTCTGGCAGAGCCCGGCTGCCAAATTCGAAACGTCCAGCGATTGCGCCCACAGGAAAGCTGCCAGCACGGAAAGCTGTAGCTGGTTTTCACTGTCCCTTGGAACTGCATTCGCTGGTAGACAGACATTCGCGTTCTGCAACAGCTTTCGTTCGTAAAGGGGCAACACCGTGTATTTCTCTCTGGCAGAGCCCGGCTGCCAAATTCGAAACGTCCAGCGATTGCGCCCACAGGAAAGCTGCCAGCACGGAAAGCTGTAGCTGGTTTTCACTGTCCCTTGGAACTGCATTCGCTGCTACACAGACATTCGCGTTCTGCAACAGCTTTCGTTCGTAAAGGGGCAACACTGTGTCTTTCTCTCTGGCAGAGCCCGGCTGCCAAATTCGAAACGTCCAGCGATTGCGCCCACAGGAAAGCTGCCAGCACGGAAAGCTGTAGCTGGTTTTCACTGTCCCTTGGAACTGCATTCGCTGGTAGACAGACATTCGCGTTCTGCAACAGCTTTCGTTCGTAAAGGGGCAACACTGTGTCTTTCTCTCTGGCAGAGCCCGGCTGCCAAATTCGAAACGTCCAGCGATTGCGCCCACAGGAAAGCTGCCAGCACGGAAAGCTGTAGCTGGTTTTCACTGTCCCTTGGAACTGCATTCGCTGGTACGCAGACATTCGCGTTCTGCAACAGCTTTCGTTCGTAAAGGGGCAACACTGTGTCTTTCTCTCTGGCAGAGCCCGGCTGCCAAATTCGAAACGTCCAGCGATTGCGCCCACAGGAAAGCTGCCAGCACGGAAAGCTGTAGCTGGTTTTCACTGTCCCTTGGAACTGCATTCGCTGGTAGGCAGACATTCGCGTTCTGCAACAGCTTTCGTTCGTAAAGGGGCAACACTGTGTATTTCTCTCTGGCAGAGCCCGGCTGCCAAATTCGAAACGTCCAGCGATTGCGCCCACAGGAAAGCTGCCAGCACGGAAAGCTGTAGCTGGTTTTCACTGTCCCTTGGAACTGCATTCGCTGGTAGACAGACATTCGCGTTCTGCAACAGCTTTCGTTCGTAAAGGGGCAACACTGTGTATTTCTCTCTCGCAGAGCCCGGCTGCCAAATTCGAAACGTCCAGCGATTGCGCCCACAGGAAAGCTGCCAGCACGGAAAGCTGTAGCTGGTTTTCACTGTCCCTTGGAACTGCATTCGCTGGTAGACAGACATTCGCGTTCTGCAACAGCTTTCGTTCGTAAAGGGGCAACACTGTGTATTTCTCTCTCGCAGAGCCCGGCTGCCAAATTCGAAACGTCCAGCGATTGCGCCCACAGGAAAGCTGCCAGCACGGAAAGCTGTAGCTGGTTTTCACTGTCCCTTGGAACTGCATTCGCTGGTAGGCAGACATTCGCGTTCTGCAACAGCTTTCGTTCGTAAAGGGGCAACACTGTGTCTTTCTCTCTGGCAGAGCCCGGCTGCCAAATTCGAAACGTCCAGCGATTGCGCCCACAGGAAAGCTGCCAGCACGGAAAGCTGTAGCTGGTTTTCACTGTCCCTTGGAACTGCATTCGATGATAGACAGACATTCGCGTTCTGCAACAGCTTTCGTGCGTAAAGGGGCAACACTGTGTCTTTCTCTCTGGCAGAGCCCGGCTGCCAAATTCGAAACGTCCAGCGATTGCGCCCACAGGAAAGCTGCCAGCACGGAAAGCTGTAGCTGGTTTTCACTGTCCCTTGGAACTGCATTCGCTGGTAGACAGACATTCGCGTTCTGCAACAGCTTTCGTTCGTAAAGGGGCAACACTGTGTATTTCTCTCTCGCAGAGCCCGGCTGCCAAATTCGAAACGTCCAGCGATTGCGCCCACAGGAAAGCTGCCAGCACGGAAAGCTGTAGCTGGTTTTCACTGTCCCTTGGAACTGCATTCGCTGGTAGGCAGACATTCGCGTTCTGCAACAGCTTTCGTTCGTAAAGGGGCAACACTGTGTATTTCTCTCTCGCAGAGCCCGGCTGCCAAATTCGAAACGTCCAGCGATTGCGCCCACAGGAAAGCTGCCAGCACGGAAAGCTGTAGCTGGTTTTCACTGTCCCTTGGAACTGCATTCGCTGGTAGACAGACATTCGCGTTCTGCAACAGCTTTCGTTCGTAAAGGGGCAACACTGTGTCTTTCTCTCTGGCAGAGCCCGGCTGCCAAATTCGAAACGTCCAGCGATTGCGCCCACAGGAAAGCTGCCAGCACGGAAAGCTGTAGCTGGTTTTCACTGTCCCTTGGAACTGCATTCGCTGGTACGCAGACATTCGCGTTCTGCAACAGCTTTCGTTCGTAAAGGGGCAACACTGTGTCTTTCTCTCTGGCAGAGCCCGGCTGCCAAATTCGAAACGTCCAGCGATTGCGCCCACAGGAAAGCTGCCAGCACGGAAAGCTGTAGCTGGTTTTCACTGTCCCTTGGAACTGCATTCGCTGGTACGCAGACATTCGCGTTCTGCAACAGCTTTCGTTCGTAAAGGGGCAACACTGTGTCTTTCTCTCTGGCAGAGCCCGGCTGCCAAATTCGAAACGTCCAGCGATTGCGCCCACAGGAAAGCTGCCAGCACGGAAAGCTGTAGCTGGTTTTCACTGTCCCTTGGAACTGCATTCGCTGGTAGGCAGACATTCGCGTTCTGCAACAGCTTTCGTTCGTAAAGGGGCAACACTGTGTATTTCTCTCTGGCAGAGCCCGGCTGCCAAATTCGAAACGTCCAGCGATTGCGCCCACAGGAAAGCTGCCAGCACGGAAAGCTGTAGCTGGTTTTCACTGTCCCTTGGAACTGCATTCGCTGGTAGACAGACATTCGCGTTCTGCAACAGCTTTCGTTCGTAAAGGGGCAACACTGTGTATTTCTCTCTCGCAGAGCCCGGCTGCCAAATTCGAAACGTCCAGCGATTGCGCCCACAGGAAAGCTGCCAGCACGGAAAGCTGTAGCTGGTTTTCACTGTCCCTTGGAACTGCATTCGCTGGTAGACAGACATTCGCGTTCTGCAACAGCTTTCGTTCGTAAAGGGGCAACACTGTGTATTTCTCTCTCGCAGAGCCCGGCTGCCAAATTCGAAACGTCCAGCGATTGCGCCCACAGGAAAGCTGCCAGCACGGAAAGCTGTAGCTGGTTTTCACTGTCCCTTGGAACTGCATTCGCTGGTAGGCAGACATTCGCGTTCTGCAACAGCTTTCGTTCGTAAAGGGGCAACACTGTGTCTTTCTCTCTGGCAGAGCCCGGCTGCCAAATTCGAAACGTCCAGCGATTGCGCCCACAGGAAAGCTGCCAGCACGGAAAGCTGTAGCTGGTTTTCACTGTCCCTTGGAACTGCATTCGATGATAGACAGACATTCGCGTTCTGCAACAGCTTTCGTGCGTAAAGGGGCAACACTGTGTCTTTCTCTCTGGCAGAGCCCGGCTGCCAAATTCGAAACGTCCAGCGATTGCGCCCACAGGAAAGCTGCCAGCACGGAAAGCTGTAGCTGGTTTTCACTGTCCCTTGGAACTGCATTCGCTGGTAGACAGACATTCGCGTTCTGCAACAGCTTTCGTTCGTAAAGGGGCAACACTGTGTATTTCTCTCTCGCAGAGCCCGGCTGCCAAATTCGAAACGTCCAGCGATTGCGCCCACAGGAAAGCTGCCAGCACGGAAAGCTGTAGCTGGTTTTCACTGTCCCTTGGAACTGCATTCGCTGGTAGGCAGACATTCGCGTTCTGCAACAGCTTTCGTTCGTAAAGGGGCAACACTGTGTATTTCTCTCTCGCAGAGCCCGGCTGCCAAATTCGAAACGTCCAGCGATTGCGCCCACAGGAAAGCTGCCAGCACGGAAAGCTGTAGCTGGTTTTCACTGTCCCTTGGAACTGCATTCGCTGGTAGACAGACATTCGCGTTCTGCAACAGCTTTCGTTCGTAAAGGGGCAACACTGTGTCTTTCTCTCTGGCAGAGCCCGGCTGCCAAATTCGAAACGTCCAGCGATTGCGCCCACAGGAAAGCTGCCAGCACGGAAAGCTGTAGCTGGTTTTCACTGTCCCTTGGAACTGCATTCGCTGGTACGCAGACATTCGCGTTCTGCAACAGCTTTCGTTCGTAAAGGGGCAACACTGTGTCTTTCTCTCTGGCAGAGCCCGGCTGCCAAATTCGAAACGTCCAGCGATTGCGCCCACAGGAAAGCTGCCAGCACGGAAAGCTGTAGCTGGTTTTCACTGTCCCTTGGAACTGCATTCGCTGGTAGGCAGACATTCGCGTTCTGCAACAGCTTTCGTTCGTAAAGGGGCAACACTGTGTATTTCTCTCTGGCAGAGCCCGGCTGCCAAATTCGAAACGTCCAGCGATTGCGCCCACAGGAAAGCTGCCAGCACGGAAAGCTGTAGCTGGTTTTCACTGTCCCTTGGAACTGCATTCGCTGGTAGACAGACATTCGCGTTCTGCAACAGCTTTCGTTCGTAAAGGGGCAACACTGTGTATTTCTCTCTCGCAGAGCCCGGCTGCCAAATTCGAAACGTCCAGCGATTGCGCCCACAGGAAAGCTGCCAGCACGGAAAGCTGTAGCTGGTTTTCACTGTCCCTTGGAACTGCATTCGCTGGTAGACAGACATTCGCGTTCTGCAACAGCTTTCGTTCGTAAAGGGGCAACACTGTGTATTTCTCTCTCGCAGAGCCCGGCTGCCAAATTCGAAACGTCCAGCGATTGCGCCCACAGGAAAGCTGCCAGCACGGAAAGCTGTAGCTGGTTTTCACTGTCCCTTGGAACTGCATTCGCTGGTAGGCAGACATTCGCGTTCTGCAACAGCTTTCGTTCGTAAAGGGGCAACACTGTGTCTTTCTCTCTGGCAGAGCCCGGCTGCCAAATTCGAAACGTCCAGCGATTGCGCCCACAGGAAAGCTGCCAGCACGGAAAGCTGTAGCTGGTTTTCACTGTCCCTTGGAACTGCATTCGATGATAGACAGACATTCGCGTTCTGCAACAGCTTTCGTGCGTAAAGGGGCAACACTGTGTCTTTCTCTCTGGCAGAGCCCGGCTGCCAAATTCGAAACGTCCAGCGATTGCGCCCACAGGAAAGCTGCCAGCACGGAAAGCTGTAGCTGGTTTTCACTGTCCCTTGGAACTGCATTCGCTGGTAGACAGACATTCGCGTTCTGCAACAGCTTTCGTTCGTAAAGGGGCAACACTGTGTATTTCTCTCTCGCAGAGCCCGGCTGCCAAATTCGAAACGTCCAGCGATTGCGCCCACAGGAAAGCTGCCAGCACGGAAAGCTGTAGCTGGTTTTCACTGTCCCTTGGAACTGCATTCGCTGGTAGGCAGACATTCGCGTTCTGCAACAGCTTTCGTTCGTAAAGGGGCAACACTGTGTATTTCTCTCTCGCAGAGCCCGGCTGCCAAATTCGAAACGTCCAGCGATTGCGCCCACAGGAAAGCTGCCAGCACGGAAAGCTGTAGCTGGTTTTCACTGTCCCTTGGAACTGCATTCGATGATAGACAGACATTCGCGTTCTGCAACAGCTTTCGTGCGTAAAGGGGCAACACTGTGTCTTTCTCTCTGGCAGAGCCCGGCTGCCAAATTCGAAACGTCCAGCGATTGCGCCCACAGGAAAGCTGCCAGCACGGAAAGCTGTAGCTGGTTTTCACTGTCCCTTGGAACTGCATTCGCTGGTAGACAGACATTCGTGTTCTGCAACAGCTTTCGTTCGTAAAGGGGCAACACTGTGTCTTTCTCTCTGGCAGAGCCCGGCTGCCAAATTCGAAACGTCCAGCGATTGCGCCCACAGGAAAGCTGCCAGCACGGAAAGCTGTAGCTGGTTTTCACTGTCCCTTGGAACTGCATTCGCTGGTAGACAGACATTCGCGTTCTGCAACAGCTTTCGTTCGTAAAGGGGCAACACTGTGTATTTCTCTCTGGCAGAGCCCGGCTGCCAAATTCGAAACGTCCAGCGATTGCGCCCACAGGAAAGCTGCCAGCACGGAAAGCTGTAGCTGGTTTTCACTGTCCCTTGGAACTGCATTCGCTGGTAGGCAGACATTCGCGTTCTGCAACAGCTTTCGTTCGTAAAGGGGCAACACTGTGTATTTCTCTCTCGCAGAGCCCGGCTGCCAAATTCGAAACGTCCAGCGATTGCGCCCACAGGAAAGCTGCCAGCACGGAAAGCTGTAGCTGGTTTTCACTGTCCCTTGGAACTGCATTCGCTGGTAGACAGACATTCGCGTTCTGCAACAGCTTTCGTTCGTAAAGGGGCAACACCGTGTATTTCTCTCTGGCAGAGCCCGGCTGCCAAATTCGAAACGTCCAGCGATTGCACCCACAGGAAAGCTGCCAGCACGGAAAGCTGTAGCTGGTTTTCACTGTCCCTTGGAACTGCATTCGCTGGTAGGCAGACATTCGCGTTCTGCAACAGCTTTCGTTCGTAAAGGGGCAACACTGTGTATTTCTCTCTGGCAGAGCCCGGCTGCCAAATTCGAAACGTCCAGCGATTGCGCCCACAGGAAAGCTGCCAGCACGGAAAGCTGTAGCTGGTTTTCACTGTCCCTTGGAACTGCATTCGCTGGTAGGCAGACATTCGCGTTCTGCAACAGCTTTCGTTCGTAAAGGGGCAACACTGTGTATTTCTCTCTCGCAGAGCCCGGCTGCCAAATTCGAAACGTCCAGCGATTGCGCCCACAGGAAAGCTGCCAGCACGGAAAGCTGTAGCTGGTTTTCACTGTCCCTTGGAACTGCATTCGCTGGTAGACAGACATTCGCGTTCTGCAACAGCTTTCGTTCGTAAAGGGGCAACACCGTGTATTTCTCTCTGGCAGAGCCCGGCTGCCAAATTCGAAACGTCCAGCGATTGCACCCACAGGAAAGCTGCCAGCACGGAAAGCTGTAGCTGGTTTTCACTGTCCCTTGGAACTGCATTCGCTGGTAGGCAGACATTCGCGTTCTGCAACAGCTTTCGTTCGTAAAGGGGCAACACTGTGTCTTTCTCTCTGGCAGAGCCCGGCTGCCAAATTCGAAACGTCCAGCAATTGCGCCCACAGGAAAGCTGCCAGCACGGAAAGCTGTAGCTGGTTTTCACTGTCCCTTGGAACTGCATTCGCTGGTAGACAGACATTCGCGTTCTGCAACAGCTTTCGTTCGTAAAGGGGCAACACTCTGTATTTCTCTCTGGCAGAGCCCGGCTGCCAAATTCGAAACGTCCAGCGATTGCGCCCACAGGAAAGCTGCCAGCACGGAAAGCTGTAGCTGGTTTTCACTGTCCCTTGGAACTGCATTCGCTGGTAGGCAGACATTCGCGTTCTGCAACAGCTTTCGTTCGTAAAGGGGCAACACTGTGTCTTTCTCTCTGGCAGAGCCCGGCTGCCAAATTCGAAACGTCCAGCGATTGCGCCCACAGGAAAGCTGCCAGCACGGAAAGCTGTAGCTGGTTTTCACTGTCCCTTGGAACTGCATTCGCTGCTACACAGACATTCGCGTTCTGCAACAGCTTTCGTTCGTAAAGGGGCAACACTGTGTCTTTCTCTCTGGCAGAGCCCGGCTGCCAAATTCGAAACGTCCAGCGATTGCGCCCACAGGAAAGCTGCCAGCACGGAAAGCTGTAGCTGGTTTTCACTGTCCCTTGGAACTGCATTCGCTGCTACACAGACATTCGCGTTCTGCAACAGCTTTCGTTCGTAAAGGGGCAACACTGTGTCTTTCTCTCTGGCAGAGCCCGGCTGCCAAATTCGAAACGTCCAGCGATTGCGCCCACAGGAAAGCTGCCAGCACGGAAAGCTGTAGCTGGTTTTCACTGTCCCTTGGAACTGCATTCGCTGGTACGCAGACATTCGCGTTCTGCAACAGCTTTCGTTCGTAAAGGGGCAACACTGTGTATTTCTCTCTCGCAGAGCCCGGCTGCCAAATTCGAAACGTCCAGCGATTGCGCCCACAGGAAAGCTGCCAGCACGGAAAGCTGTAGCTGGTTTTCACTGTCCCTTGGAACTGCATTCGCTGGTAGGCAGACATTCGCGTTCTGCAACAGCTTTCGTTCGTAAAGGGGCAACACTGTGTATTTCTCTCTGGCAGAGCCCGGCTGCCAAATTCGAAACGTCCAGCGATTGCGCCCACAGGAAAGCTGCCAGCACGGAAAGCTGTAGCTGGTTTTCACTGTCCCTTGGAACTGCATTCGCTGGTAGACAGACATTCGCGTTCTGCAACAGCTTTCGTTCGTAAAGGGGCAACACTGTGTATTTCTCTCTCGCAGAGCCCGGCTGCCAAATTCGAAACGTCCAGCGATTGCGCCCACAGGAAAGCTGCCAGCACGGAAAGCTGTAGCTGGTTTTCACTGTCCCTTGGAACTGCATTCGCTGGTAGGCAGACATTCGCGTTCTGCAACAGCTTTCGTTCGTAAAGGGGCAACACTGTGTCTTTCTCTCTGGCAGAGCCCGGCTGCCAAATTCGAAACGTCCAGCGATTGCGCCCACAGGAAAGCTGCCAGCACGGAAAGCTGTAGCTGGTTTTCACTGTCCCTTGGAACTGCATTCGCTGGTAGACAGACATTCGCGTTCTGCAACAGCTTTCGTGCGTAAAGGGGCAACACTGTGTCTTTCTCTCTGGCAGAGCCCGGCTGCCAAATTCGAAACGTCCAGCGATTGCGCCCACAGGAAAGCTGCCAGCACGGAAAGCTGTAGCTGGTTTTCACTGTCCCTTGGAACTGCATTCGCTGGTAGGCAGACATTCGCGTTCTGCAACAGCTTTCGTTCGTAAAGGGGCAACACTGTGTATTTCTCTCTCGCAGAGCCCGGCTGCCAAATTCGAAACGTCCAGCGATTGCGCCCACAGGAAAGCTGCCAGCACGGAAAGCTGTAGCTGGTTTTCACTGTCACTTGGAACTGCATTCGCTGCTACACAGACATTCGCGTTCTGCAACAGCTTTCGTTCGTAAAGGGGCAACACTGTGTCTTTCTCT
Organism: Mycteria americana; assembly: GCF_035582795.1. Classification (NCBI taxonomy): domain Eukaryota; kingdom Metazoa; phylum Chordata; class Aves; order Ciconiiformes; family Ciconiidae; genus Mycteria; species Mycteria americana. The sequence continues at coordinate 677,944 of NW_027445632.1, read as the reverse complement.
CTGGCAGAGCCCGGCTGCCAAATTCGAAACGTCCAGCGATTGCGCCCACAGGAAAGCTGCCAGCACGGAAAGCTGTAGCTGGTTTTCACTGTCCCTTGGAACTGCATTCGCTGGTAGACAGACATTCGCGTTCTGCAACAGCTTTCGTTCGTAAAGGGGCAACACTGTGTCTTTCTCTCTGGCAGAGCCCGGCTGCCAAATTCGAAACGTCCAGCGATTGCGCCCACAGGAAAGCTGCCAGCACGGAAAGCTGTAGCTGGTTTTCACTGTCCCTTGGAACTGCATTCGCTGGTAGGCAGACATTCGCGTTCTGCAACAGCTTTCGTTCGTAAAGGGGCAACACTGTGTATTTCTCTCTGGCAGAGCCCGGCTGCCAAATTCGAAACGTCCAGCGATTGCGCCCACAGGAAAGCTGCCAGCACGGAAAGCTGTAGCTGGTTTTCACTGTCCCTTGGAACTGCATTCGCTGGTAGACAGACATTCGCGTTCTGCAACAGCTTTCGTTCGTAAAGGGGCAACACTGTGTATTTCTCTCTCGCAGAGCCCGGCTGCCAAATTCGAAACGTCCAGCGATTGCGCCCACAGGAAAGCTGCCAGCACGGAAAGCTGTAGCTGGTTTTCACTGTCCCTTGGAACTGCATTCGCTGGTAGACAGACATTCGCGTTCTGCAACAGCTTTCGTTCGTAAAGGGGCAACACTGTGTATTTCTCTCTGGCAGAGCCCGGCTGCCAAATTCGAAACGTCCAGCGATTGCGCCCACAGGAAAGCTGCTAGCACGGAAAGCTGTAGCTGGTTTTCACTGTCCCTTGGAACTGCATTCGCTGGTAGGCAGACATTCGCGTTCTGCAACAGCTTTCGTTCGTAAAGGGGCAACACTGTGTATTTCTCTCTCGCAGAGCCCGGCTGCCAAATTCGAAACGTCCAGCGATTGCGCCCACAGGAAAGCTGCCAGCACGGAAAGCTGTAGCTGGTTTTCACTGTCCCTTGGAACTGCATTCGATGATAGACAGACATTCGCGTTCTGCAACAGCTTTCGTGCGTAAAGGGGCAACACTGTGTCTTTCTCTCTGGCAGAGCCCGGCTGCCAAATTCGAAACGTCCAGCGATTGCGCCCACAGGAAAGCTGCCAGCACGGAAAGCTGTAGCTGGTTTTCACTGTCCCTTGGAACTGCATTCGCTGGTAGGCAGACATTCGCGTTCTGCAACAGCTTTCGTTCGTAAAGGGGCAACACTGTGTATTTCTCTCTGGCAGAGCCCGGCTGCCAAATTCGAAACGTCCAGCGATTGCGCCCACAGGAAAGCTGCCAGCACGGAAAGCTGTAGCTGGTTTTCACTGTCCCTTGGAACTGCATTCGCTGGTAGACAGACATTCGCGTTCTGCAACAGCTTTCGTTCGTAAAGGGGCAACACTGTGTATTTCTCTCTCGCAGAGCCCGGCTGCCAAATTCGAAACGTCCAGCGATTGCGCCCACAGGAAAGCTGCCAGCACGGAAAGCTGTAGCTGGTTTTCACTGTCCCTTGGAACTGCATTCGCTGGTAGACAGACATTCGCGTTCTGCAACAGCTTTCGTTCGTAAAGGGGCAACACTGTGTATTTCTCTCTGGCAGAGCCCGGCTGCCAAATTCGAAACGTCCAGCGATTGCGCCCACAGGAAAGCTGCTAGCACGGAAAGCTGTAGCTGGTTTTCACTGTCCCTTGGAACTGCATTCGCTGGTAGGCAGACATTCGCGTTCTGCAACAGCTTTCGTTCGTAAAGGGGCAACACTGTGTATTTCTCTCTCGCAGAGCCCGGCTGCCAAATTCGAAACGTCCAGCGATTGCGCCCACAGGAAAGCTGCCAGCACGGAAAGCTGTAGCTGGTTTTCACTGTCCCTTGGAACTGCATTCGATGATAGACAGACATTCGCGTTCTGCAACAGCTTTCGTGCGTAAAGGGGCAACACTGTGTCTTTCTCTCTGGCAGAGCCCGGCTGCCAAATTCGAAACGTCCAGCGATTGCGCCCACAGGAAAGCTGCCAGCACGGAAAGCTGTAGCTGGTTTTCACTGTCCCTTGGAACTGCATTCGCTGGTAGGCAGACATTCGCGTTCTGCAACAGCTTTCGTTCGTAAAGGGGCAACACTGTGTATTTCTCTCTGGCAGAGCCCGGCTGCCAAATTCGAAACGTCCAGCGATTGCGCCCACAGGAAAGCTGCCAGCACGGAAAGCTGTAGCTGGTTTTCACTGTCCCTTGGAACTGCATTCGCTGGTAGACAGACATTCGCGTTCTGCAACAGCTTTCGTTCGTAAAGGGGCAACACTGTGTATTTCTCTCTCGCAGAGCCCGGCTGCCAAATTCGAAACGTCCAGCGATTGCGCCCACAGGAAAGCTGCCAGCACGGAAAGCTGTAGCTGGTTTTCACTGTCCCTTGGAACTGCATTCGCTGGTAGACAGACATTCGCATTCTGCAACAGCTTTCGTTCGTAAAGGGGCAACACTGTGTATTTCTCTCTGGCAGAGCCCGGCTGCCAAATTCGAAACGTCCAGCGATTGCGCCCACAGGAAAGCTGCCAGCACGGAAAGCTGTAGCTGGTTTTCACTGTCCCTTGGAACTGCATTCGCTGGTAGGCAGACATTCGCGTTCTGCAACAGCTTTCGTTCGTAAAGGGGCAACACTGTGTATTTCTCTCTCGCAGAGCCCGGCTGCCAAATTCGAAACGTCCAGCGATTGCGCCCACAGGAAAGCTGCCAGCACGGAAAGCTGTAGCTGGTTTTCACTGTCCCTTGGAACTGCATTCGCTGGTAGACAGACATTCGCGTTCTGCAACAGCTTTCGTTCGTAAAGGGGCAACACCGTGTATTTCTCTCTGGCAGAGCCCGGCTGCCAAATTCGAAACGTCCAGCGATTGCACCCACAGGAAAGCTGCCAGCACGGAAAGCTGTAGCTGGTTTTCACTGTCCCTTGGAACTGCATTCGCTGGTAGGCAGACATTCGCGTTCTGCAACAGCTTTCGTTCGTAAAGGGGCAACACTGTGTATTTCTCTCTGGCAGAGCCCGGCTGCCAAATTCGAAACGTCCAGCGATTGCGCCCACAGGAAAGCTGCCAGCACGGAAAGCTGTAGCTGGTTTTCACTGTCCCTTGGAACTGCATTCGCTGGTAGGCAGACATTCGCGTTCTGCAACAGCTTTCGTTCGTAAAGGGGCAACACTGTGTATTTCTCTCTCGCAGAGCCCGGCTGCCAAATTCGAAACGTCCAGCGATTGCGCCCACAGGAAAGCTGCCAGCACGGAAAGCTGTAGCTGGTTTTCACTGTCCCTTGGAACTGCATTCGCTGGTAGACAGACATTCGCGTTCTGCAACAGCTTTCGTTCGTAAAGGGGCAACACCGTGTATTTCTCTCTGGCAGAGCCCGGCTGCCAAATTCGAAACGTCCAGCGATTGCACCCACAGGAAAGCTGCCAGCACGGAAAGCTGTAGCTGGTTTTCACTGTCCCTTGGAACTGCATTCGCTGGTAGGCAGACATTCGCGTTCTGCAACAGCTTTCGTTCGTAAAGGGGCAACACTGTGTCTTTCTCTCTGGCAGAGCCCGGCTGCCAAATTCGAAACGTCCAGCAATTGCGCCCACAGGAAAGCTGCCAGCACGGAAAGCTGTAGCTGGTTTTCACTGTCCCTTGGAACTGCATTCGCTGGTAGACAGACATTCGCGTTCTGCAACAGCTTTCGTTCGTAAAGGGGCAACACTCTGTATTTCTCTCTGGCAGAGCCCGGCTGCCAAATTCGAAACGTCCAGCGATTGCGCCCACAGGAAAGCTGCCAGCACGGAAAGCTGTAGCTGGTTTTCACTGTCCCTTGGAACTGCATTCGCTGGTAGGCAGACATTCGCGTTCTGCAACAGCTTTCGTTCGTAAAGGGGCAACACTGTGTCTTTCTCTCTGGCAGAGCCCGGCTGCCAAATTCGAAACGTCCAGCGATTGCGCCCACAGGAAAGCTGCCAGCACGGAAAGCTGTAGCTGGTTTTCACTGTCCCTTGGAACTGCATTCGCTGCTACACAGACATTCGCGTTCTGCAACAGCTTTCGTTCGTAAAGGGGCAACACTGTGTCTTTCTCTCTGGCAGAGCCCGGCTGCCAAATTCGAAACGTCCAGCGATTGCGCCCACAGGAAAGCTGCCAGCACGGAAAGCTGTAGCTGGTTTTCACTGTCCCTTGGAACTGCATTCGCTGCTACACAGACATTCGCGTTCTGCAACAGCTTTCGTTCGTAAAGGGGCAACACTGTGTCTTTCTCTCTGGCAGAGCCCGGCTGCCAAATTCGAAACGTCCAGCGATTGCGCCCACAGGAAAGCTGCCAGCACGGAAAGCTGTAGCTGGTTTTCACTGTCCCTTGGAACTGCATTCGCTGGTACGCAGACATTCGCGTTCTGCAACAGCTTTCGTTCGTAAAGGGGCAACACTGTGTATTTCTCTCTCGCAGAGCCCGGCTGCCAAATTCGAAACGTCCAGCGATTGCGCCCACAGGAAAGCTGCCAGCACGGAAAGCTGTAGCTGGTTTTCACTGTCCCTTGGAACTGCATTCGCTGGTAGGCAGACATTCGCGTTCTGCAACAGCTTTCGTTCGTAAAGGGGCAACACTGTGTATTTCTCTCTGGCAGAGCCCGGCTGCCAAATTCGAAACGTCCAGCGATTGCGCCCACAGGAAAGCTGCCAGCACGGAAAGCTGTAGCTGGTTTTCACTGTCCCTTGGAACTGCATTCGCTGGTAGACAGACATTCGCGTTCTGCAACAGCTTTCGTTCGTAAAGGGGCAACACTGTGTATTTCTCTCTCGCAGAGCCCGGCTGCCAAATTCGAAACGTCCAGCGATTGCGCCCACAGGAAAGCTGCCAGCACGGAAAGCTGTAGCTGGTTTTCACTGTCCCTTGGAACTGCATTCGCTGGTAGACAGACATTCGCGTTCTGCAACAGCTTTCGTTCGTAAAGGGGCAACACTGTGTATTTCTCTCTCGCAGAGCCCGGCTGCCAAATTCGAAACGTCCAGCGATTGCGCCCACAGGAAAGCTGCCAGCACGGAAAGCTGTAGCTGGTTTTCACTGTCCCTTGGAACTGCATTCGCTGGTAGGCAGACATTCGCGTTCTGCAACAGCTTTCGTTCGTAAAGGGGCAACACTGTGTATTTCTCTCTCGCAGAGCCCGGCTGCCAAATTCGAAACGTCCAGCGATTGCGCCCACAGGAAAGCTGCCAGCACGGAAAGCTGTAGCTGGTTTTCACTGTCCCTTGGAACTGCATTCGCTGGTAGACAGACATTCGCGTTCTGCAACAGCTTTCGTGCGTAAAGGGGCAACACTGTGTCTTTCTCTCTGGCAGAGCCCGGCTGCCAAATTCGAAACGTCCAGCGATTGCGCCCACAGGAAAGCTGCCAGCACGGAAAGCTGTAGCTGGTTTTCACTGTCCCTTGGAACTGCATTCGCTGGTAGACAGACATTCGCGTTCTGCAACAGCTTTCGTTCGTAAAGGGGCAACACTGTGTCTTTCTCTCTGGCAGAGCCCGGCTGCCAAATTCGAAACGTCCAGCGATTGCGCCCACAGGAAAGCTGCCAGCACGGAAAGCTGTAGCTGGTTTTCACTGTCCCTTGGAACTGCATTCGCTGGTAGGCAGACATTCGCGTTCTGCAACAGCTTTCGTTCGTAAAGGGGCAACACTGTGTATTTCTCTCTCGCAGAGCCCGGCTGCCAAATTCGAAACGTCCAGCGATTGCGCCCACAGGAAAGCTGCCAGCACGGAAAGCTGTAGCTGGTTTTCACTGTCACTTGGAACTGCATTCGCTGCTACACAGACATTCGCGTTCTGCAACAGCTTTCGTTCGTAAAGGGGCAACACTGTGTCTTTCTCTCTGGCAGAGCCCGGCTGCCAAATTCGAAACGTCCAGCGATTGCGCCCACAGGAAAGCTGCCAGCACGGAAAGCTGTAGCTGGTTTTCACTGTCCCTTGGAACTGCATTCGCTGGTAGACAGACATTCGCGTTCTGCAACAGCTTTCGTTCGTAAAGGGGCAACACTGTGTCTTTCTCTCTGGCAGAGCCCGGCTGCCAAATTCGAAACGTCCAGCGATTGCGCCCACAGGAAAGCTGCCAGCACGGAAAGCTGTAGCTGGTTTTCACTGTCCCTTGGAACTGCATTCGCTGGTAGGCAGACATTCGCGTTCTGCAACAGCTTTCGTTCGTAAAGGGGCAACACTGTGTATTTCTCTCTGGCAGAGCCCGGCTGCCAAATTCGAAACGTCCAGCGATTGCGCCCACAGGAAAGCTGCCAGCACGGAAAGCTGTAGCTGGTTTTCACTGTCCCTTGGAACTGCATTCGCTGGTAGACAGACATTCGCGTTCTGCAACAGCTTTCGTTCGTAAAGGGGCAACACTGTGTATTTCTCTCTCGCAGAGCCCGGCTGCCAAATTCGAAACGTCCAGCGATTGCGCCCACAGGAAAGCTGCCAGCACGGAAAGCTGTAGCTGGTTTTCACTGTCCCTTGGAACTGCATTCGCTGGTAGACAGACATTCGCGTTCTGCAACAGCTTTCGTTCGTAAAGGGGCAACACTGTGTATTTCTCTCTGGCAGAGCCCGGCTGCCAAATTCGAAACGTCCAGCGATTGCGCCCACAGGAAAGCTGCTAGCACGGAAAGCTGTAGCTGGTTTTCACTGTCCCTTGGAACTGCATTCGCTGGTAGGCAGACATTCGCGTTCTGCAACAGCTTTCGTTCGTAAAGGGGCAACACTGTGTATTTCTCTCTCGCAGAGCCCGGCTGCCAAATTCGAAACGTCCAGCGATTGCGCCCACAGGAAAGCTGCCAGCACGGAAAGCTGTAGCTGGTTTTCACTGTCCCTTGGAACTGCATTCGATGATAGACAGACATTCGCGTTCTGCAACAGCTTTCGTGCGTAAAGGGGCAACACTGTGTCTTTCTCTCTGGCAGAGCCCGGCTGCCAAATTCGAAACGTCCAGCGATTGCGCCCACAGGAAAGCTGCCAGCACGGAAAGCTGTAGCTGGTTTTCACTGTCCCTTGGAACTGCATTCGCTGGTAGGCAGACATTCGCGTTCTGCAACAGCTTTCGTTCGTAAAGGGGCAACACTGTGTATTTCTCTCTGGCAGAGCCCGGCTGCCAAATTCGAAACGTCCAGCGATTGCGCCCACAGGAAAGCTGCCAGCACGGAAAGCTGTAGCTGGTTTTCACTGTCCCTTGGAACTGCATTCGCTGGTAGACAGACATTCGCGTTCTGCAACAGCTTTCGTTCGTAAAGGGGCAACACTGTGTATTTCTCTCTCGCAGAGCCCGGCTGCCAAATTCGAAACGTCCAGCGATTGCGCCCACAGGAAAGCTGCCAGCACGGAAAGCTGTAGCTGGTTTTCACTGTCCCTTGGAACTGCATTCGCTGGTAGACAGACATTCGCGTTCTGCAACAGCTTTCGTTCGTAAAGGGGCAACACTGTGTATTTCTCTCTGGCAGAGCCCGGCTGCCAAATTCGAAACGTCCAGCGATTGCGCCCACAGGAAAGCTGCTAGCACGGAAAGCTGTAGCTGGTTTTCACTGTCCCTTGGAACTGCATTCGCTGGTAGGCAGACATTCGCGTTCTGCAACAGCTTTCGTTCGTAAAGGGGCAACACTGTGTATTTCTCTCTCGCAGAGCCCGGCTGCCAAATTCGAAACGTCCAGCGATTGCGCCCACAGGAAAGCTGCCAGCACGGAAAGCTGTAGCTGGTTTTCACTGTCCCTTGGAACTGCATTCGATGATAGACAGACATTCGCGTTCTGCAACAGCTTTCGTGCGTAAAGGGGCAACACTGTGTCTTTCTCTCTGGCAGAGCCCGGCTGCCAAATTCGAAACGTCCAGCGATTGCGCCCACAGGAAAGCTGCCAGCACGGAAAGCTGTAGCTGGTTTTCACTGTCCCTTGGAACTGCATTCGCTGGTAGGCAGACATTCGCGTTCTGCAACAGCTTTCGTTCGTAAAGGGGCAACACTGTGTATTTCTCTCTGGCAGAGCCCGGCTGCCAAATTCGAAACGTCCAGCGATTGCGCCCACAGGAAAGCTGCCAGCACGGAAAGCTGTAGCTGGTTTTCACTGTCCCTTGGAACTGCATTCGCTGGTAGACAGACATTCGCGTTCTGCAACAGCTTTCGTTCGTAAAGGGGCAACACTGTGTATTTCTCTCTCGCAGAGCCCGGCTGCCAAATTCGAAACGTCCAGCGATTGCGCCCACAGGAAAGCTGCCAGCACGGAAAGCTGTAGCTGGTTTTCACTGTCCCTTGGAACTGCATTCGCTGGTAGACAGACATTCGCATTCTGCAACAGCTTTCGTTCGTAAAGGGGCAACACTGTGTATTTCTCTCTGGCAGAGCCCGGCTGCCAAATTCGAAACGTCCAGCGATTGCGCCCACAGGAAAGCTGCCAGCACGGAAAGCTGTAGCTGGTTTTCACTGTCCCTTGGAACTGCATTCGCTGGTAGGCAGACATTCGCGTTCTGCAACAGCTTTCGTTCGTAAAGGGGCAACACTGTGTATTTCTCTCTCGCAGAGCCCGGCTGCCAAATTCGAAACGTCCAGCGATTGCGCCCACAGGAAAGCTGCCAGCACGGAAAGCTGTAGCTGGTTTTCACTGTCCCTTGGAACTGCATTCGATGATAGACAGACATTCGCGTTCTGCAACAGCTTTCGTGCGTAAAGGGGCAACACTGTGTCTTTCTCTCTGGCAGAGCCCGGCTGCCAAATTCGAAACGTCCAGCGATTGCGCCCACAGGAAAGCTGCCAGCACGGAAAGCTGTAGCTGGTTTTCACTGTCCCTTGGAACTGCATTCGCTGGTAGACAGACATTCGCGTTCTGCAACAGCTTTCGTTCGTAAAGGGGCAACACTGTGTATTTCTCTCTCGCAGAGCCCGGCTGCCAAATTCGAAACGTCCAGCGATTGCGCCCACAGGAAAGCTGCCAGCACGGAAAGCTGTAGCTGGTTTTCACTGTCCCTTGGAACTGCATTCGCTGGTAGACAGACATTCGCGTTCTGCAACAGCTTTCGTTCGTAAAGGGGCAACACCGTGTCTTTCTCTCTGGCAGAGCCCGGCTGCCAAATTCGAAACGTCCAGCGATTGCACCCACAGGAAAGCTGCCAGCACGGAAAGCTGTAGCTGGTTTTCACTGTCCCTTGGAACTGCATTCGCTGGTAGGCAGACATTCGCGTTCTGCAACAGCTTTCGTTCGTAAAGGGGCAACACTGTGTCTTTCTCTCTGGCAGAGCCCGGCTGCCAAATTCGAAACGTCCAGCAATTGCGCCCACAGGAAAGCTGCCAGCACGGAAAGCTGTAGCTGGTTTTCACTGTCCCTTGGAACTGCATTCGCTGGTAGACAGACATTCGCGTTCTGCAACAGCTTTCGTTCGTAAAGGGGCAACACTCTGTATTTCTCTCTGGCAGAGCCCGGCTGCCAAATTCGAAACGTCCAGCGATTGCGCCCACAGGAAAGCTGCCAGCACGGAAAGCTGTAGCTGGTTTTCACTGTCCCTTGGAACTGCATTCGCTGGTAGGCAGACATTCGCGTTCTGCAACAGCTTTCGTTCGTAAAGGGGCAACACTGTGTCTTTCTCTCTGGCAGAGCCCGGCTGCCAAATTCGAAACGTCCAGCGATTGCGCCCACAGGAAAGCTGCCAGCACGGAAAGCTGTAGCTGGTTTTCACTGTCCCTTGGAACTGCATTCGCTGCTACACAGACATTCGCGTTCTGCAACAGCTTTCGTTCGTAAAGGGGCAACACTGTGTCTTTCTCTCTGGCAGAGCCCGGCTGCCAAATTCGAAACGTCCAGCGATTGCGCCCACAGGAAAGCTGCCAGCACGGAAAGCTGTAGCTGGTTTTCACTGTCCCTTGGAACTGCATTCGCTGGTAGACAGACATTCGCGTTCTGCAACAGCTTTCGTTCGTAAAGGGGCAACACCGTGTATTTCTCTCTGGCAGAGCCCGGCTGCCAAATTCGAAACGTCCAGCGATTGCGCCCACAGGAAAGCTGCCAGCACGGAAAGCTGTAGCTGGTTTTCACTGTCCCTTGGAACTGCATTCGCTGCTACACAGACATTCGCGTTCTGCAACAGCTTTCGTTCGTAAAGGGGCAACACTGTGTCTTTCTCTCTGGCAGAGCCCGGCTGCCAAATTCGAAACGTCCAGCGATTGCGCCCACAGGAAAGCTGCCAGCACGGAAAGCTGTAGCTGGTTTTCACTGTCCCTTGGAACTGCATTCGCTGGTACGCAGACATTCGCGTTCTGCAACAGCTTTCGTTCGTAAAGGGGCAACACTGTGTATTTCTCTCTCGCAGAGCCCGGCTGCCAAATTCGAAACGTCCAGCGATTGCGCCCACAGGAAAGCTGCCAGCACGGAAAGCTGTAGCTGGTTTTCACTGTCCCTTGGAACTGCATTCGCTGGTAGGCAGACATTCGCGTTCTGCAACAGCTTTCGTTCGTAAAGGGGCAACACTGTGTATTTCTCTCTGGCAGAGCCCGGCTGCCAAATTCGAAACGTCCAGCGATTGCGCCCACAGGAAAGCTGCCAGCACGGAAAGCTGTAGCTGGTTTTCACTGTCCCTTGGAACTGCATTCGCTGGTAGACAGACATTCGCGTTCTGCAACAGCTTTCGTTCGTAAAGGGGCAACACTGTGTATTTCTCTCTCGCAGAGCCCGGCTGCCAAATTCGAAACGTCCAGCGATTGCGCCCACAGGAAAGCTGCCAGCACGGAAAGCTGTAGCTGGTTTTCACTGTCCCTTGGAACTGCATTCGCTGGTAGACAGACATTCGCGTTCTGCAACAGCTTTCGTTCGTAAAGGGGCAACACTGTGTATTTCTCTCTCGCAGAGCCCGGCTGCCAAATTCGAAACGTCCAGCGATTGCGCCCACAGGAAAGCTGCCAGCACGGAAAGCTGTAGCTGGTTTTCACTGTCCCTTGGAACTGCATTCGCTGGTAGGCAGACATTCGCGTTCTGCAACAGCTTTCGTTCGTAAAGGGGCAACACTGTGTATTTCTCTCTCGCAGAGCCCGGCTGCCAAATTCGAAACGTCCAGCGATTGCGCCCACAGGAAAGCTGCCAGCACGGAAAGCTGTAGCTGGTTTTCACTGTCCCTTGGAACTGCATTCGATGATAGACAGACATTCGCGTTCTGCAACAGCTTTCGTGCGTAAAGGGGCAACACTGTGTCTTTCTCTCTGGCAGAGCCCGGCTGCCAAATTCGAAACGTCCAGCGATTGCGCCCACAGGAAAGCTGCCAGCACGGAAAGCTGTAGCTGGTTTTCACTGTCCCTTGGAACTGCATTCGCTGGTAGGCAGACATTCGCGTTCTGCAACAGCTTTCGTTCGTAAAGGGGCAACACTGTGTCTTTCTCTCTGGCAGAGCCCGGCTGCCAAATTCGAAACGTCCAGCGATTGCGCCCACAGGAAAGCTGCCAGCACGGAAAGCTGTAGCTGGTTTTCACTGTCCCTTGGAACTGCATTCGCTGGTAGGCAGACATTCGCGTTCTGCAACAGCTTTCGTTCGTAAAGGGGCAACACTGTGTATTTCTCTCTCGCAGAGCCCGGCTGCCAAATTCGAAACGTCCAGCGATTGCGCCCACAGGAAAGCTGCCAGCACGGAAAGCTGTAGCTGGTTTTCACTGTCCCTTGGAACTGCATTCGCTGGTAGACAGACATTCGCGTTCTGCAACAGCTTTCGTTCGTAAAGGGGCAACACTGTGTCTTTCTCTCTGGCAGAGCCCGGCTGCCAAATTCGAAACGTCCAGCGATTGCGCCCACAGGAAAGCTGCCAGCACGGAAAGCTGTAGCTGGTTTTCACTGTCCCTTGGAACTGCATTCGCTGGTAGACAGACATTCGCGTTCTGCAACAGCTTTCGTTCGTAAAGGGGCAACACTGTGTCTTTCTCTCTGGCAGAGCCCGGCTGCCAAATTCGAAACGTCCAGCGATTGCGCCCACAGGAAAGCTGCCAGCACGGAAAGCTGTAGCTGGTTTTCACTGTCCCTTGGAACTGCATTCGCTGGTAGGCAGACATTCGCGTTCTGCAACAGCTTTCGTTCGTAAAGGGGCAACACTGTGTATTTCTCTCTGGCAGAGCCCGGCTGCCAAATTCGAAACGTCCAGCGATTGCGCCCACAGGAAAGCTGCCAGCACGGAAAGCTGTAGCTGGTTTTCACTGTCCCTTGGAACTGCATTCGCTGGTAGACAGACATTCGCGTTCTGCAACAGCTTTCGTTCGTAAAGGGGCAACACTGTGTATTTCTCTCTCGCAGAGCCCGGCTGCCAAATTCGAAACGTCCAGCGATTGCGCCCACAGGAAAGCTGCCAGCACGGAAAGCTGTAGCTGGTTTTCACTGTCCCTTGGAACTGCATTCGCTGGTAGGCAGACATTCGCGTTCTGCAACAGCTTTCGTTCGTAAAGGGGCAACACTGTGTATTTCTCTCTGGCAGAGCCCGGCTGCCAAATTCGAAACGTCCAGCGATTGCGCCCACAGGAAAGCTGCCAGCACGGAAAGCTGTAGCTGGTTTTCACTGTCCCTTGGAACTGCATTCGCTGGTAGACAGACATTCGCGTTCTGCAACAGCTTTCGTTCGTAAAGGGGCAACACTGTGTATTTCTCTCTCGCAGAGCCCGGCTGCCAAATTCGAAACGTCCAGCGATTGCGCCCACAGGAAAGCTGCCAGCACGGAAAGCTGTAGCTGGTTTTCACTGTCCCTTGGAACTGCATTCGATGATAGACAGACATTCGCGTTCTGCAACAGCTTTCGTGCGTAAAGGGGCAACACTGTGTCTTTCTCTCTGGCAGAGCCCGGCTGCCAAATTCGAAACGTCCAGCGATTGCGCCCACAGGAAAGCTGCCAGCACGGAAAGCTGTAGCTGGTTTTCACTGTCCCTTGGAACTGCATTCGCTGGTAGGCAGACATTCGCGTTCTGCAACAGCTTTCGTTCGTAAAGGGGCAACACTGTGTCTTTCTCTCTGGCAGAGCCCGGCTGCCAAATTCGAAACGTCCAGCGATTGCGCCCACAGGAAAGCTGCCAGCACGGAAAGCTGTAGCTGGTTTTCACTGTCCCTTGGAACTGCATTCGCTGGTAGGCAGACATTCGCGTTCTGCAACAGCTTTCGTTCGTAAAGGGGCAACACTGTGTATTTCTCTCTCGCAGAGCCCGGCTGCCAAATTCGAAACGTCCAGCGATTGCGCCCACAGGAAAGCTGCCAGCACGGAAAGCTGTAGCTGGTTTTCACTGTCCCTTGGAACTGCATTCGCTGGTAGACAGACATTCGCGTTCTGCAACAGCTTTCGTTCGTAAAGGGGCAACACTGTGTCTTTCTCTCTGGCAGAGCCCGGCTGCCAAATTCGAAACGTCCAGCGATTGCGCCCACAGGAAAGCTGCCAGCACGGAAAGCTGTAGCTGGTTTTCACTGTCCCTTGGAACTGCATTCGCTGGTAGACAGACATTCGCGTTCTGCAACAGCTTTCGTTCGTAAAGGGGCAACACTGTGTCTTTCTCTCTGGCAGAGCCCGGCTGCCAAATTCGAAACGTCCAGCGATTGCGCCCACAGGAAAGCTGCCAGCACGGAAAGCTGTAGCTGGTTTTCACTGTCCCTTGGAACTGCATTCGCTGGTAGGCAGACATTCGCGTTCTGCAACAGCTTTCGTTCGTAAAGGGGCAACACTGTGTATTTCTCTCTGGCAGAGCCCGGCTGCCAAATTCGAAACGTCCAGCGATTGCGCCCACAGGAAAGCTGCCAGCACGGAAAGCTGTAGCTGGTTTTCACTGTCCCTTGGAACTGCATTCGCTGGTAGACAGACATTCGCGTTCTGCAACAGCTTTCGTTCGTAAAGGGGCAACACTGTGTATTTCTCTCTCGCAGAGCCCGGCTGCCAAATTCGAAACGTCCAGCGATTGCGCCCACAGGAAAGCTGCCAGCACGGAAAGCTGTAGCTGGTTTTCACTGTCCCTTGGAACTGCATTCGCTGGTAGGCAGACATTCGCGTTCTGCAACAGCTTTCGTTCGTAAAGGGGCAACACTGTGTATTTCTCTCTGGCAGAGCCCGGCTGCCAAATTCGAAACGTCCAGCGATTGCGCCCACAGGAAAGCTGCCAGCACGGAAAGCTGTAGCTGGTTTTCACTGTCCCTTGGAACTGCATTCGCTGGTAGACAGACATTCGCGTTCTGCAACAGCTTTCGTTCGTAAAGGGGCAACACTGTGTATTTCTCTCTCGCAGAGCCCGGCTGCCAAATTCGAAACGTCCAGCGATTGCGCCCACAGGAAAGCTGCCAGCACGGAAAGCTGTAGCTGGTTTTCACTGTCCCTTGGAACTGCATTCGCTGGTAGACAGACATTCGCGTTCTGCAACAGCTTTCGTTCGTAAAGGGGCAACACTGTGTATTTCTCTCTCGCAGAGCCCGGCTGCCAAATTCGAAACGTCCAGCGATTGCGCCCACAGGAAAGCTGCCAGCACGGAAAGCTGTAGCTGGTTTTCACTGTCCCTTGGAACTGCATTCGCTGGTAGGCAGACATTCGCGTTCTGCAACAGCTTTCGTTCGTAAAGGGGCAACACTGTGTATTTCTCTCTCGCAGAGCCCGGCTGCCAAATTCGAAACGTCCAGCGATTGCGCCCACAGGAAAGCTGCCAGCACGGAAAGCTGTAGCTGGTTTTCACTGTCCCTTGGAACTGCATTCGATGATAGACAGACATTCGCGTTCTGCAACAGCTTTCGTGCGTAAAGGGGCAACACTGTGTCTTTCTCTCTGGCAGAGCCCGGCTGCCAAATTCGAAACGTCCAGCGATTGCGCCCACAGGAAAGCTGCCAGCACGGAAAGCTGTAGCTGGTTTTCACTGTCCCTTGGAACTGCATTCGCTGGTAGACAGACATTCGCGTTCTGCAACAGCTTTCGTTCGTAAAGGGGCAACACTGTGTCTTTCTCTCTGGCAGAGCCCGGCTGCCAAATTCGAAACGTCCAGCGATTGCGCCCACAGGAAAGCTGCCAGCACGGAAAGCTGTAGCTGGTTTTCACTGTCCCTTGGAACTGCATTCGCTGGTAGGCAGACATTCGCGTTCTGCAACAGCTTTCGTTCGTAAAGGGGCAACACTGTGTATTTCTCTCTCGCAGAGCCCGGCTGCCAAATTCGAAACGTCCAGCGATTGCGCCCACAGGAAAGCTGCCAGCACGGAAAGCTGTAGCTGGTTTTCACTGTCACTTGGAACTGCATTCGCTGCTACACAGACATTCGCGTTCTGCAACAGCTTTCGTTCGTAAAGGGGCAACACTGTGTCTTTCTCTCTGGCAGAGCCCGGCTGCCAAATTCGAAACGTCCAGCGATTGCGCCCACAGGAAAGCTGCCAGCACGGAAAGCTGTAGCTGGTTTTCACTGTCCCTTGGAACTGCATTCGCTGGTAGACAGACATTCGCGTTCTGCAACAGCTTTCGTTCGTAAAGGGGCAACACTGTGTCTTTCTCTCTGGCAGAGCCCGGCTGACAAATTCGAAACGTCCAGCGATTGCGCCCACAGGAAAGCTGCCAGCACGGAAAGCTGTAGCTGGTTTTCACTGTCCCTTGGAACTGCATTCGCTGGTAGGCAGACATTCGCGTTCTGCAACAGCTTTCGTTCGTAAAGGGGCAACACTGTGTATTTCTCTCTGGCAGAGCCCGGCTGCCAAATTCGAAACGTCCAGCGATTGCGCCCACAGGAAAGCTGCCAGCACGGAAAGCTGTAGCTGGTTTTCACTGTCCCTTGGAACTGCATTCGCTGGTAGACAGACATTCGCGTTCTGCAACAGCTTTCGTTCGTAAAGGGGCAACACTGTGTATTTCTCTCTCGCAGAGCCCGGCTGCCAAATTCGAAACGTCCAGCGATTGCGCCCACAGGAAAGCTGCCAGCACGGAAAGCTGTAGCTGGTTTTCACTGTCCCTTGGAACTGCATTCGCTGGTAGACAGACATTCGCGTTCTGCAACAGCTTTCGTTCGTAAAGGGGCAACACTGTGTATTTCTCTCTGGCAGAGCCCGGCTGCCAAATTCGAAACGTCCAGCGATTGCGCCCACAGGAAAGCTGCTAGCACGGAAAGCTGTAGCTGGTTTTCACTGTCCCTTGGAACTGCATTCGCTGGTAGGCAGACATTCGCGTTCTGCAACAGCTTTCGTTCGTAAAGGGGCAACACTGTGTATTTCTCTCTCGCAGAGCCCGGCTGCCAAATTCGAAACGTCCAGCGATTGCGCCCACAGGAAAGCTGCCAGCACGGAAAGCTGTAGCTGGTTTTCACTGTCCCTTGGAACTGCATTCGATGATAGACAGACATTCGCGTTCTGCAACAGCTTTCGTGCGTAAAGGGGCAACACTGTGTCTTTCTCTCTGGCAGAGCCCGGCTGCCAAATTCGAAACGTCCAGCGATTGCGCCCACAGGAAAGCTGCCAGCACGGAAAGCTGTAGCTGGTTTTCACTGTCCCTTGGAACTGCATTCGCTGGTAGGCAGACATTCGCGTTCTGCAACAGCTTTCGTTCGTAAAGGGGCAACACTGTGTATTTCTCTCTGGCAGAGCCCGGCTGCCAAATTCGAAACGTCCAGCGATTGCGCCCACAGGAAAGCTGCCAGCACGGAAAGCTGTAGCTGGTTTTCACTGTCCCTTGGAACTGCATTCGCTGGTAGACAGACATTCGCGTTCTGCAACAGCTTTCGTTCGTAAAGGGGCAACACTGTGTATTTCTCTCTCGCAGAGCCCGGCTGCCAAATTCGAAACGTCCAGCGATTGCGCCCACAGGAAAGCTGCCAGCACGGAAAGCTGTAGCTGGTTTTCACTGTCCCTTGGAACTGCATTCGCTGGTAGACAGACATTCGCATTCTGCAACAGCTTTCGTTCGTAAAGGGGCAACACTGTGTATTTCTCTCTGGCAGAGCCCGGCTGCCAAATTCGAAACGTCCAGCGATTGCGCCCACAGGAAAGCTGCCAGCACGGAAAGCTGTAGCTGGTTTTCACTGTCCCTTGGAACTGCATTCGCTGGTAGGCAGACATTCGCGTTCTGCAACAGCTTTCGTTCGTAAAGGGGCAACACTGTGTATTTCTCTCTCGCAGAGCCCGGCTGCCAAATTCGAAACGTCCAGCGATTGCGCCCACAGGAAAGCTGCCAGCACGGAAAGCTGTAGCTGGTTTTCACTGTCCCTTGGAACTGCATTCGATGATAGACAGACATTCGCGTTCTGCAACAGCTTTCGTGCGTAAAGGGGCAACACTGTGTCTTTCTCTCTGGCAGAGCCCGGCTGCCAAATTCGAAACGTCCAGCGATTGCGCCCACAGGAAAGCTGCCAGCACGGAAAGCTGTAGCTGGTTTTCACTGTCCCTTGGAACTGCATTCGCTGGTAGACAGACATTCGCGTTCTGCAACAGCTTTCGTTCGTAAAGGGGCAACACTGTGTCTTTCTCTCTGGCAGAGCCCGGCTGCCAAATTCGAAACGTCCAGCGATTGCGCCCACAGGAAAGCTGCCAGCACGGAAAGCTGTAGCTGGTTTTCACTGTCCCTTGGAACTGCATTCGCTGGTAGACAGACATTCGCGTTCTGCAACAGCTTTCGTTCGTAAAGGGGCAACACTGTGTATTTCTCTCTGGCAGAGCCCGGCTGCCAAATTCGAAACGTCCAGCGATTGCGCCCACAGGAAAGCTGCCAGCACGGAAAGCTGTAGCTGGTTTTCACTGTCCCTTGGAACTGCATTCGCTGGTAGGCAGACATTCGCGTTCTGCAACAGCTTTCGTTCGTAAAGGGGCAACACTGTGTATTTCTCTCTCGCAGAGCCCGGCTGCCAAATTCGAAACGTCCAGCGATTGCGCCCACAGGAAAGCTGCCAGCACGGAAAGCTGTAGCTGGTTTTCACTGTCCCTTGGAACTGCATTCGCTGGTAGACAGACATTCGCGTTCTGCAACAGCTTTCGTTCGTAAAGGGGCAACACCGTGTATTTCTCTCTGGCAGAGCCCGGCTGCCAAATTCGAAACGTCCAGCGATTGCACCCACAGGAAAGCTGCCAGCACGGAAAGCTGTAGCTGGTTTTCACTGTCCCTTGGAACTGCATTCGCTGGTAGGCAGACATTCGCGTTCTGCAACAGCTTTCGTTCGTAAAGGGGCAACACTGTGTCTTTCTCTCTGGCAGAGCCCGGCTGCCAAATTCGAAACGTCCAGCGATTGCGCCCACAGGAAAGCTGCCAGCACGGAAAGCTGTAGCTGGTTTTCACTGTCCCTTGGAACTGCATTCGATGATAGACAGACATTCGCGTTCTGCAACAGCTTTCGTGCGTAAAGGGGCAACACTGTGTCTTTCTCTCTGGCAGAGCCCGGCTGCCAAATTCGAAACGTCCAGCGATTGCGCCCACAGGAAAGCTGCCAGCACGGAAAGCTGTAGCTGGTTTTCACTGTCCCTTGGAACTGCATTCGCTGGTAGGCAGACATTCGCGTTCTGCAACAGCTTTCGTTCGTAAAGGGGCAACACTGTGTATTTCTCTCTGGCAGAGCCCGGCTGCCAAATTCGAAACGTCCAGCGATTGCGCCCACAGGAAAGCTGCCAGCACGGAAAGCTGTAGCTGGTTTTCACTGTCCCTTGGAACTGCATTCGCTGGTAGACAGACATTCGCGTTCTGCAACAGCTTTCGTTCGTAAAGGGGCAACACTGTGTATTTCTCTCTCGCAGAGCCCGGCTGCCAAATTCGAAACGTCCAGCGATTGCGCCCACAGGAAAGCTGCCAGCACGGAAAGCTGTAGCTGGTTTTCACTGTCCCTTGGAACTGCATTCGCTGGTAGACAGACATTCGCATTCTGCAACAGCTTTCGTTCGTAAAGGGGCAACACTGTGTATTTCTCTCTGGCAGAGCCCGGCTGCCAAATTCGAAACGTCCAGCGATTGCGCCCACAGGAAAGCTGCCAGCACGGAAAGCTGTAGCTGGTTTTCACTGTCCCTTGGAACTGCATTCGCTGGTAGGCAGACATTCGCGTTCTGCAACAGCTTTCGTTCGTAAAGGGGCAACACTGTGTATTTCTCTCTCGCAGAGCCCGGCTGCCAAATTCGAAACGTCCAGCGATTGCGCCCACAGGAAAGCTGCCAGCACGGAAAGCTGTAGCTGGTTTTCACTGTCCCTTGGAACTGCATTCGATGATAGACAGACATTCGCGTTCTGCAACAGCTTTCGTGCGTAAAGGGGCAACACTGTGTCTTTCTCTCTGGCAGAGCCCGGCTGCCAAATTCGAAACGTCCAGCGATTGCGCCCACAGGAAAGCTGCCAGCACGGAAAGCTGTAGCTGGTTTTCACTGTCCCTTGGAACTGCATTCGCTGGTAGACAGACATTCGCGTTCTGCAACAGCTTTCGTTCGTAAAGGGGCAACACTGTGTCTTTCTCTCTGGCAGAGCCCGGCTGCCAAATTCGAAACGTCCAGCGATTGCGCCCACAGGAAAGCTGCCAGCACGGAAAGCTGTAGCTGGTTTTCACTGTCCCTTGGAACTGCATTCGCTGGTAGACAGACATTCGCGTTCTGCAACAGCTTTCGTTCGTAAAGGGGCAACACTGTGTATTTCTCTCTGGCAGAGCCCGGCTGCCAAATTCGAAACGTCCAGCGATTGCGCCCACAGGAAAGCTGCCAGCACGGAAAGCTGTAGCTGGTTTTCACTGTCCCTTGGAACTGCATTCGCTGGTAGGCAGACATTCGCGTTCTGCAACAGCTTTCGTTCGTAAAGGGGCAACACTGTGTATTTCTCTCTCGCAGAGCCCGGCTGCCAAATTCGAAACGTCCAGCGATTGCGCCCACAGGAAAGCTGCCAGCACGGAAAGCTGTAGCTGGTTTTCACTGTCCCTTGGAACTGCATTCGCTGGTAGACAGACATTCGCGTTCTGCAACAGCTTTCGTTCGTAAAGGGGCAACACCGTGTATTTCTCTCTGGCAGAGCCCGGCTGCCAAATTCGAAACGTCCAGCGATTGCACCCACAGGAAAGCTGCCAGCACGGAAAGCTGTAGCTGGTTTTCACTGTCCCTTGGAACTGCATTCGCTGGTAGGCAGACATTCGCGTTCTGCAACAGCTTTCGTTCGTAAAGGGGCAACACTGTGTCTTTCTCTCTGGCAGAGCCCGGCTGCCAAATTCGAAACGTCCAGCGATTGCGCCCACAGGAAAGCTGCCAGCACGGAAAGCTGTAGCTGGTTTTCACTGTCCCTTGGAACTGCATTCGCTGGTAGGCAGACATTCGCGTTCTGCAACAGCTTTCGTTCGTAAAGGGGCAACACTCTGTATTTCTCTCTGGCAGAGCCCGGCTGCCAAATTCGAAACGTCCAGCGATTGCGCCCACAGGAAAGCTGCCAGCACGGAAAGCTGTAGCTGGTTTTCACTGTCCCTTGGAACTGCATTCGCTGGTAGGCAGACATTCGCGTTCTGCAACAGCTTTCGTTCGTAAAGGGGCAACACTGTGTATTTCTCTCTGGCAGAGCCCGGCTGCCAAATTCGAAACGTCCAGCGATTGCGCCCACAGGAAAGCTGCCAGCACGGAAAGCTGTAGCTGGTTTTCACTGTCCCTTGGAACTGCATTCGCTGCTACACAGACATTCGCGTTCTGCAACAGCTTTCGTTCGTAAAGGGGCAACACTGTGTCTTTCTCTCTGGCAGAGCCCGGCTGCCAAATTCGAAACGTCCAGCGATTGCGCCCACAGGAAAGCTGCCAGCACGGAAAGCTGTAGCTGGTTTTCACTGTCCCTTGGAACTGCATTCGCTGGTACACAGACATTCGCGTTCTGCAACAGCTTTCGTTCGTAAAGGGGCAACACCGTGTATTTCTCTCTGGCAGAGCCCGGCTGCCAAATTCGAAACGTCCAGCGATTGCGCCCACAGGAAAGCTGCCAGCACGGAAAGCTGTAGCTGGTTTTCACTGTCCCTTGGAACTGCATTCGCTGCTACACAGACATTCGCGTTCTGCAACAGCTTTCGTTCGTAAAGGGGCAACACTGTGTCTTTCTCTCTGGCAGAGCCCGGCTGCCAAATTCGAAACGTCCAGCGATTGCGCCCACAGGAAAGCTGCTAGCACGGAAAGCTGTAGCTGGTTTTCACTGTCCCTTGGAACTGCATTCGCTGGTAGGCAGACATTCGCGTTCTGCAACAGCTTTCGTTCGTAAAGGGGCAACACTGTGTATTTCTCTCTCGCAGAGCCCGGCTGCCAAATTCGAAACGTCCAGCGATTGCGCCCACAGGAAAGCTGCCAGCACGGAAAGCTGTAGCTGGTTTTCACTGTCCCTTGGAACTGCATTCGATGATAGACAGACATTCGCGTTCTGCAACAGCTTTCGTGCGTAAAGGGGCAACACTGTGTCTTTCTCTCTGGCAGAGCCCGGCTGCCAAATTCGAAACGTCCAGCGATTGCGCCCACAGGAAAGCTGCCAGCACGGAAAGCTGTAGCTGGTTTTCACTGTCCCTTGGAACTGCATTCGCTGGTAGGCAGACATTCGCGTTCTGCAACAGCTTTCGTTCGTAAAGGGGCAACACTGTGTATTTCTCTCTGGCAGAGCCCGGCTGCCAAATTCGAAACGTCCAGCGATTGCGCCCACAGGAAAGCTGCCAGCACGGAAAGCTGTAGCTGGTTTTCACTGTCCCTTGGAACTGCATTCGCTGGTAGACAGACATTCGCGTTCTGCAACAGCTTTCGTTCGTAAAGGGGCAACACTGTGTATTTCTCTCTCGCAGAGCCCGGCTGCCAAATTCGAAACGTCCAGCGATTGCGCCCACAGGAAAGCTGCCAGCACGGAAAGCTGTAGCTGGTTTTCACTGTCCCTTGGAACTGCATTCGCTGGTAGACAGACATTCGCATTCTGCAACAGCTTTCGTTCGTAAAGGGGCAACACTGTGTATTTCTCTCTGGCAGAGCCCGGCTGCCAAATTCGAAACGTCCAGCGATTGCGCCCACAGGAAAGCTGCCAGCACGGAAAGCTGTAGCTGGTTTTCACTGTCCCTTGGAACTGCATTCGCTGGTAGGCAGACATTCGCGTTCTGCAACAGCTTTCGTTCGTAAAGGGGCAACACTGTGTATTTCTCTCTCGCAGAGCCCGGCTGCCAAATTCGAAACGTCCAGCGATTGCGCCCACAGGAAAGCTGCCAGCACGGAAAGCTGTAGCTGGTTTTCACTGTCCCTTGGAACTGCATTCGATGATAGACAGACATTCGCGTTCTGCAACAGCTTTCGTGCGTAAAGGGGCAACACTGTGTCTTTCTCTCTGGCAGAGCCCGGCTGCCAAATTCGAAACGTCCAGCGATTGCGCCCACAGGAAAGCTGCCAGCACGGAAAGCTGTAGCTGGTTTTCACTGTCCCTTGGAACTGCATTCGCTGGTAGACAGACATTCGCGTTCTGCAACAGCTTTCGTTCGTAAAGGGGCAACACTGTGTCTTTCTCTCTGGCAGAGCCCGGCTGCCAAATTCGAAACGTCCAGCGATTGCGCCCACAGGAAAGCTGCCAGCACGGAAAGCTGTAGCTGGTTTTCACTGTCCCTTGGAACTGCATTCGCTGGTAGACAGACATTCGCGTTCTGCAACAGCTTTCGTTCGTAAAGGGGCAACACTGTGTATTTCTCTCTGGCAGAGCCCGGCTGCCAAATTCGAAACGTCCAGCGATTGCGCCCACAGGAAAGCTGCCAGCACGGAAAGCTGTAGCTGGTTTTCACTGTCCCTTGGAACTGCATTCGCTGGTAGGCAGACATTCGCGTTCTGCAACAGCTTTCGTTCGTAAAGGGGCAACACTGTGTATTTCTCTCTCGCAGAGCCCGGCTGCCAAATTCGAAACGTCCAGCGATTGCGCCCACAGGAAAGCTGCCAGCACGGAAAGCTGTAGCTGGTTTTCACTGTCCCTTGGAACTGCATTCGCTGGTAGACAGACATTCGCGTTCTGCAACAGCTTTCGTTCGTAAAGGGGCAACACCGTGTATTTCTCTCTGGCAGAGCCCGGCTGCCAAATTCGAAACGTCCAGCGATTGCACCCACAGGAAAGCTGCCAGCACGGAAAGCTGTAGGTGGTTTTCACTGTCCCTTGGAACTGCATTCGCTGGTAGGCAGACATTCGCGTTCTGCAACAGCTTTCGTTCGTAAAGGGGCAACACTGTGTCTTTCTCTCTGGCAGAGCCCGGCTGCCAAATTCGAAACGTCCAGCGATTGCGCCCACAGGAAAGCTGCCAGCACGGAAAGCTGTAGCTGGTTTTCACTGTCCCTTGGAACTGCATTCGATGATAGACAGACATTCGCGTTCTGCAACAGCTTTCGTGCGTAAAGGGGCAACACTGTGTCTTTCTCTCTGGCAGAGCCCGGCTGCCAAATTCGAAACGTCCAGCGATTGCGCCCACAGGAAAGCTGCCAGCACGGAAAGCTGTAGCTGGTTTTCACTGTCCCTTGGAACTGCATTCGCTGGTAGGCAGACATTCGCGTTCTGCAACAGCTTTCGTTCGTAAAGGGGCAACACTGTGTATTTCTCTCTGGCAGAGCCCGGCTGCCAAATTCGAAACGTCCAGCGATTGCGCCCACAGGAAAGCTGCCAGCACGGAAAGCTGTAGCTGGTTTTCACTGTCCCTTGGAACTGCATTCGCTGGTAGACAGACATTCGCGTTCTGCAACAGCTTTCGTTCGTAAAGGGGCAACACTGTGTATTTCTCTCTCGCAGAGCCCGGCTGCCAAATTCGAAACGTCCAGCGATTGCGCCCACAGGAAAGCTGCCAGCACGGAAAGCTGTAGCTGGTTTTCACTGTCCCTTGGAACTGCATTCGCTGGTAGACAGACATTCGCATTCTGCAACAGCTTTCGTTCGTAAAGGGGCAACACTGTGTATTTCTCTCTGGCAGAGCCCGGCTGCCAAATTCGAAACGTCCAGCGATTGCGCCCACAGGAAAGCTGCCAGCACGGAAAGCTGTAGCTGGTTTTCACTGTCCCTTGGAACTGCATTCGCTGGTAGGCAGACATTCGCGTTCTGCAACAGCTTTCGTTCGTAAAGGGGCAACACTGTGTATTTCTCTCTCGCAGAGCCCGGCTGCCAAATTCGAAACGTCCAGCGATTGCGCCCACAGGAAAGCTGCCAGCACGGAAAGCTGTAGCTGGTTTTCACTGTCCCTTGGAACTGCATTCGATGATAGACAGACATTCGCGTTCTGCAACAGCTTTCGTGCGTAAAGGGGCAACACTGTGTCTTTCTCTCTGGCAGAGCCCGGCTGCCAAATTCGAAACGTCCAGCGATTGCGCCCACAGGAAAGCTGCCAGCACGGAAAGCTGTAGCTGGTTTTCACTGTCCCTTGGAACTGCATTCGCTGGTAGACAGACATTCGCGTTCTGCAACAGCTTTCGTTCGTAAAGGGGCAACACTGTGTCTTTCTCTCTGGCAGAGCCCGGCTGCCAAATTCGAAACGTCCAGCGATTGCGCCCACAGGAAAGCTGCCAGCACGGAAAGCTGTAGCTGGTTTTCACTGTCCCTTGGAACTGCATTCGCTGGTAGACAGACATTCGCGTTCTGCAACAGCTTTCGTTCGTAAAGGGGCAACACTGTGTATTTCTCTCTGGCAGAGCCCGGCTGCCAAATTCGAAACGTCCAGCGATTGCGCCCACAGGAAAGCTGCCAGCACGGAAAGCTGTAGCTGGTTTTCACTGTCCCTTGGAACTGCATTCGCTGGTAGGCAGACATTCGCGTTCTGCAACAGCTTTCGTTCGTAAAGGGGCAACACTGTGTATTTCTCTCTCGCAGAGCCCGGCTGCCAAATTCGAAACGTCCAGCGATTGCGCCCACAGGAAAGCTGCCAGCACGGAAAGCTGTAGCTGGTTTTCACTGTCCCTTGGAACTGCATTCGCTGGTAGACAGACATTCGCGTTCTGCAACAGCTTTCGTTCGTAAAGGGGCAACACCGTGTATTTCTCTCTGGCAGAGCCCGGCTGCCAAATTCGAAACGTCCAGCGATTGCACCCACAGGAAAGCTGCCAGCACGGAAAGCTGTAGCTGGTTTTCACTGTCCCTTGGAACTGCATTCGCTGGTAGGCAGACATTCGCGTTCTGCAACAGCTTTCGTTCGTAAAGGGGCAACACTGTGTCTTTCTCTCTGGCAGAGCCCGGCTGCCAAATTCGAAACGTCCAGCGATTGCGCCCACAGGAAAGCTGCCAGCACGGAAAGCTGTAGCTGGTTTTCACTGTCCCTTGGAACTGCATTCGCTGGTAGGCAGACATTCGCGTTCTGCAACAGCTTTCGTTCGTAAAGGGGCAACACTCTGTATTTCTCTCTGGCAGAGCCCGGCTGCCAAATTCGAAACGTCCAGCGATTGCGCCCACAGGAAAGCTGCCAGCACGGAAAGCTGTAGCTGGTTTTCACTGTCCCTTGGAACTGCATTCGCTGGTAGGCAGACATTCGCGTTCTGCAACAGCTTTCGTTCGTAAAGGGGCAACACTGTGTATTTCTCTCTGGCAGAGCCCGGCTGCCAAATTCGAAACGTCCAGCGATTGCGCCCACAGGAAAGCTGCCAGCACGGAAAGCTGTAGCTGGTTTTCACTGTCCCTTGGAACTGCATTCGCTGCTACACAGACATTCGCGTTCTGCAACAGCTTTCGTTCGTAAAGGGGCAACACTGTGTCTTTCTCTCTGGCAGAGCCCGGCTGCCAAATTCGAAACGTCCAGCGATTGCGCCCACAGGAAAGCTGCCAGCACGGAAAGCTGTAGCTGGTTTTCACTGTCCCTTGGAACTGCATTCGATGGTACACAGACATTCGCGTTCTGCAACAGCTTTCGTTCGTAAAGGGGCAACACCGTGTATTTCTCTCTGGCAGAGCCCGGCTGCCAAATTCGAAACGTCCAGCGATTGCGCCCACAGGAAAGCTGCCAGCACGGAAAGCTGTAGCTGGTTTTCACTGTCCCTTGGAACTGCATTCGCTGCTACACAGACATTCGCGTTCTGCAACAGCTTTCGTTCGTAAAGGGGCAACACTGTGTCTTTCTCTCTGGCAGAGCCCGGCTGCCAAATTCGAAACGTCCAGCGATTGCGCCCACAGGAAAGCTGCCAGCACGGAAAGCTGTAGCTGGTTTTCACTGTCCCTTGGAACTGCATTCGCTGGTACGCAGACATTCGCATTCTGCAACAGCTTTCGTTCGTAAAGGGGCAACACTGTGTCTTTCTCTCTGGCAGAGCCCGGCTGCCAAATTCGAAACGTCCAGCGATTGCGCCCACAGGAAAGCTGCCAGCACGGAAAGCTGTAGCTGGTTTTCACTGTCCCTTGGAACTGCATTCGCTGGTAGGCAGACATTCGCGTTCTGCAACAGCTTTCGTTCGTAAAGGGGCAACACTGTGTATTTCTCTCTGGCAGAGCCCGGCTGCCAAATTCGAAACGTCCAGCGATTGCGCCCACAGGAAAGCTGCCAGCACGGAAAGCTGTAGCTGGTTTTCACTGTCCCTTGGAACTGCATTCGCTGGTAGACAGACATTCGCGTTCTGCAACAGCTTTCGTTCGTAAAGGGGCAACACTGTGTATTTCTCTCTCACAGAGCCCGGCTGCCAAATTCGAAACGTCCAGCGATTGCGCCCACAGGAAAGCTGCCAGCACGGAAAGCTGTAGCTGGTTTTCACTGTCCCTTGGAACTGCATTCGCTGGTAGACAGACATTCGCGTTCTGCAACAGCTTTCGTTCGTAAAGGGGCAACACTGTGTATTTCTCTCTCGCAGAGCCCGGCTGCCAAATTCGAAACGTCCAGCGATTGCGCCCACAGGAAAGCTGCCAGCACGGAAAGCTGTAGCTGGTTTTCACTGTCCCTTGGAACTGCATTCGCTGGTAGGCAGACATTCGCGTTCTGCAACAGCTTTCGTTCGTAAAGGGGCAACACTGTGTATTTCTCTCTCGCAGAGCCCGGCTGCCAAATTCGAAACGTCCAGCGATTGCGCCCACAGGAAAGCTGCCAGCACGGAAAGCTGTAGCTGGTTTTCACTGTCCCTTGGAACTGCATTCGATGATAGACAGACATTCGCGTTCTGCAACAGCTTTCGTGCGTAAAGGGGCAACACTGTGTCTTTCTCTCTGGCAGAGCCCGGCTGCCAAATTCGAAACGTCCAGCGATTGCGCCCACAGGAAAGCTGCCAGCACGGAAAGCTGTAGCTGGTTTTCACTGTCCCTTGGAACTGCATTCGCTGGTAGACAGACATTCGCGTTCTGCAACAGCTTTCGTTCGTAAAGGGGCAACACTGTGTCTTTCTCTCTGGCAGAGCCCGGCTGCCAAATTCGAAACGTCCAGCGATTGCGCCCACAGGAAAGCTGCCAGCACGGAAAGCTGTAGCTGGTTTTCACTGTCCCTTGGAACTGCATTCGCTGGTAGACAGACATTCGCGTTCTGCAACAGCTTTCGTTCGTAAAGGGGCAACACTGTGTATTTCTCTCTCGCAGAGCCCGGCTGCCAAATTCGAAACGTCCAGCGATTGCGCCCACAGGAAAGCTGCCAGCACGGAAAGCTGTAGCTGGTTTTCACTGTCACTTGGAACTGCATTCGCTGCTACACAGACATTCGCGTTCTGCAACAGCTTTCGTTCGTAAAGGGGCAACACTGTGTCTTTCTCTCTGGCAGAGCCCGGCTGCCAAATTCGAAACGTCCAGCGATTGCGCCCACAGGAAAGCTGCCAGCACGGAAAGCTGTAGCTGGTTTTCACTGTCCCTTGGAACTGCATTCGCTGGTAGACAGACATTCGCGTTCTGCAACAGCTTTCGTTCGTAAAGGGGCAACACCGTGTATTTCTCTCTGGCAGAGCCCGGCTGCCAAATTCGAAACGTCCAGCGATTGCGCCCACAGGAAAGCTGCCAGCACGGAAAGCTGTAGCTGGTTTTCACTGTCCCTTGGAACTGCATTCGCTGCTACACAGACATTCGCGTTCTGCAACAGCTTTCGTTCGTAAAGGGGCAACACTGTGTCTTTCTCTCTGGCAGAGCCCGGCTGCCAAATTCGAAACGTCCAGCGATTGCGCCCACAGGAAAGCTGCCAGCACGGAAAGCTGTAGCTGGTTTTCACTGTCCCTTGGAACTGCATTCGCTGGTAGACAGACATTCGCGTTCTGCAACAGCTTTCGTTCGTAAAGGGGCAACACTGTGTATTTCTCTCTCGCAGAGCCCGGCTGCCAAATTCGAAACGTCCAGCGATTGCGCCCACAGGAAAGCTGCCAGCACGGAAAGCTGTAGCTGGTTTTCACTGTCCCTTGGAACTGCATTCGCTGGTAGACAGACATTCGCGTTCTGCAACAGCTTTCTTTCGTAAAGGGGCAACACTGTGTATTTCTCTCTCGCAGAGCCCGGCTGCCAAATTCGAAACGTCCAGCGATTGCGCCCACAGGAAAGCTGCCAGCACGGAAAGCTGTAGCTGGTTTTCACTGTCCCTTGGAACTGCATTCGCTGGTAGGCAGACATTCGCGTTCTGCAACAGCTTTCGTTCGTAAAGGGGCAACACTGTGTATTTCTCTCTCGCAGAGCCCGGCTGCCAAATTCGAAACGTCCAGCGATTGCGCCCACAGGAAAGCTGCCAGCACGGAAAGCTGTAGCTGGTTTTCACTGTCCCTTGGAACTGCATTCGATGATAGACAGACATTCGCGTTCTGCAACAGCTTTCGTGCGTAAAGGGGCAACACTGTGTCTTTCTCTCTGGCAGAGCCCGGCTGCCAAATTCGAAACGTCCAGCGATTGCGCCCACAGGAAAGCTGCCAGCACGGAAAGCTGTAGCTGGTTTTCACTGTCCCTTGGAACTGCATTCGCTGGTAGGCAGACATTCGCGTTCTGCAACAGCTTTCGTTCGTAAAGGGGCAACACTGTGTATTTCTCTCTGGCAGAGCCCGGCTGCCAAATTCGAAACGTCCAGCGATTGCGCCCACAGGAAAGCTGCCAGCACGGAAAGCTGTAGCTGGTTTTCACTGTCCCTTGGAACTGCATTCGCTGGTAGACAGACATTCGCGTTCTGCAACAGCTTTCGTTCGTAAAGGGGCAACACTGTGTATTTCTCTCTCGCAGAGCCCGGCTGCCAAATTCGAAACGTCCAGCGATTGCGCCCACAGGAAAGCTGCCAGCACGGAAAGCTGTAGCTGGTTTTCACTGTCCCTTGGAACTGCATTCGCTGGTAGACAGACATTCGCATTCTGCAACAGCTTTCGTTCGTAAAGGGGCAACACTGTGTATTTCTCTCTCGCAGAGCCCGGCTGCCAAATTCGAAACGTCCAGCGATTGCGCCCACAGGAAAGCTGCCAGCACGGAAAGCTGTAGCTGGTTTTCACTGTCCCTTGGAACTGCATTCGCTGGTAGGCAGACATTCGCGTTCTGCAACAGCTTTCGTTCGTAAAGGGGCAACACTGTGTATTTCTCTCTCGCAGAGCCCGGCTGCCAAATTCGAAACGTCCAGCGATTGCGCCCACAGGAAAGCTGCCAGCACGGAAAGCTGTAGCTGGTTTTCACTGTCCCTTGGAACTGCATTCGATGATAGACAGACATTCGCGTTCTGCAACAGCTTTCGTGCGTAAAGGGGCAACACTGTGTCTTTCTCTCTGGCAGAGCCCGGCTGCCAAATTCGAAACGTCCAGCGATTGCGCCCACAGGAAAGCTGCCAGCACGGAAAGCTGTAGCTGGTTTTCACTGTCCCTTGGAACTGCATTCGCTGGTAGACAGACATTCGCGTTCTGCAACAGCTTTCGTTCGTAAAGGGGCAACACTGTGTCTTTCTCTCTGGCAGAGCCCGGCTGCCAAATTCGAAACGTCCAGCGATTGCGCCCACAGGAAAGCTGCCAGCACGGAAAGCTGTAGCTGGTTTTCACTGTCCCTTGGAACTGCATTCGCTGGTAGACAGACATTCGCGTTCTGCAACAGCTTTCGTTCGTAAAGGGGCAACACTGTGTATTTCTCTCTGGCAGAGCCCGGCTGCCAAATTCGAAACGTCCAGCGATTGCGCCCACAGGAAAGCTGCCAGCACGGAAAGCTGTAGCTGGTTTTCACTGTCCCTTGGAACTGCATTCGCTGGTAGGCAGACATTCGCGTTCTGCAACAGCTTTCGTTCGTAAAGGGGCAACACTGTGTATTTCTCTCTCGCAGAGCCCGGCTGCCAAATTCGAAACGTCCAGCGATTGCGCCCACAGGAAAGCTGCCAGCACGGAAAGCTGTAGCTGGTTTTCACTGTCCCTTGGAACTGCATTCGCTGGTAGACAGACATTCGCGTTCTGCAACAGCTTTCGTTCGTAAAGGGGCAACACTCTGTATTTCTCTCTGGCAGAGCCCGGCTGCCAAATTCGAAACGTCCAGCGATTGCACCCACAGGAAAGCTGCCAGCACGGAAAGCTGTAGCTGGTTTTCACTGTCCCTTGGAACTGCATTCGCTGGTAGGCAGACATTCGCGTTCTGCAACAGCTTTCGTTCGTAAAGGGGCAACACTGTGTCTTTCTCTCTGGCAGAGCCCGGCTGCCAAATTCGAAACGTCCAGCAATTGCGCCCACAGGAAAGCTGCCAGCACGGAAAGCTGTAGCTGGTTTTCACTGTCCCTTGGAACTGCATTCGCTGGTAGACAGACATTCGCGTTCTGCAACAGCTTTCGTTCGTAAAGGGGCAACACTCTGTATTTCTCTCTGGCAGAGCCCGGCTGCCAAATTCGAAACGTCCAGCGATTGCGCCCACAGGAAAGCTGCCAGCACGGAAAGCTGTAGCTGGTTTTCACTGTCCCTTGGAACTGCATTCGCTGGTAGACAGACATTCGCGTTCTGCAACAGCTTTCGTTCGTAAAGGGGCAACACTGTGTATTTCTCTCTCGCAGAGCCCGGCTGCCAAATTCGAAACGTCCAGCGATTGCGCCCACAGGAAAGCTGCCAGCACGGAAAGCTGTAGCTGGTTTTCACTGTCCCTTGGAACTGCATTCGCTGGTAGACAGACATTCGCGTTCTGCAACAGCTTTCGTTCGTAAAGGGGCAACACTGTGTATTTCTCTCTGGCAGAGCCCGGCTGCCAAATTCGAAACGTCCAGCGATTGCGCCCACAGGAAAGCTGCCAGCACGGAAAGCTGTAGCTGGTTTTCACTGTCCCTTGGAACTGCATTCGCTGGTAGACAGACATTCGCGTTCTGCAACAGCTTTCGTTCGTAAAGGGGCAACACCGTGTATTTCTCTCTGGCAGAGCCCGGCTGCCAAATTCGAAACGTCCAGCGATTGCGCCCACAGGAAAGCTGCCAGCACGGAAAGCTGTAGCTGGTTTTCACTGTCCCTTGGAACTGCATTCGCTGGTACGCAGACATTCGCGTTCTGCAACAGCTTTCGTTCGTAAAGGGGCAACACTGTGTCTTTCTCTCTGGCAGAGCCCGGCTGCCAAATTCGAAACGTCCAGCGATTGCGCCCACAGGAAAGCTGCCAGCACGGAAAGCTGTAGCTGGTTTTCACTGTCCCTTGGAACTGCATTCGCTGGTAGGCAGACATTCGCGTTCTGCAACAGCTTTCGTTCGTAAAGGGGCAACACTGTGTATTTCTCTCTGGCAGAGCCCGGCTGCCAAATTCGAAACGTCCAGCGATTGCGCCCACAGGAAAGCTGCCAGCACGGAAAGCTGTAGCTGGTTTTCACTGTCCCTTGGAACTGCATTCGCTGGTAGACAGACATTCGCGTTCTGCAACAGCTTTCGTTCGTAAAGGGGCAACACTGTGTATTTCTCTCTCGCAGAGCCCGGCTGCCAAATTCGAAACGTCCAGCGATTGCGCCCACAGGAAAGCTGCCAGCACGGAAAGCTGTAGCTGGTTTTCACTGTCCCTTGGAACTGCATTCGCTGGTAGACAGACATTCGCGTTCTGCAACAGCTTTCGTTCGTAAAGGGGCAACACTGTGTATTTCTCTCTCGCAGAGCCCGGCTGCCAAATTCGAAACGTCCAGCGATTGCGCCCACAGGAAAGCTGCCAGCACGGAAAGCTGTAGCTGGTTTTCACTGTCCCTTGGAACTGCATTCGCTGGTAGGCAGACATTCGCGTTCTGCAACAGCTTTCGTTCGTAAAGGGGCAACACTGTGTCTTTCTCTCTCGCAGAGCCCGGCTGCCAAATTCGAAACGTCCAGCGATTGCGCCCACAGGAAAGCTGCCAGCACGGAAAGCTGTAGCTGGTTTTCACTGTCCCTTGGAACTGCATTCGATGATAGACAGACATTCGCGTTCTGCAACAGCTTTCGTGCGTAAAGGGGCAACACTGTGTCTTTCTCTCTGGCAGAGCCCGGCTGCCAAATTCGAAACGTCCAGCGATTGCGCCCACAGGAAAGCTGCCAGCACGGAAAGCTGTAGCTGGTTTTCACTGTCCCTTGGAACTGCATTCGCTGGTAGACAGACATTCGCGTTCTGCAACAGCTTTCGTTCGTAAAGGGGCAACACTGTGTCTTTCTCTCTGGCAGAGCCCGGCTGCCAAATTCGAAACGTCCAGCGATTGCGCCCACAGGAAAGCTGCCAGCACGGAAAGCTGTAGCTGGTTTTCACTGTCCCTTGGAACTGCATTCGCTGGTAGACAGACATTCGCGTTCTGCAACAGCTTTCGTTCGTAAAGGGGCAACACTGTGTATTTCTCTCTCGCAGAGCCCGGCTGCCAAATTCGAAACGTCCAGCGATTGCGCCCACAGGAAAGCTGCCAGCACGGAAAGCTGTAGCTGGTTTTCACTGTCCCTTGGAACTGCATTCGCTGGTAGGCAGACATTCGCGTTCTGCAACAGCTTTCGTTCGTAAAGGGGCAACACTGTGTATTTCTCTCTCGCAGAGCCCGGCTGCCAAATTCGAAACGTCCAGCGATTGCGCCCACAGGAAAGCTGCCAGCACGGAAAGCTGTAGCTGGTTTTCACTGTCCCTTGGAACTGCATTCGCTGGTAGACAGACATTCGCGTTCTGCAACAGCTTTCGTTCGTAAAGGGGCAACACCGTGTATTTCTCTCTGGCAGAGCCCGGCTGCCAAATTCGAAACGTCCAGCGATTGCACCCACAGGAAAGCTGCCAGCACGGAAAGCTGTAGCTGGTTTTCACTGTCCCTTGGAACTGCATTCGCTGCTACACAGACATTCGCGTTCTGCAACAGCTTTCGTTCGTAAAGGGGCAACACTGTGTCTTTCTCTCTGGCAGAGCCCGGCTGCCAAATTCGAAACGTCCAGCGATTGCGCCCACAGGAAAGCTGCCAGCACGGAAAGCTGTAGCTGGTTTTCACTGTCCCTTGGAACTGCATTCGCTGGTAGACAGACATTCGCGTTCTGCAACAGCTTTCGTTCGTAAAGGGGCAACACTCTGTATTTCTCTCTGGCAGAGCCCGGCTGCCAAATTCGAAACGTCCAGCGATTGCGCCCACAGGAAAGCTGCCAGCACGGAAAGCTGTAGCTGGTTTTCACTGTCCCTTGGAACTGCATTCGCTGGTAGGCAGACATTCGCGTTCTGCAACAGCTTTCATTCGTAAAGGGGCAACACTGTGTATTTCTCTCTGGCAGAGCCCGGCTGCCAAATTCGAAACGTCCAGCGATTGCGCCCACAGGAAAGCTGCCAGCACGGAAAGCTGTAGCTGGTTTTCACTGTCCCTTGGAACTGCATTCGCTGCTACACAGACATTCGCGTTCTGCAACAGCTTTCGTTCGTAAAGGGGCAACACTGTGTATTTCTCTCTCGCAGAGCCCGGCTGCCAAATTCGAAACGTCCAGCGATTGCGCCCACAGGAAAGCTGCCAGCACGGAAAGCTGTAGCTGGTTTTCACTGTCCCTTGGAACTGCATTCGCTGGTAGACAGACATTCGCGTTCTGCAACAGCTTTCGTTCGTAAAGGGGCAACACCGTGTATTTCTCTCTGGCAGAGCCCGGCTGCCAAATTCGAAACGTCCAGCGATTGCGCCCACAGGAAAGCTGCCAGCACGGAAAGCTGTAGCTGGTTTTCACTGTCCCTTGGAACTGCATTCGCTGGTAGACAGACATTCGCGTTCTGCAACAGCTTTCGTTCGTAAAGGGGCAACACTGTGTATTTCTCTCTCGCAGAGCCCGGCTGCCAAATTCGAAACGTCCAGCGATTGCGCCCACAGGAAAGCTGCCAGCACGGAAAGCTGTAGCTGGTTTTCACTGTCCCTTGGAACTGCATTCGCTGGTAGACAGACATTCGCGTTCTGCAACAGCTTTCGTTCGTAAAGGGGCAACACTGTGTCTTTCTCTCTGGCAGAGCCCGGCTGCCAAATTCGAAACGTCCAGCGATTGCGCCCACAGGAAAGCTGCCAGCACGGAAAGCTGTAGCTGGTTTTCACTGTCCCTTGGAACTGCATTCGCTGGTACGCAGACATTCGCGTTCTGCAACAGCTTTCGTTCGTAAAGGGGCAACACTGTGTATTTCTCTCTGGCAGAGCCCGGCTGCCAAATTCGAAACGTCCAGCGATTGCGCCCACAGGAAAGCTGCCAGCACGGAAAGCTGTAGCTGGTTTTCACTGTCCCTTGGAACTGCATTCGCTGGTAGACAGACATTCACGTTCTGCAACAGCTTTCGTTCGTAAAGGGGCAACACTGTGTATTTCTCTCTGGCAGAGCCCGGCTGCCAAATTCGAAACGTCCAGCGATTGCGCCCACAGGAAAGCTGCCAGCACGGAAAGCTGTAGCTGGTTTTCACTGTCCCTTGGAACTGCATTCGCTGGTAGACAGACATTCGCGTTCTGCAACAGCTTTCGTTCGTAAAGGGGCAACACTGTGTCTTTCTCTCTGGCAGAGCCCGGCTGCCAAATTCGAAACGTCCAGCGATTGCGCCCACAGGAAAGCTGCCAGCACGGAAAGCTGTAGCTGGTTTTCACTGTCCCTTGGAACTGCATTCGCTGGTAGGCAGACATTCGCGTTCTGCAACAGCTTTCGTTCGTAAAGGGGCAACACTGTGTCTTTCTCTCTGGCAGAGCCCGGCTGCCAAATTCGAAACGTCCAGCGATTGCGCCCACAGGAAAGCTGCCAGCACGGAAAGCTGTAGCTGGTTTTCACTGTCCCTTGGAACTGCATTCGCTGCTACACAGACATTCGCGTTCTGCAACAGCTTTCGTTCGTAAAGGGGCAACACTGTGTATTTCTCTCTCGCAGAGCCCGGCTGCCAAATTCGAAACGTCCAGCGATTGCGCCCACAGGAAAGCTGCCAGCACGGAAAGCTGTAGCTGGTTTTCACTGTCCCTTGGAACTGCATTCGCTGGTAGACAGACATTCGCGTTCTGCAACAGCTTTCGTTCGTAAAGGGGCAACACTGTGTATTTCTCTCTCGCAGAGCCCGGCTGCCAAATTGGAAACGTCCAGCGATTGCGCCCACAGGAAAGCTGCCAGCACGGAAAGCTGTAGCTGGTTTTCACTGTCCCTTGGAACTGCATTCGCTGGTAGACAGACATTCGCGTTCTGCAACAGCTTTCGTTCGTACAGGGGCAACACTGTGTATTTCTCTCTCGCAGAGCCCGGCTGCCAAATTCGAAACGTCCAGCGATTGCGCCCACAGGAAAGCTGCCAGCACGGAAAGCTGTAGCTGGTTTTCACTGTCCCTTGGAACTGCATTCGCTGGTAGACAGACATTCGCGTTCTGCAACAGCTTTCGTGCGTAAAGGGGCAACACTGTGTATTTCTCTCTGGCAGAGCCCGGCTGCCAAATTCGAAACGTCCAGCGATTGCGCCCACAGGAAAGCTGCCAGCACGGAAAGCTGTAGCTGGTTTTCACTGTCCCTTGGAACTGCATTCGCTGGTAGGCAGACATTCGCGTTCTGCAACAGCTTTCGTTCGTAAAGGGGCAACACTGTGTATTTCTCTCTGGCAGAGCCCGGCTGCCAAATTCGAAACGTCCAGCGATTGCGCCCACAGGAAAGCTGCCAGCACGGAAAGCTGTAGCTGGTTTTCACTGTCCCTTGGAACTGCATTCGCTGGTAGACAGACATTCGCGTTCTGCAACAGCTTTCGTTCGTAAAGGGGCAACACTGTGTATTTCTCTCTGGCAGAGCCCGGCTGCCAAATTCGAAACGTCCAGCGATTGCGCCCACAGGAAAGCTGCCAGCACGGAAAGCTGTAGCTGGTTTTCACTGTCCCTTGGAACTGCATTCGCTGCTACACAGACATTCGCGTTCTGCAACAGCTTTCGTTCGTAAAGGGGCAACACTGTGTATTTCTCTCTCGCAGAGCCCGGCTGCCAAATTCGAAACGTCCAGCGATTGCGCCCACAGGAAAGCTGCCAGCACGGAAAGCTGTAGCTGGTTTTCACTGTCCCTTGGAACTGCATTCGCTGGTAGACAGACATTCGCGTTCTGCAACAGCTTTCGTGCGTAAAGGGGCAACACTGTGTATTTCTCTCTCGCAGAGCCCGGCTGCCAAATTCGAAACGTCCAGCGATTGCGCCCACAGGAAAGCTGCCAGCACGGAAAGCTGTAGCTGGTTTTCACTGTCCCTTGGAACTGCATTCGCTGGTAGGCAGACATTCGCGTTCTGCAACAGCTTTCGTTCGTAAAGGTGCAACACTCTGTATTTCTCTCTGGCAGAGCCCGGCTGCCAAATTCGAAACGTCCAGCGATTGCGCCCACAGGAAAGCTGCCAGCACGGAAAGCTGTAGCTGGTTTTCACTGTCCCTTGGAACTGCATTCGCTGGTAGGCAGACATTCGCGTTCTGCAACAGCTTTCGTTCGTAAAGGGGCAACACTCTGTATTTCTCTCTCGCAGAGCCCGGCTGCCAAATTCGAAACGTCCAGCGATTGCGCCCACAGGAAAGCTGCCAGCACGGAAAGCTGTAGCTGGTTTTCACTGTCCCTTGGAACTGCATTCGCTGGTAGGCAGACATTCGCGTTCTGCAACAGCTTTCGTTCGTAAAGGGGCAACACTGTGTCTTTCTCTCTGGCAGAGCCCGGCTGCCAAATTCGAAACGTCCAGCGATTGCGCCCACAGGAAAGCTGCCAGCACGGAAAGCTGTAGCTGGTTTTCACTGTCCCTTGGAACTGCATTCGCTGGTAGGCAGACATTCGCGTTCTGCAACAGCTTTCGTGCGTAAAGGGGCAACACTGTGTCTTTCTCTCTGGCAGAGCCCGGCTGCCAAATTCGAAACGTCCAGCGATTGCGCCCACAGGAAAGCTGCCAGCACGGAAAGCTGTAGCTGGTTTTCACTGTCCCTTGGAACTGCATTCGCTGGTAGACAGACATTCGCGTTCTGCAACAGCTTTCGTGCGTAAAGGGGCAACACTGTGTATTTCTCTCTGGCAGAGCCCGGCTGCCAAATTCGAAACGTCCAGCGATTGCGCCCACAGGAAAGCTGCCAGCACGGAAAGCTGTAGCTGGTTTTCACTGTCCCTTGGAACTGCATTCGCTGGTAGGCAGACATTCGCGTTCTGCAACAGCTTTCGTTCGTAAAGGGGCAACACTGTGTATTTCTCTCTCGCAGAGCCCGGCTGCCAAATTCGAAACGTCCAGCGATTGCGCCCACAGGAAAGCTGCCAGCACGGAAAGCTGTAGCTGGTTTTCACTGTCCCTTGGAACTGCATTGTCTGGTAGACAGACATTCGCGTTCTGCAACAGCTTTCGTGCGTAAAGGGGCAACACTGTGTCTTTCTCTCTGGCAGAGCCCGGCTGCCAAATTCGAAACGTCCAGCGATTGCGCCCACAGGAAAGCTGCCAGCACGGAAAGCTGTAGCTGGTTTTCACTGTCCCTTGGAACTGCATTCGCTGGTAGACAGACATTCGCGTTCTGCAACAGCTTTCGTTCGTAAAGGGGCAACACTCTGTATTTCTCTCTGGCAGAGCCCGGCTGCCAAATTCGAAACGTCCAGCGATTGCGCCCACAGGAAAGCTGCCAGAACGGAAAGCTGTAGCTGGTTTTCACTGTCCCTTGGAACTGCATTCGCTGGTAGACAGACATTCGCGTTCTGCAACAGCTTTCGTTCGTAAAGGGGCAACACTCTGTATTTCTCTCTGGCAGAGCCCGGCTGCCAAATTCGAAACGTCCAGCGATTGCGCCCACAGGAAAGCTGCCAGCACGGAAAGCTGTAGCTGGTTTTCACTGTCCCTTGGAACTGCATTCGCTGGTAGGCAGACATTCGCGTTCTGCAACAGCTTTCGTTCGTAAAGGGGCAACACTGTGTATTTCTCTCTCGCAGAGCCCGGCTGCCAAATTCGAAACGTCCAGCGATTGCGCCCACAGGAAAGCTGCCAGCACGGAAAGCTGTAGCTGGTTTTCACTGTCCCTTGGAACTGCATTCGCTGGTAGGCAGACATTCGCGTTCTGCAACAGCTTTCGTGCGTAAAGGGGCAACACTGTGTCTTTCTCTCTGGCAGAGCCCGGCTGCCAAATTCGAAACGTCCAGCGATTGCGCCCACAGGAAAGCTGCCAGCACGGAAAGCTGTAGCTGGTTTTCACTGTCCCTTGGAACTGCATTCGCTGCTACACAGACATTCGCGTTCTGCAACAGCTTTCGTTCGTAAAGGGGCAACACTGTGTATTTCTCTCTCGCAGAGCCCGGCTGCCAAATTCGAAACGTCCAGCGATTGCGCCCACAGGAAAGCTGCCAGCACGGAAAGCTGTAGCTGGTTTTCACTGTCCCTTGGAACTGCATTCGCTGCTACGCAGACATTCGCGTTCTGCAACAGCTTTCGTTCGTAAAGGGGCAACACTGTGTATTTCTCTCTCGCAGAGCCCGGCTGCCAAATTCGAAACGTCCAGCGATTGCGCCCACAGGAAAGCTGCCAGCACGGAAAGCTGTAGCTGGTTTTCACTGTCCCTTGGAACTGCATTCGCTGCTACGCAGACATTCGCGTTCTGCAACAGCTTTCGTTCGTAAAGGGGCAACACTGTGTATTTCTCTCTCGCAGAGCCCGGCTGCCAAATTCGAAACGTCCAGCGATTGCGCCCACAGGAAAGCTGCCAGCAAGGAAAGCTGTAGCTGGTTTTCACTGTCCCTTGGAAATGCATTCGCTGGTAGACAGACATTCGCGTTCTGCAACAGCTTTCGTGCGTAAAGGGGCAACACTGTGTATTTCTCTCTGGCAGAGCCCGGCTGCCAAATTCGAAACGTCCAGCGATTGCGCCCACAGGAAAGCTGCCAGCACGGAAAGCTGTAGCTGGTTTTCACTGTCCCTTGGAACTGCATTCGCTGGTAGA
Organism: Mycteria americana; assembly: GCF_035582795.1. Taxonomy (NCBI): domain Eukaryota; kingdom Metazoa; phylum Chordata; class Aves; order Ciconiiformes; family Ciconiidae; genus Mycteria; species Mycteria americana. The sequence continues at coordinate 638,844 of NW_027445632.1, read as the reverse complement.
CAGACATTCGCGTTCTGCAACAGCTTTCGTGCGTAAAGGGGCAACACTCTGTATTTCTCTCTGGCAGAGCCCGGCTGCCAAATTCGAAACGTCCAGCGATTGCGCCCACAGGAAAGCTGCCAGCACGGAAAGCTGTAGCTGGTTTTCACTGTCCCTTGGAACTGCATTCGCTGGTAGGCAGACATTCGCGTTCTGCAACAGCTTTCGTTCGTAAAGGGGCAACACTCTGTATTTCTCTCTCGCAGAGCCCGGCTGCCAAATTCGAAACGTCCAGCGATTGCGCCCACAGGAAAGCTGCCAGCACGGAAAGCTGTAGCTGGTTTTCACTGTCCCTTGGAACTGCATTCGCTGGTAGGCAGACATTCGCGTTCTGCAACAGCTTTCGTTCGTAAAGGGGCAACACTGTGTCTTTCTCTCTGGCAGAGCCCGGCTGCCAAATTCGAAACGTCCAGCGATTGCGCCCACAGGAAAGCTGCCAGCACGGAAAGCTGTAGCTGGTTTTCACTGTCCCTTGGAACTGCATTCGCTGGTAGGCAGACATTCGCGTTCTGCAACAGCTTTCGTGCGTAAAGGGGCAACACTGTGTCTTTCTCTCTGGCAGAGCCCGGCTGCCAAATTCGAAACGTCCAGCGATTGCGCCCACAGGAAAGCTGCCAGCACGGAAAGCTGTAGCTGGTTTTCACTGTCCCTTGGAACTGCATTCGCTGGTAGACAGACATTCGCGTTCTGCAACAGCTTTCGTTCGTAAAGGGGCAACACTGTGTATTTCTCTCTCGCAGAGCCCGGCTGCCAAATTCGAAACGTCCAGCGATTGCGCCCACAGGAAAGCTGCCAGCACGGAAAGCTGTAGCTGGTTTTCACTGTCCCTTGGAACTGCATTCGCTGGTAGGCAGACATTCGCGTTCTGCAACAGCTTTCGTTCGTAAAGGGGCAACACTGTGTATTTCTCTCTGGCAGAGCCCGGCTGCCAAATTCGAAACGTCCAGCGATTGCGCCCACAGGAAAGCTGCCAGCACGGAAAGCTGTAGCTGGTTTTCACTGTCCCTTGGAACTGCATTCGCTGGTAGACAGACATTCGCGTTCTGCAACAGCTTTCGTTCGTAAAGGGGCAACACTGTGTATTTCTCTCTCGCAGAGCCCGGCTGCCAAATTCGAAACGTCCAGCGATTGCGCCCACAGGAAAGCTGCCAGCACGGAAAGCTGTAGCTGGTTTTCACTGTCCCTTGGAACTGCATTCGCTGGTAGGCAGACATTCGCGTTCTGCAACAGCTTTCGTTCGTAAAGGGGCAACACTGTGTATTTCTCTCTCGCAGAGCCCGGCTGCCAAATTCGAAACGTCCAGCGATTGCGCCCACAGGAAAGCTGCCAGCACGGAAAGCTGTAGCTGGTTTTCACTGTCCCTTGGAACTGCATTCGCTGGTAGGCAGACATTCGCGTTCTGCAACAGCTTTCGTGCGTAAAGGGGCAACACTGTGTCTTTCTCTCTGGCAGAGCCCGGCTGCCAAATTCGAAACGTCCAGCGATTGCGCCCACAGGAAAGCTGCCAGCACGGAAAGCTGTAGCTGGTTTTCACTGTCCCTTGGAACTGCATTCGCTGGTAGACAGACATTCGCGTTCTGCAACAGCTTTCGTTCGTAAAGGGGCAACACTGTGTATTTCTCTCTGGCAGAGCCCGGCTGCCAAATTCGAAACGTCCAGCGATTGCGCCCACAGGAAAGCTGCCAGCACGGAAAGCTGTAGCTGGTTTTCACTGTCCCTTGGAACTGCATTCGCTGGTAGGCAGACATTCGCGTTCTGCAACAGCTTTCGTTCGTAAAGGGGCAACACTGTGTATTTCTCTCTCGCAGAGCCCGGCTGCCAAATTCGAAACGTCCAGCGATTGCGCCCACAGGAAAGCTGCCAGCACGGAAAGCTGTAGCTGGTTTTCACTGTCCCTTGGAACTGCATTCGCTGGTAGGCAGACATTCGCGTTCTGCAACAGCTTTCGTGCGTAAAGGGGCAACACTGTGTCTTTCTCTCTGGCAGAGCCCGGCTGCCAAATTCGAAACGTCCAGCGATTGCGCCCACAGGAAAGCTGCCAGCACGGAAAGCTGTAGCTGGTTTTCACTGTCCCTTGGAACTGCATTCGCTGCTACACAGACATTCGCGTTCTGCAACAGCTTTCGTTCGTAAAGGGGCAACACTGTGTATTTCTCTCTCGCAGAGCCCGGCTGCCAAATTCGAAACGTCCAGCGATTGCGCCCACAGGAAAGCTGCCAGCACGGAAAGCTGTAGCTGGTTTTCACTGTCCCTTGGAACTGCATTCGCTGGTAGGCAGACATTCGCGTTCTGCAACAGCTTTCGTTCGTAAAGGGGCAACACTGTGTATTTCTCTCTCGCAGAGCCCGGCTGCCAAATTCGAAACGTCCAGCGATTGCGCCCACAGGAAAGCTGCCAGCACGGAAAGCTGTAGCTGGTTTTCACTGTCCCTTGGAACTGCATTCGCTGCTACGCAGACATTCGCGTTCTGCAACAGCTTTCGTTCGTAAAGGGGCAACACTGTGTATTTCTCTCTCGCAGAGCCCGGCTGCCAAATTCGAAACGTCCAGCGATTGCGCCCACAGGAAAGCTGCCAGCAAGGAAAGCTGTAGCTGGTTTTCACTGTCCCTTGGAAATGCATTCGCTGGTAGACAGACATTCGCGTTCTGCAACAGCTTTCGTGCGTAAAGGGGCAACACTGTGTATTTCTCTCTGGCAGAGCCCGGCTGCCAAATTCGAAACGTCCAGCGATTGCGCCCACAGGAAAGCTGCCAGCACGGAAAGCTGTAGCTGGTTTTCACTGTCCCTTGGAACTGCATTCGCTGGTAGACAGACATTCGCGTTCTGCAACAGCTTTCGTGCGTAAAGGGGCAACACTCTGTATTTCTCTCTGGCAGAGCCCGGCTGCCAAATTCGAAACGTCCAGCGATTGCGCCCACAGGAAAGCTGCCAGCACGGAAAGCTGTAGCTGGTTTTCACTGTCCCTTGGAACTGCATTCGCTGGTAGGCAGACATTCGCGTTCTGCAACAGCTTTCGTTCGTAAAGGGGCAACACTCTGTATTTCTCTCTCGCAGAGCCCGGCTGCCAAATTCGAAACGTCCAGCGATTGCGCCCACAGGAAAGCTGCCAGCACGGAAAGCTGTAGCTGGTTTTCACTGTCCCTTGGAACTGCATTCGCTGGTAGGCAGACATTCGCGTTCTGCAACAGCTTTCGTTCGTAAAGGGGCAACACTGTGTCTTTCTCTCTGGCAGAGCCCGGCTGCCAAATTCGAAACGTCCAGCGATTGCGCCCACAGGAAAGCTGCCAGCACGGAAAGCTGTAGCTGGTTTTCACTGTCCCTTGGAACTGCATTCGCTGGTAGGCAGACATTCGCGTTCTGCAACAGCTTTCGTGCGTAAAGGGGCAACACTGTGTCTTTCTCTCTGGCAGAGCCCGGCTGCCAAATTCGAAACGTCCAGCGATTGCGCCCACAGGAAAGCTGCCAGCACGGAAAGCTGTAGCTGGTTTTCACTGTCCCTTGGAACTGCATTCGCTGGTAGACAGACATTCGCGTTCTGCAACAGCTTTCGTGCGTAAAGGGGCAACACTGTGTATTTCTCTCTGGCAGAGCCCGGCTGCCAAATTCGAAACGTCCAGCGATTGCGCCCACAGGAAAGCTGCCAGCACGGAAAGCTGTAGCTGGTTTTCACTGTCCCTTGGAACTGCATTCGCTGGTAGGCAGACATTCGCGTTCTGCAACAGCTTTCGTTCGTAAAGGGGCAACACTGTGTATTTCTCTCTGGCAGAGCCCGGCTGCCAAATTCGAAACGTCCAGCGATTGCGCCCACAGGAAAGCTGCCAGCACGGAAAGCTGTAGCTGGTTTTCACTGTCCCTTGGAACTGCATTGTCTGGTAGACAGACATTCGCGTTCTGCAACAGCTTTCGTGCGTAAAGGGGCAACACTGTGTCTTTCTCTCTGGCAGAGCCCGGCTGCCAAATTCGAAACGTCCAGCGATTGCGCCCACAGGAAAGCTGCCAGCACGGAAAGCTGTAGCTGGTTTTCACTGTCCCTTGGAACTGCATTCGCTGGTAGACAGACATTCGCGTTCTGCAACAGCTTTCGTTCGTAAAGGGGCAACACTCTGTATTTCTCTCTCGCAGAGCCCGGCTGCCAAATTCGAAACGTCCAGCGATTGCGCCCACAGGAAAGCTGCCAGCACGGAAAGCTGTAGCTGGTTTTCACTGTCCCTTGGAACTGCATTCGCTGGTAGACAGACATTCGCGTTCTGCAACAGCTTTCGTTCGTAAAGGGGCAACACTGTGTATTTCTCTCTCGCAGAGCCCGGCTGCCAAATTCGAAACGTCCAGCGATTGCGCCCACAGGAAAGCTGCCAGCACGGAAAGCTGTAGCTGGTTTTCACTGTCCCTTGGAACTGCATTCGCTGGTAGGCAGACATTCGCGTTCTGCAACAGCTTTCGTTCGTAAAGGGGCAACACTGTGTATTTCTCTCTCGCAGAGCCCGGCTGCCAAATTCGAAACGTCCAGCGATTGCGCCCACAGGAAAGCTGCCAGCACGGAAAGCTGTAGCTGGTTTTCACTGTCCCTTGGAACTGCATTCGCTGGTAGGCAGACATTCGCGTTCTGCAACAGCTTTCGTGCGTAAAGGGGCAACACTGTGTCTTTCTCTCTGGCAGAGCCCGGCTGCCAAATTCGAAACGTCCAGCGATTGCGCCCACAGGAAAGCTGCCAGCACGGAAAGCTGTAGCTGGTTTTCACTGTCCCTTGGAACTGCATTCGCTGGTAGACAGACATTCGCGTTCTGCAACAGCTTTCGTTCGTAAAGGGGCAACACTGTGTATTTCTCTCTGGCAGAGCCCGGCTGCCAAATTCGAAACGTCCAGCGATTGCGCCCACAGGAAAGCTGCCAGCACGGAAAGCTGTAGCTGGTTTTCACTGTCCCTTGGAACTGCATTCGCTGGTAGGCAGACATTCGCGTTCTGCAACAGCTTTCGTTCGTAAAGGGGCAACACTGTGTATTTCTCTCTGGCAGAGCCCGGCTGCCAAATTCGAAACGTCCAGCGATTGCGCCCACAGGAAAGCTGCCAGCACGGAAAGCTGTAGCTGGTTTTCACTGTCCCTTGGAACTGCATTCGCTGCTACGCAGACATTCGCGTTCTGCAACAGCTTTCGTTCGTAAAGGGGCAACACTGTGTATTTCTCTCTCGCAGAGCCCGGCTGCCAAATTCGAAACGTCCAGCGATTGCGCCCACAGGAAAGCTGCCAGCAAGGAAAGCTGTAGCTGGTTTTCACTGTCCCTTGGAAATGCATTCGCTGGTAGACAGACATTCGCGTTCTGCAACAGCTTTCGTGCGTAAAGGGGCAACACTGTGTATTTCTCTCTGGCAGAGCCCGGCTGCCAAATTCGAAACGTCCAGCGATTGCGCCCACAGGAAAGCTGCCAGCACGGAAAGCTGTAGCTGGTTTTCACTGTCCCTTGGAACTGCATTCGCTGGTAGACAGACATTCGCGTTCTGCAACAGCTTTCGTGCGTAAAGGGGCAACACTGTGTATTTCTCTCTGGCAGAGCCCGGCTGCCAAATTCGAAACGTCCAGCGATTGCGCCCACAGGAAAGCTGCCAGCACGGAAAGCTGTAGCTGGTTTTCACTGTCCCTTGGAACTGCATTCGCTGGTAGACAGACATTCGCGTTCTGCAACAGCTTTCGTTCGTAAAGGGGCAAGACCGTGTATTTCTGTATCGCAGAGCCCGGCTGCCAAATTCGAAACGTCCAGCGATTGCGCCCACAGGAAAGCTGCCAGCACGGAAAGCTGTAGCTGGTTTTCACTGTCCCTTGGAACTGCATTCGCTGGTAGGCAGACATTCGCGTTCTGCAACAGCTTTCGTTCGTAAAGGGGCAACACTGTGTATTTCTCTCTCGCAGAGCCCGGCTGCCAAATTCGAAACGTCCAGCGATTGCGCCCACAGGAAAGCTGCCAGCACGGAAAGCTGTAGCTGGTTTTCACTGTCCCTTGGAACTGCATTCGCTGGTAGACAGACATTCGCGTTCTGCAACAGCTTTCGTGCGTAAAGGGGCAACACTGTGTCTTTCTCTCTCGCAGAGCCCGGCTGCCAAATTCGAAACGTCCAGCGATTGCGCCCACAGGAAAGCTGCCAGCACGGAAAGCTGTAGCTGGTTTTCACTGTCCCTTGGAACTGCATTCGCTGGTAGACAGACATTCGCGTTCTGCAACAGCTTTCGTTCGTAAAGGGGCAACACTGTGTCTTTCTCTCTGGCAGAGCCCGGCTGCCAAATTCGAAACGTCCAGCGATTGCGCCCACAGGAAAGCTGCCAGCACGGAAAGCTGTAGCTGGTTTTCACTGTCCCTTGGAACTGCATTCGCTGGTAGACAGACATTCGCGTTCTGCAACAGCTTTCGTTCGTAAAGGGGCAACACTGTGTATTTCTCTCTCGCAGAGCCCGGCTGCCAAATTCGAAACGTCCAGCGATTGCGCCCACAGGAAAGCTGCCAGCACGGAAAGCTGTAGCTGGTTTTCACTGTCCCTTGGAACTGCATTCGCTGGTAGGCAGACATTCGCGTTCTGCAACAGCTTTCGTTCGTAAAGGGGCAACACTGTGTATTTCTCTCTCGCAGAGCCCGGCTGCCAAATTCGAAACGTCCAGCGATTGCGCCCACAGGAAAGCTGCCAGCACGGAAAGCTGTAGCTGGTTTTCACTGTCCCTTGGAACTGCATTCGCTGGTAGACAGACATTCGCGTTCTGCAACAGCTTTCGTTCGTAAAGGGGCAACACTCTGTATTTCTCTCTGGCAGAGCCCGGCTGCCAAATTCGAAACGTCCAGCGATTGCGCCCACAGGAAAGCTGCCAGCACGGAAAGCTGTAGCTGGTTTTCACTGTCCCTTGGAACTGCATTCGCTGGTAGACAGACATTCGCGTTCTGCAACAGCTTTCGTTCGTAAAGGGGCAACACTGTGTCTTTCTCTCTGGCAGAGCCCGGCTGCCAAATTCGAAACGTCCAGCGATTGCGCCCACAGGAAAGCTGCCAGCACGGAAAGCTGTAGCTGGTTTTCACTGTCCCTTGGAACTGCATTCGCTGGTAGACAGACATTCGCGTTCTGCAACAGCTTTCGTTCGTAAAGGGGCAACACTGTGTATTTCTCTCTCGCAGAGCCCGGCTGCCAAATTCGAAACGTCCAGCGATTGCGCCCACAGGAAAGCTGCCAGCACGGAAAGCTGTAGCTGGTTTTCACTGTCCCTTGGAACTGCATTCGCTGGTAGACAGACATTCGCGTTCTGCAACAGCTTTCGTTTGTAAAGGGGCAACACTGTGTATTTCTTTCTCGCAGAGCCCGGCTGCCAAATTCGAAACGTCCAGCGATTGCGCCCACAGGAAAGCTGCCAGCACGGAAAGCTGTAGCTGGTTTTCACTGTCCCTTGGAACTGCATTCGCTGGTAGACAGACATTCGCGTTCTGCAACAGCTTTCGTTCGTAAAGGGGCAACACCGTGTATTTCTCTCTGGCAGAGCCCGGCTGCCAAATTCGAAACGTCCAGCGATTGCGCCCACAGGAAAGCTGCCAGCACGGAAAGCTGTAGCTGGTTTTCACTGTCCCTTGGAACTGCATTCGCTGCTACACAGACATTCGCGTTCTGCAACAGCTTTCGTTCGTAAAGGGGCAACACTGTGTCTTTCTCTCTGGCAGAGCCCGGCTGCCAAATTCGAAACGTCCAGCGATTGCGCCCACAGGAAAGCTGCCAGCACGGAAAGCTGTAGCTGGTTTTCACTGTCCCTTGGAACTGCATTCGCTGGTAGACAGACATTCGCGTTCTGCAACAGCTTTCGTTCGTAAAGGGGCAACACTGTGTCTTTCTCTCTGGCAGAGCCCGGCTGCCAAATTCGAAACGTCCAGCGATTGCGCCCACAGGAAAGCTGCCAGCACGGAAAGCTGTAGCTGGTTTTCACTGTCCCTTGGAACTGCATTCGCTGGTACGCAGACATTCGCGTTCTGCAACAGCTTTCGTTCGTAAAGGGGCAACACTGTGTCTTTCTCTCTGGCAGAGCCCGGCTGCCAAATTCGAAACGTCCAGCGATTGCGCCCACAGGAAAGCTGCCAGCACGGAAAGCTGTAGCTGGTTTTCACTGTCCCTTGGAACTGCATTCGCTGGTAGGCAGACATTCGCGTTCTGCAACAGCTTTCGTTCGTAAAGGGGCAACACTGTGTCTTTCTCTCTGGCAGAGCCCGGCTGCCAAATTCGAAACGTCCAGCGATTGCGCCCACAGGAAAGCTGCCAGCACGGAAAGCTGTAGCTGGTTTTCACTGTCCCTTGGAACTGCATTCGCTGCTACGCAGACATTCGCGTTCTGCAACAGCTTTCGTTCGTAAAGGGGCAACACTGTGTCTTTCTCTCTGGCAGAGCCCGGCTGCCAAATTCGAAACGTCCAGCGATTGCGCCCACAGGAAAGCTGCCAGCACGGAAAGCTGTAGCTGGTTTTCACTGTCCCTTGGAACTGCATTCGCTGGTAGGCAGACATTCGCGTTCTGCAACAGCTTTCGTTCGTAAAGGGGCAACACTGTGTATTTCTCTCTGGCAGAGCCCGGCTGCCAAATTCGAAACGTCCAGCGATTGCGCCCACAGGAAAGCTGCCAGCACGGAAAGCTGTAGCTGGTTTTCACTGTCCCTTGGAACTGCATTCGCTGGTAGACAGACATTCGCGTTCTGCAACAGCTTTCGTTCGTAAAGGGGCAACACTGTGTATTTCTCTCTCGCAGAGCCCGGCTGCCAAATTCGAAACGTCCAGCGATTGCGCCCACAGGAAAGCTGCCAGCACGGAAAGCTGTAGCTGGTTTTCACTGTCCCTTGGAACTGCATTCGCTGGTAGACAGACATTCGCGTTCTGCAACAGCTTTCGTTCGTAAAGGGGCAACACTCTGTATTTCTCTCTGGCAGAGCCCGGCTGCCAAATTCGAAACGTCCAGCGATTGCGCCCACAGGAAAGCCGCCAGCACGGAAAGCTGTAGCTGGTTTTCACTGTCCCTTGGAACTGCATTCGCTGGTAGGCAGACATTCGCGTTCTGCAACAGCTTTCGTTCGTAAAGGGGCAACACTGTGTCTTTCTCTCTGGCAGAGCCCGGCTGCCAAATTCGAAACGTCCAGCGATTGCGCCCACAGGAAAGCTGCCAGCACGGAAAGCTGTAGCTGGTTTTCACTGTCCCTTGGAACTGCATTCGCTGGTAGGCAGACATTCGCGTTCTGCAACAGCTTTCGTTCGTAAAGGGGCAACACTGTGTCTTTCTCTCTGGCAGAGCCCGGCTGCCAAATTCGAAACGTCCAGCGATTGCGCCCACAGGAAAGCTGCCAGCACGGAAAGCTGTAGCTGGTTTTCACTGTCCCTTGGAACTGCATTCGCTGCTACACAGACATTCGCGTTCTGCAACAGCTTTCGTGCGTAAAGGGGCAACACTGTGTATTTCTCTCTGGCAGAGCCCGGCTGCCAAATTCGAAACGTCCAGCGATTGCGCCCACAGGAAAGCTGCCAGCACGGAAAGCTGTAGCTGGTTTTCACTGTCCCTTGGAACTGCATTCGCTGGTAGGCAGACATTCGCGTTCTGCAACAGCTTTCGTTCGTAAAGGGGCAACACTGTGTATTTCTCTCTGGCAGAGCCCGGCTGCCAAATTCGAAACGTCCAGCGATTGCGCCCACAGGAAAGCTGCCAGCACGGAAAGCTCTAGCTGGTTTTCACTGTCCCTTGGAACTGCATTCGCTGGTAGGCAGACATTCGCGTTCTGCAACAGCTTTCGTTCGTAAAGGGGCAACACTGTGTATTTCTCTCTCGCAGAGCCCGGCTGCCAAATTCGAAACGTCCAGCGATTGCGCCCACAGGAAAGCTGCCAGCACGGAAAGCTGTAGCTGGTTTTCACTGTCCCTTGGAACTGCATTCGCTGGTAGACAGACATTCGCGTTCTGCAACAGCTTTCGTTCGTAAAGGGGCAACACTGTGTCTTTCTCTCTGGCAGAGCCCGGCTGCCAAATTCGAAACGTCCAGCGATTGCGCCCACAGGAAAGCTGCCAGCACGGAAAGCTGTAGCTGGTTTTCACTGTCCCTTGGAACTGCATTCGCTGGTAGGCAGACATTCGCGTTCTGCAACAGCTTTCGTTCGTAAAGGGGCAACACTGTGTCTTTCTCTCTGGCAGAGCCCGGCTGCCAAATTCGAAACGTCCAGCGATTGCGCCCACAGGAAAGCTGCCAGCACGGAAAGCTGTAGCTGGTTTTCACTGTCCCTTGGAACTGCATTCGCTGCTACACAGACATTCGCGTTCTGCAACAGCTTTCGTTCGTAAAGGGGCAACACTCTGTATTTCTCTCTGGCAGAGCCCGGCTGCCAAATTCGAAACGTCCAGCGATTGCGCCCACAGGAAAGCTGCCAGCACGGAAAGCTGTAGCTGGTTTTCACTGTCCCTTGGAACTGCATTCGCTGGTAGGCAGACATTCGCGTTCTGCAACAGCTTTCGTTCGTAAAGGGGCAACACTGTGTCTTTCTCTCTGGCAGAGCCCGGCTGCCAAATTCGAAACGTCCAGCGATTGCGCCCACAGGAAAGCTGCCAGCACGGAAAGCTGTAGCTGGTTTTCACTGTCCCTTGGAACTGCATTCGCTGGTAGACAGACATTCGCGTTCTGCAACAGCTTTCGTTCGTAAAGGGGCAACACTGTGTCTTTCTCTCTGGCAGAGCCCGGCTGCCAAATTCGAAACGTCCAGCGATTGCGCCCACAGGAAAGCTGCCAGCACGGAAAGCTGTAGCTGGTTTTCACTGTCCCTTGGAACCGCATTCGCTGGTACGCAGACATTCGCGTTCTGCAACAGCTTTCGTTCGTAAAGGGGCAACACTGTGTATTTCTCTCTGGCAGAGCCCGGCTGCCAAATTCGAAACGTCCAGCGATTGCGCCCACAGGAAAGCTGCCAGCACGGAAAGCTGTAGCTGGTTTTCACTGTCCCTTGGAACTGCATTCGCTGGTAGACAGACATTCGCGTTCTGCAACAGCTTTCGTGCGTAAAGGGGCAACACTGTGTCTTTCTCTCTCGCAGAGCCCGGCTGCCAAATTCGAAACGTCCAGCGATTGCGCCCACAGGAAAGCTGCCAGCACGGAAAGCTGTAGCTGGTTTTCACTGTCCCTTGGAACTGCATTCGCTGGTAGACAGACATTCGCGTTCTGCAACAGCTTTCGTTCGTAAAGGGGCAACACTCTGTATTTCTCTCTGGCAGAGCCCGGCTGCCAAATTCGAAACGTCCAGCGATTGCGCCCACAGGAAAGCCGCCAGCACGGAAAGCTGTAGCTGGTTTTCACTGTCCCTTGGAACTGCATTCGCTGGTAGGCAGACATTCGCGTTCTGCAACAGCTTTCGTTCGTAAAGGGGCAACACTGTGTCTTTCTCTCTGGCAGAGCCCGGCTGCCAAATTCGAAACGTCCAGCGATTGCGCCCACAGGAAAGCTGCCAGCACGGAAAGCTGTAGCTGGTTTTCACTGTCCCTTGGAACTGCATTCGCTGGTAGGCAGACATTCGCGTTCTGCAACAGCTTTCGTTCGTAAAGGGGCAACACTGTGTCTTTCTCTCTGGCAGAGCCCGGCTGCCAAATTCGAAACGTCCAGCGATTGCGCCCACAGGAAAGCTGCCAGCACGGAAAGCTGTAGCTGGTTTTCACTGTCCCTTGGAACTGCATTCGCTGCTACACAGACATTCGCGTTCTGCAACAGCTTTCGTGCGTAAAGGGGCAACACTGCGTATTTCTTTCTGGCAGAGCCCGGCTGCCAAATTCGAAACGTCCAGCGATTGCGCCCACAGGAAAGCTGCCAGCACGGAAAGCTGTAGCTGGTTTTCACTGTCCCTTGGAACTGCATTCGCTGGTAGGCAGACATTCGCGTTCTGCAACAGCTTTCGTTCGTAAAGGGGCAACACTGTGTCTTTCTCTCTGGCAGAGCCCGGCTGCCAAATTCGAAACGTCCAGCGATTGCGCCCACAGGAAAGCTGCCAGCACGGAAAGCTCTAGCTGGTTTTCACTGTCCCTTGGAACTGCATTCGCTGGTAGGCAGACATTCGCGTTCTGCAACAGCTTTCGTTCGTAAAGGGGCAACACTGTGTCTTTCTCTCTGGCAGAGCCCGGCTGCCAAATTCGAAACGTCCAGCGATTGCGCCCACAGGAAAGCTGCCAGCACGGAAAGCTGTAGCTGGTTTTCACTGTCCCTTGGAACTGCATTCGCTGGTAGACAGACATTCGCGTTCTGCAACAGCTTTCGTTCGTAAAGGGGCAACACTGTGTCTTTCTCTCTGGCAGAGCCCGGCTGCCAAATTCGAAACGTCCAGCGATTGCGCCCACAGGAAAGCTGCCAGCACGGAAAGCTGTAGTTTGTTTTCACTGTCCCTTGGAACTGCATTCGCTGGTAGGCAGACATTCGCGTTCTGCAACAGCTTTCGTTCGTAAAGGGGCAACACTGTGTATTTCTCTCTGGCAGAGCCCGGCTGCCAAATTCGAAACGTCCAGCGATTGCGCCCACAGGAAAGCTGCCAGCACGGAAAGCTGTAGCTGGTTTTCACTGTCCCTTGGAACTGCATTCACTGGTAGGCAGACATTCGCGTTCTGCAACAGCTTTCGTTCGTAAAGGGGCAACACTGTGTCTTTCTCTCTGGCAGAGCCCGGCTGCCAAATTCGAAACGTCCAGCGATTGCGCCCACAGGAAAGCTGCCAGCACGGAAAGCTGTAGCTGGTTTTCACTGTCCCTTGGAACTGCATTCGCTGGTAGACAGACATTCGCGTTCTGCAACAGCTTTCGTTCGTAAAGGGGCAACACTCTGTATTTCTCTCTGGCAGAGCCCGGCTGCTAAATTCGAAACGTCCAGCAATTGCGCCCACAGGAAAGCTGCCAGCACGGAAAGCTGTAGCTGGTTTTCACTGTCCCTTGGAACTGCATTCGCTGGTAGACAGACATTCGCGTTCTGCAACAGCTTTCGTTCGTAAAGGGGCAACACTGTGTATTTCTCTCTGGCAGAGCCCGGCTGCCAAATTCGAAACGTCCAGCGATTGCGCCCACAGGAAAGCTGCCAGCACGGAAAGCTGTAGCTGGTTTTCACTGTCCCTTGGAACTGCATTCGATGGTAGACAGACATTCGCGTTCTGCAACAGCTTTCGTGCGTAAAGGAGCAACACTGTGTCTTTCTCTCTGGCAGAGCCCGGCTGCCAAATTCGAAACGTCCAGCGATTGCGCCCACAGGAAAGCTGCCAGCACGGAAAGCTGTAGCTGGTTTTCACTGTCCCTTGGAACTGCATTCGCTGCTACACAGACATTCGCGTTCTGCAACAGCTTTCGTTCGTAAAGGGGCAACACTGTGTATTTCTCTCTGGCAGAGCCCGGCTGCCAAATTCGAAACGTCCAGCGATTGCGCCCACAGGAAAGCTGCCAGCACGGAAAGCTGTAGCTGGTTTTCACTGTCCCTTGGAACTGCATTCGCTGGTAGGCAGACATTCGCGTTCTGCAACAGCTTTCGTTCGTAAAGGGGCAACACTGTGTCTTTCTCTCTGGCAGAGCCCGGCTGCCAAATTCGAAACGTCCAGCGATTGCGCCCACAGGAAAGCTGCCAGCACGGAAAGCTGTAGCTGGTTTTCACTGTCCCTTGGAACTGCATTCGCTGGTAGACAGACATTCGCGTTCTGCAACAGCTTTCGTTCGTAAAGGGGCAACACTCTGTATTTCTCTCTGGCAGAGCCCGGCTGCCAAATTCGAAACGTCCAGCGATTGCGCCCACAGGAAAGCTGCCAGCACGGAAAGCTGTAGCTGGTTTTCACTGTCCCTTGGAACTGCATTCGCTGCTACACAGACATTCGCGTTCTGCAACAGCTTTCGTTCGTAAAGGGGCAACACTGTGTATTTCTCTCTCGCAGAGCCCGGCTGCCAAATTCGAAACGTCCAGCGATTGCGCCCACAGGAAAGCTGCCAGCACGGAAAGCTGTAGCTGGTTTTCACTGTCCCTTGGAACTGCATTCGCTGGTAGACAGACATTCGCGTTCTGCAACAGCTTTCGTGCGTAAAGGAGCAACACTGTGTCTTTCTCTCTGGCAGAGCCCGGCTGCCAAATTCGAAACGTCCAGCGATTGCGCCCACAGGAAAGCTGCCAGCACGGAAAGCTGTAGCTGGTTTTCACTGTCCCTTGGAACTGCATTCGCTGCTACACAGACATTCGCGTTCTGCAACAGCTTTCGTGCGTAAAGGGGCAACACTGTGTATTTCTCTCTGGCAGAGCCCGGCTGCCAAATTCGAAACGTCCAGCAATTGCGCCCACAGGAAAGCTGCCAGCACGGAAAGCTGTAGCTGGTTTTCACTGTCCCTTGGAACTGCATTCGCTGGTAGACAGACATTCGCGTTCTGCAACAGCTTTCGTTCGTAAAGGGGCAACACTGTGTATTTCTCTCTCGCAGAGCCCGGCTGCCAAATTCGAAACGTCCAGCGATTGCGCCCACAGGAAAGCTGCCAGCACGGAAAGCTGTAGCTGGTTTTCACTGTCCCTTGGAACTGCATTCGATGGTAGACAGACATTCGCGTTCTGCAACAGCTTTCGTGCGTAAAGGAGCAACACTGTGTCTTTCTCTCTGGCAGAGCCCGGCTGCCAAATTCGAAACGTCCAGCGATTGCGCCCACAGGAAAGCTGCCAGCACGGAAAGCTGTAGCTGGTTTTCACTGTCCCTTGGAACTGCATTCGCTGCTACACAGACATTCGCGTTCTGCAACAGCTTTCGTTCGTAAAGGGGCAACACTCTGTATTTCTCTCTGGCAGAGCCCGGCTGCCAAATTCGAAACGTCCAGCGATTGCGCCCACAGGAAAGCTGCCAGCACGGAAAGCTGTAGCTGGTTTTCACTGTCCCTTGGAACTGCATTCGCTGGTAGGCAGACATTCGCGTTCTGCAACAGCTTTCGTTCGTAAAGGGGCAACACTGTGTCTTTCTCTCTGGCAGAGCCCGGCTGCCAAATTCGAAACGTCCAGCGATTGCGCCCACAGGAAAGCTGCCAGCACGGAAAGCTGTAGCTGGTTTTCACTGTCCCTTGGAACTGCATTCGCTGCTACACAGACATTCGCGTTCTGCAACAGCTTTCGTTCGTAAAGGGGCAACACTCTGTATTTCTCTCTGGCAGAGCCCGGCTGCCAAATTCGAAACGTCCAGCGATTGCGCCCACAGGAAAGCTGCCAGCACGGAAAGCTGTAGCTGGTTTTCACTGTCCCTTGGAACTGCATTCGCTGGTAGACAGACATTCGCGTTCTGCAACAGCTTTCGTTCGTAAAGGGGCAACACTGTGTATTTCTCTCTCGCAGAGCCCGGCTGCCAAATTCGAAACGTCCAGCGATTGCGCCCACAGGAAAGCTGCCAGCACGGAAAGCTGTAGCTGGTTTTCACTGTCCCTTGGAACTGCATTCGCTGGTAGGCAGACATTCGCGTTCTGCAACAGCTTTCGTTCGTAAAGGGGCAACACTGTGTCTTTCTCTCTGGCAGAGCCCGGCTGCCAAATTCGAAACGTCCAGCGATTGCGCCCACAGGAAAGCTGCCAGCACGGAAAGCTGTAGCTGGTTTTCACTGTCCCTTGGAACTGCATTCGCTGGTACGCAGACATTCGCGTTCTGCAACAGCTTTCGTTCGTAAAGGGGCAACACTGTGTATTTCTCTCTGGCAGAGCCCGGCTGCCAAATTCGAAACGTCCAGCGATTGCGCCCACAGGAAAGCTGCCAGCACGGAAAGCTGTAGCTGGTTTTCACTGTCCCTTGGAACTGCATTCGCTGGTACGCAGACATTCGCGTTCTGCAACAGCTTTCGTTCGTAAAGGGGCAACACTGTGTTTTTCTTTCTCGCAGAGCCCGGCTGCC
Organism: Mycteria americana; assembly: GCF_035582795.1. Taxonomy (NCBI): domain Eukaryota; kingdom Metazoa; phylum Chordata; class Aves; order Ciconiiformes; family Ciconiidae; genus Mycteria; species Mycteria americana. Next base: position 622,923 of record NW_027445632.1, on the reverse strand, counting down.
AAATTCGAAACGTCCAGCGATTGCGCCCACAGGAAAGCTGCCAGCACGGAAAGCTGTAGCTGGTTTTCACTGTCCCTTGGAACTGCATTCGCTGGTAGACAGACATTCGCGTTCTGCAACAGCTTTCGTGCGTAAAGGAGCAACACTGTGTCTTTCTCTCTGGCAGAGCCCGGCTGCCAAATTCGAAACGTCCAGCGATTGCGCCCACAGGAAAGCTGCCAGCACGGAAAGCTGTAGCTGGTTTTCACTGTCCCTTGGAACTGCATTCGCTGCTACACAGACATTCGCGTTCTGCAACAGCTTTCGTTCGTAAAGGGGCAACACTGTGTATTTCTCTCTCGCAGAGCCCGGCTGCCAAATTCGAAACGTCCAGCGATTGCGCCCACAGGAAAGCTGCCAGCACGGAAAGCTGTAGCTGGTTTTCACTGTCCCTTGGAACTGCATTCGCTGGTACGCAGACATTCGCGTTCTGCAACAGCTTTCGTTCGTAAAGGGGCAACACTGTGTTTTTCTTTCTCGCAGAGCCCGGCTGCCAAATTCGAAACGTCCAGCGATTGCGCCCACAGGAAAGCTGCCAGCACGGAAAGCTGTAGCTGGTTTTCACTGTCCCTTGGAACTGCATTCGCTGGTAGACAGACATTCGCGTTCTGCAACAGCTTTCGTGCGTAAAGGGGCAACACTGTGTCTTTCTCTCTGGCAGAGCCCGGCTGCCAAATTCGAAACGTCCAGCGATTGCGCCCACAGGAAAGCTGCCAGCACGGAAAGCTGTAGCTGGTTTTCACTGTCCCTTGGAACTGCATTCGCTGGTACGCAGACATTCGCGTTCTGCAACAGCTTTCGTTCGTAAAGGGGCAACACTGTGTATTTCTCTCTGGCAGAGCCCGGCTGCCAAATTCGAAACGTCCAGCGATTGCGCCCACAGGAAAGCTGCCAGCACGGAAAGCTGTAGCTGGTTTTCACTGTCCCTTGGAACTGCATTCGCTGGTACGCAGACATTCGCGTTCTGCAACAGCTTTCGTTCGTAAAGGGGCAACACTGTGTTTTTCTTTCTCGCAGAGCCCGGCTGCCAAATTCGAAACGTCCAGCGATTGCGCCCACAGGAAAGCTGCCAGCACGGAAAGCTGTAGCTGGTTTTCACTGTCCCTTGGAACTGCATTCGCTGGTAGACAGACATTCGCGTTCTGCAATAGCTTTCGTGCGTAAAGGGGCAACACCGTGTATTTCTCTCTGGCAGAGCCCGGCTGCCAAATTCGAAACGTCCAGCGATTGCGCCCACAGGAAAGCTGCCAGCACGGAAAGCTGTAGCTGGTTTTCACTGTCCCTTGGAACTGCATTCGCTGGTAGGCAGACATTCGCGTTCTGCAACAGCTTTCGTTCGTAAAGGGGCAACACTGTGTCTTTCTCTCTGGCAGAGCCCGGCTGCCAAATTCGAAACGTCCAGCGATTGCGCCCACAGGAAAGCTGCCAGCACGGAAAGCTGTAGCTGGTTTTCACTGTCCCTTGGAACTGCATTCGCTGGTACGCAGACATTCGCGTTCTGCAACAGCTTTCGTGCGTAAAGGGGCAACACTGTGTATTTCTCTCTGGCAGAGCCCGGCTGCCAAATTCGAAACGTCCAGCGATTGCGCCCACAGGAAAGCTGCCAGAACGGAAAGCTGTAGCTGGTTTTCACTGTCCCTTGGAACTGCATTCGCTGGTAGACAGACATTCGCGTTCTGCAACAGCTTTCGTGCGTAAAGGGGCAACACTGTGTCTTTCTCTCTGGCAGAGCCCGGCTGCCAAATTCGAAACGTCCAGCGATTGCGCCCACAGGAAAGCTGCCAGCACGGAAAGCTGTAGCTGGTTTTCACTGTCCCTTGGAACTGCATTCGCTGGTAGGCAGACATTCGCGTTCTGCAACAGCTTTCGTTCGTAAAGGGGCAACACTGTGTATTTCTCTCTGGCAGAGCCCGGCTGCCAAATTCGAAACGTCCAGCGATTGCGCCCACAGGAAAGCTGCCAGCACGGAAAGCTGTAGCTGGTTTTCACTGTCCCTTGGAACTGCATTCGCTGGTAGACAGACATTCGCGTTCTGCAACAGCTTTCGTTCGTAAAGGGGCAACACTGTGTATTTCTCTCTCGCAGAGCCCGGCGGCCAAATTGGAAACGTCCAGCGATTGCGCCCACAGGAAAGCTGCCAGCACGGAAAGCTGTAGCTGGTTTTCACTGTCCCTTGGAACTGCATTCGCTGGTAGACAGACATTCGCGTTCTGCAACAGCTTTCGTTCGTAAAGGGGCAACACTGTGTATTTCTCTCTGGCAGAGCCCGGCTGCCAAATTCGAAACGTCCAGCGATTGCGCCCACAGGAAAGCTGCCAGCACGGAAAGCTGTAGCTGGTTTTCACTGTCCCTTGGAACTGCATTCGCTGGTAGGCAGACATTCGCGTTCTGCAACAGCTTTCGTTCGTAAAGGGGCAACACTGTGTCTTTCTCTCTGGCAGAGCCCGGCTGCCAAATTCGAAACGTCCAGCGATTGCGCCCACAGGAAAGCTGCCAGCACGGAAAGCTGTAGCTCGTTTTCACTGTCCCTTGGAACTGCATTCGCTGGTAGGCAGACATTCGCGTTCTGCAACAGCTTTCGTGCGTAAAGGGGCAACACTGTGTCTTTCTCTCTGGCAGAGCCCGGCTGCCAAATTCGAAACGTCCAGCGATTGCGCCCACAGGAAAGCTGCCAGCACGGAAAGCTGTAGCTGGTTTTCACTGTCCCTTGGAACTGCATTCGCTGGTAGGCAGACATTCGCGTTCTGCAACAGCTTTCGTTCGTAAAGGGGCAACACTGTGTATTTCTCTCTGGCAGAGCCCGGCTGCCAAATTCGAAACGTCCAGCGATTGCGCCCACAGGAAAGCTGCCAGCACGGAAAGCTGTAGCTGGTTTTCACTGTCCCTTGGAACTGCATTCGCTGGTAGACAGACATTCGCGTTCTGCAACAGCTTTCGTTCGTAAAGGGGCAACACTGTGTATTTCTCTCTCGCAGAGCCCGGCTGCCAAATTCGAAACGTCCAGCGATTGCGCCCACAGGAAAGCTGCCAGCACGGAAAGCTGTAGCTGGTTTTCACTGTCCCTTGGAACTGCATTCGCTGGTAGACAGACATTCGCGTTCTGCAACAGCTTTCGTTCGTAAAGGGGCAACACTCTGTATTTCTCTCTGGCAGAGCCCGGCTGCCAAATTCGAAACGTCCAGCGATTGCGCCCACAGGAAAGCCGCCAGCACGGAAAGCTGTAGCTGGTTTTCACTGTCCCTTGGAACTGCATTCGCTGGTAGGCAGACATTCGCGTTCTGCAACAGCTTTCGTTCGTAAAGGGGCAACACTGTGTCTTTCTCTCTGGCAGAGCCCGGCTGCCAAATTCGAAACGTCCAGCGATTGCGCCCACAGGAAAGCTGCCAGCACGGAAAGCTGTAGCTGGTTTTCACTGTCCCTTGGAACTGCATTCGCTGCTACACAGACATTCGCGTTCTGCAACAGCTTTCGTTCGTAAAGGGGCAACACTCTGTATTTCTCTCTGGCAGAGCCCGGCTGCCAAATTCGAAACGTCCAGCGATTGCGCCCACAGGAAAGCTGCCAGCACGGAAAGCTGTAGCTGGTTTTCACTGTCCCTTGGAACTGCATTCGCTGCTACACAGACATTCGCGTTCTGCAACAGCTTTCGTTCGTAAAGGGGCAACACTCTGTATTTCTCTCTGGCAGAGCCCGGCTGCCAAATTCGAAACGTCCAGCGATTGCGCCCACAGGAAAGCTGCCAGCACGGAAAGCTGTAGCTGGTTTTCACTGTCCCTTGGAACTGCATTCGCTGGTAGACAGACATTCGCGTTCTGCAACAGCTTTCGTTCGTAAAGGGGCAACACAGTGTATTTCTCTCTCGCAGAGCCCGGCTGCCAAATTCGAAACGTCCAGCGATTGCGCCCACAGGAAAGCTGCCAGCACGGAAAGCTGTAGCTGGTTTTCACTGTCCCTTGGAACTGCATTCGATGGTAGACAGACATTCGCGTTCTGCAACAGCTTTCGTTCGTAAAGGAGCAACACTGTGTCTTTCTCTCTGGCAGAGCCCGGCTGCCAAATTCGAAACGTCCAGCGATTGCGCCCACAGGAAAGCTGCCAGCACGGAAAGCTGTAGCTGGTTTTCACTGTCCCTTGGAACTGCATTCGCTGCTACACAGACATTCGCGTTCTGCAACAGCTTTCGTTCGTAAAGGGGCAACACTGTGTCTTTCTCTCTGGCAGAGCCCGGCTGCCAAATTCGAAACGTCCAGCGATTGCGCCCACAGGAAAGCTGCCAGCACGGAAAGCTGTAGCTGGTTTTCACTGTCCCTTGGAACTGCATTCGCTGCTACACAGACATTCGCGTTCTGCAACAGCTTTCGTTCGTAAAGGGGCAACACTGTGTATTTCTCTCTGGCAGAGCCCGGCTGCCAAATTCGAAACGTCCAGCGATTGCGCCCACAGGAAAGCTGCCAGCACGGAAAGCTGTAGCTGGTTTTCACTGTCCCTTGGAACTGCATTCGCTGGTACGCAGACATTCGCGTTCTGCAACAGCTTTCGTTCGTAAAGGGGCAACACTGTGTTTTTCTTTCTCGCAGAGCCCGGCTGCCAAATTCGAAACGTCCAGCGATTGCGCCCACAGGAAAGCTGCCAGCACGGAAAGCTGTAGCTGGTTTTCACTGTCCCTTGGAACTGCATTCGCTGGTAGACAGACATTCGCGTTCTGCAACAGCTTTCGTGCGTAAAGGGGCAACACCGTGTATTTCTCTCTGGCAGAGCCCGGCTGCCAAATTCGAAACGTCCAGCGATTGCGCCCACAGGAAAGCTGCCAGCACGGAAAGCTGTAGCTGGTTTTCACTGTCCCTTGGAACTGCATTCGCTGGTAGGCAGACATTCGCGTTCTGCAACAGCTTTCGTTCGTAAAGGGGCAACACTGTGTCTTTCTCTCTGGCAGAGCCCGGCTGCCAAATTCGAAACGTCCAGCGATTGCGCCCACAGGAAAGCTGCCAGCACGGAAAGCTGTAGCTGGTTTTCACTGTCCCTTGGAACTGCATTCGCTGGTACGCAGACATTCGCGTTCTGCAACAGCTTTCGTTCGTAAAGGGGCAACACTGTGTATTTCTCTCTGGCAGAGCCCGGCTGCCAAATTCGAAACGTCCAGCGATTGCGCCCACAGGAAAGCTGCCAGCACGGAAAGCTGTAGCTGGTTTTCACTGTCCCTTGGAACCGCATTCGCTGGTACGCAGACATTCGCGTTCTGCAACAGCTTTCGTTCGTAAAGGGGCAACACTGTGTTTTTCTTTCTCGCAGAGCCCGGCTGCCAAATTCGAAACGTCCAGCGATTGCGCCCACAGGAAAGCTGCCAGCACGGAAAGCTGTAGCTGGTTTTCACTGTCCCTTGGAACTGCATTCGCTGGTAGACAGACATTCGCGTTCTGCAACAGCTTTCGTGCGTAAAGGGGCAACACCGTGTATTTCTCTCTGGCAGAGCCCGGCTGCCAAATTCGAAACGTCCAGCGATTGCGCCCACAGGAAAGCTGCCAGCACGGAAAGCTGTAGCTGGTTTTCACTGTCCCTTGGAACTGCATTCGCTGGTAGGCAGACATTCGCGTTCTGCAACAGCTTTCGTTCGTAAAGGGGCAACACTGTGTCTTTCTCTCTGGCAGAGCCCGGCTGCCAAATTCGAAACGTCCAGCGATTGCGCCCACAGGAAAGCTGCCAGCACGGAAAGCTGTAGCTGGTTTTCACTGTCCCTTGGAACTGCATTCGCTGGTACGCAGACATTCGCGTTCTGCAACAGCTTTCGTGCGTAAAGGGGCAACACTGTGTATTTCTCTCTGGCAGAGCCCGGCTGCCAAATTCGAAACGTCCAGCGATTGCGCCCACAGGAAAGCTGCCAGAACGGAAAGCTGTAGCTGGTTTTCACTGTCCCTTGGAACTGCATTCGCTGGTAGACAGACATTCGCGTTCTGCAACAGCTTTCGTGCGTAAAGGGGCAACACTGTGTCTTTCTCTCTGGCAGAGCCCGGCTGCCAAATTCGAAACGTCCAGCGATTGCGCCCACAGGAAAGCTGCCAGCACGGAAAGCTGTAGCTGGTTTTCACTTTCCCTTGGAACTGCATTCGCTGGTAGGCAGACATTCGCGTTCTGCAACAGCTTTCGTTCGTAAAGGGGCAACACTGTGTATTTCTCTCTGGCAGAGCCCGGCTGCCAAATTCGAAACGTCCAGCGATTGCGCCCACAGGAAAGCTGCCAGCACGGAAAGCTGTAGCTGGTTTTCACTGTCCCTTGGAACTGCATTCGCTGGTAGACAGACATTCGCGTTCTGCAACAGCTTTCGTTCGTAAAGGGGCAACACTGTGTATTTCTCTCTCGCAGAGCCCGGCTGCCAAATTGGAAACGTCCAGCGATTGCGCCCACAGGAAAGCTGCCAGCACGGAAAGCTGTAGCTGGTTTTCACTGTCCCTTGGAACTGCATTCGCTGGTAGACAGACATTCGCGTTCTGCAACAGCTTTCGTTCGTAAAGGGGCAACACTGTGTATTTCTCTCTGGCAGAGCCCGGCTGCCAAATTCGAAACGTCCAGCGATTGCGCCCACAGGAAAGCTGCCAGCACGGAAAGCTGTAGCTGGTTTTCACTGTCCCTTGGAACTGCATTCGCTGGTAGGCAGACATTCGCGTTCTGCAACAGCTTTCGTTCGTAAAGGGGCAACACTGTGTCTTTCTCTCTGGCAGAGCCCGGCTGCCAAATTCGAAACGTCCAGCGATTGCGCCCACAGGAAAGCTGCCAGAACGGAAAGCTGTAGCTGGTTTTCACTGTCCCTTGGAACTGCATTCGCTGGTAGACAGACATTCGCGTTCTGCAACAGCTTTCGTGCGTAAAGGGGCAACACTGTGTCTTTCTCTCTGGCAGAGCCCGGCTGCCAAATTCGAAACGTCCAGCGATTGCGCCCACAGGAAAGCTGCCAGCACGGAAAGCTGTAGCTGGTTTTCACTGTCCCTTGGAACTGCATTCGCTGGTAGGCAGACATTCGCGTTCTGCAACAGCTTTCGTTCGTAAAGGGGCAACACTGTGTATTTCTCTCTGGCAGAGCCCGGCTGCCAAATTCGAAACGTCCAGCGATTGCGCCCACAGGAAAGCTGCCAGCACGGAAAGCTGTAGCTGGTTTTCACTGTCCCTTGGAACTGCATTCGCTGGTAGGCAGACATTCGCGTTCTGCAACAGCTTTCGTTCGTAAAGGGGCAACACTGTGTATTTCTCTCTCGCAGAGCCCGGCTGCCAAATTCGAAACGTCCAGCGATTGCGCCCACAGGAAAGCTGCCAGCACGGAAAGCTGTAGCTGGTTTTCACTGTCCCTTGGAACTGCATTCGCTGGTAGACAGACATTCGCGTTCTGCAACAGCTTTCGTTCGTAAAGGGGCAACACTCTGTATTTCTCTCTGGCAGAGCCCGGCTGCCAAATTCGAAACGTCCAGCGATTGCGCCCACAGGAAAGCCGCCAGCACGGAAAGCTGTAGCTGGTTTTCACTGTCCCTTGGAACTGCATTCGCTGGTAGGCAGACATTCGCGTTCTGCAACAGCTTTCGTTCGTAAAGGGGCAACACTGTGTCTTTCTCTCTGGCAGAGCCCGGCTGCCAAATTCGAAACGTCCAGCGATTGCGCCCACAGGAAAGCTGCCAGCACGGAAAGCTGTAGCTGGTTTTCACTGTCCCTTGGAACTGCATTCGCTGGTAGGCAGACATTCGCGTTCTGCAACAGCTTTCGTTCGTAAAGGGGCAACACTGTGTCTTTCTCTCTGGCAGAGCCCGGCTGCCAAATTCGAAACGTCCAGCGATTGCGCCCACAGGAAAGCTGCCAGCACGGAAAGCTGTAGCTGGTTTTCACTGTCCCTTGGAACTGCATTCGCTGCTACACAGACATTCGCGTTCTGCAACAGCTTTCGTGCGTAAAGGGGCAACACTGTGTATTTCTCTCTGGCAGAGCCCGGCTGCCAAATTCGAAACGTCCAGCGATTGCGCCCACAGGAAAGCTGCCAGCACGGAAAGCTGTAGCTGGTTTTCACTGTCCCTTGGAACTGCATTCGCTGGTAGGCAGACATTCGCGTTCTGCAACAGCTTTCGTTCGTAAAGGGGCAACACTGTGTCTTTCTCTCTGGCAGAGCCCGGCTGCCAAATTCGAAACGTCCAGCGATTGCGCCCACAGGAAAGCTGCCAGCACGGAAAGCTCTAGCTGGTTTTCACTGTCCCTTGGAACTGCATTCGCTGGTAGGCAGACATTCGCGTTCTGCAACAGCTTTCGTTCGTAAAGGGGCAACACTGTGTATTTCTCTCTCGCAGAGCCCGGCTGCCAAATTCGAAACGTCCAGCGATTGCGCCCACAGGAAAGCTGCCAGCACGGAAAGCTGTAGCTGGTTTTCACTGTCCCTTGGAACTGCATTCGCTGGTAGACAGACATTCGCGTTCTGCAACAGCTTTCGTTCGTAAAGGGGCAACACTGTGTCTTTCTCTCTGGCAGAGCCCGGCTGCCAAATTCGAAACGTCCAGCGATTGCGCCCACAGGAAAGCTGCCAGCACGGAAAGCTGTAGCTGGTTTTCACTGTCCCTTGGAACTGCATTCGCTGGTAGGCAGACATTCGCGTTCTGCAACAGCTTTCGTTCGTAAAGGGGCAACACTGTGTCTTTCTCTCTGGCAGAGCCCGGCTGCCAAATTCGAAACGTCCAGCGATTGCGCCCACAGGAAAGCTGCCAGCACGGAAAGCTGTAGTTTGTTTTCACTGTCCCTTGGAACTGCATTCGCTGGTAGGCAGACATTCGCGTTCTGCAACAGCTTTCGTTCGTAAAGGGGCAACACTGTGTATTTCTCTCTGGCAGAGCCCGGCTGCCAAATTCGAAACGTCCAGCGATTGCGCCCACAGGAAAGCTGCCAGCACGGAAAGCTGTAGCTGGTTTTCACTGTCCCTTGGAACTGCATTCGCTGGTAGGCAGACATTCGCGTTCTGCAACAGCTTTCGTTCGTAAAGGGGCAACACTGTGTCTTTCTCTCTGGCAGAGCCCGGCTGCCAAATTCGAAACGTCCAGCGATTGCGCCCACAGGAAAGCTGCCAGCACGGAAAGCTGTAGCTGGTTTTCACTGTCCCTTGGAACTGCATTCGCTGGTAGACAGACATTCGCGTTCTGCAACAGCTTTCGTTCGTAAAGGGGCAACACTCTGTATTTCTCTCTGGCAGAGCCCGGCTGCCAAATTCGAAACGTCCAGCAATTGCGCCCACAGGAAAGCTGCCAGCACGGAAAGCTGTAGCTGGTTTTCACTGTCCCTTGGAACTGCATTCGCTGGTAGACAGACATTCGCGTTCTGCAACAGCTTTCGTTCGTAAAGGGGCAACACTGTGTATTTCTCTCTCGCAGAGCCCGGCTGCCAAATTCGAAATGTCCAGCGATTGCGCCCACAGGAAAGCTGCCAGCACGGAAAGCTGTAGCTGGTTTTCACTGTCCCTTGGAACTGCATTCGATGGTAGACAGACATTCGCGTTCTGCAACAGCTTTCGTGCGTAAAGGAGCAACACTGTGTCTTTCTCTCTGGCAGAGCCCGGCTGCCAAATTCGAAACGTCCAGCGATTGCGCCCACAGGAAAGCTGCCAGCACGGAAAGCTGTAGCTGGTTTTCACTGTCCCTTGGAACTGCATTCGCTGCTACACAGACATTCGCGTTCTGCAACAGCTTTCGTTCGTAAAGGGGCAACACTCTGTATTTCTCTCTGGCAGAGCCCGGCTGCCAAATTCGAAACGTCCAGCGATTGCGCCCACAGGAAAGCTGCCAGCACGGAAAGCTCTAGCTGGTTTTCACTGTCCCTTGGAACTGCATTCGCTGGTAGGCAGACATTCGCGTTCTGCAACAGCTTTCGTTCGTAAAGGGGCAACACTGTGTATTTCTCTCTCGCAGAGCCCGGCTGCCAAATTCGAAACGTCCAGCGATTGCGCCCACAGGAAAGCTGCCAGCACGGAAAGCTGTAGCTGGTTTTCACTGTCCCTTGGAACTGCATTCGCTGGTAGACAGACATTCGCGTTCTGCAACAGCTTTCGTTCGTAAAGGGGCAACACTCTGTATTTCTCTCTGGCAGAGCCCGGCTGCCAAATTCGAAACGTCCAGCGATTGCGCCCACAGGAAAGCTGCCAGCACGGAAAGCTGTAGCTGGTTTTCACTGTCCCTTGGAACTGCATTCGCTGGTAGACAGACATTCGCGTTCTGCAACAGCTTTCGTTCGTAAAGGGGCAACACTGTGTATTTCTCTCTCGCAGAGCCCGGCTGCCAAATTCGAAACGTCCAGCGATTGCGCCCACAGGAAAGCTGCCAGCACGGAAAGCTGTAGCTGGTTTTCACTGTCCCTTGGAACTGCATTCGCTGGTAGACAGACATTCGCGTTCTGCAACAGCTTTCGTGCGTAAAGGAGCAACACTGTGTCTTTCTCTCTGGCAGAGCCCGGCTGCCAAATTCGAAACGTCCAGCGATTGCGCCCACAGGAAAGCTGCCAGCACGGAAAGCTGTAGCTGGTTTTCACTGTCCCTTGGAACTGCATTCGCTGCTACACAGACATTCGCGTTCTGCAACAGCTTTCGTTCGTAAAGGGGCAACACTGTGTATTTCTCTCTCGCAGAGCCCGGCTGCCAAATTCGAAACGTCCAGCGATTGCGCCCACAGGAAAGCCGCCAGCACGGAAAGCTGTAGCTGGTTTTCACTGTCCCTTGGAACTGCATTCGCTGGTAGGCAGACATTCGCGTTCTGCAACAGCTTTCGTTCGTAAAGGGGCAACACTGTGTCTTTCTCTCTGGCAGAGCCCGGCTGCCAAATTCGAAACGTCCAGCGATTGCGCCCACAGGAAAGCTGCCAGCACGGAAAGCTGTAGCTGGTTTTCACTGTCCCTTGGAACTGCATTCGCTGGTAGGCAGACATTCGCGTTCTGCAACAGCTTTCGTTCGTAAAGGGGCAACACTGTGTCTTTCTCTCTGGCAGAGCCCGGCTGCCAAATTCGAAACGTCCAGCGATTGCGCCCACAGGAAAGCTGCCAGCACGGAAAGCTGTAGCTGGTTTTCACTGTCCCTTGGAACTGCATTCGCTGCTACACAGACATTCGCGTTCTGCAACAGCTTTCGTGCGTAAAGGGGCAACACTGTGTATTTCTCTCTGGCAGAGCCCGGCTGCCAAATTCGAAACGTCCAGCGATTGCGCCCACAGGAAAGCTGCCAGCACGGAAAGCTGTAGCTGGTTTTCACTGTCCCTTGGAACTGCATTCGCTGGTAGGCAGACATTCGCGTTCTGCAACAGCTTTCGTTCGTAAAGGGGCAACACTGTGTCTTTCTCTCTGGCAGAGCCCGGCTGCCAAATTCGAAACGTCCAGCGATTGCGCCCACAGGAAAGCTGCCAGCACGGAAAGCTCTAGCTGGTTTTCACTGTCCCTTGGAACTGCATTCGCTGGTAGGCAGACATTCGCGTTCTGCAACAGCTTTCGTTCGTAAAGGGGCAACACTGTGTATTTCTCTCTCGCAGAGCCCGGCTGCCAAATTCGAAACGTCCAGCGATTGCGCCCACAGGAAAGCTGCCAGCACGGAAAGCTGTAGCTGGTTTTCACTGTCCCTTGGAACTGCATTCGCTGGTAGACAGACATTCGCGTTCTGCAAAAGCTTTCGTTCGTAAAGGGGCAACACTGTGTCTTTCTCTCTGGCAGAGCCCGGCTGCCAAATTCGAAACGTCCAGCGATTGCGCCCACAGGAAAGCTGCCAGCACGGAAAGCTGTAGCTGGTTTTCACTGTCCCTTGGAACTGCATTCGCTGGTAGACAGACATTCGCGTTCTGCAACAGCTTTCGTTCGTAAAGGGGCAACACTGTGTCTTTCTCTCTGGCAGAGCCCGGCTGCCAAATTCGAAACGTCCAGCGATTGCGCCCACAGGAAAGCTGCCAGCACGGAAAGCTGTAGTTTGTTTTCACTGTCCCTTGGAACTGCATTCGCTGGTAGGCAGACATTCGCGTTCTGCAACAGCTTTCGTTCGTAAAGGGGCAACACTGTGTATTTCTCTCTGGCAGAGCCCGGCTGCCAAATTCGAAACGTCCAGCGATTGCGCCCACAGGAAAGCTGCCAGCACGGAAAGCTGTAGCTGGTTTTCACTGTCCCTTGGAACTGCATTCGCTGGTAGGCAGACATTCGCGTTCTGCAACAGCTTTCGTTCGTAAAGGGGCAACACTGTGTCTTTCTCTCTGGCAGAGCCCGGCTGCCAAATTCGAAACGTCCAGCGATTGCGCCCACAGGAAAGCTGCCAGCACGGAAAGCTGTAGCTGGTTTTCACTGTCCCTTGGAACTGCATTCGCTGGTAGACAGACATTCGCGTTCTGCAACAGCTTTCGTTCGTAAAGGGGCAACACTCTGTATTTCTCTCTGGCAGAGCCCGGCTGCCAAATTCGAAACGTCCAGCAATTGCGCCCACAGGAAAGCTGCCAGCACGGAAAGCTGTAGCTGGTTTTCACTGTCCCTTGGAACTGCATTCGCTGGTAGACAGACATTCGCGTTCTGCAACAGCTTTCGTTCGTAAAGGGGCAACACTGTGTATTTCTCTCTCGCAGAGCCCGGCTGCCAAATTCGAAATGTCCAGCGATTGCGCCCACAGGAAAGCTGCCAGCACGGAAAGCTGTAGCTGGTTTTCACTGTCCCTTGGAACTGCATTCGATGGTAGACAGACATTCGCGTTCTGCAACAGCTTTCGTGCGTAAAGGAGCAACACTGTGTCTTTCTCTCTGGCAGAGCCCGGCTGCCAAATTCGAAACGTCCAGCGATTGCGCCCACAGGAAAGCTGCCAGCACGGAAAGCTGTAGCTGGTTTTCACTGTCCCTTGGAACTGCATTCGCTGCTACACAGACATTCGCGTTCTGCAACAGCTTTCGTTCGTAAAGGGGCAACACTCTGTATTTCTCTCTGGCAGAGCCCGGCTGCCAAATTCGAAACGTCCAGCGATTGCGCCCACAGGAAAGCTGCCAGCACGGAAAGCTGTAGCTGGTTTTCACTGTCCCTTGGAACTGCATTCGCTGGTAGGCAGACATTCGCGTTCTGCAACAGCTTTCGTTCGTAAAGGGGCAACACTGTGTCTTTCTCTCTGGCAGAGCCCGGCTGCCAAATTCGAAACGTCCAGCGATTGCGCCCACAGGAAAGCTGCCAGCACGGAAAGCTGTAGCTGGTTTTCACTGTCCCTTGGAACTGCATTCGCTGGTAGACAGACATTCGCGTTCTGCAACAGCTTTCGTTCGTAAAGGGGCAACACTCTGTATTTCTCTCTGGCAGAGCCCGGCTGCCAAATTCGAAACGTCCAGCGATTGCGCCCACAGGAAAGCTGCCAGCACGGAAAGCTGTAGCTGGTTTTCACTGTCCCTTGGAACTGCATTCGCTGGTAGACAGACATTCGCGTTCTGCAACAGCTTTCGTTCGTAAAGGGGCAACACTGTGTATTTCTCTCTCGCAGAGCCCGGCTGCCAAATTCGAAACGTCCAGCGATTGCGCCCACAGGAAAGCTGCCAGCACGGAAAGCTGTAGCTGGTTTTCACTGTCCCTTGGAACTGCATTCGATGGTAGACAGACATTCGCGTTCTGCAACAGCTTTCGTGCGTAAAGGAGCAACACTGTGTCTTTCTCTCTGGCAGAGCCCGGCTGCCAAATTCGAAACGTCCAGCGATTGCGCCCACAGGAAAGCTGCCAGCACGGAAAGCTGTAGCTGGTTTTCACTGTCCCTTGGAACTGCATTCGCTGCTACACAGACATTCGCGTTCTGCAACAGCTTTCGTTCGTAAAGGGGCAACACTGTGTATTTCTCTCTGGCAGAGCCCGGCTGCCAAATTCGAAACGTCCAGCGATTGCGCCCACAGGAAAGCTGCCAGCACGGAAAGCTGTAGCTGGTTTTCACTGTCCCTTGGAACTGCATTCGCTGCTACACAGACATTCGCGTTCTGCAACAGCTTTCGTTCGTAAAGGGGCAACACTGTGTCTTTCTCTCTGGCAGAGCCCGGCTGCCAAATTCGAAACGTCCAGCGATTGCGCCCACAGGAAAGCTGCCAGCACGGAAAGCTGTAGCTGGTTTTCACTGTCCCTTGGAACTGCATTCGCTGGTAGGCAGACATTCGCGTTCTGCAACAGCTTTCGTTCGTAAAGGGGCAACACTGTGTTTTTCTTTCTCGCAGAGCCCGGCTGCCAAATTCGAAACGTCCAGCGATTGCGCCCACAGGAAAGCTGCCAGCACGGAAAGCTGTAGCTGGTTTTCACTGTCCCTTGGAACTGCATTCGCTGGTACGCAGACATTCGCGTTCTGCAACAGCTTTCGTGCGTAAAGGGGCAACACTGTGTCTTTCTCTCTGGCAGAGCCCGGCTGCCAAATTCGAAACGTCCAGCGATTGCGCCCACAGGAAAGCTGCCAGCACGGAAAGCTGTAGCTGGTTTTCACTGTCCCTTGGAACTGCATTCGCTGGTAGGCAGACATTCGCGTTCTGCAACAGCTTTCGTTCGTAAAGGGGCAACACTGTGTATTTCTCTCTGGCAGAGCCCGGCTGCCAAATTCGAAACGTCCAGCGATTGCGCCCACAGGAAAGCTGCCAGCACGGAAAGCTGTAGCTCGTTTTCACTGTCCCTTGGAACTGCATTCGCTGGTAGGCAGACATTCGCGTTCTGCAACAGCTTTCGTTCGTAAAGGGGCAACACTGTGTCTTTCTCTCTGGCAGAGCCCGGCTGCCAAATTCGAAACGTCCAGCGATTGCGCCCACAGGAAAGCTGCCAGCACGGAAAGCTGTAGCTGGTTTTCACTGTCCCTTGGAACTGCATTCGCTGGTAGGCAGACATTCGCGTTCTGCAACAGCTTTCGTTCGTAAAGGGGCAACACTGTGTCTTTCTCTCTGGCAGAGCCCGGCTGCCAAATTCGAAACGTCCAGCGATTGCGCCCACAGGAAAGCTGCCAGCACGGAAAGCTGTAGCTGGTTTTCACTGTCCCTTGGAACTGCATTCGCTGCTACACAGACATTCGCGTTCTGCAACAGCTTTCGTTCGTAAAGGGGCAACACTGTGTCTTTCTCTCTGGCAGAGCCCGGCTGCCAAATTCGAAACGTCCAGCGATTGCGCCCACAGGAAAGCTGCCAGCACGGAAAGCTGTAGCTGGTTTTCACTGTCCCTTGGAACTGCATTCGCTGGTACGCAGACATTCGCGTTCTGCAACAGCTTTCGTTCGTAAAGGGGCAACACTGTGTTTTTCTTTCTCGCAGAGCCCGGCTGCCAAATTCGAAACGTCCAGCGATTGCGCCCACAGGAAAGCTGCCAGCACGGAAAGCTGTAGCTGGTTTTCACTGTCCCTTGGAACTGCATTCGCTGGTAGACAGACATTCGCGTTCTGCAACAGCTTTCGTGCGTAAAGGGGCAACACCGTGTATTTCTCTCTGGCAGAGCCCGGCTGCCAAATTCGAAACGTCCAGCGATTGCGCCCACAGGAAAGCTGCCAGCACGGAAAGCTGTAGCTGGTTTTCACTGTCCCTTGGAACTGCATTCGCTGGTAGGCAGACATTCGCGTTCTGCAACAGCTTTCGTTCGTAAAGGGGCAACACTGTGTCTTTCTCTCTGGCAGAGCCCGGCTGCCAAATTCGAAACGTCCAGCGATTGCGCCCACAGGAAAGCTGCCAGCACGGAAAGCTGTAGCTCGTTTTCACTGTCCCTTGGAACTGCATTCGCTGGTAGGCAGACATTCGCGTTCTGCAACAGCTTTCGTTCGTAAAGGGGCAACACTGTGTCTTTCTCTCTGGCAGAGCCCGGCTGCCAAATTCGAAACGTCCAGCGATTGCGCCCACAGGAAAGCTGCCAGCACGGAAAGCTGTAGCTGGTTTTCACTGTCCCTTGGAACTGCATTCGCTGGTAGGCAGACATTCGCGTTCTGCAACAGCTTTCGTTCGTAAAGGGGCAACACTGTGTCTTTCTCTCTGGCAGAGCCCGGCTGCCAAATTCGAAACGTCCAGCGATTGCGCCCACAGGAAAGCTGCCAGCACGGAAAGCTGTAGCTGGTTTTCACTGTCCCTTGGAACTGCATTCGCTGCTACACAGACATTCGCGTTCTGCAACAGCTTTCGTGCGTAAAGGGGCAACACTGTGTATTTCTCTCTGGCAGAGCCCGGCTGCCAAATTCGAAACGTCCAGCGATTGCGCCCACAGGAAAGCTGCCAGCACGGAAAGCTGTAGCTGGTTTTCACTGTCCCTTGGAACTGCATTCGCTGGTAGACAGACATTCGCGTTCTGCAACAGCTTTCGTTCGTAAAGGGGCAACACTGTGTCTTTCTCTCTGGCAGAGCCCGGCTGCCAAATTCGAAACGTCCAGCGATTGCGCCCACAGGAAAGCTGCCAGCACGGAAAGCTGTAGCTGGTTTTCACTGTCCCTTGGAACTGCATTCGCTGGTAGACAGACATTCGCGTTCTGCAACAGCTTTCGTTCGTAAAGGGGCAACACTGTGTCTTTCTCTCTGGCAGAGCCCGGCTGCCAAATTCGAAACGTCCAGCGATTGCGCCCACAGGAAAGCTGCCAGCACGGAAAGCTGTAGCTGGTTTTCACTGTCCCTTGGAACTGCATTCGCTGGTAGACAGACATTCGCGTTCTGCAACAGCTTTCGTTCGTAAAGGGGCAACACTGTGTATTTCTCTCTCGCAGAGCCCGGCTGCCAAATTCGAAACGTCCAGCGATTGCGCCCACAGGAAAGCTGCCAGCACGGAAAGCTGTAGCTGGTTTTCACTGTCCCTTGGAACTGCATTCGATGGTAGACAGACATTCGCGTTCTGCAACAGCTTTCGTGCGTAAAGGAGCAACACTGTGTCTTTCTCTCTGGCAGAGCCCGGCTGCCAAATTCGAAACGTCCAGCGATTGCGCCCACAGGAAAGCTGCCAGCACGGAAAGCTGTAGCTGGTTTTCACTGTCCCTTGGAACTGCATTCGCTGCTACACAGACATTCGCGTTCTGCAACAGCTTTCGTTCGTAAAGGGGCAACACTCTGTATTTCTCTCTGGCAGAGCCCGGCTGCCAAATTCGAAACGTCCAGCGATTGCGCCCACAGGAAAGCTGCCAGCACGGAAAGCTGTAGCTGGTTTTCACTGTCCCTTGGAACTGCATTCGCTGCTACACAGACATTCGCGTTCTGCAACAGCTTTCGTGCGTAAAGGGGCAACACTGTGTATTTCTCTCTGGCAGAGCCCGGCTGCCAAATTCGAAACGTCCAGCGATTGCGCCCACAGGAAAGCTGCCAGCACGGAAAGCTGTAGCTGGTTTTCACTGTCCCTTGGAACTGCATTCGCTGGTAGGCAGACATTCGCGTTCTGCAACAGCTTTCGTTCGTAAAGGGGCAACACTGTGTCTTTCTCTCTGGCAGAGCCCGGCTGCCAAATTCGAAACGTCCAGCGATTGCGCCCACAGGAAAGCTGCCAGCACGGAAAGCTGTAGCTGGTTTTCACTGTCCCTTGGAACTGCATTCGCTGGTAGACAGACATTCGCGTTCTGCAACAGCTTTCGTTCGTAAAGGGGCAACACTCTGTATTTCTCTCTGGCAGAGCCCGGCTGCCAAATTCGAAACGTCCAGCGATTGCGCCCACAGGAAAGCTGCCAGCACGGAAAGCTGTAGCTGGTTTTCACTGTCCCTTGGAACTGCATTCGCTGGTAGACAGACATTCGCGTTCTGCAACAGCTTTCGTTCGTAAAGGGGCAACACTGTGTATTTCTCTCTCGCAGAGCCCGGCTGCCAAATTCGAAACGTCCAGCGATTGCGCCCACAGGAAAGCTGCCAGCACGGAAAGCTGTAGCTGGTTTTCACTGTCCCTTGGAACTGCATTCGATGGTAGACAGACATTCGCGTTCTGCAACAGCTTTCGTGCGTAAAGGAGCAACACTGTGTCTTTCTCTCTGGCAGAGCCCGGCTGCCAAATTCGAAACGTCCAGCGATTGCGCCCACAGGAAAGCTGCCAGCACGGAAAGCTGTAGCTGGTTTTCACTGTCCCTTGGAACTGCATTCGCTGCTACACAGACATTCGCGTTCTGCAACAGCTTTCGTTCGTAAAGGGGCAACACTGTGTATTTCTCTCTGGCAGAGCCCGGCTGCCAAATTCGAAACGTCCAGCGATTGCGCCCACAGGAAAGCTGCCAGCACGGAAAGCTGTAGCTGGTTTTCACTGTCCCTTGGAACTGCATTCGCTGCTACACAGACATTCGCGTTCTGCAACAGCTTTCGTTCGTAAAGGGGCAACACTGTGTCTTTCTCTCTGGCAGAGCCCGGCTGCCAAATTCGAAACGTCCAGCGATTGCGCCCACAGGAAAGCTGCCAGCACGGAAAGCTGTAGCTGGTTTTCACTGTCCCTTGGAACTGCATTCGCTGGTAGGCAGACATTCGCGTTCTGCAACAGCTTTCGTTCGTAAAGGGGCAACACTGTGTTTTTCTTTCTCGCAGAGCCCGGCTGCCAAATTCGAAACGTCCAGCGATTGCGCCCACAGGAAAGCTGCCAGCACGGAAAGCTGTAGCTGGTTTTCACTGTCCCTTGGAACTGCATTCGCTGGTAGACAGACATTCGCGTTCTGCAACAGCTTTCGTGCGTAAAGGGGCAACACCGTGTATTTCTCTCTGGCAGAGCCCGGCTGCCAAATTCGAAACGTCCAGCGATTGCGCCCACAGGAAAGCTGCCAGCACGGAAAGCTGTAGCTGGTTTTCACTGTCCCTTGGAACTGCATTCGCTGGTAGGCAGACATTCGCGTTCTGCAACAGCTTTCGTTCGTAAAGGGGCAACACTGTGTCTTTCTCTCTGGCAGAGCCCGGCTGCCAAATTCGAAACGTCCAGCGATTGCGCCCACAGGAAAGCTGCCAGCACGGAAAGCTGTAGCTCGTTTTCACTGTCCCTTGGAACTGCATTCGCTGGTAGGCAGACATTCGCGTTCTGCAACAGCTTTCGTTCGTAAAGGGGCAACACTGTGTCTTTCTCTCTGGCAGAGCCCGGCTGCCAAATTCGAAACGTCCAGCGATTGCGCCCACAGGAAAGCTGCCAGCACGGAAAGCTGTAGCTGGTTTTCACTGTCCCTTGGAACTGCATTCGCTGGTAGGCAGACATTCGCGTTCTGCAACAGCTTTCGTTCGTAAAGGGGCAACACTGTGTCTTTCTCTCTGGCAGAGCCCGGCTGCCAAATTCGAAACGTCCAGCGATTGCGCCCACAGGAAAGCTGCCAGCACGGAAAGCTGTAGCTGGTTTTCACTGTCCCTTGGAACTGCATTCGCTGCTACACAGACATTCGCGTTCTGCAACAGCTTTCGTTCGTAAAGGGGCAACACTGTGTCTTTCTCTCTGGCAGAGCCCGGCTGCCAAATTCGAAACGTCCAGCGATTGCGCCCACAGGAAAGCTGCCAGCACGGAAAGCTGTAGCTGGTTTTCACTGTCCCTTGGAACTGCATTCGCTGGTACGCAGACATTCGCGTTCTGCAACAGCTTTCGTTCGTAAAGGGGCAACACTGTGTTTTTCTTTCTCGCAGAGCCCGGCTGCCAAATTCGAAACGTCCAGCGATTGCGCCCACAGGAAAGCTGCCAGCACGGAAAGCTGTAGCTGGTTTTCACTGTCCCTTGGAACTGCATTCGCTGGTAGACAGACATTCGCGTTCTGCAACAGCTTTCGTGCGTAAAGGGGCAACACCGTGTATTTCTCTCTGGCAGAGCCCGGCTGCCAAATTCGAAACGTCCAGCGATTGCGCCCACAGGAAAGCTGCCAGCACGGAAAGCTGTAGCTGGTTTTCACTGTCCCTTGGAACTGCATTCGCTGGTAGGCAGACATTCGCGTTCTGCAACAGCTTTCGTTCGTAAAGGGGCAACACTGTGTCTTTCTCTCTGGCAGAGCCCGGCTGCCAAATTCGAAACGTCCAGCGATTGCGCCCACAGGAAAGCTGCCAGCACGGAAAGCTGTAGCTGGTTTTCACTGTCCCTTGGAACTGCATTCGCTGCTACACAGACATTCGCGTTCTGCAACAGCTTTCGTTCGTAAAGGGGCAACACTGTGTATTTCTCTCTGGCAGAGCCCGGCTGCCAAATTCGAAACGTCCAGCGATTGCGCCCACAGGAAAGCTGCCAGCACGGAAAGCTGTAGCTGGTTTTCACTGTCCCTTGGAACTGCATTCGCTGCTACACAGACATTCGCGTTCTGCAACAGCTTTCGTTCGTAAAGGGGCAACACTGTGTCTTTCTCTCTGGCAGAGCCCGGCTGCCAAATTCGAAACGTCCAGCGATTGCGCCCACAGGAAAGCTGCCAGCACGGAAAGCTGTAGCTGGTTTTCACTGTCCCTTGGAACTGCATTCGCTGGTAGGCAGACATTCGCGTTCTGCAACAGCTTTCGTTCGTAAAGGGGCAACACTGTGTTTTTCTTTCTCGCAGAGCCCGGCTGCCAAATTCGAAACGTCCAGCGATTGCGCCCACAGGAAAGCTGCCAGCACGGAAAGCTGTAGCTGGTTTTCACTGTCCCTTGGAACTGCATTCGCTGGTACGCAGACATTCGCGTTCTGCAACAGCTTTCGTGCGTAAAGGGGCAACACTGTGTCTTTCTCTCTGGCAGAGCCCGGCTGCCAAATTCGAAACGTCCAGCGATTGCGCCCACAGGAAAGCTGCCAGCACGGAAAGCTGTAGCTGGTTTTCACTGTCCCTTGGAACTGCATTCGCTGGTAGGCAGACATTCGCGTTCTGCAACAGCTTTCGTTCGTAAAGGGGCAACACTGTGTATTTCTCTCTGGCAGAGCCCGGCTGCCAAATTCGAAACGTCCAGCGATTGCGCCCACAGGAAAGCTGCCAGCACGGAAAGCTGTAGCTCGTTTTCACTGTCCCTTGGAACTGCATTCGCTGGTAGGCAGACATTCGCGTTCTGCAACAGCTTTCGTTCGTAAAGGGGCAACACTGTGTCTTTCTCTCTGGCAGAGCCCGGCTGCCAAATTCGAAACGTCCAGCGATTGCGCCCACAGGAAAGCTGCCAGCACGGAAAGCTGTAGCTGGTTTTCACTGTCCCTTGGAACTGCATTCGCTGGTAGGCAGACATTCGCGTTCTGCAACAGCTTTCGTTCGTAAAGGGGCAACACTGTGTCTTTCTCTCTGGCAGAGCCCGGCTGCCAAATTCGAAACGTCCAGCGATTGCGCCCACAGGAAAGCTGCCAGCACGGAAAGCTGTAGCTGGTTTTCACTGTCCCTTGGAACTGCATTCGCTGCTACACAGACATTCGCGTTCTGCAACAGCTTTCGTTCGTAAAGGGGCAACACTGTGTCTTTCTCTCTGGCAGAGCCCGGCTGCCAAATTCGAAACGTCCAGCGATTGCGCCCACAGGAAAGCTGCCAGCACGGAAAGCTGTAGCTGGTTTTCACTGTCCCTTGGAACTGCATTCGCTGGTACGCAGACATTCGCGTTCTGCAACAGCTTTCGTTCGTAAAGGGGCAACACTGTGTTTTTCTTTCTCGCAGAGCCCGGCTGCCAAATTCGAAACGTCCAGCGATTGCGCCCACAGGAAAGCTGCCAGCACGGAAAGCTGTAGCTGGTTTTCACTGTCCCTTGGAACTGCATTCGCTGGTAGACAGACATTCGCGTTCTGCAACAGCTTTCGTGCGTAAAGGGGCAACACCGTGTATTTCTCTCTGGCAGAGCCCGGCTGCCAAATTCGAAACGTCCAGCGATTGCGCCCACAGGAAAGCTGCCAGCACGGAAAGCTGTAGCTGGTTTTCACTGTCCCTTGGAACTGCATTCGCTGGTAGGCAGACATTCGCGTTCTGCAACAGCTTTCGTTCGTAAAGGGGCAACACTGTGTCTTTCTCTCTGGCAGAGCCCGGCTGCCAAATTCGAAACGTCCAGCGATTGCGCCCACAGGAAAGCTGCCAGCACGGAAAGCTGTAGCTCGTTTTCACTGTCCCTTGGAACTGCATTCGCTGGTAGGCAGACATTCGCGTTCTGCAACAGCTTTCGTTCGTAAAGGGGCAACACTGTGTCTTTCTCTCTGGCAGAGCCCGGCTGCCAAATTCGAAACGTCCAGCGATTGCGCCCACAGGAAAGCTGCCAGCACGGAAAGCTGTAGCTGGTTTTCACTGTCCCTTGGAACTGCATTCGCTGGTAGGCAGACATTCGCGTTCTGCAACAGCTTTCGTTCGTAAAGGGGCAACACTGTGTCTTTCTCTCTGGCAGAGCCCGGCTGCCAAATTCGAAACGTCCAGCGATTGCGCCCACAGGAAAGCTGCCAGCACGGAAAGCTGTAGCTGGTTTTCACTGTCCCTTGGAACTGCATTCGCTGCTACACAGACATTCGCGTTCTGCAACAGCTTTCGTGCGTAAAGGGGCAACACTGTGTATTTCTCTCTGGCAGAGCCCGGCTGCCAAATTCGAAACGTCCAGCGATTGCGCCCACAGGAAAGCTGCCAGCACGGAAAGCTGTAGCTGGTTTTCACTGTCCCTTGGAACTGCATTCGCTGGTAGACAGACATTCGCGTTCTGCAACAGCTTTCGTTCGTAAAGGGGCAACACTGTGTCTTTCTCTCTGGCAGAGCCCGGCTGCCAAATTCGAAACGTCCAGCGATTGCGCCCACAGGAAAGCTGCCAGCACGGAAAGCTGTAGCTGGTTTTCACTGTCCCTTGGAACTGCATTCGCTGGTAGACAGACATTCGCGTTCTGCAACAGCTTTCGTTCGTAAAGGGGCAACACTGTGTCTTTCTCTCTGGCAGAGCCCGGCTGCCAAATTCGAAACGTCCAGCGATTGCGCCCACAGGAAAGCTGCCAGCACGGAAAGCTGTAGCTGGTTTTCACTGTCCCTTGGAACTGCATTCGCTGGTAGACAGACATTCGCGTTCTGCAACAGCTTTCGTTCGTAAAGGGGCAACACTGTGTATTTCTCTCTCGCAGAGCCCGGCTGCCAAATTCGAAACGTCCAGCGATTGCGCCCACAGGAAAGCTGCCAGCACGGAAAGCTGTAGCTGGTTTTCACTGTCCCTTGGAACTGCATTCGATGGTAGACAGACATTCGCGTTCTGCAACAGCTTTCGTGCGTAAAGGAGCAACACTGTGTCTTTCTCTCTGGCAGAGCCCGGCTGCCAAATTCGAAACGTCCAGCGATTGCGCCCACAGGAAAGCTGCCAGCACGGAAAGCTGTAGCTGGTTTTCACTGTCCCTTGGAACTGCATTCGCTGCTACACAGACATTCGCGTTCTGCAACAGCTTTCGTTCGTAAAGGGGCAACACTCTGTATTTCTCTCTGGCAGAGCCCGGCTGCCAAATTCGAAACGTCCAGCGATTGCGCCCACAGGAAAGCTGCCAGCACGGAAAGCTGTAGCTGGTTTTCACTGTCCCTTGGAACTGCATTCGCTGCTACACAGACATTCGCGTTCTGCAACAGCTTTCGTGCGTAAAGGGGCAACACTGTGTATTTCTCTCTGGCAGAGCCCGGCTGCCAAATTCGAAACGTCCAGCGATTGCGCCCACAGGAAAGCTGCCAGCACGGAAAGCTGTAGCTGGTTTTCACTGTCCCTTGGAACTGCATTCGCTGGTAGGCAGACATTCGCGTTCTGCAACAGCTTTCGTTCGTAAAGGGGCAACACTGTGTCTTTCTCTCTGGCAGAGCCCGGCTGCCAAATTCGAAACGTCCAGCGATTGCGCCCACAGGAAAGCTGCCAGCACGGAAAGCTGTAGCTGGTTTTCACTGTCCCTTGGAACTGCATTCGCTGGTAGACAGACATTCGCGTTCTGCAACAGCTTTCGTTCGTAAAGGGGCAACACTCTGTATTTCTCTCTGGCAGAGCCCGGCTGCCAAATTCGAAACGTCCAGCGATTGCGCCCACAGGAAAGCTGCCAGCACGGAAAGCTGTAGCTGGTTTTCACTGTCCCTTGGAACTGCATTCGCTGGTAGACAGACATTCGCGTTCTGCAACAGCTTTCGTTCGTAAAGGGGCAACACTGTGTATTTCTCTCTCGCAGAGCCCGGCTGCCAAATTCGAAACGTCCAGCGATTGCGCCCACAGGAAAGCTGCCAGCACGGAAAGCTGTAGCTGGTTTTCACTGTCCCTTGGAACTGCATTCGATGGTAGACAGACATTCGCGTTCTGCAACAGCTTTCGTGCGTAAAGGAGCAACACTGTGTCTTTCTCTCTGGCAGAGCCCGGCTGCCAAATTCGAAACGTCCAGCGATTGCGCCCACAGGAAAGCTGCCAGCACGGAAAGCTGTAGCTGGTTTTCACTGTCCCTTGGAACTGCATTCGCTGCTACACAGACATTCGCGTTCTGCAACAGCTTTCGTTCGTAAAGGGGCAACACTGTGTATTTCTCTCTGGCAGAGCCCGGCTGCCAAATTCGAAACGTCCAGCGATTGCGCCCACAGGAAAGCTGCCAGCACGGAAAGCTGTAGCTGGTTTTCACTGTCCCTTGGAACTGCATTCGCTGCTACACAGACATTCGCGTTCTGCAACAGCTTTCGTTCGTAAAGGGGCAACACTGTGTCTTTCTCTCTGGCAGAGCCCGGCTGCCAAATTCGAAACGTCCAGCGATTGCGCCCACAGGAAAGCTGCCAGCACGGAAAGCTGTAGCTGGTTTTCACTGTCCCTTGGAACTGCATTCGCTGGTAGGCAGACATTCGCGTTCTGCAACAGCTTTCGTTCGTAAAGGGGCAACACTGTGTTTTTCTTTCTCGCAGAGCCCGGCTGCCAAATTCGAAACGTCCAGCGATTGCGCCCACAGGAAAGCTGCCAGCACGGAAAGCTGTAGCTGGTTTTCACTGTCCCTTGGAACTGCATTCGCTGGTAGACAGACATTCGCGTTCTGCAACAGCTTTCGTGCGTAAAGGGGCAACACCGTGTATTTCTCTCTGGCAGAGCCCGGCTGCCAAATTCGAAACGTCCAGCGATTGCGCCCACAGGAAAGCTGCCAGCACGGAAAGCTGTAGCTGGTTTTCACTGTCCCTTGGAACTGCATTCGCTGGTAGGCAGACATTCGCGTTCTGCAACAGCTTTCGTTCGTAAAGGGGCAACACTGTGTCTTTCTCTCTGGCAGAGCCCGGCTGCCAAATTCGAAACGTCCAGCGATTGCGCCCACAGGAAAGCTGCCAGCACGGAAAGCTGTAGCTCGTTTTCACTGTCCCTTGGAACTGCATTCGCTGGTAGGCAGACATTCGCGTTCTGCAACAGCTTTCGTTCGTAAAGGGGCAACACTGTGTCTTTCTCTCTGGCAGAGCCCGGCTGCCAAATTCGAAACGTCCAGCGATTGCGCCCACAGGAAAGCTGCCAGCACGGAAAGCTGTAGCTGGTTTTCACTGTCCCTTGGAACTGCATTCGCTGGTAGGCAGACATTCGCGTTCTGCAACAGCTTTCGTTCGTAAAGGGGCAACACTGTGTCTTTCTCTCTGGCAGAGCCCGGCTGCCAAATTCGAAACGTCCAGCGATTGCGCCCACAGGAAAGCTGCCAGCACGGAAAGCTGTAGCTGGTTTTCACTGTCCCTTGGAACTGCATTCGCTGCTACACAGACATTCGCGTTCTGCAACAGCTTTCGTTCGTAAAGGGGCAACACTGTGTCTTTCTCTCTGGCAGAGCCCGGCTGCCAAATTCGAAACGTCCAGCGATTGCGCCCACAGGAAAGCTGCCAGCACGGAAAGCTGTAGCTGGTTTTCACTGTCCCTTGGAACTGCATTCGCTGGTACGCAGACATTCGCGTTCTGCAACAGCTTTCGTTCGTAAAGGGGCAACACTGTGTTTTTCTTTCTCGCAGAGCCCGGCTGCCAAATTCGAAACGTCCAGCGATTGCGCCCACAGGAAAGCTGCCAGCACGGAAAGCTGTAGCTGGTTTTCACTGTCCCTTGGAACTGCATTCGCTGGTAGACAGACATTCGCGTTCTGCAACAGCTTTCGTGCGTAAAGGGGCAACACCGTGTATTTCTCTCTGGCAGAGCCCGGCTGCCAAATTCGAAACGTCCAGCGATTGCGCCCACAGGAAAGCTGCCAGCACGGAAAGCTGTAGCTGGTTTTCACTGTCCCTTGGAACTGCATTCGCTGGTAGGCAGACATTCGCGTTCTGCAACAGCTTTCGTTCGTAAAGGGGCAACACTGTGTCTTTCTCTCTGGCAGAGCCCGGCTGCCAAATTCGAAACGTCCAGCGATTGCGCCCACAGGAAAGCTGCCAGCACGGAAAGCTGTAGCTCGTTTTCACTGTCCCTTGGAACTGCATTCGCTGGTAGGCAGACATTCGCGTTCTGCAACAGCTTTCGTTCGTAAAGGGGCAACACTGTGTCTTTCTCTCTGGCAGAGCCCGGCTGCCAAATTCGAAACGTCCAGCGATTGCGCCCACAGGAAAGCTGCCAGCACGGAAAGCTGTAGCTGGTTTTCACTGTCCCTTGGAACTGCATTCGCTGGTAGGCAGACATTCGCGTTCTGCAACAGCTTTCGTTCGTAAAGGGGCAACACTGTGTCTTTCTCTCTGGCAGAGCCCGGCTGCCAAATTCGAAACGTCCAGCGATTGCGCCCACAGGAAAGCTGCCAGCACGGAAAGCTGTAGCTGGTTTTCACTGTCCCTTGGAACTGCATTCGCTGCTACACAGACATTCGCGTTCTGCAACAGCTTTCGTGCGTAAAGGGGCAACACTGTGTATTTCTCTCTGGCAGAGCCCGGCTGCCAAATTCGAAACGTCCAGCGATTGCGCCCACAGGAAAGCTGCCAGCACGGAAAGCTCTAGCTGGTTTTCACTGTCCCTTGGAACTGCATTCGCTGGTAGGCAGACATTCGCGTTCTGCAACAGCTTTCGTTCGTAAAGGGGCAACACTGTGTCTTTCTCTCTGGCAGAGCCCGGCTGCCAAATTCGAAACGTCCAGCGATTGCGCCCACAGGAAAGCTGCCAGCACGGAAAGCTGTAGCTGGTTTTCACTGTCCCTTGGAACTGCATTCGCTGGTAGACAGACATTCGCGTTCTGCAACAGCTTTCGTTCGTAAAGGGGCAACACTGTGTCTTTCTCTCTGGCAGAGCCCGGCTGCCAAATTCGAAACGTCCAGCGATTGCGCCCACAGGAAAGCTGCCAGCACGGAAAGCTGTAGCTGGTTTTCACTGTCCCTTGGAACTGCATTCGCTGGTAGACAGACATTCGCGTTCTGCAACAGCTTTCGTTCGTAAAGGGGCAACACTGTGTATTTCTCTCTCGCAGAGCCCGGCTGCCAAATTCGAAACGTCCAGCGATTGCGCCCACAGGAAAGCTGCCAGCACGGAAAGCTGTAGCTGGTTTTCACTGTCCCTTGGAACTGCATTCGATGGTAGACAGACATTCGCGTTCTGCAACAGCTTTCGTGCGTAAAGGAGCAACACTGTGTCTTTCTCTCTGGCAGAGCCCGGCTGCCAAATTCGAAACGTCCAGCGATTGCGCCCACAGGAAAGCTGCCAGCACGGAAAGCTGTAGCTGGTTTTCACTGTCCCTTGGAACTGCATTCGCTGCTACACAGACATTCGCGTTCTGCAACAGCTTTCGTTCGTAAAGGGGCAACACTCTGTATTTCTCTCTGGCAGAGCCCGGCTGCCAAATTCGAAACGTCCAGCGATTGCGCCCACAGGAAAGCTGCCAGCACGGAAAGCTGTAGCTGGTTTTCACTGTCCCTTGGAACTGCATTCGCTGCTACACAGACATTCGCGTTCTGCAACAGCTTTCGTGCGTAAAGGGGCAACACTGTGTATTTCTCTCTGGCAGAGCCCGGCTGCCAAATTCGAAACGTCCAGCGATTGCGCCCACAGGAAAGCTGCCAGCACGGAAAGCTGTAGCTGGTTTTCACTGTCCCTTGGAACTGCATTCGCTGGTAGGCAGACATTCGCGTTCTGCAACAGCTTTCGTTCGTAAAGGGGCAACACTGTGTCTTTCTCTCTGGCAGAGCCCGGCTGCCAAATTCGAAACGTCCAGCGATTGCGCCCACAGGAAAGCTGCCAGCACGGAAAGCTGTAGCTGGTTTTCACTGTCCCTTGGAACTGCATTCGCTGCTACACAGACATTCGCGTTCTGCAACAGCTTTCGTGCGTAAAGGGGCAACACTGTGTATTTCTCTCTGGCAGAGCCCGGCTGCCAAATTCGAAACGTCCAGCGATTGCGCCCACAGGAAAGCTGCCAGCACGGAAAGCTGTAGCTGGTTTTCACTGTCCCTTGGAACTGCATTCGCTGGTAGGCAGACATTCGCGTTCTGCAACAGCTTTCGTTCGTAAAGGGGCAACACTGTGTATTTCTCTCTGGCAGAGCCCGGCTGCCAAATTCGAAACGTCCAGCGATTGCGCCCACAGGAAAGCTGCCAGCACGGAAAGCTCTAGCTGGTTTTCACTGTCCCTTGGAACTGCATTCGCTGGTAGGCAGACATTCGCGTTCTGCAACAGCTTTCGTTCGTAAAGGGGCAACACTGTGTATTTCTCTCTCGCAGAGCCCGGCTGCCAAATTCGAAACGTCCAGCGATTGCGCCCACAGGAAAGCTGCCAGCACGGAAAGCTGTAGCTGGTTTTCACTGTCCCTTGGAACTGCATTCGCTGGTAGGCAGACATTCGCGTTCTGCAACAGCTTTCGTTCGTAAAGGGGCAACACTGTGTCTTTCTCTCTGGCAGAGCCCGGCTGCCAAATTCGAAACGTCCAGCGATTGCGCCCACAGGAAAGCTGCCAGCACGGAAAGCTGTAGCTGGTTTTCACTGTCCCTTGGAACTGCATTCGCTGGTAGACAGACATTCGCGTTCTGCAACAGCTTTCGTTCGTAAAGGGGCAACACTGTGTCTTTCTCTCTGGCAGAGCCCGGCTGCCAAATTCGAAACGTCCAGCGATTGCGCCCACTGGAAAGCTGCCAGCACGGAAAGCTGTAGCTGGTTTTCACTGTCCCTTGGAACTGCATTCGCTGGTAGGCAGACATTCGCGTTCTGCAACAGCTTTCGTTCGTAAAGGGGCAACACTGTGTCTTTCTCTCTGGCAGAGCCCGGCTGCCAAATTCGAAACGTCCAGCGATTGCGCCCACAGGAAAGCTGCCAGCACGGAAAGCTGTAGCTGGTTTTCACTGTCCCTTGGAACTGCATTCGCTGGTAGACAGACATTCGCGTTCTGCAACAGCTTTCGTTCGTAAAGGGGCAACACTGTGTCTTTCTCTCTGGCAGAGCCCGGCTGCCAAATTCGAAACGTCCAGCGATTGCGCCCACAGGAAAGCTGCCAGCACGGAAAGCTGTAGCTGGTTTTCACTGTCCCTTGGAACCGCATTCGCTGGTACGCAGACATTCGCGTTCTGCAACAGCTTTCGTTCGTAAAGGGGCAACACTGTGTATTTCTCTCTGGCAGAGCCCGGCTGCCAAATTCGAAACGTCCAGCGATTGCGCCCACAGGAAAGCTGCCAGAACGGAAAGCTGTAGCTGGTTTTCACTGTCCCTTGGAACTGCATTCGCTGGTAGACAGACATTCGCGTTCTGCAACAGCTTTCGTGCGTAAAGGGGCAACACTGTGTCTTTCTCTCTGGCAGAGCCCGGCTGCCAAATTCGAAACGTCCAGCGATTGCGCCCACAGGAAAGCTGCCAGCACGGAAAGCTGTAGCTGGTTTTCACTGTCCCTTGGAACTGCATTCGCTGGTAGGCAGACATTCGCGTTCTGCAACAGCTTTCGTTCGTAAAGGGGCAACACTGTGTATTTCTCTCTGGCAGAGCCCGGCTGCCAAATTCGAAACGTCCAGCGATTGCGCCCACAGGAAAGCTGCCAGCATGGAAAGCTGTAGCTGGTTTTCACTGTCCCTTGGAACTGCATTCGCTGGTAGACAGACATTCGCGTTCTGCAACAGCTTTCGTTCGTAAAGGGGCAACACTGTGTATTTCTCTCTCGCAGAGCCCGGCTGCCAAATT
Organism: Mycteria americana; assembly: GCF_035582795.1. Lineage (NCBI taxonomy): Eukaryota > Metazoa > Chordata > Aves > Ciconiiformes > Ciconiidae > Mycteria > Mycteria americana. The sequence goes on along the minus strand of NW_027445632.1, from coordinate 593,014 downwards.
GGAAACGTCCAGCGATTGCGCCCACAGGAAAGCTGCCAGCACGGAAAGCTGTAGCTGGTTTTCACTGTCCCTTGGAACTGCATTCGCTGGTAGACAGACATTCGCGTTCTGCAACAGCTTTCGTTCGTAAAGGGGCAACACTCTGTATTTCTCTCTGGCAGAGCCCGGCTGCCAAATTCGAAACGTCCAGCGATTGCGCCCACAGGAAAGCCGCCAGCACGGAAAGCTGTAGCTGGTTTTCACTGTCCCTTGGAACTGCATTCGCTGGTAGGCAGACATTCGCGTTCTGCAACAGCTTTCGTTCGTAAAGGGGCAACACTGTGTCTTTCTCTCTGGCAGAGCCCGGCTGCCAAATTCGAAACGTCCAGCGATTGCGCCCACAGGAAAGCTGCCAGCACGGAAAGCTGTAGCTGGTTTTCACTGTCCCTTGGAACTGCATTCGCTGGTAGGCAGACATTCGCGTTCTGCAACAGCTTTCGTTCGTAAAGGGGCAACACTGTGTCTTTCTCTCTGGCAGAGCCCGGCTGCCAAATTCGAAACGTCCAGCGATTGCGCCCACAGGAAAGCTGCCAGCACGGAAAGCTGTAGCTGGTTTTCACTGTCCCTTGGAACTGCATTCGCTGCTACACAGACATTCGCGTTCTGCAACAGCTTTCGTGCGTAAAGGGGCAACACTGTGTATTTCTCTCTGGCAGAGCCCGGCTGCCAAATTCGAAACGTCCAGCGATTGCGCCCACAGGAAAGCTGCCAGCACGGAAAGCTCTAGCTGGTTTTCACTGTCCCTTGGAACTGCATTCGCTGGTAGGCAGACATTCGCGTTCTGCAACAGCTTTCGTTCGTAAAGGGGCAACACTGTGTCTTTCTCTCTGGCAGAGCCCGGCTGCCAAATTCGAAACGTCCAGCGATTGCGCCCACAGGAAAGCTGCCAGCACGGAAAGCTGTAGCTGGTTTTCACTGTCCCTTGGAACTGCATTCGCTGGTAGACAGACATTCGCGTTCTGCAACAGCTTTCGTTCGTAAAGGGGCAACACTGTGTCTTTCTCTCTGGCAGAGCCCGGCTGCCAAATTCGAAACGTCCAGCGATTGCGCCCACAGGAAAGCTGCCAGCACGGAAAGCTGTAGTTTGTTTTCACTGTCCCTTCGAACTGCATTCGCTGGTAGGCAGACATTCGCGTTCTGCAACAGCTTTCGTTCGTAAAGGGGCAACACTGTGTCTTTCTCTCTGGCAGAGCCCGGCTGCCAAATTCGAAACGTCCAGCGATTGCGCCCACAGGAAAGCTGCCAGCACGGAAAGCTGTAGCTGGTTTTCACTGTCCCTTGGAACTGCATTCACTGGTAGGCAGACATTCGCGTTCTGCAACAGCTTTCGTTCGTAAAGGGGCAACACTGTGTCTTTCTCTCTGGCAGAGCCCGGCTGCCAAATTCGAAACGTCCAGCGATTGCGCCCACAGGAAAGCTGCCAGCACGGAAAGCTGTAGCTGGTTTTCACTGTCCCTTGGAACTGCATTCGCTGGTAGACAGACATTCGCGTTCTGCAACAGCTTTCGTTCGTAAAGGGGCAACACTCTGTATTTCTCTCTGGCAGAGCCCGGCTGCTAAATTCGAAACGTCCAGCGATTGCGCCCACAGGAAAGCTGCCAGCACGGAAAGCTGTAGCTGGTTTTCACTGTCCCTTGGAACTGCATTCGCTGGTAGACAGACATTCGCGTTCTGCAACAGCTTTCGTTCGTAAAGGGGCAACACTGTGTATTTCTCTCTGGCAGAGCCCGGCTGCCAAATTCGAAACGTCCAGCGATTGCGCCCACAGGAAAGCTGCCAGCACGGAAAGCTGTAGCTGGTTTTCACTGTCCCTTGGAACTGCATTCGATGGTAGACAGACATTCGCGTTCTGCAACAGCTTTCGTGCGTAAAGGAGCAACACTGTGTCTTTCTCTCTGGCAGAGCCCGGCTGCCAAATTCGAAACGTCCAGCGATTGCGCCCACAGGAAAGCTGCCAGCACGGAAAGCTGTAGCTGGTTTTCACTGTCCCTTGGAACTGCATTCGCTGGTAGACAGACATTCGCGTTCTGCAACAGCTTTCGTTCGTAAAGGGGCAACACTCTGTATTTCTCTCTGGCAGAGCCCGGCTGCTAAATTCGAAACGTCCAGCGATTGCGCCCACAGGAAAGCTGCCAGCACGGAAAGCTGTAGCTGGTTTTCACTGTCCCTTGGAACTGCATTCGCTGGTAGACAGACATTCGCGTTCTGCAACAGCTTTCGTTCGTAAAGGGGCAACACTGTGTATTTCTCTCTGGCAGAGCCCGGCTGCCAAATTCGAAACGTCCAGCGATTGCGCCCACAGGAAAGCTGCCAGCACGGAAAGCTGTAGCTGGTTTTCACTGTCCCTTGGAACTGCATTCGATGGTAGACAGACATTCGCGTTCTGCAACAGCTTTCGTGCGTAAAGGAGCAACACTGTGTCTTTCTCTCTGGCAGAGCCCGGCTGCCAAATTCGAAACGTCCAGCGATTGCGCCCACAGGAAAGCTGCCAGCACGGAAAGCTGTAGCTGGTTTTCACTGTCCCTTGGAACTGCATTCGCTGCTACACAGACATTCGCGTTCTGCAACAGCTTTCGTTCGTAAAGGGGCAACACTCTGTATTTCTCTCTGGCAGAGCGCGGCTGCCAAATTCGAAACGTCCAGCGATTGCGCCCACAGGAAAGCTGCCAGCACGGAAAGCTGTAGCTGGTTTTCACTGTCCCTTGGAACTGCATTCGCTGGTAGGCAGACATTCGCGTTCTGCAACAGCTTTCGTTCGTAAAGGGGCAACACTGTGTCTTTCTCTCTGGCAGAGCCCGGCTGCCAAATTCGAAACGTCCAGCGATTGCGCCCACAGGAAAGCTGCCAGCACGGAAAGCTCTAGCTGGTTTTCACTGTCCCTTGGAACTGCATTCGCTGGTAGACAGACATTCGCGTTCTGCAACAGCTTTCGTTCGTAAAGGGGCAACACTCTGTATTTCTCTCTGGCAGAGCCCGGCTGCCAAATTCGAAACGTCCAGCGATTGCGCCCACAGGAAAGCTGCCAGCACGGAAAGCTGTAGCTGGTTTTCACTGTCCCTTGGAACTGCATTCGCTGGTAGACAGACATTCGCGTTCTGCAACAGCTTTCGTTCGTAAAGGGGCAACACTGTGTATTTCTCTCTCGCAGAGCCCGGCTGCCAAATTCGAAACGTCCAGCGATTGCGCCCACAGGAAAGCTGCCAGCACGGAAAGCTGTAGCTGGTTTTCACTGTCCCTTGGAACTGCATTCGCTGGTAGACAGACATTCGCGTTCTGCAACAGCTTTCGTGCGTAAAGGAGCAACACTGTGTCTTTCTCTCTGGCAGAGCCCGGCTGCCAAATTCGAAACGTCCAGCGATTGCGCCCACAGGAAAGCTGCCAGCACGGAAAGCTGTAGCTGGTTTTCACTGTCCCTTGGAACTGCATTCGCTGCTACACAGACATTCGCGTTCTGCAACAGCTTTCGTTCGTAAAGGGGCAACACTCTGTATTTCTCTCTGGCAGAGCCCGGCTGCCAAATTCGAAACGTCCAGCGATTGCGCCCACAGGAAAGCTGCCAGCACGGAAAGCTGTAGCTGGTTTTCACTGTCCCTTGGAACTGCATTCGCTGCTACACAGACATTCGCGTTCTGCAACAGCTTTCGTTCGTAAAGGGGCAACACTGTGTATTTCTCTCTGGCAGAGCCCGGCTGCCAAATTCGAAACGTCCAGCGATTGCGCCCACAGGAAAGCTGCCAGCACGGAAAGCTGTAGCTGGTTTTCACTGTCCCTTGGAACTGCATTCGCTGGTAGGCAGACATTCGCGTTCTGCAACAGCTTTCGTTCGTAAAGGGGCAACACTGTGTCTTTCTCTCTGGCAGAGCCCGGCTGCCAAATTCGAAACGTCCAGCGATTGCGCCCACAGGAAAGCTGCCAGCACGGAAAGCTGTAGCTGGTTTTCACTGTCCCTTGGAACTGCATTCGCTGGTAGACAGACATTCGCGTTCTGCAACAGCTTTCGTTCGTAAAGGGGCAACACTCTGTATTTCTCTCTGGCAGAGCCCGGCTGCCAAATTCGAAACGTCCAGCAATTGCGCCCACAGGAAAGCTGCCAGCACGGAAAGCTGTAGCTGGTTTTCACTGTCCCTTGGAACTGCATTCGCTGGTAGACAGACATTCGCGTTCTGCAACAGCTTTCGTTCGTAAAGGGGCAACACTGTGTATTTCTCTCTCGCAGAGCCCGGCTGCCAAATTCGAAACGTCCAGCGATTGCGCCCACAGGAAAGCTGCCAGCACGGAAAGCTGTAGCTGGTTTTCACTGTCCCTTGGAACTGCATTCGCTGGTAGACAGACATTCGCGTTCTGCAACAGTTTTCGTGCGTAAAGGAGCAACACTGTGTCTTTCTCTCTGGCAGAGCCCGGCTGCCAAATTCGAAACGTCCAGCGATTGCGCCCACAGGAAAGCTGCCAGCACGGAAAGCTGTAGCTGGTTTTCACTGTCCCTTGGAACTGCATTCGCTGCTACACAGACATTCGCGTTCTGCAACAGCTTTCGTTCGTAAAGGGGCAACACTCTGTATTTCTCTCTGGCAGAGCCCGGCTGCCAAATTCGAAACGTCCAGCGATTGCGCCCACAGGAAAGCTGCCAGCACGGAAAGCTGTAGCTGGTTTTCACTGTCCCTTGGAACTGCATTCGCTGGTAGGCAGACATTCGCGTTCTGCAACAGCTTTCGTTCGTAAAGGGGCAACACTGTGTCTTTCTCTCTGGCAGAGCCCGGCTGCCAAATTCGAAACGTCCAGCGATTGCGCCCACAGGAAAGCTGCCAGCACGGAAAGCTGTAGCTGGTTTTCACTGTCCCTTGGAACTGCATTCGCTGCTACACAGACATTCGCGTTCTGCAACAGCTTTCGTTCGTAAAGGGGCAACACTGTGTATTTCTCTCTGGCAGAGCCCGGCTGCCAAATTCGAAACGTCCAGCGATTGCGCCCACAGGAAAGCTGCCAGCACGGAAAGCTGTAGCTGGTTTTCACTGTCCCTTGGAACTGCATTCGCTGGTAGACAGACATTCGCGTTCTGCAACAGCTTTCGTTCGTAAAGGGGCAACACTGTGTATTTCTCTCTCGCAGAGCCCGGCTGCCAAATTCGAAACGTCCAGCGATTGCGCCCACAGGAAAGCTGCCAGCACGGAAAGCTGTAGCTGGTTTTCACTGTCCCTTGGAACTGCATTCGATGGTAGACAGACATTCGCGTTCTGCAACAGCTTTCGTGCGTAAAGGAGCAACACTGTGTCTTTCTCTCTGGCAGAGCCCGGCTGCCAAATTCGAAACGTCCAGCGATTGCGCCCACAGGAAAGCTGCCAGCACGGAAAGCTGTAGCTGGTTTTCACTGTCCCTTGGAACTGCATTCGCTGCTACACAGACATTCGCGTTCTGCAACAGCTTTCGTTCGTAAAGGGGCAACACTGTGTCTTTCTCTCTGGCAGAGCCCGGCTGCCAAATTCGAAACGTCCAGCGATTGCGCCCACAGGAAAGCTGCCAGCACGGAAAGCTGTAGCTGGTTTTCACTGTCCCTTGGAACTGCATTCGCTGCTACACAGACATTCGCGTTCTGCAACAGCTTTCGTTCGTAAAGGGGCAACACTGTGTATTTCTCTCTGGCAGAGCCCGGCTGCCAAATTCGAAACGTCCAGCGATTGCGCCCACAGGAAAGCTGCCAGCACGGAAAGCTGTAGCTGGTTTTCACTGTCCCTTGGAACTGCATTCGCTGGTACGCAGACATTCGCGTTCTGCAACAGCTTTCGTTCGTAAAGGGGCAACACTGTGTTTTTCTTTCTCGCAGAGCCCGGCTGCCAAATTCGAAACGTCCAGCGATTGCGCCCACAGGAAAGCTGCCAGCACGGAAAGCTGTAGCTGGTTTTCACTGTCCCTTGGAACTGCATTCGCTGGTAGACAGACATTCGCGTTCTGCAACAGCTTTCGTGCGTAAAGGGGCAACACCGTGTATTTCTCTCTGGCAGAGCCCGGCTGCCAAATTCGAAACGTCCAGCGATTGCGCCCACAGGAAAGCTGCCAGCACGGAAAGCTGTAGCTGGTTTTCACTGTCCCTTGGAACTGCATTCGCTGGTAGGCAGACATTCGCGTTCTGCAACAGCTTTCGTTCGTAAAGGGGCAACACTGTGTCTTTCTCTCTGGCAGAGCCCGGCTGCCAAATTCGAAACGTCCAGCGATTGCGCCCACAGGAAAGCTGCCAGCACGGAAAGCTGTAGCTGGTTTTCACTGTCCCTTGGAACTGCATTCGCTGGTAGGCAGACATTCGCGTTCTGCAACAGCTTTCGTTCGTAAAGGGGCAACACTGTGTCTTTCTCTCTGGCAGAGCCCGGCTGCCAAATTCGAAACGTCCAGCGATTGCGCCCACAGGAAAGCTGCCAGCACGGAAAGCTGTAGCTGGTTTTCACTGTCCCTTGGAACTGCATTCGCTGGTACGCAGACATTCGCGTTCTGCAACAGCTTTCGTTCGTAAAGGGGCAACACTGTGTTTTTCTTTCTCGCAGAGCCCGGCTGCCAAATTCGAAACGTCCAGCGATTGCGCCCACAGGAAAGCTGCCAGCACGGAAAGCTGTAGCTGGTTTTCACTGTCCCTTGGAACTGCATTCGCTGGTAGACAGACATTCGCGTTCTGCAACAGCTTTCGTGCGTAAAGGGGCAACACCGTGTATTTCTCTCTGGCAGAGCCCGGCTGCCAAATTCGAAACGTCCAGCGATTGCGCCCACAGGAAAGCTGCCAGCACGGAAAGCTGTAGCTGGTTTTCACTGTCCCTTGGAACTGCATTCGCTGGTAGGCAGACATTCGCGTTCTGCAACAGCTTTCGTTCGTAAAGGGGCAACACTGTGTCTTTCTCTCTGGCAGAGCCCGGCTGCCAAATTCGAAACGTCCAGCGATTGCGCCCACAGGAAAGCTGCCAGCACGGAAAGCTGTAGCTGGTTTTCACTGTCCCTTGGAACTGCATTCGCTGGTACGCAGACATTCGCGTTCTGCAACAGCTTTCGTGCGTAAAGGGGCAACACTGTGTATTTCTCTCTGGCAGAGCCCGGCTGCCAAATTCGAAACGTCCAGCGATTGCGCCCACAGGAAAGCTGCCAGCACGGAAAGCTGTAGCTGGTTTTCACTGTCCCTTGGAACTGCATTCGCTGGTAGACAGACATTCGCGTTCTGCAACAGCTTTCGTTCGTAAAGGGGCAACACTGTGTATTTCTCTCTGGCAGAGCCCGGCTGCCAAATTCGAAACGTCCAGCGATTGCGCCCACAGGAAAGCTGCCAGCACGGAAAGCTGTAGCTGGTTTTCACTGTCCCTTGGAACTGCATTTGCTGGTAGGCAGACATTCGCGTTCTGCAACAGCTTTCGTTCGTAAAGGGGCAACACTGTGTCTTTCTCTCTGGCAGAGCCCGGCTGCCAAATTCGAAACGTCCAGCGATTGCGCCCACAGGAAAGCTGCCAGAACGGAAAGCTGTAGCTGGTTTTCACTGTCCCTTGGAACTGCATTCGCTGGTAGACAGACATTCGCGTTCTGCAACAGCTTTCGTGCGTAAAGGGGCAACACTGTGTCTTTCTCTCTGGCAGAGCCCGGCTGCCAAATTCGAAACGTCCAGCGATTGCGCCCACAGGAAAGCTGCCAGCACGGAAAGCTGTAGCTGGTTTTCACTGTCCCTTGGAACTGCATTCGCTGGTAGGCAGACATTCGCGTTCTGCAACAGCTTTCGTTCGTAAAGGGGCAACACTGTGTATTTCTCTCTGGCAGAGCCCGGCTGCCAAATTCGAAACGTCCAGCGATTGCGCCCACAGGAAAGCTGCCAGCACGGAAAGCTGTAGCTGGTTTTCACTGTCCCTTGGAACTGCATTCGCTGGTAGACAGACATTCGCGTTCTGCAACAGCTTTCGTTCGTAAAGGGGCAACACTGTGTATTTCTCTCTCGCAGAGCCCGGCTGCCAAATTCGAAACGTCCAGCGATTGCGCCCACAGGAAAGCTGCCAGCACGGAAAGCTGTAGCTGGTTTTCACTGTCCCTTGGAACTGCATTCGCTGGTAGACAGACATTCGCGTTCTGCAACAGCTTTCGTTCGTAAAGGGGCAACACTCTGTATTTCTCTCTGGCAGAGCCCGGCTGCCAAATTCGAAACGTCCAGCGATTGCGCCCACAGGAAAGCCGCCAGCACGGAAAGCTGTAGCTGGTTTTCACTGTCCCTTGGAACTGCATTCGCTGGTAGGCAGACATTCGCGTTCTGCAACAGCTTTCGTTCGTAAAGGGGCAACACTGTGTCTTTCTCTCTGGCAGAGCCCGGCTGCCAAATTCGAAACGTCCAGCGATTGCGCCCACAGGAAAGCTGCCAGCACGGAAAGCTGTAGCTGGTTTTCACTGTCCCTTGGAACTGCATTCGCTGCTACACAGACATTCGCGTTCTGCAACAGCTTTCGTTCGTAAAGGGGCAACACTGTGTCTTTCTCTCTGGCAGAGCCCGGCTGCCAAATTCGAAACGTCCAGCGATTGCGCCCACAGGAAAGCTGCCAGCACGGAAAGCTGTAGCTGGTTTTCACTGTCCCTTGGAACTGCATTCGCTGCTACACAGACATTCGCGTTCTGCAACAGCTTTCGTTCGTAAAGGGGCAACACTCTGTATTTCTCTCTGGCAGAGCCCGGCTGCCAAATTCGAAACGTCCAGCGATTGCGCCCACAGGAAAGCTGCCAGCACGGAAAGCTGTAGCTGGTTTTCACTGTCCCTTGGAACTGCATTCGCTGCTACACAGACATTCGCGTTCTGCAACAGCTTTCGTTCGTAAAGGGGCAACACTGTGTATTTCTCTCTCGCAGAGCCCGGCTGCCAAATTCGAAACGTCCAGCGATTGCGCCCACAGGAAAGCTGCCAGCACGGAAAGCTGTAGCTGGTTTTCACTGTCCCTTGGAACTGCATTCGATGGTAGACAGACATTCGCGTTCTGCAACAGCTTTCGTGCGTAAAGGAGCAACACTGTGTCTTTCTCTCTGGCAGAGCCCGGCTGCCAAATTCGAAACGTCCAGCGATTGCGCCCACAGGAAAGCTGCCAGCACGGAAAGCTGTAGCTGGTTTTCACTGTCCCTTGGAACTGCATTCGCTGCTACACAGACATTCGCGTTCTGCAACAGCTTTCGTTCGTAAAGGGGCAACACTGTGTCTTTCTCTCTGGCAGAGCCCGGCTGCCAAATTCGAAACGTCCAGCGATTGCGCCCACAGGAAAGCTGCCAGCACGGAAAGCTGTAGCTGGTTTTCACTGTCCCTTGGAACTGCATTCGCTGCTACACAGACATTCGCGTTCTGCAACAGCTTTCGTTCGTAAAGGGGCAACACTGTGTATTTCTCTCTGGCAGAGCCCGGCTGCCAAATTCGAAACGTCCAGCGATTGCGCCCACAGGAAAGCTGCCAGCACGGAAAGCTGTAGCTGGTTTTCACTGTCCCTTGGAACTGCATTCGCTGGTACGCAGACATTCGCGTTCTGCAACAGCTTTCGTTCGTAAAGGGGCAACACTGTGTTTTTCTTTCTCGCAGAGCCCGGCTGCCAAATTCGAAACGTCCAGCGATTGCGCCCACAGGAAAGCTGCCAGCACGGAAAGCTGTAGCTGGTTTTCACTGTCCCTTGGAACTGCATTCGCTGGTAGACAGACATTCGCGTTCTGCAACAGCTTTCGTGCGTAAAGGGGCAACACCGTGTATTTCTCTCTGGCAGAGCCCGGCTGCCAAATTCGAAACGTCCAGCGATTGCGCCCACAGGAAAGCTGCCAGCACGGAAAGCTGTAGCTGGTTTTCACTGTCCCTTGGAACTGCATTCGCTGGTAGGCAGACATTCGCGTTCTGCAACAGCTTTCGTTCGTAAAGGGGCAACACTGTGTATTTCTCTCTGGCAGAGCCCGGCTGCCAAATTCGAAACGTCCAGCGATTGCGCCCACAGGAAAGCTGCCAGCACGGAAAGCTGTAGCTGGTTTTCACTGTCCCTTGGAACTGCATTCGCTGGTACGCAGACATTCGCGTTCTGCAACAGCTTTCGTTCGTAAAGGGGCAACACTGTGTATTTCTCTCTGGCAGAGCCCGGCTGCCAAATTCGAAACGTCCAGCGATTGCGCCCACAGGAAAGCTGCCAGCACGGAAAGCTGTAGCTGGTTTTCACTGTCCCTTGGAACTGCATTCGCTGGTACGCAGACATTCGCGTTCTGCAACAGCTTTCGTTCGTAAAGGGGCAACACTGTGTCTTTCTCTCTGGCAGAGCCCGGCTGCCAAATTCGAAACGTCCAGCGATTGCGCCCACAGGAAAGCTGCCAGCACGGAAAGCTGTAGCTGGTTTTCACTGTCCCTTGGAACTGCATTCGCTGGTAGACAGACATTCGCGTTCTGCAACAGCTTTCGTGCGTAAAGGGGCAACACCGTGTATTTCTCTCTGGCAGAGCCCGGCTGCCAAATTCGAAACGTCCAGCGATTGCGCCCACAGGAAAGCTGCCAGCACGGAAAGCTGTAGCTGGTTTTCACTGTCCCTTGGAACTGCATTCGCTGGTAGACAGACATTCGCGTTCTGCAACAGCTTTCGTGCGTAAAGGGGCAACACTGTGTCTTTCTCTCTGGCAGAGCCCGGCTGCCAAATTTGAAACGTCCAGCGATTGCGCCCACAGGAAAGCTGCCAGCACGGAAAGCTGTAGCTGGTTTTCACTGTCCCTTGGAACTGCATTCGCTGGTAGGCAGACATTCGCGTTCTGCAACAGCTTTCGTTCGTAAAGGGGCAACACTGTGTATTTCTCTCTGGCAGAGCCCGGCTGCCAAATTCGAAACGTCCAGCGATTGCGCCCACAGGAAAGCTGCCAGCACGGAAAGCTGTAGCTGGTTTTCACTGTCCCTTGGAACTGCATTCGCTGGTAGACAGACATTCGCGTTCTGCAACAGCTTTCGTTCGTAAAGGGGCAACACTGTGTATTTCTCTCTCGCAGAGCCCGGCTGCCAAATTGGAAACGTCCAGCGATTGCGCCCACAGGAAAGCTGCCAGCACGGAAAGCTGTAGCTGGTTTTCACTGTCCCTTGGAACTGCATTCGCTGGTAGACAGACATTCGCGTTCTGCAACAGCTTTCGTTCGTAAAGGGGCAACACTCTGTATTTCTCTCTGGCAGAGCCCGGCTGCCAAATTCGAAACGTCCAGCGATTGCGCCCACAGGAAAGCTGCCAGCACGGAAAGCTGTAGCTGGTTTTCACTGTCCCTTGGAACTGCATTCGCTGGTAGACAGACATTCGCGTTCTGCAAAAGCTTTCGTTCGTAAAGGGGCAACACTGTGTCTTTCTCTCTGGCAGAGCCCGGCTGCCAAATTCGAAACGTCCAGCGATTGCGCCCACAGGAAAGCTGCCAGAACGGAAAGCTGTAGCTGGTTTTCACTGTCCCTTGGAACTGCATTCGCTGGTAGACAGACATTCGCGTTCTGCAACAGCTTTCGTGCGTAAAGGGGCAACACTGTGTCTTTCTCTCTGGCAGAGCCCGGCTGCCAAATTCGAAACGTCCAGCGATTGCGCCCACAGGAAAGCTGCCAGCACGGAAAGCTGTAGCTGGTTTTCACTGTCCCTTGGAACTGCATTCGCTGGTAGGCAGACATTCGCGTTCTGCAACAGCTTTCGTTCGTAAAGGGGCAACACTGTGTATTTCTCTCTGGCAGAGCCCGGCTGCCAAATTCGAAACGTCCAGCGATTGCGCCCACAGGAAAGCTGCCAGCACGGAAAGCTGTAGCTGGTTTTCACTGTCCCTTGGAACTGCATTCGCTGGTAGACAGACATTCGCGTTCTGCAACAGCTTTCGTTCGTAAAGGGGCAACACTGTGTATTTCTCTCTCGCAGAGCCCGGCTGCCAAATTGGAAACGTCCAGCGATTGCGCCCACAGGAAAGCTGCCAGCACGGAAAGCTGTAGCTGGTTTTCACTGTCCCTTGGAACTGCATTCGCTGGTAGACAGACATTCGCGTTCTGCAACAGCTTTCGTTCGTAAAGGGGCAACACTCTGTATTTCTCTCTGGCAGAGCCCGGCTGCCAAATTCGAAACGTCCAGCGATTGCGCCCACAGGAAAGCCGCCAGCACGGAAAGCTGTAGCTGGTTTTCACTGTCCCTTGGAACTGCATTCGCTGGTAGGCAGACATTCGCGTTCTGCAACAGCTTTCGTTCGTAAAGGGGCAACACTGTGTCTTTCTCTCTGGCAGAGCCCGGCTGCCAAATTCGAAACGTCCAGCGATTGCGCCCACAGGAAAGCTGCCAGCACGGAAAGCTGTAGCTGGTTTTCACTGTCCCTTGGAACTGCATTCGCTGGTAGGCAGACATTCGCGTTCTGCAACAGCTTTCGTTCGTAAAGGGGCAACACTGTGTCTTTCTCTCTGGCAGAGCCCGGCTGCCAAATTCGAAACGTCCAGCGATTGCGCCCACAGGAAAGCTGCCAGCACGGAAAGCTCTAGCTGGTTTTCACTGTCCCTTGGAACTGCATTCGCTGGTAGGCAGACATTCGCGTTCTGCAACAGCTTTCGTTCGTAAAGGGGCAACACTGTGTATTTCTCTCTCGCAGAGCCCGGCTGCCAAATTCGAAACGTCCAGCGATTGCGCCCACAGGAAAGCTGCCAGCACGGAAAGCTGTAGCTGGTTTTCACTGTCCCTTGGAACTGCATTCGCTGGTAGACAGACATTCGCGTTCTGCAACAGCTTTCGTTCGTAAAGGGGCAACACTGTGTCTTTCTCTCTGGCAGAGCCCGGCTGCCAAATTCGAAACGTCCAGCGATTGCGCCCACAGGAAAGCTGCCAGCACGGAAAGCTGTAGCTGGTTTTCACTGTCCCTTGGAACTGCATTCGCTGGTAGGCAGACATTCGCGTTCTGCAACAGCTTTCGTTCGTAAAGGGGCAACACTGTGTCTTTCTCTCTGGCAGAGCCCGGCTGCCAAATTCGAAACGTCCAGCGATTGCGCCCACAGGAAAGCTGCCAGCACGGAAAGCTGTAGCTGGTTTTCACTGTCCCTTGGAACTGCATTCGCTGGTAGACAGACATTCGCGTTCTGCAACAGCTTTCGTTCGTAAAGGGGCAACACTGTGTCTTTCTCTCTGGCAGAGCCCGGCTGCCAAATTCGAAACGTCCAGCGATTGCGCCCACAGGAAAGCTGCCAGCACGGAAAGCTGTAGTTTGTTTTCACTGTCCCTTGGAACTGCATTCGCTGGTAGGCAGACATTCGCGTTCTGCAACAGCTTTCGTGCGTAAAGGGGCAACACTGTGTATTTCTCTCTGGCAGAGCCCGGCTGCCAAATTCGAAACGTCCAGCGATTGCGCCCACAGGAAAGCTGCCAGCACGGAAAGCTGTAGCTGGTTTTCACTGTCCCTTGGAACTGCATTCGCTGGTAGGCAGACATTCGCGTTCTGCAACAGCTTTCGTTCGTAAAGGGGCAACACTGTGTCTTTCTCTCTGGCAGAGCCCGGCTGCCAAATTCGAAACGTCCAGCGATTGCGCCCACAGGAAAGCTGCCAGCACGGAAAGCTGTAGCTGGTTTTCACTGTCCCTTGGAACTGCATTCGCTGGTAGACAGACATTCGCGTTCTGCAACAGCTTTCGTTCGTAAAGGGGCAACACTCTGTATTTCTCTCTGGCAGAGCCCGGCTGCCAAATTCGAAACGTCCAGCGATTGCGCCCACAGGAAAGCTGCCAGCACGGAAAGCTGTAGCTGGTTTTCACTGTCCCTTGGAACTGCATTCGCTGGTAGACAGACATTCGCGTTCTGCAACAGCTTTCGTTCGTAAAGGGGCAACACTCTGTATTTCTCTCTGGCAGAGCCCGGCTGCCAAATTCGAAACGTCCAGCGATTGCGCCCACAGGAAAGCTGCCAGCACGGAAAGCTGTAGCTGGTTTTCACTGTCCCTTGGAACTGCATTCGCTGGTAGACAGACATTCGCGTTCTGCAACAGCTTTCGTGCGTAAAGGGGCAACACCGTGTATTTCTCTCTGGCAGAGCCCGGCTGCCAAATTCGAAACGTCCAGCGATTGCGCCCACAGGAAAGCTGCCAGCACGGAAAGCTGTAGCTGGTTTTCACTGTCCCTTGGAACTGCATTCGCTGGTAGGCAGACATTCGCGTTCTGCAACAGCTTTCGTTCGTAAAGGGGCAACACTGTGTCTTTCTCTCTGGCAGAGCCCGGCTGCCAAATTCGAAACGTCCAGCGATTGCGCCCACAGGAAAGCTGCCAGCACGGAAAGCTGTAGCTCGTTTTCACTGTCCCTTGGAACTGCATTCGCTGGTAGGCAGACATTCGCGTTCTGCAACAGCTTTCGTTCGTAAAGGGGCAACACTGTGTCTTTCTCTCTGGCAGAGCCCGGCTGCCAAATTCGAAACGTCCAGCGATTGCGCCCACAGGAAAGCTGCCAGCACGGAAAGCTGTAGCTGGTTTTCACTGTCCCTTGGAACTGCATTCGCTGGTAGGCAGACATTCGCGTTCTGCAACAGCTTTCGTTCGTAAAGGGGCAACACTGTGTCTTTCTCTCTGGCAGAGCCCGGCTGCCAAATTCGAAACGTCCAGCGATTGCGCCCACAGGAAAGCTGCCAGCACGGAAAGCTGTAGCTGGTTTTCACTGTCCCTTGGAACTGCATTCGCTGGTAGGCAGACATTCGCGTTCTGCAACAGCTTTCGTGCGTAAAGGGGCAACACTGTGTATTTCTCTCTGGCAGAGCCCGGCTGCCAAATTCGAAACGTCCAGCGATTGCGCCCACAGGAAAGCTGCCAGCACGGAAAGCTGTAGCTGGTTTTCACTGTCCCTTGGAACTGCATTCGCTGGTAGACAGACATTCGCGTTCTGCAACAGCTTTCGTTCGTAAAGGGGCAACACTCTGTATTTCTCTCTGGCAGAGCCCGGCTGCCAAATTCGAAACGTCCAGCAATTGCGCCCACAGGAAAGCTGCCAGCACGGAAAGCTGTAGCTGGTTTTCACTGTCCCTTGGAACTGCATTCGCTGGTAGACAGACATTCGCGTTCTGCAACAGCTTTCGTTCGTAAAGGGGCAACACTGTGTATTTCTCTCTCGCAGAGCCCGGCTGCCAAATTCGAAATGTCCAGCGATTGCGCCCACAGGAAAGCTGCCAGCACGGAAAGCTGTAGCTGGTTTTCACTGTCCCTTGGAACTGCATTCGATGGTAGACAGACATTCGCGTTCTGCAACAGCTTTCGTGCGTAAAGGAGCAACACTGTGTCTTTCTCTCTGGCAGAGCCCGGCTGCAAAATTCGAAACGTCCAGCGATTGCGCCCACAGGAAAGCTGCCAGCACGGAAAGCTGTAGCTGGTTTTCACTGTCCCTTGGAACTGCATTCGCTGCTACACAGACATTCGCGTTCTGCAACAGCTTTCGTTCGTAAAGGGGC
The DNA here is from genome assembly GCF_035582795.1 of Mycteria americana. Taxonomy (NCBI): domain Eukaryota; kingdom Metazoa; phylum Chordata; class Aves; order Ciconiiformes; family Ciconiidae; genus Mycteria; species Mycteria americana. Next base: position 577,570 of record NW_027445632.1, on the reverse strand, counting down.
AACACTCTGTATTTCTCTCTGGCAGAGCCCGGCTGCCAAATTCGAAACGTCCAGCGATTGCGCCCACAGGAAAGCTGCCAGCACGGAAAGCTGTAGCTGGTTTTCACTGTCCCTTTGAACTGCATTCGCTGGTAGACAGACATTCGCGTTCTGCAACAGCTTTCGTTCGTAAAGGGGCAACACTGTGTATTTCTCTCTCGCAGAGCCCGGCTGCCAAATTCGAAACGTCCAGCGATTGCGCCCACAGGAAAGCTGCCAGCACGGAAAGCTGTAGCTGGTTTTCACTGTCCCTTGGAACTGCATTCGATGGTAGACAGACATTCGCGTTCTGCAACAGCTTTCGTGCGTAAAGGAGCAACACTGTGTCTTTCTCTCTGGCAGAGCCCGGCTGCCAAATTCGAAACGTCCAGCGATTGCGCCCACAGGAAAGCTGCCAGCACGGAAAGCTGTAGCTGGTTTTCACTGTCCCTTGGAACTGCATTCGCTGCTACACAGACATTCGCGTTCTGCAACAGCTTTCGTTCGTAAAGGGGCAACACTGTGTCTTTCTCTCTGGCAGAGCCCGGCTGCCAAATTCGAAACGTCCAGCGATTGCGCCCACAGGAAAGCTGCCAGCACGGAAAGCTGTAGCTGGTTTTCACTGTCCCTTGGAACTGCATTCGCTGCTACACAGACATTCGCGTTCTGCAACAGCTTTCGTTCGTAAAGGGGCAACACTGTGTTTTTCTTTCTCGCAGAGCCCGGCTGCCAAATTCGAAACGTCCAGCGATTGCGCCCACAGGAAAGCTGCCAGCACGGAAAGCTGTAGCTGGTTTTCACTGTCCCTTGGAACTGCATTCGCTGGTAGACAGACATTCGCGTTCTGCAACAGCTTTCGTGCGTAAAGGGGCAACACCGTGTATTTCTCTCTGGCAGAGCCCGGCTGCCAAATTCGAAACGTCCAGCGATTGCGCCCACAGGAAAGCTGCCAGCACGGAAAGCTGTAGCTGGTTTTCACTGTCCCTTGGAACTGCATTCGCTGGTAGGCAGACATTCGCGTTCTGCAACAGCTTTCGTTCGTAAAGGGGCAACACTGTGTATTTCTCTCTGGCAGAGCCCGGCTGCCAAATTCGAAACGTCCAGCGATTGCGCCCACAGGAAAGCTGCCAGCACGGAAAGCTGTAGCTGGTTTTCACTGTCCCTTGGAACTGCATTCGCTGGTACGCAGACATTCGCGTTCTGCAACAGCTTTCGTTCGTAAAGGGGCAACACTGTGTCTTTCTCTCTGGCAGAGCCCGGCTGCCAAATTCGAAACGTCCAGCGATTGCGCCCACAGGAAAGCTGCCAGCACGGAAAGCTGTAGCTGGTTTTCACTGTCCCTTGGAACTGCATTCGCTGGTACGCAGACATTCGCGTTCTGCAACAGCTTTCGTTCGTAAAGGGGCAACACTGTGTTTTTCTTTCTCGCAGAGCCCGGCTGCCAAATTCGAAACGTCCAGCGATTGCGCCCACAGGAAAGCTGCCAGCACGGAAAGCTGTAGCTGGTTTTCACTGTCCCTTGGAACTGCATTCGCTGGTAGACAGACATTCGCGTTCTGCAACAGCTTTCGTGCGTAAAGGGGCAACACCGTGTATTTCTCTCTGGCAGAGCCCGGCTGCCAAATTCGAAACGTCCAGCGATTGCGCCCACAGGAAAGCTGCCAGCACGGAAAGCTGTAGCTGGTTTTCACTGTCCCTTGGAACTGCATTCGCTGGTAGGCAGACATTCGCGTTCTGCAACAGCTTTCGTTCGTAAAGGGGCAACACTGTGTCTTTCTCTCTGGCAGAGCCCGGCTGCCAAATTCGAAACGTCCAGCGATTGCGCCCACAGGAAAGCTGCCAGCACGGAAAGCTGTAGCTGGTTTTCACTGTCCCTTGGAACTGCATTCGCTGGTAGGCAGACATTCGCGTTCTGCAACAGCTTTCGTTCGTAAAGGGGCAACACTGTGTATTTCTCTCTGGCAGAGCCCGGCTGCCAAATTCGAAACGTCCAGCGATTGCGCCCACAGGAAAGCTGCCAGCACGGAAAGCTGTAGCTGGTTTTCACTGTCCCTTGGAACTGCATTCGCTGGTACGCAGACATTCGCGTTCTGCAACAGCTTTCGTGCGTAAAGGGGCAACACTGTGTCTTTCTCTCTGGCAGAGCCCGGCTGCCAAATTCGAAACGTCCAGCGATTGCGCCCACAGGAAAGCTGCCAGAACGGAAAGCTGTAGCTGGTTTTCACTGTCCCTTGGAACTGCATTCGCTGGTAGACAGACATTCGCGTTCTGCAACAGCTTTCGTGCGTAAAGGGGCAACACTGTGTCTTTCTCTCTGGCAGAGCCCGGCTGCCAAATTCGAAACGTCCAGCGATTGCGCCCACAGGAAAGCTGCCAGCACGGAAAGCTGTAGCTGGTTTTCACTGTCCCTTGGAACTGCATTCGCTGGTAGGCAGACATTCGCGTTCTGCAACAGCTTTCGTTCGTAAAGGGGCAACACTGTGTATTTCTCTCTGGCAGAGCCCGGCTGCCAAATTCGAAACGTCCAGCGATTGCGCCCACAGGAAAGCTGCCAGCACGGAAAGCTGTAGCTGGTTTTCACTGTCCCTTGGAACTGCATTCGCTGGTAGACAGACATTCGCGTTCTGCAACAGCTTTCGTTCGTAAAGGGGCAACACTGTGTATTTCTCTCTCGCAGAGCCCGGCTGCCAAATTGGAAACGTCGAGCGATTGCGCCCACAGGAAAGCTGCCAGCACGGAAAGCTGTAGCTGGTTTTCACTGTCCCTTGGAACTGCATTCGCTGGTAGACAGACATTCGCGTTCTGCAACAGCTTTCGTTCGTAAAGGGGCAACACTCTGTATTTCTCTCTGGCAGAGCCCGGCTGCCAAATTCGAAACGTCCAGCGATTGCGCCCACAGGAAAGCTGCCAGCACGGAAAGCTGTAGCTGGTTTTCACTGTCCCTTGGAACTGCATTCGCTGGTAGGAAGACATTCGCGTTCTGCAAAAGCTTTCGTTCGTAAAGGGGCAACACTGTGTCTTTCTCTCTGGCAGAGCCCGGCTGCCAAATTCGAAACGTCCAGCGATTGCGCCCACAGGAAAGCTGCCAGAACGGAAAGCTGTAGCTGGTTTTCACTGTCCCTTGGAACTGCATTCGCTGGTAGACAGACATTCGCGTTCTGCAACAGCTTTCGTGCGTAAAGGGGCAACACTGTGTCTTTCTCTCTGGCAGAGCCCGGCTGCCAAATTCGAAACGTCCAGCGATTGCGCCCACAGGAAAGCTGCCAGCACGGAAAGCTGTAGCTGGTTTTCACTGTCCCTTGGAACTGCATTCGCTGGTAGGCAGACATTCGCGTTCTGCAACAGCTTTCGTTCGTAAAGGGGCAACACTGTGTATTTCTCTCTGGCAGAGCCCGGCTGCCAAATTCGAAACGTCCAGCGATTGCGCCCACAGGAAAGCTGCCAGCACGGAAAGCTGTAGCTGGTTTTCACTGTCCCTTGGAACTGCACTCGCTGGTAGGCAGACATTCGCGTTCTGCAACAGCTTTCGTTGGTAAAGGGGCAACACTGTGTATTTCTCTCTGGCAGAGCCCGGCTGCCAAATTCGAAACGTCCAGCGATTGCGCCCACAGGAAAGCTGCCAGCACGGAAAGCTGTAGCTGGTTTTCACTGTCCCTTGGAACTGCATTCGCTGGTAGACAGACATTCGCGTTCTGCAACAGCTTTCGTTCGTAAAGGGGCAACACTGTGTATTTCTCTCTCGCAGAGCCCGGCTGCCAAATTCGAAACGTCCAGCGATTGCGCCCACAGGAAAGCTGCCAGCACGGAAAGCTGTAGCTGGTTTTCACTGTCCCTTGGAACTGCATTCGCTGGTAGACAGACATTCGCGTTCTGCAACAGCTTTCGTTCGTAAAGGGGCAACACTCTGTATTTCTCTCTGGCAGAGCCCGGCTGCCAAATTCGAAACGTCCAGCGATTGCGCCCACAGGAAAGCCGCCAGCACGGAAAGCTGTAGCTGGTTTTCACTGTCCCTTGGAACTGCATTCGCTGGTAGGCAGACATTCGCGTTCTGCAACAGCTTTCGTTCGTAAAGGGGCAACACTGTGTCTTTCTCTCTGGCAGAGCCCGGCTGCCAAATTCGAAACGTCCAGCGATTGCGCCCACAGGAAAGCTGCCAGCACGGAAAGCTGTAGCTGGTTTTCACTGTCCCTTGGAACTGCATTCGCTGGTAGGCAGACATTCGCGTTCTGCAACAGCTTTCGTTCGTAAAGGGGCAACACTGTGTCTTTCTCTCTGGCAGAGCCCGGCTGCCAAATTCGAAACGTCCAGCGATTGCGCCCACAGGAAAGCTGCCAGCACGGAAAGCTGTAGCTGGTTTTCACTGTCCCTTGGAACTGCATTCGCTGCTACACAGACATTCGCGTTCTGCAACAGCTTTCGTGCGTAAAGGGGCAACACTGTGTATTTCTCTCTGGCAGAGCCCGGCTGCCAAATTCGAAACGTCCAGCGATTGCGCCCACAGGAAAGCTGCCAGCACGGAAAGCTGTAGCTGGTTTTCACTGTCCCTTGGAACTGCATTCGCTGGTAGGCAGACATTCGCGTTCTGCAACAGCTTTCGTTCGTAAAGGGGCAACACTGTGTCTTTCTCTCTGGCAGAGCCCGGCTGCCAAATTCGAAACGTCCAGCGATTGCGCCCACAGGAAAGCTGCCAGCACGGAAAGCTCTAGCTGGTTTTCACTGTCCCTTGGAACTGCATTCGCTGGTAGGCAGACATTCGCGTTCTGCAACAGCTTTCGTTCGTAAAGGGGCAACACTGTGTATTTCTCTCTCGCAGAGCCCGGCTGCCAAATTCGAAACGTCCAGCGATTGCGCCCACAGGAAAGCTGCCAGCACGGAAAGCTGTAGCTGGTTTTCACTGTCCCTTGGAACTGCATTCGCTGGTAGACAGACATTCGCGTTCTGCAACAGCTTTCGTTCGTAAAGGGGCAACACTGTGTCTTTCTCTCTGGCAGAGCCCGGCTGCCAAATTCGAAACGTCCAGCGATTGCGCCCACAGGAAAGCTGCCAGCACGGAAAGCTGTAGCTGGTTTTCACTGTCCCTTGGAACTGCATTCGCTGGTAGGCAGACATTCGCGTTCTGCAACAGCTTTCGTTCGTAAAGGGGCAACACTGTGTCTTTCTCTCTGGCAGAGCCCGGCTGCCAAATTCGAAACGTCCAGCGATTGCGCCCACAGGAAAGCTGCCAGCACGGAAAGCTGTAGCTGGTTTTCACTGTCCCTTGGAACTGCATTCGCTGCTACACAGACATTCGCGTTCTGCAACAGCTTTCGTTCGTAAAGGGGCAACACTGTGTCTTTCTCTCTGGCAGAGCCCGGCTGCCAAATTCGAAACGTCCAGCGATTGCGCCCACAGGAAAGCTGCCAGCACGGAAAGCTGTAGTTTGTTTTCACTGTCCCTTGGAACTGCATTCGCTGGTAGGCAGACATTCGCGTTCTGCAACAGCTTTCGTTCGTAAAGGGGCAACACTGTGTATTTCTCTCTGGCAGAGCCCGGCTGCCAAATTCGAAACGTCCAGCGATTGCGCCCACAGGAAAGCTGCCAGCACGGAAAGCTGTAGCTGGTTTTCACTGTCCCTTGGAACTGCATTCGCTGGTAGGCAGACATTCGCGTTCTGCAACAGCTTTCGTTCGTAAAGGGGCAACACTGTGTCTTTCTCTCTGGCAGAGCCCGGCTGCCAAATTCGAAACGTCCAGCGATTGCGCCCACAGGAAAGCTGCCAGCACGGAAAGCTGTAGCTGGTTTTCACTGTCCCTTGGAACTGCATTCGCTGGTAGACAGACATTCGCGTTCTGCAACAGCTTTCGTTCGTAAAGGGGCAATACTGTGTATTTCTCTCTGGCAGAGCCCGGCTGCCAAATTCGAAACGTCCAGCGATTGCGCCCACAGGAAAGCTGCCAGCACGGAAAGCTGTAGCTGGTTTTCACTGTCCCTTGGAACTGCATTCGCTGGTAGGCAGACATTCGCGTTCTGCAACAGCTTTCGTTCGTAAAGGGGCAACACTGTGTATTTCTCTCTCGCAGAGCCCGGCTGCCAAATTCGAAACGTCCAGCGATTGCGCCCACAGGAAAGCTGCCAGCACGGAAAGCTGTAGCTGGTTTTCACTGTCCCTTGGAACTGCATTCGATGGTAGACAGACATTCGCGTTCTGCAACAGCTTTCGTGCGTAAAGGAGCAACACTGTGTCTTTCTCTCTGGCAGAGCCCGGCTGCCAAATTCGAAACGTCCAGCGATTGCGCCCACAGGAAAGCTGCCAGCACGGAAAGCTGTAGCTGGTTTTCACTGTCCCTTGGAACTGCATTCGCTGCTACACAGACATTCGCGTTCTGCAACAGCTTTCGTTCGTAAAGGGGCAACACTCTGTATTTCTCTCTGGCAGAGCCCGGCTGCCAAATTCGAAACGTCCAGCGATTGCGCCCACAGGAAAGCTGCCAGCACGGAAAGCTGTAGCTGGTTTTCACTGTCCCTTGGAACTGCATTCGCTGCTACACAGACATTCGCGTTCTGCAACAGCTTTCGTTCGTAAAGGGGCAACACTGTGTCTTTCTCTCTGGCAGAGCCCGGCTGCCAAATTCGAAACGTCCAGCGATTGCGCCCACAGGAAAGCTGCCAGCACGGAAAGCTGTAGCTGGTTTTCACTGTCCCTTGGAACTGCATTCGCTGGTACGCAGACATTCGCGTTCTGCAACAGCTTTCGTTCGTAAAGGGGCAACACTGTGTTTTTCTTTCTCGCAGAGCCCGGCTGCCAAATTCGAAACGTCCAGCGATTGCGCCCACAGGAAAGCTGCCAGCACGGAAAGCTGTAGCTGGTTTTCACTGTCCCTTGGAACTGCATTCGCTGGTAGACAGACATTCGCGTTCTGCAACAGCTTTCGTGCGTAAAGGGGCAACACCGTGTATTTCTCTCTGGCAGAGCCCGGCTGCCAAATTCGAAACGTCCAGCGATTGCGCCCACAGGAAAGCTGCCAGCACGGAAAGCTGTAGCTGGTTTTCACTGTCCCTTGGAACTGCATTCGCTGGTAGGCAGACATTCGCGTTCTGCAACAGCTTTCGTTCGTAAAGGGGCAACACTGTGTCTTTCTCTCTGGCAGAGCCCGGCTGCCAAATTCGAAACGTCCAGCGATTGCGCCCACAGGAAAGCTGCCAGCACGGAAAGCTGTAGCTCGTTTTCACTGTCCCTTGGAACTGCATTCGCTGCTACACAGACATTCGCGTTCTGCAACAGCTTTCGTTCGTAAAGGGGCAACACTGTGTCTTTCTCTCTGGCAGAGCCCGGCTGCCAAATTCGAAACGTCCAGCGATTGCGCCCACAGGAAAGCTGCCAGCACGGAAAGCTGTAGCTGGTTTTCACTGTCCCTTGGAACTGCATTCGCTGGTAGGCAGACATTCGCGTTCTGCAACAGCTTTCGTTCGTAAAGGGGCAACACTGTGTCTTTCTCTCTCGCAGAGCCCGGCTGCCAAATTCGAAACGTCCAGCGATTGCGCCCACAGGAAAGCTGCCAGCACGGAAAGCTGTAGCTGGTTTTCACTGTCCCTTGGAACTGCATTCGCTGGTAGGCAGACATTCGCGTTCTGCAACAGCTTTCGTTCGTAAAGGGGCAACACTCTGTATTTCTCTCTGGCAGAGCCCGGCTGCCAAATTCGAAACGTCCAGCGATTGCGCCCACAGGAAAGCTGCCAGCACGGAAAGCTGTAGCTGGTTTTCACTGTCCCTTGGAACTGCATTCGCTGGTAGACAGACATTCGCGTTCTGCAACAGCTTTCGTTCGTAAAGGGGCAACACTCTGTATTTCTCTCTGGCAGAGCCCGGCTGCCAAATTCGAAACGTCCAGCGATTGCGCCCACAGGAAAGCTGCCAGCACGGAAAGCTGTAGCTGGTTTTCACTGTCCCTTGGAACTGCATTCGCTGGTAGACAGACATTCGCGTTCTGCAACAGCTTTCGTTCGTAAAGGGGCAACACTGTGTATTTCTCTCTCGCAGAGCCCGGCTGCCAAATTCGAAATGTCCAGCGATTGCGCCCACAGGAAAGCTGCCAGCACGGAAAGCTGTAGCTGGTTTTCACTGTCCCTTGGAACTGCATTCGATGGTAGACAGACATTCGCGTTCTGCAACAGCTTTCGTGCGTAAAGGAGCAACACTGTGTCTTTCTCTCTGGCAGAGCCCGGCTGCCAAATTCGAAACGTCCAGCGATTGCGCCCACAGGAAAGCTGCCAGCACGGAAAGCTGTAGCTGGTTTTCACTGTCCCTTGGAACTGCATTCGCTGCTACACAGACATTCGCGTTCTGCAACAGCTTTCGTTCGTAAAGGGGCAACACTGTGTCTTTCTCTCTGGCAGAGCCCGGCTGCCAAATTCGAAACGTCCAGCGATTGCGCCCACAGGAAAGCTGCCAGCACGGAAAGCTGTAGCTGGTTTTCACTGTCCCTTGGAACTGCATTCGCTGGTAGGCAGACATTCGCGTTCTGCAACAGCTTTCGTTCGTAAAGGGGCAACACTGTGTCTTTCTCTCTGGCAGAGCCCGGCTGCCAAATTCGAAACGTCCAGCGATTGCGCCCACAGGAAAGCTGCCAGCACGGAAAGCTGTAGCTGGTTTTCACTGTCCCTTGGAACTGCATTCGCTGGTAGACAGACATTCGCGTTCTGCAACAGCTTTCGTTCGTAAAGGGGCAACACTGTGTCTTTCTCTCTGGCAGAGCCCGGCTGCCAAATTCGAAACGTCCAGCGATTGCGCCCACAGGAAAGCTGCCAGCACGGAAAGGTGTAGCTGGTTTTCACTGTCCCTTGGAACTGCATTCGCTGGTAGACAGACATTCGCGTTCTGCAACAGCTTTCGTTCGTAAAGGGGCAACACTGTGTATTTCTCTCTCGCAGAGCCCGGCTGCCAAATTCGAAACGTCCAGCGATTGCGCCCACAGGAAAGCTGCCAGCACGGAAAGCTGTAGCTGGTTTTCACTGTCCCTTGGAACTGCATTCGATGGTAGACAGACATTCGCGTTCTGCAACAGCTTTCGTGCGTAAAGGAGCAACACTGTGTCTTTCTCTCTGGCAGAGCCCGGCTGCCAAATTCGAAACGTCCAGCGATTGCGCCCACAGGAAAGCTGCCAGCACGGAAAGCTGTAGCTGGTTTTCACTGTCCCTTGGAACTGCATTCGCTGCTACACAGACATTCGCGTTCTGCAACAGCTTTCGTTCGTAAAGGGGCAACACTCTGTATTTCTCTCTGGCAGAGCCCGGCTGCCAAATTCGAAACGTCCAGCGATTGCGCCCACAGGAAAGCTGCCAGCACGGAAAGCTGTAGCTGGTTTTCACTGTCCCTTGGAACTGCATTCGCTGGTAGGCAGACATTCGCGTTCTGCAACAGCTTTCGTTCGTAAAGGGGCAACACTGTGTCTTTCTCTCTGGCAGAGCCCGGCTGCCAAATTCGAAACGTCCAGCGATTGCGCCCACAGGAAAGCTGCCAGCACGGAAAGCTGTAGCTCGTTTTCACTGTCCCTTGGAACTGCATTCGCTGGTAGGCAGACATTCGCGTTCTGCAACAGCTTTCGTTCGTAAAGGGGCAACACTGTGTCTTTCTCTCTGGCAGAGCCCGGCTGCCAAATTCGAAACGTCCAGCGATTGCGCCCACAGGAAAGCTGCCAGCACGGAAAGCTGTAGCTGGTTTTCACTGTCCCTTGGAACTGCATTCGCTGCTACACAGACATTCGCGTTCTGCAACAGCTTTCGTGCGTAAAGGGGCAACACTGTGTATTTCTCTCTGGCAGAGCCCGGCTGCCAAATTCGAAACGTCCAGCGATTGCGCCCACAGGAAAGCTGCCAGCACGGAAAGCTGTAGCTGGTTTTCACTGTCCCTTGGAACTGCATTCGCTGGTAGGCAGACATTCGCGTTCTGCAACAGCTTTCGTTCGTAAAGGGGCAACACTGTGTATTTCTCTCTGGCAGAGCCCGGCTGCCAAATTCGAAACGTCCAGCGATTGCGCCCACAGGAAAGCTGCCAGCACGGAAAGCTCTAGCTGGTTTTCACTGTCCCTTGGAACTGAATTCGCTGGTAGGCAGACATTCGCGTTCTGCAACAGCTTTCGTTCGTAAAGGGGCAACACTGTGTATTTCTCTCTCGCAGAGCCCGGCTGCCAAATTCGAAACGTCCAGCGATTGCGCCCACAGGAAAGCTGCCAGCACGGAAAGCTGTAGCTGGTTTTCACTGTCCCTTGGAACTGCATTCGCTGGTAGACAGACATTCGCGTTCTGCAACAGCTTTCGTTCGTAAAGGGGCAACACTGTGTCTTTCTCTCTGGCAGAGCCCGGCTGCCAAATTCGAAACGTCCAGCGATTGCACCCACAGGAAAGCTGCCAGCACGGAAAGCTGTAGCTGGTTTTCACTGTCCCTTGGAACTGCATTCGCTGCTACACAGACATTCGCGTTCTGCAACAGCTTTCGTTCGTAAAGGGGCAACACTGTGTATTTCTCTCTGGCAGAGCCCGGCTGCCAAATTCGAAACGTCCAGCGATTGCGCCCACAGGAAAGCTGCCAGCACGGAAAGCTGTAGCTGGTTTTCACTGTCCCTTGGAACTGCATTCGCTGGTAGACAGACATTCGCGTTCTGCAACAGCTTTCGTTCGTAAAGGGGCAACACTGTGTCTTTCTCTCTGGCAGAGCCCGGCTGCCAAATTCGAAACGTCCAGCGATTGCGCCCACAGGAAAGCTGCCAGCACGGAAAGCTGTAGCTTGTTTTCACTGTCCCTTGGAACTGCATTCGCTGGTAGGCAGACATTCGCGTTCTGCAACAGCTTTCGTTCGTAAAGGGGCAACACTGTGTATTTCTCTCTGGCAGAGCCCGGCTGCCAAATTCGAAACGTCCAGCGATTGCGCCCACAGGAAAGCTGCCAGCACGGAAAGCTGTAGCTGGTTTTCACTGTCCCTTGGAACTGCATTCGCTGGTAGGCAGACATTCGCGTTCTGCAACAGCTTTCGTTCGTAAAGGGGCAACACTGTGTCTTTCTCTCTGGCAGAGCCCGGCTGCCAAATTCGAAACGTCCAGCGATTGCGCCCACAGGAAAGCTGCCAGCACGGAAAGCTGTAGCTGGTTTTCACTGTCCCTTGGAACTGCATTCGCTGGTAGACAGACATTCGCGTTCTGCAACAGCTTTCGTTCGTAAAGGGGCAACACTGTGTCTTTCTCTCTGGCAGAGCCCGGCTGCCAAATTCGAAACGTCCAGCGATTGCGCCCACAGGAAAGCTGCCAGCACGGAAAGCTGTAGCTGGTTTTCACTGTCCCTTGGAACTGCATTCGCTGCTACACAGACATTCGCGTTCTGCAACAGCTTTCGTTCGTAAAGGGGCAACACTGTGTATTTCTTTCTCGCAGAGCCCGGCTGCCAAACTCGAAACGTCCAGCGATTGCGCCCACAGGAAAGCTGCCAGCACGGAAAGCTGTAGCTGGTTTTCACTGTCCCTTGGAACTGCATTCGCTGGTAGACAGACATTCGCGTTCTGCAACAGCTTTCGTGCGTAAAGGGGCAACACTGTGTCTTTCTCTCTGGCAGAGCCCGGCTGCCAAATTCGAAACGTCCAGCGATTGCGCCCACAGGAAAGCTGCCAGCACGGAAAGCTGTAGTTCGTTTTCACTGTCCCTTGGAACTGCATTCGCTGGTAGGCAGACATTCGCGTTCTGCAACAGCTTTCGTTCGTAAAGGGGCAACACTGTGTCTTTCTCTCTGGCAGAGCCCGGCTGCCAAATTCGAAACGTCCAGCGATTGCGCCCACAGGAAAGCTGCCAGCACGGAAAGCTGTAGCTGGTTTTCACTGTCCCTTGGAACTGCATTCGCTGCTACACAGACATTCGCGTTCTGCAACAGCTTTCGTGCGTAAAGGGGCAACACTGTGTATTTCTCTCTGGCAGAGCCCGGCTGCCAAATTCGAAACGTCCAGCGATTGCGCCCACAGGAAAGCTGCCAGCACGGAAAGCTGTAGCTGGTTTTCACTGTCCCTTGGAACTGCATTCGCTGGTAGGCAGACATTCGCGTTCTGCAACAGCTTTCGTTCGTAAAGGGGCAACACTGTGTCTTTCTCTCTGGCAGAGCCCGGCTGCCAAATTCGAAACGTCCAGCGATTGCGCCCACAGGAAAGCTGCCAGCACAGAAAGCTGTAGCTGGTTTTCACTGTCCCTTGGAACTGCATTCGCTGGTAGGCAGACATTCGCGTTCTGCAACAGCTTTCGTTCGTAAAGGGGCAACACTGTGTATTTCTCTCTCGCAGAGCCCGGCTGCCAAATTCGAAACGTCCAGCGATTGCGCCCACAGGAAAGCTGCCAGCACGGAAAGCTGTAGCTGGTTTTCACTGTCCCTTGGAACTGCATTGTCTGCTAGACAGACATTCGCGTTCTGCAACAGCTTTCGTGCGTAAAGGGGCAACACTGTGTATTTCTCTCTGGCAGAGCCCGGCTGCCAAATTCGAAACGTCCAGCGATTGCGCCCACAGGAAAGCTGCCAGCAAGGAAAGCTGTAGCTGGTTTTCACTGTCCCTTGGAACTGCATTCGCTGGTAGACAGACATTCGCGTTCTGCAACAGCTTTCGTGCGTAAAGGGGCAACACTGTGTATTTCTCTCTGGCAGAGCCCGGCTGCCAAATTCGAAACGTCCAGCGATTGCGCCCACAGGAAAGCTGCCAGCACGGAAAGCTGTAGCTGGTTTTCACTGTCCCTTGGAACTGCATTCGCTGGTAGACAGACATTCGCGTTCTGCAACAGCTTTCGTGCGTAAAGGGGCAACACCGTGTATTTCTCTCTGGCAGAGCCCGGCTGCCAAATTCGAAACGTCCAGCGATTGCACCCACAGGAAAGCTGCCAGCACGGAAAGCTGTAGCTGGTTTTCACTGTCCCTTGGAACTGCATTCGCTGGTAGGCAGACATTCGCGTTCTGCAACAGCTTTCGTTCGTAAAGGGGCAACACTGTGTATTTCTCTCTGGCAGAGCCCGGCTGCCAAATTCGAAACGTCCAGCGATTGCGCCCACAGGAAAGCTGCCAGCACGGAAAGCTGTAGCTGGTTTTCACTGTCCCTTGGAACTGCATTCGCTGCTACACAGACATTCGCGTTCTGCAACAGCTTTCGTTCGTAAAGGGGCAGCACTGTGTCTTTCTCTCTGGCAGAGCCCGGCTGCCAAATTCGAAACGTCCAGCGATTGCGCCCACAGGAAAGCTGCCAGCACGGAAAGCTGTAGCTGGTTTTCACTGTCCCTTGGAACTGCATTCGCTGGTAGGCAGACATTCGCGTTCTGCAACAGCTTTCGTTCGTAAAGGGGCAACACTGTGTCTTTCTCTCTGGCAGAGCCCGGCTGCCAAATTCGAAACGTCCAGCGATTGCGCCCACAGGAAAGCTGCCAGCACGGAAAGCTGTAGCTGGTTTTCACTGTCCCTTGGAACTGCATTCGCTGGTAGACAGACATTCGCGTTCTGCAACAGCTTTCGTTCGTAAAGGGGCAACACTGTGTATTTCTCTCTCGCAGAGCCCGGCTGCCAAATTCGAAACGTCCAGCGATTGCGCCCACAGGAAAGCTGCCAGCACGGAAAGCTGTAGCTGGTTTTCACTGTCCCTTGGAACTGCATTCGATGGTAGACAGACATTCGCGTTCTGCAACAGCTTTCGTGCGTAAAGGAGCAACACTGTGTCTTTCTCTCTGGCAGAGCCCGGCTGCCAAATTCGAAACGTCCAGCGATTGCGCCCACAGGAAAGCTGCCAGCACGGAAAGCTGTAGCTGGTTTTCACTGTCCCTTGGAACTGCATTCGCTGCTACACAGACATTCGCGTTCTGCAACAGCTTTCGTGCGTAAAGGGGCAACACCGTGTATTTCTCTCTGGCAGAGCCCGGCTGCCAAATTCGAAACGTCCAGCGATTGCGCCCACAGGAAAGCTGCCAGCACGGAAAGCTGTAGCTGGTTTTCACTGTCCCTTGGAACTGCATTCGCTGGTAGGCAGACATTCGCGTTCTGCAACAGCTTTCGTTCGTAAAGGGGCAACACTGTGTCTTTCTCTCTGGCAGAGCCCGGCTGCCAAATTCGAAACGTCCAGCGATTGCGCCCACAGGAAAGCTGCCAGCACGGAAATCTGTAGCTGGTTTTCACTGTCCCTTGGAACTGCAGTCGCTGGTAGACAGACATTCGCGTTCTGCAACAGCTTTCGTGCGTAAAGGGGCAACACTCTGTATTTCTCTCTGGCAGAGCCCGGCTGCCAAATTCGAAACGTCCAGCGATTGCGCCCACAGGAAAGCTGCCAGCACGGAAAGCTGTAGCTGGTTTTCACTGTCCCTTGGAACTGCATTCGCTGGTAGACAGACATTCGCGTTCTGCAACAGCTTTCGTGCGTAAAGGGGCAACACCGTGTATTTCTCTCTGGCAGAGCCCGGCTGCCAAATTCGAAACGTCCAGCGATTGCACCCACAGGAAAGCTGCCAGCACGGAAAGCTGTAGCTGGTTTTCACTGTCCCTTGGAACTGCATTCGCTGGTAGGCAGACATTCGCGTTCTGCAACAGCTTTCGTTCGTAAAGGGGCAACACTGTGTATTTCTCTCTGGCAGAGCCCGGCTGCCAAATTCGAAACGTCCAGCGATTGCGCCCACAGGAAAGCTGCCAGCACGGAAAGCTGTAGCTGGTTTTCACTGTCCCTTGGAACTGCATTCGCTGCTACACAGACATTCGCGTTCTGCAACAGCTTTCGTTCGTAAAGGGGCAACACTGTGTCTTTCTCTCTGGCAGAGCCCGGCTGCCAAATTCGAAACGTCCAGCGATTGCGCCCACAGGAAAGCTGCCAGCACGGAAAGCTGTAGCTCGTTTTCACTGTCCCTTGGAACTGCATTCGCTGGTAGGCAGACATTCGCGTTCTGCAACAGCTTTCGTTCGTAAAGGGGCAACACTGTGTCTTTCTCTCTGGCAGAGCCCGGCTGCCAAATTCGAAACGTCCAGCGATTGCGCCCACAGGAAAGCTGCCAGCACGGAAAGCTGTAGCTGGTTTTCACTGTCCCTTGGAACTGCATTCGCTGGTAGACAGACATTCGCGTTCTGCAACAGCTTTCGTTCGTAAAGGGGCAACACCGTGTATTTCTCTCTCGCAGAGCCCGGCTGCCAAATTCGAAACGTCCAGCGATTGCGCCCACAGGAAAGCTGCCAGCACGGAAAGCTGTAGCTGGTTTTCACTGTCCCTTGGAACTGCATTCGCTGGTAGACAGACATTCGCGTTCTGCAACAGCTTTCCTTCGTAAAGGGACAACACTGTGTATTTCTCTCTGGCAGAGCCCGGCTGCCAAATTCGAAACGTCCAGCGATTGCGCCCACAGGAAAGCTGCCAGCACGGAAAGCTGTAGCTTGTTTTCACTGTCCCTTGGAACTGCATTCGATGGTAGACAGACATTCGCGTTCTGCAACAGCTTTCGTGCGTAAAGGAGCAACACTGTGTCTTTCTCTCTGGCAGAGCCCGGCTGCCAAATTCGAAACGTCCAGCGATTGCGCCCACAGGAAAGCTGCCAGCACGGAAAGCTGTAGCTGGTTTTCACTGTCCCTTGGAACTGCATTCGCTGGTAGACAGACATTCGCGTTCTGCAACAGCTTTCGTTCGTAAAGGGGCAACACTGTGTATTTCTCTCTCGCAGAGCCCGGCTGCCAAATTGGAAACGTCCAGCGATTGCGCCCACAGGAAAGCTGCCAGCACGGAAAGCTGTAGCTGGTTTTCACTGTCCCTTGGAACTGCATTCGCTGGTAGACAGACATTCGCGTTCTGCAACAGCTTTCGTTCGTAAAGGGGCAACACTCTGTATTTCTCTCTGGCAGAGCCCGGCTGCCAAATTCGAAACGTCCAGCGATTGCGCCCACAGGAAAGCTGCCAGCACGGAAAGCTGTAGCTGGTTTTCACTGTCCCTTGGAACTGCATTCGCTGGTAGGCAGACATTCGCGTTCTGCAACAGCTTTCGTTCGTAAAGGGGCAACACTGTGTCTTTCTCTCTGGCAGAGCCCGGCTGCCAAATTCGAAACGTCCAGCGATTGCGCCCACAGGAAAGCTGCCAGCACGGAAAGCTGTAGCTGGTTTTCACTGTCCCTTGGAACTGCATTCGCTGGTAGGCAAACATTCGCGTTCTGCAACAGCTTTCGTTCGTAAAGGGGCAACACTGTGTCTTTCTCTCTGGCAGAGCCCGGCTGCCAAATTCGAAACGTCCAGCGATTGCGCCCACAGGAAAGCTGCCAGCACGGAAAGCTGTAGCTGGTTTTCACTGTCCCTTGGAACTGCATTCGCTGCTACACAGACATTCGCGTTCTGCAACAGCTTTCGTGCGTAAAGGGGCAACACTCTGTATTTCTCTCTGGCAGAGCCCGGCTGCCAAATTCGAAACGTCCAGCGATTGCGCCCACAGGAAAGCTGCCAGCACGGAAAGCTGTAGCTGGTTTTCACTGTCCCTTGGAACTGCATTCGCTGGTAGGCAGACATTCGCGTTCTGCAACAGCTTTCGTTCGTAAAGGGGCAACACTGTGTATTTCTCTCTGGCAGAGCCCGGCTGCCAAATTCGAAACGTCCAGCGATTGCGCCCACAGGAAAGCTGCCAGCACGGAAAGCTGTAGCTGGTTTTCACTGTCCCTTGGAACTGCATTCGCTGCTACACAGACATTCGCGTTCTGCAACAGCTTTCGTGCGTAAAGGGGCAACACCGTGTATTTCTCTCTGGCAGAGCCCGGCTGCCAAATTCGAAACGTCCAGCGATTGCGCCCACAGGAAAGCTGCCAGCACGGAAAGCTGTAGCTGGTTTTCACTGTCCCTTGGAACTGCATTCGCTGGTAGGCAGACATTCGCGTTCTGCAACAGCTTTCGTTCGTAAAGGGGCAACACTGTGTCTTTCTCTCTGGCAGAGCCCGGCTGCCAAATTCGAAACGTCCAGCGATTGCGCCCACAGGAAAGCTGCCAGCACGGAAATCTGTAGCTGGTTTTCACTGTCCCTTGGAACTGCAGTCGCTGGTAGACAGACATTCGCGTTCTGCAACAGCTTTCGTGCGTAAAGGGGCAACACTGTGTATTTCTCTCTGGCAGAGCCCGGCTGCCAAATTCGAAACGTCCAGCGATTGCGCCCACAGGAAAGCTGCCAGCACGGAAAGCTGTAGCTGGTTTTCACTGTCCCTTGGAACTGCATTCGCTGCTACACAGACATTCGCGTTCTGCAACAGCTTTCGTTCGTAAAGGGGCAACACTGTGTCTTTCTCTCTGGCAGAGCCCGGCTGCCAAATTCGAAACGTCCAGCGATTGCGCCCACAGGAAAGCTACCAGCACGGAAAGCTGTAGCTCGTTTTCACTGTCCCTTGGAACTGCATTCGCTGGTAGGCAGACATTCGCGTTCTGCAACAGCTTTCGTTCGTAAAGGGGCAACACTGTGTCTTTCTCTCTGGCAGAGCCCGGCTGCCAAATTCGAAACGTCCAGCGATTGCGCCCACAGGAAAGCTGCCAGCACGGAAAGCTGTAGCTGGTTTTCACTGTCCCTTGGAACTGCATTCGCTGGTAGACAGACATTCGCGTTCTGCAACAGCTTTCGTTCGTAAAGGGGCAACACCGTGTATTTCTCTCTCGCAGAGCCCGGCTGCCAAATTCGAAACGTCCAGCGATTGCGCCCACAGGAAAGCTGCCAGCACGGAAAGCTGTAGCTGGTTTTCACTGTCCCTTGGAACTGCATTCGCTGGTAGACAGACATTCGCGTTCTGCAACAGCTTTCCTTCGTAAAGGGACAACACTGTGTATTTCTCTCTGGCAGAGCCCGGCTGCCAAATTCGAAACGTCCAGCGATTGCGCCCACAGGAAAGCTGCCAGCACGGAAAGCTGTAGCTGGTTTTCACTGTCCCTTGGAACTGCATTCGATGGTAGACAGACATTCGCGTTCTGCAACAGCTTTCGTGCGTAAAGGAGCAACACTGTGTCTTTCTCTCTGGCAGAGCCCGGCTGCCAAATTCGAAACGTCCAGCGATTGCGCCCACAGGAAAGCTGCCAGCACGGAAAGCTGTAGCTGGTTTTCACTGTCCCTTGGAACTGCATTCGCTGGTAGACAGACATTCGCGTTCTGCAACAGCTTTCGTTCGTAAAGGGGCAACACTGTGTATTTCTCTCTCGCAGAGCCCGGCTGCCAAATTGGAAACGTCCAGCGATTGCGCCCACAGGAAAGCTGCCAGCACGGAAAGCTGTAGCTGGTTTTCACTGTCCCTTGGAACTGCATTCGCTGGTAGACAGACATTCGCGTTCTGCAACAGCTTTCGTTCGTAAAGGGGCAACACTCTGTATTTCTCTCTGGCAGAGCCCGGCTGCCAAATTCGAAACGTCCAGCGATTGCGCCCACAGGAAAGCTGCCAGCACGGAAAGCTGTAGCTGGTTTTCACTGTCCCTTGGAACTGCATTCGCTGGTAGGCAGACATTCGCGTTCTGCAACAGCTTTCGTTCGTAAAGGGGCAACACTGTGTCTTTCTCTCTGGCAGAGCCCGGCTGCCAAATTCGAAACGTCCAGCGATTGCGCCCACAGGAAAGCTGCCAGCACGGAAAGCTGTAGCTGGTTTTCACTGTCCCTTGGAACTGCATTCGCTGGTAGGCAAACATTCGCGTTCTGCAACAGCTTTCGTTCGTAAAGGGGCAACACTGTGTCTTTCTCTCTGGCAGAGCCCGGCTGCCAAATTCGAAACGTCCAGCGATTGCGCCCACAGGAAAGCTGCCAGCACGGAAAGCTGTAGCTGGTTTTCACTGTCCCTTGGAACTGCATTCGCTGGTAGGCAGACATTCGCGTTCTGCAACAGCTTTCGTTCGTAAAGGGGCAACACTGTGTCTTTCTCTCTGGCAGAGCCCGGCTGCCAAATTCGAAACGTCCAGCGATTGCGCCCACAGGAAAGCTGCCAGCACGGAAAGCTCTAGCTGGTTTTCACTGTCCCTTGGAACTGCATTCGCTGGTAGACAGACATTCGCGTTCTGCAACAGCTTTCGTTCGTAAAGGGGCAACACTGTGTATTTCTCTCTCGCAGAGCCCGGCTGCCAAATTCGAAACGTCCAGCGATTGCGCCCACAGGAAAGCTGCCAGCACGGAAAGCTGTAGCTGGTTTTCACTGTCCCTTGGAACTGCATTCGCTGGTAGACAGACATTCGCGTTCTGCAACAGCTTTCGTTCGTAAAGGGGCAACACTGTGTCTTTCTCTCTGGCAGAGCCCGGCTGCCAAATTCGAAACGTCCAGCGATTGCGCCCACAGGAAAGCTGCCAGCACGGAAAGCTGTAGCTGGTTTTCACTGTCCCTTGGAACTGCATTCGCTGCTACACAGACATTCGCGTTCTGCAACAGCTTTCGTTCGTAAAGGGGCAACACTGTGTATTTCTCTCTCGCAGACCCCGGCTGCCAAATTCGAAACGTCCAGCGATTGCGCCCACAGGAAAGCTGCCAGCACGGAAAGCTGTAGCTGGTTTTCACTGTCCCTTGGAACTGCATTCGCTGGTAGACAGACATTCGCGTTCTGCAACAGCTTTCGTTCGTAAAGGGGCAACACTGTGTCTTTCTCTCTGGCAGAGCCCGGCTGCCAAAGTCGAAACGTCCAGCGATTGCGCCCACAGGAAAGCTGCCAGCACGGAAAGCTGTAGCTTGTTTTCACTGTCCCTTGGAACTGCATTCGCTGATAGGCAGACATTCGCGTTCTGCAACAGCTTTCGTTCGTAAAGGGGCAACACTGTGTCTTTCTCTCTGGCAGAGCCCGGCTGCCAAATTCGAAACGTCCAGCGATTGCGCCCACAGGAAAGCTGCCAGCACGGAAAGCTGTAGCTGGTTTTCACTGTCCCTTGGAACTGCATTCGCTGCTACACAGACATTCGCGTTCTGCAACAGCTTTCGTTCGTAAAGGGGCAACACTGTGTATTTCTCTCTCGCAGACCCCGGCTGCCAAATTCGAAACGTCCAGCGATTGCGCCCACAGGAAAGCTGCCAGCACGGAAAGCTGTAGCTGGTTTTCACTGTCCCTTGGAACTGCATTCGCTGGTAGACAGACATTCGCGTTCTGCAACAGCTTTCGTTCGTAAAGGGGCAACACTGTGTCTTTCTCTCTGGCAGAGCCCGGCTGCCAAAGTCGAAACGTCCAGCGATTGCGCCCACAGGAAAGCTGCCAGCACGGAAAGCTGTAGCTTGTTTTCACTGTCCCTTGGAACTGCATTCGCTGATAGGCAGACATTCGCGTTCTGCAACAGCTTTCGTTCGTAAAGGGGCAACACTGTGTCTTTCTCTCTGGCAGAGCCCGGCTGCCAAATTCGAAACGTCCAGCGATTGCGCCCACAGGAAAGCTGCCAGCACGGAAAGCTGTAGCTGGTTTTCACTGTCCCTTGGAACTGCATTCGCTGGTAGGCAGACATTCGCGTTCTGCAACAGCTTTCGTTCGTAAAGGGGCAACACTGTGTCTTTCTCTCTGGCAGAGCCCGGCTGCCAAATTCGAAACGTCCAGCGATTGCGCCCACAGGAAAGCTGCCAGCACGGAAAGCTGTAGCTGGTTTTCACTGTCCCTTGGAACTGCATTCGCTGGTAGACAGACATTCGCGTTCTGCAACAGCTTTCGTTCGTAAAGGGGCAACACTGTGTCTTTCTCTCTGGCAGAGCCCGGCTGCCAAATTCGAAACGTCCAGCGATTGCGCCCACAGGAAAGCTGCCAGCACGGAAAGCTGTAGCTGGTTTTCACTGTCCCTTGGAACTGCATTCGCTGGTAGGCAGACATTCGCGTTCTGCAACAGCTTTCGTTCGTAAAGGGGCAACACTGTGTATTTCTCTCTGGCAGAGCCCGGCTGCCAAATTCGAAACGTCCAGCGATTGCGCCCACAGGAAAGCTGCCAGAACAGAAAGCTGTAGCTGGTTTTCACTGTCCCTTGGAACTGCATTCGCTGGTAGACAGACATTCGCGTTCTGCAACAGCTTTCGTGCGTAAAGGGGCAACACTGTGTCTTTCTCTCTGGCAGAGCCCGGCTGCCAAATTCGAAACGTCCAGCGATTGCGCCCACAGGAAAGCTGCCAGCACGGAAAGCTGTAGCTGGTTTTCACTGTCCCTTCGAACTGCATTCGCTGGTAGGCAGACATTCGCGTTCTGCAACAGCTTTCGTTCGTAAAGGGGCAACACTGTGTATTTCTCTCTGGCAGAGCCCGGCTGCCAAATTCGAAACGTCCAGCGATTGCGCCCACAGGAAAGCTGCCAGCACGGAAAGCTGTAGCTGGTTTTCACTGTCCCTTGGAACTGCATTCGCTGGTAGACAGACATTCGCGTTCTGCAACAGCTTTCGTTCGTAAAGGGGCAACACTGTGTATTTCTCTCTCGCAGAGCCCGGCTGCCAAATTGGAAACGTCCAGCGATTGCGCCCACAGGAAAGCTGCCAGCACGGAAAGCTGTAGCTGGTTTTCACTGTCCCTTGGAACTGCATTCGCTGGTAGACAGACATTCGCGTTCTGCAACAGCTTTCGTTCGTAAAGGGGCAACACTGTGTCTTTCTCTCTGGCAGAGCCCGGCTGCCAAATTCGAAACGTCCAGCGATTGCGCCCACAGGAAAGCTGCCAGCACGGAAAGCTGTAGCTGGTTTTCACTGTCCCTTGGAACTGCATTCGCTGGTAGGCAGACATTCGCGTTCTGCAACAGCTTTCGTTCGTAAAGGGGCAACACTGTGTCTTTCTCTCTGGCAGAGCCCGGCTGCCAAATTCGAAACGTCCAGCGATTGCGCCCACAGGAAAGCTGCCAGCACGGAAAGCTGTAGCTGGTTTTCACTGTCCCTTGGAACTGCATTCGCTGGTAGGCAGACATTCGCGTTCTGCAACAGCTTTCGTTCGTAAAGGGGCAACACTGTGTCTTTCTCTCTGGCAGAGCCCGGCTGCCAAATTCGAAACGTCCAGCGATTGCGCCCACAGGAAAGCTGCCAGCACGGAAAGCTGTAGCTGGTTTTCACTGTCCCTTGGAACTGCATTCGCTGGTAGACAGACATTCGCGTTCTGCAACAGCTTTCGTTCGTAAAGGGGCAACACCGTGTATTTCTCTCTCGCAGAGCCCGGCTGCCAAATTCGAAACGTCCAGCGATTGCGCCCACAGGAAAGCTGCCAGCACGGAAAGCTGTAGCTGGTTTTCACTGTCCCTTGGAACTGCATTCGATGGTAGACAGACATTCGCGTTCTGCAACAGCTTTCGTGCGTAAAGGAGCAACACTGTGTCTTTCTCTCTGGCAGAGCCCGGCTGCCAAATTCGAAACGTCCAGCGATTGCGCCCACAGGAAAGCTGCCAGCACGGAAAGCTGTAGCTGGTTTTCACTGTCCCTTGGAACTGCATTCGCTGCTACACAGACATTCGCGTTCTGCAACAGCTTTCGTGCGTAAAGGGGCAACACCGTGTATTTCTCTCTGGCAGAGCCCGGCTGCCAAATTCGAAACGTCCAGCGATTGCGCCCACAGGAAAGCTGCCAGCACGGAAAGCTGTAGCTGGTTTTCACTGTCCCTTGGAACTGCATTCGCTGGTAGGCAGACATTCGCGTTCTGCAACAGCTTTCGTTCGTAAAGGGGCAACACTGTGTCTTTCTCTCTGGCAGAGCCCGGCTGCCAAATTCGAAACGTCCAGCGATTGCGCCCACAGGAAAGCTGCCAGCACGGAAATCTGTAGCTGGTTTTCACTGTCCCTTGGAACTGCAGTCGCTGGTAGACAGACATTCGCGTTCTGCAACAGCTTTCGTGCGTAAAGGGGCAACACTCTGTATTTCTCTCTGGCAGAGCCCGGCTGCCAAATTCGAAACGTCCAGCGATTGCGCCCACAGGAAAGCTGCCAGCACGGAAAGCTGTAGCTGGTTTTCACTGTCCCTTGGAACTGCATTCGCTGGTAGACAGACATTCGCGTTCTGCAACAGCTTTCGTGCGTAAAGGGGCAACACCGTGTATTTCTCTCTGGCAGAGCCCGGCTGCCAAATTCGAAACGTCCAGCGATTGCGCCCACAGGAAAGCTGCCAGCACGGAAAGCTGTAGCTGGTTTTCACTGTCCCTTCGAACTGCATTCGCTGGTAGGCAGACATTCGCGTTCTGCAACAGCTTTCGTTCGTAAAGGGGCAACACTGTGTATTTCTCTCTGGCAGAGCCCGGCTGCCAAATTCGAAACGTCCAGCGATTGCGCCCACAGGAAAGCTGCCAGCACGGAAAGCTGTAGCTGGTTTTCACTGTCCCTTGGAACTGCATTCGCTGGTAGACAGACATTCGCGTTCTGCAACAGCTTTCGTTCGTAAAGGGGCAACACTGTGTATTTCTCTCTCGCAGAGCCCGGCTGCCAAATTGGAAACGTCCAGCGATTGCGCCCACAGCAAAGCTGCCAGCACGGAAAGCTGTAGCTGGTTTTCACTGTCCCTTGGAACTGCATTCGCTGGTAGACAGACATTCGCGTTCTGCAACAGCTTTCGTTCGTAAAGGGGCAACACTGTGTCTTTCTCTCTGGCAGAGCCCGGCTGCCAAATTCGAAACGTCCAGCGATTGCGCCCACAGGAAAGCTGCCAGCACGGAAAGCTGTAGCTGGTTTTCACTGTCCCTTGGAACTGCATTCGCTGGTAGACAGACATTCGCGTTCTGCAACAGCTTTCGTTCGTAAAGGGGCAACACCGTGTATTTCTCTCTCGCAGAGCCCGGCTGCCAAATTCGAAACGTCCAGCGATTGCGCCCACAGGAAAGCTGCCAGCACGGAAAGCTGTAGCTGGTTTTCACTGTCCCTTGGAACTGCATTCGATGGTAGACAGACATTCGCGTTCTGCAACAGCTTTCGTGCGTAAAGGAGCAACACTGTGTCTTTCTCTCTGGCAGAGCCCGGCTGCCAAATTCGAAACGTCCAGCGATTGCGCCCACAGGAAAGCTGCCAGCACGGAAAGCTGTAGCTGGTTTTCACTGTCCCTTGGAACTGCATTCGCTGCTACACAGACATTCGCGTTCTGCAACAGCTTTCGTGCGTAAAGGGGCAACACCGTGTATTTCTCTCTGGCAGAGCCCGGCTGCCAAATTCGAAACGTCCAGCGATTGCGCCCACAGGAAAGCTGCCAGCACGGAAAGCTGTAGCTGGTTTTCACTGTCCCTTGGAACTGCATTCGCTGGTAGGCAGACATTCGCGTTCTGCAACAGCTTTCGTTCGTAAAGGGGCAACACTGTGTCTTTCTCTCTGGCAGAGCCCGGCTGCCAAATTCGAAACGTCCAGCGATTGCGCCCACAGGAAAGCTGCCAGCACGGAAATCTGTAGCTGGTTTTCACTGTCCCTTGGAACTGCAGTCGCTGGTAGACAGACATTCGCGTTCTGCAACAGCTTTCGTGCGTAAAGGGGCAACACTCTGTATTTCTCTCTGGCAGAGCCCGGCTGCCAAATTCGAAACGTCCAGCGATTGCGCCCACAGGAAAGCTGCCAGCACGGAAAGCTGTAGCTGGTTTTCACTGTCCCTTGGAACTGCATTCGCTGGTAGACAGACATTCGCGTTCTGCAACAGCTTTCGTGCGTAAAGGGGCAACACCGTGTATTTCTCTCTGGCAGAGCCCGGCTGCCAAATTCGAAACGTCCAGCGATTGCGCCCACAGGAAAGCTGCCAGCACGGAAAGCTGTAGCTGGTTTTCACTGTCCCTTGGAACTGCATTCGCTGGTAGGCAGACATTCGCGTTCTGCAACAGCTTTCGTTCGTAAAGGGGCAACACTGTGTATTTCTCTCTGGCAGAGCCCGGCTGCCAAATTCGAAACGTCCAGCGATTGCGCCCACAGGAAAGCTGCCAGCACGGAAAGCTGTAGCTGGTTTTCACTGTCCCTTGGAACTGCATTCGCTGCTACACAGACATTCGCGTTCTGCAACAGCTTTCGTTCGTAAAGGGGCAACACTGTGTCTTTCTCTCTGGCAGAGCCCGGCTGCCAAATTCGAAACGTCCAGCGATTGCGCCCACAGGAAAGCTACCAGCACGGAAAGCTGTAGCTCGTTTTCACTGTCCCTTGGAACTGCATTCGCTGGTAGGCAGACATTCGCGTTCTGCAACAGCTTTCGTTCGTAAAGGGGCAACACTGTGTCTTTCTCTCTGGCAGAGCCCGGCTGCCAAATTCGAAACGTCCAGCGATTGCGCCCACAGGAAAGCTGCCAGCACGGAAAGCTGTAGCTGGTTTTCACTGTCCCTTGGAACTGCATTCGCTGGTAGACAGACATTCGCGTTCTGCAACAGCTTTCGTTCGTAAAGGGGCAACACCGTGTATTTCTCTCTCGCAGAGCCCGGCTGCCAAATTCGAAACGTCCAGCGATTGCGCCCACAGGAAAGCTGCCAGCACGGAAAGCTGTAGCTGGTTTTCACTGTCCCTTGGAACTGCATTCGCTGGTAGACAGACATTCGCGTTCTGCAACAGCTTTCCTTCGTAAAGGGACAACACTGTGTATTTCTCTCTGGCAGAGCCCGGCTGCCAAATTCGAAACGTCCAGCGATTGCGCCCACAGGAAAGCTGCCAGCACGGAAAGCTGTAGCTGGTTTTCACTGTCCCTTGGAACTGCATTCGCTGGTAGACAGACATTCGCGTTCTGCAACAGCTTTCGTGCGTAAAGGAGCAACACTGTGTCTTTCTCTCTGGCAGAGCCCGGCTGCCAAATTCGAAACGTCCAGCGATTGCGCCCACAGGAAAGCTGCCAGCACGGAAAGCTGTAGCTGGTTTTCACTGTCCCTTGGAACTGCATTCGCTGCTACACAGACATTCGCGTTCTGCAACAGCTTTCGTTCGTAAAGGGGCAACACTGTGTATTTCTCTCTCGCAGAGCCCGGCTGCCAAATTGGAAACGTCCAGCGATTGCGCCCACAGGAAAGCTGCCAGCACGGAAAGCTGTAGCTGGTTTTCACTGTCCCTTGGAACTGCATTCGCTGGTAGACAGACATTCGCGTTCTGCAACAGCTTTCGTTCGTAAAGGGGCAACACTCTGTATTTCTCTCTGGCAGAGCCCGGCTGCCAAATTCGAAACGTCCAGCGATTGCGCCCACAGGAAAGCTGCCAGCACGGAAAGCTGTAGCTGGTTTTCACTGTCCCTTGGAACTGCATTCGCTGGTAGGCAGACATTCGCGTTCTGCAACAGCTTTCGTTCGTAAAGGGGCAACACTGTGTCTTTCTCTCTGGCAGAGCCCGGCTGCCAAATTCGAAACGTCCAGCGATTGCGCCCACAGGAAAGCTGCCAGCACGGAAAGCTGTAGCTGGTTTTCACTGTCCCTTGGAACTGCATTCGCTGGTAGGCAAACATTCGCGTTCTGCAACAGCTTTCGTTCGTAAAGGGGCAACACTGTGTCTTTCTCTCTGGCAGAGCCCGGCTGCCAAATTCGAAACGTCCAGCGATTGCGCCCACAGGAAAGCTGCCAGCACGGAAAGCTGTAGCTGGTTTTCACTGTCCCTTGGAACTGCATTCGCTGCTACACAGACATTCGCGTTCTGCAACAGCTTTCGTGCGTAAAGGGGCAACACTCTGTATTTCTCTCTGGCAGAGCCCGGCTGCCAAATTCGAAACGTCCAGCGATTGCGCCCACAGGAAAGCTGCCAGCACGGAAAGCTGTAGCTGGTTTTCACTGTCCCTTGGAACTGCATTCGCTGGTAGGCAGACATTCGCGTTCTGCAACAGCTTTCGTTCGTAAAGGGGCAACACTGTGTATTTCTCTCTGGCAGAGCCCGGCTGCCAAATTCGAAACGTCCAGCGATTGCGCCCACAGGAAAGCTGCCAGCACGGAAAGCTCTAGCTGGTTTTCACTGTCCCTTGGAACTGCATTCGCTGGTAGACAGACATTCGCGTTCTGCAACAGCTTTCGTTCGTAAAGGGGCAACACTGTGTATTTCTCTCTCGCAGAGCCCGGCTGCCAAATTCGAAACGTCCAGCGATTGCGCCCACAGGAAAGCTGCCAGCACGGAAAGCTGTAGCTGGTTTTCACTGTCCCTTGGAACTGCATTCGCTGGTAGACAGACATTCGCGTTCTGCAACAGCTTTCGTTCGTAAAGGGGCAACACTGTGTCTTTCTCTCTGGCAGAGCCCGGCTGCCAAATTCGAAACGTCCAGCGATTGCGCCCACAGGAAAGCTGCCAGCACGGAAAGCTGTAGCTGGTTTTCACTGTCCCTTGGAACTGCATTCGCTGCTACACAGACATTCGCGTTCTGCAACAGCTTTCGTTCGTAAAGGGGCAACACTGTGTATTTCTCTCTCGCAGACCCCGGCTGCCAAATTCGAAACGTCCAGCGATTGCGCCCACAGGAAAGCTGCCAGCACGGAAAGCTGTAGCTGGTTTTCACTGTCCCTTGGAACTGCATTCGCTGGTAGACAGACATTCGCGTTCTGCAACAGCTTTCGTTCGTAAAGGGGCAACACTGTGTCTTTCTCTCTGGCAGAGCCCGGCTGCCAAAGTCGAAACGTCCAGCGATTGCGCCCACAGGAAAGCTGCCAGCACGGAAAGCTGTAGCTTGTTTTCACTGTCCCTTGGAACTGCATTCGCTGATAGGCAGACATTCGCGTTCTGCAACAGCTTTCGTTCGTAAAGGGGCAACACTGTGTCTTTCTCTCTGGCAGAGCCCGGCTGCCAAATTCGAAACGTCCAGCGATTGCGCCCACAGGAAAGCTGCCAGCACGGAAAGCTGTAGCTGGTTTTCACTGTCCCTTGGAACTGCATTCGCTGGTAGGCAGACATTCGCGTTCTGCAACAGCTTTCGTTCGTAAAGGGGCAACACTGTGTCTTTCTCTCTGGCAGAGCCCGGCTGCCAAATTCGAAACGTCCAGCGATTGCGCCCACAGGAAAGCTGCCAGCACGGAAAGCTGTAGCTGGTTTTCACTGTCCCTTGGAACTGCATTCGCTGGTAGACAGACATTCGCGTTCTGCAACAGCTTTCGTTCGTAAAGGGGCAACACTGTGTCTTTCTCTCTGGCAGAGCCCGGCTGCCAAATTCGAAACGTCCAGCGATTGCGCCCACAGGAAAGCTGCCAGCACGGAAAGCTGTAGCTGGTTTTCACTGTCCCTTGGAACTGCATTCGCTGGTACGCAGACATTCGCGTTCTGCAACAGCTTTCGTTCGTAAAGGGGCAACACTGTGTATTTCTCTCTGGCAGAGCCCGGCTGCCAAATTCGAAACGTCCAGCGATTGCGCCCACAGGAAAGCTGCCAGAACAGAAAGCTGTAGCTGGTTTTCACTGTCCCTTGGAACTGCATTCGCTGGTAGACAGACATTCGCGTTCTGCAACAGCTTTCGTGCGTAAAGGGGCAACACTGTGGCTTTCTCTCTGGCAGAGCCCGGCTGCCAAATTCGAAACGTCCAGCGATTGCGCCCACAGGAAAGCTGCCAGCACGGAAAGCTGTAGCTGGTTTTCACTGTCCCTTGGAACTGCATTCGCTGGTAGGCAGACATTCGCGTTCTGCAACAGCTTTCGTTCGTAAAGGGGCAACACTGTGTATTTCTCTCTGGCAGAGCCCGGCTGCCAAATTCGAAACGTCCAGCGATTGCGCCCACAGGAAAGCTGCCAGCACGGAAAGCTGTAGCTGGTTTTCACTGTCCCTTGGAACTGCATTCGCTGCTACACAGACATTCGCGTTCTGCAACAGCTTTCGTTCGTAAAGGGGCAACACTGTGTCTTTCTCTCTGGCAGAGCCCGGCTGCCAAATTCGAAACGTCCAGCGATTGCGCCCACAGGAAAGCTACCAGCACGGAAAGCTGTAGCTCGTTTTCACTGTCCCTTGGAACTGCATTCGCTGGTAGGCAGACATTCGCGTTCTGCAACAGCTTTCGTTCGTAAAGGGGCAACACTGTGTCTTTCTCTCTGGCAGAGCCCGGCTGCCAAATTCGAAACGTCCAGCGATTGCGCCCACAGGAAAGCTGCCAGCACGGAAAGCTGTAGCTGGTTTTCACTGTCCCTTGGAACTGCATTCGCTGGTAGACAGACATTCGCGTTCTGCAACAGCTTTCGTTCGTAAAGGGGCAACACCGTGTATTTCTCTCTCGCAGAGCCCGGCTGCCAAATTCGAAACGTCCAGCGATTGCGCCCACAGGAAAGCTGCCAGCACGGAAAGCTGTAGCTGGTTTTCACTGTCCCTTGGAACTGCATTCGCTGGTAGACAGACATTCGCGTTCTGCAACAGCTTTCCTTCGTAAAGGGACAACACTGTGTATTTCTCTCTGGCAGAGCCCGGCTGCCAAATTCGAAACGTCCAGCGATTGCGCCCACAGGAAAGCTGCCAGCACGGAAAGCTGTAGCTGGTTTTCACTGTCCCTTGGAACTGCATTCGCTGGTAGACAGACATTCGCGTTCTGCAACAGCTTTCGTGCGTAAAGGAGCAACACTGTGTCTTTCTCTCTGGCAGAGCCCGGCTGCCAAATTCGAAACGTCCAGCGATTGCGCCCACAGGAAAGCTGCCAGCACGGAAAGCTGTAGCTGGTTTTCACTGTCCCTTGGAACTGCATTCGCTGCTACACAGACATTCGCGTTCTGCAACAGCTTTCGTTCGTAAAGGGGCAACACTGTGTATTTCTCTCTCGCAGAGCCCGGCTGCCAAATTGGAAACGTCCAGCGATTGCGCCCACAGGAAAGCTGCCAGCACGGAAAGCTGTAGCTGGTTTTCACTGTCCCTTGGAACTGCATTCGCTGGTAGACAGACATTCGCGTTCTGCAACAGCTTTCGTTCGTAAAGGGGCAACACTCTGTATTTCTCTCTGGCAGAGCCCGGCTGCCAAATTCGAAACGTCCAGCGATTGCGCCCACAGGAAAGCTGCCAGCACGGAAAGCTGTAGCTGGTTTTCACTGTCCCTTGGAACTGCATTCGCTGGTAGGCAGACATTCGCGTTCTGCAACAGCTTTCGTTCGTAAAGGGGCAACACTGTGTCTTTCTCTCTGGCAGAGCCCGGCTGCCAAATTCGAAACGTCCAGCGATTGCGCCCACAGGAAAGCTGCCAGCACGGAAAGCTGTAGCTGGTTTTCACTGTCCCTTGGAACTGCATTCGCTGGTAGGCAAACATTCGCGTTCTGCAACAGCTTTCGTTCGTAAAGGGGCAACACTGTGTCTTTCTCTCTGGCAGAGCCCGGCTGCCAAATTCGAAACGTCCAGCGATTGCGCCCACAGGAAAGCTGCCAGCACGGAAAGCTGTAGCTGGTTTTCACTGTCCCTTGGAACTGCATTCGCTGCTACACAGACATTCGCGTTCTGCAACAGCTTTCGTGCGTAAAGGGGCAACACTCTGTATTTCTCTCTGGCAGAGCCCGGCTGCCAAATTCGAAACGTCCAGCGATTGCGCCCACAGGAAAGCTGCCAGCACGGAAAGCTGTAGCTGGTTTTCACTGTCCCTTGGAACTGCATTCGCTGGTAGGCAGACATTCGCGTTCTGCAACAGCTTTCGTTCGTAAAGGGGCAACACTGTGTATTTCTCTCTGGCAGAGCCCGGCTGCCAAATTCGAAACGTCCAGCGATTGCGCCCACAGGAAAGCTGCCAGCACGGAAAGCTCTAGCTGGTTTTCACTGTCCCTTGGAACTGCATTCGCTGGTAGACAGACATTCGCGTTCTGCAACAGCTTTCGTTCGTAAAGGGGCAACACTGTGTATTTCTCTCTCGCAGAGCCCGGCTGCCAAATTCGAAACGTCCAGCGATTGCGCCCACAGGAAAGCTGCCAGCACGGAAAGCTGTAGCTGGTTTTCACTGTCCCTTGGAACTGCATTCGCTGGTAGACAGACATTCGCGTTCTGCAACAGCTTTCGTTCGTAAAGGGGCAACACTGTGTCTTTCTCTCTGGCAGAGCCCGGCTGCCAAATTCGAAACGTCCAGCGATTGCGCCCACAGGAAAGCTGCCAGCACGGAAAGCTGTAGCTGGTTTTCACTGTCCCTTGGAACTGCATTCGCTGCTACACAGACATTCGCGTTCTGCAACAGCTTTCGTTCGTAAAGGGGCAACACTGTGTATTTCTCTCTCGCAGACCCCGGCTGCCAAATTCGAAACGTCCAGCGATTGCGCCCACAGGAAAGCTGCCAGCACGGAAAGCTGTAGCTGGTTTTCACTGTCCCTTGGAACTGCATTCGCTGGTAGACAGACATTCGCGTTCTGCAACAGCTTTCGTTCGTAAAGGGGCAACACTGTGTCTTTCTCTCTGGCAGAGCCCGGCTGCCAAAGTCGAAACGTCCAGCGATTGCGCCCACAGGAAAGCTGCCAGCACGGAAAGCTGTAGCTTGTTTTCACTGTCCCTTGGAACTGCATTCGCTGATAGGCAGACATTCGCGTTCTGCAACAGCTTTCGTTCGTAAAGGGGCAACACTGTGTCTTTCTCTCTGGCAGAGCCCGGCTGCCAAATTCGAAACGTCCAGCGATTGCGCCCACAGGAAAGCTGCCAGCACGGAAAGCTGTAGCTGGTTTTCACTGTCCCTTGGAACTGCATTCGCTGGTAGGCAGACATTCGCGTTCTGCAACAGCTTTCGTTCGTAAAGGGGCAACACTGTGTCTTTCTCTCTGGCAGAGCCCGGCTGCCAAATTCGAAACGTCCAGCGATTGCGCCCACAGGAAAGCTGCCAGCACGGAAAGCTGTAGCTGGTTTTCACTGTCCCTTGGAACTGCATTCGCTGGTAGACAGACATTCGCGTTCTGCAACAGCTTTCGTTCGTAAAGGGGCAACACTGTGTCTTTCTCTCTGGCAGAGCCCGGCTGCCAAATTCGAAACGTCCAGCGATTGCGCCCACAGGAAAGCTGCCAGCACGGAAAGCTGTAGCTGGTTTTCACTGTCCCTTGGAACTGCATTCGCTGGTACGCAGACATTCGCGTTCTGCAACAGCTTTCGTTCGTAAAGGGGCAACACTGTGTATTTCTCTCTGGCAGAGCCCGGCTGCCAAATTCGAAACGTCCAGCGATTGCGCCCACAGGAAAGCTGCCAGAACAGAAAGCTGTAGCTGGTTTTCACTGTCCCTTGGAACTGCATTCGCTGGTAGACAGACATTCGCGTTCTGCAACAGCTTTCGTGCGTAAAGGGGCAACACTGTGGCTTTCTCTCTGGCAGAGCCCGGCTGCCAAATTCGAAACGTCCAGCGATTGCGCCCACAGGAAAGCTGCCAGCACGGAAAGCTGTAGCTGGTTTTCACTGTCCCTTCGAACTGCATTCGCTGGTAGGCAGACATTCGCGTTCTGCAACAGCTTTCGTTCGTAAAGGGGCAACACTGTGTATTTCTCTCTGGCAGAGCCCGGCTGCCAAATTCGAAACGTCCAGCGATTGCGCCCACAGGAAAGCTGCCAGCACGGAAAGCTGTAGCTGGTTTTCACTGTCCCTTGGAACTGCATTCGCTGGTAGACAGACATTCGCGTTCTGCAACAGCTTTCGTTCGTAAAGGGGCAACACTGTGTATTTCTCTCTCGCAGAGCCCGGCTGCCAAATTGGAAACGTCCAGCGATTGCGCCCACAGGAAAGCTGCCAGCACGGA
Organism: Mycteria americana; assembly: GCF_035582795.1. NCBI lineage: Eukaryota > Metazoa > Chordata > Aves > Ciconiiformes > Ciconiidae > Mycteria > Mycteria americana. The sequence goes on along the minus strand of NW_027445632.1, from coordinate 545,087 downwards.
AAGCTGTAGCTGGTTTTCACTGTCCCTTGGAACTGCATTCGCTGGTAGACAGACATTCGCGTTCTGCAACAGCTTTCGTTCGTAAAGGGGCAACACTGTGTCTTTCTCTCTGGCAGAGCCCGGCTGCCAAATTCGAAACGTCCAGCGATTGCGCCCACAGGAAAGCTGCCAGAACGGAAAGCTGTAGCTGGTTTTCACTGTCCCTTGGAACTGCATTCGCTGCTACACAGACATTCGCGTTCTGCAATAGCTTTCGTGCGTAAAGGGGCAACACTGTGTCTTTCTCTCTGGCAGAGCCCGGCTGCCAAATTCGAAACGTCCAGCGATTGCGCCCACAGGAAAGCTGCCAGCACGGAAAGCTGTAGCTGGTTTTCACTGTCCCTTGGAACTGCATTCGCTGGTAGGCAGACATTCGCGTTCTGCAACAGCTTTCGTTCGTAAAGGGGCAACACTGTGTATTTCTCTCTGGCAGAGCCCGGCTGCCAAATTCGAAACGTCCAGCGATTGCGCCCACAGGAAAGCTGCCAGCACGGAAAGCTCTAGCTGGTTTTCACTGTCCCTTGGAACTGCATTCGCTGGTAGACAGACATTCGCGTTCTGCAACAGCTTTCGTTCGTAAAGGGGCAACACTGTGTATTTCTCTCTCGCAGAGCCCGGCTGCCAAATTCGAAACGTCCAGCGATTGCGCCCACAGGAAAGCTGCCAGCACGGAAAGCTGTAGCTGGTTTTCACTGTCCCTTGGAACTGCATTCGCTGGTAGACAGACATTCGCGTTCTGCAACAGCTTTCGTTCGTAAAGGGGCAACACTGTGTCTTTCTCTCTGGCAGAGCCCGGCTGCCAAATTCGAAACGTCCAGCGATTGCGCCCACAGGAAAGCTGCCAGCACGGAAAGCTGTAGCTGGTTTTCACTGTCCCTTGGAACTGCATTCGCTGCTACACAGACATTCGCGTTCTGCAACAGCTTTCGTTCGTAAAGGGGCAACACTGTGTATTTCTCTCTCGCAGACCCCGGCTGCCAAATTCGAAACGTCCAGCGATTGCGCCCACAGGAAAGCTGCCAGCACGGAAAGCTGTAGCTGGTTTTCACTGTCCCTTGGAACTGCATTCGCTGGTAGACAGACATTCGCGTTCTGCAACAGCTTTCGTTCGTAAAGGGGCAACACTTTGTCTTTCTCTCTGGCAGAGCCCGGCTGCCAAAGTCGAAACGTCCAGCGATTGCGCCCACAGGAAAGCTGCCAGCACGGAAAGCTGTAGCTTGTTTTCACTGTCCCTTGGAACTGCATTCGCTGATAGGCAGACATTCGCGTTCTGCAACAGCTTTCGTTCGTAAAGGGGCAACACTGTGTCTTTCTCTCTGGCAGAGCCCGGCTGCCAAATTCGAAACGTCCAGCGATTGCGCCCACAGGAAAGCTGCCAGCACGGAAAGCTGTAGCTGGTTTTCACTGTCCCTTGGAACTGCATTCGCTGGTAGGCAGACATTCGCGTTCTGCAACAGCTTTCGTTCGTAAAGGGGCAACACTGTGTCTTTCATTCTGGCAGAGCCCGGCTGCCAAATTCGAAACGTCCAGCGATTGCGCCCACAGGAAAGCTGCCAGCACGGAAAGCTGTAGCTGGTTTTCACTGTCCCTTGGAACTGCATTCGCTGGTAGACAGACATTCGCGTTCTGCAACAGCTTTCGTTCGTAAAGGGGCAACACTGTGTCTTTCTCTCTGGCAGAGCCCGGCTGCCAAATTCGAAACGTCCAGCGATTGCGCCCACAGGAAAGCTGCCAGCACGGAAAGCTGTAGCTGGTTTTCACTGTCCCTTGGAACTGCATTCGCTGGTACGCAGACATTCGCGTTCTGCAACAGCTTTCGTTCGTAAAGGGGCAACACTGTGTATTTCTCTCTGGCAGAGCCCGGCTGCCAAATTCGAAACGTCCAGCGATTGCGCCCACAGGAAAGCTGCCAGAACGGAAAGCTGTAGCTGGTTTTCACTGTCCCTTGGAACTGCATTCGCTGGTAGACAGACATTCGCGTTCTGCAACAGCTTTCGTGCGTAAAGGGGCAACACTGTGTCTTTCTCTCTGGCAGAGCCCGGCTGCCAAATTCGAAACGTCCAGCGATTGCGCCCACAGGAAAGCTGCCAGCACGGAAAGCTGTAGCTGGTTTTCACTGTCCCTTCGAACTGCATTCGCTGGTAGACAGACATTCGCGTTCTGCAACAGCTTTCGTTCGTAAAGGGGCAACACTGTGTATTTCTCTCTGGCAGAGCCCGGCTGCCAAATTCGAAACGTCCAGCGATTGCGCCCACAGGAAAGCTGCCAGCACGGAAAGCTGTAGCTGGTTTTCACTGTCCCTTGGAACTGCATTCGCTGGTAGACAGACATTCGCGTTCTGCAACAGCTTTCGTTCGTAAAGGGGCAACACTGTGTATTTCTCTCTCGCAGAGCCCGGCTGCCAAATTGGAAACGTCCAGCGATTGCGCCCACAGGAAAGCTGCCAGCACGGAAAGCTGTAGCTGGTTTTCACTGTCCCTTGGAACTGCATTCGCTGGTAGACAGACATTCGCGTTCTGCAACAGCTTTCGTTCGTAAAGGGGCAACACTGTGTCTTTCTCTCTGGCAGAGCCCGGCTGCCAAATTCGAAACGTCCAGCGATTGCGCCCACAGGAAAGCTGCCAGCACGGAAAGCTGTAGCTGGTTTTCACTGTCCCTTGGAACTGCATTCGCTGGTAGACAGACATTCGCGTTCTGCAACAGCTTTCGTTCGTAAAGGGGCAACACTGTGTCTTTCTCTCTGGCAGAGCCCGGCTGCCAAATTCGAAACGTCCAGCGATTGCGCCCACAGGAAAGCTGCCAGCACGGAAAGCTGTAGCTGGTTTTCACTGTCCCTTGGAACTGCATTCGCTGGTAGGCAGACATTCGCGTTCTGCAACAGCTTTCGTTCGTAAAGGGGCAACACTGTGTATTTCTCTCTGGCAGAGCCCGGCTGCCAAATTCGAAACGTCCAGCGATTGCGCCCACAGGAAAGCTGCCAGCACGGAAAGCTGTAGCTGGTTTTCACTGTCCCTTGGAACTGCATTCGCTGGTAGGCAGACATTCGCGTTCTGCAACAGCTTTCGTTCGTAAAGGGGCAACACTGTGTATTTCTCTCTCGCAGAGCCCGGCTGCCAAATTCGAAACGTCCAGCGATTGCGCCCACAGGAAAGCTGCCAGCACGGAAAGCTGTAGCTGGTTTTCACTGTCCCTTGGAACTGCATTCGCTGGTAGACAGACATTCGCGTTCTGCAACAGCTTTCGTTCGTAAAGGGGCAACACTGTGTCTTTCTCTCTGGCAGAGCCCGGCTGCCAAATTCGAAACGTCCAGCGATTGCGCCCACAGGAAAGCTGCCAGCACGGAAAGCTGTAGCTGGTTTTCACTGTCCCTTGGAACTGCATTCGCTGCTACACAGACATTCGCGTTCTGCAACAGCTTTCGTTCGTAAAGGGGCAACACTGTGTCTTTCTCTCTGGCAGAGCCCGGCTGCCAAATTCGAAACGTCCAGCGATTGCGCCCACAGGAAAGCTACCAGCACGGAAAGCTGTAGCTCGTTTTCACTGTCCCTTGGAACTGCATTCGCTGGTAGGCAGACATTCGCGTTCTGCAACAGCTTTCGTTCGTAAAGGGGCAACACTGTGTCTTTCTCTCTGGCAGAGCCCGGCTGCCAAATTCGAAACGTCCAGCGATTGCGCCCACAGGAAAGCTGCCAGCACGGAAAGCTGTAGCTGGTTTTCACTGTCCCTTGGAACTGCATTCGCTGGTAGACAGACATTCGCGTTCTGCAACAGCTTTCGTTCGTAAAGGGGCAACACCGTGTATTTCTCTCTCGCAGAGCCCGGCTGCCAAATTCGAAACGTCCAGCGATTGCGCCCACAGGAAAGCTGCCAGCACGGAAAGCTGTAGCTGGTTTTCACTGTCCCTTGGAACTGCATTCGCTGGTAGACAGACATTCGCGTTCTGCAACAGCTTTCCTTCGTAAAGGGACAACACTGTGTATTTCTCTCTGGCAGAGCCCGGCTGCCAAATTCGAAACGTCCAGCGATTGCGCCCACAGGAAAGCTGCCAGCACGGAAAGCTGTAGCTGGTTTTCACTGTCCCTTGGAACTGCATTCGATGGTAGACAGACATTCGCGTTCTGCAACAGCTTTCGTGCGTAAAGGAGCAACACTGTGTCTTTCTCTCTGGCAGAGCCCGGCTGCCAAATTGGAAACGTCCAGCGATTGCGCCCACAGGAAAGCTGCCAGCACGGAAAGCTGTAGCTGGTTTTCACTGTCCCTTGGAACTGCATTCGCTGGTAGACAGACATTCGCGTTCTGCAACAGCTTTCGTTCGTAAAGGGGCAACACTGTGTATTTCTCTCTCGCAGAGCCCGGCTGCCAAATTGGAAACGTCCAGCGATTGCGCCCACAGGAAAGCTGCCAGCACGGAAAGCTGTAGCTGGTTTTCACTGTCCCTTGGAACTGCATTCGCTGGTAGACAGACATTCGCGTTCTGCAACAGCTTTCGTTCGTAAAGGGGCAACACTGTGTATTTCTCTCTGGCAGAGCCCGGCTGCCAAATTCGAAACGTCCAGCGATTGCGCCCACAGGAAAGCTGCCAGCACGGAAAGCTGTAGCTGGTTTTCACTGTCCCTTGGAACTGCATTCGCTGGTAGGCAGACATTCGCGTTCTGCAACAGCTTTCGTTCGTAAAGGGGCAACACTGTGTCTTTCTCTCTGGCAGAGCCCGGCTGCCAAATTCGAAACGTCCAGCGATTGCGCCCACAGGAAAGCTGCCAGCACGGAAAGCTGTAGCTGGTTTTCACTGTCCCTTGGAACTGCATTCGCTGGTAGGCAAACATTCGCGTTCTGCAACAGCTTTCGTTCGTAAAGGGGCAACACTGTGTCTTTCTCTCTGGCAGAGCCCGGCTGCCAAATTCGAAACGTCCAGCGATTGCGCCCACAGGAAAGCTGCCAGCACGGAAAGCTGTAGCTGGTTTTCACTGTCCCTTGGAACTGCATTCGCTGGTAGGCAGACATTCGCGTTCTGCAACAGCTTTCGTTCGTAAAGGGGCAACACTGTGTCTTTCTCTCTGGCAGAGCCCGGCTGCCAAATTCGAAACGTCCAGCGATTGCGCCCACAGGAAAGCTGCCAGCACGGAAAGCTCTAGCTGGTTTTCACTGTCCCTTGGAACTGCATTCGCTGGTAGACAGACATTCGCGTTCTGCAACAGCTTTCGTTCGTAAAGGGGCAACACTGTGTATTTCTCTCTCGCAGAGCCCGGCTGCCAAATTCGAAACGTCCAGCGATTGCGCCCACAGGAAAGCTGCCAGCACGGAAAGCTGTAGCTGGTTTTCACTGTCCCTTGGAACTGCATTCGCTGGTAGACAGACATTCGCGTTCTGCAACAGCTTTCGTTCGTAAAGGGGCAACACTGTGTCTTTCTCTCTGGCAGAGCCCGGCTGCCAAATTCGAAACGTCCAGCGATTGCGCCCACAGGAAAGCTGCCAGCACGGAAAGCTGTAGCTGGTTTTCACTGTCCCTTGGAACTGCATTCACTGCTACACAGACATTCGCGTTCTGCAACAGCTTTCGTTCGTAAAGGGGCAACACTGTGTATTTCTCTCTCGCAGACCCCGGCTGCCAAATTCGAAACGTCCAGCGATTGCGCCCACAGGAAAGCTGCCAGCACGGAAAGCTGTAGCTGGTTTTCACTGTCCCTTGGAACTGCATTCGCTGGTAGACAGACATTCGCGTTCTGCAACAGCTTTCGTTCGTAAAGGGGCAACACTGTGTCTTTCTCTCTGGCAGAGCCCGGCTGCCAAAGTCGAAACGTCCAGCGATTGCGCCCACAGGAAAGCTGCCAGCACGGAAAGCTGTAGCTTGTTTTCACTGTCCCTTGGAACTGCATTCGCTGATAGGCAGACATTCGCGTTCTGCAACAGCTTTCGTTCGTAAAGGGGCAACACTGTGTCTTTCTCTCTGGCAGAGCCCGGCTGCCAAATTCGAAACGTCCAGCGATTGCGCCCACAGGAAAGCTGCCAGCACGGAAAGCTGTAGCTGGTTTTCACTGTCCCTTGGAACTGCATTCGCTGGTAGGCAGACATTCGCGTTCTGCAACAGCTTTCGTTCGTAAAGGGGCAACACTGTGTCTTTCTCTCTGGCAGAGCCCGGCTGCCAAATTCGAAACGTCCAGCGATTGCGCCCACAGGAAAGCTGCCAGCACGGAAAGCTGTAGCTGGTTTTCACTGTCCCTTGGAACTGCATTCGCTGGTAGACAGACATTCGCGTTCTGCAACAGCTTTCGTTCGTAAAGGGGCAACACTGTGTCTTTCTCTCTGGCAGAGCCCGGCTGCCAAATTCGAAACGTCCAGCGATTGCGCCCACAGGAAAGCTGCCAGCACGGAAAGCTGTAGCTGGTTTTCACTGTCCCTTGGAACTGCATTCGCTGGTACGCAGACATTCGCGTTCTGCAACAGCTTTCGTTCGTAAAGGGGCAACACTGTGTATTTCTCTCTGGCAGAGCCCGGCTGCCAAATTCGAAACGTCCAGCGATTGCACCCACAGGAAAGCTGCCAGAACAGAAAGCTGTAGCTGGTTTTCACTGTCCCTTGGAACTGCATTCGCTGGTAGACAGACATTCGCGTTCTGCAACAGCTTTCGTGCGTAAAGGGGCAACACTGTGTCTTTCTCTCTGGCAGAGCCCGGCTGCCAAATTCGAAACGTCCAGCGATTGCGCCCACAGGAAAGCTGCCAGCACGGAAAGCTGTAGCTGGTTTTCACTGTCCCTTCGAACTGCATTCGCTGGTAGGCAGACATTCGCGTTCTGCAACAGCTTTCGTTCGTAAAGGGGCAACACTGTGTATTTCTCTCTGGCAGAGCCCGGCTGCCAAATTCGAAACGTCCAGCGATTGCGCCCACAGGAAAGCTGCCAGCACGGAAAGCTGTAGCTGGTTTTCACTGTCCCTTGGAACTGCATTCGCTGGTAGACAGACATTCGCGTTCTGCAACAGCTTTCGTTCGTAAAGGGGCAACACTGTGTATTTCTCTCTCGCAGAGCCCGGCTGCCAAATTGGAAACGTCCAGCGATTGCGCCCACAGGAAAGCTGCCAGCACGGAAAGCTGTAGCTGGTTTTCACTGTCCCTTGGAACTGCATTCGCTGGTAGACAGACATTCGCGTTCTGCAACAGCTTTCGTTCGTAAAGGGGCAACACTGTGTCTTTCTCTCTGGCAGAGCCCGGCTGCCAAATTCGAAACGTCCAGCGATTGCGCCCACAGGAAAGCTGCCAGCACGGAAAGCTGTAGCTGGTTTTCACTGTCCCTTGGAACTGCATTCGCTGGTAGGCAGACATTCGCGTTCTGCAACAGCTTTCGTTCGTAAAGGGGCAACACTGTGTCTTTCTCTCTGGCAGAGCCCGGCTGCCAAATTCGAAACGTCCAGCGATTGCGCCCACAGGAAAGCTGCCAGCACGGAAAGCTGTAGCTGGTTTTCACTGTCCCTTGGAACTGCATTCGCTGGTAGGCAGACATTCGCGTTCTGCAACAGCTTTCGTTCGTAAAGGGGCAACACTGTGTCTTTCTCTCTGGCAGAGCCCGGCTGCCAAATTCGAAACGTCCAGCGATTGCGCCCACAGGAAAGCTGCCAGCACGGAAAGCTGTAGCTGGTTTTCACTGTCCCTTGGAACTGCATTCGCTGGTAGGCAGATATTCGCGTTCTGCAACAGCTTTCGTTCGTAAAGGGGCAACACTGTGTCTTTCTCTCTGGCAGAGCCCGGCTGCCAAATTCGAAACGTCCAGCGATTGCGCCCACAGGAAAGCTGCCAGCACGGAAAGCTGTAGCTGGTTTTCACTGTCCCTTGGAACTGCATTCGCTGGTAGACAGACATTCGCGTTCTGCAACAGCTTTCGTTCGTAAAGGGGCAACACCGTGTATTTCTCTCTCGCAGAGCCCGGCTGCCAAATTCGAAACGTCCAGCGATTGCGCCCACAGGAAAGCTGCCAGCACGGAAAGCTGTAGCTGGTTTTCACTGTCCCTTGGAACTGCATTCGATGGTAGACAGACATTCGCGTTCTGCAACAGCTTTCGTTCGTAAAGGAGCAACACTGTGTCTTTCTCTCTGGCAGAGCCCGGCTGCCAAATTCGAAACGTCCAGCGATTGCGCCCACAGGAAAGCTGCCAGCACGGAAAGCTGTAGCTGGTTTTCACTGTCCCTTGGAACTGCATTCGCTGCTACACAGACATTCGCGTTCTGCAACAGCTTTCGTGCGTAAAGGGGCAACACCGTGTATTTCTCTCTGGCAGAGCCCGGCTGCCAAATTCGAAACGTCCAGCGATTGCGCCCACAGGAAAGCTGCCAGCACGGAAAGCTGTAGCTGGTTTTCACTGTCCCTTGGAACTGCATTCGCTGGTAGGCAGACATTCGCGTTCTGCAACAGCTTTCGTTCGTAAAGGGGCAACACTGTGTCTTTCTCTCTGGCAGAGCCCGGCTGCCAAATTCGAAACGTCCAGCGATTGCGCCCACAGGAAAGCTGCCAGCACGGAAATCTGTAGCTGGTTTTCACTGTCCCTTGGAACTGCAGTCGCTGGTAGACAGACATTCGCGTTCTGCAACAGCTTTCGTGCGTAAAGGGGCAACACTCTGTATTTCTCTCTGGCAGAGCCCGGCTGCCAAATTCGAAACGTCCAGCGATTGCGCCCACAGGAAAGCTGCCAGCACGGAAAGCTGTAGCTGGTTTTCACTGTCCCTTGGAACTGCATTCGCTGGTAGACAGACATTCGCGTTCTGCAACAGCTTTCGTGCGTAAAGGGGCAACACCGTGTATTTCTCTCTGGCAGAGCCCGGCTGCCAAATTCGAAACGTCCAGCGATTGCGCCCACAGGAAAGCTGCCAGCACGGAAAGCTGTAGCTGGTTTTCACTGTCCCTTGGAACTGCATTCGCTGGTAGGCAGACATTCGCGTTCTGCAACAGCTTTCGTTCGTAAAGGGGCAACACTGTGTATTTCTCTCTGGCAGAGCCCGGCTGCCAAATTCGAAACGTCCAGCGATTGCGCCCACAGGAAAGCTGCCAGCACGGAAAGCTGTAGCTGGTTTTCACTGTCCCTTGGAACTGCATTCGCTGCTACACAGACATTCGCGTTCTGCAACAGCTTTCGTTCGTAAAGGGGCAACACTGTGTCTTTCTCTCTGGCAGAGCCCGGCTGCCAAATTCGAAACGTCCAGCGATTGCGCCCACAGGAAAGCTACCAGCACGGAAAGCTGTAGCTCGTTTTCACTGTCCCTTGGAACTGCATTCGCTGGTAGGCAGACATTCGCGTTCTGCAACAGCTTTCGTTCGTAAAGGGGCAACACTGTGTCTTTCTCTCTGGCAGAGCCCGGCTGCCAAATTCGAAACGTCCAGCGATTGCGCCCACAGGAAAGCTGCCAGCACGGAAAGCTGTAGCTGGTTTTCACTGTCCCTTGGAACTGCATTCGCTGGTAGACAGACATTCGCGTTCTGCAACAGCTTTCGTTCGTAAAGGGGCAACACCGTGTATTTCTCTCTCGCAGAGCCCGGCTGCCAAATTCGAAACGTCCAGCGATTGCGCCCACAGGAAAGCTGCCAGCACGGAAAGCTGTAGCTGGTTTTCACTGTCCCTTGGAACTGCATTCGCTGGTAGACAGACATTCGCGTTCTGCAACAGCTTTCCTTCGTAAAGGGACAACACTGTGTATTTCTCTCTGGCAGAGCCCGGCTGCCAAATTCGAAACGTCCAGCGATTGCGCCCACAGGAAAGCTGCCAGCACGGAAAGCTGTAGCTGGTTTTCACTGTCCCTTGGAACTGCATTCGATGGTAGACAGACATTCGCGTTCTGCAACAGCTTTCGTGCGTAAAGGAGCAACACTGTGTCTTTCTCTCTGGCAGAGCCCGGCTGCCAAATTCGAAACGTCCAGCGATTGCGCCCACAGGAAAGCTGCCAGCACGGAAAGCTGTAGCTGGTTTTCACTGTCCCTTGGAACTGCATTCGCTGCTACACAGACATTCGCGTTCTGCAACAGCTTTCGTTCGTAAAGGGGCAACACTGTGTATTTCTCTCTCGCAGAGCCCGGCTGCCAAATTGGAAACGTCCAGCGATTGCGCCCACAGGAAAGCTGCCAGCACGGAAAGCTGTAGCTGGTTTTCACTGTCCCTTGGAACTGCATTCGCTGGTAGACAGACATTCGCGTTCTGCAACAGCTTTCGTTCGTAAAGGGGCAACACTCTGTATTTCTCTCTGGCAGAGCCCGGCTGCCAAATTCGAAACGTCCAGCGATTGCGCCCACAGGAAAGCTGCCAGCACGGAAAGCTGTAGCTGGTTTTCACTGTCCCTTGGAACTGCATTCGCTGGTAGGCAGACATTCGCGTTCTGCAACAGCTTTCGTTCGTAAAGGGGCAACACTGTGTCTTTCTCTCTGGCAGAGCCCGGCTGCCAAATTCGAAACGTCCAGCGATTGCGCCCACAGGAAAGCTGCCAGCACGGAAAGCTGTAGCTGGTTTTCACTGTCCCTTGGAACTGCATTCGCTGGTAGGCAAACATTCGCGTTCTGCAACAGCTTTCGTTCGTAAAGGGGCAACACTGTGTCTTTCTCTCTGGCAGAGCCCGGCTGCCAAATTCGAAACGTCCAGCGATTGCGCCCACAGGAAAGCTGCCAGCACGGAAAGCTGTAGCTGGTTTTCACTGTCCCTTGGAACTGCATTCGCTGCTACACAGACATTCGCGTTCTGCAACAGCTTTCGTGCGTAAAGGGGCAACACTCTGTATTTCTCTCTGGCAGAGCCCGGCTGCCAAATTCGAAACGTCCAGCGATTGCGCCCACAGGAAAGCTGCCAGCACGGAAAGCTGTAGCTGGTTTTCACTGTCCCTTGGAACTGCATTCGCTGGTAGGCAGACATTCGCGTTCTGCAACAGCTTTCGTTCGTAAAGGGGCAACACTGTGTATTTCTCTCTGGCAGAGCCCGGCTGCCAAATTCGAAACGTCCAGCGATTGCGCCCACAGGAAAGCTGCCAGCACGGAAAGCTCTAGCTGGTTTTCACTGTCCCTTGGAACTGCATTCGCTGGTAGACAGACATTCGCGTTCTGCAACAGCTTTCGTTCGTAAAGGGGCAACACTGTGTATTTCTCTCTCGCAGAGCCCGGCTGCCAAATTCGAAACGTCCAGCGATTGCGCCCACAGGAAAGCTGCCAGCACGGAAAGCTGTAGCTGGTTTTCACTGTCCCTTGGAACTGCATTCGCTGCTACACAGACATTCGCGTTCTGCAACAGCTTTCGTTCGTAAAGGGGCAACACTGTGTCTTTCTCTCTGGCAGAGCCCGGCTGCCAAATTCGAAACGTCCAGCGATTGCGCCCACAGGAAAGCTGCCAGCACGGAAAGCTGTAGCTGGTTTTCACTGTCCCTTGGAACTGCATTCGCTGCTACACAGACATTCGCGTTCTGCAACAGCTTTCGTTCGTAAAGGGGCAACACTGTGTATTTCTCTCTCGCAGACCCCGGCTGCCAAATTCGAAACGTCCAGCGATTGCGCCCACAGGAAAGCTGCCAGCACGGAAAGCTGTAGCTGGTTTTCACTGTCCCTTGGAACTGCATTCGCTGGTAGACAGACATTCGCGTTCTGCAACAGCTTTCGTTCGTAAAGGGGCAACACTGTGTCTTTCTCTCTGGCAGAGCCCGGCTGCCAAAGTCGAAACGTCCAGCGATTGCGCCCACAGGAAAGCTGCCAGCACGGAAAGCTGTAGCTTGTTTTCACTGTCCCTTGGAACTGCATTCGCTGATAGGCAGACATTCGCGTTCTGCAACAGCTTTCGTTCGTAAAGGGGCAACACTGTGTCTTTCTCTCTGGCAGAGCCCGGCTGCCAAATTCGAAACGTCCAGCGATTGCGCCCACAGGAAAGCTGCCAGCACGGAAAGCTGTAGCTGGTTTTCACTGTCCCTTGGAACTGCATTCGCTGGTAGGCAGACATTCGCGTTCTGCAACAGCTTTCGTTCGTAAAGGGGCAACACTGTGTCTTTCTCTCTGGCAGAGCCCGGCTGCCAAATTCGAAACGTCCAGCGATTGCGCCCACAGGAAAGCTGCCAGCACGGAAAGCTGTAGCTGGTTTTCACTGTCCCTTGGAACTGCATTCGCTGGTAGACAGACATTCGCGTTCTGCAACAGCTTTCGTTCGTAAAGGGGCAACACTGTGTCTTTCTCTCTGGCAGAGCCCGGCTGCCAAATTCGAAACGTCCAGCGATTGCGCCCACAGGAAAGCTGCCAGCACGGAAAGCTGTAGCTGGTTTTCACTGTCCCTTGGAACTGCATTCGCTGGTACGCAGACATTCGCGTTCTGCAACAGCTTTCGTTCGTAAAGGGGCAACACTGTGTATTTCTCTCTGGCAGAGCCCGGCTGCCAAATTCGAAACGTCCAGCGATTGCGCCCACAGGAAAGCTGCCAGAACAGAAAGCTGTAGCTGGTTTTCACTGTCCCTTGGAACTGCATTCGCTGGTAGACAGACATTCGCGTTCTGCAACAGCTTTCGTGCGTAAAGGGGCAACACTGTGGCTTTCTCTCTGGCAGAGCCCGGCTGCCAAATTCGAAACGTCCAGCGATTGCGCCCACAGGAAAGCTGCCAGCACGGAAAGCTGTAGCTGGTTTTCACTGTCCCTTCGAACTGCATTCGCTGGTAGGCAGACATTCGCGTTCTGCAACAGCTTTCGTTCGTAAAGGGGCAACACTGTGTATTTCTCTCTGGCAGAGCCCGGCTGCCAAATTCGAAACGTCCAGCGATTGCGCCCACAGGAAAGCTGCCAGCACGGAAAGCTGTAGCTGGTTTTCACTGTCCCTTGGAACTGCATTCGCTGGTAGACAGACATTCGCGTTCTGCAACAGCTTTCGTTCGTAAAGGGGCAACACTGTGTATTTCTCTCTCGCAGAGCCCGGCTGCCAAATTGGAAACGTCCAGCGATTGCGCCCACAGGAAAGCTGCCAGCACGGAAAGCTGTAGCTGGTTTTCACTGTCCCTTGGAACTGCATTCGCTGGTAGACAGACATTCGCGTTCTGCAACAGCTTTCGTTCGTAAAGGGGCAACACTGTGTCTTTCTCTCTGGCAGAGCCCGGCTGCCAAATTCGAAACGTCCAGCGATTGCGCCCACAGGAAAGCTGCCAGCACGGAAAGCTGTAGCTGGTTTTCACTGTCCCTTGGAACTGCATTCGCTGCTACACAGACATTCGCGTTCTGCAATAGCTTTCGTGCGTAAAGGGGCAACACTCTGTATTTCTCTCTGGCAGAGCCCGGCTGCCAAATTCGAAACGTCCAGCGATTGCGCCCACAGGAAAGCTGCCAGCACGGAAAGCTGTAGCTGGTTTTCACTGTCCCTTGGAACTGCATTCGCTGGTAGGCAGACATTCGCGTTCTGCAACAGCTTTCGTTCGTAAAGGGGCAACACTGTGTATTTCTCTCTGGCAGAGCCCGGCTGCCAAATTCGAAACGTCCAGCGATTGCGCCCACAGGAAAGCTGCCAGCACGGAAAGCTGTAGCTGGTTTTCACTGTCCCTTGGAACTGCATTCGCTGCTACACAGACATTCGCGTTCTGCAACAGCTTTCGTTCGTAAAGGGGCAACACTGTGTATTTCTCTCTCGCAGACCCCGGCTGCCAAATTCGAAACGTCCAGCGATTGCGCCCACAGGAAAGCTGCCAGCACGGAAAGCTGTAGCTGGTTTTCACTGTCCCTTGGAACTGCATTCGCTGGTAGACAGACATTCGCGTTCTGCAACAGCTTTCGTTCGTAAAGGGGCAACACTTTGTCTTTCTCTCTGGCAGAGCCCGGCTGCCAAAGTCGAAACGTCCAGCGATTGCGCCCACAGGAAAGCTGCCAGCACGGAAAGCTGTAGCTTGTTTTCACTGTCCCTTGGAACTGCATTCGCTGATAGGCAGACATTCGCGTTCTGCAACAGCTTTCGTTCGTAAAGGGGCAACACTGTGTCTTTCTCTCTGGCAGAGCCCGGCTGCCAAATTCGAAACGTCCAGCGATTGCGCCCACAGGAAAGCTGCCAGCACGGAAAGCTGTAGCTGGTTTTCACTGTCCCTTGGAACTGCATTCGCTGGTAGGCAGACATTCGCGTTCTGCAACAGCTTTCGTTCGTAAAGGGGCAACACTGTGTCTTTCATTCTGGCAGAGCCCGGCTGCCAAATTCGAAACGTCCAGCGATTGCGCCCACAGGAAAGCTGCCAGCACGGAAAGCTGTAGCTGGTTTTCACTGTCCCTTGGAACTGCATTCGCTGGTAGACAGACATTCGCGTTCTGCAACAGCTTTCGTTCGTAAAGGGGCAACACTGTGTCTTTCTCTCTGGCAGAGCCCGGCTGCCAAATTCGAAACGTCCAGCGATTGCGCCCACAGGAAAGCTGCCAGCACGGAAAGCTGTAGCTGGTTTTCACTGTCCCTTGGAACTGCATTCGCTGGTACGCAGACATTCGCGTTCTGCAACAGCTTTCGTTCGTAAAGGGGCAACACTGTGTATTTCTCTCTGGCAGAGCCCGGCTGCCAAATTCGAAACGTCCAGCGATTGCGCCCACAGGAAAGCTGCCAGAACAGAAAGCTGTAGCTGGTTTTCACTGTCCCTTGGAACTGCATTCGCTGGTAGACAGACATTCGCGTTCTGCAACAGCTTTCGTTCGTAAAGGGGCAGCACTGTGTCTTTCTCTCTGGCAGAGCCCGGCTGCCAAATTCGAAACGTCCAGCGATTGCGCCCACAGGAAAGCTGCCAGCACGGAAAGCTGTAGCTGGTTTTCACTGTCCCTTCGAACTGCATTCGCTGGTAGGCAGACATTCGCGTTCTGCAACAGCTTTCGTTCGTAAAGGGGCAACACTGTGTATTTCTCTCTGGCAGAGCCCGGCTGCCAAATTCGAAACGTCCAGCGATTGCGCCCACAGGAAAGCTGCCAGCACGGAAAGCTGTAGCTGGTTTTCACTGTCCCTTGGAACTGCATTCGCTGGTAGACAGACATTCGCGTTCTGCAACAGCTTTCGTTCGTAAAGGGGCAACACTGTGTATTTCTCTCTCGCAGAGCCCGGCTGCCAAATTGGAAACGTCCAGCGATTGCGCCCACAGGAAAGCTGCCAGCACGGAAAGCTGTAGCTGGTTTTCACTGTCCCTTGGAACTGCATTCGCTGGTAGACAGACATTCGCGTTCTGCAACAGCTTTCGTTCGTAAAGGGGCAACACTGTGTCTTTCTCTCTGGCAGAGCCCGGCTGCCAAATTCGAAACGTCCAGCGATTGCGCCCACAGGAAAGCTGCCAGCACGGAAAGCTGTAGCTGGTTTTCACTGTCCCTTGGAACTGCATTCGCTGGTAGGCAGACATTCGCGTTCTGCAACAGCTTTCGTTCGTAAAGGGGCAACACTGTGTATTTCTCTCTGGCAGAGCCCGGCTGCCAAATTCGAAACGTCCAGCGATTGCGCCCACAGGAAAGCTGCCAGCACGGAAAGCTGTAGCTGGTTTTCACTGTCCCTTGGAACTGCATTCGCTGGTAGGCAGACATTCGCGTTCTGCAACAGCTTTCGTTCGTAAAGGGGCAACACTGTGTCTTTCTCTCTGGCAGAGCCCGGCTGCCAAATTCGAAACGTCCAGCGATTGCGCCCACAGGAAAGCTGCCAGCACGGAAAGCTGTAGCTGGTTTTCACTGTCCCTTGGAACTGCATTCGCTGGTAGGCAGACATTCGCGTTCTGCAACAGCTTTCGTTCGTAAAGGGGCAACACTGTGTATTTCTCTCTCGCAGAGCCCGGCTGCCAAATTCGAAACGTCCAGCGATTGCGCCCACAGGAAAGCTGCCAGCACGGAAAGCTGTAGCTGGTTTTCACTGTCCCTTGGAACTGCATTCGCTGGTAGACAGACATTCGCGTTCTGCAACAGCTTTCGTTCGTAAAGGGGCAACACTGTGTCTTTCTCTCTGGCAGAGCCCGGCTGCCAAATTCGAAACGTCCAGCGATTGCGCCCACAGGAAAGCTGCCAGCACGGAAAGCTCTAGCTGGTTTTCACTGTCCCTTGGAACTGCATTCGCTGGTAGGCAGACATTCGCGTTCTGCAACAGCTTTCGTTCGTAAAGGGGCAACACTGTGTCTTTCTCTCTGGCAGAGCCCGGCTGCCAAATTCGAAACGTCCAGCGATTGCGCCCACAGGAAAGCTGCCAGCACGGAAAGCTGTAGCTGGTTTTCACTGTCCCTTGGAACTGCATTCGCTGCTACACAGACATTCGCGTTCTGCAACAGCTTTCGTGCGTAAAGGGGCAACACTGTGTATTTCTCTCTGGCAGAGCCCGGCTGCCAAATTCGAAACGTCCAGCGATTGCGCCCACAGGAAAGCTGCCAGCACGGAAAGCTGTAGCTGGTTTTCACTGTCCCTTGGAACTGCATTCGCTGGTAGGCAGACATTCGCGTTCTGCAACAGCTTTCGTTCGTAAAGGGGCAACACTGTGTATTTCTCTCTGGCAGAGCCCGGCTGCCAAATTCGAAACGTCCAGCGATTGCGCCCACAGGAAAGCTGCCAGCACGGAAAGCTCTAGCTGGTTTTCACTGTCCCTTGGAACTGCATTCGCTGGTAGGCAGACATTCGCGTTCTGCAACAGCTTTCGTTCGTAAAGGGGCAACACTGTGTATTTCTCTCTCGCAGAGCCCGGCTGCCAAATTCGAAACGTCCAGCGATTGCGCCCACAGGAAAGCTGCCAGCACGGAAAGCTGTAGCTGGTTTTCACTGTCCCTTGGAACTGCATTCGCTGGTAGACAGACATTCGCGTTCTGCAACAGCTTTCGTTCGTAAAGGGGCAACACTGTGTATTTCTCTCTCGCAGAGCCCAGCTGCCAAATTCGAAACGTCCAGCGATTGCGCCCACAGGAAAGCTGCCAGCACGGAAAGCTGTAGCTGGTTTTCACTGTCCCTTGGAACTGCATTCGCTGGTAGACAGACATTCGCGTTCTGCAACAGCTTTCGTTCGTAAAGGGGCAACACTGTGTATTTCTCTCTGGCAGAGCCCGGCTGCCAAATTCGAAACGTCCAGCGATTGCGCCCACAGGAAAGCTGCCAGCACGGAAAGCTGTAGCTGGTTTTCACTGTCCCTTGGAACTGCATTCGCTGGTAGGCAGACATTCGCGTTCTGCAACAGCTTTCGTTCGTAAAGGGGCAACACTGTGTCTTTCTCTCTGGCAGAGCCCGGCTGCCAAATTCGAAACGTCCAGCGATTGCGCCCACAGGAAAGCTGCCAGCACGGAAAGCTGTAGCTGGTTTTCACTGTCCCTTGGAACTGCATTCGCTGGTAGACAGACATTCGCGTTCTGCAACAGCTTTCGTTCGTAAAGGGGCAACACTGTGTCTTTCTCTCTGGCAGAGCCCGGCTGCCAAATTCGAAACGTCCAGCGATTGCGCCCACAGGAAAGCTGCCAGCACGGAAAGCTGTAGCTGGTTTTCACTGTCCCTTGGAACCGCATTCGCTGGTACGCAGACATTCGCGTTCTGCAACAGCTTTCGTTCGTAAAGGGGCAACACTGTGTATTTCTCTCTGGCAGAGCCCGGCTGCCAAATTCGAAACGTCCAGCGATTGCGCCCACAGGAAAGCTGCCAGAACGGAAAGCTGTAGCTGGTTTTCACTGTCCCTTGGAACTGCATTCGCTGGTAGACAGACATTCGCGTTCTGCAACAGCTTTCGTGCGTAAAGGGGCAACACTGTGTCTTTCTCTCTGGCAGAGCCCGGCTGCCAAATTCGAAACGTCCAGCGATTGCGCCCACAGGAAAGCTGCCAGCACGGAAAGCTGTAGCTGGTTTTCACTGTCCCTTGGAACTGCATTCGCTGGTAGGCAGACATTCGCGTTCTGCAACAGCTTTCGTTCGTAAAGGGGCAACACTGTGTATTTCTCTCTGGCAGAGCCCGGCTGCCAAATTCGAAACGTCCAGCGATTGCGCCCACAGGAAAGCTGCCAGCACGGAAAGCTGTAGCTGGTTTTCACTGTCCCTTGGAACTGCATTCGCTGGTAGACAGACATTCGCGTTCTGCAACAGCTTTCGTTCGTAAAGGGGCAACACTGTGTATTTCTCTCTCGCAGAGCCCGGCTGCCAAATTGGAAACGTCCAGCGATTGCGCCCACAGGAAAGCTGCCAGCACGGAAAGCTGTAGCTGGTTGTCACTGTCCCTTGGAACTGCATTCGCTGCTACGCAGACATTCGCGTTCTGCAACAGCTTTCGTTCGTAAAGGGGCAACACTCTGTATTTCTCTCTGGCAGAGCCCGGCTGCCAAATTCGAAACGTCCAGCGATTGCGCCCACAGGAAAGCCGCCAGCACGGAAAGCTGTAGCTGGTTTTCACTGTCCCTTGGAACTGCATTCGCTGGTAGGCAGACATTCGCGTTCTGCAACAGCTTTCGTTCGTAAAGGGGCAACACTGTGTCTTTCTCTCTGGCAGAGCCCGGCTGCCAAATTCGAAACGTCCAGCGATTGCGCCCACAGGAAAGCTGCCAGCACGGAAAGCTGTAGCTGGTTTTCACTGTCCCTTGGAACTGCATTCGCTGGTAGGCAGACATTCGCGTTCTGCAACAGCTTTCGTTCGTAAAGGGGCAACACTGTGTCTTTCTCTCTGGCAGAGCCCGGCTGCCAAATTCGAAACGTCCAGCGATTGCGCCCACAGGAAAGCTGCCAGCACGGAAAGCTGTAGCTGGTTTTCACTGTCCCTTGGAACTGCATTCGCTGGTAGGCAGACATTCGCGTTCTGCAACAGCTTTCGTTCGTAAAGGGGCAACACTGTGTATTTCTCTCTCGCAGAGCCCGGCTGCCAAATTCGAAACGTCCAGCGATTGCGCCCACAGGAAAGCTGCCAGCACGGAAAGCTGTAGCTGGTTTTCACTGTCCCTTGGAACTGCATTCGCTGGTAGGCAGACATTCGCGTTCTGCAACAGCTTTCGTTCGTAAAGGGGCAACACTGTGTATTTCTCTCTGGCAGAGCCCGGCTGCCAAATTCGAAACGTCCAGCGATTGCGCCCACAGGAAAGCTGCCAGCACGGAAAGCTCTAGCTGGTTTTCACTGTCCCTTGGAACTGCATTCGCTGGTAGGCAGACATTCGCGTTCTGCAACAGCTTTCGTTCGTAAAGGGGCAACACTGTGTATTTCTCTCTCGCAGAGCCCGGCTGCCAAATTCGAAACGTCCAGCGATTGCGCCCACAGGAAAGCTGCCAGCACGGAAAGCTGTAGCTGGTTTTCACTGTCCCTTGGAACTGCATTCGCTGGTAGACAGACATTCGCGTTCTGCAACAGCTTTCGTTCGTAAAGGGGCAACACTGTGTCTTTCTCTCTGGCAGAGCCCGGCTGCCAAATTCGAAACGTCCAGCGATTGCGCCCACAGGAAAGCTGCCAGCACGGAAAGCTGTAGCTGGTTTTCACTGTCCCTTGGAACTGCATTCGCTGGTAGGCAGACATTCGCGTTCTGCAACAGCTTTCGTTCGTAAAGGGGCAACACTGTGTCTTTCTCTCTGGCAGAGCCCGGCTGCCAAATTCGAAACGTCCAGCGATTGCGCCCACAGGAAAGCTGCCAGCACGGAAAGCTGTAGCTGGTTTTCACTGTCCCTTGGAACTGCATTCGCTGGTAGACAGACATTCGCGTTCTGCAACAGCTTTCGTTCGTAAAGGGGCAACACTGTGTATTTCTCTCTGGCAGAGCCCGGCTGCCAAATTCGAAACGTCCAGCGATTGCGCCCACAGGAAAGCTGCCAGCACGGAAAGCTCTAGCTGGTTTTCACTGTCCCTTGGAACTGCATTCGCTGGTAGGCAGACATTCGCGTTCTGCAACAGCTTTCGTTCGTAAAGGGGCAACACTGTGTATTTCTCTCTCGCAGAGCCCGGCTGCCAAATTCGAAACGTCCAGCGATTGCGCCCACAGGAAAGCTGCCAGCACGGAAAGCTGTAGCTGGTTTTCACTGTCCCTTGGAACTGCATTCGCTGGTAGACAGACATTCGCGTTCTGCAACAGCTTTCGTTCGTAAAGGGGCAACACTGTGTCTTTCTCTCTGGCAGAGCCCGGCTGCCAAATTCGAAACGTCCAGCGATTGCGCCCACAGGAAAGCTGCCAGCACGGAAAGCTGTAGCTGGTTTTCACTGTCCCTTGGAACTGCATTCGCTGGTAGGCAGACATTCGCGTTCTGCAACAGCTTTCGTTCGTAAAGGGGCAACACTGTGTCTTTCTCTCTGGCAGAGCCCGGCTGCCAAATTCGAAACGTCCAGCGATTGCGCCCACAGGAAAGCTGCCAGCACGGAAAGCTGTAGCTGGTTTTCACTGTCCCTTGGAACTGCATTCGCTGGTAGACAGACATTCGCGTTCTGCAACAGCTTTCGTTCGTAAAGGGGCAACACTCTGTATTTGTCTCTGGCAGAGCCCGGCTGCCAAATTCGAAACGTCCAGCGATTGCGCCCACAGGAAAGCTGCCAGCACGGAAAGCTGTAGCTGGTTTTCACTGTCCCTTGGAACTGCATTCGCTGGTAGGCAGACATTCGCGTTCTGCAACAGCTTTCGTTCGTAAAGGGGCAACACTGTGTCTTTCTCTCTGGCAGAGCCCGGCTGCCAAATTCGAAACGTCCAGCGATTGCGCCCACAGGAAAGCTGCCAGCACGGAAAGCTGTAGCTGGTTTTCACTGTCCCTTGGAACTGCATTCGCTGGTAGGCAGACATTCGCGTTCTGCAACAGCTTTCGTTCGTAAAGGGGCAACACTGTGTCTTTCTCTCTGGCAGAGCCCGGCTGCCAAATTCGAAACGTCCAGCGATTGCGCCCACAGGAAAGCTGCCAGCACGGAAAGCTGTAGCTGGTTTTCACTGTCCCTTGGAACTGCATTCGCTGGTAGACAGACATTCGCGTTCTGCAACAGCTTTCGTTCGTAAAGGGGCAACACTGTGTCTTTCTCTCTGGCAGAGCCCGGCTGCCAAATTCGAAACGTCCAGCGATTGCGCCCACAGGAAAGCTGCCAGCACGGAAAGCTGTAGCTTGTTTTCACTGTCCCTTGGAACTGCATTCGCTGGTAGGCAGACATTCGCGTTCTGCAACAGCTTTTGTTCGTAAAGGGGCAACACTGTGTATTTCTCTCTGGCAGAGCCCGGCTGCCAAATTCGAAACGTCCAGCGATTGCGCCCACAGGAAAGCTGCCAGAACAGAAAGCTGTAGCTGGTTTTCACTGTCCCTTGGAACTGCATTCGCTGGTAGACAGACATTCGCGTTCTGCAACAGCTTTCGTGCGTAAAGGGGCAACACTGTGTCTTTCTCTCTGGCAGAGCCCGGCTGCCAAATTCGAAACGTCCAGCGATTGCGCCCACAGGAAAGCTGCCAGCACGGAAAGCTGTAGCTGGTTTTCACTGTCCCTTGGAACTGCATTCGCTGGTAGGCAGACATTCGCGTTCTGCAACAGCTTTCGTTCGTAAAGGGGCAACACTGTGTATTTCTCTCTCGCAGAGCCCGGCTGCCAAATTGGAAACGTCCAGCGATTGCGCCCACAGGAAAGCTGCCAGCACGGAAAGCTGTAGCTGGTTTTCACTGTCCCTTGGAACTGCATTCGCTGCTACGCAGACATTCGCGTTCTGCAACAGCTTTCGTTCGTAAAGGGGCAACACTCTGTATTTCTCTCTGGCAGAGCCCGGCTGCCAAATTCGAAACGTCCAGCGATTGCGCCCACAGGAAAGCCGCCAGCACGGAAAGCTGTAGCTGGTTTTCACTGTCCCTTGGAACTGCATTCGCTGGTAGGCAGACATTCGCGTTCTGCAACAGCTTTCGTTCGTAAAGGGGCAACACTGTGTCTTTCTCTCTGGCAGAGCCCGGCTGCCAAATTCGAAACGTCCAGCGATTGCGCCCACAGGAAAGCTGCCAGCACGGAAAGCTGTAGCTGGTTTTCACTGTCCCTTGGAACTGCATTCGCTGGTAGGCAGACATTCGCGTTCTGCAACAGCTTTCGTTCGTAAAGGGGCAACACTGTGTATTTCTCTCTCGCAGAGCCCGGCTGCCAAATTGGAAACGTCCAGCGATTGCGCCCACAGGAAAGCTGCCAGCACGGAAAGCTGTAGCTGGTTTTCACTGTCCCTTGGAACTGCATTCGCTGCTACGCAGACATTCGCGTTCTGCAACAGCTTTCGTTCGTAAAGGGGCAACACTCTGTATTTCTCTCTGGCAGAGCCCGGCTGCCAAATTCGAAACGTCCAGCGATTGCGCCCACAGGAAAGCCGCCAGCACGGAAAGCTGTAGCTGGTTTTCACTGTCCCTTGGAACTGCATTCGCTGGTAGGCAGACATTCGCGTTCTGCAACAGCTTTCGTTCGTAAAGGGGCAACACTGTGTCTTTCTCTCTGGCAGAGCCCGGCTGCCAAATTCGAAACGTCCAGCGATTGCGCCCACAGGAAAGCTGCCAGCACGGAAAGCTGTAGCTGGTTTTCACTGTCCCTTGGAACTGCATTCGCTGGTAGGCAGACATTCGCGTTCTGCAACAGCTTTCGTTCGTAAAGGGGCAACACTGTGTATTTCTCTCTCGCAGAGCCCGGCTGCCAAATTCGAAACGTCCAGCGATTGCGCCCACAGGAAAGCTGCCAGCACGGAAAGCTGTAGCTGGTTTTCACTGTCCCTTGGAACTGCATTCGCTGGTAGGCAGACATTCGCGTTCTGCAACAGCTTTCGTTCGTAAAGGGGCAACACTGTGTATTTCTCTCTGGCAGAGCCCGGCTGCCAAATTCGAAACGTCCAGCGATTGCGCCCACAGGAAAGCTGCCAGCACGGAAAGCTCTAGCTGGTTTTCACTGTCCCTTGGAACTGCATTCGCTGGTAGGCAGACATTCGCGTTCTGCAACAGCTTTCGTTCGTAAAGGGGCAACACTGTGTATTTCTCTCTCGCAGAGCCCGGCTGCCAAATTCGAAACGTCCAGCGATTGCGCCCACAGGAAAGCTGCCAGCACGGAAAGCTGTAGCTGGTTTTCACTGTCCCTTGGAACTGCATTCGCTGGTAGACAGACATTCGCGTTCTGCAACAGCTTTCGTTCGTAAAGGGGCAACACTGTGTCTTTCTCTCTGGCAGAGCCCGGCTGCCAAATTCGAAACGTCCAGCGATTGCGCCCACAGGAAAGCTGCCAGCACGGAAAGCTGTAGCTGGTTTTCACTGTCCCTTGGAACTGCATTCGCTGGTAGGCAGACATTCGCGTTCTGCAACAGCTTTCGTGCGTAAAGGGGCAACACTGTGTCTTTCTCTCTGGCAGAGCCCGGCTGCCAAATTCGAAACGTCCAGCGATTGCGCCCACAGGAAAGCTGCCAGCACGGAAAGCTGTAGCTGGTTTTCACTGTCCCTTGGAACTGCATTCGCTGGTAGACAGACATTCGCGTTCTGCAACAGCTTTCGTTCGTAAAGGGGCAACACTCTGTATTTCTCTCTGGCAGAGCCCGGCTGCCAAATTCGAAACGTCCAGCGATTGCGCCCACAGGAAAGCTGCCAGCACGGAAAGCTGTAGCTGGTTTTCACTGTCCCTTGGAACTGCATTCGCTGGTAGGCAGACATTCGCGTTCTGCAACAGCTTTCGTTCGTAAAGGGGCAACACTGTGTCTTTCTCTCTGGCAGAGCCCGGCTGCCAAATTCGAAACGTCCAGCGATTGCGCCCACAGGAAAGCTGCCAGCACGGAAAGCTGTAGCTGGTTTTCACTGTCCCTTGGAACTGCATTCGCTGGTAGGCAGACATTCGCGTTCTGCAACAGCTTTCATTCGTAAAGGGGCAACACTGTGTCTTTCTCTCTGGCAGAGCCCGGCTGCCAAATTCGAAACGTCCAGCGATTGCGCCCACAGGAAAGCTGCCAGCACGGAAAGCTGTAGCTGGTTTTCACTGTCCCTTGGAACTGCATTCGCTGGTAGACAGACATTCGCGTTCTGCAACAGCTTTCGTTCGTAAAGGGGCAACACTGTGTCTTTCTCTCTGGCAGAGCCCGGCTGCCAAATTCGAAACGTCCAGCGATTGCGCCCACAGGAAAGCTGCCAGCACGGAAAGCTGTAGCTGGTTTTCACTGTCCCTTGGAACTGCATTCGCTGGTACGCAGACATTCGCGTTCTGCAACAGCTTTCGTTCGTAAAGGGGCAACACTGTGTATTTCTCTCTGGCAGAGCCCGGCTGCCAAATTCGAAACGTCCAGCGATTGCGCCCACAGGAAAGCTGCCAGAACAGAAAGCTGTAGCTGGTTTTCACTGTCCCTTGGAACTGCATTCGCTGGTAGACAGACATTCGCGTTCTGCAACAGCTTTCGTGCGTAAAGGGGCAACACTGTGTCTTTCTCTCTGGCAGAGCCCGGCTGCCAAATTCGAAACGTCCAGCGATTGCGCCCACAGGAAAGCTGCCAGCACGGAAAGCTGTAGCTGGTTTTCACTGTCCCTTCGAACTGCATTCGCTGGTAGGCAGACATTCGCGTTCTGCAACAGCTTTCGTTCGTAAAGGGGCAACACTGTGTCTTTCTCTCTGGCAGAGCCCGGCTGCCAAATTCGAAACGTCCAGCGATTGCGCCCACAGGAAAGCTGCCAGCACGGAAAGCTGTAGCTGGTTTTCACTGTCCCTTGGAACTGCATTCGCTGCTACACAGACATTCGCGTTCTGCAACAGCTTTCGTTCGTAAAGGGGCAACACT
The DNA here is from genome assembly GCF_035582795.1 of Mycteria americana. Taxonomy (NCBI): domain Eukaryota; kingdom Metazoa; phylum Chordata; class Aves; order Ciconiiformes; family Ciconiidae; genus Mycteria; species Mycteria americana. The sequence continues at coordinate 520,426 of NW_027445632.1, read as the reverse complement.
GTGTATTTCTCTCTCGCAGAGCCCGGCTGCCAAATTGGAAACGTCCAGCGATTGCGCCCACAGGAAAGCTGCCAGCACGGAAAGCTGTAGCTGGTTTTCACTGTCCCTTGGAAATGCATTCGCTGCTACGCAGACATTCGCGTTCTGCAACAGCTTTCGTTCGTAAAGGGGCAACACTGTGTCTTTCTCTCTGGCAGAGCCCGGCTGCCAAATTCGAAACGTCCAGCGATTGCGCCCACAGGAAAGCTGCCAGCACGGAAAGCTGTAGCTGGTTTTCACTGTCCCTTGGAACTGCATTCGCTGGTAGGCAGACATTCGCGTTCTGCAACAGCTTTCGTTCGTAAAGGGGCAACACTGTGTCTTTCTCTCTGGCAGAGCCCGGCTGCCAAATTCGAAACGTCCAGCGATTGCGCCCACAGGAAAGCTGCCAGCACGGAAAGCTGTAGCTGGTTTTCACTGTCCCTTGGAACTGCATTCGCTGGTAGGCAGACATTCGCGTTCTGCAACAGCTTTCGTTCGTAAAGGGGCAACACTGTGTCTTTCTCTCTGGCAGAGCCCGGCTGCCAAATTCGAAACGTCCAGCGATTGCGCCCACAGGAAAGCTGCCAGCACGGAAAGCTGTAGCTGGTTTTCACTGTCCCTTGGAACTGCATTCGCTGCTACACAGACATTCGCGTTCTGCAACAGCTTTCGTTCGTAAAGGGGCAACACTGTGTATTTCTCTCTGGCAGAGCCCGGCTGCCAAATTCGAAACGTCCAGCGATTGCGCCCACAGGAAAGCTGCCAGCACGGAAAGCTGTAGCTGGTTTTCACTGTCCCTTGGAACTGCATTCGCTGGTAGGCAGACATTCGCGTTCTGCAACAGCTTTCGTTCGTAAAGGGGCAACACTGTGTATTTCTCTCTGGCAGAGCCCGGCTGCCAAATTCGAAACGTCCAGCGATTGCGCCCACAGGAAAGCTGCCAGCACGGAAAGCTCTAGCTGGTTTTCACTGTCCCTTGGAACTGCATTCGCTGGTAGACAGACATTCGCGTTCTGCAACAGCTTTCGTTCGTAAAGGGGCAACACTGTGTATTTCTCTCTCGCAGAGCCCGGCTGCCAAATTCGAAACGTCCAGCGATTGCGCCCACAGGAAAGCTGCCAGCACGGAAAGCTGTAGCTGGTTTTCACTGTCCCTTGGAACTGCATTCGCTGGTAGACAGACATTCGCGTTCTGCAACAGCTTTCGTTCGTAAAGGGGCAACACTGTGTCTTTCTCTCTGGCAGAGCCCGGCTGCCAAATTCGAAACGTCCAGCGATTGCGCCCACAGGAAAGCTGCCAGCACGGAAAGCTGTAGCTGGTTTTCACTGTCCCTTGGAACTGCATTCGCTGCTACACAGACATTCGCGTTCTGCAACAGCTTTCGTTCGTAAAGGGGCAACACTGTGTATTTCTCTCTCGCAGAGCCCAGCTGCCAAATTCGAAACGTCCAGCGATTGCGCCCACAGGAAAGCTGCCAGCACGGAAAGCTGTAGCTGGTTTTCACTGTCCCTTGGAACTGCATTCGCTGGTAGGCAGACATTCGCGTTCTGCAACAGCTTTCGTTCGTAAAGGGGCAACACTGTGTATTTCTCTCTGGCAGAGCCCGGCTGCCAAATTCGAAACGTCCAGCGATTGCGCCCACAGGAAAGCTGCCAGCACGGAAAGCTGTAGCTGGTTTTCACTGTCCCTTGGAACTGCATTCGCTGGTAGACAGACATTCGCGTTCTGCAACAGCTTTCGTTCGTAAAGGGGCAACACTGTGTCTTTCTCTCTGGCAGAGCCCGGCTGCCAAATTCGAAACGTCCAGCGATTGCGCCCACAGGAAAGCTGCCAGCACGGAAAGCTGTAGCTGGTTTTCACTGTCCCTTGGAACCGCATTCGCTGGTACGCAGACATTCGCGTTCTGCAACAGCTTTCGTTCGTAAAGGGGCAACACTCTGTATTTCTCTCTGGCAGAGCCCGGCTGCCAAATTCGAAACGTCCAGCGATTGCGCCCACAGGAAAGCTGCCAGAACGGAAAGCTGTAGCTGGTTTTCACTGTCCCTTGGAACTGCATTCGCTGCTACACAGACATTCGCGTTCTGCAACAGCTTTCGTGCGTAAAGGGGCAACACTGTGTATTTCTCTCTGGCAGAGCCCGGCTGCCAAATTCGAAACGTCCAGCGATTGCGCCCACAGGAAAGCTGCCAGCACGGAAAGCTGTAGCTGGTTTTCACTGTCCCTTGGAACTGCATTCGCTGGTAGGCAGACATTCGCGTTCTGCAACAGCTTTCGTTCGTAAAGGGGCAACACTGTGTATTTCTCTCTGGCAGAGCCCGGCTGCCAAATTCGAAACGTCCAGCGATTGCGCCCACAGGAAAGCTGCCAGCACGGAAAGCTGTAGCTGGTTTTCACTGTCCCTTGGAACTGCATTCGCTGGTAGACAGACATTCGCGTTCTGCAACAGCTTTCGTTCGTAAAGGGGCAACACTGTGTATTTCTCTCTCGCAGAGCCCGGCTGCCAAATTGGAAACGTCCAGCGATTGCGCCCACAGGAAAGCTGCCAGCACGGAAAGCTGTAGCTGGTTTTCACTGTCCCTTGGAACTGCATTCGCTGGTAGACAGACATTCGCGTTCTGCAACAGCTTTCGTTCGTAAAGGGGCAACACTCTGTATTTCTCTCTGGCAGAGCCCGGCTGCCAAATTCGAAACGTCCAGCGATTGCGCCCACAGGAAAGCCGCCAGCACGGAAAGCTGTAGCTGGTTTTCACTGTCCCTTGGAACTGCATTCGCTGGTAGGCAGACATTCGCGTTCTGCAACAGCTTTCGTTCGTAAAGGGGCAACACTGTGTCTTTCTCTCTGGCAGAGCCCGGCTGCCAAATTCGAAACGTCCAGCGATTGCGCCCACAGGAAAGCTGCCAGCACGGAAAGCTGTAGCTGGTTTTCACTGTCCCTTGGAACTGCATTCGCTGGTAGGCAGACATTCGCGTTCTGCAACAGCTTTCGTTCGTAAAGGGGCAACACTGTGTCTTTCTCTCTGGCAGAGCCCGGCTGCCAAATTCGAAACGTCCAGCGATTGCGCCCACAGGAAAGCTGCCAGCACGGAAAGCTGTAGCTGGTTTTCACTGTCCCTTGGAACTGCATTCGCTGGTAGGCAGACATTCGCGTTCTGCAACAGCTTTCGTTCGTAAAGGGGCAACACTGTGTATTTCTCTCTGGCAGAGCCCGGCTGCCAAATTCGAAACGTCCAGCGATTGCGCCCACAGGAAAGCTGCCAGCACGGAAAGCTGTAGCTGGTTTTCACTGTCCCTTGGAACTGCATTCGCTGGTAGGCAGACATTCGCGTTCTGCAACAGCTTTCGTTCGTAAAGGGGCAACACTGTGTATTTCTCTCTGGCAGAGCCCGGCTGCCAAATTCGAAACGTCCAGCGATTGCGCCCACAGGAAAGCTGCCAGCACGGAAAGCTCTAGCTGGTTTTCACTGTCCCTTGGAACTGCATTCGCTGGTAGGCAGACATTCGCGTTCTGCAACAGCTTTCGTTCGTAAAGGGACAACACTGTGTATTTCTCTCTGGCAGAGCCCGGCTGCCAAATTCGAAACGTCCAGCGATTGCGCCCACAGGAAAGCTGCCAGCACGGAAAGCTGTAGCTGGTTTTCACTGTCCCTTGGAACTGCATTCGCTGGTAGGCAGACATTCGCGTTCTGCAACAGCTTTCGTTCGTAAAGGGGCAACACTGTGTATTTCTCTCTCGCAGAGCCCGGCTGCCAAATTCGAAACGTCCAGCGATTGCGCCCACAGGAAAGCTGCCAGCACGGAAAGCTGTAGCTGGTTTTCACTGTCCCTTGGAACTGCATTCGCTGGTAGACAGACATTCGCGTTCTGCAACAGCTTTCGTTCGTAAAGGGGCAACACTGTGTCTTTCTCTCTGGCAGAGCCCGGCTGCCAAATTCGAAACGTCCAGCGATTGCGCCCACAGGAAAGCTGCCAGCACGGAAAGCTGTAGCTGGTTTTCACTGTCCCTTGGAACTGCATTCGCTGGTAGGCAGACATTCGCGTTCTGCAACAGCTTTCGTTCGTAAAGGGGCAACACTGTGTCTTTCTCTCTGGCAGAGCCCGGCTGCCAAATTCGAAACGTCCAGCGATTGCGCCCACAGGAAAGCTGCCAGCACGGAAAGCTCTAGCTGGTTTTCACTGTCCCTTGGAACTGCATTCGCTGGTAGGCAGACATTCGCGTTCTGCAACAGCTTTCGTTCGTAAAGGGGCAACACTGTGTATTTCTCTCTGGCAGAGCCCGGCTGCCAAATTCGAAACGTCCAGCGATTGCGCCCACAGGAAAGCTGCCAGCACGGAAAGCTGTAGCTGGTTTTCACTGTCCCTTGGAACTGCATTCGCTGGTAGGCAGACATTCGCGTTCTGCAACAGCTTTCGTTCGTAAAGGGGCAACACTGTGTATTTCTCTCTCGCAGAGCCCGGCTGCCAAATTCGAAACGTCCAGCGATTGCGCCCACAGGAAAGCTGCCAGCACGGAAAGCTGTAGCTGGTTTTCACTGTCCCTTGGAACTGCATTCGCTGGTAGACAGACATTCGCGTTCTGCAACAGCTTTCGTTCGTAAAGGGGCAACACTGTGTCTTTCTCTCTGGCAGAGCCCGGCTGCCAAATTCGAAACGTCCAGCGATTGCGCCCACAGGAAAGCTGCCAGCACGGAAAGCTGTAGCTGGTTTTCACTGTCCCTTGGAACTGCATTCGCTGGTAGGCAGACATTCGCGTTCTGCAACAGCTTTCGTTCGTAAAGGGGCAACACTGTGTCTTTCTCTCTGGCAGAGCCCGGCTGCCAAATTCGAAACGTCCAGCGATTGCGCCCACAGGAAAGCTGCCAGCACGGAAAGCTGTAGCTGGTTTTCACTGTCCCTTGGAACTGCATTCGCTGCTACACAGACATTCGCGTTCTGCAACAGCTTTCGTGCGTAAAGGGGCAACACTGTGTATTTCTCTCTGGCAGAGCCCGGCTGCCAAATTCGAAACGTCCAGCGATTGCGCCCACAGGAAAGCTGCCAGCACGGAAAGCTGTAGCTGGTTTTCACTGTCCCTTGGAACTGCATTCGCTGGTAGGCAGACATTCGCGTTCTGCAACAGCTTTCGTTCGTAAAGGGGCAACACTGTGTCTTTCTCTCTGGCAGAGCCCGGCTGCCAAATTCGAAACGTCCAGCGATTGCGCCCACAGGAAAGCTGCCAGCACGGAAAGCTCTAGCTGGTTTTCACTGTCCCTTGGAACTGCATTCGCTGGTAGGCAGACATTCGCGTTCTGCAACAGCTTTCGTTCGTAAAGGGGCAACACTGTGTATTTCTCTCTGGCAGAGCCCGGCTGCCAAATTCGAAACGTCCAGCGATTGCGCCCACAGGAAAGCTGCCAGCACGGAAAGCTGTAGCTGGTTTTCACTGTCCCTTGGAACTGCATTCGCTGGTAGACAGACATTCGCGTTCTGCAACAGCTTTCGTTCGTAAAGGGGCAACACTGTGTATTTCTCTCTCGCAGAGCCCAGCTGCCAAATTCGAAACGTCCAGCGATTGCGCCCACAGGAAAGCTGCCAGCACGGAAAGCTGTAGCTGGTTTTCACTGTCCCTTGGAACTGCATTCGCTGGTAGACAGACATTCGCGTTCTGCAACAGCTTTCGTTCGTAAAGGGGCAACACTGTGTATTTCTCTCTGGCAGAGCCCGGCTGCCAAATTCGAAACGTCCAGCGATTGCGCCCACAGGAAAGCTGCCAGCACGGAAAGCTGTAGCTGGTTTTCACTGTCCCTTGGAACTGCATTCGCTGGTAGGCAGACATTCGCGTTCTGCAACAGCTTTCGTTCGTAAAGGGGCAACACTGTGTCTTTCTCTCTGGCAGAGCCCGGCTGCCAAATTCGAAACGTCCAGCGATTGCGCCCACAGGAAAGCTGCCAGCACGGAAAGCTGTAGCTGGTTTTCACTGTCCCTTGGAACTGCATTCGCTGGTAGACAGACATTCGCGTTCTGCAACAGCTTTCGTTCGTAAAGGGGCAACACTGTGTCTTTCTCTCTGGCAGAGCCCGGCTGCCAAATTCGAAACGTCCAGCGATTGCGCCCACAGGAAAGCTGCCAGCACGGAAAGCTGTAGCTGGTTTTCACTGTCCCTTGGAACCGCATTCGCTGGTACGCAGACATTCGCGTTCTGCAACAGCTTTCGTTCGTAAAGGGGCAACACTGTGTATTTCTCTCTGGCAGAGCCCGGCTGCCAAATTCGAAACGTCCAGCGATTGCGCCCACAGGAAAGCTGCCAGAACGGAAAGCTGTAGCTGGTTTTCACTGTCCCTTGGAACTGCATTCGCTGGTAGACAGACATTCGCGTTCTGCAACAGCTTTCGTGCGTAAAGGGGCAACACTGTGTCTTTCTCTCTGGCAGAGCCCGGCTGCCAAATTCGAAACGTCCAGTGATTGCGCCCACAGGAAAGCTGCCAGCACGGAAAGCTGTAGCTGGTTTTCACTGTCCCTTGGAACTGCATTCGCTGGTAGGCAGACATTCGCGTTCTGCAACAGCTTTCGTTCGTAAAGGGGCAACACTGTGTATTTCTCTCTGGCAGAGCCCGGCTGCCAAATTCGAAACGTCCAGCGATTGCGCCCACAGGAAAGCTGCCAGCACGGAAAGCTGTAGCTGGTTTTCACTGTCCCTTGGAACTGCATTCGCTGGTAGACAGACATTCGCGTTCTGCAACAGCTTTCGTTCGTAAAGGGGCAACACTGTGTCTTTCTCTCTCGCAGAGCCCGGCTGCCAAATTGGAAACGTCCAGCGATTGCGCCCACAGGAAAGCTGCCAGCACGGAAAGCTGTAGCTGGTTTTCACTGTCCCTTGGAACTGCATTCGCTGCTACGCAGACATTCGCGTTCTGCAACAGCTTTCGTTCGTAAAGGGGCAACACTCTGTATTTCTCTCTGGCAGAGCCCGGCTGCCAAATTCGAAACGTCCAGCGATTGCGCCCACAGGAAAGCCGCCAGCACGGAAAGCTGTAGCTGGTTTTCACTGTCCCTTGGAACTGCATTCGCTGGTAGGCAGACATTCGCGTTCTGCAACAGCTTTCGTTCGTAAAGGGGCAACACTGTGTCTTTCTCTCTGGCAGAGCCCGGCTGCCAAATTCGAAACGTCCAGCGATTGCGCCCACAGGAAAGCTGCCAGCACGGAAAGCTGTAGCTGGTTTTCACTGTCCCTTGGAACTGCATTCGCTGGTAGGCAGACATTCGCGTTCTGCAACAGCTTTCGTTCGTAAAGGGGCAACACTGTGTCTTTCTCTCTGGCAGAGCCCGGCTGCCAAATTCGAAACGTCCAGCGATTGCGCCCACAGGAAAGCTGCCAGCACGGAAAGCTGTAGCTGGTTTTCACTGTCCCTTGGAACTGCATTCGCTGGTAGGCAGACATTCGCGTTCTGCAACAGCTTTCGTTCGTAAAGGGGCAACACTGTGTCTTTCTCTCTGGCAGAGCCCGGCTGCCAAATTCGAAACGTCCAGCGATTGCGCCCACAGGAAAGCTGCCAGCACGGAAAGCTGTAGCTGGTTTTCACTGTCCCTTGGAACTGCATTCGCTGGTAGGCAGACATTCGCGTTCTGCAACAGCTTTCGTTCGTAAAGGGGCAACACTGTGTATTTCTCTCTGGCAGAGCCCGGCTGCCAAATTCGAAACGTCCAGCGATTGCGCCCACAGGAAAGCTGCCAGCACGGAAAGCTGTAGCTGGTTTTCACTGTCCCTTGGAACTGCATTCGCTGGTAGGCAGACATTCGCGTTCTGCAACAGCTTTCGTTCGTAAAGGGGCAACACTGTGTATTTCTCTCTCGCAGAGCCCGGCTGCCAAATTCGAAACGTCCAGCGATTGCGCCCACAGGAAAGCTGCCAGCACGGAAAGCTGTAGCTGGTTTTCACTGTCCCTTGGAACTGCATTCGCTGCTACACAGACATTCGCGTTCTGCAACAGCTTTCGTTCGTAAAGGGGCAACACTGTGTCTTTCTCTCTGGCAGAGCCCGGCTGCCAAATTCGAAACGTCCAGCGATTGCGCCCACAGGAAAGCTGCCAGCACGGAAAGCTGTAGCTGGTTTTCACTGTCCCTTGGAACTGCATTCGCTGGTAGGCAGACATTCGCGTTCTGCAACAGCTTTCGTTCGTAAAGGGGCAACACTGTGTATTTCTCTCTGGCAGAGCCCGGCTGCCAAATTCGAAACGTCCAGCGATTGCGCCCACAGGAAAGCTGCCAGCACGGAAAGCTCTAGCTGGTTTTCACTGTCCCTTGGAACTGCATTCGCTGGTAGGCAGACATTCGCGTTCTGCAACAGCTTTCGTTCGTAAAGGGGCAACACTGTGTATTTCTCTCTCGCAGAGCCCGGCTGCCAAATTCGAAACGTCCAGCGATTGCGCCCACAGGAAAGCTGCCAGCACGGAAAGCTGTAGCTGGTTTTCACTGTCCCTTGGAACTGCATTCGCTGGTAGGCAGACATTCGCGTTCTGCAACAGCTTTCGTTCGTAAAGGGGCAACACTGTGTCTTTCTCTCTGGCAGAGCCCGGCTGCCAAATTCGAAACGTCCAGCGATTGCGCCCACAGGAAAGCTGCCAGCACGGAAAGCTGTAGCTGGTTTTCACTGTCCCTTGGAACTGCATTCGCTGCTACACAGACATTCGCGTTCTGCAACAGCTTTCGTTCGTAAAGGGGCAACACTGTGTATTTCTCTCTCGCAGAGCCCAGCTGCCAAATTCGAAACGTCCAGCGATTGCGCCCACAGGAAAGCTGCCAGCACGGAAAGCTGTAGCTGGTTTTCACTGTCCCTTGGAACTGCATTCGCTGGTAGACAGACATTCGCGTTCTGCAACAGCTTTCGTTCGTAAAGGGGCAACACTGTGTATTTCTCTCTGGCAGAGCCCGGCTGCCAAATTCGAAACGTCCAGCGATTGCGCCCACAGGAAAGCTGCCAGCACGGAAAGCTGTAGCTGGTTTTCACTGTCCCTTGGAACTGCATTCGCTGGTAGGCAGACATTCGCGTTCTGCAACAGCTTTCGTTCGTAAAGGGGCAACACTGTGTATTTCTCTCTGGCAGAGCCCGGCTGCCAAATTCGAAACGTCCAGCGATTGCGCCCACAGGAAAGCTGCCAGCACGGAAAGCTGTAGCTGGTTTTCACTGTCCCTTGGAACTGCATTCGCTGGTAGACAGACATTCGCGTTCTGCAACAGCTTTCGTTCGTAAAGGGGCAACACTGTGTCTTTCTCTCTGGCAGAGCCCGGCTGCCAAATTCGAAACGTCCAGCGATTGCGCCCACAGGAAAGCTGCCAGCACGGAAAGCTGTAGCTGGTTTTCACTGTCCCTTGGAACCGCATTCGCTGGTACGCAGACATTCGCGTTCTGCAACAGCTTTCGTTCGTAAAGGGGCAACACTGTGTATTTCTCTCTGGCAGAGCCCGGCTGCCAAATTCGAAACGTCCAGCGATTGCGCCCACAGGAAAGCTGCCAGAACGGAAAGCTGTAGCTGGTTTTCACTGTCCCTTGGAACTGCATTCGCTGGTAGACAGACATTCGCGTTCTGCAACAGCTTTCGTGCGTAAAGGGGCAACACTGTGTATTTCTCTCTGGCAGAGCCCGGCTGCCAAATTCGAAACGTCCAGCGATTGCGCCCACAGGAAAGCTGCCAGCACGGAAAGCTGTAGCTGGTTTTCACTGTCCCTTGGAACTGCATTCGCTGGTAGGCAGACATTCGCGTTCTGCAACAGCTTTCGTTCGTAAAGGGGCAACACTGTGTATTTCTCTCTGGCAGAGCCCGGCTGCCAAATTCGAAACGTCCAGCGATTGCGCCCACAGGAAAGCTGCCAGCACGGAAAGCTGTAGCTGGTTTTCACTGTCCCTTGGAACTGCATTCGCTGGTAGACAGACATTCGCGTTCTGCAACAGCTTTCGTTCGTAAAGGGGCAACACTGTGTATTTCTCTCTGGCAGAGCCCGGCTGCCAAATTGGAAACGTCCAGCGATTGCGCCCACAGGAAAGCTGCCAGCACGGAAAGCTGTAGCTGGTTTTCACTGTCCCTTGGAACTGCATTCGCTGGTAGACAGACATTCGCGTTCTGCAACAGCTTTCGTTCGTAAAGGGGCAACACTCTGTATTTCTCTCTGGCAGAGCCCGGCTGCCAAATTCGAAACGTCCAGCGATTGCGCCCACAGGAAAGCCGCCAGCACGGAAAGCTGTAGCTGGTTTTCACTGTCCCTTGGAACTGCATTCGCTGGTAGGCAGACATTCGCGTTCTGCAACAGCTTTCGTTCGTAAAGGGGCAACACTGTGTCTTTCTCTCTGGCAGAGCCCGGCTGCCAAATTCGAAACGTCCAGCGATTGCGCCCACAGGAAAGCTGCCAGCACGGAAAGCTGTAGCTGGTTTTCACTGTCCCTTGGAACTGCATTCGCTGGTAGGCAGACATTCGCGTTCTGCAACAGCTTTCGTTCGTAAAGGGGCAACACTGTGTATTTCTCTCTGGCAGAGCCCGGCTGCCAAATTCGAAACGTCCAGCGATTGCGCCCACAGGAAAGCTGCCAGCACGGAAAGCTGTAGCTGGTTTTCACTGTCCCTTGGAACTGCATTCGCTGGTAGACAGACATTCGCGTTCTGCAACAGCTTTCGTTCGTAAAGGGGCAACACTGTGTATTTCTCTCTCGCAGAGCCCAGCTGCCAAATTCGAAACGTCCAGCGATTGCGCCCACAGGAAAGCTGCCAGCACGGAAAGCTGTAGCTGGTTTTCACTGTCCCTTGGAACTGCATTCGCTGGTAGACAGACATTCGCGTTCTGCAACAGCTTTCGTTCGTAAAGGGGCAACACTGTGTATTTCTCTCTGGCAGAGCCCGGCTGCCAAATTCGAAACGTCCAGCGATTGCGCCCACAGGAAAGCTGCCAGCACGGAAAGCTGTAGCTGGTTTTCACTGTCCCTTGGAACTGCATTCGCTGGTAGGCAGACATTCGCGTTCTGCAACAGCTTTCGTTCGTAAAGGGGCAACACTGTGTCTTTCTCTCTGGCAGAGCCCGGCTGCCAAATTCGAAACGTCCAGCGATTGCGCCCACAGGAAAGCTGCCAGCACGGAAAGCTGTAGCTGGTTTTCACTGTCCCTTGGAACTGCATTCGCTGGTAGACAGACATTCGCGTTCTGCAACAGCTTTCGTTCGTAAAGGGGCAACACTGTGTCTTTCTCTCTGGCAGAGCCCGGCTGCCAAATTCGAAACGTCCAGCGATTGCGCCCACAGGAAAGCTGCCAGCACGGAAAGCTGTAGCTGGTTTTCACTGTCCCTTGGAACCGCATTCGCTGGTACGCAGACATTCGCGTTCTGCAACAGCTTTCGTTCGTAAAGGGGCAACACTGTGTATTTCTCTCTGGCAGAGCCCGGCTGCCAAATTCGAAACGTCCAGCGATTGCGCCCACAGGAAAGCTGCCAGAACGGAAAGCTGTAGCTGGTTTTCACTGTCCCTTGGAACTGCATTCGCTGGTAGACAGACATTCGCGTTCTGCAACAGCTTTCGTGCGTAAAGGGGCAACACTGTGTCTTTCTCTCTGGCAGAGCCCGGCTGCCAAATTCGAAACGTCCAGTGATTGCGCCCACAGGAAAGCTGCCAGCACGGAAAGCTGTAGCTGGTTTTCACTGTCCCTTGGAACTGCATTCGCTGGTAGGCAGACATTCGCGTTCTGCAACAGCTTTCGTTCGTAAAGGGGCAACACTGTGTATTTCTCTCTGGCAGAGCCCGGCTGCCAAATTCGAAACGTCCAGCGATTGCGCCCACAGGAAAGCTGCCAGCACGGAAAGCTGTAGCTGGTTTTCACTGTCCCTTGGAACTGCATTCGCTGGTAGACAGACATTCGCGTTCTGCAACAGCTTTCGTTCGTAAAGGGGCAACACTGTGTCTTTCTCTCTCGCAGAGCCCGGCTGCCAAATTGGAAACGTCCAGCGATTGCGCCCACAGGAAAGCTGCCAGCACGGAAAGCTGTAGCTGGTTTTCACTGTCCCTTGGAACTGCATTCGCTGCTACGCAGACATTCGCGTTCTGCAACAGCTTTCGTTCGTAAAGGGGCAACACTCTGTATTTCTCTCTGGCAGAGCCCGGCTGCCAAATTCGAAACGTCCAGCGATTGCGCCCACAGGAAAGCCGCCAGCACGGAAAGCTGTAGCTGGTTTTCACTGTCCCTTGGAACTGCATTCGCTGGTAGGCAGACATTCGCGTTCTGCAACAGCTTTCGTTCGTAAAGGGGCAACACTGTGTCTTTCTCTCTGGCAGAGCCCGGCTGCCAAATTCGAAACGTCCAGCGATTGCGCCCACAGGAAAGCTGCCAGCACGGAAAGCTGTAGCTGGTTTTCACTGTCCCTTGGAACTGCATTCGCTGGTAGGCAGACATTCGCGTTCTGCAACAGCTTTCGTTCGTAAAGGGGCAACACTGTGTCTTTCTCTCTGGCAGAGCCCGGCTGCCAAATTCGAAACGTCCAGCGATTGCGCCCACAGGAAAGCTGCCAGCACGGAAAGCTGTAGCTGGTTTTCACTGTCCCTTGGAACTGCATTCGCTGGTAGGCAGACATTCGCGTTCTGCAACAGCTTTCGTTCGTAAAGGGGCAACACTGTGTATTTCTCTCTCGCAGAGCCCGGCTGCCAAATTCGAAACGTCCAGCGATTGCGCCCACAGGAAAGCTGCCAGCACGGAAAGCTGTAGCTGGTTTTCACTGTCCCTTGGAACTGCATTCGCTGCTACACAGACATTCGCGTTCTGCAACAGCTTTCGTTCGTAAAGGGGCAACACTGTGTATTTCTCTCTGGCAGAGCCCGGCTGCCAAATTCGAAACGTCCAGCGATTGCGCCCACAGGAAAGCTGCCAGCACGGAAAGCTGTAGCTGGTTTTCACTGTCCCTTGGAACTGCATTCGCTGGTAGGCAGACATTCGCGTTCTGCAACAGCTTTCGTTCGTAAAGGGGCAACACTGTGTATTTCTCTCTGGCAGAGCCCGGCTGCCAAATTCGAAACGTCCAGCGATTGCGCCCACAGGAAAGCTGCCAGCACGGAAAGCTCTAGATGGTTTTCACTGTCCCTTGGAACTGCATTCGCTGGTAGGCAGACATTCGCGTTCTGCAACAGCTTTCGTTCGTAAAGGGGCAACACTGTGTATTTCTCTCTCGCAGAGCCCGGCTGCCAAATTCGAAACGTCCAGCGATTGCGCCCACAGGAAAGCTGCCAGCACGGAAAGCTGTAGCTGGTTTTCACTGTCCCTTGGAACTGCATTCGCTGGTAGGCAGACATTCGCGTTCTGCAACAGCTTTCGTTCGTAAAGGGGCAACACTGTGTCTTTCTCTCTGGCAGAGCCCGGCTGCCAAATTCGAAACGTCCAGCGATTGCGCCCACAGGAAAGCTGCCAGCACGGAAAGCTGTAGCTGGTTTTCACTGTCCCTTGGAACTGCATTCGCTGCTACACAGACATTCGCGTTCTGCAACAGCTTTCGTTCGTAAAGGGGCAACACTGTGTATTTCTCTCTCGCAGAGCCCAGCTGCCAAATTCGAAACGTCCAGCGATTGCGCCCACAGGAAAGCTGCCAGCACGGAAAGCTGTAGCTGGTTTTCACTGTCCCTTGGAACTGCATTCGCTGGTAGACAGACATTCGCGTTCTGCAACAGCTTTCGTTCGTAAAGGGGCAACACTGTGTATTTCTCTCTGGCAGAGCCCGGCTGCCAAATTCGAAACGTCCAGCGATTGCGCCCACAGGAAAGCTGCCAGCACGGAAAGCTGTAGCTGGTTTTCACTGTCCCTTGGAACTGCATTCGCTGGTAGGCAGACATTCGCGTTCTGCAACAGCTTTCGTTCGTAAAGGGGCAACACTGTGTATTTCTCTCTGGCAGAGCCCGGCTGCCAAATTCGAAACGTCCAGCGATTGCGCCCACAGGAAAGCTGCCAGCACGGAAAGCTGTAGCTGGTTTTCACTGTCCCTTGGAACTGCATTCGCTGGTAGACAGACATTCGCGTTCTGCAACAGCTTTCGTTCGTAAAGGGGCAACACTGTGTCTTTCTCTCTGGCAGAGCCCGGCTGCCAAATTCGAAACGTCCAGCGATTGCGCCCACAGGAAAGCTGCCAGCACGGAAAGCTGTAGCTGGTTTTCACTGTCCCTTGGAACCGCATTCGCTGGTACGCAGACATTCGCGTTCTGCAACAGCTTTCGTTCGTAAAGGGGCAACACTGTGTATTTCTCTCTGGCAGAGCCCGGCTGCCAAATTCGAAACGTCCAGCGATTGCGCCCACAGGAAAGCTGCCAGAACGGAAAGCTGTAGCTGGTTTTCACTGTCCCTTGGAACTGCATTCGCTGGTAGACAGACATTCGCGTTCTGCAACAGCTTTCGTGCGTAAAGGGGCAACACTGTGTATTTCTCTCTGGCAGAGCCCGGCTGCCAAATTCGAAACGTCCAGCGATTGCGCCCACAGGAAAGCTGCCAGCACGGAAAGCTGTAGCTGGTTTTCACTGTCCCTTGGAACTGCATTCGCTGGTAGGCAGACATTCGCGTTCTGCAACAGCTTTCGTTCGTAAAGGGGCAACACTGTGTATTTCTCTCTGGCAGAGCCCGGCTGCCAAATTCGAAACGTCCAGCGATTGCGCCCACAGGAAAGCTGCCAGCACGGAAAGCTGTAGCTGGTTTTCACTGTCCCTTGGAACTGCATTCGCTGGTAGACAGACATTCGCGTTCTGCAACAGCTTTCGTTCGTAAAGGGGCAACACTGTGTATTTCTCTCTGGCAGAGCCCGGCTGCCAAATTGGAAACGTCCAGCGATTGCGCCCACAGGAAAGCTGCCAGCACGGAAAGCTGTAGCTGGTTTTCACTGTCCCTTGGAACTGCATTCGCTGGTAGACAGACATTCGCGTTCTGCAACAGCTTTCGTTCGTAAAGGGGCAACACTCTGTATTTCTCTCTGGCAGAGCCCGGCTGCCAAATTCGAAACGTCCAGCGATTGCGCCCACAGGAAAGCCGCCAGCACGGAAAGCTGTAGCTGGTTTTCACTGTCCCTTGGAACTGCATTCGCTGGTAGGCAGACATTCGCGTTCTGCAACAGCTTTCGTTCGTAAAGGGGCAACACTGTGTCTTTCTCTCTGGCAGAGCCCGGCTGCCAAATTCGAAACGTCCAGCGATTGCGCCCACAGGAAAGCTGCCAGCACGGAAAGCTGTAGCTGGTTTTCACTGTCCCTTGGAACTGCATTCGCTGGTAGGCAGACATTCGCGTTCTGCAACAGCTTTCGTTCGTAAAGGGGCAACACTGTGTCTTTCTCTCTGGCAGAGCCCGGCTGCCAAATTCGAAACGTCCAGCGATTGCGCCCACAGGAAAGCTGCCAGCACGGAAAGCTGTAGCTGGTTTTCACTGTCCCTTGGAACTGCATTCGCTGGTAGGCAGACATTCGCGTTCTGCAACAGCTTTCGTTCGTAAAGGGGCAACACTGTGTATTTCTCTCTGGCAGAGCCCGGCTGCCAAATTCGAAACGTCCAGCGATTGCGCCCACAGGAAAGCTGCCAGCACGGAAAGCTGTAGCTGGTTTTCACTGTCCCTTGGAACTGCATTCGCTGGTAGGCAGACATTCGCGTTCTGCAACAGCTTTCGTTCGTAAAGGGGCAACACTGTGTATTTCTCTCTGGCAGAGCCCGGCTGCCAAATTCGAAACGTCCAGCGATTGCGCCCACAGGAAAGCTGCCAGCACGGAAAGCTGTAGCTGGTTTTCACTGTCCCTTGGAACTGCATTCGCTGGTAGGCAGACATTCGCGTTCTGCAACAGCTTTCGTTCGTAAAGGGGCAACACTGTGTCTTTCTCTCTGGCAGAGCCCGGCTGCCAAATTCGAAACGTCCAGCGATTGCGCCCACAGGAAAGCTGCCAGCACGGAAAGCTGTAGCTGGTTTTCACTGTCCCTTGGAACTGCATTCGCTGGTAGGCAGACATTCGCGTTCTGCAACAGCTTTCGTTCGTAAAGGGGCAACACTGTGTCTTTCTCTCTGGCAGAGCCCGGCTGCCAAATTCGAAACGTCCAGCGATTGCGCCCACAGGAAAGCTGCCAGCACGGAAAGCTGTAGCTGGTTTTCACTGTCCCTTGGAACTGCATTCGCTGGTAGACAGACATTCGCGTTCTGCAACAGCTTTCGTTCGTAAAGGGGCAACACTGTGTCTTTCTCTCTGGCAGAGCCCGGCTGCCAAATTCGAAACGTCCAGCGATTGCGCCCACAGGAAAGCTGCCAGCACGGAAAGCTGTAGCTGGTTTTCACTGTCCCTTGGAACTGCATTCGCTGGTAGGCAGACATTCGCGTTCTGCAACAGCTTTCGTTCGTAAAGGGGCAACACTGTGTCTTTCTCTCTGGCAGAGCCCGGCTGCCAAATTCGAAACGTCCAGCGATTGCGCCCACAGGAAAGCTGCCAGCACGGAAAGCTCTAGCTGGTTTTCACTGTCCCTTGGAACTGCATTCGCTGGTAGGCAGACATTCGCGTTCTGCAACAGCTTTCGTTCGTAAAGGGGCAACACTGTGTATTTCTCTCTGGCAGAGCCCGGCTGCCAAATTCGAAACGTCCAGCGATTGCGCCCACAGGAAAGCTGCCAGCACGGAAAGCTGTAGCTGGTTTTCACTGTCCCTTGGAACTGCATTCGCTGGTAGGCAGACATTCGCGTTCTGCAACAGCTTTCGTTCGTAAAGGGGCAACACTGTGTATTTCTCTCTCGCAGAGCCCGGCTGCCAAATTCGAAACGTCCAGCGATTGCGCCCACAGGAAAGCTGCCAGCACGGAAAGCTGTAGCTGGTTTTCACTGTCCCTTGGAACTGCATTCGCTGGTAGACAGACATTCGCGTTCTGCAACAGCTTTCGTTCGTAAAGGGGCAACACTGTGTCTTTCTCTCTGGCAGAGCCCGGCTGCCAAATTCGAAACGTCCAGCGATTGCGCCCACAGGAAAGCTGCCAGCACGGAAAGCTGTAGCTGGTTTTCACTGTCCCTTGGAACTGCATTCGCTGGTAGGCAGACATTCGCGTTCTGCAACAGCTTTCGTTCGTAAAGGGGCAACACTGTGTCTTTCTCTCTGGCAGAGCCCGGCTGCCAAATTCGAAACGTCCAGCGATTGCGCCCACAGGAAAGCTGCCAGCACGGAAAGCTGTAGCTGGTTTTCACTGTCCCTTGGAACTGCATTCGCTGCTACACAGACATTCGCGTTCTGCAACAGCTTTCGTGCGTAAAGGGGCAACACTGTGTATTTCTCTCTGGCAGAGCCCGGCTGCCAAATTCGAAACGTCCAGCGATTGCGCCCACAGGAAAGCTGCCAGCACGGAAAGCTGTAGCTGGTTTTCACTGTCCCTTGGAACTGCATTCGCTGGTAGGCAGACATTCGCGTTCTGCAACAGCTTTCGTTCGTAAAGGGGCAACACTGTGTATTTCTCTCTGGCAGAGCCCGGCTGCCAAATTCGAAACGTCCAGCGATTGCGCCCACAGGAAAGCTGCCAGCACGGAAAGCTCTAGCTGGTTTTCACTGTCCCTTGGAACTGCATTCGCTGGTAGGCAGACATTCGCGTTCTGCAACAGCTTTCGTTCGTAAAGGGGCAACACTGTGTATTTCTCTCTGGCAGAGCCCGGCTGCCAAATTCGAAACGTCCAGCGATTGCGCCCACAGGAAAGCTGCCAGCACGGAAAGCTGTAGCTGGTTTTCACTGTCCCTTGGAACTGCATTCGCTGGTAGACAGACATTCGCGTTCTGCAACAGCTTTCGTTCGTAAAGGGGCAACACTGTGTATTTCTCTCTCGCAGAGCCCAGCTGCCAAATTCGAAACGTCCAGCGATTGCGCCCACAGGAAAGCTGCCAGCACGGAAAGCTGTAGCTGGTTTTCACTGTCCCTTGGAACTGCATTCGCTGGTAGACAGACATTCGCGTTCTGCAACAGCTTTCGTTCGTAAAGGGGCAACACTGTGTATTTCTCTCTGGCAGAGCCCGGCTGCCAAATTCGAAACGTCCAGCGATTGCGCCCACAGGAAAGCTGCCAGCACGGAAAGCTGTAGCTGGTTTTCACTGTCCCTTGGAACTGCATTCGCTGGTAGGCAGACATTCGCGTTCTGCAACAGCTTTCGTTCGTAAAGGGGCAACACTGTGTCTTTCTCTCTGGCAGAGCCCGGCTGCCAAATTCGAAACGTCCAGCGATTGCGCCCACAGGAAAGCTGCCAGCACGGAAAGCTGTAGCTGGTTTTCACTGTCCCTTGGAACTGCATTCGCTGGTAGACAGACATTCGCGTTCTGCAACAGCTTTCGTTCGTAAAGGGGCAACACTGTGTCTTTCTCTCTGGCAGAGCCCGGCTGCCAAATTCGAAACGTCCAGCGATTGCGCCCACAGGAAAGCTGCCAGCACGGAAAGCTGTAGCTGGTTTTCACTGTCCCTTGGAACCGCATTCGCTGGTACGCAGACATTCGCGTTCTGCAACAGCTTTCGTTCGTAAAGGGGCAACACTGTGTATTTCTCTCTGGCAGAGCCCGGCTGCCAAATTCGAAACGTCCAGCGATTGCGCCCACAGGAAACCTGCCAGAACGGAAAGCTGTAGCTGGTTTTCACTGTCCCTTGGAACTGCATTCGCTGGTAGACAGACATTCACGTTCTGCAACAGCTTTCGTGCGTAAAGGGGCAACACTGTGTCTTTCTCTCTGGCAGAGCCCGGCTGCCAAATTCGAAACGTCCAGCGATTGCGCCCACAGGAAAGCTGCCAGCACGGAAAGCTGTAGCTGGTTTTCACTGTCCCTTGGAACTGCATTCGCTGGTAGGCAGACATTCGCGTTCTGCAACAGCTTTCGTTCGTAAAGGGGCAACACTGTGTATTTCTCTCTGGCAGAGCCCGGCTGCCAAATTCGAAACGTCCAGCGATTGCGCCCACAGGAAAGCTGCCAGCACGGAAAGCTGTAGCTGGTTTTCACTGTCCCTTGGAACTGCATTCGCTGGTAGACAGACATTCGCGTTCTGCAACAGCTTTCGTTCGTAAAGGGGCAACACTGTGTATTTCTCTCTCGCAGAGCCCGGCTGCCAAATTGGAAACGTCCAGCGATTGCGCCCACAGGAAAGCTGCCAGCACGGAAAGCTGTAGCTGGTTTTCACTGTCCCTTGGAACTGCATTCGCTGCTACGCAGACATTCGCGTTCTGCAACAGCTTTCGTTCGTAAAGGGGCAACACTCTGTATTTCTCTCTGGCAGAGCCCGGCTGCCAAATTCGAAACGTCCAGCGATTGCGCCCACAGGAAAGCCGCCAGCACGGAAAGCTGTAGCTGGTTTTCACTGTCCCTTGGAACTGCATTCGCTGGTAGGCAGACATTCGCGTTCTGCAACAGCTTTCGTTCGTAAAGGGGCAACACTGTGTCTTTCTCTCTGGCAGAGCCCGGCTGCCAAATTCGAAACGTCCAGCGATTGCGCCCACAGGAAAGCTGCCAGCACGGAAAGCTGTAGCTGGTTTTCACTGTCCCTTGGAACTGCATTCGCTGCTACGCAGACATTCGCGTTCTGCAACAGCTTTCGTTCGTAAAGGGGCAACACTGTGTATTTCTCTCTCGCAGAGCCCGGCTGCCAAATTCGAAACGTCCAGCGATTGCGCCCACAGGAAAGCTGCCAGCAAGGAAAGCTGTAGCTGGTTTTCACTGTCCCTTGGAACTGCATTCGCTGGTAGACAGACATTCGCGTTCTGCAACAGCTTTCGTGCGTAAAGGGGCAACACTGTGTCTTTCTCTCTCGCAGAGCCCGGCTGCCAAATTCGAAACGTCCAGCGATTGCGCCCACAGGAAAGCTGCCAGCACGGAAAGCTGTAGCTGGTTTTCACTGTCCCTTGGAACCGCATTCGCTGGTACGCAGACATTCGCGTTCTGCAACAGCTTTCGTTCGTAAAGGGGCAACACTGTGTATTTCTCTCTCGCAGAGCCCGGCTGCCAAATTCGAAACGTCCAGCGATTGCGCCCACAGGAAAGCTGCCAGCACGGAAAGCTGTAGCTGGTTTTCACTGTCCCTTGGAACCGCATTCGCTGGTACGCAGACATTCGCGTTCTGCAACAGCTTTCGTTCGTAAAGGGGCAACACTGTGTATTTCTCTCTCGCAGAGCCCGGCTGCCAAATTCGAAACGTCCAGCGATTGCGCCCACAGGAAAGCTGCCAGCACGGAAAGCTGTAGCTGGTTTTCACTGTCCCTTGGAACTGCATTCGCTGGTAGGCAGACATTCGCGTTCTGCAACAGCTTTCGTTCGTAAAGGGGCAACACTGTGTATTTCTCTCTGGCAGAGCCCGGCTGCCAAATTCGAAACGTCCAGCGATTGCGCCCACAGGAAAGCTGCCAGCACGGAAAGCTCTAGCTGGTTTTCACTGTCCCTTGGAACTGCATTCGCTGGTAGGCAGACATTCGCGTTCTGCAACAGCTTTCGTTCGTAAAGGGGCAACACTGTGTCTTTCTCTCTGGCAGAGCCCGGCTGCCAAATTCGAAACGTCCAGCGATTGCGCCCACAGGAAAGCTGCCAGCACGGAAAGCTGTAGCTGGTTTTCACTGTCCCTTGGAACTGCATTCGCTGGTAGGCAGACATTCGCGTTCTGCAACAGCTTTCGTTCGTAAAGGGGCAACACTGTGTCTTTCTCTCTGGCAGAGCCCGGCTGCCAAATTCGAAACGTCCAGCGATTGCGCCCACAGGAAAGCTGCCAGCACGGAAAGCTGTAGCTGGTTTTCACTGTCCCTTGGAACTGCATTCGCTGGTAGACAGACATTCGCGTTCTGCAACAGCTTTCGTTCGTAAAGGGGCAACACTCTGTATTTCTCTCTGGCAGAGCCCGGCTGCCAAATTCGAAACGTCCAGCGATTGCGCCCACAGGAAAGCTGCCAGCACGGAAAGCTGTAGCTGGTTTTCACTGTCCCTTGGAACTGCATTCGCTGGTAGGCAGACATTCGCGTTCTGCAACAGCTTTCGTTCGTAAAGGGGCAACACTGTGTCTTTCTCTCTGGCAGAGCCCGGCTGCCAAATTCGAAACGTCCAGCGATTGCGCCCACAGGAAAGCTGCCAGCACGGAAAGCTGTAGCTGGTTTTCACTGTCCCTTGGAACTGCATTCGCTGGTAGGCAGACATTCGCGTTCTGCAACAGCTTTCGTTCGTAAAGGGGCAACACTGTGTCTTTCTCTCTGGCAGAGCCCGGCTGCCAAATTCGAAACGTCCAGCGATTGCGCCCACAGGAAAGCTGCCAGCACGGAAAGCTGTAGCTGGTTTTCACTGTCCCTTGGAACTGCATTCGCTGGTAGACAGACATTCGCGTTCTGCAACAGCTTTCGTTCGTAAAGGGGCAACACTGTGTCTTTCTCTCTGGCAGAGCCCGGCTGCCAAATTCGAAACGTCCAGCGATTGCGCCCACAGGAAAGCTGCCAGCACGGAAAGCTGTAGCTGGTTTTCACTGTCCCTTGGAACTGCATTCGCTGGTACGCAGACATTCGCGTTCTGCAACAGCTTTCGTTCGTAAAGGGGCAACACTGTGTATTTCTCTCTGGCAGAGCCCGGCTGCCAAATTCGAAACGTCCAGCGATTGCGCCCACAGGAAAGCTGCCAGAACAGAAAGCTGTAGCTGGTTTTCACTGTCCCTTGGAACTGCATTCGCTGGTAGACAGACATTCGCGTTCTGCAACAGCTTTCGTGCGTAAAGGGGCAACACTGTGTCTTTCTCTCTGGCAGAGCCCGGCTGCCAAATTCGAAACGTCCAGCGATTGCGCCCACAGGAAAGCTGCCAGCACGGAAAGCTGTAGCTGGTTTTCACTGTCCCTTGGAACTGCATTCGCTGGTAGACAGACATTCGCGTTCTGCAACAGCTTTCGTTCGTAAAGGGGCAACACTGTGTATTTCTCTCTGGCAGAGCCCGGCTGCCAAATTCGAAACGTCCAGCGATTGCGCCCACAGGAAAGCTGCCAGCACGGAAAGCTGTAGCTGGTTTTCACTGTCCCTTGGAACTGCATTCGCTGGTAGACAGACATTCGCGTTCTGCAACAGCTTTCGTTCGTAAAGGGGCAACACTGTGTATTTCTCTCTCGCAGAGCCCGGCTGCCAAATTGGAAACGTCCAGCGATTGCGCCCACAGGAAAGCTGCCAGCACGGAAAGCTGTAGCTGGTTTTCACTGTCCCTTGGAACTGCATTCGCTGCTACGCAGACATTCGCGTTCTGCAACAGCTTTCGTTCGTAAAGGGGCAACACTCTGTATTTCTCTCTGGCAGAGCCCGGCTGCCAAATTCGAAACGTCCAGCGATTGCGCCCACAGGAAAGCCGCCAGCACGGAAAGCTGTAGCTGGTTTTCACTGTCCCTTGGAACTGCATTCGCTGGTAGGCAGACATTCGCGTTCTGCAACAGCTTTCGTTCGTAAAGGGGCAACACTGTGTCTTTCTCTCTGGCAGAGCCCGGCTGCCAAATTCGAAACGTCCAGCGATTGCGCCCACAGGAAAGCTGCCAGCACGGAAAGCTGTAGCTGGTTTTCACTGTCCCTTGGAACTGCATTCGCTGGTAGGCAGACATTCGCGTTCTGCAACAGCTTTCGTTCGTAAAGGGGCAACACTGTGTCTTTCTCTCTGGCAGAGCCCGGCTGCCAAATTCGAAACGTCCAGCGATTGCGCCCACAGGAAAGCTGCCAGCACGGAAAGCTGTAGCTGGTTTTCACTGTCCCTTGGAACTGCATTCGCTGGTAGGCAGACATTCGCGTTCTGCAACAGCTTTCGTTCGTAAAGGGGCAACACTGTGTATTTCTCTCTCGCAGAGCCCGGCTGCCAAATTCGAAACGTCCAGCGATTGCGCCCACAGGAAAGCTGCCAGCACGGAAAGCTGTAGCTGGTTTTCACTGTCCCTTGGAACTGCATTCGCTGGTAGGCAGACATTCGCGTTCTGCAACAGCTTTCGTTCGTAAAGGGGCAACACTGTGTATTTCTCTCTGGCAGAGCCCGGCTGCCAAATTCGAAACGTCCAGCGATTGCGCCCACAGGAAAGCTGCCAGCACGGAAAGCTCTAGCTGGTTTTCACTGTCCCTTGGAACTGCATTCGCTGGTAGGCAGACATTCGCGTTCTGCAACAGCTTTCGTTCGTAAAGGGGCAACACTGTGTATTTCTCTCTCGCAGAGCCCGGCTGCCAAATTCGAAACGTCCAGCGATTGCGCCCACAGGAAAGCTGCCAGCACGGAAAGCTGTAGCTGGTTTTCACTGTCCCTTGGAACTGCATTCGCTGGTAGACAGACATTCGCGTTCTGCAACAGCTTTCGTTCGTAAAGGGGCAACACTGTGTCTTTCTCTCTGGCAGAGCCCGGCTGCCAAATTCGAAACGTCCAGCGATTGCGCCCACAGGAAAGCTGCCAGCACGGAAAGCTGTAGCTGGTTTTCACTGTCCCTTGGAACTGCATTCGCTGGTAGGCAGACATTCGCGTTCTGCAACAGCTTTCGTTCGTAAAGGGGCAACACTGTGTCTTTCTCTCTGGCAGAGCCCGGCTGCCAAATTCGAAACGTCCAGCGATTGCGCCCACAGGAAAGCTGCCAGCACGGAAAGCTGTAGCTGGTTTTCACTGTCCCTTGGAACTGCATTCGCTGGTAGACAGACATTCGCGTTCTGCAACAGCTTTCGTTCGTAAAGGGGCAACACTGTGTATTTCTCTCTGGCAGAGCCCGGCTGCCAAATTCGAAACGTCCAGCGATTGCGCCCACAGGAAAGCTGCCAGCACGGAAAGCTGTAGCTGGTTTTCACTGTCCCTTGGAACTGCATTCGCTGGTAGGCAGACATTCGCGTTCTGCAACAGCTTTCGTTCGTAAAGGGGCAACACTGTGTCTTTCTCTCTGGCAGAGCCCGGCTGCCAAATTCGAAACGTCCAGCGATTGCGCCCACAGGAAAGCTGCCAGCACGGAAAGCTGTAGCTGGTTTTCACTGTCCCTTGGAACTGCATTCGCTGGTAGGCAGACATTCGCGTTCTGCAACAGCTTTCGTTCGTAAAGGGGCAACACTGTGTCTTTCTCTCTGGCAGAGCCCGGCTGCCAAATTCGAAACGTCCAGCGATTGCGCCCACAGGAAAGCTGCCAGCACGGAAAGCTGTAGCTGGTTTTCACTGTCCCTTGGAACTGCATTCGCTGGTAGACAGACATTCGCGTTCTGCAACAGCTTTCGTTCGTAAAGGGGCAACACTGTGTCTTTCTCTCTGGCAGAGCCCGGCTGCCAAATTCGAAACGTCCAGCGATTGCGCCCACAGGAAAGCTGCCAGCACGGAAAGCTGTAGCTGGTTTTCACTGTCCCTTGGAACTGCATTCGCTGGTACGCAGACATTCGCGTTCTGCAACAGCTTTCGTTCGTAAAGGGGCAACACTGTGTATTTCTCTCTCGCAGAGCCCGGCTGCCAAATTCGAAACGTCCAGCGATTGCGCCCACAGGAAAGCTGCCAGAACAGAAAGCTGTAGCTGGTTTTCACTGTCCCTTGGAACTGCATTCGCTGGTAGACAGACATTCGCGTTCTGCAACAGCTTTCGTGCGTAAAGGGGCAACACTGTGTCTTTCTCTCTGGCAGAGCCCGGCTGCCAAATTCGAAACGTCCAGCGATTGCGCCCACAGGAAAGCTGCCAGCACGGAAAGCTGTAGCTGGTTTTCACTGTCCCTTCGAACTGCATTCGCTGGTAGGCAGACATTCGCGTTCTGCAACAGCTTTCGTTCGTAAAGGGGCAACACTGTGTATTTCTCTCTGGCAGAGCCCGGCTGCCAAATTCGAAACGTCCAGCGATTGCGCCCACAGGAAAGCTGCCAGCACGGAAAGCTGTAGCTGGTTTTCACTGTCCCTTGGAACTGCATTCGCTGGTAGACAGACATTCGCGTTCTGCAACAGCTTTCGTTCGTAAAGGGGCAACACTGTGTATTTCTCTCTCGCAGAGCCCGGCTGCCAAATTGGAAACGTCCAGCGATTGCGCCCACAGGAAAGCTGCCAGCACGGAAAGCTGTAGCTGGTTTTCACTGTCCCTTGGAACTGCATTCGCTGGTAGGCAGACATTCGCGTTCTGCAACAGCTTTCGTTCGTAAAGGGGCAACACTGTGTCTTTCTCTCTGGCAGAGCCCGGCTGCCAAATTCGAAACGTCCAGCGATTGCGCCCACAGGAAAGCTGCCAGCACGGAAAGCTGTAGCTGGTTTTCACTGTCCCTTGGAACTGCATTCGCTGGTAGGCAGACATTCGCGTTCTGCAACAGCTTTCGTTCGTAAAGGGGCAACACTGTGTATTTCTCTCTGGCAGAGCCCGGCTGCCAAATTCGAAACGTCCAGCGATTGCGCCCACAGGAAAGCTGCCAGCACGGAAAGCTGTAGCTGGTTTTCACTGTCCCTTGGAACTGCATTCGCTGGTAGGCAGACATTCGCGTTCTGCAACAGCTTTCGTTCGTAAAGGGGCAACACTGTGTCTTTCTCTCTGGCAGAGCCCGGCTGCCAAATTCGAAACGTCCAGCGATTGCGCCCACAGGAAAGCTGCCAGCACGGAAAGCTGTAGCTGGTTTTCACTGTCCCTTGGAACTGCATTCGCTGCTACACAGACATTCGCGTTCTGCAACAGCTTTCGTGCGTAAAGGGGCAACACTGTGTATTTCTCTCTGGCAGAGCCCGGCTGCCAAATTCGAAACGTCCAGCGATTGCGCCCACAGGAAAGCTGCCAGCACGGAAAGCTGTAGCTGGTTTTCACTGTCCCTTGGAACTGCATTCGCTGGTAGGCAGACATTCGCGTTCTGCAACAGCTTTCGTTCGTAAAGGGGCAACACTGTGTCTTTCTCTCTGGCAGAGCCCGGCTGCCAAATTCGAAACGTCCAGCGATTGCGCCCACAGGAAAGCTGCCAGCACGGAAAGCTGTAGCTGGTTTTCACTGTCCCTTGGAACTGCATTCGCTGGTAGGCAGACATTCGCGTTCTGCAACAGCTTTCGTTCGTAAAGGGGCAACACTGTGTATTTCTCTCTCGCAGAGCCCGGCTGCCAAATTCGAAACATCCAGCGATTGCGCCCACAGGAAAGCTGCCAGCACGGAAAGCTGTAGCTGGTTTTCACTGTCCCTTGGAACTGCATTCGCTGCTACACAGACATTCGCGTTCTGCAACAGCTTTCGTTCGTAAAGGGGCAACACTGTGTCTTTCTCTCTGGCAGAGCCCGGCTGCCAAATTCGAAACGTCCAGCGATTGCGCCCACAGGAAAGCTGCCAGCACGGAAAGCTGTAGCTGGTTTTCACTGTCCCTTGGAACTGCATTCGCTGGTAGGCAGACATTCGCGTTCTGCAACAGCTTTCGTTCGTAAAGGGGCAACACTGTGTATTTCTCTCTGGCAGAGCCCGGCTGCCAAATTCGAAACGTCCAGCGATTGCGCCCACAGGAAAGCTGCCAGCACGGAAAGCTGTAGCTGGTTTTCACTGTCCCTTGGAACTGCATTCGCTGGTAGGCAGACATTCGCGTTCTGCAACAGCTTTCGTTCGTAAAGGGGCAACACTGTGTATTTCTCTCTGGCAGAGCCCGGCTGCCAAATTCGAAACGTCCAGCGATTGCGCCCACAGGAAAGCTGCCAGCACGGAAAGCTCTAGCTGGTTTTCACTGTCCCTTGGAACTGCATTCGCTGGTAGACAGACATTCGCGTTCTGCAACAGCTTTCGTTCGTAAAGGGGCAACACTGTGTATTTCTCTCTCGCAGAGCCCGGCTGCCAAATTCGAAACGTCCAGCGATTGCGCCCACAGGAAAGCTGCCAGCACGGAAAGCTGTAGCTGGTTTTCACTGTCCCTTGGAACTGCATTCGCTGGTAGACAGACATTCGCGTTCTGCAACAGCTTTCGTTCGTAAAGGGGCAACACTGTGTCTTTCTCTCTGGCAGAGCCCGGCTGCCAAATTCGAAACGTCCAGCGATTGCGCCCACAGGAAAGCTGCCAGCACGGAAAGCTGTAGCTGGTTTTCACTGTCCCTTGGAACTGCATTCGCTGCTACACAGACATTCGCGTTCTGCAACAGCTTTCGTTCGTAAAGGGGCAACACTGTGTATTTCTCTCTCGCAGAGCCCAGCTGCCAAATTCGAAACGTCCAGCGATTGCGCCCACAGGAAAGCTGCCAGCACGGAAAGCTGTAGCTGGTTTTCACTGTCCCTTGGAACTGCATTCGCTGGTAGACAGACATTCGCGTTCTGCAACAGCTTTCGTTCGTAAAGGGGCAACACTGTGTATTTCTCTCTGGCAGAGCCCGGCTGCCAAATTCGAAACGTCCAGCGATTGCGCCCACAGGAAAGCTGCCAGCACGGAAAGCTGTAGCTGGTTTTCACTGTCCCTTGGAACTGCATTCGCTGGTAGGCAGACATTCGCGTTCTGCAACAGCTTTCGTTCGTAAAGGGGCAACACTGTGTCTTTCTCTCTGGCAGAGCCCGGCTGCCAAATTCGAAACGTCCAGCGATTGCGCCCACAGGAAAGCTGCCAGCACGGAAAGCTGTAGCTGGTTTTCACTGTCCCTTGGAACTGCATTCGCTGGTAGACAGACATTCGCGTTCTGCAACAGCTTTCGTTCGTAAAGGGGCAACACTGTGTCTTTCTCTCTGGCAGAGCCCGGCTGCCAAATTCGAAACGTCCAGCGATTGCGCCCACAGGAAAGCTGCCAGCACGGAAAGCTGTAGCTGGTTTTCACTGTCCCTTGGAACCGCATTCGCTGGTACGCAGACATTCGCGTTCTGCAACAGCTTTCGTTCGTAAAGGGGCAACACTGTGTATTTCTCTCTGGCAGAGCCCGGCTGCCAAATTCGAAACGTCCAGCGATTGCGCCCACAGGAAAGCTGCCAGAACGGAAAGCTGTAGCTGGTTTTCACTGTCCCTTGGAACTGCATTCGCTGGTAGACAGACATTCGCGTTCTGCAACAGCTTTCGTGCGTAAAGGGGCAACACTGTGTATTTCTCTCTGGCAGAGCCCGGCTGCCAAATTCGAAACGTCCAGCGATTGCGCCCACAGGAAAGCTGCCAGCACGGAAAGCTGTAGCTGGTTTTCACTGTCCCTTGGAACTGCATTCGCTGGTAGGCAGACATTCGCGTTCTGCAACAGCTTTCGTTCGTAAAGGGGCAACACTGTGTATTTCTCTCTGGCAGAGCCCGGCTGCCAAATTCGAAACGTCCAGCGATTGCGCCCACAGGAAAGCTGCCAGCACGGAAAGCTGTAGCTGGTTTTCACTGTCCCTTGGAACTGCATTCGCTGGTAGACAGACATTCGCGTTCTGCAACAGCTTTCGTTCGTAAAGGGGCAACACTCTGTATTTCTCTCTCGCAGAGCCCGGCTGCCAAATTGGAAACGTCCAGCGATTGCGCCCACAGGAAAGCTGCCAGCACGGAAAGCTGTAGCTGGTTTTCACTGTCCCTTGGAACTGCATTCGCTGGTAGGCAGACATTCGCGTTCTGCAACAGCTTTCGTTCGTAAAGGGGCAACACTCTGTATTTCTCTCTGGCAGAGCCCGGCTGCCAAATTCGAAACGTCCAGCGATTGCGCCCACAGGAAAGCCGCCAGCACGGAAAGCTGTAGCTGGTTTTCACTGTCCCTTGGAACTGCATTCGCTGGTAGGCAGACATTCGCGTTCTGCAACAGCTTTCGTTCGTAAAGGGGCAACACTGTGTCTTTCTCTCTGGCAGAGCCCGGCTGCCAAATTCGAAACGTCCAGCGATTGCGCCCACAGGAAAGCTGCCAGCACGGAAAGCTGTAGCTGGTTTTCACTGTCCCTTGGAACTGCATTCGCTGGTAGGCAGACATTCGCGTTCTGCAACAGCTTTCGTTCGTAAAGGGGCAACACTGTGTCTTTCTCTCTGGCAGAGCCCGGCTGCCAAATTCGAAACGTCCAGCGATTGCGCCCACAGGAAAGCTGCCAGCACGGAAAGCTGTAGCTGGTTTTCACTGTCCCTTGGAACTGCATTCGCTGGTAGGCAGACATTCGCGTTCTGCAACAGCTTTCGTTCGTAAAGGGGCAACACTGTGTATTTCTCTCTGGCAGAGCCCGGCTGCCAAATTCGAAACGTCCAGCGATTGCGCCCACAGGAAAGCTGCCAGCACGGAAAGCTGTAGCTGGTTTTCACTGTCCCTTGGAACTGCATTCGCTGGTAGGCAGACATTCGCGTTCTGCAACAGCTTTCGTTCGTAAAGGGGCAACACTGTGTCTTTCTCTCTGGCAGAGCCCGGCTGCCAAATTCGAAACGTCCAGCGATTGCGCCCACAGGAAAGCTGCCAGCACGGAAAGCTGTAGCTGGTTTTCACTGTCCCTTGGAACTGCATTCGCTGGTAGACAGACATTCGCGTTCTGCAACAGCTTTCGTTCGTAAAGGGGCAACACTGTGTCTTTCTCTCTGGCAGAGCCCGGCTGCCAAATTCGAAACGTCCAGCGATTGCGCCCACAGGAAAGCTGCCAGCACGGAAAGCTGTAGCTGGTTTTCACTGTCCCTTGGAACTGCATTCGCTGGTAGGCAGACATTCGCGTTCTGCAACAGCTTTCGTTCGTAAAGGGGCAACACTGTGTCTTTCTCTCTGGCAGAGCCCGGCTGCCAAATTCGAAACGTCCAGCGATTGCGCCCACAGGAAAGCTGCCAGCACGGAAAGCTGTAGCTGGTTTTCACTGTCCCTTGGAACTGCATTCGCTGGTAGACAGACATTCGCGTTCTGCAACAGCTTTCGTTCGTAAAGGGGCAACACTGTGTCTTTCTCTCTGGCAGAGCCCGGCTGCCAAATTCGAAACGTCCAGCGATTGCGCCCACAGGAAAGCTGCCAGCACGGAAAGCTGTAGCTGGTTTTCACTGTCCCTTGGAACCGCATTCGCTGGTACGCAGACATTCGCGTTCTGCAACAGCTTTCGTTCGTAAAGGGGCAACACTGTGTATTTCTCTCTGGCAGAGCCCGGCTGCCAAATTCGAAACGTCCAGCGATTGCGCCCACAGGAAAGCTGCCAGCACGGAAAGCTGTAGCTGGTTTTCACTGTCCCTTGGAACTGCATTCGCTGGTAGACAGACATTCGCGTTCTGCAACAGCTTTCGTTCGTAAAGGGGCAACACTGTGTCTTTCTCTCTGGCAGAGCCCGGCTGCCAAATTCGAAACGTCCAGCGATTGCGCCCACAGGAAAGCTGCCAGCACGGAAAGCTGTAGCTGGTTTTCACTGTCCCTTGGAACCGCATTCGCTGGTACGCAGACATTCGCGTTCTGCAACAGCTTTCGTTCGTAAAGGGGCAACACTGTGTATTTCTCTCTGGCAGAGCCCGGCTGCCAAATTCGAAACGTCCAGCGATTGCGCCCACAGGAAAGCTGCCAGAACGGAAAGCTGTAGCTGGTTTTCACTGTCCCTTGGAACTGCATTCGCTGGTAGACAGACATTCGCGTTCTGCAACAGCTTTCGTGCGTAAAGGGGCAACACTGTGTATTTCTCTCTGGCAGAGCCCGGCTGCCAAATTCGAAACGTCCAGCGATTGCGCCCACAGGAAAGCTGCCAGCACGGAAAGCTGTAGCTGGTTTTCACTGTCCCTTGGAACTGCATTCGCTGGTAGACAGACATTCGCGTTCTGCAACAGCTTTCGTTCGTAAAGGGGCAACACTGTGTATTTCTCTCTCGCAGAGCCCGGCTGCCAAATTGGAAACGTCCAGCGATTGCGCCCACAGGAAAGCTGCCAGCACGGAAAGCTGTAGCTGGTTTTCACTGTCCCTTGGAACTGCATTCGCTGGTAGGCAGACATTCGCGTTCTGCAACAGCTTTCGTTCGTAAAGGGGCAACACTGTGTATTTCTCTCTGGCAGAGCCCGGCTGCCAAATTCGAAACGTCCAGCGATTGCGCCCACAGGAAAGCTGCCAGCACGGAAAGCTCTAGCTGGTTTTCACTGTCCCTTGGAACTGCATTCGCTGGTAGGCAGACATTCGCGTTCTGCAACAGCTTTCGTTCGTAAAGGGGCAACACTGTGTATTTCTCTCTCGCAGAGCCCGGCTGCCAAATTCGAAACGTCCAGCGATTGCGCCCACAGGAAAGCTGCCAGCACGGAAAGCTGTAGCTGGTTTTCACTGTCCCTTGGAACTGCATTCGCTGGTAGACAGACATTCGCGTTCTGCAACAGCTTTCGTTCGTAAAGGGGCAACACTGTGTCTTTCTCTCTGGCAGAGCCCGGCTGCCAAATTCGAAACGTCCAGCGATTGCGCCCACAGGAAAGCTGCCAGCACGGAAAGCTGTAGCTGGTTTTCACTGTCCCTTGGAACTGCATTCGCTGGTAGACAGACATTCGCGTTCTGCAACAGCTTTCGTTCGTAAAGGGGCAACACTGTGTCTTTCTCTCTGGCAGAGCCCGGCTGCCAAATTCGAAACGTCCAGCGATTGCGCCCACAGGAAAGCTGCCAGCACGGAAAGCTGTAGCTGGTTTTCACTGTCCCTTGGAACTGCATTCGCTGGTAGGCAGACATTCGCGTTCTGCAACAGCTTTCGTTCGTAAAGGGGCAACACTGTGTCTTTCTCTCTGGCAGAGCCCGGCTGCCAAATTCGAAACGTCCAGCGATTGCGCCCACAGGAAAGCTGCCAGCACGGAAAGCTGTAGTTTGTTTTCACTGTCCCTTGGAACTGCATTCGCTGGTAGGCAGACATTCGCGTTCTGCAACAGCTTTCGTTCGTAAAGGGGCAACACTGTGTATTTCTCTCTGGCAGAGCCCGGCTGCCAAATTCGAAACGTCCAGCGATTGCGCCCACAGGAAAGCTGCCAGCACGGAAAGCTGTAGCTGGTTTTCACTGTCCCTTGGAACTGCATTCGCTGCTACGCAGACATTCGCGTTCTGCAACAGCTTTCGTTCGTAAAGGGGCAACACTGTGTCTTTCTCTCTGGCAGAGCCCGGCTGCCAAATTCGAAACGTCCAGCGATTGCGCCCACAGGAAAGCTGCCAGCACGGAAAGCTGTAGCTGGTTTTCACTGTCCCTTGGAACTGCATTCGCTGGTAGGCAGACATTCGCGTTCTGCAACAGCTTTCGTTCGTAAAGGGGCAACACTGTGTCTTTCTCTCTGGCAGAGCCCGGCTGCCAAATTCAAAACGTCCAGCGATTGCGCCCACAGGAAAGCTGCCAGCACGGAAAGCTGTAGCTGGTTTTCACTGTCCCTTGGAACTGCATTCGCTGGTAGGCAGACATTCGCGTTCTGCAACAGCTTTCGTTCGTAAAGGGGCAACACTGTGTATTTCTCTCTCGCAGAGCCCGGCTGCCAAATTCGAAACGTCCAGCGATTGCGCCCACAGGAAAGCTGCCAGCACGGAAAGCTGTAGCTGGTTTTCACTGTCCCTTGGAACTGCATTCGCTGGTAGGCAGACATTCGCGTTCTGCAACAGCTTTCGTTCGTAAAGGGGCAACACTGTGTATTTCTCTCTGGCAGAGCCCGGCTGCCAAATTCGAA
Source organism: Mycteria americana (assembly GCF_035582795.1). Lineage (NCBI taxonomy): Eukaryota > Metazoa > Chordata > Aves > Ciconiiformes > Ciconiidae > Mycteria > Mycteria americana. Next base: position 487,990 of record NW_027445632.1, on the reverse strand, counting down.
ACGTCCAGCGATTGCGCCCACAGGAAAGCTGCCAGCACGGAAAGCTCTAGCTGGTTTTCACTGTCCCTTGGAACTGCATTCGCTGGTAGGCAGACATTCGCGTTCTGCAACAGCTTTCGTTCGTAAAGGGGCAACACTGTGTATTTCTCTCTCGCAGAGCCCGGCTGCCAAATTCGAAACGTCCAGCGATTGCGCCCACAGGAAAGCTGCCAGCACGGAAAGCTGTAGCTGGTTTTCACTGTCCCTTGGAACTGCATTCGCTGGTAGACAGACATTCGCGTTCTGCAACAGCTTTCGTTCGTAAAGGGGCAACACTGTGTCTTTCTCTCTGGCAGAGCCCGGCTGCCAAATTCGAAACGTCCAGCGATTGCGCCCACAGGAAAGCTGCCAGCACGGAAAGCTGTAGCTGGTTTTCACTGTCCCTTGGAACTGCATTCGCTGGTAGGCAGACATTCGCGTTCTGCAACAGCTTTCGTTCGTAAAGGGGCAACACTGTGTCTTTCTCTCTGGCAGAGCCCGGCTGCCAAATTCGAAACGTCCAGCGATTGCGCCCACAGGAAAGCTGCCAGCACGGAAAGCTGTAGCTGGTTTTCACTGTCCCTTGGAACTGCATTCGCTGGTAGACAGACATTCGCGTTCTGCAACAGCTTTCGTTCGTAAAGGGGCAACACTGTGTATTTCTCTCTGGCAGAGCCCGGCTGCCAAATTCGAAACGTCCAGCGATTGCGCCCACAGGAAAGCTGCCAGCACGGAAAGCTGTAGCTGGTTTTCACTGTCCCTTGGAACTGCATTCGCTGGTAGGCAGACATTCGCGTTCTGCAACAGCTTTCGTTCGTAAAGGGGCAACACTGTGTCTTTCTCTCTGGCAGAGCCCGGCTGCCAAATTCGAAACGTCCAGCGATTGCGCCCACAGGAAAGCTGCCAGCACGGAAAGCTGTAGCTGGTTTTCACTGTCCCTTGGAACTGCATTCGCTGGTAGGCAGACATTCGCGTTCTGCAACAGCTTTCGTTCGTAAAGGGGCAACACTGTGTCTTTCTCTCTGGCAGAGCCCGGCTGCCAAATTCGAAACGTCCAGCGATTGCGCCCACAGGAAAGCTGCCAGCACGGAAAGCTGTAGCTGGTTTTCACTGTCCCTTGGAACTGCATTCGCTGGTAGACAGACATTCGCGTTCTGCAACAGCTTTCGTTCGTAAAGGGGCAACACTGTGTCTTTCTCTCTGGCAGAGCCCGGCTGCCAAATTCGAAACGTCCAGCGATTGCGCCCACAGGAAAGCTGCCAGCACGGAAAGCTGTAGCTGGTTTTCACTGTCCCTTGGAACTGCATTCGCTGGTACGCAGACATTCGCGTTCTGCAACAGCTTTCGTTCGTAAAGGGGCAACACTGTGTATTTCTCTCTCGCAGAGCCCGGCTGCCAAATTCGAAACGTCCAGCGATTGCGCCCACAGGAAAGCTGCCAGAACAGAAAGCTGTAGCTGGTTTTCACTGTCCCTTGGAACTGCATTCGCTGGTAGACAGACATTCGCGTTCTGCAACAGCTTTCGTGCGTAAAGGGGCAACACTGTGTCTTTCTCTCTGGCAGAGCCCGGCTGCCAAATTCGAAACGTCCAGCGATTGCGCCCACAGGAAAGCTGCCAGCACGGAAAGCTGTAGCTGGTTTTCACTGTCCCTTGGAACTGCATTCGCTGGTAGGCAGACATTCGCGTTCTGCAACAGCTTTCGTTCGTAAAGGGGCAACACTGTGTCTTTCTCTCTGGCAGAGCCCGGCTGCCAAATTCGAAACGTCCAGCGATTGCGCCCACAGGAAAGCTGCCAGCACGGAAAGCTGTAGCTGGTTTTCACTGTCCCTTGGAACTGCATTCGCTGGTAGGCAGACATTCGCGTTCTGCAACAGCTTTCGTTCGTAAAGGGGCAACACTGTGTATTTCTCTCTCGCAGAGCCCGGCTGCCAAATTCGAAACGTCCAGCGATTGCGCCCACAGGAAAGCTGCCAGCACGGAAAGCTGTAGCTGGTTTTCACTGTCCCTTGGAACTGCATTCGCTGGTAGGCAGACATTCGCGTTCTGCAACAGCTTTCGTTCGTAAAGGGGCAACACTGTGTATTTCTCTCTGGCAGAGCCCGGCTGCCAAATTCGAAACGTCCAGCGATTGCGCCCACAGGAAAGCTGCCAGCACGGAAAGCTCTAGCTGGTTTTCACTGTCCCTTGGAACTGCATTCGCTGGTAGGCAGACATTCGCGTTCTGCAACAGCTTTCGTTCGTAAAGGGGCAACACTGTGTATTTCTCTCTCGCAGAGCCCGGCTGCCAAATTCGAAACGTCCAGCGATTGCGCCCACAGGAAAGCTGCCAGCACGGAAAGCTGTAGCTGGTTTTCACTGTCCCTTGGAACTGCATTCGCTGGTAGACAGACATTCGCGTTCTGCAACAGCTTTCGTTCGTAAAGGGGCAACACTGTGTCTTTCTCTCTGGCAGAGCCCGGCTGCCAAATTCGAAACGTCCAGCGATTGCGCCCACAGGAAAGCTGCCAGCACGGAAAGCTGTAGCTGGTTTTCACTGTCCCTTGGAACTGCATTCGCTGGTAGGCAGACATTCGCGTTCTGCAACAGCTTTCGTTCGTAAAGGGGCAACACTGTGTCTTTCTCTCTGGCAGAGCCCGGCTGCCAAATTCGAAACGTCCAGCGATTGCGCCCACAGGAAAGCTGCCAGCACGGAAAGCTGTAGCTGGTTTTCACTGTCCCTTGGAACTGCATTCGCTGGTAGACAGACATTCGCGTTCTGCAACAGCTTTCGTTCGTAAAGGGGCAACACTGTGTATTTCTCTCTGGCAGAGCCCGGCTGCCAAATTCGAAACGTCCAGCGATTGCGCCCACAGGAAAGCTGCCAGCACGGAAAGCTGTAGCTGGTTTTCACTGTCCCTTGGAACTGCATTCGCTGGTAGGCAGACATTCGCGTTCTGCAACAGCTTTCGTTCGTAAAGGGGCAACACTGTGTCTTTCTCTCTGGCAGAGCCCGGCTGCCAAATTCGAAACGTCCAGCGATTGCGCCCACAGGAAAGCTGCCAGCACGGAAAGCTGTAGCTGGTTTTCACTGTCCCTTGGAACTGCATTCGCTGGTAGGCAGACATTCGCGTTCTGCAACAGCTTTCGTTCGTAAAGGGGCAACACTGTGTCTTTCTCTCTGGCAGAGCCCGGCTGCCAAATTCGAAACGTCCAGCGATTGCGCCCACAGGAAAGCTGCCAGCACGGAAAGCTGTAGCTGGTTTTCACTGTCCCTTGGAACTGCATTCGCTGGTAGACAGACATTCGCGTTCTGCAACAGCTTTCGTTCGTAAAGGGGCAACACTGTGTCTTTCTCTCTGGCAGAGCCCGGCTGCCAAATTCGAAACGTCCAGCGATTGCGCCCACAGGAAAGCTGCCAGCACGGAAAGCTGTAGCTGGTTTTCACTGTCCCTTGGAACTGCATTCGCTGGTACGCAGACATTCGCGTTCTGCAACAGCTTTCGTTCGTAAAGGGGCAACACTGTGTATTTCTCTCTCGCAGAGCCCGGCTGCCAAATTCGAAACGTCCAGCGATTGCGCCCACAGGAAAGCTGCCAGAACAGAAAGCTGTAGCTGGTTTTCACTGTCCCTTGGAACTGCATTCGCTGGTAGACAGACATTCGCGTTCTGCAACAGCTTTCGTGCGTAAAGGGGCAACACTGTGTCTTTCTCTCTGGCAGAGCCCGGCTGCCAAATTCGAAACGTCCAGCGATTGCGCCCACAGGAAAGCTGCCAGCACGGAAAGCTGTAGCTGGTTTTCACTGTCCCTTCGAACTGCATTCGCTGGTAGGCAGACATTCGCGTTCTGCAACAGCTTTCGTTCGTAAAGGGGCAACACTGTGTATTTCTCTCTGGCAGAGCCCGGCTGCCAAATTCGAAACGTCCAGCGATTGCGCCCACAGGAAAGCTGCCAGCACGGAAAGCTGTAGCTGGTTTTCACTGTCCCTTGGAACTGCATTCGCTGGTAGACAGACATTCGCGTTCTGCAACAGCTTTCGTTCGTAAAGGGGCAACACTGTGTATTTCTCTCTCGCAGAGCCCGGCTGCCAAATTGGAAACGTCCAGCGATTGCGCCCACAGGAAAGCTGCCAGCACGGAAAGCTGTAGCTGGTTTTCACTGTCCCTTGGAACTGCATTCGCTGGTAGGCAGACATTCGCGTTCTGCAACAGCTTTCGTTCGTAAAGGGGCAACACTGTGTCTTTCTCTCTGGCAGAGCCCGGCTGCCAAATTCGAAACGTCCAGCGATTGCGCCCACAGGAAAGCTGCCAGCACGGAAAGCTGTAGCTGGTTTTCACTGTCCCTTGGAACTGCATTCGCTGGTAGGCAGACATTCGCGTTCTGCAACAGCTTTCGTTCGTAAAGGGGCAACACTGTGTCTTTCTCTCTGGCAGAGCCCGGCTGCCAAATTCGAAACGTCCAGCGATTGCGCCCACAGGAAAGCTGCCAGCACGGAAAGCTGTAGCTGGTTTTCACTGTCCCTTGGAACTGCATTCGCTGGTAGGCAGACATTCGCGTTCTGCAACAGCTTTCGTTCGTAAAGGGGCAACACTGTGTCTTTCTCTCTGGCAGAGCCCGGCTGCCAAATTCGAAACGTCCAGCGATTGCGCCCACAGGAAAGCTGCCAGCACGGAAAGCTGTAGCTGGTTTTCACTGTCCCTTGGAACTGCATTCGCTGCTACACACATTCGTGTTCTGCAACAGCTTTCGTGCGTAAAGGGGCAACACTGTGTATTTCTCTCTGGCAGAGCCCGGCTGCCAAATTCGAAACGTCCAGCGATTGCGCCCACAGGAAAGCTGCCAGCACGGAAAGCTGTAGCTGGTTTTCACTGTCCCTTGGAACTGCATTCGCTGGTAGGCAGACATTCGCGTTCTGCAACAGCTTTCGTTCGTAAAGGGGCAACACTGTGTCTTTCTCTCTGGCAGAGCCCGGCTGCCAAATTCGAAACGTCCAGCGATTGCGCCCACAGGAAAGCTGCCAGCACGGAAAGCTGTAGCTGGTTTTCACTGTCCCTTGGAACTGCATTCGCTGGTAGGCAGACATTCGCGTTCTGCAACAGCTTTCGTTCGTAAAGGGGCAACACTGTGTATTTCTCTCTCGCAGAGCCCGGCTGCCAAATTCGAAACATCCAGCGATTGCGCCCACAGGAAAGCTGCCAGCACGGAAAGCTGTAGCTGGTTTTCACTGTCCCTTGGAACTGCATTCGCTGGTAGACAGACATTCGCGTTCTGCAACAGCTTTCGTTCGTAAAGGGGCAACACTGTGTCTTTCTCTCTGGCAGAGCCCGGCTGCCAAATTCGAAACGTCCAGCGATTGCGCCCACAGGAAAGCTGCCAGCACGGAAAGCTGTAGCTGGTTTTCACTGTCCCTTGGAACTGCATTCGCTGGTAGGCAGACATTCGCGTTCTGCAACAGCTTTCGTTCGTAAAGGGGCAACACTGTGTATTTCTCTCTGGCAGAGCCCGGCTGCCAAATTCGAAACGTCCAGCGATTGCGCCCACAGGAAAGCTGCCAGCACGGAAAGCTGTAGCTGGTTTTCACTGTCCCTTGGAACTGCATTCGCTGGTAGGCAGACATTCGCGTTCTGCAACAGCTTTCGTTCGTAAAGGGGCAACACTGTGTATTTCTCTCTGGCAGAGCCCGGCTGCCAAATTCGAAACGTCCAGCGATTGCGCCCACAGGAAAGCTGCCAGCACGGAAAGCTCTAGCTGGTTTTCACTGTCCCTTGGAACTGCATTCGCTGGTAGACAGACATTCGCGTTCTGCAACAGCTTTCGTTCGTAAAGGGGCAACACTGTGTATTTCTCTCTCGCAGAGCCCGGCTGCCAAATTCGAAACGTCCAGCGATTGCGCCCACAGGAAAGCTGCCAGCACGGAAAGCTGTAGCTGGTTTTCACTGTCCCTTGGAACTGCATTCGCTGGTAGACAGACATTCGCGTTCTGCAACAGCTTTCGTTCGTAAAGGGGCAACACTGTGTCTTTCTCTCTGGCAGAGCCCGGCTGCCAAATTCGAAACGTCCAGCGATTGCGCCCACAGGAAAGCTGCCAGCACGGAAAGCTGTAGCTGGTTTTCACTGTCCCTTGGAACTGCATTCGCTGCTACACAGACATTCGCGTTCTGCAACAGCTTTCGTTCGTAAAGGGGCAACACTGTGTATTTCTCTCTCGCAGAGCCCAGCTGCCAAATTCGAAACGTCCAGCGATTGCGCCCACAGGAAAGCTGCCAGCACGGAAAGCTGTAGCTGGTTTTCACTGTCCCTTGGAACTGCATTCGCTGGTAGACAGACATTCGCGTTCTGCAACAGCTTTCGTTCGTAAAGGGGCAACACTGTGTATTTCTCTCTGGCAGAGCCCGGCTGCCAAATTCGAAACGTCCAGCGATTGCGCCCACAGGAAAGCTGCCAGCACGGAAAGCTGTAGCTGGTTTTCACTGTCCCTTGGAACTGCATTCGCTGGTAGGCAGACATTCGCGTTCTGCAACAGCTTTCGTTCGTAAAGGGGCAACACTGTGTCTTTCTCTCTGGCAGAGCCCGGCTGCCAAATTCGAAACGTCCAGCGATTGCGCCCACAGGAAAGCTGCCAGCACGGAAAGCTGTAGCTGGTTTTCACTGTCCCTTGGAACTGCATTCGCTGGTAGACAGACATTCGCGTTCTGCAACAGCTTTCGTTCGTAAAGGGGCAACACTGTGTCTTTCTCTCTGGCAGAGCCCGGCTGCCAAATTCGAAACGTCCAGCGATTGCGCCCACAGGAAAGCTGCCAGCACGGAAAGCTGTAGCTGGTTTTCACTGTCCCTTGGAACCGCATTCGCTGGTACGCAGACATTCGCGTTCTGCAACAGCTTTCGTTCGTAAAGGGGCAACACTGTGTATTTCTCTCTGGCAGAGCCCGGCTGCCAAATTCGAAACGTCCAGCGATTGCGCCCACAGGAAAGCTGCCAGAACGGAAAGCTGTAGCTGGTTTTCACTGTCCCTTGGAACTGCATTCGCTGGTAGACAGACATTCGCGTTCTGCAACAGCTTTCGTGCGTAAAGGGGCAACACTGTGTATTTCTCTCTGGCAGAGCCCGGCTGCCAAATTCGAAACGTCCAGCGATTGCGCCCACAGGAAAGCTGCCAGCACGGAAAGCTGTAGCTGGTTTTCACTGTCCCTTGGAACTGCATTCGCTGGTAGGCAGACATTCGCGTTCTGCAACAGCTTTCGTTCGTAAAGGGGCAACACTGTGTATTTCTCTCTGGCAGAGCCCGGCTGCCAAATTCGAAACGTCCAGCGATTGCGCCCACAGGAAAGCTGCCAGCACGGAAAGCTGTAGCTGGTTTTCACTGTCCCTTGGAACTGCATTCGCTGGTAGACAGACATTCGCGTTCTGCAACAGCTTTCGTTCGTAAAGGGGCAACACTCTGTATTTCTCTCTCGCAGAGCCCGGCTGCCAAATTCGAAACGTCCAGCGATTGCGCCCACAGGAAAGCTGCCAGCACGGAAAGCTGTAGCTGGTTTTCACTGTCCCTTGGAACTGCATTCGCTGGTACGCAGACATTCGCGTTCTGCAACAGCTTTCGTTCGTAAAGGGGCAACACTCTGTATTTCTCTCTGGCAGAGCCCGGCTGCCAAATTCGAAACGTCCAGCGATTGCGCCCACAGGAAAGCCGCCAGCACGGAAAGCTGTAGCTGGTTTTCACTGTCCCTTGGAACTGCATTCGCTGGTAGGCAGACATTCGCGTTCTGCAACAGCTTTCGTTCGTAAAGGGGCAACACTGTGTCTTTCTCTCTGGCAGAGCCCGGCTGCCAAATTCGAAACGTCCAGCGATTGCGCCCACAGGAAAGCTGCCAGCACGGAAAGCTGTAGCTGGTTTTCACTGTCCCTTGGAACTGCATTCGCTGGTAGGCAGACATTCGCGTTCTGCAACAGCTTTCGTTCGTAAAGGGGCAACACTGTGTCTTTCTCTCTGGCAGAGCCCGGCTGCCAAATTCGAAACGTCCAGCGATTGCGCCCACAGGAAAGCTGCCAGCACGGAAAGCTGTAGCTGGTTTTCACTGTCCCTTGGAACTGCATTCGCTGGTAGGCAGACATTCGCGTTCTGCAACAGCTTTCGTTCGTAAAGGGGCAACACTGTGTATTTCTCTCTGGCAGAGCCCGGCTGCCAAATTCGAAACGTCCAGCGATTGCGCCCACAGGAAAGCTGCCAGCACGGAAAGCTGTAGCTGGTTTTCACTGTCCCTTGGAACTGCATTCGCTGGTAGGCAGACATTCGCGTTCTGCAACAGCTTTCGTTCGTAAAGGGGCAACACTGTGTATTTCTCTCTGGCAGAGCCCGGCTGCCAAATTCGAAACGTCCAGCGATTGCGCCCACAGGAAAGCTGCCAGCACGGAAAGCTCTAGCTGGTTTTCACTGTCCCTTGGAACTGCATTCGCTGGTAGGCAGACATTCGCGTTCTGCAACAGCTTTCGTTCGTAAAGGGGCAACACTGTGTATTTCTCTCTCGCAGAGCCCGGCTGCCAAATTCGAAACGTCCAGCGATTGCGCCCACAGGAAAGCTGCCAGCACGGAAAGCTGTAGCTGGTTTTCACTGTCCCTTGGAACTGCATTCGCTGGTAGGCAGACATTCGCGTTCTGCAACAGCTTTCGTTCGTAAAGGGGCAACACTGTGTCTTTCTCTCTGGCAGAGCCCGGCTGCCAAATTCGAAACGTCCAGCGATTGCGCCCACAGGAAAGCTGCCAGCACGGAAAGCTGTAGCTGGTTTTCACTGTCCCTTGGAACTGCATTCGCTGGTAGACAGACATTCGCGTTCTGCAACAGCTTTCGTTCGTAAAGGGGCAACACTGTGTCTTTCTCTCTGGCAGAGCCCGGCTGCCAAATTCGAAACGTCCAGCGATTGCGCCCACAGGAAAGCTGCCAGCACGGAAAGCTGTAGCTGGTTTTCACTGTCCCTTGGAACTGCATTCGCTGGTAGGCAGACATTCGCGTTCTGCAACAGCTTTCGTTCGTAAAGGGGCAACACTGTGTCTTTCTCTCTGGCAGAGCCCGGCTGCCAAATTCGAAACGTCCAGCGATTGCGCCCACAGGAAAGCTGCCAGCACGGAAAGCTGTAGCTGGTTTTCACTGTCCCTTGGAACTGCATTCGCTGGTAGACAGACATTCGCGTTCTGCAACAGCTTTCGTTCGTAAAGGGGCAACACTGTGTCTTTCTCTCTGGCAGAGCCCGGCTGCCAAATTCGAAACGTCCAGCGATTGCGCCCACAGGAAAGCTGCCAGCACGGAAAGCTGTAGCTGGTTTTCACTGTCCCTTGGAACCGCATTCGCTGGTACGCAGACATTCGCGTTCTGCAACAGCTTTCGTTCGTAAAGGGGCAACACTGTGTATTTCTCTCTGGCAGAGCCCGGCTGCCAAATTCGAAACGTCCAGCGATTGCGCCCACAGGAAAGCTGCCAGAACGGAAAGCTGTAGCTGGTTTTCACTGTCCCTTGGAACTGCATTCGCTGGTAGACAGACATTCGCGTTCTGCAACAGCTTTCGTGCGTAAAGGGGCAACACTGTGTATTTCTCTCTGGCAGAGCCCGGCTGCCAAATTCGAAACGTCCAGCGATTGCGCCCACAGGAAAGCTGCCAGCACGGAAAGCTGTAGCTGGTTTTCACTGTCCCTTGGAACTGCATTCGCTGGTAGACAGACATTCGCGTTCTGCAACAGCTTTCGTTCGTAAAGGGGCAACACTGTGTATTTCTCTCTCGCAGAGCCCGGCTGCCAAATTGGAAACGTCCAGCGATTGCGCCCACAGGAAAGCTGCCAGCACGGAAAGCTGTAGCTGGTTTTCACTGTCCCTTGGAACTGCATTCGCTGGTAGGCAGACATTCGCGTTCTGCAACAGCTTTCGTTCGTAAAGGGGCAACACTGTGTCTTTCTCTCTGGCAGAGCCCGGCTGCCAAATTCGAAACGTCCAGCGATTGCGCCCACAGGAAAGCTGCCAGCACGGAAAGCTGTAGCTGGTTTTCACTGTCCCTTGGAACTGCATTCGCTGGTAGGCAGACATTCGCGTTCTGCAACAGCTTTCGTTCGTAAAGGGGCAACACTGTGTCTTTCTCTCTGGCAGAGCCCGGCTGCCAAATTCGAAACGTCCAGCGATTGCGCCCACAGGAAAGCTGCCAGCACGGAAAGCTGTAGCTGGTTTTCACTGTCCCTTGGAACTGCATTCGCTGCTACACAGACATTCGCGTTCTGCAACAGCTTTCGTGCGTAAAGGGGCAACACTGTGTATTTCTCTCTGGCAGAGCCCGGCTGCCAAATTCGAAACGTCCAGCGATTGCGCCCACAGGAAAGCTGCCAGCACGGAAAGCTGTAGCTGGTTTTCACTGTCCCTTGGAACTGCATTCGCTGGTAGGCAGACATTCGCGTTCTGCAACAGCTTTCGTTCGTAAAGGGGCAACACTGTGTATTTCTCTCTGGCAGAGCCCGGCTGCCAAATTCGAAACGTCCAGCGATTGCGCCCACAGGAAAGCTGCCAGCACGGAAAGCTCTAGCTGGTTTTCACTGTCCCTTGGAACTGCATTCGCTGGTAGGCAGACATTCGCGTTCTGCAACAGCTTTCGTTCGTAAAGGGGCAACACTGTGTATTTCTCTCTCGCAGAGCCCGGCTGCCAAATTCGAAACGTCCAGCGATTGCGCCCACAGGAAAGCTGCCAGCACGGAAAGCTGTAGCTGGTTTTCACTGTCCCTTGGAACTGCATTCGCTGGTAGACAGACATTCGCGTTCTGCAACAGCTTTCGTTCGTAAAGGGGCAACACTGTGTCTTTCTCTCTGGCAGAGCCCGGCTGCCAAATTCGAAACGTCCAGCGATTGCGCCCACAGGAAAGCTGCCAGCACGGAAAGCTGTAGCTGGTTTTCACTGTCCCTTGGAACTGCATTCGCTGGTAGACAGACATTCGCGTTCTGCAACAGCTTTCGTTCGTAAAGGGGCAACACTGTGTCTTTCTCTCTGGCAGAGCCCGGCTGCCAAATTCGAAACGTCCAGCGATTGCGCCCACAGGAAAGCTGCCAGCACGGAAAGCTGTAGCTGGTTTTCACTGTCCCTTGGAACTGCATTCGCTGGTAGGCAGACATTCGCGTTCTGCAACAGCTTTCGTTCGTAAAGGGGCAACACTGTGTCTTTCTCTCTGGCAGAGCCCGGCTGCCAAATTCGAAACGTCCAGCGATTGCGCCCACAGGAAAGCTGCCAGCACGGAAAGCTGTAGTTTGTTTTCACTGTCCCTTGGAACTGCATTCGCTGGTAGGCAGACATTCGCGTTCTGCAACAGCTTTCGTTCGTAAAGGGGCAACACTGTGTATTTCTCTCTGGCAGAGCCCGGCTGCCAAATTCGAAACGTCCAGCGATTGCGCCCACAGGAAAGCTGCCAGCACGGAAAGCTGTAGCTGGTTTTCACTGTCCCTTGGAACTGCATTCGCTGGTAGGCAGACATTCGCGTTCTGCAACAGCTTTCGTTCGTAAAGGGGCAACACTGTGTCTTTCTCTCTGGCAGAGCCCGGCTGCCAAATTCGAAACGTCCAGCGATTGCGCCCACAGGAAAGCTGCCAGCACGGAAAGCTGTAGCTGGTTTTCACTGTCCCTTGGAACTGCATTCGCTGGTAGACAGACATTCGCGTTCTGCAACAGCTTTCGTTCGTAAAGGGGCAACACTGTGTATTTCTCTCTCGCAGAGCCCGGCTGCCAAATTCGAAACGTCCAGCGATTGCGCCCACAGGAAAGCTGCCAGCACGGAAAGCTGTAGCTGGTTTTCACTGTCCCTTGGAACTGCATTCGCTGCTACACAGACATTCGCGTTCTGCAACAGCTTTCGTTCGTAAAGGGGCAACACTCTGTATTTCTCTCTGGCAGAGCCCGGCTGCCAAATTCGAAACGTCCAGCGATTGCGCCCACAGGAAAGCTGCCAGCACGGAAAGCTGTAGCTGGTTTTCACTGTCCCTTGGAACTGCATTCGCTGGTAGGCAGACATTCGCGTTCTGCAACAGCTTTCGTTCGTAAAGGGGCAACACTGTGTCTTTCTCTCTGGCAGAGCCCGGCTGCCAAATTCGAAACGTCCAGCGATTGCGCCCACAGGAAAGCTGCCAGCACGGAAAGCTGTAGCTGGTTTTCACTGTCCCTTGGAACTGCATTCGCTGCTACACAGACATTCGCGTTCTGCAACAGCTTTCGTGCGTAAAGGGGCAACACTGTGTATTTCTCTCTGGCAGAGCCCGGCTGCCAAATTCGAAACGTCCAGCGATTGCGCCCACAGGAAAGCTGCCAGCACGGAAAGCTGTAGCTGGTTTTCACTGTCCCTTGGAACTGCATTCGCTGGTAGGCAGACATTCGCGTTCTGCAACAGCTTTCGTTCGTAAAGGGGCAACACTGTGTATTTCTCTCTGGCAGAGCCCGGCTGCCAAATTCGAAACGTCCAGCGATTGCGCCCACAGGAAAGCTGCCAGCACGGAAAGCTCTAGCTGGTTTTCACTGTCCCTTGGAACTGCATTCGCTGGTAGGCAGACATTCGCGTTCTGCAACAGCTTTCGTTCGTAAAGGGGCAACACTGTGTATTTCTCTCTCGCAGAGCCCGGCTGCCAAATTCGAAACGTCCAGCGATTGCGCCCACAGGAAAGCTGCCAGCACGGAAAGCTGTAGCTGGTTTTCACTGTCCCTTGGAACTGCATTCGCTGGTAGACAGACATTCGCGTTCTGCAACAGCTTTCGTTCGTAAAGGGGCAACACTGTGTCTTTCTCTCTGGCAGAGCCCGGCTGCCAAATTCGAAACGTCCAGCGATTGCGCCCACAGGAAAGCTGCCAGCACGGAAAGCTGTAGCTGGTTTTCACTGTCCCTTGGAACTGCATTCGCTGGTAGACAGACATTCGCGTTCTGCAACAGCTTTCGTTCGTAAAGGGGCAACACTGTGTCTTTCTCTCTGGCAGAGCCCGGCTGCCAAATTCGAAACGTCCAGCGATTGCGCCCACAGGAAAGCTGCCAGCACGGAAAGCTGTAGCTGGTTTTCACTGTCCCTTGGAACTGCATTCGCTGGTAGACAGACATTCGCGTTCTGCAACAGCTTTCGTTCGTAAAGGGGCAACACTGTGTCTTTCTCTCTGGCAGAGCCCGGCTGCCAAATTCGAAACGTCCAGCGATTGCGCCCACAGGAAAGCTGCCAGCACGGAAAGCTGTAGTTTGTTTTCACTGTCCCTTGGAACTGCATTCGCTGGTAGGCAGACATTCGCGTTCTGCAACAGCTTTCGTTCGTAAAGGGGCAACACTGTGTATTTCTCTCTGGCAGAGCCCGGCTGCCAAATTCGAAACGTCCAGCGATTGCGCCCACAGGAAAGCTGCCAGCACGGAAAGCTGTAGCTGGTTTTCACTGTCCCTTGGAACTGCATTCGCTGGTAGGCAGACATTCGCGTTCTGCAACAGCTTTCGTTCGTAAAGGGGCAACACTGTGTCTTTCTCTCTGGCAGAGCCCGGCTGCCAAATTCGAAACGTCCAGCGATTGCGCCCACAGGAAAGCTGCCAGCACGGAAAGCTGTAGCTGGTTTTCACTGTCCCTTGGAACTGCATTCGCTGGTAGACAGACATTCGCGTTCTGCAACAGCTTTCGTTCGTAAAGGGGCAACACTGTGTATTTCTCTCTCGCAGAGCCCGGCTGCCAAATTCGAAACGTCCAGCGATTGCGCCCACAGGAAAGCTGCCAGCACGGAAAGCTGTAGCTGGTTTTCACTGTCCCTTGGAACTGCATTCGATGGTAGACAGACATTCGCGTTCTGCAACAGCTTTCGTGCGTAAAGGAGCAACACTGTGTCTTTCTCTCTGGCAGAGCCCGGCTGCCAAATTCGAAACGTCCAGCGATTGCGCCCACAGGAAAGCTGCCAGCACGGAAAGCTGTAGCTGGTTTTCACTGTCCCTTGGAACTGCATTCGCTGCTACACAGACATTCGCGTTCTGCAACAGCTTTCGTTCGTAAAGGGGCAACACTCTGTATTTCTCTCTGGCAGAGCCCGGCTGCCAAATTCGAAACGTCCAGCGATTGCGCCCACAGGAAAGCTGCCAGCACGGAAAGCTGTAGCTGGTTTTCACTGTCCCTTGGAACTGCATTCGCTGGTAGGCAGACATTCGCGTTCTGCAACAGCTTTCGTTCGTAAAGGGGCAACACTGTGTCTTTCTCTCTGGCAGAGCCCGGCTGCCAAATTCGAAACGTCCAGCGATTGCGCCCACAGGAAAGCTGCCAGCACGGAAAGCTGTAGCTGGTTTTCACTGTCCCTTGGAACTGCATTCGCTGGTAGACAGACATTCGCGTTCTGCAACAGCTTTCGTTCGTAAAGGGGCAACACTCTGTATTTCTCTCTGGCAGAGCCCGGCTGCCAAATTCGAAACGTCCAGCGATTGCGCCCACAGGAAAGCTGCCAGCACGGAAAGCTGTAGCTGGTTTTCACTGTCCCTTGGAACTGCATTCGCTGGTAGACAGACATTCGCGTTCTGCAACAGCTTTCGTTCGTAAAGGGGCAACACTGTGTATTTCTCTCTCGCAGAGCCCGGCTGCCAAATTCGAAACGTCCAGCGATTGCGCCCACAGGAAAGCTGCCAGCACGGAAAGCTGTAGCTGGTTTTCACTGTCCCTTGGAACTGCATTCGCTGGTAGGCAGACATTCGCGTTCTGCAACAGCTTTCGTGCGTAAAGGAGCAACACTGTGTCTTTCTCTCTGGCAGAGCCCGGCTGCCAAATTCGAAACGTCCAGCGATTGCGCCCACAGGAAAGCTGCCAGCACGGAAAGCTGTAGCTGGTTTTCACTGTCCCTTGGAACTGCATTCGCTGCTACACAGACATTCGCGTTCTGCAACAGCTTTCGTTCGTAAAGGGGCAACACTCTGTATTTCTCTCTGGCAGAGCCCGGCTGCCAAATTCGAAACGTCCAGCGATTGCGCCCACAGGAAAGCTGCCAGCACGGAAAGCTGTAGCTGGTTTTCACTGTCCCTTGGAACTGCATTCGCTGGTAGGCAGACATTCGCGTTCTGCAACAGCTTTCGTTCGTAAAGGGGCAACACTGTGTCTTTCTCTCTGGCAGAGCCCGGCTGCCAAATTCGAAACGTCCAGCGATTGCGCCCACAGGAAAGCTGCCAGCACGGAAAGCTGTAGCTGGTTTTCACTGTCCCTTGGAACTGCATTCGCTGGTACGCAGACATTCGCGTTCTGCAACAGCTTTCGTTCGTAAAGGGGCAACACTGTGTTTTTCTTTCTCGCAGAGCCCGGCTGCCAAATTCGAAACGTCCAGCGATTGCGCCCACAGGAAAGCTGCCAGCACGGAAAGCTGTAGCTGGTTTTCACTGTCCCTTGGAACTGCATTCGCTGGTAGACAGACATTCGCGTTCTGCAACAGCTTTCGTGCGTAAAGGGGCAACACCGTGTATTTCTCTCTGGCAGAGCCCGGCTGCCAAATTCGAAACGTCCAGCGATTGCGCCCACAGGAAAGCTGCCAGCACGGAAAGCTGTAGCTGGTTTTCACTGTCCCTTGGAACTGCATTCGCTGGTAGACAGACATTCGCGTTCTGCAACAGCTTTCGTTCGTAAAGGGGCAACACTGTGTCTTTCTCTCTGGCAGAGCCCGGCTGCCAAATTCGAAACGTCCAGCGATTGCGCCCACAGGAAAGCTGCCAGCACGGAAAGCTGTAGCTGGTTTTCACTGTCCCTTGGAACTGCATTCGCTGGTACGCAGACATTCGCGTTCTGCAACAGCTTTCGTTCGTAAAGGGGCAACACTGTGTATTTCTCTCTGGCAGAGCCCGGCTGCCAAATTCGAAACGTCCAGCGATTGCGCCCACAGGAAAGCTGCCAGCACGGAAAGCTGTAGCTGGTTTTCACTGTCCCTTGGAACTGCATTCGCTGGTAGACAGACATTCGCGTTCTGCAACAGCTTTCGTTCGTAAAGGGGCAACACTCTGTATTTCTCTCTCGCAGAGCCCGGCTGCCAAATTCGAAACGTCCAGCGATTGCGCCCACAGGAAAGCTGCCAGCACGGAAAGCTGTAGCTGGTTTTCACTGTCCCTTGGAACTGCATTCGCTGGTACGCAGACATTCGCGTTCTGCAACAGCTTTCGTTCGTAAAGGGGCAACACTCTGTATTTCTCTCTGGCAGAGCCCGGCTGCCAAATTCGAAACGTCCAGCGATTGCGCCCACAGGAAAGCCGCCAGCACGGAAAGCTGTAGCTGGTTTTCACTGTCCCTTGGAACTGCATTCGCTGGTAGGCAGACATTCGCGTTCTGCAACAGCTTTCGTTCGTAAAGGGGCAACACTGTGTCTTTCTCTCTGGCAGAGCCCGGCTGCCAAATTCGAAACGTCCAGCGATTGCGCCCACAGGAAAGCTGCCAGCACGGAAAGCTGTAGCTGGTTTTCACTGTCCCTTGGAACTGCATTCGCTGGTACGCAGACATTCGCGTTCTGCAACAGCTTTCGTTCGTAAAGGGGCAACACTGTGTCTTTCTCTCTGGCAGAGCCCGGCTGCCAAATTCGAAACGTCCAGCGATTGCGCCCACAGGAAAGCTGCCAGCACGGAAAGCTGTAGCTGGTTTTCACTGTCCCTTGGAACTGCATTCGCTGGTAGGCAGACATTCGCGTTCTGCAACAGCTTTCGTTCGTAAAGGGGCAACACTGTGTATTTCTCTCTGGCAGAGCCCGGCTGCCAAATTCGAAACGTCCAGCGATTGCGCCCACAGGAAAGCTGCCAGCACGGAAAGCTGTAGCTGGTTTTCACTGTCCCTTGGAACTGCATTCGCTGGTAGGCAGACATTCGCGTTCTGCAACAGCTTTCGTTCGTAAAGGGGCAACACTGTGTATTTCTCTCTGGCAGAGCCCGGCTGCCAAATTCGAAACGTCCAGCGATTGCGCCCACAGGAAAGCTGCCAGCACGGAAAGCTCTAGCTGGTTTTCACTGTCCCTTGGAACTGCATTCGCTGGTAGGCAGACATTCGCGTTCTGCAACAGCTTTCGTTCGTAAAGGGGCAACACTGTGTATTTCTCTCTCGCAGAGCCCGGCTGCCAAATTCGAAACGTCCAGCGATTGCGCCCACAGGAAAGCTGCCAGCACGGAAAGCTGTAGCTGGTTTTCACTGTCCCTTGGAACTGCATTCGCTGGTAGGCAGACATTCGCGTTCTGCAACAGCTTTCGTTCGTAAAGGGGCAACACTGTGTCTTTCTCTCTGGCAGAGCCCGGCTGCCAAATTCGAAACGTCCAGCGATTGCGCCCACAGGAAAGCTGCCAGCACGGAAAGCTGTAGCTGGTTTTCACTGTCCCTTGGAACTGCATTCGCTGGTAGACAGACATTCGCGTTCTGCAACAGCTTTCGTTCGTAAAGGGGCAACACTGTGTCTTTCTCTCTGGCAGAGCCCGGCTGCCAAATTCGAAACGTCCAGCGATTGCGCCCACAGGAAAGCTGCCAGCACGGAAAGCTGTAGCTGGTTTTCACTGTCCCTTGGAACTGCATTCGCTGGTAGGCAGACATTCGCGTTCTGCAACAGCTTTCGTTCGTAAAGGGGCAACACTGTGTCTTTCTCTCTGGCAGAGCCCGGCTGCCAAATTCGAAACGTCCAGCGATTGCGCCCACAGGAAAGCTGCCAGCACGGAAAGCTGTAGCTGGTTTTCACTGTCCCTTGGAACTGCATTCGCTGGTAGACAGACATTCGCGTTCTGCAACAGCTTTCGTTCGTAAAGGGGCAACACTGTGTCTTTCTCTCTGGCAGAGCCCGGCTGCCAAATTCGAAACGTCCAGCGATTGCGCCCACAGGAAAGCTGCCAGCACGGAAAGCTGTAGCTGGTTTTCACTGTCCCTTGGAACCGCATTCGCTGGTACGCAGACATTCGCGTTCTGCAACAGCTTTCGTTCGTAAAGGGGCAACACTGTGTATTTCTCTCTGGCAGAGCCCGGCTGCCAAATTCGAAACGTCCAGCGATTGCGCCCACAGGAAAGCTGCCAGAACGGAAAGCTGTAGCTGGTTTTCACTGTCCCTTGGAACTGCATTCGCTGGTAGACAGACATTCGCGTTCTGCAACAGCTTTCGTGCGTAAAGGGGCAACACTGTGTATTTCTCTCTGGCAGAGCCCGGCTGCCAAATTCGAAACGTCCAGCGATTGCGCCCACAGGAAAGCTGCCAGCACGGAAAGCTGTAGCTGGTTTTCACTGTCCCTTGGAACTGCATTCGCTGGTAGACAGACATTCGCGTTCTGCAACAGCTTTCGTTCGTAAAGGGGCAACACTGTGTATTTCTCTCTCGCAGAGCCCGGCTGCCAAATTGGAAACGTCCAGCGATTGCGCCCACAGGAAAGCTGCCAGCACGGAAAGCTGTAGCTGGTTTTCACTGTCCCTTGGAACTGCATTCGCTGGTAGGCAGACATTCGCGTTCTGCAACAGCTTTCGTTCGTAAAGGGGCAACACTGTGTCTTTCTCTCTGGCAGAGCCCGGCTGCCAAATTCGAAACGTCCAGCGATTGCGCCCACAGGAAAGCTGCCAGCACGGAAAGCTGTAGCTGGTTTTCACTGTCCCTTGGAACTGCATTCGCTGGTAGGCAGACATTCGCGTTCTGCAACAGCTTTCGTTCGTAAAGGGGCAACACTGTGTCTTTCTCTCTGGCAGAGCCCGGCTGCCAAATTCGAAACGTCCAGCGATTGCGCCCACAGGAAAGCTGCCAGCACGGAAAGCTGTAGCTGGTTTTCACTGTCCCTTGGAACTGCATTCGCTGCTACACAGACATTCGCGTTCTGCAACAGCTTTCGTGCGTAAAGGGGCAACACTGTGTATTTCTCTCTGGCAGAGCCCGGCTGCCAAATTCGAAACGTCCAGCGATTGCGCCCACAGGAAAGCTGCCAGCACGGAAAGCTGTAGCTGGTTTTCACTGTCCCTTGGAACTGCATTCGCTGGTAGGCAGACATTCGCGTTCTGCAACAGCTTTCGTTCGTAAAGGGGCAACACTGTGTATTTCTCTCTGGCAGAGCCCGGCTGCCAAATTCGAAACGTCCAGCGATTGCGCCCACAGGAAAGCTGCCAGCACGGAAAGCTCTAGCTGGTTTTCACTGTCCCTTGGAACTGCATTCGCTGGTAGGCAGACATTCGCGTTCTGCAACAGCTTTCGTTCGTAAAGGGGCAACACTGTGTATTTCTCTCTCGCAGAGCCCGGCTGCCAAATTCGAAACGTCCAGCGATTGCGCCCACAGGAAAGCTGCCAGCACGGAAAGCTGTAGCTGGTTTTCACTGTCCCTTGGAACTGCATTCGCTGGTAGACAGACATTCGCGTTCTGCAACAGCTTTCGTTCGTAAAGGGGCAACACTGTGTCTTTCTCTCTGGCAGAGCCCGGCTGCCAAATTCGAAACGTCCAGCGATTGCGCCCACAGGAAAGCTGCCAGCACGGAAAGCTGTAGCTGGTTTTCACTGTCCCTTGGAACTGCATTCGCTGGTAGACAGACATTCGCGTTCTGCAACAGCTTTCGTTCGTAAAGGGGCAACACTGTGTCTTTCTCTCTGGCAGAGCCCGGCTGCCAAATTCGAAACGTCCAGCGATTGCGCCCACAGGAAAGCTGCCAGCACGGAAAGCTGTAGCTGGTTTTCACTGTCCCTTGGAACTGCATTCGCTGGTAGGCAGACATTCGCGTTCTGCAACAGCTTTCGTTCGTAAAGGGGCAACACTGTGTCTTTCTCTCTGGCAGAGCCCGGCTGCCAAATTCGAAACGTCCAGCGATTGCGCCCACAGGAAAGCTGCCAGCACGGAAAGCTGTAGTTTGTTTTCACTGTCCCTTGGAACTGCATTCGCTGGTAGGCAGACATTCGCGTTCTGCAACAGCTTTCGTTCGTAAAGGGGCAACACTGTGTATTTCTCTCTGGCAGAGCCCGGCTGCCAAATTCGAAACGTCCAGCGATTGCGCCCACAGGAAAGCTGCCAGCACGGAAAGCTGTAGCTGGTTTTCACTGTCCCTTGGAACTGCATTCGCTGGTAGGCAGACATTCGCGTTCTGCAACAGCTTTCGTTCGTAAAGGGGCAACACTGTGTCTTTCTCTCTGGCAGAGCCCGGCTGCCAAATTCGAAACGTCCAGCGATTGCGCCCACAGGAAAGCTGCCAGCACGGAAAGCTGTAGCTGGTTTTCACTGTCCCTTGGAACTGCATTCGCTGGTAGACAGACATTCGCGTTCTGCAACAGCTTTCGTTCGTAAAGGGGCAACACTGTGTATTTCTCTCTCGCAGAGCCCGGCTGCCAAATTCGAAACGTCCAGCGATTGCGCCCACAGGAAAGCTGCCAGCACGGAAAGCTGTAGCTGGTTTTCACTGTCCCTTGGAACTGCATTCGCTGCTACACAGACATTCGCGTTCTGCAACAGCTTTCGTTCGTAAAGGGGCAACACTCTGTATTTCTCTCTGGCAGAGCCCGGCTGCCAAATTCGAAACGTCCAGCGATTGCGCCCACAGGAAAGCTGCCAGCACGGAAAGCTGTAGCTGGTTTTCACTGTCCCTTGGAACTGCATTCGCTGGTAGGCAGACATTCGCGTTCTGCAACAGCTTTCGTTCGTAAAGGGGCAACACTGTGTCTTTCTCTCTGGCAGAGCCCGGCTGCCAAATTCGAAACGTCCAGCGATTGCGCCCACAGGAAAGCTGCCAGCACGGAAAGCTGTAGCTGGTTTTCACTGTCCCTTGGAACTGCATTCGCTGCTACACAGACATTCGCGTTCTGCAACAGCTTTCGTGCGTAAAGGGGCAACACTGTGTATTTCTCTCTGGCAGAGCCCGGCTGCCAAATTCGAAACGTCCAGCGATTGCGCCCACAGGAAAGCTGCCAGCACGGAAAGCTGTAGCTGGTTTTCACTGTCCCTTGGAACTGCATTCGCTGGTAGGCAGACATTCGCGTTCTGCAACAGCTTTCGTTCGTAAAGGGGCAACACTGTGTATTTCTCTCTGGCAGAGCCCGGCTGCCAAATTCGAAACGTCCAGCGATTGCGCCCACAGGAAAGCTGCCAGCACGGAAAGCTCTAGCTGGTTTTCACTGTCCCTTGGAACTGCATTCGCTGGTAGGCAGACATTCGCGTTCTGCAACAGCTTTCGTTCGTAAAGGGGCAACACTGTGTATTTCTCTCTCGCAGAGCCCGGCTGCCAAATTCGAAACGTCCAGCGATTGCGCCCACAGGAAAGCTGCCAGCACGGAAAGCTGTAGCTGGTTTTCACTGTCCCTTGGAACTGCATTCGCTGGTAGACAGACATTCGCGTTCTGCAACAGCTTTCGTTCGTAAAGGGGCAACACTGTGTCTTTCTCTCTGGCAGAGCCCGGCTGCCAAATTCGAAACGTCCAGCGATTGCGCCCACAGGAAAGCTGCCAGCACGGAAAGCTGTAGCTGGTTTTCACTGTCCCTTGGAACTGCATTCGCTGGTAGACAGACATTCGCGTTCTGCAACAGCTTTCGTTCGTAAAGGGGCAACACTGTGTCTTTCTCTCTGGCAGAGCCCGGCTGCCAAATTCGAAACGTCCAGCGATTGCGCCCACAGGAAAGCTGCCAGCACGGAAAGCTGTAGCTGGTTTTCACTGTCCCTTGGAACTGCATTCGCTGGTAGACAGACATTCGCGTTCTGCAACAGCTTTCGTTCGTAAAGGGGCAACACTGTGTCTTTCTCTCTGGCAGAGCCCGGCTGCCAAATTCGAAACGTCCAGCGATTGCGCCCACAGGAAAGCTGCCAGCACGGAAAGCTGTAGTTTGTTTTCACTGTCCCTTGGAACTGCATTCGCTGGTAGGCAGACATTCGCGTTCTGCAACAGCTTTCGTTCGTAAAGGGGCAACACTGTGTATTTCTCTCTGGCAGAGCCCGGCTGCCAAATTCGAAACGTCCAGCGATTGCGCCCACAGGAAAGCTGCCAGCACGGAAAGCTGTAGCTGGTTTTCACTGTCCCTTGGAACTGCATTCGCTGGTAGGCAGACATTCGCGTTCTGCAACAGCTTTCGTTCGTAAAGGGGCAACACTGTGTCTTTCTCTCTGGCAGAGCCCGGCTGCCAAATTCGAAACGTCCAGCGATTGCGCCCACAGGAAAGCTGCCAGCACGGAAAGCTGTAGCTGGTTTTCACTGTCCCTTGGAACTGCATTCGCTGGTAGACAGACATTCGCGTTCTGCAACAGCTTTCGTTCGTAAAGGGGCAACACTGTGTATTTCTCTCTCGCAGAGCCCGGCTGCCAAATTCGAAACGTCCAGCGATTGCGCCCACAGGAAAGCTGCCAGCACGGAAAGCTGTAGCTGGTTTTCACTGTCCCTTGGAACTGCATTCGATGGTAGACAGACATTCGCGTTCTGCAACAGCTTTCGTGCGTAAAGGAGCAACACTGTGTCTTTCTCTCTGGCAGAGCCCGGCTGCCAAATTCGAAACGTCCAGCGATTGCGCCCACAGGAAAGCTGCCAGCACGGAAAGCTGTAGCTGGTTTTCACTGTCCCTTGGAACTGCATTCGCTGCTACACAGACATTCGCGTTCTGCAACAGCTTTCGTTCGTAAAGGGGCAACACTCTGTATTTCTCTCTGGCAGAGCCCGGCTGCCAAATTCGAAACGTCCAGCGATTGCGCCCACAGGAAAGCTGCCAGCACGGAAAGCTGTAGCTGGTTTTCACTGTCCCTTGGAACTGCATTCGCTGGTAGGCAGACATTCGCGTTCTGCAACAGCTTTCGTTCGTAAAGGGGCAACACTGTGTCTTTCTCTCTGGCAGAGCCCGGCTGCCAAATTCGAAACGTCCAGCGATTGCGCCCACAGGAAAGCTGCCAGCACGGAAAGCTGTAGCTGGTTTTCACTGTCCCTTGGAACTGCATTCGCTGGTAGACAGACATTCGCGTTCTGCAACAGCTTTCGTTCGTAAAGGGGCAACACTCTGTATTTCTCTCTGGCAGAGCCCGGCTGCCAAATTCGAAACGTCCAGCGATTGCGCCCACAGGAAAGCTGCCAGCACGGAAAGCTGTAGCTGGTTTTCACTGTCCCTTGGAACTGCATTCGCTGGTAGACAGACATTCGCGTTCTGCAACAGCTTTCGTTCGTAAAGGGGCAACACTGTGTATTTCTCTCTCGCAGAGCCCGGCTGCCAAATTCGAAACGTCCAGCGATTGCGCCCACAGGAAAGCTGCCAGCACGGAAAGCTGTAGCTGGTTTTCACTGTCCCTTGGAACTGCATTCGCTGGTAGGCAGACATTCGCGTTCTGCAACAGCTTTCGTGCGTAAAGGAGCAACACTGTGTCTTTCTCTCTGGCAGAGCCCGGCTGCCAAATTCGAAACGTCCAGCGATTGCGCCCACAGGAAAGCTGCCAGCACGGAAAGCTGTAGCTGGTTTTCACTGTCCCTTGGAACTGCATTCGCTGCTACACAGACATTCGCGTTCTGCAACAGCTTTCGTTCGTAAAGGGGCAACACTCTGTATTTCTCTCTGGCAGAGCCCGGCTGCCAAATTCGAAACGTCCAGCGATTGCGCCCACAGGAAAGCTGCCAGCACGGAAAGCTGTAGCTGGTTTTCACTGTCCCTTGGAACTGCATTCGCTGGTAGGCAGACATTCGCGTTCTGCAACAGCTTTCGTTCGTAAAGGGGCAACACTGTGTCTTTCTCTCTGGCAGAGCCCGGCTGCCAAATTCGAAACGTCCAGCGATTGCGCCCACAGGAAAGCTGCCAGCACGGAAAGCTGTAGCTGGTTTTCACTGTCCCTTGGAACTGCATTCGCTGGTACGCAGACATTCGCGTTCTGCAACAGCTTTCGTTCGTAAAGGGGCAACACTGTGTTTTTCTTTCTCGCAGAGCCCGGCTGCCAAATTCGAAACGTCCAGCGATTGCGCCCACAGGAAAGCTGCCAGCACGGAAAGCTGTAGCTGGTTTTCACTGTCCCTTGGAACTGCATTCGCTGGTAGACAGACATTCGCGTTCTGCAACAGCTTTCGTGCGTAAAGGGGCAACACCGTGTATTTCTCTCTGGCAGAGCCCGGCTGCCAAATTCGAAACGTCCAGCGATTGCGCCCACAGGAAAGCTGCCAGCACGGAAAGCTGTAGCTGGTTTTCACTGTCCCTTGGAACTGCATTCGCTGGTAGACAGACATTCGCGTTCTGCAACAGCTTTCGTTCGTAAAGGGGCAACACTGTGTCTTTCTCTCTGGCAGAGCCCGGCTGCCAAATTCGAAACGTCCAGCGATTGCGCCCACAGGAAAGCTGCCAGCACGGAAAGCTGTAGCTGGTTTTCACTGTCCCTTGGAACTGCATTCGCTGGTACGCAGACATTCGCGTTCTGCAACAGCTTTCGTTCGTAAAGGGGCAACACTGTGTATTTCTCTCTGGCAGAGCCCGGCTGCCAAATTCGAAACGTCCAGCGATTGCGCCCACAGGAAAGCTGCCAGCACGGAAAGCTGTAGCTGGTTTTCACTGTCCCTTGGAACTGCATTCGCTGGTACGCAGACATTCGCGTTCTGCAACAGCTTTCGTTCGTAAAGGGGCAACACTGTGTTTTTCTTTCTCGCAGAGCCCGGCTGCCAAATTCGAAACGTCCAGCGATTGCGCCCACAGGAAAGCTGCCAGCACGGAAAGCTGTAGCTGGTTTTCACTGTCCCTTGGAACTGCATTCGCTGGTAGACAGATATTCGCGTTCTGCAACAGCTTTCGTGCGTAAAGGGGCAACACCGTGTATTTCTCTCTGGCAGAGCCCGGCTGCCAAATTCGAAACGTCCAGCGATTGCGCCCACAGGAAAGCTGCCAGCACGGAAAGCTGTAGCTGGTTTTCACTGTCCCTTGGAACTGCATTCGCTGGTAGGCAGACATTCGCGTTCTGCAACAGCTTTCGTTCGTAAAGGGGCAACACTGTGTCTTTCTCTCTGGCAGAGCCCGGCTGCCAAATTCGAAACGTCCAGCGATTGCGCCCACAGGAAAGCTGCCAGCACGGAAAGCTGTAGCTGGTTTTCACTGTCCCTTGGAACTGCATTCGCTGGTACGCAGACATTCGCGTTCTGCAACAGCTTTCGTGCGTAAAGGGGCAACACTGTGTATTTCTCTCTGGCAGAGCCCGGCTGCCAAATTCGAAACGTCCAGCGATTGCGCCCACAGGAAAGCTGCCAGCACGGAAAGCTGTAGCTGGTTTTCACTGTCCCTTGGAACTGCATTCGCTGGTAGACAGACATTCGCGTTCTGCAACAGCTTTCGTGCGTAAAGGGGCAACACTGTGTCTTTCTCTCTGGCAGAGCCCGGCTGCCAAAATCGAAACGTCCAGCGATTGCGCCCACAGGAAAGCTGCCAGCACGGAAAGCTGTAGCTGGTTTTCACTGTCCCTTGGAACTGCATTCGCTGGTAGGCAGACATTCGCGTTCTGCAACAGCTTTCGTTCGTAAAGGGGCAACACTGTGTATTTCTCTCTCGCAGAGCCCGGCTGCCAAATTCGAAACGTCCAGCGATTGCGCCCACAGGAAAGCTGCCAGCACGGAAAGCTCTAGCTGGTTTTCACTGTCCCTTGGAACTGCATTCGCTGGTAGGCAGACATTCGCGTTCTGCAACAGCTTTCGTTCGTAAAGGGGCAACACTGTGTATTTCTCTCTCGCAGAGCCCGGCTGCCAAATTGGAAACGTCCAGCGATTGCGCCCACAGGAAAGCTGCCAGCACGGAAAGCTGTAGCTGGTTTTCACTGTCCCTTGGAACTGCATTCGCTGGTAGACAGACATTCGCGTTCTGCAACAGCTTTCGTTCGTAAAGGGGCAACACTGTGTATTTCTCTCTGGCAGAGCCCGGCTGCCAAATTCGAAACGTCCAGCGATTGCGCCCACAGGAAAGCTGCCAGCACGGAAAGCTGTAGCTGGTTTTCACTGTCCCTTGGAACTGCATTCGCTGGTAGGCAGACATTCGCGTTCTGCAACAGCTTTCGTTCGTAAAGGGGCAACACTGTGTCTTTCTCTCTGGCAGAGCCCGGCTGCCAAATTCGAAACGTCCAGCGATTGCGCCCACAGGAAAGCTGCCAGAACGGAAAGCTGTAGCTGGTTTTCACTGTCCCTTGGAACTGCATTCGCTGGTAGACAGACATTCGCGTTCTGCAACAGCTTTCGTGCGTAAAGGGGCAACACTGTGTCTTTCTCTCTGGCAGAGCCCGGCTGCCAAATTCGAAACGTCCAGCGATTGCGCCCACAGGAAAGCTGCCAGCACGGAAAGCTGTAGCTGGTTTTCACTGTCCCTTGGAACTGCATTCGCTGCTACACAGACATTCGCGTTCTGCAACAGCTTTCGTGCGTAAAGGGGCAACACTGTGTATTTCTCTCTGGCAGAGCCCGGCTGCCAAATTCGAAACGTCCAGCGATTGCGCCCACAGGAAAGCTGCCAGCACGGAAAGCTGTAGCTGGTTTTCACTGTCCCTTGGAACTGCATTCGCTGGTAGACAGACATTCGCGTTCTGCAACAGCTTTCGTTCGTAAAGGGGCAACACTGTGTATTTCACTCTCGCAGAGCCCGGCTGCCAAATTGGAAACGTCCAGCGATTGCGCCCACAGGAAAGCTGCCAGCACGGAAAGCTGTAGCTGGTTTTCACTGTCCCTTGGAACTGCATTCGCTGGTAGACAGACATTCGCGTTCTGCAACAGCTTTCGTTCGTAAAGGGGCAACACTCTGTATTTCTCTCTGGCAGAGCCCGGCTGCCAAATTCGAAACGTCCAGCGATTGCGCCCACAGGAAAGCCGCCAGCACGGAAAGCTGTAGCTGGTTTTCACTGTCCCTTGGAACTGCATTCGCTGGTAGGCAGACATTCGCGTTCTGCAACAGCTTTCGTTCGTAAAGGGGCAACACTGTGTCTTTCTCTCTGGCAGAGCCCGGCTGCCAAATTCGAAACGTCCAGCGATTGCGCCCACAGGAAAGCTGCCAGCACGGAAAGCTGTAGCTGGTTTTCACTGTCCCTTGGAACTGCATTCGCTGGTAGGCAGACATTCGCGTTCTGCAACAGCTTTCGTTCGTAAAGGGGCAACACTGTGTCTTTCTCTCTGGCAGAGCCCGGCTGCCAAATTCGAAACGTCCAGCGATTGCGCCCACAGGAAAGCTGCCAGCACGGAAAGCTGTAGCTGGTTTTCACTGTCCCTTGGAACTGCATTCGCTGCTACACAGACATTCGCGTTCTGCAACAGCTTTCGTGCGTAAAGGGGCAACACTGTGTATTTCTCTCTGGCAGAGCCCGGCTGCCAAATTCGAAACGTCCAGCGATTGCGCCCACAGGAAAGCTGCCAGCACGGAAAGCTGTAGCTGGTTTTCACTGTCCCTTGGAACTGCATTCGCTGGTAGGCAGACATTCGCGTTCTGCAACAGCTTTCGTTCGTAAAGGGGCAACACTGTGTCTTTCTCTCTGGCAGAGCCCGGCTGCCAAATTCGAAACGTCCAGCGATTGCGCCCACAGGAAAGCTGCCAGCACGGAAAGCTCTAGCTGGTTTTCACTGTCCCTTGGAACTGCATTCGCTGGTAGGCAGACATTCGCGTTCTGCAACAGCTTTCGTTCGTAAAGGGGCAACACTGTGTATTTCTCTCTCGCACAGCCCGGCTGCCAAATTCGAAACGTCCAGCGATTGCGCCCACAGGAAAGCTGCCAGCACGGAAAGCTGTAGCTGGTTTTCACTGTCCCTTGGAACTGCATTCGCTGGTAGACAGACATTCGCGTTCTGCAACAGCTTTCGTTCGTAAAGGGGCAACACTGTGTCTTTCTCTCTGGCAGAGCCCGGCTGCCAAATTCGAAACGTCCAGCGATTGCGCCCACAGGAAAGCTGCCAGCACGGAAAGCTGTAGCTGGTTTTCACTGTCCCTTGGAACTGCATTCGCTGGTAGGCAGACATTCGCGTTCTGCAACAGCTTTCGTTCGTAAAGGGGCAACACTGTGTCTTTCTCTCTGGCAGAGCCCGGCTGCCAAATTCGAAACGTCCAGCGATTGCGCCCACAGGAAAGCTGCCAGCACGGAAAGCTGTAGCTGGTTTTCACTGTCCCTTGGAACTGCATTCGCTGGTAGACAGACATTCGCGTTCTGCAACAGCTTTCGTTCGTAAAGGGGCAACACTGTGTCTTTCTCTCTGGCAGAGCCCGGCTGCCAAATTCGAAACGTCCAGCGATTGCGCCCACAGGAAAGCTGCCAGCACGGAAAGCTGTAGCTGGTTTTCACTGTCCCTTGGAACTGCATTCGATGGTAGACAGACATTCGCGTTCTGCAACAGCTTTCGTGCGTAAAGGAGCAACACTGTGTCTTTCTCTCTGGCAGAGCCCGGCTGCCAAATTCGAAACGTCCAGCGATTGCGCCCACAGGAAAGCTGCCAGCACGGAAAGCTGTAGCTGGTTTTCACTGTCCCTTGGAACTGCATTCGCTGCTACACAGACATTCGCGTTCTGCAACAGCTTTCGTTCGTAAAGGGGCAACACTCTGTATTTCTCTCTGGCAGAGCCCGGCTGCCAAATTCGAAACGTCCAGCGATTGCGCCCACAGGAAAGCTGCCAGCACGGAAAGCTGTAGCTGGTTTTCACTGTCCCTTGGAACTGCATTCGCTGGTAGGCAGACATTCGCGTTCTGCAACAGCTTTCGTTCGTAAAGGGGCAACACTGTGTCTTTCTCTCTGGCAGAGCCCGGCTGCCAAATTCGAAACGTCCAGCGATTGCGCCCACAGGAAAGCTGCCAGCACGGAAAGCTGTAGCTGGTTTTCACTGTCCCTTGGAACTGCATTCGCTGGTAGACAGACATTCGCGTTCTGCAACAGCTTTCGTTCGTAAAGGGGCAACACTGTGTCTTTCTCTCTGGCAGAGCCCGGCTGCCAAATTCGAAACGTCCAGCGATTGCGCCCACAGGAAAGCTGCCAGCACGGAAAGCTGTAGCTGGTTTTCACTGTCCCTTGGAACTGCATTCGCTGGTAGACAGACATTCGCGTTCTGCAACAGCTTTCGTTCGTAAAGGGGCAACACTGTGTCTTTCTCTCTGGCAGAGCCCGGCTGCCAAATTCGAAACGTCCAGCGATTGCGCCCACAGGAAAGCTGCCAGCACGGAAAGCTGTAGTTTGTTTTCACTGTCCCTTGGAACTGCATTCGCTGGTAGGCAGACATTCGCGTTCTGCAACAGCTTTCGTTCGTAAAGGGGCAACACTGTGTCTTTCTCTCTGGCAGAGCCCGGCTGCCAAATTCGAAACGTCCAGCGATTGCGCCCACAGGAAAGCTGCCAGCACGGAAAGCTGTAGCTGGTTTTCACTGTCCCTTGGAACTGCATTCGCTGGTAGGCAGACATTCGCGTTCTGCAACAGCTTTCGTTCGTAAAGGGGCAACACTGTGTCTTTCTCTCTGGCAGAGCCCGGCTGCCAAATTCGAAACGTCCAGCGATTGCGCCCACAGGAAAGCTGCCAGCACGGAAAGCTGTAGCTGGTTTTCACTGTCCCTTGGAACTGCATTCGCTGGTAGACAGACATTCGCGTTCTGCAACAGCTTTCGTTCGTAAAGGGGCAACACTGTGTATTTCTCTCTCGCAGAGCCCGGCTGCCAAATTCGAAACGTCCAGCGATTGCGCCCACAGGAAAGCTGCCAGCACGGAAAGCTGTAGCTGGTTTTCACTGTCCCTTGGAACTGCATTCGATGGTAGACAGACATTCGCGTTCTGCAACAGCTTTCGTGCGTAAAGGAGCAACACTGTGTCTTTCTCTCTGGCAGAGCCCGGCTGCCAAATTCGAAACGTCCAGCGATTGCGCCCACAGGAAAGCTGCCAGCACGGAAAGCTGTAGCTGGTTTTCACTGTCCCTTGGAACTGCATTCGCTGGTAGACAGACATTCGCGTTCTGCAACAGCTTTCGTTCGTAAAGGGGCAACACTCTGTATTTCTCTCTGGCAGAGCCCGGCTGCCAAATTCGAAACGTCCAGCGATTGCGCCCACAGGAAAGCTGCCAGCACGGAAAGCTGTAGCTGGTTTTCACTGTCCCTTGGAACTGCATTCGCTGGTAGACAGACATTCGCGTTCTGCAACAGCTTTCGTTCGTAAAGGGGCAACACTGTGTATTTCTCTCTCGCAGAGCCCGGCTGCCAAATTCGAAACGTCCAGCGATTGCGCCCACAGGAAAGCTGCCAGCACGGAAAGCTGTAGCTGGTTTTCACTGTCCCTTGGAACTGCATTCGATGGTAGACAGACATTCGCGTTCTGCAACAGCTTTCGTGCGTAAAGGAGCAACACTGTGTCTTTCTCTCTGGCAGAGCCCGGCTGCCAAATTCGAAACGTCCAGCGATTGCGCCCACAGGAAAGCTGCCAGCACGGAAAGCTGTAGCTGGTTTTCACTGTCCCTTGGAACTGCATTCGCTGCTACACAGACATTCGCGTTCTGCAACAGCTTTCGTTCGTAAAGGGGCAACACTCTGTATTTCTCTCTGGCAGAGCCCGGCTGCCAAATTCGAAACGTCCAGCGATTGCGCCCACAGGAAAGCTGCCAGCACGGAAAGCTGTAGCTGGTTTTCACTGTCCCTTGGAACTGCATTCGCTGGTAGACAGACATTCGCGTTCTGCAACAGCTTTCGTTCGTAAAGGGGCAACACTGTGTCTTTCTCTCTGGCAGAGCCCGGCTGCCAAATTCGAAACGTCCAGCGATTGCGCCCACAGGAAAGCTGCCAGCACGGAAAGCTGTAGCTGGTTTTCACTGTCCCTTGGAACTGCATTCGCTGGTACGCAGACATTCGCGTTCTGCAACAGCTTTCGTTCGTAAAGGGGCAACACTGTGTTTTTCTTTCTCGCAGAGCCCGGCTGCCAAATTCGAAACGTCCAGCGATTGCGCCCACAGGAAAGCTGCCAGCACGGAAAGCTGTAGCTGGTTTTCACTGTCCCTTGGAACTGCATTCGCTGGTAGACAGACATTCGCGTTCTGCAACAGCTTTCGTGCGTAAAGGGGCAACACCGTGTATTTCTCTCTGGCAGAGCCCGGCTGCCAAATTCGAAACGTCCAGCGATTGCGCCCACAGGAAAGCTGCCAGCACGGAAAGCTGTAGCTGGTTTTCACTGTCCCTTGGAACTGCATTCGCTGGTAGGCAGACATTCGCGTTCTGCAACAGCTTTCGTTCGTAAAGGGGCAACACTGTGTCTTTCTCTCTGGCAGAGCCCGGCTGCCAAATTCGAAACGTCCAGCGATTGCGCCCACAGGAAAGCTGCCAGCACGGAAAGCTGTAGCTGGTTTTCACTGTCCCTTGGAACTGCATTCGCTGGTAGGCAGACATTCGCGTTCTGCAACAGCTTTCGTTCGTAAAGGGGCAACACTCTGTATTTCTCTCTGGCAGAGCCCGGCTGCCAAATTCGAAACGTCCAGCGATTGCGCCCACAGGAAAGCTGCCAGCACGGAAAGCTGTAGCTGGTTTTCACTGTCCCTTGGAACTGCATTCGCTGGTAGACAGACATTCGCGTTCTGCAACAGCTTTCGTGCGTAAAGGGGCAACACCGTGTATTTCTCTCTGGCAGAGCCCGGCTGCCAAATTCGAAACGTCCAGCGATTGCGCCCACAGGAAAGCTGCCAGCACGGAAAGCTGTAGCTGGTTTTCACTGTCCCTTGGAACTGCATTCGCTGGTAGGCAGACATTCGCGTTCTGCAACAGCTTTCGTTCGTAAAGGGGCAACACTGTGTCTTTCTCTCTGGCAGAGCCCGGCTGCCAAATTCGAAACGTCCAGCGATTGCGCCCACAGGAAAGCTGCCAGCACGGAAAGCTGTAGCTGGTTTTCACTGTCCCTTGGAACTGCATTCGCTGGTACGCAGACATTCGCGTTCTGCAACAGCTTTCGTTCGTAAAGGGGCAACACTGTGTATTTCTCTCTGGCAGAGCCCGGCTGCCAAATTCGAAACGTCCAGCGATTGCGCCCACAGGAAAGCTGCCAGCACGGAAAGCTGTAGCTGGTTTTCACTGTCCCTTGGAACTGCATTCGCTGGTAGACAGACATTCGCGTTCTGCAACAGCTTTCGTGCGTAAAGGGGCAACACTGTGTCTTTCTCTCTGGCAGAGCCCGGCTGCCAAATTCGAAACGTCCAGCGATTGCGCCCACAGGAAAGCTGCCAGCACGGAAAGCTGTAGCTGGTTTTCACTGTCCCTTGGAACTGCATTCGCTGGTAGGCAGACATTCGCGTTCTGCAACAGCTTTCGTTCGTAAAGGGGCAACACTGTGTATTTCTCTCTCGCAGAGCCCGGCTGCCAAATTCGAAACGTCCAGCGATTGCGCCCACAGGAAAGCTGCCAGCACGGAAAGCTCTAGCTGGTTTTCACTGTCCCTTGGAACTGCATTCGCTGGTAGGCAGACATTCGCGTTCTGCAACAGCTTTCGTTCGTAAAGGGGCAACACTGTGTATTTCTCTCTCGCAGAGCCCGGCTGCCAAATTGGAAACGTCCAGCGATTGCGCCCACAGGAAAGCTGCCAGCACGGAAAGCTGTAGCTGGTTTTCACTGTCCCTTGGAACTGCATTCGCTGGTAGACAGACATTCGCGTTCTGCAACAGCTTTCGTTCGTAAAGGGGCAACACTGTGTATTTCTCTCTGGCAGAGCCCGGCTGCCAAATTCGAAACGTCCAGCGATTGCGCCCACAGGAAAGCTGCCAGCACGGAAAGCTGTAGCTGGTTTTCACTGTCCCTTGGAACTGCATTCGCTGGTAGGCAGACATTCGCGTTCTGCAACAGCTTTCGTTCGTAAAGGGGCAACACTGTGTCTTTCTCTCTGGCAGAGCCCGGCTGCCAAATTCGAAACGTCCAGCGATTGCGCCCACAGGAAAGCTGCCAGAACGGAAAGCTGTAGCTGGTTTTCACTGTCCCTTGGAACTGCATTCGCTGGTAGACAGACATTCGCGTTCTGCAACAGCTTTCGTGCGTAAAGGGGCAACACTGTGTCTTTCTCTCTGGCAGAGCCCGGCTGCCAAATTCGAAACGTCCAGCGATTGCGCCCACAGGAAAGCTGCCAGCACGGAAAGCTGTAGCTGGTTTTCACTGTCCCTTGGAACTGCATTCGCTGCTACACAGACATTCGCGTTCTGCAACAGCTTTCGTGCGTAAAGGGGCAACACTGTGTATTTCTCTCTGGCAGAGCCCGGCTGCCAAATTCGAAACGTCCAGCGATTGCGCCCACAGGAAAGCTGCCAGCACGGAAAGCTGTAGCTGGTTTTCACTGTCCCTTGGAACTGCATTCGCTGGTAGACAGACATTCGCGTTCTGCAACAGCTTTCGTTCGTAAAGGGGCAACACTGTGTATTTCACTCTCGCAGAGCCCGGCTGCCAAATTGGAAACGTCCAGCGATTGCGCCCACAGGAAAGCTGCCAGCACGGAAAGCTGTAGCTGGTTTTCACTGTCCCTTGGAACTGCATTCGCTGGTAGACAGACATTCGCGTTCTGCAACAGCTTTCGTTCGTAAAGGGGCAACACTCTGTATTTCTCTCTGGCAGAGCCCGGCTGCCAAATTCAAAACGTCCAGCGATTGCGCCCACAGGAAAGCCGCCAGCACGGAAAGCTGTAGCTGGTTTTCACTGTCCCTTGGAACTGCATTCGCTGGTAGGCAGACATTCGCGTTCTGCAACAGCTTTCGTTCGTAAAGGGGCAACACTGTGTCTTTCTCTCTGGCAGAGCCCGGCTGCCAAATTCGAAACGTCCAGCGATTGCGCCCACAGGAAAGCTGCCAGCACGGAAAGCTGTAGCTGGTTTTCACTGTCCCTTGGAACTGCATTCGCTGCTACGCAGACATTCGCGTTCTGCAACAGC
This sequence comes from Mycteria americana, assembly GCF_035582795.1. Taxonomy (NCBI): domain Eukaryota; kingdom Metazoa; phylum Chordata; class Aves; order Ciconiiformes; family Ciconiidae; genus Mycteria; species Mycteria americana. The sequence continues at coordinate 454,236 of NW_027445632.1, read as the reverse complement.
TTTCGTTCGTAAAGGGGCAACACTGTGTCTTTCTCTCTGGCAGAGCCCGGCTGCCAAATTCGAAACGTCCAGCGATTGCGCCCACAGGAAAGCTGCCAGCACGGAAAGCTGTAGCTGGTTTTCACTGTCCCTTGGAACTGCATTCGCTGCTACACAGACATTCGCGTTCTGCAACAGCTTTCGTGCGTAAAGGGGCAACACTGTGTATTTCTCTCTGGCAGAGCCCGGCTGCCAAATTCGAAACGTCCAGCGATTGCGCCCACAGGAAAGCTGCCAGCACGGAAAGCTGTAGCTGGTTTTCACTGTCCCTTGGAACTGCATTCGCTGGTAGGCAGACATTCGCGTTCTGCAACAGCTTTCGTTCGTAAAGGGGCAACACTGTGTCTTTCTCTCTGGCAGAGCCCGGCTGCCAAATTCGAAACGTCCAGCGATTGCGCCCACAGGAAAGCTGCCAGCACGGAAAGCTGTAGCTGGTTTTCACTGTCCCTTGGAACTGCATTCGCTGGTAGACAGACATTCGCGTTCTGCAACAGCTTTCGTTCGTAAAGGGGCAACACTGTGTCTTTCTCTCTGGCAGAGCCCGGCTGCCAAATTCGAAACGTCCAGCGATTGCGCCCACAGGAAAGCTGCCAGCACGGAAAGCTGTAGCTGGTTTTCACTGTCCCTTGGAACTGCATTCGCTGGTAGGCAGACATTCGCGTTCTGCAACAGCTTTCGTTCGTAAAGGGGCAACACTGTGTCTTTCTCTCTGGCAGAGCCCGGCTGCCAAATTCGAAACGTCCAGCGATTGCGCCCACAGGAAAGCTGCCAGCACGGAAAGCTGTAGCTGGTTTTCACTGTCCCTTGGAACTGCATTCGCTGGTAGGCAGACATTCGCGTTCTGCAACAGCTTTCGTTCGTAAAGGGGCAACACTGTGTCTTTCTCTCTGGCAGAGCCCGGCTGCCAAATTCGAAACGTCCAGCGATTGCGCCCACAGGAAAGCTGCCAGCACGGAAAGCTGTAGCTGGTTTTCACTGTCCCTTGGAACTGCATTCGCTGGTAGACAGACATTCGCGTTCTGCAACAGCTTTCGTTCGTAAAGGGGCAACACTCTGTATTTCTCTCTGGCAGAGCCCGGCTGCCAAATTCGAAACGTCCAGCAATTGCGCCCACAGGAAAGCTGCCAGCACGGAAAGCTGTAGCTGGTTTTCACTGTCCCTTGGAACTGCATTCGCTGGTAGGCAGACATTCGCGTTCTGCAACAGCTTTCGTTCGTAAAGGGGCAACACTGTGTCTTTCTCTCTGGCAGAGCCCGGCTGCCAAATTCGAAACGTCCAGCGATTGCGCCCACAGGAAAGCTGCCAGCACGGAAAGCTGTAGCTGGTTTTCACTGTCCCTTGGAACTGCATTCGCTGGTAGACAGACATTCGCGTTCTGCAACAGCTTTCGTGCGTAAAGGAGCAACACTGTGTCTTTCTCTCTGGCAGAGCCCGGCTGCCAAATTCGAAACGTCCAGCGATTGCGCCCACAGGAAAGCTGCCAGCACGGAAAGCTGTAGCTGGTTTTCACTGTCCCTTGGAACTGCATTCGCTGCTACACAGACATTCGCGTTCTGCAACAGCTTTCGTTCGTAAAGGGGCAACACTCTGTATTTCTCTCTGGCAGAGCCCGGCTGCCAAATTCGAAACGTCCAGCGATTGCGCCCACAGGAAAGCTGCCAGCACGGAAAGCTGTAGCTGGTTTTCACTGTCCCTTGGAACTGCATTCGCTGGTAGGCAGACATTCGCGTTCTGCAACAGCTTTCGTTCGTAAAGGGGCAACACTGTGTCTTTCTCTCTGGCAGAGCCCGGCTGCCAAATTCGAAACGTCCAGCGATTGCGCCCACAGGAAAGCTGCCAGCACGGAAAGCTGTAGCTGGTTTTCACTGTCCCTTGGAACTGCATTCGCTGGTACGCAGACATTCGCGTTCTGCAACAGCTTTCGTTCGTAAAGGGGCAACACTGTGTTTTTCTTTCTCGCAGAGCCCGGCTGCCAAATTCGAAACGTCCAGCGATTGCGCCCACAGGAAAGCTGCCAGCACGGAAAGCTGTAGCTGGTTTTCACTGTCCCTTGGAACTGCATTCGCTGGTAGACAGACATTCGCGTTCTGCAACAGCTTTCGTGCGTAAAGGGGCAACACCGTGTATTTCTCTCTGGCAGAGCCCGGCTGCCAAATTCGAAACGTCCAGCGATTGCGCCCACAGGAAAGCTGCCAGCACGGAAAGCTGTAGCTGGTTTTCACTGTCCCTTGGAACTGCATTCGCTGGTAGACAGACATTCGCGTTCTGCAACAGCTTTCGTTCGTAAAGGGGCAACACTGTGTCTTTCTCTCTGGCAGAGCCCGGCTGCCAAATTCGAAACGTCCAGCGATTGCGCCCACAGGAAAGCTGCCAGCACGGAAAGCTGTAGCTGGTTTTCACTGTCCCTTGGAACTGCATTCGCTGGTACGCAGACATTCGCGTTCTGCAACAGCTTTCGTTCGTAAAGGGGCAACACTGTGTATTTCTCTCTGGCAGAGCCCGGCTGCCAAATTCGAAACGTCCAGCGATTGCGCCCACAGGAAAGCTGCCAGCACGGAAAGCTGTAGCTGGTTTTCACTGTCCCTTGGAACTGCATTCGCTGGTAGGCAGACATTCGCGTTCTGCAACAGCTTTCGTTCGTAAAGGGGCAACACTGTGTTTTTCTTTCTCGCAGAGCCCGGCTGCCAAATTCGAAACGTCCAGCGATTGCGCCCACAGGAAAGCTGCCAGCACGGAAAGCTGTAGCTGGTTTTCACTGTCCCTTGGAACTGCATTCGCTGGTAGACAGACATTCGCGTTCTGCAACAGCTTTCGTGCGTAAAGGGGCAACACCGTGTATTTCTCTCTGGCAGAGCCCGGCTGCCAAATTCGAAACGTCCAGCGATTGCGCCCACAGGAAAGCTGCCAGCACGGAAAGCTGTAGCTGGTTTTCACTGTCCCTTGGAACTGCATTCGCTGGTACGCAGACATTCGCGTTCTGCAACAGCTTTCGTGCGTAAAGTGGCAACACTGTGTATTTCTCTCTGGCAGAGCCCGGCTGCCAAATTCGAAACGTCCAGCGATTGCGCCCACAGGAAAGCTGCCAGAACGGAAAGCTGTAGCTGGTTTTCACTGTCCCTTGGAACTGCATTCGCTGGTAGACAGACATTCGCGTTCTGCAACAGCTTTCGTGCGTAAAGGGGCAACACTGTGTCTTTCTCTCTGGCAGAGCCCGGCTGCCAAATTCGAAACGTCCAGCGATTGCGCCCACAGGAAAGCTGCCAGCACGGAAAGCTGTAGCTGGTTTTCACTGTCCCTTGGAACTGCATTCGCTGGTAGGCAGACATTCGCGTTCTGCAACAGCTTTCGTTCGTAAAGGGGCAACACTGTGTATTTCTCTCTCGCAGAGCCCGGCTGCCAAATTCGAAACGTCCAGCGATTGCGCCCACAGGAAAGCTGCCAGCACGGAAAGCTCTAGCTGGTTTTCACTGTCCCTTGGAACTGCATTCGCTGGTAGGCAGACATTCGCGTTCTGCAACAGCTTTCGTTCGTAAAGGGGCAACACTGTGTATTTCTCTCTCGCAGAGCCCGGCTGCCAAATTGGAAACGTCCAGCGATTGCGCCCACAGGAAAGCTGCCAGCACGGAAAGCTGTAGCTGGTTTTCACTGTCCCTTGGAACTGCATTCGCTGGTAGACAGACATTCGCGTTCTGCAACAGCTTTCGTTCGTAAAGGGGCAACACTGTGTATTTCTCTCTGGCAGAGCCCGGCTGCCAAATTCGAAACGTCCAGCGATTGCGCCCACAGGAAAGCTGCCAGCACGGAAAGCTGTAGCTGGTTTTCACTGTCCCTTGGAACTGCATTCGCTGGTAGGCAGACATTCGCGTTCTGCAACAGCTTTCGTTCGTAAAGGGGCAACACTGTGTCTTTCTCTCTGGCAGAGCCCGGCTGCCAAATTCGAAACGTCCAGCGATTGCGCCCACAGGAAATCTGCCAGAACGGAAAGCTGTAGCTGGTTTTCACTGTCCCTTGGAACTGCATTCGCTGGTAGACAGACATTCGCGTTCTGCAACAGCTTTCGTGCGTAAAGGGGCAACACTGTGTCTTTCTCTCTGGCAGAGCCCGGCTGCCAAATTCGAAACGTCCAGCGATTGCGCCCACAGGAAAGCTGCCAGCACGGAAAGCTGTAGCTGGTTTTCACTGTCCCTTGGAACTGCATTCGCTGCTACACAGACATTCGCGTTCTGCAACAGCTTTCGTGCGTAAAGGGGCAACACTCTGTATTTCTCTCTGGCAGAGCCCGGCTGCCAAATTCGAAACGTCCAGCGATTGCGCCCACAGGAAAGCTGCCAGCACGGAAAGCTGTAGCTGGTTTTCACTGTCCCTTGGAACTGCATTCGCTGCTACACAGACATTCGCGTTCTGCAACAGCTTTCGTGCGTAAAGGGGCAACACTGTGTATTTCTCTCTGGCAGAGCCCGGCTGCCAAATTCGAAACGTCCAGCGATTGCGCCCACAGGAAAGCTGCCAGCACGGAAAGCTGTAGCTGGTTTTCACTGTCCCTTGGAACTGCATTCGCTGGTAGGCAGACATTCGCGTTCTGCAACAGCTTTCGTTCGTAAAGGGGCAACACTGTGTCTTTCTCTCTGGCAGAGCCCGGCTGCCAAATTCGAAACGTCCAGCGATTGCGCCCACAGGAAAGCTGCCAGCACGGAAAGCTCTAGCTGGTTTTCACTGTCCCTTGGAACTGCATTCGCTGGTAGGCAGACATTCGCGTTCTGCAACAGCTTTCGTTCGTAAAGGGGCAACACTGTGTATTTCTCTCTGGCAGAGCCCGGCTGCCAAATTCGAAACGTCCAGCGATTGCGCCCACAGGAAAGCTGCCAGCACGGAAAGCTGTAGCTGGTTTTCACTGTCCCTTGGAACTGCATTCGCTGGTAGGCAGACATTCGCGTTCTGCAACAGCTTTCGTGCGTAAAGGGGCAACACTGTGTCTTTCTCTCTGGCAGAGCCCGGCTGCCAAATTCGAAACGTCCAGCGATTGCGCCCACAGGAAAGCTGCCAGCACGGAAAGCTGTAGCTGGTTTTCACTGTCCCTTGGAACTGCATTCGCTGGTAGGCAGACATTCGCGTTCTGCAACAGCTTTCGTTCGTAAAGGGGCAACACTGTGTCTTTCTCTCTGGCAGAGCCCGGCTGCCAAATTCGAAACGTCCAGCGATTGCGCCCACAGGAAAGCTGCCAGCACGGAAAGCTGTAGCTGGTTTTCACTGTCCCTTGGAACTGCATTCGCTGGTAGACAGACATTCGCGTTCTGCAACAGCTTTCGTTCGTAAAGGGGCAACACTGTGTCTTTCTCTCTGGCAGAGCCCGGCTGCCATATTCGAAACGTCCAGCGATTGCGCCCACAGGAAAGCTGCCAGCACGGAAAGCTGTAGTTTGTTTTCACTGTCCCTTGGAACTGCATTCGCTGGTAGGCAGACATTCGCGTTCTGCAACAGCTTTCGTTCGTAAAGGGGCAACACTGTGTCTTTCTCTCTGGCAGAGCCCGGCTGCCAAATTCGAAACGTCCAGCGATTGCGCCCACAGGAAAGCTGCCAGCACGGAAAGCTGTAGCTGGTTTTCACTGTCCCTTGGAACTGCATTCGCTGCTACACAGACATTCGCGTTCTGCAACAGCTTTCGTTCGTAAAGGGGCAACACTGTGTATTTCTCTCTGGCAGAGCCCGGCTGCCAAATTCGAAACGTCCAGCGATTGCGCCCACAGGAAAGCTGCCAGCACGGAAAGCTGTAGCTGGTTTTCACTGTCCCTTGGAACTGCATTCGCTGGTAGACAGACATTCGCGTTCTGCAACAGCTTTCGTTCGTAAAGGGGCAACACTGTGTCTTTCTCTCTGGCAGAGCCCGGCTGCCAAATTCGAAACGTCCAGCAATTGCGCCCACAGGAAAGCTGCCAGCACGGAAAGCTGTAGCTGGTTTTCACTGTCCCTTGGAACTGCATTCGCTGGTAGACAGACATTCGCGTTCTGCAACAGCTTTCGTTCGTAAAGGGGCAACACTGTGTATTTCTCTCTCGCAGAGCCCGGCTGCCAAATTCGAAACGTCCAGCGATTGCGCCCACAGGAAAGCTGCCAGCACGGAAAGCTGTAGCTGGTTTTCACTGTCCCTTGGAACTGCATTCGATGGTAGACAGACATTCGCGTTCTGCAACAGCTTTCGTGCGTAAAGGAGCAACACTGTGTCTTTCTCTCTGGCAGAGCCCGGCTGCCAAATTCGAAACGTCCAGCGATTGCGCCCACAGGAAAGCTGCCAGCACGGAAAGCTGTAGCTGGTTTTCACTGTCCCTTGGAACTGCATTCGCTGCTACACAGACATTCGCGTTCTGCAACAGCTTTCGTTCGTAAAGGGGCAACACTGTGTATTTCTCTCTGGCAGAGCCCGGCTGCCAAATTCGAAACGTCCAGCGATTGCGCCCACAGGAAAGCTGCCAGCACGGAAAGCTGTAGCTGGTTTTCACTGTCCCTTGGAACTGCATTCGCTGGTAGGCAGACATTCGCGTTCTGCAACAGCTTTCGTTCGTAAAGGGGCAACACTGTGTCTTTCTCTCTGGCAGAGCCCGGCTGCCAAATTCGAAACGTCCAGCGATTGCGCCCACAGGAAAGCTGCCAGCACGGAAAGCTGTAGCTGGTTTTCACTGTCCCTTGGAACTGCATTCGCTGGTAGACAGACATTCGCGTTCTGCAACAGCTTTCGTTCGTAAAGGGGCAACACTGTGTCTTTCTCTCTCGCAGAGCCCGGCTGCCAAATTCGAAACGTCCAGCGATTGCGCCCACAGGAAAGCTGCCAGCACGGAAAGCTGTAGCTGGTTTTCACTGTCCCTTGGAACTGCATTCGATGGTAGACAGACATTCGCGTTCTGCAACAGCTTTCGTGCGTAAAGGAGCAACACTGTGTCTTTCTCTCTGGCAGAGCCCGGCTGCCAAATTCGAAACGTCCAGCGATTGCGCCCACAGGAAAGCTGCCAGCACGGAAAGCTGTAGCTGGTTTTCACTGTCCCTTGGAACTGCATTCGCTGCTACACAGACATTCGCGTTCTGCAACAGCTTTCGTTCGTAAAGGGGCAACACTCTGTATTTCTCTCTGGCAGAGCCCGGCTGCCAAATTCGAAACGTCCAGCGATTGCGCCCACAGGAAAGCTGCCAGCACGGAAAGCTGTAGCTGGTTTTCACTGTCCCTTGGAACTGCATTCGCTGCTACACAGACATTCGCGTTCTGCAACAGCTTTCGTTCGTAAAGGGGCAACACTGTGTATTTCTCTCTGGCAGAGCCCGGCTGCCAAATTCGAAACGTCCAGCGATTGCGCCCACAGGAAAGCTGCCAGCACGGAAAGCTGTAGCTGGTTTTCACTGTCCCTTGGAACTGCATTCGCTGGTACGCAGACATTCGCGTTCTGCAACAGCTTTCGTTCGTAAAGGGGCAACACTGTGTTTTTCTTTCTCGCAGAGCCCGGCTGCCAAATTCGAAACGTCCAGCGATTGCGCCCACAGGAAAGCTGCCAGCACGGAAAGCTGTAGCTGGTTTTCACTGTCCCTTGGAACTGCATTCGCTGGTAGGCAGACATTCGCGTTCTGCAACAGCTTTCGTGCGTAAAGGGGCAACACCGTGTATTTCTCTCTGGCAGAGCCCGGCTGCCAAATTCGAAACGTCCAGCGATTGCGCCCACAGGAAAGCTGCCAGCACGGAAAGCTGTAGCTGGTTTTCACTGTCCCTTGGAACTGCATTCGCTGGTAGGCAGACATTCGCGTTCTGCAACAGCTTTCGTTCGTAAAGGGGCAACACTGTGTCTTTCTCTCTGGCAGAGCCCGGCTGCCAAATTCGAAACGTCCAGCGATTGCGCCCACAGGAAAGCTGCCAGCACGGAAAGCTGTAGCTGGTTTTCACTGTCCCTTGGAACTGCATTCGCTGCTACGCAGACATTCGCGTTCTGCAACAGCTTTCGTTCGTAAAGGGGCAACACTGTGTATTTCTCTCTGGCAGAGCCCGGCTGCCAAATTCGAAACGTCCAGCGATTGCGCCCACAGGAAAGCTGCCAGAACGGAAAGCTGTAGCTGGTTTTCACTGTCCCTTGGAACTGCATTCGCTGGTAGACAGACATTCGCGTTCTGCAACAGCTTTCGTGCGTAAAGGGGCAACACTGTGTCTTTCTCTCTGGCAGAGCCCGGCTGCCAAATTCGAAACGTCCAGCGATTGCGCCCACAGGAAAGCTGCCAGCACGGAAAGCTGTAGCTGGTTTTCACTGTCCCTTGGAACTGCATTCGCTGGTAGGCAGACATTCGCGTTCTGCAACAGCTTTCGTTCGTAAAGGGGCAACACTGTGTATTTCTCTCTGGCAGAGCCCGGCTGCCAAATTCGAAACGTCCAGCGATTGCGCCCACAGGAAAGCTGCCAGCACGGAAAGCTGTAGCTGGTTTTCACTGTCCCTTGGAACTGCATTCGCTGGTAGACAGACATTCGCGTTCTGCAACAGCTTTCGTTCGTAAAGGGGCAACACTGTGTATTTCTCTCTCGCAGAGCCCGGCTGCCAAATTGGAAACGTCCAGCGATTGCGCCCACAGGAAAGCTGCCAGCACGGAAAGCTGTAGCTGGTTTTCACTGTCCCTTGGAACTGCATTCGCTGGTAGGCAGACATTCGCGTTCTGCAACAGCTTTCGTTCGTAAAGGGGCAACACTGTGTCTTTCTCTCTGGCAGAGCCCGGCTGCCAAATTCGAAACGTCCAGCGATTGCGCCCACAGGAAAGCTGCCAGCACGGAAAGCTGTAGCTGGTTTTCACTGTCCCTTGGAACTGCATTCGCTGGTAGGCAGACATTCGCGTTCTGCAACAGCTTTCGTTCGTAAAGGGGCAACACTGTGTCTTTCTCTCTGGCAGAGCCCGGCTGCCAAATTCGAAACGTCCAGCGATTGCGCCCACAGGAAAGCTGCCAGCACGGAAAGCTGTAGCTGGTTTTCACTGTCCCTTGGAACTGCATTCGCTGCTACACAGACATTCGCGTTCTGCAACAGCTTTCGTGCGTAAAGGGGCAACACTGTGTATTTCTCTCTGGCAGAGCCCGGCTGCCAAATTCGAAACGTCCAGCGATTGCGCCCACAGGAAAGCTGCCAGCACGGAAAGCTGTAGCTGGTTTTCACTGTCCCTTGGAACTGCATTCGCTGGTAGGCAGACATTCGCGTTCTGCAACAGCTTTCGTTCGTAAAGGGGCAACACTGTGTATTTCTCTCTGGCAGAGCCCGGCTGCCAAATTCGAAACGTCCAGCGATTGCGCCCACAGGAAAGCTGCCAGCACGGAAAGCTCTAGCTGGTTTTCACTGTCCCTTGGAACTGAATTCGCTGGTAGGCAGACATTCGCGTTCTGCAACAGCTTTCGTTCGTAAAGGGGCAACACTGTGTATTTCTCTCTCGCAGAGCCCGGCTGCCAAATTCGAAACGTCCAGCGATTGCGCCCACAGGAAAGCTGCCAGCACGGAAAGCTGTAGCTGGTTTTCACTGTCCCTTGGAACTGCATTCGCTGGTAGACAGACATTCGCGTTCTGCAACAGCTTTCGTTCGTAAAGGGGCAACACTGTGTCTTTCTCTCTGGCAGAGCCCGGCTGCCAAATTCGAAACGTCCAGCGATTGCACCCACAGGAAAGCTGCCAGCACGGAAAGCTGTAGCTGGTTTTCACTGTCCCTTGGAACTGCATTCGCTGCTACACAGACATTCGCGTTCTGCAACATCTTTCGTTCGTAAAGGGGCAACACTGTGTATTTCTCTCTGGCAGAGCCCGGCTGCCAAATTCGAAACGTCCAGCGATTGCGCCCACAGGAAAGCTGCCAGCACGGAAAGCTGTAGCTGGTTTTCACTGTCCCTTGGAACTGCATTCGCTGGTAGACAGACATTCGCGTTCTGCAACAGCTTTCGTTCGTAAAGGGGCAACACTGTGTCTTTCTCTCTGGCAGAGCCCGGCTGCCAAATTCGAAACGTCCAGCGATTGCGCCCACAGGAAAGCTGCCAGCACGGAAAGCTGTAGCTTGTTTTCACTGTCCCTTGGAACTGCATTCGCTGGTAGGCAGACATTCGCGTTCTGCAACAGCTTTCGTTCGTAAAGGGGCAACACTGTGTATTTCTCTCTGGCAGAGCCCGGCTGCCAAATTCGAAACGTCCAGCGATTGCGCCCACAGGAAAGCTGCCAGCACGGAAAGCTGTAGCTGGTTTTCACTGTCCCTTGGAACTGCATTCGATGGTAGACAGACATTCGCGTTCTGCAACAGCTTTCGTGCGTAAAGGAGCAACACTGTGTCTTTCTCTCTGGCAGAGCCCGGCTGCCAAATTCGAAACGTCCAGCGATTGCGCCCACAGGAAAGCTGCCAGCACGGAAAGCTGTAGCTGGTTTTCACTGTCCCTTGGAACTGCATTCGCTGGTAGGCAGACATTCGCGTTCTGCAACAGCTTTCGTTCGTAAAGGGGCAACACTGTGTCTTTCTCTCTGGCAGAGCCCGGCTGCCAAATTCGAAACGTCCAGCGATTGCGCCCACAGGAAAGCTGCCAGCACGGAAAGCTGTAGCTGGTTTTCACTGTCCCTTGGAACTGCATTCGCTGCTACACAGACATTCGCGTTCTGCAACAGCTTTCGTGCGTAAAGGGGCAACACTGTGTATTTCTCTCTGGCAGAGCCCGGCTGCCAAATTCGAAACGTCCAGCGATTGCGCCCACAGGAAAGCTGCCAGCACGGAAAGCTGTAGCTGGTTTTCACTGTCCCTTGGAACTGCATTCGCTGGTAGGCAGACATTCGCGTTCTGCAACAGCTTTCGTTCGTAAAGGGGCAACACTGTGTATTTCTCTCTGGCAGAGCCCGGCTGCCAAATTCGAAACGTCCAGCGATTGCGCCCACAGGAAAGCTGCCAGCACGGAAAGCTCTAGCTGGTTTTCACTGTCCCTTGGAACTGAATTCGCTGGTAGGCAGACATTCGCGTTCTGCAACAGCTTTCGTTCGTAAAGGGGCAACACTGTGTATTTCTCTCTCGCAGAGCCCGGCTGCCAAATTCGAAACGTCCAGCGATTGCGCCCACAGGAAAGCTGCCAGCACGGAAAGCTGTAGCTGGTTTTCACTGTCCCTTGGAACTGCATTCGCTGGTAGACAGACATTCGCGTTCTGCAACAGCTTTCGTTCGTAAAGGGGCAACACTGTGTCTTTCTCTCTGGCAGAGCCCGGCTGCCAAATTCGAAACGTCCAGCGATTGCACCCACAGGAAAGCTGCCAGCACGGAAAGCTGTAGCTGGTTTTCACTGTCCCTTGGAACTGCATTCGCTGCTACACAGACATTCGCGTTCTGCAACAGCTTTCGTTCGTAAAGGGGCAACACTGTGTATTTCTCTCTGGCAGAGCCCGGCTGCCAAATTCGAAACGTCCAGCGATTGCGCCCACAGGAAAGCTGCCAGCACGGAAAGCTGTAGCTGGTTTTCACTGTCCCTTGGAACTGCATTCGCTGGTAGACAGACATTCGCGTTCTGCAACAGCTTTCGTTCGTAAAGGGGCAACACTGTGTCTTTCTCTCTGGCAGAGCCCGGCTGCCAAATTCGAAACGTCCAGCGATTGCGCCCACAGGAAAGCTGCCAGCACGGAAAGCTGTAGCTTGTTTTCACTGTCCCTTGGAACTGCATTCGCTGGTAGGCAGACATTCGCGTTCTGCAACAGCTTTCGTTCGTAAAGGGGCAACACTGTGTATTTCTCTCTGGCAGAGCCCGGCTGCCAAATTCGAAACGTCCAGCGATTGCGCCCACAGGAAAGCTGCCAGCACGGAAAGCTGTAGCTGGTTTTCACTGTCCCTTGGAACTGCATTCGCTGGTAGGCAGACATTCGCGTTCTGCAACAGCTTTCGTTCGTAAAGGGGCAACACTGTGTCTTTCTCTCTGGCAGAGCCCGGCTGCCAAATTCGAAACGTCCAGCGATTGCGCCCACAGGAAAGCTGCCAGCACGGAAAGCTGTAGCTGGTTTTCACTGTCCCTTGGAACTGCATTCGCTGGTAGACAGACATTCGCGTTCTGCAACAGCTTTCGTTCGTAAAGGGGCAACACTGTGTATTTCTCTCTGGCAGAGCCCGGCTGCCAAATTCGAAACGTCCAGCGATTGCGCCCACAGGAAAGCTGCCAGCACGGAAAGCTGTAGCTGGTTTTCACTGTCCCTTGGAACTGCATTCGCTGGTAGACAGACATTCGCGTTCTGCAACAGCTTTCGTGCGTAAAGGAGCAACACTGTGTCTTTCTCTCTGGCAGAGCCCGGCTGCCAAATTCGAAACGTCCAGCGATTGCGCCCACAGGAAAGCTGCCAGCACGGAAAGCTGTAGCTGGTTTTCACTGTCCCTTGGAACTGCATTCGCTGGTAGACAGACATTCGCGTTCTGCAACAGCTTTCGTGCGTAAAGGGGCAACACTGTGTCTTTCTCTCTGGCAGAGCCCGGCTGCCAAATTCGAAACGTCCAGCGATTGCGCCCACAGGAAAGCTGCCAGCACGGAAAGCTGTAGCTCGTTTTCACTGTCCCTTGGAACTGCATTCGCTGGTAGGCAGACATTCGCGTTCTGCAACAGCTTTCGTTCGTAAAGGGGCAACACTGTGTCTTTCTCTCTGGCAGAGCCCGGCTGCCAAATTCGAAACGTCCAGCGATTGCGCCCACAGGAAAGCTGCCAGCACGGAAAGCTGTAGCTGGTTTTCACTGTCCCTTGGAACTGCATTCGCTGCTACACAGACATTCGCGTTCTGCAACAGCTTTCGTGCGTAAAGGGGCAACACTGTGTATTTCTCTCTGGCAGAGCCCGGCTGCCAAATTCGAAACGTCCAGCGATTGCGCCCACAGGAAAGCTGCCAGCACGGAAAGCTGTAGCTGGTTTTCACTGTCCCTTGGAACTGCATTCGCTGGTAGGCAGACATTCGCGTTCTGCAACAGCTTTCGTTCGTAAAGGGGCAACACTGTGTATTTCTCTCTGGCAGAGCCCGGCTGCCAAATTCGAAACGTCCAGCGATTGCGCCCACAGGAAAGCTGCCAGCACGGAAAGCTCTAGCTGGTTTTCACTGTCCCTTGGAACTGCATTCGCTGGTAGGCAGACATTCGCGTTCTGCAACAGCTTTCGTTCGTAAAGGGGCAACACTGTGTATTTCTCTCTCGCAGAGCCCGGCTGCCAAATTCGAAACGTCCAGCGATTGCGCCCACAGGAAAGCTGCCAGCACGGAAAGCTGTAGCTGGTTTTCACTGTCCCTTGGAACTGCATTGTCTGGTAGACAGACATTCGCGTTCTGCAACAGCTTTCGTGCGTAAAGGGGCAACACTGTGTCTTTCTCTCTGGCAGAGCCCGGCTGCCAAATTCGAAACGTCCAGCGATTGCGCCAACAGGAAAGCTGCCAGCAAGGAAAGCTGTAGCTGGTTTTCACTGTCCCTTGGAACTGCATTCGCTGGTAGACAGACATTCGCGTTCTGCAACAGCTTTCGTGCGTAAAGGGGCAACACTCTGTATTTCTCTCTGGCAGAGCCCGGCTGCCAAATTCGAAACGTCCAGCGATTGCGCCCACAGGAAAGCTGCCAGCACGGAAAGCTGTAGCTGGTTTTCACTGTCCCTTGGAACTGCATTCGCTGGTAGACAGACATTCGCGTTCTGCAACAGCTTTCGTGCGTAAAGGGGCAACACCGTGTATTTCTCTCTGGCAGAGCCCGGCTGCCAAATTCGAAACGTCCAGCGATTGCGCCCACAGGAAAGCTGCCAGCACGGAAAGCTGTAGCTGGTTTTCACTGTCCCTTGGAACTGCATTCGCTGCTACACAGACATTCGCGTTCTGCAACAGCTTTCGTTCGTAAAGGGGCAGCACTGTGTCTTTCTCTCTGGCAGAGCCCGGCTGCCAAATTCGAAACGTCCAGCGATTGCGCCCACAGGAAAGCTGCCAGCACGGAAAGCTGTAGCTGGTTTTCACTGTCCCTTGGAACTGCATTCGCTGGTAGGCAGACATTCGCGTTCTGCAACAGCTTTCGTTCGTAAAGGTGCAACACTGTGTCTTTCTCTCTGGCAGAGCCCAGCTGCCAAATTCGAAACGTCCAGCGATTGCGCCCACAGGAAAGCTGCCAGCACGGAAAGCTGTAGCTGGTTTTCACTGTCCCTTGGAACTGCATTCGCTGCTACACAGACATTCGCGTTCTGCAACAGCTTTCGTTCGTAAAGGGGCAACACTGTGTATTTCTCTCTCACAGAGCCCGGCTGCCAAATTCGAAACGTCCAGCGATTGCGCCCACAGGAAAGCTGCCAGCACGGAAAGCTGTAGCTGGTTTTCACTGTCCCTTGGAACTGCATTCGATGGTAGACAGACATTCGCGTTCTGCAACAGCTTTCGTGCGTAAAGGAGCAACACTGTGTCTTTCTCTCTGGCAGAGCCCGGCTGCCAAATTCGAAACGTCCAGCGATTGCGCCCACAGGAAAGCTGCCAGCACGGAAAGCTGTAGCTGGTTTTCACTGTCCCTTGGAACTGCATTCGCTGCTACACAGACATTCGCGTTCTGCAACAGCTTTCGTGCGTAAAGGGGCAACACCGTGTATTTCTCTCTGGCAGAGCCCGGCTGCCAAATTCGAAACGTCCAGCGATTGCGCCCACAGGAAAGCTGCCAGCACGGAAAGCTGTAGCTGGTTTTCACTGTCCCTTGGAACTGCATTCGCTGGTAGGCAGACATTCGCGTTCTGCAACAGCTTTCGTTCGTAAAGGGGCAACACTGTGTCTTTCTCTCTGGCAGAGCCCGGCTGCCAAATTCGAAACGTCCAGCGATTGCGCCCACAGGAAAGCTGCCAGCACGGAAATCTGTAGCTGGTTTTCACTGTCCCTTGGAACTGCATTCGCTGGTAGACAGACATTCGCGTTCTGCAACAGCTTTCGTGCGTAAAGGGGCAACACTCTGTATTTCTCTCTGGCAGAGCCCGGCTGCCAAATTCGAAACGTCCAGCGATTGCGCCCACAGGAAAGCTGCCAGCACGGAAAGCTGTAGCTGGTTTTCACTGTCCCTTGGAACTGCATTCGCTGGTAGACAGACATTCGCGTTCTGCAACAGCTTTCGTGCGTAAAGGGGCAACACCGTGTATTTCTCTCTGGCAGAGCCCGGCTGCCAAATTCGAAACGTCCAGCGATTGCACCCACAGGAAAGCTGCCAGCACGGAAAGCTGTAGCTGGTTTTCACTGTCCCTTGGAACTGCATTCGCTGGTAGGCAGACATTCGCGTTCTGCAACAGCTTTCGTTCGTAAAGGGGCAACACTGTGTATTTCTCTCTGGCAGAGCCCGGCTGCCAAATTCGAAACGTCCAGCGATTGCGCCCACAGGAAAGCTGCCAGCACGGAAAGCTGTAGCTGGTTTTCACTGTCCCTTGGAACTGCATTCGCTGGTAGGCAGACATTCGCGTTCTGCAACAGCTTTCGTTCGTAAAGGGGCAACACTGTGTCTTTCTCTCTGGCAGAGCCCGGCTGCCAAATTCGAAACGTCCAGCGATTGCGCCCACAGGAAAGCTGCCAGCACGGAAATCTGTAGCTGGTTTTCACTGTCCCTTGGAACTGCATTCGCTGGTAGACAGACATTCGCGTTCTGCAACAGCTTTCGTGCGTAAAGGGGCAACACTCTGTATTTCTCTCTGGCAGAGCCCGGCTGCCAAATTCGAAACGTCCAGCGATTGCGCCCACAGGAAAGCTGCCAGCACGGAAAGCTGTAGCTGGTTTTCACTGTCCCTTGGAACTGCATTCGCTGGTAGACAGACATTCGCGTTCTGCAACAGCTTTCGTGCGTAAAGGGGCAACACCGTGTATTTCTCTCTGGCAGAGCCCGGCTGCCAAATTCGAAACGTCCAGCGATTGCACCCACAGGAAAGCTGCCAGCACGGAAAGCTGTAGCTGGTTTTCACTGTCCCTTGGAACTGCATTCGCTGGTAGGCAGACATTCGCGTTCTGCAACAGCTTTCGTTCGTAAAGGGGCAACACTGTGTATTTCTCTCTGGCAGAGCCCGGCTGCCAAATTCGAAACGTCCAGCGATTGCGCCCACAGGAAAGCTGCCAGCACGGAAAGCTGTAGCTGGTTTTCACTGTCCCTTGGAACTGCATTCGCTGCTACACAGACATTCGCGTTCTGCAACAGCTTTCGTTCGTAAAGGGGCAACACTGTGTCTTTCTCTCTGGCAGAGCCCGGCTGCCAAATTCGAAACGTCCAGCGATTGCGCCCACAGGAAAGCTACCAGCACGGAAAGCTGTAGCTCGTTTTCACTGTCCCTTGGAACTGCATTCGCTGGTAGGCAGACATTCGCGTTCTGCAACAGCTTTCCTTCGTAAAGGGACAAAACTGTGTCTTTCTCTCTGGCAGAGCCCGGCTGCCAAATTCGAAACGTCCAGCGATTGCGCCCACAGGAAAGCTGCCAGCACGGAAAGCTGTAGCTGGTTTTCACTGTCCCTTGGAACTGCATTCGATGGTAGACAGACATTCGCGTTCTGCAACAGCTTTCGTGCGTAAAGGAGCAACACTGTGTCTTTCTCTCTGGCAGAGCCCGGCTGCCAAATTCGAAACGTCCAGCGATTGCGCCCACAGGAAAGCTGCCAGCACGGAAAGCTGTAGCTGGTTTTCACTGTCCCTTGGAACTGCATTCGCTGCTACACAGACATTCGCGTTCTGCAACAGCTTTCGTTCGTAAAGGGGCAACACTCTGTATTTCTCTCTGGCAGAGCCCGGCTGCCAAATTCGAAACGTCCAGCGATTGCGCCCACAGGAAAGCTGCCAGCACGGAAAGCTGTAGCTGGTTTTCACTGTCCCTTGGAACTGCATTCGCTGGTAGGCAGACATTCGCGTTCTGCAACAGCTTTCGTTCGTAAAGGGGCAACACTGTGTATTTCTCTCTGGCAGAGCCCGGCTGCCAAATTCGAAACGTCCAGCGATTGCGCCCACAGGAAAGCTGCCAGCACGGAAAGCTGTAGCTGGTTTTCACTGTCCCTTGGAACTGCATTCGCTGGTAGGCAGACATTCGCGTTCTGCAACAGCTTTCGTTCGTAAAGGGGCAACACTGTGTATTTCTCTCTCGCAGAGCCCGGCTGCCAAATTCGAAACGTCCAGCGATTGCGCCCACAGGAAAGCTGCCAGCACGGAAAGCTGTAGCTGGTTTTCACTGTCCCTTGGAACTGCATTCGCTGGTAGACAGACATTCGAGTTCTGCAACAGCTTTCGTGCGTAAAGGGGCAACACTGTGTCTTTCTCTCTGGCAGAGCCCGGCTGCCAAATTCGAAACGTCCAGCGATTGCGCCCACAGGAAAGCTGCCAGCACGGAAAGCTGTAGCTGGTTTTCACTGTCCCTTGGAACTGCATTCGCTGGTAGACAGACATTCGCGTTCTGCAACAGCTTTCGTGCGTAAAGGGGCAACACTCTGTATTTCTCTCTGGCAGAGCCCGGCTGTCAAATTCGAAACGTCCAGCGATTGCGCCCACAGGAAAGCTGCCAGCACGGAAAGCTGTAGCTGGTTTTCACTGTCCCTTGGAACTGCATTCGCTGGTAGACAGACATTCGCGTTCTGCAACAGCTTTCGTTCGTAAAGGGGCAACACTGTGTCTTTCTCTCTGGCAGAGCCCGGCTGCCAAATTCGAAACGTCCAGCGATTGCGCCCACAGGAAAGCTGCCAGCACGGAAAGCTGTAGCTGGTTTTCACTGTCCCTTGGAACTGCATTCGCTGGTAGGCAGACATTCGCGTTCTGCAACAGCTTTCGTTCGTAAAGGGGCAACACTGTGTATTTCTCTCTCGCAGAGCCCGGCTGCCAAATTCGAAACGTCCAGCGATTGCGCCCACAGGAAAGCTGCCAGCACGGAAAGCTGTAGCTGGTTTTCACTGTCCCTTGGAACTGCATTCGCTGGTAGGCAGACATTCGCGTTCTGCAACAGCTTTCGTTCGTAAAGG
Organism: Mycteria americana; assembly: GCF_035582795.1. Taxonomy (NCBI): domain Eukaryota; kingdom Metazoa; phylum Chordata; class Aves; order Ciconiiformes; family Ciconiidae; genus Mycteria; species Mycteria americana. Next base: position 436,243 of record NW_027445632.1, on the reverse strand, counting down.
GGCAACACTGTGTCTTTCTCTCTGGCAGAGCCCGGCTGCCAAATTCGAAACGTCCAGCGATTGCGCCCACAGGAAAGCTGCCAGCACGGAAAGCTGTAGCTGGTTTTCACTGTCCCTTGGAACTGCATTCGCTGGTAGGCAGACATTCGCGTTCTGCAACAGCTTTCGTGCGTAAAGGGGCAACACTGTGTCTTTCTCTCTGGCAGAGCCCGGCTGCCAAATTCGAAACGTCCAGCGATTGCGCCCACAGGAAAGCTGCCAGCACGGAAAGCTGTAGCTGGTTTTCACTGTCCCTTGGAACTGCATTCGCTGGTAGACAGACATTCGCGTTCTGCAACAGCTTTCGTGCGTAAAGGGGCAACACTGTGTATTTCTCTCTGGCAGAGCCCGGCTGCCAAATTCGAAACGTCCAGCGATTGCGCCCACAGGAAAGCTGCCAGCACGGAAAGCTGTAGCTGGTTTTCACTGTCCCTTGGAACTGCATTCGCTGGTAGGCAGACATTCGCGTTCTGCAACAGCTTTCGTTCGTAAAGGGGCAACACTGTGTATTTCTCTCTCGCAGAGCCCGGCTGCCAAATTCGAAACGTCCAGCGATTGCACCCACAGGAAAGCTGCCAGCACGGAAAGCTGTAGCTGGTTTTCACTGTCCCTTGGAACTGCATTCGCTGGTAGGCAGACATTCGCGTTCTGCAACAGCTTTCGTTCGTAAAGGGGCAACACTGTGTATTTCTCTCTGGCAGAGCCCGGCTGCCAAATTCGAAACGTCCAGCGATTGCGCCCACAGGAAAGCTGCCAGCACGGAAAGCTGTAGCTGGTTTTCACTGTCCCTTGGAACTGCATTCGCTGGTAGACAGACATTCGCGTTCTGCAACAGCTTTCGTTCGTAAAGGGGCAACACTGTGTCTTTCTCTCTGGCAGAGCCCGGCTGCCAAATTCGAAACGTCCAGCGATTGCGCCCACAGGAAAGCTGCCAGCACGGAAAGCTGTAGCTGGTTTTCACTGTCCCTTGGAACTGCATTCGCTGCTACACAGACATTCGCGTTCTGCAACAGCTTTCGTTCGTAAAGGGGCAACACTGTGTCTTTCTCTCTGGCAGAGCCCGGCTGCCAAATTCGAAACGTCCAGCGATTGCGCCCACAGGAAAGCTGCCAGCACGGAAAGCTGTAGCTGGTTTTCACTGTCCCTTGGAACTGCATTCGCTGGTAGACAGACATTCGCGTTCTGCAACAGCTTTCGTTCGTAAAGGGGCAACACTGTGTCTTTCTCTCTGGCAGAGCCCGGCTGCCAAATTCGAAACGTCCAGCGATTGCGCCCACAGGAAAGCTGCCAGCACGGAAAGCTGTAGCTTGTTTTCACTGTCCCTTGGAACTGCATTCGCTGGTAGGCAGACATTCGCGTTCTGCAACAGCTTTCGTTCGTAAAGGGGCAACACTGTGTCTTTCTCTCTGGCAGAGCCCGGCTGCCAAATTCGAAACGTCCAGCGATTGCGCCCACAGGAAAGCTGCCAGCACGGAAAGCTGTAGCTGGTTTTCACTGTCCCTTGGAACTGCATTCGCTGGTAGACAGACATTCGCGTTCTGCAACAGCTTTCGTTCGTAAAGGGGCAACACTGTGTATTTCTCTCTCGCAGAGCCCGGCTGCCAAATTCGAAACGTCCAGCGATTGCGCCCACAGGAAAGCTGCCAGCACGGAAAGCTGTAGCTGGTTTTCACTGTCCCTTGGAACTGCATTCGCTGGTAGACAGACATTCGCGTTCTGCAACAGCTTTCGTTCGTAAAGGGGCAACACTGTGTATTTCTCTCTCGCAGAGCCCGGCTGCCAAATTCGAAACGTCCAGCGATTGCGCCCACAGGAAAGCTGCCAGCACGGAAAGCTGTAGCTGGTTTTCACTGTCCCTTGGAACTGCATTCGCTGGTAGACAGACATTCGCGTTCTGCAACAGCTTTCGTGCGTAAAGGAGCAACACTGTGTCTTTCTCTCTGGCAGAGCCCGGCTGCCAAATTCGAAACGTCCAGCGATTGCGCCCACAGGAAAGCTGCCAGCACGGAAAGCTGTAGCTGGTTTTCACTGTCCCTTGGAACTGCATTCGCTGCTACACAGACATTCGCGTTCTGCAACAGCTTTCGTTCGTAAAGGGGCAACACTGTGTATTTCTCTCTGGCAGAGCCCGGCTGCCAAATTCGAAACGTCCAGCGATTGCGCCCACAGGAAAGCTGCCAGCACGGAAAGCTGTAGCTGGTTTTCACTGTCCCTTGGAACTGCATTCGCTGCTACACAGACATTCGCGTTCTGCAACAGCTTTCGTTCGTAAAGGGGCAACACTGTGTATTTCTCTCTGGCAGAGCCCGGCTGCCAAATTCGAAACGTCCAGCGATTGCGCCCACAGGAAAGCTGCCAGCACGGAAAGCTGTAGCTGGTTTTCACTGTCCCTTGGAACTGCATTCGCTGGTAGGCAGACATTCGCGTTCTGCAACAGCTTTCGTTCGTAAAGGGGCAACACTGTGTATTTCTCTCTGGCAGAGCCCGGCTGCCAAATTCGAAACGTCCAGCGATTGCGCCCACAGGAAAGCTGCCAGCACGGAAAGCTGTAGCTGGTTTTCACTGTCCCTTGGAACTGCATTCGCTGGTAGGCAGACATTCGCGTTCTGCAACAGCTTTCGTTCGTAAAGGGGCAACACTGTGTATTTCTCTCTGGCAGAGCCCGGCTGCCAAATTCGAAACGTCCAGCGATTGCGCCCACAGGAAAGCTGCCAGCACGGAAAGCTGTAGCTGGTTTTCACTGTCCCTTGGAACTGCATTGTCTGGTAGACAGACATTCGCGTTCTGCAACAGCTTTCGTGCGTAAAGGGGCAACACTGTGTCTTTCTCTCTGGCAGAGCCCGGCTGCCAAATTCGAAACGTCCAGCGATTGCGCCCACAGGAAAGCTGCCAGCACGGAAAGCTGTAGCTGGTTTTCACTGTCCCTTGGAACTGCATTCGCTGGTAGACAGACATTCGCGTTCTGCAACAGCTTTCGTGCGTAAAGGGGCAACACTCTGTATTTCTCTCTGGCAGAGCCCGGCTGCCAAATTCGAAACGTCCAGCGATTGCGCCCACAGGAAAGCTGCCAGCACGGAAAGCTGTAGCTGGTTTTCACTGTCCCTTGGAACTGCATTCGCTGGTACGCAGACATTCGCGTTCTGCAACAGCTTTCGTTCGTAAAGGGGCAACACTGTGTATTTCTCTCTCGCAGAGCCCGGCTGCCAAATTCGAAACGTCCAGCGATTGCGCCCACAGGAAAGCTGCCAGCACGGAAAGCTGTAGCTGGTTTTCACTGTCCCTTGGAACTGCATTCGCTGCTACACAGACATTCGCGTTCTGCAACAGCTTTCGTTCGTAAAGGGGCAACACTGTGTATTTCTCTCTCGCAGAGCCCGGCTGCCAAATTCGAAACGTCCAGCGATTGCGCCCACAGGAAAGCTGCCAGCACGGAAAGCTGTAGCTGGTTTTCACTGTCCCTTGGAACTGCATTGTCTGATAGACAGACATTCGCGTTCTGCAACAGCTTTCGTGCGTAAAGGGGCAACACTGTGTCTTTCTCTCTGGCAGAGCCCGGCTGCCAAATTCGAAACGTCCAGCGATTGCGCCCACAGGAAAGCTGCCAGCACGGAAAGCTGTAGCTGGTTTTCACTGTCCCTTGGAACTGCATTCGCTGGTAGACAGACATTCGCGTTCTGCAACAGCTTTCGTGCGTAAAGGGGCAACACTCTGTATTTCTCTCTGGCAGAGCCCGGCTGCCAAATTCGAAACGTCCAGCGATTGCGCCCACAGGAAAGCTGCCAGCACGGAAAGCTGTAGCTGGTTTTCACTGTCCCTTGGAACTGCATTCGCTGGTAGACAGACATTCGCGTTCTGCAACAGCTTTCGTTCGTAAAGGGGCAACACCGTGTATTTCTCTCTGGCAGAGCCCGGCTGCCAGATTCGAAACGTCCAGCGATTGCGCCCACAGGAAAGCTGCCAGCACGGAAAGCTGTAGCTGGTTTTCACTGTCCCTTGGAACTGCATTCGCTGGTAGGCAGACATTCGCGTTCTGCAACAGCTTTCGTTCGTAAAGGGGCAACACTGTGTATTTCTCTCTGGCAGAGCCCGGCTGCCAAATTCGAAACGTCCAGCGATTGCGCCCACAGGAAAGCTGCCAGCACGGAAAGCTGTAGCTGGTTTTCACTGTCCCTTGGAACTGCATTCGCTGGTAGACAGACATTCGCGTTCTGCAACAGCTTTCGTTCGTAAAGGGGCAACACTGTGTCTTTCTCTCTGGCAGAGCCCGGCTGCCAAATTCGAAACGTCCAGCGATTGCGCCCACAGGAAAGCTGCCAGCACGGAAAGCTGTAGCTGGTTTTCACTGTCCCTTGGAACTGCATTCGCTGCTACACAGACATTCGCGTTCTGCAACAGCTTTCGTTCGCAAAGGGGCAACACTGTGTATTTCTCTCTGGCAGAGCCCGGCTGCCAAATTCGAAACGTCCAGCGATTGCGCCCACAGGAAAGCTGCCAGCACGGAAAGCTGTAGCTGGTTTTCACTGTCCCTTGGAACTGCATTCGCTGGTAGACAGACATTCGCGTTCTGCAACAGCTTTCGTTCGTAAAGGGGCAACACTGTGTCTTTCTCTCTGGCAGAGCCCGGCTGCCAAATTCGAAACGTCCAGCGATTGCGCCCACAGGAAAGCTGCCAGCACGGAAAGCTGTAGCTTGTTTTCACTGTCCCTTGGAACTGCATTCGCTGGTAGGCAGACATTCGCGTTCTGCAACAGCTTTCGTTCGTAAAGGGGCAACACTGTGTCTTTCTCTCTGGCAGAGCCCGGCTGCCAAATTCGAAACGTCCAGCGATTGCGCCCACAGGAAAGCTGCCAGCACGGAAAGCTGTAGCTGGTTTTCACTGTCCCTTGGAACTGCATTCGCTGGTAGACAGACATTCGCGTTCTGCAACAGCTTTCGTTCGTAAAGGGGCAACACTGTGTATTTCTCTCTCGCAGAGCCCGGCTGCCAAATTCGAAACGTCCAGCGATTGCGCCCACAGGAAAGCTGCCAGCACGGAAAGCTGTAGCTGGTTTTCACTGTCCCTTGGAACTGCATTCGCTGCTACACAGACATTCGCGTTCTGCAACAGCTTTCGTTCGTAAAGGGGCAACACTGTGTATTTCTCTCTGGCAGAGCCCGGCTGCCAAATTGGAAACGTCCAGCGATTGCGCCCACAGGAAAGCTGCCAGCACGGAAAGCTGTAGCTGGTTTTCACTGTCCCTTGGAACTGCATTCGCTGGTAGACAGACATTCGCGTTCTGCAACAGCTTTCGTTCGTAAAGGGGCAACACTGTGTATTTCTCTCTGGCAGAGCCCGGCTGCCAAATTCGAAACGTCCAGCGATTGCGCCCACAGGAAAGCTGCCAGCACGGAAAGCTGTAGCTGGTTTTCACTGTCCCTTGGAACTGCATTCGCTGGTAGGCAGACATTCGCGTTCTGCAACAGCTTTCGTTCGTAAAGGGGCAACACTGTGTATTTCTTTCTCGCAGAGCCCGGCTGCCAAATTCGAAACGTCCAGCGATTGTGCCCACAGGAAAGCTGCCAGCACGGAAAGCTGTAGCTGGTTTTCACTGTCCCTTGGAACTGCATTCGCTGGTAGACAGACATTCGCGTTCTGCAACAGCTTTCGTGCGTAAAGGGGCAACACCGTGTATTTCTCTCTGGCAGAGCCCGGCTGCCAAATTCGAAACGTCCAGCGATTGCGCCCACAGGAAAGCTGCCAGCACGGAAAGCTCTAGCTGGTTTTCACTGTCCCTTGGAACTGCATTCGCTGGTAGACAGACATTCGCGTTCTGCAACAGCTTTCGTTCGTAAAGGGGCAACACTGTGTCTTTCTCTCTGGCAGAGCCCGGCTGCCAAATTCGAAACGTCCAGTGATTGCGCCCACAGGAAAGCTGCCAGCACGGAAAGCTGTAGCTGGTTTTCACTGTCCCTTGGAACTGCATTCGCTGGTACGCAGACATTCGCGTTCTGCAACAGCTTTCGTTCGTAAAGGGGCAACACTGTGTATTTCTCTCTGGCAGAGCCCGGCTGCCAAATTCGAAACGTCCAGCGATTGCGCCCACAGGAAAGCTGCCAGAACGGAAAGCTGTAGCTGGTTTTCACTGTCCCTTGGAACTGCATTCGCTGGTAGACAGACATTCGCGTTCTGCAACAGCTTTCGTGCGTAAAGGGGCAACACTGTGTCTTTCTCTCTGGCAGAGCCCGGCTGCCAAATTCGAAACGTCCAGCGATTGCGCCCACAGGAAAGCTGCCAGCACGGAAAGCTGTAGCTGGTTTTCACTGTCCCTTGGAACTGCATTCGCTGGTAGGCAGACATTCGCGTTCTGCAACAGCTTTCGTTCGTAAAGGGGCAACACTGTGTATTTCTCTCTGGCAGAGCCCGGCTGCCAAATTCGAAACGTCCAGCGATTGCGCCCACAGGAAAGCTGCCAGCACGGAAAGCTGTAGCTGGTTTTCACTGTCCCTTGGAACTGCATTCGCTGGTAGACAGACATTCGTGTTCTGCAACAGCTTTCGTGCGTAAAGGGGCAACACCGTGTATTTCTCTCTGGCAGAGCCCGGCTGCCAAATTCGAAACGTCCAGCGATTGCGCCCACAGGAAAGCTGCCAGCACGGAAAGCTGTAGCTGGTTTTCACTGTCCCTTGGAACTGCATTCGCTGGTAGGCAGACATTCGCGTTCTGCAACAGCTTTTGTTCGTAAAGGGGCAACACTGTGTCTTTCTCTCTGGCAGAGCCCGGCTGCCAAATTCGAAACGTCCAGCGATTGCGCCCACAGGAAAGCTGCCAGCACGGAAAGCTGTAGCTGGTTTTCACTGTCCCTTGGAACTGCATTCGCTGGTAGGCAGACATTCGCGTTCTGCAACAGCTTTCGTTCGTAAAGGGGCAACACTGTGTATTTCTCTCTCGCAGAGCCCGGCTGCCAAATTGGAAACGTCCAGCGATTGCGCCCACAGGAAAGCTGCCAGCACGGAAAGCTGTAGCTGGTTTTCACTGTCCCTTGGAACTGCATTCGCTGCTACACAGACATTCGCGTTCTGCAACAGCTTTCGTTCGTAAAGGGGCAACACTCTGTATTTCTCTCTGGCAGAGCCCGGCTGCCAAATTCGAAACGTCCAGCGATTGCGCCCACAGGAAAGCTGCCAGCACGGAAAGCTGTAGCTGGTTTTCACTGTCCCTTGGAACTGCATTCGCTGGTAGGCAGACATTCGCGTTCTGCAACAGCTTTCGTTCGTAAAGGGGCAACACTGTGTCTTTCTCTCTGGCAGAGCCCGGCTGCCAAATTCGAAACGTCCAGCGCTTGCGCCCACAGGAAAGCTGCCAGCACGGAAAGCTGTAGCTCGTTTTCACTGTCCCTTGGAACTGCATTCGCTGGTAGGCAGACATTCGCGTTCTGCAACAGCTTTCGTTCGTAAAGGGGCAACACTGTGTCTTTCTCTCTGGCAGAGCCCGGCTGCCAAATTCGAAACGTCCAGCGATTGCGCCCACAGGAAAGCTGCCAGCACGGAAAGCTGTAGCTGGTTTTCACTGTCCCTTGGAACTGCATTCGCTGCTACACAGACATTCGCGTTCTGCAACAGCTTTCGTGCGTAAAGGGGCAACACTGTGTATTTCTCTCTGGCAGAGCCCGGCTGCCAAATTCGAAACGTCCAGCGATTGCGCCCACAGGAAAGCTGCCAGCACGGAAAGCTGTAGCTGGTTTTCACTGTCCCTTGGAACTGCATTCGCTGGTAGGCAGACATTCGCGTTCTGCAACAGCTTTCGTTCGTAAAGGGGCAACACTGTGTATTTCTCTCTGGCAGAGCCCGGCTGCCAAATTCGAAACGTCCAGCGATTGCGCCCACAGGAAAGCTGCCAGCACGGAAAGCTCTAGCTGGTTTTCACTGTCCCTTGGAACTGCATTCGCTGGTAGGCAGACATTCGCGTTCTGCAACAGCTTTCGTTCGTAAAGGGGCAACACTGTGTATTTCTCTCTCGCAGAGCCCGGCTGCCAAATTCGAAACGTCCAGCGATTGCGCCCACAGGAAAGCTGCCAGCACGGAAAGCTGTAGCTGGTTTTCACTGTCCCTTGGAACTGCATTGTCTGGTAGACAGACATTCGCGTTCTGCAACAGCTTTCGTGCGTAAAGGGGCAACACTGTGTCTTTCTCTCTGGCAGAGCCCGGCTGCCAAATTCGAAACGTCCAGCGATTGCGCCCACAGGAAAGCTGCCAGCAAGGAAAGCTGTAGCTGGTTTTCACTGTCCCTTGGAACTGCATTCGCTGGTAGACAGACATTCGCGTTCTGCAACAGCTTTCGTGCGTAAAGGGGCAACACTCTGTATTTCTCTCTGGCAGAGCCCGGCTGCCAAATTCGAAACGTCCAGCGATTGCGCCCACAGGAAAGCTGCCAGCACGGAAAGCTGTAGCTGGTTTTCACTGTCCCTTGGAACTGCATTCGCTGGTAGGCAGACATTCGCGTTCTGCAACAGCTTTCGTGCGTAAAGGGGCAACACTGTGTCTTTCTCTCTGGCAGAGCCCGGCTGCCAAATTCGAAACGTCCAGCGATTGCACCCACAGGAAAGCTGCCAGCACGGAAAGCTGTAGCTGGTTTTCACTGTCCCTTGGAACTGCATTCGCTGGTAGGCAGACATTCGCGTTCTGCAACAGCTTTCGTTCGTAAAGGGGCAACACTGTGTCTTTCTCTCTGGCAGAGCCCGGCTGCCAAATTCGAAACGTCCAGCGATTGCGCCCACAGGAAAGCTGCCAGCACGGAAAGCTGTAGCTGGTTTTCACTGTCCCTTGGAACTGCATTCGCTGGTAGACAGACATTCGCGTTCTGCAACAGCTTTCGTTCGTAAAGGGGCAACACTGTGTCTTTCTCTCTGGCAGAGCCCGGCTGCCAAATTCGAAACGTCCAGCGATTGCGCCCACAGGAAAGCTGCCAGCACGGAAAGCTGTAGCTGGTTTTCACTGTCCCTTGGAACTGCATTCGCTGCTACACAGACATTCGCGTTCTGCAACAGCTTTCGTTCGTAAAGGGGCAACACTGTGTATTTCTCTCTGGCAGAGCCCGGCTGCCAAATTCGAAACGTCCAGCGATTGCGCCCACAGGAAAGCTACCAGCACGGAAAGCTGTAGCTCGTTTTCACTGTCCCTTGGAACTGCATTCGCTGGTAGGCAGACATTCGCGTTCTGCAACAGCTTTCGTTCGTAAAGGGGCAACACTGTGTCTTTCTCTCTGGCAGAGCCCGGCTGCCAAATTCGAAACGTCCGGCGATTGCGCCCACAGGAAAGCTGCCAGCACGGAAAGCTGTAGCTGGTTTTCACTGTCCCTTGGAACTGCATTCGCTGGTAGACAGACATTCGCGTTCTGCAACAGCTTTCGTTCGTAAAGGGGCAACACCGTGTATTTCTCTCTCGCAGAGCCCGGCTGCCAAATTCGAAACGTCCAGCGATTGCGCCCACAGGAAAGCTGCCAGCACGGAAAGCTGTAGCTGGTTTTCACTGTCCCTTGGAACTGCATTCGCTGGTAGACAGACATTCGCGTTCTGCAACAGCTTTCGTTCGTAAAGGGACAACACTGTGTATTTCTCTCTGGCAGAGCCCGGCTGCCAAATTCGAAACGTCCAGCGATTGCGCCCACAGGAAAGCTGCCAGCACGGAAAGCTGTAGCTGGTTTTCACTGTCCCTTGGAACTGCATTCGCTGGTAGACAGACATTCGCGTTCTGCAACAGCTTTCCTTCGTAAAGGGACAACACTGTGTATTTCTCTCTGGCAGAGCCCGGCTGCCAAATTCGAAACGTCCAGCGATTGCGCCCACAGGAAAGCTGCCAGCACGGAAAGCTGTAGCTGGTTTTCACTGTCCCTTGGAACTGCATTCGCTGCTACACAGACATTCGCGTTCTGCAACAGCTTTCGTTCGTAAAGGGGCAACACTCTGTATTTCTCTCTGGCAGAGCCCGGCTGCCAAATTCGAAACGTCCAGCGATTGCGCCCACAGGAAAGCTGCCAGCACGGAAAGCTGTAGCTGGTTTTCACTGTCCCTTGGAACTGCATTCGCTGGTAGGCAGACATTCGCGTTCTGCAACAGCTTTCGTTCATAAAGGGGCAACACTGTGTATTTCTCTCTGGCAGAGCCCGGCTGCCAAATTCGAAACGTCCAGCGATTGCGCCCACAGGAAAGCTGCCAGCACGGAAAGCTGTAGCTGGTTTTCACTGTCCCTTGGAACTGCATTCGCTGGTAGGCAGACATTCGCGTTCTGCAACAGCTTTCGTTCGTAAAGGGGCAACACTGTGTCTTTCTCTCTGGCAGAGCCCGGCTGCCAAATTCGAAACGTCCAGCGATTGCGCCCACAGGAAAGCTGCCAGCACGGAAAGCTGTAGCTGGTTTTCACTGTCCCTTGGAACTGCATTCGCTGGTAGGCAGACATTCGCGTTCTGCAACAGCTTTCGTTCGTAAAGGGGCAACACTGTGTATTTCTCTCTCGCAGAGCCCGGCTGCCAAATTCGAAACGTCCAGCGATTGCGCCCACAGGAAAGCTGCCAGCACGGAAAGCTGTAGCTGGTTTTCACTGTCCCTTGGAACTGCATTCGCTGGTAGACAGACATTCGCGTTCTGCAACAGCTTTCGTGCGTAAAGGGGCAACACTGTGTCTTTCTCTCTGGCGGAGCCCGGCTGCCAAATTCGAAACGTCCAGCGATTGCGCCCACAGGAAAGCTGCCAGCACGGAAAGCTGTAGCTGGTTTTCACTGTCCCTTGGAACTGCATTCGCTGGTAGACAGACATTCGCGTTCTGCAACAGCTTTCGTGCGTAAAGGGGCAACACTGTGTCTTTCTCTCTGGCAGAGCCCGGCTGCCAAATTCGAAACGTCCAGCGATTGCGCCCACAGGAAAGCTGCCAGCACGGAAAGCTGTAGCTGGTTTTCACTGTCCCTTGGAACTGCATTCGCTGGTAGACAGACATTCGCGTTCTGCAACAGCTTTCGTTCGTAAAGGGGCAACACTCTGTATTTCTCTCTGGCAGAGCCCGGCTGCCAAATTCGAAACGTCCAGCGATTGCGCCCACAGGAAAGCTGCCAGCACGGAAAGCTGTAGCTGGTTTTCACTGTCCCTTGGAACTGCATTCGCTGGTAGGCAGACATTCGCGTTCTGCAACAGCTTTCGTTCGTAAAGGGGCAACACTGTGTATTTCTCTCTCGCAGAGCCCGGCTGCCAAATTCGAAACGTCCAGCGATTGCGCCCACAGGAAAGCTGCCAGCACGGAAAGCTGTAGCTGGTTTTCACTGTCCCTTGGAACTGCATTCGCTGGTAGGCAGACATTCGCGTTCTGCAACAGCTTTCGTTCGTAAAGGGGCAACACTGTGTCTTTCTCTCTGGCAGAGCCCGGCTGCCAAATTCGAAACGTCCAGCGATTGCGCCCACAGGAAAGCTGCCAGCACGGAAAGCTGTAGCTGGTTTTCACTGTCCCTTGGAACTGCATTCGCTGGTAGGCAGACATTCGCGTTCTGCAACAGCTTTCGTGCGTAAAGGGGCAACACTGTGTCTTTCTCTCTGGCAGAGCCCGGCTGCCAAATTCGAAACGTCCAGCGATTGCGCCCACAGGAAAGCTGCCAGCACGGAAAGCTGTAGCTGGTTTTCACTGTCCCTTGGAACTGCATTCGCTGGTAGACAGACATTCGCGTTCTGCAACAGCTTTCGTGCGTAAAGGGGCAACACTGTGTATTTCTCTCTGGCAGAGCCCGGCTGCCAAATTCGAAACGTCCAGCGATTGCGCCCACAGGAAAGCTGCCAGCACGGAAAGCTGTAGCTGGTTTTCACTGTCCCTTGGAACTGCATTCGCTGGTAGGCAGACATTCGCGTTCTGCAACAGCTTTCGTTCGTAAAGGGGCAACACTGTGTATTTCTCTCTCGCAGAGCCCGGCTGCCAAATTCGAAACGTCCAGCGATTGTACCCACAGGAAAGCTGCCAGCACGGAAAGCTGTAGCTGGTTTTCACTGTCCCTTGGAACTGCATTCGCTGGTAGGCAGACATTCGCGTTCTGCAACAGCTTTCGTTCGTAAAGGGGCAACACTGTGTCTTTCTCTCTGGCAGAGCCCGGCTGCCAAATTCGAAACGTCCAGCGATTGCGCCCACAGGAAAGCTGCCAGCACGGAAAGCTGTAGCTGGTTTTCACTGTCCCTTGGAACTGCATTCGCTGGTAGACAGACATTCGCGTTCTGCAACAGCTTTCGTTCGTAAAGGGGCAACACTGTGTCTTTCTCTCTGGCAGAGCCCGGCTGCCAAATTCGAAACGTCCAGCGATTGCGCCCACAGGAAAGCTGCCAGCACGGAAAGCTGTAGCTGGTTTTCACTGTCCCTTGGAACTGCATTCGCTGCTACACAGACATTCGCGTTCTGCAACAGCTTTCGTTCGTAAAGGGGCAACACTGTGTCTTTCTCTCTGGCAGAGCCCGGCTGCCAAATTCGAAACGTCCAGCGATTGCGCCCACAGGAAAGCTGCCAGCACGGAAAGCTGTAGCTGGTTTTCACTGTCCCTTGGAACTGCATTCGCTGGTAGACAGACATTCGCGTTCTGCAACAGCTTTCGTTCGTAAAGGGGCAACACTGTGTCTTTCTCTCTGGCAGAGCCCGGCTGCCAAATTCGAAACGTCCAGCGATTGCGCCCACAGGAAAGCTGCCAGCACGGAAAGCTGTAGCTTGTTTTCACTGTCCCTTGGAACTGCATTCGCTGGTAGGCAGACATTCGCGTTCTGCAACAGCTTTCGTTCGTAAAGGGGCAACACTGTGTCTTTCTCTCTGGCAGAGCCCGGCTGCCAATTTCGAAACGTCCAGCGATTGCGCCCACAGGAAAGCTGCCAGCACGGAAAGCTGTAGCTGGTTTTCACTGTCCCTTGGAACTGCATTCGCTGCTACACAGACATTCGCGTTCTGCAACAGCTTTCGTGCGTAAAGGGACAACACTGTGTATTTCTCTCTGGCAGAGCCCGGCTGCCAAATTCGAAACGTCCAGCGATTGCGCCCACAGGAAAGCTGCCAGCACGGAAAGCTCTAGCTGGTTTTCACTGTCCCTTGGAACTGCATTCGCTGGTAGACAGACATTCGCGTTCTGCAACAGCTTTCCTTCGTAAAGGGACAACACTGTGTATTTCTCTCTGGCAGAGCCCGGCTGCCAAATTCGAAACGTCCAGCGATTGCGCCCACAGGAAAGCTGCCAGCACGGAAAGCTGTAGCTGGTTTTCACTGTCCCTTGGAACTGCATTCGCTGCTACACAGACATTCGCGTTCTGCAACAGCTTTCGTTCGTAAAGGGGCAACACTCTGTATTTCTCTCTGGCAGAGCCCGGCTGCCAAATTCGAAACGTCCAGCGATTGCGCCCACAGGAAAGCTGCCAGCACGGAAAGCTGTAGCTGGTTTTCACTGTCCCTTGGAACTGCATTCGCTGGTAGGCAGACATTCGCGTTCTGCAACAGCTTTCGTTCATAAAGGGGCAACACTGTGTATTTCTCTCTGGCAGAGCCCGGCTGCCAAATTCGAAACGTCCAGCGATTGCGCCCACAGGAAAGCTGCCAGCACGGAAAGCTGTAGCTGGTTTTCACTGTCCCTTGGAACTGCATTCGCTGGTAGGCAGACATTCGCGTTCTGCAACAGCTTTCGTTCGTAAAGGGGCAACACTGTGTCTTTCTCTCTGGGAGAGCCCGGCTGCCAAATTCGAAACGTCCAGCGATTGCGCCCACAGGAAAGCTGCCAGCACGGAAAGCTGTAGCTGGTTTTCACTGTCCCTTGGAACTGCATTCGCTGGTAGGCAGACATTCGCGTTCTGCAACAGCTTTCGTTCGTAAAGGGGCAACACTGTGTATTTCTCTCTCGCAGAGCCCGGCTGCCAAATTCGAAACGTCCAGCGATTGCGCCCACAGGAAAGCTGCCAGCACGGAAAGCTGTAGCTGGTTTTCACTGTCCCTTGGAACTGCATTCGCTGGTAGACAGACATTCGCGTTCTGCAACAGCTTTCGTGCGTAAAGGGGCAACACTGTGTCTTTCTCTCTGGCGGAGCCCGGCTGCCAAATTCGAAACGTCCAGCGATTGCGCCCACAGGAAAGCTGCCAGCACGGAAAGCTGTAGCTGGTTTTCACTGTCCCTTGGAACTGCATTCGCTGGTAGACAGACATTCGCGTTCTGCAACAGCTTTCGTGCGTAAAGGGGCAACACTCTGTATTTCTCTCTGGCAGAGCCCGGCTGCCAAATTCGAAACGTCCAGCGATTGCGCCCACAGGAAAGCTGCCAGCACGGAAAGCTGTAGCTGGTTTTCACTGTCCCTTGGAACTGCATTCGCTGGTAGACAGACATTCGCGTTCTGCAACAGCTTTCGTTCGTAAAGGGGCAACACTCTGTATTTCTCTCTGGCAGAGCCCGGCTGCCAAATTCGAAACGTCCAGCGATTGCGCCCACAGGAAAGCTGCCAGCACGGAAAGCTGTAGCTGGTTTTCACTGTCCCTTGGAACTGCATTCGCTGGTAGGCAGACATTCGCGTTCTGCAACAGCTTTCGTTCGTAAAGGGGCAACACTGTGTATTTCTCTCTCGCAGAGCCCGGCTGCCAAATTCGAAACGTCCAGCGATTGCGCCCACAGGAAAGCTGCCAGCACGGAAAGCTGTAGCTGGTTTTCACTGTCCCTTGGAACTGCATTCGCTGGTAGGCAGACATTCGCGTTCTGCAACAGCTTTCGTTCGTAAAGGGGCAACACTGTGTCTTTCTCTCTGGCAGAGCCCGGCTGCCAAATTCGAAACGTCCAGCGATTGCGCCCACAGGAAAGCTGCCAGCACGGAAAGCTGTAGCTGGTTTTCACTGTCCCTTGGAACTGCATTCGCTGGTAGGCAGACATTCGCGTTCTGCAACAGCTTTCGTGCGTAAAGGGGCAACACTGTGTCTTTCTCTCTGGCAGAGCCCGGCTGCCAAATTCGAAACGTCCAGCGATTGCGCCCACAGGAAAGCTGCCAGCACGGAAAGCTGTAGCTGGTTTTCACTGTCCCTTGGAACTGCATTCGCTGGTAGACAGACATTCGCGTTCTGCAACAGCTTTCGTGCGTAAAGGGGCAACACTGTGTATTTCTCTCTGGCAGAGCCCGGCTGCCAAATTCGAAACGTCCAGCGATTGCGCCCACAGGAAAGCTGCCAGCACGGAAAGCTGTAGCTGGTTTTCACTGTCCCTTGGAACTGCATTCGCTGGTAGGCAGACATTCGCGTTCTGCAACAGCTTTCGTTCGTAAAGGGGCAACACTGTGTATTTCTCTCTCGCAGAGCCCGGCTGCCAAATTCGAAACGTCCAGCGATTGTACCCACAGGAAAGCTGCCAGCACGGAAAGCTGTAGCTGGTTTTCACTGTCCCTTGGAACTGCATTCGCTGGTAGGCAGACATTCGCGTTCTGCAACAGCTTTCGTTCGTAAAGGGGCAACACTGTGTCTTTCTCTCTGGCAGAGCCCGGCTGCCAAATTCGAAACGTCCAGCGATTGCGCCCACAGGAAAGCTGCCAGCACGGAAAGCTGTAGCTGGTTTTCACTGTCCCTTGGAACTGCATTCGCTGGTAGACAGACATTCGCGTTCTGCAACAGCTTTCGTTCGTAAAGGGGCAACACTGTGTCTTTCTCTCTGGCAGAGCCCGGCTGCCAAATTCGAAACGTCCAGCGATTGCGCCCACAGGAAAGCTGCCAGCACGGAAAGCTGTAGCTGGTTTTCACTGTCCCTTGGAACTGCATTCGCTGCTACACAGACATTCGCGTTCTGCAACAGCTTTCGTTCGTAAAGGGGCAACACTGTGTCTTTCTCTCTGGCAGAGCCCGGCTGCCAAATTCGAAACGTCCAGCGATTGCGCCCACAGGAAAGCTGCCAGCACGGAAAGCTGTAGCTGGTTTTCACTGTCCCTTGGAACTGCATTCGCTGGTAGACAGACATTCGCGTTCTGCAACAGCTTTCGTTCGTAAAGGGGCAACACTGTGTCTTTCTCTCTGGCAGAGCCCGGCTGCCAAATTCGAAACGTCCAGCGATTGCGCCCACAGGAAAGCTGCCAGCACGGAAAGCTGTAGCTTGTTTTCACTGTCCCTTGGAACTGCATTCGCTGGTAGGCAGACATTCGCGTTCTGCAACAGCTTTCGTTCGTAAAGGGGCAACACTGTGTCTTTCTCTCTGGCAGAGCCCGGCTGCCAATTTCGAAACGTCCAGCGATTGCGCCCACAGGAAAGCTGCCAGCACGGAAAGCTGTAGCTGGTTTTCACTGTCCCTTGGAACTGCATTCGCTGGTACGCAGACATTCGCGTTCTGCAACAGCTTTCGTTCGTAAAGGGGCAACACTGTGTATTTCTCTCTGGCAGAGCCCGGCTGCCAAATTCGAAACGTCCAGCGATTGCGCCCACAGGAAAGCTGCCAGAACGGAAAGCTGTAGCTGGTTTTCACTGTCCCTTGGAACTGCATTCGCTGGTAGGCAGACATTCGCGTTCTGCAACAGCTTTCGTGCGTAAAGGGGCAACACTGTGTCTTTCTCTCTGGCAGAGCCCGGCTGCCAAATTCGAAACGTCCAGCGATTGCGCCCACAGGAAAGCTGCCAGCACGGAAAGCTGTAGCTGGTTTTCACTGTCCCTTGGAACTGCATTCGCTGCTACACAGACATTCGCGTTCTGCAACAGCTTTCGTTCGTAAAGGGGCAACACTGTGTCTTTCTCTCTGGCAGAGCCCGGCTGCCAAATTCGAAACGTCCAGCGATTGCGCCCACAGGAAAGCTGCCAGCACGGAAAGCTGTAGCTGGTTTTCACTGTCCCTTGGAACTGCATTCGCTGGTAGACAGACATTCGCGTTCTGCAACAGCTTTCGTGCGTAAAGGGGCAACACCGTGTATTTCTCTCTGGCAGAGCCCGGCTGCCAAATTCGAAACGTCCAGCGATTGCGCCCACAGGAAAGCTGCCAGCACGGAAAGCTGTAGCTGGTTTTCACTGTCCCTTGGAACTGCATTCGCTGGTAGGCAGACATTCGCGTTCTGCAACAGCTTTCGTTCGTAAAGGGGCAACACTGTGTCTTTCTCTCTGGCAGAGCCCGGCTGCCAAATTCGAAACGTCCAGCGATTGCGCCCACAGGAAAGCTGCCAGCACGGAAAGCTGTAGCTGGTTTTCACTGTCCCTTGGAACTGCATTCGCTGCTACACAGACATTCGCGTTCTGCAACAGCTTTCGTTCGTAAAGGGGCAACACTGTGTATTTCTCTCTCGCAGAGCCCGGCTGCCAAATTGGAAACGTCCAGCGATTGCGCCCACAGGAAAGCTGCCAGCACGGAAAGCTGTAGCTGGTTTTCACTGTCCCTTGGAACTGCATTCGCTGGTAGACAGACATTCGCGTTCTGCAACAGCTTTCGTTCGTAAAGGGGCAACACTGTGTATTTCTCTCTGGCAGAGCCCGGCTGCCAAATTCGAAACGTCCAGCGATTGCGCCCACAGGAAAGCTGCCAGCACGGAAAGCTGTAGCTGGTTTTCACTGTCCCTTGGAACTGCATTCGCTGGTAGGCAGACATTCGCGTTCTGCAACAGCTTTCGTTCGTAAAGGGGCAACACTGTGTCTTTCTCTCTGGCAGAGCCCGGCTGCCAAATTCGAAACGTCCAGCGCTTGCGCCCACAGGAAAGCTGCCAGCACGGAAAGCTGTAGCTCGTTTTCACTGTCCCTTGGAACTGCATTCGCTGGTAGGCAGACATTCGCGTTCTGCAACAGCTTTCGTTCGTAAAGGGGCAACACTGTGTCTTTCTCTCTGGCAGAGCCCGGCTGCCAAATTCGAAACGTCCAGCGATTGCGCCCACAGGAAAGCTGCCAGCACGGAAAGCTGTAGCTGGTTTTCACTGTCCCTTGGAACTGCATTCGCTGCTACACAGACATTCGCGTTCTGCAACAGCTTTCGTGCGTAAAGGGGCAACACTGTGTATTTCTCTCTGGCAGAGCCCGGCTGCCAAATTCGAAACGTCCAGCGATTGCGCCCACAGGAAAGCTGCCAGCACGGAAAGCTGTAGCTGGTTTTCACTGTCCCTTGGAACTGCATTCGCTGGTAGGCAGACATTCGCGTTCTGCAACAGCTTTCGTTCGTAAAGGGGCAACACTGTGTATTTCTCTCTCGCAGAGCCCGGCTGCCAAATTCGAAACGTCCAGCGATTGCGCCCACAGGAAAGCTGCCAGCACGGAAAGCTCTAGCTGGTTTTCACTGTCCCTTGGAACTGCATTCGCTGGTAGGCAGACATTCGCGTTCTGCAACAGCTTTCGTTCGTAAAGGGGCAACACTGTGTATTTCTCTCTCGCAGAGCCCGGCTGCCAAATTCGAAACGTCCAGCGATTGCGCCCACAGGAAAGCTGCCAGCACGGAAAGCTGTAGCTGGTTTTCACTGTCCCTTGGAACTGCATTGTCTGGTAGACAGACATTCGCGTTCTGCAACAGCTTTCGTGCGTAAAGGGGCAACACTGTGTCTTTCTCTCTGGCAAAGCCCGGCTGCCAAATTCGAAACGTCCAGCGATTGCGCCCACAGGAAAGCTGCCAGCAAGGAAAGCTGTAGCTGGTTTTCACTGTCCCTTGGAACTGCATTCGCTGGTAGACAGACATTCGCGTTCTGCAACAGCTTTCGTGCGTAAAGGGGCAACACTCTGTATTTCTCTCTGGCAGAGCCCGGCTGCCAAATTCGAAACGTCCAGCGATTGCGCCCACAGGAAAGCTGCCAGCACGGAAAGCTGTAGCTGGTTTTCACTGTCCCTTGGAACTGCATTCGCTGGTAGACAGACATTCGCGTTCTGCAACAGCTTTCGTGCGTAAAGGGGCAACACTGTGTCTTTCTCTCTGGCAGAGCCCGGCTGCCAAATTCGAAACGTCCAGCGATTGCACCCACAGGAAAGCTGCCAGCACGGAAAGCTGTAGCTGGTTTTCACTGTCCCTTGGAACTGCATTCGCTGGTAGGCAGACATTCGCGTTCTGCAACAGCTTTCGTTCGTAAAGGGGCAACACTGTGTCTTTCTCTCTGGCAGAGCCCGGCTGCCAAATTCGAAACGTCCAGCGATTGCGCCCACAGGAAAGCTGCCAGCACGGAAAGCTGTAGCTGGTTTTCACTGTCCCTTGGAACTGCATTCGCTGGTAGACAGACATTCGCGTTCTGCAACAGCTTTCGTTCGTAAAGGGGCAACACTGTGTCTTTCTCTCTGGCAGAGCCCGGCTGCCAAATTCGAAACGTCCAGCGATTGCGCCCACAGGAAAGCTGCCAGCACGGAAAGCTGTAGCTGGTTTTCACTGTCCCTTGGAACTGCATTCGCTGCTACACAGACATTCGCGTTCTGCAACAGCTTTCGTTCGTAAAGGGGCAACACTGTGTATTTCTCTCTGGCAGAGCCCGGCTGCCAAATTCGAAACGTCCAGCGATTGCGCCCACAGGAAAGCTACCAGCACGGAAAGCTGTAGCTCGTTTTCACTGTCCCTTGGAACTGCATTCGCTGGTAGGCAGACATTCGCGTTCTGCAACAGCTTTCGTTCGTAAAGGGGCAACACTGTGTCTTTCTCTCTGGCAGAGCCCGGCTGCCAAATTCGAAACGTCCAGCGATTGCGCCCACAGGAAAGCTGCCAGCACGGAAAGCTGTAGCTGGTTTTCACTGTCCCTTGGAACTGCATTCGCTGGTAGACAGACATTCGCGTTCTGCAACAGCTTTCGTTCGTAAAGGGGCAACACCGTGTATTTCTCTCTCGCAGAGCCCGGCTGCCAAATTCGAAACGTCCAGCGATTGCGCCCACAGGAAAGCTGCCAGCACGGAAAGCTGTAGCTGGTTTTCACTGTCCCTTGGAACTGCATTCGCTGGTAGACAGACATTCGCGTTCTGCAACAGCTTTCCTTCGTAAAGGGACAACACTGTGTATTTCTCTCTGGCAGAGCCCGGCTGCCAAATTCGAAACGTCCAGCGATTGCGCCCACAGGAAAGCTGCCAGCACGGAAAGCTGTAGCTGGTTTTCACTGTCCCTTGGAACTGCATTCGCTGGTAGACAGACATTCGCGTTCTGCAACAGCTTTCCTTCGTAAAGGGACAACACTGTGTATTTCTCTCTGGCAGAGCCCGGCTGCCAAATTCGAAACGTCCAGCGATTGCGCCCACAGGAAAGCTGCCAGCACGGAAAGCTGTAGCTGGTTTTCACTGTCCCTTGGAACTGCATTCGCTGCTACACAGACATTCGCGTTCTGCAACAGCTTTCGTTCGTAAAGGGGCAACACTCTGTATTTCTCTCTGGCAGAGCCCGGCTGCCAAATTCGAAACGTCCAGCGATTGCGCCCACAGGAAAGCTGCCAGCACGGAAAGCTGTAGCTGGTTTTCACTGTCCCTTGGAACTGCATTCGCTGGTAGGCAGACATTCGCGTTCTGCAACAGCTTTCGTTCATAAAGGGGCAACACTGTGTATTTCTCTCTGGCAGAGCCCGGCTGCCAAATTCGAAACGTCCAGCGATTGCGCCCACAGGAAAGCTGCCAGCACGGAAAGCTGTAGCTGGTTTTCACTGTCCCTTGGAACTGCATTCGCTGGTAGGCAGACATTCGCGTTCTGCAACAGCTTTCGTTCGTAAAGGGGCAACACTGTGTCTTTCTCTCTGGCAGAGCCCGGCTGCCAAATTCGAAACGTCCAGCGATTGCGCCCACAGGAAAGCTGCCAGCACGGAAAGCTGTAGCTGGTTTTCACTGTCCCTTGGAACTGCATTCGCTGGTAGGCAGACATTCGCGTTCTGCAACAGCTTTCGTTCGTAAAGGGGCAACACTGTGTATTTCTCTCTCGCAGAGCCCGGCTGCCAAATTCGAAACGTCCAGCGATTGCGCCCACAGGAAAGCTGCCAGCACGGAAAGCTGTAGCTGGTTTTCACTGTCCCTTGGAACTGCATTGTCTGGTAGACAGACATTCGCGTTCTGCAACAGCTTTCGTGCGTAAAGGGGCAACACTGTGTCTTTCTCTCTGGCGGAGCCCGGCTGCCAAATTCGAAACGTCCAGCGATTGCGCCCACAGGAAAGCTGCCAGCACGGAAAGCTGTAGCTGGTTTTCACTGTCCCTTGGAACTGCATTCGCTGGTAGACAGACATTCGCGTTCTGCAACAGCTTTCGTGCGTAAAGGGGCAACACTCTGTATTTCTCTCTGGCAGAGCCCGGCTGCCAAATTCGAAACGTCCAGCGATTGCGCCCACAGGAAAGCTGCCAGCACGGAAAGCTGTAGCTGGTTTTCACTGTCCCTTGGAACTGCATTCGCTGGTAGACAGACATTCGCGTTCTGCAACAGCTTTCGTTCGTAAAGGGGCAACACTCTGTATTTCTCTCTGGCAGAGCCCGGCTGCCAAATTCGAAACGTCCAGCGATTGCGCCCACAGGAAAGCTGCCAGCACGGAAAGCTGTAGCTGGTTTTCACTGTCCCTTGGAACTGCATTCGCTGGTAGGCAGACATTCGCGTTCTGCAACAGCTTTCGTTCGTAAAGGGGCAACACTGTGTATTTCTCTCTCGCAGAGCCCGGCTGCCAAATTCGAAACGTCCAGCGATTGCGCCCACAGGAAAGCTGCCAGCACGGAAAGCTGTAGCTGGTTTTCACTGTCCCTTGGAACTGCATTCGCTGGTAGGCAGACATTCGCGTTCTGCAACAGCTTTCGTTCGTAAAGGGGCAACACTGTGTATTTCTCTCTGGCAGAGCCCGGCTGCCAAATTCGAAACGTCCAGCGATTGCGCCCACAGGAAAGCTGCCAGCACGGAAAGCTGTAGCTGGTTTTCACTGTCCCTTGGAACTGCATTCGCTGGTAGGCAGACATTCGCGTTCTGCAACAGCTTTCGTGCGTAAAGGGGCAACACTGTGTCTTTCTCTCTGGCAGAGCCCGGCTGCCAAATTCGAAACGTCCAGCGATTGCGCCCACAGGAAAGCTGCCAGCACGGAAAGCTGTAGCTGGTTTTCACTGTCCCTTGGAACTGCATTCGCTGGTAGACAGACATTCGCGTTCTGCAACAGCTTTCGTGCGTAAAGGGGCAACACTCTGTATTTCTCTCTGGCAGAGCCCGGCTGCCAAATTCGAAACGTCCAGCGATTGCGCCCACAGGAAAGCTGCCAGCACGGAAAGCTGTAGCTGGTTTTCACTGTCCCTTGGAACTGCATTCGCTGGTAGGCAGACATTCGCGTTCTGCAACAGCTTTCGTTCGTAAAGGGGCAACACTGTGTATTTCTCTCTCGCAGAGCCCGGCTGCCAAATTCGAAACGTCCAGCGATTGTACCCACAGGAAAGCTGCCAGCACGGAAAGCTGTAGCTGGTTTTCACTGTCCCTTGGAACTGCATTCGCTGGTAGGCAGACATTCGCGTTCTGCAACAGCTTTCGTTCGTAAAGGGGCAACACTGTGTCTTTCTCTCTGGCAGAGCCCGGCTGCCAAATTCGAAACGTCCAGCGATTGCGCCCACAGGAAAGCTGCCAGCACGGAAAGCTGTAGCTGGTTTTCACTGTCCCTTGGAACTGCATTCGCTGGTAGACAGACATTCGCGTTCTGCAACAGCTTTCGTTCGTAAAGGGGCAACACTGTGTCTTTCTCTCTGGCAGAGCCCGGCTGCCAAATTCGAAACGTCCAGCGATTGCGCCCACAGGAAAGCTGCCAGCACGGAAAGCTGTAGCTGGTTTTCACTGTCCCTTGGAACTGCATTCGCTGCTACACAGACATTCGCGTTCTGCAACAGCTTTCGTTCGTAAAGGGGCAACACTGTGTCTTTCTCTCTGGCAGAGCCCGGCTGCCAAATTCGAAACGTCCAGCGATTGCGCCCACAGGAAAGCTGCCAGCACGGAAAGCTGTAGCTGGTTTTCACTGTCCCTTGGAACTGCATTCGCTGGTAGACAGACATTCGCGTTCTGCAACAGCTTTCGTTCGTAAAGGGGCAACACTGTGTCTTTCTCTCTGGCAGAGCCCGGCTGCCAAATTCGAAACGTCCAGCGATTGCGCCCACAGGAAAGCTGCCAGCACGGAAAGCTGTAGCTTGTTTTCACTGTCCCTTGGAACTGCATTCGCTGGTAGGCAGACATTCGCGTTCTGCAACAGCTTTCATTCGTAAAGGGGCAACACTGTGTATTTCTCTCTGGCAGAGCCCGGCTGCCAAATTCGAAACGTCCAGCGATTGCGCCCACAGGAAAGCTGCCAGCACGGAAAGCTGTAGCTGGTTTTCACTGTCCCTTGGAACTGCATTCGCTGCTACACAGACATTCGCGTTCTGCAACAGCTTTCGTTCGTAAAGGGGCAACACTGTGTATTTCTCTCTCGCAGAGCCCGGCTGCCAAATTCGAAACGTCCAGCGATTGCGCCCACAGGAAAGCTGCCAGCACGGAAAGCTGTAGCTGGTTTTCACTGTCCCTTGGAACTGCATTCGCTGGTAGGCAGACATTCGCGTTCTGCAACAGCTTTCGTTCGTAAAGGGGCAACACTGTGTATTTCTCTCTGGCAGAGCCCGGCTGCCAAATTCGAAACGTCCAGCGATTGCGCCCACAGGAAAGCTGCCAGCACGGAAAGCTGTAGCTGGTTTTCACTGTCCCTTGGAACTGCATTCGCTGGTAGGCAGACATTCGCGTTCTGCAACAGCTTTCGTTCGTAAAGGGGCAACACTGTGTATTTCTCTCTGGCAGAGCCCGGCTGCCAAATTCGAAACGTCCAGCGATTGCGCCCACAGGAAAGCTGCCAGCACGGAAAGCTGTAGCTGGTTTTCACTGTCCCTTGGAACTGCATTTGCTGGTAGGCAGACATTCGCGTTCTGCAACAGCTTTCGTTCGTAAAGGGGCAGCACTGTGTATTTCTCTCTGGCAGAGCCCGGCTGCCAAATTCGAAACGTCCAGCGATTGCGCCCACAGGAAAGCTGCCAGCACGGAAAGCTGTAGCTGGTTTTCACTGTCCCTTGGAACTGCATTGTCTGGTAGACAGACATTCGCGTTCTGCAACAGCTTTCGTGCGTAAAGGGGCAACACTGTGTCTTTCTCTCTGGCAGAGCCCGGCTGCCAAATTCGAAACGTCCAGCGATTGCGCCCACAGGAAAGCTGCCAGCACGGAAAGCTGTAGCTGGTTTTCACTGTCCCTTGGAACTGCATTCGCTGGTAGACAGACATTCGCGTTCTGCAACAGCTTTCGTGCGTAAAGGGGCAACACTCTGTATTTCTCTCTGGCAGAGCCCGGCTGCCAAATTCGAAACGTCCAGCGATTGCGCCCACAGGAAAGCTGCCAGCACGGAAAGCTGTAGCTGGTTTTCACTGTCCCTTGGAACTGCATTCGCTGGTAGACAGACATTCGCGTTCTGCAACAGCTTTCGTTCGTAAAGGGGCAACACTGTGTATTTCTCTCTGGCAGAGCCCGGCTGCCAAATTCGAAACGTCCAGCGATTGCGCCCACAGGAAAGCTGCCAGCACGGAAAGCTGTAGCTGGTTTTCACTGTCCCTTGGAACTGCATTCGCTGGTAGGCAGACATTCGCGTTCTGCAACAGCTTTCGTTCGTAAAGGGGCAACACTGTGTATTTCTTTCTCGCAGAGCCCGGCTGCCAAATTCGAAACGTCCAGCGATTGCGCCCACAGGAAAGCTGCCAGCACGGAAAGCTGTAGCTGGTTTTCACTGTCCCTTGGAACTGCATTCGCTGGTAGACAGACATTCGCGTTCTGCAACAGCTTTCGTGCGTAAAGGGGCAACACCGTGTATTTCTCTCTGGCAGAGCCCGGCTGCCAAATTCGAAACGTCCAGCGATTGCGCCCACAGGAAAGCTGCCAGCACGGAAAGCTCTAGCTGGTTTTCACTGTCCCTTGGAACTGCATTCGCTGGTAGACAGACATTCGCGTTCTGCAACAGCTTTCGTTCGTAAAGGGGCAACACTGTGTCTTTCTCTCTGGCAGAGCCCGGCTGCCAATTTCGAAACGTCCAGCGATTGCGCCCACAGGAAAGCTGCCAGCACGGAAAGCTGTAGCTGGTTTTCACTGTCCCTTGGAACTGCATTCGCTGGTACGCAGACATTCGCGTTCTGCAACAGCTTTCGTTCGTAAAGGGGCAACACTGTGTATTTCTCTCTGGCAGAGCCCGGCTGCCAAATTCGAAACGTCCAGCGATTGCGCCCACAGGAAAGCTGCCAGCACGGAAAGCTGTAGCTGGTTTTCACTGTCCCTTGGAACTGCATTCGCTGGTAGGCAGACATTCGCGTTCTGCAACAGCTTTCGTGCGTAAAGGGGCAACACTGTGTCTTTCTCTCTGGCAGAGCCCGGCTGCCAAATTCGAAACGTCCAGCGATTGCGCCCACAGGAAAGCTGCCAGCACGGAAAGCTGTAGCTGGTTTTCACTGTCCCTTGGAACTGCATTCGCTGGTAGGCAGACATTCGCGTTCTGCAACAGCTTTCGTTCGTAAAGGGGCAACACTGTGTATTTCTCTCTGGCAGAGCCCGGCTGCCAAATTCGAAACGTCCAGCGATTGCGCCCACAGGAAAGCTGCCAGCACGGAAAGCTGTAGCTGGTTTTCACTGTCCCTTGGAACTGCATTCGCTGGTAGACAGACATTCGCGTTCTGCAACAGCTTTCGTGCGTAAAGGGGCAACACCGTGTATTTCTCTCTGGCAGAGCCCGGCTGCCAAATTCGAAACGTCCAGCGATTGCGCCCACAGGAAAGCTGCCAGCACGGAAAGCTGTAGCTGGTTTTCACTGTCCCTTGGAACTGCATTCGCTGGTAGGCAGACATTCGCGTTCTGCAACAGCTTTCGTTCGTAAAGGGGCAACACTGTGTCTTTCTCTCTGGCAGAGCCCGGCTGCCAAATTCGAAACGTCCAGCGATTGCGCCCACAGGAAAGCTGCCAGCACGGAAAGCTGTAGCTGGTTTTCACTGTCCCTTGGAACTGCATTCGCTGGTAGGCAGACATTCGCGTTCTGCAACAGCTTTCGTTCGTAAAGGGGCAACACTGTGTATTTCTCTCTCGCAGAGCCCGGCTGCCAAATTCGAAACGTCCAGCGATTGCGCCCACAGGAAAGCTGCCAGCACGGAAAGCTGTAGCTGGTTTTCACTGTCCCTTGGAACTGCATTCGCTGGTAGGCAGACATTCGCGTTCTGCAACAGCTTTCGTTCGTAAAGGGGCAACACTCTGTATTTCTCTCTGGCAGAGCCCGGCTGCCAAATTCGAAACGTCCAGCGATTGCGCCCACAGGAAAGCTGCCAGCACGGAAAGCTGTAGCTGGTTTTCACTGTCCCTTGGAACTGCATTCGCTGGTAGGCAGACATTCGCGTTCTGCAACAGCTTTCGTTCGTAAAGGGGCAACACTGTGTCTTTCTCTCTGGCAGAGCCCGGCTGCCAAATTCGAAACGTCCAGCGCTTGCGCCCACAGGAAAGCTGCCAGCACGGAAAGCTGTAGCTCGTTTTCACTGTCCCTTGGAACTGCATTCGCTGGTAGGCAGACATTCGCGTTCTGCAACAGCTTTCGTTCGTAAAGGGGCAACACTGTGTCTTTCTCTCTGGCAGAGCCCGGCTGCCAAATTCGAAACGTCCAGCGATTGCGCCCACAGGAAAGCTGCCAGCACGGAAAGCTGTAGCTGGTTTTCACTGTCCCTTGGAACTGCATTCGCTGCTACACAGACATTCGCGTTCTGCAACAGCTTTCGTGCGTAAAGGGGCAACACTGTGTATTTCTCTCTGGCAGAGCCCGGCTGCCAAATTCGAAACGTCCAGCGATTGCGCCCACAGGAAAGCTGCCAGCACGGAAAGCTGTAGCTGGTTTTCACTGTCCCTTGGAACTGCATTCGCTGGTAGGCAGACATTCGCGTTCTGCAACAGCTTTCGTTCGTAAAGGGGCAACACTGTGTATTTCTCTCTGGCAGAGCCCGGCTGCCAAATTCGAAACGTCCAGCGATTGCGCCCACAGGAAAGCTGCCAGCACGGAAAGCTCTAGCTGGTTTTCACTGTCCCTTGGAACTGCATTCGCTGGTAGGCAGACATTCGCGTTCTGCAACAGCTTTCGTTCGTAAAGGGGCAACACTGTGTATTTCTCTCTCGCAGAGCCCGGCTGCCAAATTCGAAACGTCCAGCGATTGCGCCCACAGGAAAGCTGCCAGCACGGAAAGCTGTAGCTGGTTTTCACTGTCCCTTGGAACTGCATTCGCTGGTAGACAGACATTCGCGTTCTGCAACAGCTTTCGTGCGTAAAGGGGCAACACTGTGTCTTTCTCTCTGGCAGAGCCCGGCTGCCAAATTCGAAACGTCCAGCGATTGCGCCCACAGGAAAGCTGCCAGCAAGGAAAGCTGTAGCTGGTTTTCACTGTCCCTTGGAACTGCATTCGCTGGTAGACAGACATTCGCGTTCTGCAACAGCTTTCGTGCGTAAAGGGGCAACACTCTGTATTTCTCTCTGGCAGAGCCCGGCTGCCAAATTCGAAACGTCCAGCGATTGCGCCCACAGGAAAGCTGCCAGCACGGAAAGCTGTAGCTGGTTTTCACTGTCCCTTGGAACTGCATTCGCTGGTAGACAGACATTCGCGTTCTGCAACAGCTTTCGTGCGTAAAGGGGCAACACTGTGTCTTTCTCTCTGGCAGAGCCCGGCTGCCAAATTCGAAACGTCCAGCGATTGCACCCACAGGAAAGCTGCCAGCACGGAAAGCTGTAGCTGGTTTTCACTGTCCCTTGGAACTGCATTCGCTGGTAGGCAGACATTCGCGTTCTGCAACAGCTTTCGTTCGTAAAGGGGCAACACTGTGTCTTTCTCTCTGGCAGAGCCCGGCTGCCAAATTCGAAACGTCCAGCGATTGCGCCCACAGGAAAGCTGCCAGCACGGAAAGCTGTAGCTGGTTTTCACTGTCCCTTGGAACTGCATTCGCTGGTAGACAGACATTCGCGTTCTGCAACAGCTTTCGTTCGTAAAGGGGCAACACTGTGTCTTTCTCTCTGGCAGAGCCCGGCTGCCAAATTCGAAACGTCCAGCGATTGCGCCCACAGGAAAGCTGCCAGCACGGAAAGCTGTAGCTGGTTTTCACTGTCCCTTGGAACTGCATTCGCTGCTACACAGACATTCGCGTTCTGCAACAGCTTTCGTTCGTAAAGGGGCAACACTGTGTATTTCTCTCTGGCAGAGCCCGGCTGCCAAATTCGAAACGTCCAGCGATTGCGCCCACAGGAAAGCTACCAGCACGGAAAGCTGTAGCTCGTTTTCACTGTCCCTTGGAACTGCATTCGCTGGTAGGCAGACATTCGCGTTCTGCAACAGCTTTCGTTCGTAAAGGGGCAACACTGTGTCTTTCTCTCTGGCAGAGCCCGGCTGCCAAATTCGAAACGTCCAGCGATTGCGCCCACAGGAAAGCTGCCAGCACGGAAAGCTGTAGCTGGTTTTCACTGTCCCTTGGAACTGCATTCGCTGGTAGACAGACATTCGCGTTCTGCAACAGCTTTCGTTCGTAAAGGGGCAACACCGTGTATTTCTCTCTCGCAGAGCCCGGCTGCCAAATTCGAAACGTCCAGCGATTGCGCCCACAGGAAAGCTGCCAGCACGGAAAGCTGTAGCTGGTTTTCACTGTCCCTTGGAACTGCATTCGCTGGTAGACAGACATTCGCGTTCTGCAACAGCTTTCCTTCGTAAAGGGACAACACTGTGTATTTCTCTCTGGCAGAGCCCGGCTGCCAAATTCGAAACGTCCAGCGATTGCGCCCACAGGAAAGCTGCCAGCACGGAAAGCTGTAGCTGGTTTTCACTGTCCCTTGGAACTGCATTCGCTGGTAGACAGACATTCGCGTTCTGCAACAGCTTTCCTTCGTAAAGGGACAACACTGTGTATTTCTCTCTGGCAGAGCCCGGCTGCCAAATTCGAAACGTCCAGCGATTGCGCCCACAGGAAAGCTGCCAGCACGGAAAGCTGTAGCTGGTTTTCACTGTCCCTTGGAACTGCATTGTCTGGTAGACAGACATTCGCGTTCTGCAACAGCTTTCGTGCGTAAAGGGGCAACACTGTGTCTTTCTCTCTGGCGGAGCCCGGCTGCCAAATTCGAAACGTCCAGCGATTGCGCCCACAGGAAAGCTGCCAGCACGGAAAGCTGTAGCTGGTTTTCACTGTCCCTTGGAACTGCATTCGCTGGTAGACAGACATTCGCGTTCTGCAACAGCTTTCGTTCGTAAAGGGGCAACACTGTGTATTTCTCTCTCGCAGAGCCCGGCTGCCAAATTCGAAACGTCCAGCGATTGCGCCCACAGGAAAGCTGCCAGCACGGAAAGCTGTAGCTGGTTTTCACTGTCCCTTGGAACTGCATTCGCTGGTAGGCAGACATTCGCGTTCTGCAACAGCTTTCGTTCGTAAAGGGGCAACACTGTGTATTTCTCTCTCGCAGAGCCCGGCTGCCAAATTCGAAACGTCCAGCGATTGCGCCCACAGGAAAGCTGCCAGCACGGAAAGCTGTAGCTGGTTTTCACTGTCCCTTGGAACTGCATTCGCTGGTAGGCAGACATTCGCGTTCTGCAACAGCTTTCGTTCGTAAAGGGGCAACACTGTGTCTTTCTCTCTGGCAGAGCCCGGCTGCCAAATTCGAAACGTCCAGCGATTGCGCCCACAGGAAAGCTGCCAGCACGGAAAGCTGTAGCTGGTTTTCACTGTCCCTTGGAACTGCATTCGCTGGTAGGCAGACATTCGCGTTCTGCAACAGCTTTCGTGCGTAAAGGGGCAACACTGTGTCTTTCTCTCTGGCAGAGCCCGGCTGCCAAATTCGAAACGTCCAGCGATTGCGCCCACAGGAAAGCTGCCAGCACGGAAAGCTGTAGCTGGTTTTCACTGTCCCTTGGAACTGCATTCGCTGGTAGACAGACATTCGCGTTCTGCAACAGCTTTCGTTCGTAAAGGGGCAACACTGTGTATTTCTCTCTGGCAGAGCCCGGCTGCCAAATTCGAAACGTCCAGCGATTGCGCCCACAGGAAAGCTGCCAGCACGGAAAGCTGTAGCTGGTTTTCACTGTCCCTTGGAACTGCATTCGCTGGTAGGCAGACATTCGCGTTCTGCAACAGCTTTCGTTCGTAAAGGGGCAACACTGTGTCTTTCTCTCTGGCAGAGCCCGGCTGCCAAATTCGAAACGTCCAGCGATTGCGCCCACAGGAAAGCTGCCAGCACGGAAAGCTGTAGCTGGTTTTCACTGTCCCTTGGAACTGCATTCGCTGGTAGACAGACATTCGCGTTCTGCAACAGCTTTCGTTCGTAAAGGGGCAACACTGTGTCTTTCTCTCTGGCAGAGCCCGGCTGCCAAATTCGAAACGTCCAGCGATTGCGCCCACAGGAAAGCTGCCAGCACGGAAAGCTGTAGCTTGTTTTCACTGTCCCTTGGAACTGCATTCGCTGGTAGGCAGACATTCGCGTTCTGCAACAGCTTTCGTTCGTAAAGGGGCAACACTGTGTATTTCTCTCTGGCAGAGCCCGGCTGCCAAATTCGAAACGTCCAGCGATTGCGCCCACAGGAAAGCTGCCAGCACGGAAAGCTGTAGCTGGTTTTCACTGTCCCTTGGAACTGCATTCGCTGGTAGGCAGACATTCGCGTTCTGCAACAGCTTTCGTTCGTAAAGGGGCAACACTGTGTCTTTCTCTCTGGCAGAGCCCGGCTGCCAAATTCGAAACGTCCAGCGATTGCGCCCACAGGAAAGCTGCCAGCACGGAAAGCTGTAGCTGGTTTTCACTGTCCCTTGGAACTGCATTCGCTGGTAGACAGACATTCGCGTTCTGCAACAGCTTTCGTTCGTAAAGGGGCAACACTCTGTATTTCTCTCTGGCAGAGCCCGGCTGCCAAATTCGAAACGTCCAGCGATTGCGCCCACAGGAAAGCTGCCAGCACGGAAAGCTGTAGCTGGTTTTCACTGTCCCTTGGAACTGCATTCGCTGGTAGACAGACATTCGCGTTCTGCAACAGCTTTCGTTCGTAAAGGGGCAACACTGTGTATTTCTCTCTCGCAGAGCCCGGCTGCCAAATTCGAAACGTCCAGCGATTGCGCCCACAGGAAAGCTGCCAGCACGGAAAGCTGTAGCTGGTTTTCACTGTCCCTTGGAACTGCATTCGCTGGTAGACAGACATTCGCGTTCTGCAACAGCTTTCGTGCGTAAAGGAGCAACACTGTGTCTTTCTCTCTGGCAGAGCCCGGCTGCCAAATTCGAAACGTCCAGCGATTGCGCCCACAGGAAAGCTGCCAGCACGGAAAGCTGTAGCTGGTTTTCACTGTCCCTTGGAACTGCATTCGCTGCTACACAGACATTCGCGTTCTGCAACAGCTTTCGTTCGTAAAGGGGCAACACTGTGTATTTCTCTCTCGCAGAGCCCGGCTGCCAAATTCGAAACGTCCAGCGATTGCGCCCACAGGAAAGCTACCAGCACGGAAAGCTGTAGCTCGTTTTCACTGTCCCTTGGAACTGCATTCGCTGCTACACAGACATTCGCGTTCTGCAACAGCTTTCGTTCGTAAAGGGGCAACACTGTGTATTTCTCTCTGGCAGAGCCCGGCTGCCAAATTCGAAACGTCCAGCGATTGCGCCCACAGGAAAGCTGCCAGCACGGAAAGCTGTAGCTGGTTTTCACTGTCCCTTGGAACTGCATTCGCTGGTACGCAGACATTCGCGTTCTGCAACAGCTTTCGTTCATAAAGGGGCAACACTGTGTATTTCTCTCTCGCAGAGCCCGGCTGCCAAATTCGAAACGTCCAGCGATTGCGCCCACAGGAAAGCTGCCAGCACGGAAAGCTGTAGCTGGTTTTCACTGTCCCTTGGAACTGCATTCGCTGGTAGGCAGACATTCGCGTTCTGCAACAGCTTTCGTTCGTAAA
Organism: Mycteria americana; assembly: GCF_035582795.1. Taxonomy (NCBI): domain Eukaryota; kingdom Metazoa; phylum Chordata; class Aves; order Ciconiiformes; family Ciconiidae; genus Mycteria; species Mycteria americana. Next base: position 404,383 of record NW_027445632.1, on the reverse strand, counting down.
GGGGCAACACTGTGTCTTTCTCTCTGGCAGAGCCCGGCTGCCAAATTCGAAACGTCCAGCGATTGCGCCCACAGGAAAGCTGCCAGCACGGAAAGCTGTAGCTGGTTTTCACTGTCCCTTGGAACTGCATTGTCTGGTAGACAGACATTCGCGTTCTGCAACAGCTTTCGTTCGTAAAGGGGCAACACTGTGTCTTTCTCTCTGGCAGAGCCCGGCTGCCAAATTCGAAACGTCCAGCGATTGCGCCCACAGGAAAGCTGCCAGCACGGAAAGCTGTAGCTGGTTTTCACTGTCCCTTGGAACTGCATTGTCTGGTAGACAGACATTCGCGTTCTGCAACAGCTTTCGTGCGTAAAGGGGCAACACTGTGTCTTTCTCTCTGGCGGAGCCCGGCTGCCAAATTCGAAACGTCCAGCGATTGCGCCCACAGGAAAGCTGCCAGCACGGAAAGCTGTAGCTGGTTTTCACTGTCCCTTGGAACTGCATTCGCTGGTAGACAGACATTCGCGTTCTGCAACAGCTTTCGTTCGTAAAGGGGCAACACTGTGTATTTCTCTCTCGCAGAGCCCGGCTGCCAAATTCGAAACGTCCAGCGATTGCGCCCACAGGAAAGCTGCCAGCACGGAAAGCTGTAGCTGGTTTTCACTGTCCCTTGGAACTGCATTCGCTGGTAGGCAGACATTCGCGTTCTGCAACAGCTTTCGTTCGTAAAGGGGCAACACTGTGTATTTCTCTCTCGCAGAGCCCGGCTGCCAAATTCGAAACGTCCAGCGATTGCGCCCACAGGAAAGCTGCCAGCACGGAAAGCTGTAGCTGGTTTTCACTGTCCCTTGGAACTGCATTCGCTGGTAGGCAGACATTCGCGTTCTGCAACAGCTTTCGTTCGTAAAGGGGCAACACTGTGTCTTTCTCTCTGGCAGAGCCCGGCTGCCAAATTCGAAACGTCCAGCGATTGCGCCCACAGGAAAGCTGCCAGCACGGAAAGCTGTAGCTGGTTTTCACTGTCCCTTGGAACTGCATTCGCTGGTAGGCAGACATTCGCGTTCTGCAACAGCTTTCGTGCGTAAAGGGGCAACACTGTGTCTTTCTCTCTGGCAGAGCCCGGCTGCCAAATTCGAAACGTCCAGCGATTGCGCCCACAGGAAAGCTGCCAGCACGGAAAGCTGTAGCTGGTTTTCACTGTCCCTTGGAACTGCATTCGCTGGTAGACAGACATTCGCGTTCTGCAACAGCTTTCGTGCGTAAAGGGGCAACACTGTGTATTTCTCTCTGGCAGAGCCCGGCTGCCAAATTCGAAACGTCCAGCGATTGCGCCCACAGGAAAGCTGCCAGCACGGAAAGCTGTAGCTGGTTTTCACTGTCCCTTGGAACTGCATTCGCTGGTAGGCAGACATTCGCGTTCTGCAACAGCTTTCGTTCGTAAAGGGGCAACACTGTGTATTTCTCTCTCGTAGAGCCCGGCTGCCAAATTCGAAACGTCCAGCGATTGTACCCACAGGAAAGCTGCCAGCACGGAAAGCTGTAGCTGGTTTTCACTGTCCCTTGGAACTGCATTCGCTGGTAGGCAGACATTCGCGTTCTGCAACAGCTTTCGTTCGTAAAGGGGCAACACTGTGTCTTTCTCTCTGGCAGAGCCCGGCTGCCAAATTCGAAACGTCCAGCGATTGCGCCCACAGGAAAGCTGCCAGCACGGAAAGCTGTAGCTGGTTTTCACTGTCCCTTGGAACTGCATTCGCTGGTAGACAGACATTCGCGTTCTGCAACAGCTTTCGTTCGTAAAGGGGCAACACTGTGTCTTTCTCTCTGGCAGAGCCCGGCTGCCAAATTCGAAACGTCCAGCGATTGCGCCCACAGGAAAGCTGCCAGCACGGAAAGCTGTTGCTGGTTTTCACTGTCCCTTGGAACTGCATTCGCTGCTACACAGACATTCGCGTTCTGCAACAGCTTTCGTTCGTAAAGGGGCAACACTGTGTCTTTCTCTCTGGCAGAGCCCGGCTGCCAAATTCGAAACGTCCAGCGATTGCGCCCACAGGAAAGCTGCCAGCACGGAAAGCTGTAGCTGGTTTTCACTGTCCCTTGGAACTGCATTCGCTGGTAGACAGACATTCGCGTTCTGCAACAGCTTTCGTTCGTAAAGGGGCAACACTGTGTCTTTCTCTCTGGCAGAGCCCGGCTGCCAAATTCGAAACGTCCAGCGATTGCGCCCACAGGAAAGCTGCCAGCACGGAAAGCTGTAGCTTGTTTTCACTGTCCCTTGGAACTGCATTCGCTGGTAGGCAGACATTCGCGTTCTGCAACAGCTTTCGTGCGTAAAGGGGCAACACTGTGTATTTCTCTCTGGCAGAGCCCGGCTGCCAAATTCGAAACGTCCAGCGATTGCGCCCACAGGAAAGCTGCCAGCACGGAAAGCTGTAGCTGGTTTTCACTGTCCCTTGGAACTGCATTCGCTGGTAGGCAGACATTCGCGTTCTGCAACAGCTTTCGTTCGTAAAGGGGCAACACTGTGTCTTTCTCTCTGGCAGAGCCCGGCTGCCAAATTCGAAACGTCCAGCGATTGCGCCCACAGGAAAGCTGCCAGCACGGAAAGCTGTAGCTGGTTTTCACTGTCCCTTGGAACTGCATTCGCTGGTAGACAGACATTCGCGTTCTGCAACAGCTTTCGTTCGTAAAGGGGCAACACTCTGTATTTCTCTCTGGCAGAGCCCGGCTGCCAAATTCGAAACGTCCAGCGATTGCGCCCACAGGAAAGCTGCCAGCACGGAAAGCTGTAGCTGGTTTTCACTGTCCCTTGGAACTGCATTCGCTGGTAGACAGACATTCGCGTTCTGCAACAGCTTTCGTTCGTAAAGGGGCAACACTGTGTATTTCTCTCTCGCAGAGCCCGGCTGCCAAATTCGAAACGTCCAGCGATTGCGCCCACAGGAAAGCTGCCAGCACGGAAAGCTGTAGCTGGTTTTCACTGTCCCTTGGAACTGCATTCGCTGGTAGACAGACATTCGCGTTCTGCAACAGCTTTCGTGCGTAAAGGAGCAACACTGTGTCTTTCTCTCTGGCAGAGCCCGGCTGCCAAATTCGAAACGTCCAGCGATTGCGCCCACAGGAAAGCTGCCAGCACGGAAAGCTGTAGCTGGTTTTCACTGTCCCTTGGAACTGCATTGTCTGGTAGACAGACATTCGCGTTCTGCAACAGCTTTCGTGCGTAAAGGGGCAACACTGTGTCTTTCTCTCTGGCGGAGCCCGGCTGCCAAATTCGAAACGTCCAGCGATTGCGCCCACAGGAAAGCTGCCAGCACGGAAAGCTGTAGCTGGTTTTCACTGTCCCTTGGAACTGCATTCGCTGGTAGACAGACATTCGCGTTCTGCAACAGCTTTCGTGCGTAAAGGGGCAACACTCTGTATTTCTCTCTGGCAGAGCCCGGCTGCCAAATTCGAAACGTCCAGCGATTGCGCCCACAGGAAAGCTGCCAGCACGGAAAGCTGTAGCTGGTTTTCACTGTCCCTTGGAACTGCATTCGCTGGTAGACAGACATTCGCGTTCTGCAACAGCTTTCGTTCGTAAAGGGGCAACACTCTGTATTTCTCTCTGGCAGAGCCCGGCTGCCAAATTCGAAACGTCCAGCGATTGCGCCCACAGGAAAGCTGCCAGCACGGAAAGCTGTAGCTGGTTTTCACTGTCCCTTGGAACTGCATTCGCTGGTAGGCAGACATTCGCGTTCTGCAACAGCTTTCGTTCGTAAAGGGGCAACACTGTGTATTTCTCTCTCGCAGAGCCCGGCTGCCAAATTCGAAACGTCCAGCGATTGCGCCCACAGGAAAGCTGCCAGCACGGAAAGCTGTAGCTGGTTTTCACTGTCCCTTGGAACTGCATTCGCTGGTAGGCAGACATTCGCGTTCTGCAACAGCTTTCGTTCGTAAAGGGGCAACACTGTGTCTTTCTCTCTGGCAGAGCCCGGCTGCCAAATTCGAAACGTCCAGCGATTGCGCCCACAGGAAAGCTGCCAGCACGGAAAGCTGTAGCTGGTTTTCACTGTCCCTTGGAACTGCATTCGCTGGTAGGCAGACATTCGCGTTCTGCAACAGCTTTCGTGCGTAAAGGGGCAACACTGTGTCTTTCTCTCTGGCAGAGCCCGGCTGCCAAATTCGAAACGTCCAGCGATTGCGCCCACAGGAAAGCTGCCAGCACGGAAAGCTGTAGCTGGTTTTCACTGTCCCTTGGAACTGCATTCGCTGGTAGGCAGACATTCGCGTTCTGCAACAGCTTTCGTTCGTAAAGGGGCAACACTGTGTCTTTCTCTCTGGCAGAGCCCGGCTGCCAAATTCGAAACGTCCAGCGATTGCGCCCACAGGAAAGCTGCCAGCACGGAAAGCTGTAGCTGGTTTTCACTGTCCCTTGGAACTGCATTCGCTGGTAGACAGACATTCGCGTTCTGCAACAGCTTTCGTTCGTAAAGGGGCAACACTGTGTCTTTCTCTCTGGCAGAGCCCGGCTGCCAAATTCGAAACGTCCAGCGATTGCGCCCACAGGAAAGCTGCCAGCACGGAAAGCTGTAGCTGGTTTTCACTGTCCCTTGGAACTGCATTCGCTGCTACACAGACATTCGCGTTCTGCAACAGCTTTCGTTCGTAAAGGGGCAACACTGTGTCTTTCTCTCTGGCAGAGCCCGGCTGCCAAATTCGAAACGTCCAGCGATTGCGCCCACAGGAAAGCTGCCAGCACGGAAAGCTGTAGCTGGTTTTCACTGTCCCTTGGAACTGCATTCGCTGGTAGACAGACATTCGCGTTCTGCAACAGCTTTCGTTCGTAAAGGGGCAACACTGTGTCTTTCTCTCTGGCAGAGCCCGGCTGCCAAATTCGAAACGTCCAGCGATTGCGCCCACAGGAAAGCTGCCAGCACGGAAAGCTGTAGCTTGTTTTCACTGTCCCTTGGAACTGCATTCGCTGGTAGGCAGACATTCGCGTTCTGCAACAGCTTTCGTTCGTAAAGGGGCAACACTGTGTCTTTCTCTCTGGCAGAGCCCGGCTGCCAAATTCGAAACGTCCAGCGATTGCGCCCACAGGAAAGCTGCCAGCACGGAAAGCTGTAGCTGGTTTTCACTGTCCCTTGGAACTGCATTCGCTGGTAGGCAGACATTCGCGTTCTGCAACAGCTTTCGTTCGTAAAGGGGCAACACTGTGTCTTTCTCTCTGGCAGAGCCCGGCTGCCAAATTCGAAACGTCCAGCGATTGCGCCCACAGGAAAGCTGCCAGCACGGAAAGCTGTAGCTGGTTTTCACTGTCCCTTGGAACTGCATTCGCTGGTAGACAGACATTCGCGTTCTGCAACAGCTTTCGTTCGTAAAGGGGCAACACTCTGTATTTCTCTCTGGCAGAGCCCGGCTGCCAAATTCGAAACGTCCAGCGATTGCGCCCACAGGAAAGCTGCCAGCACGGAAAGCTGTAGCTGGTTTTCACTGTCCCTTGGAACTGCATTCGCTGGTAGACAGACATTCGCGTTCTGCAACAGCTTTCGTTCGTAAAGGGGCAACACTGTGTATTTCTCTCTCGCAGAGCCCGGCTGCCAAATTCGAAACGTCCAGCGATTGCGCCCACAGGAAAGCTGCCAGCACGGAAAGCTGTAGCTGGTTTTCACTGTCCCTTGGAACTGCATTCGCTGGTAGACAGACATTCGCGTTCTGCAACAGCTTTCGTGCGTAAAGGAGCAACACTGTGTCTTTCTCTCTGGCAGAGCCCGGCTGCCAAATTCGAAACGTCCAGCGATTGCGCCCACAGGAAAGCTGCCAGCACGGAAAGCTGTAGCTGGTTTTCACTGTCCCTTGGAACTGCATTCGCTGCTACACAGACATTCGCGTTCTGCAACAGCTTTCGTTCGTAAAGGGGCAACACTGTGTATTTCTCTCTCGCAGAGCCCGGCTGCCAAATTCGAAACGTCCAGCGATTGCGCCCACAGGAAAGCTGCCAGCACGGAAAGCTGTAGCTGGTTTTCACTGTCCCTTGGAACTGCATTCGCTGGTAGACAGACATTCGCGTTCTGCAACAGCTTTCGTTCGTAAAGGGGCAACACTGTGTATTTCTCTCTGGCAGAGCCCGGCTGCCAAATTCGAAACGTCCAGCGATTGCGCCCACAGGAAAGCTGCCAGCACGGAAAGCTGTAGCTGGTTTTCACTGTCCCTTGGAACTGCATTCGCTGGTAGGCAGACATTCGCGTTCTGCAACAGCTTTCGTTCGTAAAGGGGCAACACTGTGTATTTCTCTCTGGCAGAGCCCGGCTGCCAAATTCGAAACGTCCAGCGATTGCGCCCACAGGAAAGCTGCCAGCACGGAAAGCTGTAGCTGGTTTTCACTGTCCCTTGGAACTGCATTCGCTGGTAGGCAGACATTCGCGTTCTGCAACAGCTTTCGTTCGTAAAGGGGCAACACTGTGTATTTCTCTCTGGCAGAGCCCGGCTGCCAAATTCGAAACGTCCAGCGATTGCGCCCACAGGAAAGCTGCCAGCACGGAAAGCTGTAGCTGGTTTTCACTGTCCCTTGGAACTGCATTCGCTGCTACACAGACATTCGCGTTCTGCAACAGCTTTCGTGCGTAAAGGGGCAACACTGTGTCTTTCTCTCTGGCAGAGCCCGGCTGCCAAATTCGAAACGTCCAGCGATTGCGCCCACAGGAAAGCTGCCAGCACGGAAAGCTGTAGCTGGTTTTCACTGTCCCTTGGAACTGCATTCGCTGGTAGACAGACATTCGCGTTCTGCAACAGCTTTCGTGCGTAAAGGGGCAACACTCTGTATTTCTCTCTGGCAGAGCCCGGCTGCCAAATTCGAAACGTCCAGCGATTGCGCCCACAGGAAAGCTGCCAGCACGGAAAGCTGTAGCTGGTTTTCACTGTCCCTTGGAACTGCATTCGCTGGTAGACAGACATTCGCGTTCTGCAACAGCTTTCGTTCGTAAAGGGGCAACACTGTGTATTTCTCTCTCGCAGAGCCCGGCTGCCAAATTCGAAACGTCCAGCGATTGCGCCCACAGGAAAGCTGCCAGCACGGAAAGCTGTAGCTGGTTTTCACTGTCCCTTGGAACTGCATTCGCTGGTAGGCAGACATTCGCGTTCTGCAACAGCTTTCGTTCGTAAAGGGGCAACACTGTGTATTTCTCTCTCGCAGAGCCCGGCTGCCAAATTCGAAACGTCCAGCGATTGCGCCCACAGGAAAGCTGCCAGCACGGAAAGCTGTAGCTGGTTTTCACTGTCCCTTGGAACTGCATTCGCTGCTACACAGACATTCGCGTTCTGCAACAGCTTTCGTTCGTAAAGGGGCAACACTGTGTATTTCTCTCTCGCAGAGCCCGGCTGCCAAATTCGAAACGTCCAGCGATTGCGCCCACAGGAAAGCTGCCAGCACGGAAAGCTGTAGCTGGTTTTCACTGTCCCTTGGAACTGCATTGTCTGGTAGACAGACATTCGCGTTCTGCAACAGCTTTCGTGCGTAAAGGGGCAACACTGTGTCTTTCTCTCTGGCAGAGCCCGGCTGCCAAATTCGAAACGTCCAGCGATTGCGCCCACAGGAAAGCTGCCAGCACGGAAAGCTGTAGCTGGTTTTCACTGTCCCTTGGAACTGCATTCGCTGGTAGACAGACATTCGCGTTCTGCAACAGCTTTCGTGCGTAAAGGGGCAACACTCTGTATTTCTCTCTGGCAGAGCCCGGCTGCCAAATTCGAAACGTCCAGCGATTGCGCCCACAGGAAAGCTGCCAGCACGGAAAGCTGTAGCTGGTTTTCACTGTCCCTTGGAACTGCATTCGCTGGTAGACAGACATTCGCGTTCTGCAACAGCTTTCGTTCGTAAAGGGGCAACACTCTGTATTTCTCTCTGGCAGAGCCCGGCTGCCAGATTCGAAACGTCCAGCGATTGCACCCACAGGAAAGCTGCCAGCACGGAAAGCTGTAGCTGGTTTTCACTGTCCCTTGGAACTGCATTCGCTGGTAGGCAGACATTCGCGTTCTGCAACAGCTTTCGTTCGTAAAGGGGCAACACTGTGTCTTTCTCTCTGGCAGAGCCCGGCTGCCAAATTCGAAACGTCCAGCGATTGCGCCCACAGGAAAGCTGCCAGCACGGAAAGCTGTAGCTGGTTTTCACTGTCCCTTGGAACTGCATTCGCTGGTAGACAGACATTCGCGTTCTGCAACAGCTTTCGTTCGTAAAGGGGCAACACTGTGTCTTTCTCTCTGGCAGAGCCCGGCTGCCAAATTCGAAACGTCCAGCGATTGCGCCCACAGGAAAGCTGCCAGCACGGAAAGCTGTAGCTGGTTTTCACTGTCCCTTGGAACTGCATTCGCTGCTACACAGACATTCGCGTTCTGCAACAGCTTTCGTTCGTAAAGGGGCAACACTGTGTATTTCTCTCTGGCAGAGCCCGGCTGCCAAATTCGAAACGTCCAGCGATTGCGCCCACAGGAAAGCTGCCAGCACGGAAAGCTGTAGCTGGTTTTCACTGTCCCTTGGAACTGCATTCGCTGGTAGGCAGACATTCGCGTTCTGCAACAGCTTTCGTTCGTAAAGGGGCAACACTGTGTATTTCTCTCTGGCAGAGCCCGGCTGCCAAATTCGAAACGTCCAGCGATTGCGCCCACAGGAAAGCTGCCAGCACGGAAAGCTGTAGCTGGTTTTCACTGTCCCTTGGAACTGCATTGTCTGGTAGACAGACATTCGCGTTCTGCAACAGCTTTCGTGCGTAAAGGGGCAACACTGTGTCTTTCTCTCTGGCAGAGCCCGGCTGCCAAATTCGAAACGTCCAGCGATTGCGCCCACAGGAAAGCTGCCAGCACGGAAAGCTGTAGCTGGTTTTCACTGTCCCTTGGAACTGCATTCGCTGGTAGACAGACATTCGCGTTCTGCAACAGCTTTCGTGCGTAAAGGGGCAACACTCTGTATTTCTCTCTGGCAGAGCCCGGCTGCCAAATTCGAAACGTCCAGCGATTGCGCCCACAGGAAAGCTGCCAGCACGGAAAGCTGTAGCTGGTTTTCACTGTCCCTTGGAACTGCATTCGCTGGTAGACAGACATTCGCGTTCTGCAACAGCTTTCGTTCGTAAAGGGGCAACACTGTGTATTTCTCTCTCGCAGAGCCCGGCTGCCAAATTCGAAACGTCCAGCGATTGCGCCCACAGGAAAGCTGCCAGCACGGAAAGCTGTAGCTGGTTTTCACTGTCCCTTGGAACTGCATTCGCTGGTAGGCAGACATTCGCGTTCTGCAACAGCTTTCGTTCGTAAAGGGGCAACACTGTGTATTTCTCTCTCGCAGAGCCCGGCTGCCAAATTCGAAACGTCCAGCGATTGCGCCCACAGGAAAGCTGCCAGCACGGAAAGCTGTAGCTGGTTTTCACTGTCCCTTGGAACTGCATTCGCTGCTACACAGACATTCGCGTTCTGCAACAGCTTTCGTTCGTAAAGGGGCAACACTGTGTATTTCTCTCTCGCAGAGCCCGGCTGCCAAATTCGAAACGTCCAGCGATTGCGCCCACAGGAAAGCTGCCAGCACGGAAAGCTGTAGCTGGTTTTCACTGTCCCTTGGAACTGCATTGTCTGGTAGACAGACATTCGCGTTCTGCAACAGCTTTCGTGCGTAAAGGGGCAACACTGTGTATTTCTCTCTCGCAGAGCCCGGCTGCCAAATTCGAAACGTCCAGCGATTGCGCCCACAGGAAAGCTGCCAGCACGGAAAGCTGTAGCTGGTTTTCACTGTCCCTTGGAACTGCATTCGCTGGTAGACAGACATTCGCGTTCTGCAACAGCTTTCGTGCGTAAAGGGGCAACACTCTGTATTTCTCTCTGGCAGAGCCCGGCTGCCAAATTCGAAACGTCCAGCGATTGCGCCCACAGGAAAGCTGCCAGCACGGAAAGCTGTAGCTGGTTTTCACTGTCCCTTGGAACTGCATTCGCTGGTAGACAGACATTCGCGTTCTGCAACAGCTTTCGTTCGTAAAGGGGCAACACTCTGTATTTCTCTCTGGCAGAGCCCGGCTGCCAGATTCGAAACGTCCAGCGATTGCACCCACAGGAAAGCTGCCAGCACGGAAAGCTGTAGCTGGTTTTCACTGTCCCTTGGAACTGCATTCGCTGGTAGGCAGACATTCGCGTTCTGCAACAGCTTTCGTTCGTAAAGGGGCAACACTGTGTCTTTCTCTCTGGCAGAGCCCGGCTGCCAAATTCGAAACGTCCAGCGATTGCGCCCACAGGAAAGCTGCCAGCACGGAAAGCTGTAGCTGGTTTTCACTGTCCCTTGGAACTGCATTCGCTGGTAGACAGACATTCGCGTTCTGCAACAGCTTTCGTTCGTAAAGGGGCAACACTGTGTCTTTCTCTCTGGCAGAGCCCGGCTGCCAAATTCGAAACGTCCAGCGATTGCGCCCACAGGAAAGCTGCCAGCACGGAAAGCTGTAGCTGGTTTTCACTGTCCCTTGGAACTGCATTCGCTGCTACACAGACATTCGCGTTCTGCAACAGCTTTCGTTCGTAAAGGGGCAACACTGTGTATTTCTCTCTGGCAGAGCCCGGCTGCCAAATTCGAAACGTCCAGCGATTGCGCCCACAGGAAAGCTGCCAGCACGGAAAGCTGTAGCTGGTTTTCACTGTCCCTTGGAACTGCATTCGCTGGTAGACAGACATTCGCGTTCTGCAACAGCTTTCGTTCGTAAAGGGGCAACACTGTGTCTTTCTCTCTGGCAGAACCCGGCTGCCAAATTCGAAACGTCCAGCGATTGCGCCCACAGGAAAGCTGCCAGCACGGAAAGCTGTAGCTTGTTTTCACTGTCCCTTGGAACTGCATTCGCTGGTAGGCAGACATTCGCGTTCTGCAACAGCTTTCGTTCGTAAAGGGGCAACACTGTGTCTTTCTCTCTGGCAGAGCCCGGCTGCCAAATTCGAAACGTCCAGCGATTGCGCCCACAGGAAAGCTGCCAGCACGGAAAGCTGTAGCTGGTTTTCACTGTCCCTTGGAACTGCATTCGCTGGTAGACAGACATTCGCGTTCTGCAACAGCTTTCGTTCGTAAAGGGGCAACACTGTGTCTTTCTCTCTGGCAGAGCCCGGCTGCCAAATTCGAAACGTCCAGCGATTGCGCCCACAGGAAAGCTGCCAGCACGGAAAGCTGTAGCTGGTTTTCACTGTCCCTTGGAACTGCATTCGCTGGTAGACAGACATTCGCGTTCTGCAACAGCTTTCGTTCGTAAAGGGGCAACACTGTGTATTTCTCTCTCGCAGAGCCCGGCTGCCAAATTCGAAACGTCCAGCGATTGCGCCCACAGGAAAGCTGCCAGCACGGAAAGCTGTAGCTGGTTTTCACTGTCCCTTGGAACTGCATTCGATGGTAGACAGACATTCGCGTTCTGCAACAGCTTTCGTGCGTAAAGGAGCAACACTGTGTCTTTCTCTCTGGCAGAGCCCGGCTGCCAAATTCGAAACGTCCAGCGATTGCGCCCACAGGAAAGCTGCCAGCACGGAAAGCTGTAGCTGGTTTTCACTGTCCCTTGGAACTGCATTCGCTGCTACACAGACATTCGCGTTCTGCAACAGCTTTCGTTCGTAAAGGGGCAACACTGTGTCTTTCTCTCTGGCAGAGCCCGGCTGCCAAATTCGAAACGTCCAGCGATTGCGCCCACAGGAAAGCTGCCAGCACGGAAAGCTGTAGCTGGTTTTCACTGTCCCTTGGAACTGCATTCGCTGGTAGGCAGACATTCGCGTTCTGCAACAGCTTTCGTTCGTAAAGGGGCAACACTGTGTATTTCTCTCTGGCAGAGCCCGGCTGCCAAATTCGAAACGTCCAGCGATTGCGCCCACAGGAAAGCTGCCAGCACGGAAAGCTGTAGCTGGTTTTCACTGTCCCTTGGAACTGCATTCGCTGGTAGACAGACATTCGCGTTCTGCAACAGCTTTCGTTCGTAAAGGGGCAACACTGTGTATTTCTTTCTCGCAGAGCCCGGCTGCCAAATTCGAAACGTCCAGCGATTGCGCCCACAGGAAAGCTGCCAGCACGGAAAGCTGTAGCTGGTTTTCACTGTCCCTTGGAACTGCATTCGCTGGTAGACAGACATTCGCGTTCTGCAACAGCTTTCGTGCGTAAAGGGGCAACACCGTGTATTTCTCTCTGGCAGAGCCCGGCTGCCAAATTCGAAACGTCCAGCGATTGCGCCCACAGGAAAGCTGCCAGCACGGAAAGCTGTAGCTGGTTTTCACTGTCCCTTGGAACTGCATTCGCTGGTAGACAGACATTCGCGTTCTGCAACAGCTTTCGTTCGTAAAGGGGCAACACTGTGTCTTTCTCTCTGGCAGAGCCCGGCTGCCAATTTCGAAACGTCCAGCGATTGCGCCCACAGGAAAGCTGCCAGCACGGAAAGCTGTAGCTGGTTTTCACTGTCCCTTGGAACTGCATTCGCTGGTACGCAGACATTCGCGTTCTGCAACAGCTTTCGTTCGTAAAGGGGCAACACTGTGTCTTTCTCTCTGGCAGAGCCCGGCTGCCAAATTCGAAACGTCCAGCGATTGCGCCCACAGGAAAGCTGCCAGAACGGAAAGCTGTAGCTGGTTTTCACTGTCCCTTGGAACTGCATTCGCTGGTAGGCAGACATTCGCGTTCTGCAATAGCTTTCGTGCGTAAAGGGGCAACACTGTGTCTTTCTCTCTGGCAGAGCCCGGCTGCCAAATTCGAAACGTCCAGCGATTGCGCCCACAGGAAAGCTGCCAGCACGGAAAGCTGTAGCTGGTTTTCACTGTCCCTTGGAACTGCATTCGCTGGTAGGCAGACATTCGCGTTCTGCAACAGCTTTCGTTCGTAAAGGGGCAACACTGTGTATTTCTCTCTGGCAGAGCCCGGCTGCCAAATTCGAAACGTCCAGCGATTGCGCCCACAGGAAAGCTGCCAGCACGGAAAGCTGTAGCTGGTTTTCACTGTCCCTTGGAACTGCATTCGCTGGTAGACAGACATTCGCGTTCTGCAACAGCTTTCGTTCGTAAAGGGGCAACACTGTGTATTTCTCTCTCGCAGAGCCCGGCTGCCAAATTCGAAACGTCCAGCGATTGCGCCCACAGGAAAGCTGCCAGCACGGAAAGCTGTAGCTGGTTTTCACTGTCCCTTGGAACTGCATTCGCTGGTAGGCAGACATTCGCGTTCTGCAACAGCTTTCGTTCGTAAAGGGGCAACACTGTGTATTTCTCTCTGGCAGAGCCCGGCTGCCAAATTCGAAACGTCCAGCGATTGCGCCCACAGGAAAGCTGCCAGCACGGAAAGCTGTAGCTGGTTTTCACTGTCCCTTGGAACTGCATTCGCTGGTAGGCAGACATTCGCGTTCTGCAACAGCTTTCGTGCGTAAAGGGGCAACACTGTGTCTTTCTCTCTGGCAGAGCCCGGCTGCCAAATTCGAAACGTCCAGCGATTGCGCCCACAGGAAAGCTGCCAGCACGGAAAGCTGTAGCTGGTTTTCACTGTCCCTTGGAACTGCATTCGCTGGTAGGCAGACATTCGCGTTCTGCAACAGCTTTCGTGCGTAAAGGGGCAACACTGTGTCTTTCCCTCTGGCAGAACCCGGCTGCCAAATTCGAAACGTCCAGCGATTGCGCCCACAGGAAAGCTGCCAGCACGGAAAGCTGTAGCTGGTTTTCACTGTCCCTTGGAACTGCATTCGCTGGTAGACAGACATTCGCGTTCTGCAACAGCTTTCGTTCGTAAAGGGGCAACACTGTGTATTTCTCTCTGGCAGAGCCCGGCTGCCAAATTCGAAACGTCCAGCGATTGCGCCCACAGGAAAGCTGCCAGCACGGAAAGCTGTAGCTGGTTTTCACTGTCCCTTGGAACTGCATTCGCTGGTAGGCAGACATTCGCGTTCTGCAACAGCTTTCGTTCGTAAAGGGGCAACACTGTGTATTTCTCTCTCGCAGAGCCCGGCTGCCAAATTCGAAACGTCCAGCGATTGCGCCCACAGGAAAGCTGCCAGCACGGAAAGCTGTAGCTGGTTTTCACTGTCCCTTGGAACTGCATTCGCTGCTACACAGACATTCGCGTTCTGCAACAGCTTTCGTTCGTAAAGGGGCAACACTGTGTATTTCTCTCTCGCAGAGCCCGGCTGCCAAATTCGAAACGTCCAGCGATTGCGCCCACAGGAAAGCTGCCAGCAGGGAAAGCTGTAGCTGGTTTTCACTGTCCCTTGGAACTGCATTGTCTGGTAGACAGACATTCGCGTTCTGCAACAGCTTTCGTGCGTAAAGGGGCAACACTGTGTCTTTCTCTCTGGCAGAGCCCGGCTGCCAAATTCGAAACGTCCAGCGATTGCGCCCACAGGAAAGCTGCCAGCACGGAAAGCTGTAGCTGGTTTTCACTGTCCCTTGGAACTGCATTCGCTGCTACACAGACATTCGCGTTCTGCAACAGCTTTCGTGCGTAAAGGGGCAACACTCTGTATTTCTCTCTGGCAGAGCCCGGCTGCCAAATTCGAAACGTCCAGCGATTGCGCCCACAGGAAAGCTGCCAGCACGGAAAGCTGTAGCTGGTTTTCACTGTCCCTTGGAACTGCATTCGCTGGTAGACAGACATTCGCGTTCTGCAACAGCTTTCGTTCGTAAAGGGGCAACACTCTGTATTTCTCTCTGGCAGAGCCCGGCTGCCAGATTCGAAACGTCCAGCGATTGCGCCCACAGGAAAGCTGCCAGCACGGAAAGCTGTAGCTGGTTTTCACTGTCCCTTGGAACTGCATTCGCTGGTAGGCAGACATTCGCGTTCTGCAACAGCTTTCGTTCGTAAAGGGGCAACACTGTGTATTTCTCTCTGGCAGAGCCCGGCTGCCAAATTCGAAACGTCCAGCGATTGCGCCCACAGGAAAGCTGCCAGCACGGAAAGCTGTAGCTGGTTTTCACTGTCCCTTGGAACTGCATTCGCTGGTAGGCAGACATTCGCGTTCTGCAACAGCTTTCGTTCGTAAAGGGGCAACACTGTGTCTTTCTCTCTGGCAGAGCCCGGCTGCCAAATTCGAAACGTCCAGCGATTGCGCCCACAGGAAAGCTGCCAGCACGGAAAGCTGTAGCTGGTTTTCACTGTCCCTTGGAACTGCATTCGCTGGTAGACAGACATTCGCGTTCTGCAACAGCTTTCGTTCGTAAAGGGGCAACACTGTGTCTTTCTCTCTGGCAGAGCCCGGCTGCCAAATTCGAAACGTCCAGCGATTGCGCCCACAGGAAAGCTGCCAGCACGGAAAGCTGTAGCTGGTTTTCACTGTCCCTTGGAACTGCATTCGCTGGTAGACAGACATTCGCGTTCTGCAACAGCTTTCGTTCGTAAAGGGGCAACACTGTGTATTTCTCTCTCGCAGAGCCCGGCTGCCAAATTCGAAACGTCCAGCGATTGCGCCCACAGGAAAGCTGCCAGCACGGAAAGCTGTAGCTGGTTTTCACTGTCCCTTGGAACTGCATTCGATGGTAGACAGACATTCGCGTTCTGCAACAGCTTTCGTGCGTAAAGGAGCAACACTGTGTCTTTCTCTCTGGCAGAGCCCGGCTGCCAAATTCGAAACGTCCAGCGATTGCGCCCACAGGAAAGCTGCCAGCACGGAAAGCTGTAGCTGGTTTTCACTGTCCCTTGGAACTGCATTCGCTGCTACACAGACATTCGCGTTCTGCAACAGCTTTCGTTCGTAAAGGGGCAACACTGTGTATTTCTCTCTGGCAGAGCCCGGCTGCCAAATTCGAAACGTCCAGCGATTGCGCCCACAGGAAAGCTGCTAGCACGGAAAGCTGTAGCTGGTTTTCACTGTCCCTTGGAACTGCATTCGCTGGTAGACAGACATTCGCGTTCTGCAACAGCTTTCGTTCGTAAAGGGGCAACACTGTGTATTTCTCTCTGGCAGAGCCCGGCTGCCAAATTCGAAACGTCCAGCGATTGCGCCCACAGGAAAGCTGCCAGCACGGAAAGCTGTAGCTGGTTTTCACTGTCCCTTGGAACTGCATTCGCTGGTAGACAGACATTCGCGTTCTGCAACAGCTTTCGTTCGTAAAGGGGCAACACTGTGTATTTCTTTCTCGCAGAGCCCGGCTGCCAAATTCGAAACGTCCAGCGATTGCGCCCACAGGAAAGCTGCCAGCACGGAAAGCTGTAGCTGGTTTTCACTGTCCCTTGGAACTGCATTCGCTGGTAGACAGACATTCGCGTTCTGCAACAGCTTTCGTGCGTAAAGGGGCAACACCGTGTATTTCTCTCTGGCAGAGCCCGGCTGCCAAATTCGAAACGTCCAGCGATTGCGCCCACAGGAAAGCTGCCAGCACGGAAAGCTGTAGCTGGTTTTCACTGTCCCTTGGAACTGCATTCGCTGGTAGACAGACATTCGCGTTCTGCAACAGCTTTCGTTCGTAAAGGGGCAACACTGTGTCTTTCTCTCTGGCAGAGCCCGGCTGCCAATTTCGAAACGTCCAGCGATTGCGCCCACAGGAAAGCTGCCAGCACGGAAAGCTGTAGCTGGTTTTCACTGTCCCTTGGAACTGCATTCGCTGGTACGCAGACATTCGCGTTCTGCAACAGCTTTCGTTCGTAAAGGGGCAACACTGTGTATTTCTCTCTGGCAGAGCCCGGCTGCCAAATTCGAAACGTCCAGCGATTGCGCCCACAGGAAAGCTGCCAGCAGGGAAAGCTGTAGCTGGTTTTCACTGTCCCTTGGAACTGCATTCGCTGGTAGGCAGACATTCGCGTTCTGCAACAGCTTTCGTGCGTAAAGGGGCAACACTGTGTCTTTCTCTCTGGCAGAGCCCGGCTGCCAAATTCGAAACGTCCAGCGATTGCGCCCACAGGAAAGCTGCCAGCACGGAAAGCTGTAGCTGGTTTTCACTGTCCCTTGGAACTGCATTCGCTGGTAGGCAGACATTCGCGTTCTGCAACAGCTTTCGTTCGTAAAGGGGCAACACTGTGTATTTCTCTCTGGCAGAGCCCGGCTGCCAAATTCGAAACGTCCAGCGATTGCGCCCACAGGAAAGCTGCCAGCACGGAAAGCTGTAGCTGGTTTTCACTGTCCCTTGGAACTGCATTCGCTGGTAGACAGACATTCGCGTTCTGCAACAGCTTTCGTTCGTAAAGGGGCAACACTGTGTATTTCTCTCTCGCAGAGCCCGGCTGCCAAATTCGAAACGTCCAGCGATTGCGCCCACAGGAAAGCTGCCAGCACGGAAAGCTGTAGCTGGTTTTCACTGTCCCTTGGAACTGCATTCGCTGGTAGGCAGACATTCGCGTTCTGCAACAGCTTTCGTTCGTAAAGGGGCAACACTGTGTATTTCTCTCTGGCAGAGCCCGGCTGCCAAATTCGAAACGTCCAGCGATTGCGCCCACAGGAAAGCTGCCAGCACGGAAAGCTGTAGCTGGTTTTCACTGTCCCTTGGAACTGCATTCGCTGGTAGGCAGACATTCGCGTTCTGCAACAGCTTTCGTGCGTAAAGGGGCAACACTGTGTCTTTCTCTCTGGCAGAGCCCGGCTGCCAAATTCGAAACGTCCAGCGATTGCGCCCACAGGAAAGCTGCCAGCACGGAAAGCTGTAGCTGGTTTTCACTGTCCCTTGGAACTGCATTCGCTGGTAGACAGACATTCGCGTTCTGCAACAGCTTTCGTGCGTAAAGGGGCAACACTGTGTCTTTCCCTCTGGCAGAACCCGGCTGCCAAATTCGAAACGTCCAGCGATTGCGCCCACAGGAAAGCTGCCAGCACGGAAAGCTGTAGCTGGTTTTCACTGTCCCTTGGAACTGCATTCGCTGGTAGACAGACATTCGCGTTCTGCAACAGCTTTCGTTCGTAAAGGGGCAACACTGTGTATTTCTCTCTGGCAGAGCCCGGCTGCCAAATTCGAAACGTCCAGCGATTGCGCCCACAGGAAAGCTGCCAGCACGGAAAGCTGTAGCTGGTTTTCACTGTCCCTTGGAACTGCATTCGCTGGTAGGCAGACATTCGCGTTCTGCAACAGCTTTCGTTCGTAAAGGGGCAACACTGTGTATTTCTCTCTCGCAGAGCCCGGCTGCCAAATTCGAAACGTCCAGCGATTGCGCCCACAGGAAAGCTGCCAGCACGGAAAGCTGTAGCTGGTTTTCACTGTCCCTTGGAACTGCATTCGCTGCTACACAGACATTCGCGTTCTGCAACAGCTTTCGTTCGTAAAGGGGCAACACTGTGTATTTCTCTCTCGCAGAGCCCGGCTGCCAAATTCGAAACGTCCAGCGATTGCGCCCACAGGAAAGCTGCCAGCAGGGAAAGCTGTAGCTGGTTTTCACTGTCCCTTGGAACTGCATTGTCTGGTAGACAGACATTCGCGTTCTGCAACAGCTTTCGTGCGTAAAGGGGCAACACTGTGTCTTTCTCTCTGGCAGAGCCCGGCTGCCAAATTCGAAACGTCCAGCGATTGCGCCCACAGGAAAGCTGCCAGCACGGAAAGCTGTAGCTGGTTTTCACTGTCCCTTGGAACTGCATTCGCTGGTAGACAGACATTCGCGTTCTGCAACAGCTTTCGTGCGTAAAGGGGCAACACTCTGTATTTCTCTCTGGCAGAGCCCGGCTGCCAAATTCGAAACGTCCAGCGATTGCGCCCACAGGAAAGCTGCCAGCACGGAAAGCTGTAGCTGGTTTTCACTGTCCCTTGGAACTGCATTCGCTGGTAGACAGACATTCGCGTTCTGCAACAGCTTTCGTTCGTAAAGGGGCAACACTCTGTATTTCTCTCTGGCAGAGCCCGGCTGCCAGATTCGAAACGTCCAGCGATTGCGCCCACAGGAAAGCTGCCAGCACGGAAAGCTGTAGCTGGTTTTCACTGTCCCTTGGAACTGCATTCGCTGGTAGACAGACATTCGCGTTCTGCAACAGCTTTCGTTCGTAAAGGGGCAACACTGTGTCTTTCTCTCTGGCAGAGCCCGGCTGCCAAATTCGAAACGTCCAGCGATTGCGCCCACAGGAAAGCTGCCAGCACGGAAAGCTGTAGCTGGTTTTCACTGTCCCTTGGAACTGCATTCGCTGGTAGACAGACATTCGCGTTCTGCAACAGCTTTCGTTCGTAAAGGGGCAACACTGTGTCTTTCTCTCTGGCAGAGCCCGGCTGCCAAATTCGAAACGTCCAGCGATTGCGCCCACAGGAAAGCTGCCAGCACGGAAAGCTGTAGCTGGTTTTCACTGTCCCTTGGAACTGCATTCGCTGCTACACAGACATTCGCGTTCTGCAACAGCTTTCGTTCGTAAAGGGGCAACACTGTGTATTTCTCTCTCGCAGAGCCCGGCTGCCAAATTCGAAACGTCCAGCGATTGCGCCCACAGGAAAGCTGCCAGCACGGAAAGCTGTAGCTGGTTTTCACTGTCCCTTGGAACTGCATTCGCTGGTAGACAGACATTCGCGTTCTGCAACAGCTTTCGTTCGTAAAGGGGCAACACTGTGTCTTTCTCTCTGGCAGAACCCGGCTGCCAAATTCGAAACGTCCAGCGATTGCGCCCACAGGAAAGCTGCCAGCACGGAAAGCTGTAGCTTGTTTTCACTGTCCCTTGGAACTGCATTCGCTGGTAGGCAGACATTCGCGTTCTGCAACAGCTTTCGTTCGTAAAGGGGCAACACTGTGTCTTTCTCTCTGGCAGAGCCCGGCTGCCAAATTCGAAACGTCCAGCGATTGCGCCCACAGGAAAGCTGCCAGCACGGAAAGCTGTAGCTGGTTTTCACTGTCCCTTGGAACTGCATTCGCTGGTAGACAGACATTCGCGTTCTGCAACAGCTTTCGTTCGTAAAGGGGCAACACTCTGTATTTCTCTCTGGCAGAGCCCGGCTGCCAAATTCGAAACGTCCAGCGATTGCGCCCACAGGAAAGCTGCCAGCACGGAAAGCTGTAGCTGGTTTTCACTGTCCCTTGGAACTGCATTCGCTGGTAGACAGACATTCGCGTTCTGCAACAGCTTTCGTTCGTAAAGGGGCAACACTGTGTATTTCTCTCTGGCAGAGCCCGGCTGCCAAATTCGAAACGTCCAGCGATTGCGCCCACAGGAAAGCTGCCAGCACGGAAAGCTGTAGCTGGTTTTCACTGTCCCTTGGAACTGCATTCGCTGGTAGACAGACATTCGCGTTCTGCAACAGCTTTCGTTCGTAAAGGGGCAACACTCTGTATTTCTCTCTGGCAGAGCCCGGCTGCCAAATTCGAAACGTCCAGCGATTGCGCCCACAGGAAAGCTGCCAGCACGGAAAGCTGTAGCTGGTTTTCACTGTCCCTTGGAACTGCATTCGCTGGTAGACAGACATTCGCGTTCTGCAACAGCTTTCGTGCGTAAAGGGGCAACACCGTGTATTTCTCTCTGGCAGAGCCCGGCTGCCAAATTCGAAACGTCCAGCGATTGCGCCCACAGGAAAGCTGCCAGCACGGAAAGCTGTAGCTGGTTTTCACTGTCCCTTGGAACTGCATTCGCTGGTAGACAGACATTCGCGTTCTGCAACAGCTTTCGTTCGTAAAGGGGCAACACTGTGTCTTTCTCTCTGGCAGAGCCCGGCTGCCAAATTCGAAACGTCCAGCGATTGCGCCCACAGGAAAGCTGCCAGCACGGAAAGCTGTAGCTGGTTTTCACTGTCCCTTGGAACTGCATTCGCTGGTACGCAGACATTCGCGTTCTGCAACAGCTTTCGTTCGTAAAGGGGCAACACTGTGTATTTCTCTCTCGCAGAGCCCGGCTGCCAAATTCGAAACGTCCAGCGATTGCGCCCACAGGAAAGCTGCCAGAACGGAAAGCTGTAGCTGGTTTTCACTGTCCCTTGGAACTGCATTCGCTGGTAGACAGACATTCGCGTTCTGCAACAGCTTTCGTGCGTAAAGGGGCAACACTGTGTCTTTCTCTCTGGCAGAGCCCGGCTGCCAAATTCGAAACGTCCAGCGATTGCGCCCACAGGAAAGCTGCCAGCACGGAAAGCTGTAGCTGGTTTTCACTGTCCCTTGGAACTGCATTCGCTGCTACACAGACATTCGCGTTCTGCAACAGCTTTCGTTCGTAAAGGGGCAACACTGTGTATTTCTCTCTGGCAGAGCCCGGCTGCCAAATTCGAAACGTCCAGCGATTGCGCCCACAGGAAAGCTGCCAGCACGGAAAGCTGTAGCTGGTTTTCACTGTCCCTTGGAACTGCATTCGCTGCTACACAGACATTCGCGTTCTGCAACAGCTTTCGTTCGTAAAGGGGCAACACTGTGTATTTCTCTCTGGCAGAGCCCGGCTGCCAAATTCGAAACGTCCAGCGATTGCGCCCACAGGAAAGCTGCCAGCACGGAAAGCTGTAGCTGGTTTTCACTGTCCCTTGGAACTGCATTCGCTGCTACACAGACATTCGCGTTCTGCAACAGCTTTCGTTCGTAAAGGGGCAACACTGTGTATTTCTCTCTGGCAGAGCCCGGCTGCCAAATTCGAAACGTCCAGCGATTGCGCCCACAGGAAAGCTGCCAGCACGGAAAGCTGTAGCTGGTTTTCACTGTCCCTTGGAACTGCATTCGCTGGTAGGCAGACATTCGCGTTCTGCAACAGCTTTCGTTCGTAAAGGGGCAACACTGTGTCTTTCTCTCTGGCAGAGCCCGGCTGCCAAATTCGAAACGTCCAGCGATTGCGCCCACAGGAAAGCTGCCAGCACGGAAAGCTGTAGCTGGTTTTCACTGTCCCTTGGAACTGCATTCGCTGGTAGGCAGACATTCGCGTTCTGCAACAGCTTTCGTGCGTAAAGGGGCAACACTGTGTATTTCTCTCTGGCAGAGCCCGGCTGCCAAATTCGAAACGTCCAGCGATTGCGCCCACAGGAAAGCTGCCAGCACGGAAAGCTCTAGCTGGTTTTCACTGTCCCTTGGAAATGCATTCGCTGGTAGGCAGACATTCGCGTTCTGCAACAGCTTTCGTTCGTAAAGGGGCAACACTGTGTATTTCTCTCTGGCAGAGCCCGGCTGCCAAATTCGAAACGTCCAGCGATTGCGCCCACAGGAAAGCTGCCAGCACGGAAAGCTGTAGCTGGTTTTCACTGTCCCTTGGAACTGCATTGTCTGGTAGACAGACATTCGCGTTCTGCAACAGCTTTCGTGCGTAAAGGGGCAACACTGTGTCTTTCTCTCTGGCAGAGCCCGGCTGCCAAATTCGAAACGTCCAGCGATTGCGCCCACAGGAAAGCTGCCAGCACGGAAAGCTGTAGCTGGTTTTCACTGTCCCTTGGAACTGCATTGTCTGGTAGACAGACATTCGCGTTCTGCAACAGCTTTCGTGCGTAAAGGGGCAACACTCTGTATTTCTCTCTGGCAGAGCCCGGCTGCCAAATTCGAAACGTCCAGCGATTGCGCCCACAGGAAAGCTGCCAGCACGGAAAGCTGTAGCTGGTTTTCACTGTCCCTTGGAACTGCATTCGCTGGTAGGCAGACATTCGCGTTCTGCAACAGCTTTCGTGCGTACAGGGGCAGCACCGTGTATTTCTCTCTGGCAGAGCCCGGCTGCCAAATTCGAAACGTCCAGCGATTGCTCCCACAGGAAAGCTGCCAGCACGGAAAGCTGTAGCTGGTTTTCACTGTCCCTTGGAACTGCATTCGCTGGTAGGCAGACATTCGCGTTCTGCAACAGCTTTCGTTCGTAAAGGGGCAACACTGTGTATTTCTCTCTGGCAGAGCCCGGCTGCCAAATTCGAAACGTCCAGCGATTGCGCCCACAGGAAAGCTGCCAGCACGGAAAGCTGTAGCTGGTTTTCACTGTCCCTTGGAACTGCATTCGCTGCTACACAGACATTCGCGTTCTGCAACAGCTTTCGTTCGTAAAGGGGCAACACTGTGTCTTTCTCTCTGGCAGAGCCCGGCTGCCAAATTCGAAACGTCCAGCGATTGCGCCCACAGGAAAGCTGCCAGCACGGAAAGCTGTAGCTGGTTTTCACTGTCCCTTGGAACTGCATTCGCTGCTACACAGACATTCGCGTTCTGCAACAGCTTTCGTTCGTAAAGGGGCAACACTGTGTATTTCTCTCTGGCAGAGCCCGGCTGCCAAATTCGAAACGTCCAGCGATTGCGCCCACAGGAAAGCTGCCAGCACGGAAAGCTGTAGCTGGTTTTCACTGTCCCTTGGAACTGCATTCGCTGGTAGGCAGACATTCGCGTTCTGCAACAGCTTTCGTTCGTAAAGGGGCAACACTGTGTATTTCTCTCTGGCAGAGCCCGGCTGCCAAATTCGAAACGTCCAGCGATTGCGCCCACAGGAAAGCTGCCAGCACGGAAAGCTGTAGCTGGTTTTCACTGTCCCTTGGAACTGCATTCGATGGTAGACAGACATTCGCGTTCTGCAACAGCTTTCGTTCGTAAAGGGACAACACTGTGTATTTCTCTCTGGCAGAGCCCGGCTGCCAAATTCGAAACGTCCAGCGATTGCGCCCACAGGAAAGCTGCCAGCACGGAAAGCTGTAGCTGGTTTTCACTGTCCCTTGGAACTGCATTCGCTGGTAGACAGACATTCGCGTTCTGCAACAGCTTTCGTGCGTAAAGGAGCAACACTGTGTCTTTCTCTCTGGCAGAGCCCGGCTGCCAAATTCGAAACGTCCAGCGATTGCGCCCACAGGAAAGCTGCCAGCACGGTTAGCTGTAGCTGGATTTC
This sequence comes from Mycteria americana, assembly GCF_035582795.1. Classification (NCBI taxonomy): domain Eukaryota; kingdom Metazoa; phylum Chordata; class Aves; order Ciconiiformes; family Ciconiidae; genus Mycteria; species Mycteria americana. Next base: position 380,777 of record NW_027445632.1, on the reverse strand, counting down.
ACTGTCCCTTGGAACTGCATTCGCTGGTAGACAGACATTCGCGTTCTGCAACAGCTTTCGTTCGTAAAGGGGCAACACTCTGTATTTCTCTCTGGCAGAGCCCGGCTGCCAAATTCGAAACGTCCAGCGATTGCGCCCACAGGAAAGCTGCCAGCACGGAAAGCTGTAGCTGGTTTTCACTGTCCCTTGGAACTGCATTCGCTGCTACACAGACATTCGCGTTCTGCAACAGCTTTCGTTCGTAAAGGGGCAACACTGTGTATTTCTCTCTCGCAGAGCCCGGCTGCCAAATTCGAAACGTCCAGCGATTGCGCCCACAGGAAAGCTGCCAGCACGGAAAGCTGTAGCTGGTTTTCACTGTCCCTTGGAACTGCATTCGCTGCTACACAGACATTCGCGTTCTGCAACAGCTTTCGTTCGTAAAGGGGCAACACTGTGTATTTCTTTCTCGCAGAGCCCGGCTGCCAAATTCGAAACGTCCAGCGATTGCGCCCACAGGAAAGCTGCCAGCACGGAAAGCTGTAGCTGGTTTTCACTGTCCCTTGGAACTGCATTCGCTGCTACGCAGACATTCGCGTTCTGCAACAGCTTTCGTGCGTAAAGTGGCAACACTGTGTCTTTCTCTCTGGCAGAGCCCGGCTGCCAAATTCAAAACGTCCAGCGATTGCGCCCACAGGAAAGCTGCCAGCACGGAAAGCTGTAGCTGGTTTTCACTGTCCCTTGGAACTGCATTCGCTGGTAGACAGACATTCGCGTTCTGCAACAGCTTTCGTGCGTAAAGGGGCAACACTCTGTATTTCTCTCTGGCAGAGCCCGGCTGCCAAATTCGAAACGTCCAGCGATTGCGCCCACAGGAAAGCTGCCAGCACGGAAAGCTGTAGCTGGTTTTCACTGTCCCTTGGAACTGCATTCGCTGCTACACAGACATTCGCGTTCTGCAACAGCTTTCGTGCGTAAAGGGGCAACACCGTGTATTTCTCTCTGGCAGAGCCCGGCTGCCAAATTCGAAACGTCCAGCGATTGCGCCCACAGGAAAGCTGCCAGCACGGAAAGCTGTAGCTGGTTTTCACTGTCCCTTGGAACTGCATTCGCTGGTAGACAGACATTCGCGTTCTGCAACAGCTTTCGTTCGTAAAGGGGCAACACTGTGTCTTTCTCTCTGGCAGAGCCCGGCTGCCAATTTCGAAACGTCCAGCGATTGCGCCCACAGGAAAGCTGCCAGCACGGAAAGCTGTAGCTGGTTTTCACTGTCCCTTGGAACTGCATTCGCTGGTACGCAGACATTCGCGTTCTGCAACAGCTTTCGTTCGTAAAGGGGCAACACTGTGTCTTTCTCTCTGGCAGAGCCCGGCTGCCAAATTCGAAACGTCCAGCGATTGCGCCCACAGGAAAGCTGCCAGCACGGAAAGCTGTAGCTGGTTTTCACTGTCCCTTGGAACTGCATTCGCTGCTACACAGACATTCGCGTTCTGCAACAGCTTTCGTTCGTAAAGGGGCAACACTGTGTATTTCTCTCTGGCAGAGCCCGGCTGCCAAATTCGAAACGTCCAGCGATTGCGCCCACAGGAAAGCTGCCAGCACGGAAAGCTGTAGCTCGTTTTCACTGTCCCTTGGAACTGCATTCGCTGGTAGGCAGACATTCGCGTTCTGCAACAGCTTTCGTTCGTAAAGGGGCAACACTGTGTCTTTCTCTCTGGCAGAGCCCGGCTGCCAAATTCGAAACGTCCAGCGATTGCGCCCACAGGAAAGCTGCCAGCACGGAAAGCTGTAGCTGGTTTTCACTGTCCCTTGGAACTGCATTCGCTGGTAGACAGACATTCGCGTTCTGCAACAGCTTTCGTTCGTAAAGGGGCAACACCGTGTATTTCTCTCTCGCAGAGCCCGGCTGCCAAATTCGAAACGTCCAGCGATTGCGCCCACAGGAAAGCTGCCAGCACGGAAAGCTGTAGCTGGTTTTCACTGTCCCTTGGAACTGCATTCGATGGTAGACAGACATTCGCGTTCTGCAACAGCTTTCGTGCGTAAAGGAGCAACACTGTGTCTTTCTCCCTGGCAGAGCCCGGCTGCCAAATTCGAAACGTCCAGCGATTGCGCCCACAGGAAAGCTGCCAGCACGGAAAGCTGTAGCTGGTTTTCACTGTCCCTTGGAACTGCATTCGCTGCTACACAGACATTCGCGTTCTGCAACAGCTTTCGTTCGTAAAGGGGCAACACTCTGTATTTCTCTCTGGCAGAGCCCGGCTGCCAAATTCGAAACGTCCAGCGATTGCGCCCACAGGAAAGCTGCCAGCACGGAAAGCTGTAGCTGGTTTTCACTGTCCCTTGGAACTGCATTCGCTGCTACACAGACATTCGCGTTCTGCAACAGCTTTCGTTCGTAAAGGGGCAACACTGTGTATTTCTCTCTCGCAGAGCCCGGCTGCCAAATTCGAAACGTCCAGCGATTGCGCCCACAGGAAAGCTGCCAGCACGGAAAGCTGTAGCTGGTTTTCACTGTCCCTTGGAACTGCATTCGCTGGTAGACAGACATTCGCGTTCTGCAACAGCTTTCGTTCGTAAAGGGGCAACACTGTGTATTTCTTTCTCGCAGAGCCCGGCTGCCAAATTCGAAACGTCCAGCGATTGCGCCCACAGGAAAGCTGCCAGCACGGAAAGCTGTAGCTGGTTTTCACTGTCCCTTGGAACTGCATTCGCTGGTAGACAGACATTCGCGTTCTGCAACAGCTTTCGTTCGTAAAGGGGCAACACCGTGTATTTCTCTTTGGCAGAGCCCGGCTGCCAAATTCGAAACGTCCAGCGATTGCGCCCACAGGAAAGCTGCCAGCACGGAAAGCTGTAGCTGGTTTTCACTGTCCCTTGGAACTGCATTCGCTGGTAGGCAGACATTCGCGTTCTGCAACAGCTTTCGTTCGTAAAGGGGCAACACTGTGTATTTCTCTCTGGCAGAGCCCGGCTGCCAAATTCGAAACGTCCAGCGATTGCGCCCACAGGAAAGCTGCCAGCACGGAAAGCTGTAGCTGGTTTTCACTGTCCCTTGGAACTGCATTCGCTGCTACGCAGACATTCGCGTTCTGCAACAGCTTTCGTTCGTAAAGGGGCAACACTGTGTATTTCTCTCTCGCAGAGCCCGGCTGCCAAATTCGAAACGTCCAGCGATTGCGCCCACAGGAAAGCTGCCAGCAAGGAAAGCTGTAGCTGGTTTTCACTGTCCCTTGGAAATGCATTCGCTGGTAGACAGACATTCGCGTTCTGCAACAGCTTTCGTGCGTAAAGGGGCAACACTGTGTCTTTCTCTCTGGCAGAGCCCGGCTGCCAAATTCGAAACGTCCAGCGATTGCGCCCACAGGAAAGCTGCCAGCACGGAAAGCTGTAGCTGGTTTTCACTGTCCCTTGGAACTGCATTCGCTGCTACACAGACATTCGCGTTCTGCAACAGCTTTCGTTCGTAAAGGGGCAACACCGTGTATTTCTCTCTCGCAGAGCCCGGCTGCCAAATTCGAAACGTCCAGCGATTGCGCCCACAGGAAAGCTGCCAGCACGGAAAGCTGTAGCTGGTTTTCACTGTCCCTTGGAACTGCATTCGCTGGTAGACAGACATTCGCGTTCTGCAACAGCTTTCGTTCGTAAAGGGGCAACACTGTGTCTTTCTCTCTCGCAGAGCCCGGCTGCCAAATTCGAAACGTCCAGCGATTGCGCCCACAGGAAAGCTGCCAGCACGGAAAGCTGTAGCTGGTTTTCACTGTCCCTTGGAACTGCATTCGCTGGTAGACAGACATTCGCGTTCTGCAACAGCTTTCGTTCGTAAAGGGGCAACACCGTGTATTTCTCTCTCGCAGAGCCCGGCTGCCAAATTCGAAACGTCCAGCGATTGCACCCACAGGAAAGCTGCCAGCACGGAAAGCTGTAGCTGGTTTTCACTGTCCCTTGGAACTGCATTCGATGGTAGGCAGACATTCGCGTTCTGCAACAGCTTTCGTTCGTAAAGGGGCAACACTGTGTCTTTCTCTCTGGCAGAGCCCGGCTGCCAAATTCGAAACGTCCAGCGATTGCGCCCACAGGAAAGCTGCCAGCACGGAAAGCTGTAGCTGGTTTTCACTGTCCCTTGGAACTGCATTCGCTGGTAGGCAGACATTCGCGTTCTGCAACAGCTTTCGTGCGTAAAGGGGCAACACTGTGTCTTTCTCTCTGGCAGAGCCCGGCTGCCAAATTCGAAACGTCCAGCGATTGCGCCCACAGGAAAGCTGCCAGCACGGAAAGCTGTAGCTGGTTTTCACTGTCCCTTGGAACTGCATTCGCTGGTAGGCAGACATTCGCGTTCTGCAACAGCTTTCGTTCGTAAAGGGGCAACACTGTGTATTTCTCTCTCGCAGAGCCCGGCTGCCAAATTCGAAACGTCCAGCGATTGCGCCCACAGGAAAGCTGCCAGCACGGAAAGCTGTAGCTGGTTTTCACTGTCCCTTGGAACTGCATTCGCTGGTAGACAGACATTCGCGTTCTGCAACAGCTTTCGTGCGTAAAGGAGCAACACTGTGTATTTCCCTCTGGCAGAGCCCGGCTGCCAAATTCGAAACGTCCAGCGATTGCGCCCACAGGAAAGCTGCCAGCACGGAAAGCTGTAGCTGGTTTTCACTGTCCCTTGGAACTGCATTCGCTGCTACACAGACATTCGCGTTCTGCAACAGCTTTCGTTCGTAAAGGGGCAACACTGTGTCTTTCTCTCTGGCAGAGCCCGGCTGCCAAATTCGAAACGTCCAGCGATTGCGCCCACAGGAAAGCTGCCAGCACGGAAAGCTGTAGCTGGTTTTCACTGTCCCTTGGAACTGCATTCGCTGGTAGACAGACATTCGCGTTCTGCAACAGCTTTCGTGCGTAAAGGGGCAACACTGTGTCTTTCTCTCTGGCAGAGCCCGGCTGCCAAATTCGAAACGTCCAGCGATTGTGCCCACAGGAAAGCTGCCAGCACGGAAAGCTGTAGCTGGTTTTCACTGTCCCTTGGAACTGCATTCGCTGGTAGACAGACATTCGCGTTCTGCAACAGCTTTCGTTCGTAAAGGGGCAACACTCTGTATTTCTCTCTGGCAGAGCCCGGCTGCCAAATTCGAAACGTCCAGCGATTGCGCCCACAGGAAAGCTGCCAGCACGGAAAGCTGTAGCTGGTTTTCACTGTCCCTTGGAACTGCATTCGCTGGTAGACAGACATTCGCGTTCTGCAACAGCTTTCGTTCGTAAAGGGGCAACACCGTGTATTTCTCTTTGGCAGAGCCCGGCTGCCAAATTCGAAACGTCCAGCGATTGCGCCCACAGGAAAGCTGCCAGCACGGAAAGCTGTAGCTGGTTTTCACTGTCCCTTGGAACTGCATTCGCTGGTAGACAGACATTCGCGTTCTGCAACAGCTTTCGTTCGTAAAGGGGCAACACTGTGTATTTCTCTCTGGCAGAGCCCGGCTGCCAAATTCGAAACGTCCAGCGATTGCGCCCACAGGAAAGCTGCCAGCACGGAAAGCTGTAGCTGGTTTTCACTGTCCCTTGGAACTGCATTCGCTGCTACGCAGACATTCGCGTTCTGCAACAGCTTTCGTGCGTAAAGGGGCAACACTGTGTATTTCTCTCTCGCAGAGCCCGGCTGCCAAATTCGAAACGTCCAGCGATTGCGCCCACAGGAAAGCTGCCAGCAAGGAAAGCTGTAGCTGGTTTTCACTGTCCCTTGGAAATGCATTCGCTGGTAGACAGACATTCGCGTTCTGCAACAGCTTTCGTGCGTAAAGGGGCAACACTGTGTCTTTCTCTCTGGCAGAGCCCGGCTGCCAAATTCGAAACGTCCAGCGATTGCGCCCACAGGAAAGCTGCCAGCACGGAAAGCTGTAGCTGGTTTTCACTGTCCCTTGGAACTGCATTCGCTGCTACACAGACATTCGCGTTCTGCAACAGCTTTCGTTCGTAAAGGGGCAACACCGTGTATTTCTCTCTCGCAGAGCCCGGCTGCCAAATTCGAAACGTCCAGCGATTGCGCCCACAGGAAAGCTGCCAGCACGGAAAGCTGTAGCTGGTTTTCACTGTCCCTTGGAACTGCATTCGCTGGTAGACAGACATTCGCGTTCTGCAACAGCTTTCGTTCGTAAAGGGGCAACACTGTGTCTTTCTCTCTCGCAGAGCCCGGCTGCCAAATTCGAAACGTCCAGCGATTGCGCCCACAGGAAAGCTGCCAGCACGGAAAGCTGTAGCTGGTTTTCACTGTCCCTTGGAACTGCATTCGCTGGTAGACAGACATTCGCGTTCTGCAACAGCTTTCGTTCGTAAAGGGGCAACACCGTGTATTTCTCTCTCGCAGAGCCCGGCTGCCAAATTCGAAACGTCCAGCGATTGCGCCCACAGGAAAGCTGCCAGCACGGAAAGCTGTAGCTGGTTTTCACTGTCCCTTGGAACTGCATTCGCTGGTAGGCAGACATTCGCGTTCTGCAACAGCTTTCGTGCGTAAAGGGGCAACACTGTGTCTTTCTCTCTGGCAGAGCCCGGCTGCCAAATTCGAAACGTCCAGCGATTGCGCCCACAGGAAAGCTGCCAGCACGGAAAGCTGTAGCTGGTTTTCACTGTCCCTTGGAACTGCATTCGCTGGTAGGCAGACATTCGCGTTCTGCAACAGCTTTCGTTCGTAAAGGGGCAACACTGTGTATTTCTCTCTCGCAGAGCCCGGCTGCCAAATTCGAAACGTCCAGCGATTGCGCCCACAGGAAAGCTGCCAGCACGGAAAGCTGTAGCTGGTTTTCACTGTCCCTTGGAACTGCATTCGCTGGTAGACAGACATTCGCGTTCTGCAACAGCTTTCGTGCGTAAAGGAGCAACACTGTGTATTTCTCTCTGGCAGAGCCCGGCTGCCAAATTCGAAACGTCCAGCGATTGCGCCCACAGGAAAGCTGCCAGCACGGAAAGCTGTAGCTGGTTTTCACTGTCCCTTGGAACTGCATTCGCTGCTACACAGACATTCGCGTTCTGCAACAGCTTTCGTTCGTAAAGGGGCAACACTGTGTCTTTCTCTCTGGCAGAGCCCGGCTGCCAAATTCGAAACGTCCAGCGATTGCGCCCACAGGAAAGCTGCCAGCACGGAAAGCTGTAGCTGGTTTTCACTGTCCCTTGGAACTGCATTCGCTGGTAGACAGACATTCGCGTTCTGCAACAGCTTTCGTGCGTAAAGGGGCAACACTGTGTCTTTCTCTCTGGCAGAGCCCGGCTGCCAAATTCGAAACGTCCAGCGATTGCGCCCACAGGAAAGCTGCCAGCACGGAAAGCTGTAGCTGGTTTTCACTGTCCCTTGGAACTGCATTCGCTGGTAGACAGACATTCGCGTTCTGCAACAGCTTTCGTTCGTAAAGGGGCAACACTCTGTATTTCTCTCTGGCAGAGCCCGGCTGCCAAATTCGAAACGTCCAGCGATTGCGCCCACAGGAAAGCTGCCAGCACGGAAAGCTGTAGCTGGTTTTCACTGTCCCTTGGAACTGCATTCGCTGGTAGACAGACATTCGCGTTCTGCAACAGCTTTCGTTCGTAAAGGGGCAACACTGTGTATTTCTCTCTGGCAGAGCCCGGCTGCCAAATTCGAAACGTCCAGCGATTGCGCCCACAGGAAAGCTGCCAGCACGGAAAGCTGTAGCTGGTTTTCACTGTCCCTTGGAACTGCATTCGCTGCTACACAGACATTCGCGTTCTGCAACAGCTTTCGTTCGTAAAGGGGCAACACCGTGTATTTCTCTCTCGCAGAGCCCGGCTGCCAAATTCGAAACGTCCAGCGATTGCGCCCACAGGAAAGCTGCCAGCACGGAAAGCTGTAGCTGGTTTTCACTGTCCCTTGGAACTGCATTCGCTGGTAGACAGACATTCGCGTTCTGCAACAGCTTTCGTTCGTAAAGGGGCAACACTGTGTCTTTCTCTCTCGCAGAGCCCGGCTGCCAAATTCGAAACGTCCAGCGATTGCGCCCACAGGAAAGCTGCCAGCACGGAAAGCTGTAGCTGGTTTTCACTGTCCCTTGGAACTGCATTCGCTGGTAGACAGACATTCGCGTTCTGCAACAGCTTTCGTTCGTAAAGGGGCAACACTGTGTCTTTCTCTCTGGCAGAGCCCGGCTGCCAAATTCGAAACGTCCAGCGATTGCGCTCACAGGAAAGCTGCCAGCACGGAAAGCTGTAGCTGGTTTTCACTGTCCCTTGGAACTGCATTCGCTGGTAGACAGACATTCGCGTTCTGCAACAGCTTTCGTTCGTAAAGGGGCAACACTCTGTATTTCTCTCTCGCAGAGCCCGGCTGCCAAATTCGAAACGTCCAGCGATTGCGCCCACAGGAAAGCTGCCAGCACGGAAAGCTGTAGCTGGTTTTCACTGTCCCTTGGAACTGCATTCGCTGGTAGACAGACATTCGCGTTCTGCAACAGCTTTCGTTCGTAAAGGGGCAACACTGTGTATTTCTCTCTGGCAGAGCCCGGCTGCCAAATTCGAAACGTCCAGCGATTGCGCCCACAGGAAAGCTGCCAGCACGGAAAGCTGTAGCTGGTTTTCACTGTCCCTTGGAACTGCATTCGCTGGTAGGCAGACATTCGCGTTCTGCAACAGCTTTCGTTCGTAAAGGGGCAACACTGTGTATTTCTCTCTGGCAGAGCCCGGCTGCCAAATTCGAAACGTCCAGCGATTGCGCCCACAGGAAAGCTGCCAGCACGGAAAGCTGTAGCTGGTTTTCACTGTCCCTTGGAACTGCATTCGCTGGTAGGCAGACATTCGCGTTCTGCAACAGCTTTCGTTCGTAAAGGGGCAACACTGTGTCTTTCTCTCTGGCAGAGCCCGGCTGCCAAATTCGAAACGTCCAGCGATTGCGCCCACAGGAAAGCTGCCAGCACGGAAAGCTGTAGCTGGTTTTCACTGTCCCTTGGAACTGCATTCGCTGGTAGACAGACATTCGCGTTCTGCAACAGCTTTCGTTCGTAAAGGGGCAACACCGTGTATTTCTCTCTCGCAGAGCCCGGCTGCCAAATTCGAAACGTCCAGCGATTGCGCCCACAGGAAAGCTGCCAGCACGGAAAGCTGTAGCTGGTTTTCACTGTCCCTTGGAACTGCATTCGCTGGTAGACAGACATTCGCGTTCTGCAACAGCTTTCGTGCGTAAAGGGGCAACACTGTGTCTTTCTCTCTCGCAGAGCCCGGCTGCCAAATTCGAAACGTCCAGCGATTGCGCCCACAGGAAAGCTGCCAGCACGGAAAGCTGTAGCTGGTTTTCACTGTCCCTTGGAACTGCATTCGCTGGTAGACAGACATTCGCGTTCTGCAACAGCTTTCGTTCGTAAAGGGGCAACACCGTGTATTTCTCTCTCGCAGAGCCCGGCTGCCAAATTCGAAACGTCCAGCGATTGCGCCCACAGGAAAGCTGCCAGCACGGAAAGCTGTAGCTGGTTTTCACTGTCCCTTGGAACTGCATTCGCTGGTAGGCAGACATTCGCGTTCTGCAACAGCTTTCGTGCGTAAAGGGGCAACACTGTGTCTTTCTCTCTGGCAGAGCCCGGCTGCCAAATTCGAAACGTCCAGCGATTGCGCCCACAGGAAAGCTGCCAGCACGGAAAGCTGTAGCTGGTTTTCACTGTCCCTTGGAACTGCATTCGCTGGTAGGCAGACATTCGCGTTCTGCAACAGCTTTCGTTCGTAAAGGGGCAACACTGTGTCTTTCTCTCTCGCAGAGCCCGGCTGCCAAATTCGAAACGTCCAGCGATTGCGCCCACAGGAAAGCTGCCAGCACGGAAAGCTGTAGCTGGTTTTCACTGTCCCTTGGAACTGCATTCGCTGGTAGACAGACATTCGCGTTCTGCAACAGCTTTCGTGCGTAAAGGAGCAACACTGTGTATTTCTCTCTGGCAGAGCCCGGCTGCCAAATTCGAAACGTCCAGCGATTGCGCCCACAGGAAAGCTGCCAGCACGGAAAGCTGTAGCTGGTTTTCACTGTCCCTTGGAACTGCATTCGCTGCTACACAGACATTCGCGTTCTGCAACAGCTTTCGTTCGTAAAGGGGCAACACTGTGTCTTTCTCTCTGGCAGAGCCCGGCTGCCAAATTCGAAACGTCCAGCGATTGCGCCCACAGGAAAGCTGCCAGCACGGAAAGCTGTAGCTGGTTTTCACTGTCCCTTGGAACTGCATTCGCTGGTAGACAGACATTCGCGTTCTGCAACAGCTTTCGTGCGTAAAGGGGCAACACTGTGTCTTTCTCTCTGGCAGAGCCCGGCTGCCAAATTCGAAACGTTCAGCGATTGCGCCCACAGGAAAGCTGCCAGCACGGAAAGCTGTAGCTGGTTTTCACTGTCCCTTGGAACTGCATTCGCTGGTAGACAGACATTCGCGTTCTGCAACAGCTTTCGTTCGTAAAGGGGCAACACTCTGTATTTCTCTCTGGCAGAGCCCGGCTGCCAAATTCGAAACGTCCAGCGATTGCGCCCACAGGAAAGCTGCCAGCACGGAAAGCTGTAGCTGGTTTTCACTGTCCCTTGGAACTGCATTCGCTGGTAGACAGACATTCGCGTTCTGCAACAGCTTTCGTTCGTAAAGGGGCAACACCGTGTATTTCTCTCTGGCAGAGCCCGGCTGCCAAATTCGAAACGTCCAGCGATTGCACCCACAGGAAAGCTGCCAGCACGGAAAGCTGTAGCTGGTTTTCACTGTCCCTTGGAACTGCATTCGCTGCTACGCAGACATTCGCGTTCTGCAACAGCTTTCGTTTGTAAAGGGGCAACACTGTGTATTTCTCTCTCGCAGAGCCCGGCTGCCAAATTCGAAACGTCCAGCGATTGCGCCCACAGGAAAGCTGCCAGCAAGGAAAGCTGTAGCTGGTTTTCACTGTCCCTTGGAAATGCATTCGCTGGTAGGCAGACATTCGCGTTCTGCAACAGCTTTCGTGCGTAAAGGGGCAACACTGTGTCTTTCTCTCTGGCAGAGCCCGGCTGCCAAATTCGAAACGTCCAGCGATTGCGCCCACAGGAAAGCTGCCAGCACGGAAAGCTGTAGCTGGTTTTCACTGTCCCTTGGAACTGCATTCGCTGCTACACAGACATTCGCGTTCTGCAACAGCTTTCGTTCATAAAGGGGCAACACCGTGTATTTCTCTCTGGCAGAGCCCGGCTGCCAAATTCGAAACGTCCAGCGATTGCGCCCACAGGAAAGCTGCCAGCACGGAAAGCTGTAGCTGGTTTTCACTGTCCCTTGGAACTGCATTCGCTGGTAGACAGACATTCGCGTTCTGCAACAGCTTTCGTTCGTAAAGGGGCAACACTGTGTCTTTCTCTCTCGCAGAGCCCGGCTGCCAAATTCGAAACGTCCAGCGATTGCGCCCACAGGAAAGCTGCCAGAACGGAAAGCTGTAGCTGGTTTTCACTGTCCCTTGGAACTGCATTCGCTGGTAGACAGACATTCGCGTTCTGCAACAGCTTTCGTTCGTAAAGGGGCAACACTGTGTATTTCTCTCTGGCAGAGCCCGGCTGCCAAATTCGAAACGTCCAGCGATTGCGCCCACAGGAAAGCTGCCAGCACGGAAAGCTGTAGCTGGTTTTCACTGTCCCTTGGAACTGCATTCGCTGGTAGGCAGACATTCGCGTTCTGCAACAGCTTTCGTTCGTAAAGGGGCAACACTGTGTATTTCTCTCTGGCAGAGCCCGGCTGCCAAATTCGAAACGTCCAGCGATTGCGCCCACAGGAAAGCTGCCAGCACGGAAAGCTGTAGCTGGTTTTCACTGTCCCTTGGAACTGCATTCGCTGGTAGACAGACATTCGCGTTCTGCAACAGCTTTCGTTCGTAAAGGGGCAACACTGTGTATTTCTCTCTCGCAGAGCCCGGCTGCCAAATTCGAAACGTCCAGCGATTGCGCCCACAGGAAAGCTGCCAGCACGGAAAGCTGTAGCTGGTTTTCACTGTCCCTTGGAACTGCATTCGCTGCTACACAGACATTCGCGTTCTGCAACAGCTTTCGTTCGTAAAGGGGCAACACTGTGTATTTCTCTCTGGCAGAGCCCGGCTGCCAAATTCGAAACGTCCAGCGATTGCGCCCACAGGAAAGCTGCCAGCACGGAAAGCTCTAGCTGGTTTTCACTGTCCCTTGGAACTGCATTCTCTGCTACACAGACATTCGCGTTCTGCAACAGCTTTCGTTCGTAAAGGGGCAACACTGTGTCTTTCTCTCTGGCAGAGCCCGGCTGCCAAATTCGAAACGTCCAGCGATTGCGCTCACAGGAAAGCTGCCAGCACGGAAAGCTGTAGCTGGTTTTCACTGTCCCTTGGAACTGCATTCGCTGGTAGACAGACATTCGCGTTCTGCAACAGCTTTCGTTCGTAAAGGGGCAACACTCTGTATTTCTCTCTCGCAGAGCCCGGCTGCCAAATTCGAAACGTCCAGCGATTGCGCCCACAGGAAAGCTGCCAGCACGGAAAGCTGTAGCTGGTTTTCACTGTCCCTTGGAACTGCATTCGCTGGTAGACAGACATTCGCGTTCTGCAACAGCTTTCGTGCGTAAAGGGGCAACACTGTGTCTTTCTCTCTGGCAGAGCCCGGCTGCCAAATTCGAAACGTCCAGCGATTGCGCCCACAGGAAAGCTGCCAGCACGGAAAGCTGTAGCTGGTTTTCACTGTCCCTTGGAACTGCATTCGCTGGTAGGCAGACATTCGCGTTCTGCAACAGCTTTCGTTCGTAAAGGGGCAACACTGTGTCTTTCTCTCTGGCAGAGCCCGGCTGCCAAATTCGAAACGTCCAGCGATTGCGCCCACAGGAAAGCTGCCAGCACGGAAAGCTGTAGCTGGTTTTCACTGTCCCTTGGAACTGCATTCGCTGGTAGGCAGACATTCGCGTTCTGCAACAGCTTTCGTTCGTAAAGGGGCAACACTGTGTATTTCTCTCTGGCAGAGCCCGGCTGCCAAATTCGAAACGTCCAGCGATTGCGCCCACAGGAAAGCTGCCAGCACGGAAAGCTGTAGCTGGTTTTCACTGTCCCTTGGAACTGCATTCGCTGGTAGGCAGACATTCGCGTTCTGCAACAGCTTTCGTTCGTAAAGGGGCAACACTGTGTATTTCTCTCTGGCAGAGCCCGGCTGCCAAATTCGAAACGTCCAGCGATTGCGCCCACAGGAAAGCTGCCAGCACGGAAAGCTGTAGCTGGTTTTCACTGTCCCTTGGAACTGCATTCGCTGCTACGCAGACATTCGCGTTCTGCAACAGCTTTCGTTCGTAAAGGGGCAACACCGTGTATTTCTCTCTCGCAGAGCCCGGCTGCCAAATTCGAAACGTCCAGCGATTGCGCCCACAGGAAAGCTGCCAGCACGGAAAGCTGTAGCTGGTTTTCACTGTCCCTTGGAACTGCATTCGCTGGTAGACAGACATTCGTGTTCTGCAACAGCTTTCGTTCGTAAAGGGGCAACACTGTGTCTTTCTCTCTCGCAGAGCCCGGCTGCCAAATTCGAAACGTCCAGCGATTGCGCCCACAGGAAAGCTGCCAGAACGGAAAGCTGTAGCTGGTTTTCACTGTCCCTTGGAACTGCATTCGCTGGTAGACAGACATTCGCGTTCTGCAACAGCTTTCGTGCGTAAAGGGGCAACACTGTGTCTTTCTCTCTGGCAGAGCCCGGCTGCCAAATTCGAAACGTCCAGCGATTGCGCCCACAGGAAAGCTGCCAGCACGGAAAGCTGTAGCTGGTTTTCACTGTCCCTTGGAACTGCATTCGCTGGTAGGCAGACATTCGCGTTCTGCAACAGCTTTCGTTCGTAAAGGGGCAACACTCTGTATTTCTCTCTGGCAGAGCCCGGCTGCCAAATTCGAAACGTCCAGCGATTGCGCCCACAGGAAAGCTGCCAGCACGGAAAGCTGTAGCTGGTTTTCACTGTCCCTTGGAACTGCATTCGCTGGTAGACAGACATTCGCGTTCTGCAACAGCTTTCGTGCGTAAAGGGGCAACACTGTGTATTTCTCTCTCGCAGAGCCCGGCTGCCAAATTCGAAACGTCCAGCGATTGCGCCCACAGGAAAGCTGCCAGCACGGAAAGCTGTAGCTGGTTTTCACTGTCCCTTGGAACTGCATTCGCTGGTAGGCAGACATTCGCGTTCTGCAACAGCTTTCGTTCGTAAAGGGGCAACACTGTGTATTTCTCTCTGGCAGAGCCCGGCTGCCAAATTCGAAACGTCCAGCGATTGCGCCCACAGGAAAGCTGCCAGCACGGAAAGCTGTAGCTGGTTTTCACTGTCCCTTGGAACTGCATTCGCTGGTAGGCAGACATTCGCGTTCTGCAACAGCTTTCGTTCGTAAAGGGGCAACACTGTGTATTTCTCTCTGGCAGAGCCCGGCTGCCAAATTCGAAACGTCCAGCGATTGCGCCCACAGGAAAGCTGCCAGCACGGAAAGCTGTAGCTGGTTTTCACTGTCCCTTGGAACTGCATTCGCTGGTAGGCAGACATTCGCGTTCTGCAACAGCTTTCGTTCCTAAAGGGGCAACACTGTGTCTTTCTCTCTGGCAGAGCCCGGCTGCCAAATTCGAAACGTCCAGCGATTGCGCCCACAGGAAAGCTGCCAGCACGGAAAGCTGTAGCTGGTTTTCACTGTCCCTTGGAACTGCATTCGCTGGTAGACAGACATTCGCGTTCTGCAACAGCTTTCGTTCGTAAAGGGGCAACACTGTGTATTTCTCTCTCGCAGAGCCCGGCTGCCAAATTCGAAACGTCCAGCGATTGCGCCCACAGGAAAGCTGCCAGAACGGAAAGCTGTAGCTGGTTTTCACTGTCCCTTGGAACTGCATTCGCTGGTAGGCAGACATTCGCGTTCTGCAACAGCTTTCGTTCGTAAAGGGGCAACACTGTGTCTTTCTCTCTGGCAGAGCCCGGCTGCCAAATTCGAAACGTCCAGCGATTGCGCCCACAGGAAAGCTGCCAGCACGGAAAGCTGTAGCTGGTTTTCACTGTCCCTTGGAACTGCATTCGCTGGTAGGCAGACATTCGCGTTCTGCAACAGCTTTCGTTCGTAAAGGGGCAACACTGTGTATTTCTCTCTGGCAGAGCCCGGCTGCCAAATTCGAAACGTCCAGCGATTGCGCCCACAGGAAAGCTGCCAGCACGGAAAGCTGTAGCTGGTTTTCACTGTCCCTTGGAACTGCATTCGCTGGTAGACAGACATTCGCGTTCTGCAACAGCTTTCGTTCGTAAAGGGGCAACACTGTGTATTTCTCTCTCGCAGAGCCCGGCTGCCAAATTGGAAACGTCCAGCGATTGCGCCCACAGGAAAGCTGCCAGCACGGAAAGCTGTAGCTGGTTTTCACTGTCCCTTGGAACTGCATTCGCTGGTAGACAGACATTCGCGTTCTGCAACAGCTTTCGTTCGTAAAGGGGCAACACTGTGTATTTCTCTCTGGCAGAGCCCGGCTGCCAAATTCGAAACGTCCAGCGATTGCGCCCACAGGAAAGCTGCCAGCACGGAAAGCTGTAGCTGGTTTTCACTGTCCCTTGGAACTGCATTCGCTGGTAGGCAGACATTCGCGTTCTGCAACAGCTTTCGTTCGTAAAGGGGCAACACTGTGTCTTTCTCTCTGGCAGAGCCCGGCTGCCAAATTCGAAACGTCCAGCGATTGCGCCCACAGGAAAGCTGCCAGCACGGAAAGCTGTAGCTGGTTTTCACTGTCCCTTGGAACTGCATTCGCTGGTAGGCAGACATTCGCGTTCTGCAACAGCTTTCGTTCGTAAAGGGGCAACACTGTGTCTTTCTCTCTGGCAGAGCCCGGCTGCCAAATTCGAAACGTCCAGCGATTGCGCCCACAGGAAAGCTGCCAGCACGGAAAGCTGTAGCTGGTTTTCACTGTCCCTTGGAACTGCATTCGCTGCTACACAGACATTCGCGTTCTGCAACAGCTTTCGTGCGTAAAGGGGCAACACTGTGTATTTCTCTCTGGCAGAGCCCGGCTGCCAAATTCGAAACGTCCAGCGATTGCGCCCACAGGAAAGCTGCCAGCACGGAAAGCTGTAGCTGGTTTTCACTGTCCCTTGGAACTGCATTCGCTGGTAGGCAGACATTCGCGTTCTGCAACAGCTTTCGTTCGTAAAGGGGCAACACTGTGTATTTCTCTCTGGCAGAGCCCGGCTGCCAAATTCGAAACGTCCAGCGATTGCGCCCACAGGAAAGCTGCCAGCACGGAAAGCTGTAGCTGGTTTTCACTGTCCCTTGGAACTGCATTCGATGGTAGACAGACATTCGCGTTCTGCAACAGCTTTCGTTCGTAAAGGGGCAACACTGTGTATTTCTCTCTCGCAGAGCCCGGCTGCCAAATTCGAAACGTCCAGCGATTGCGCCCACAGGAAAGCTGCCAGCACGGAAAGCTGTAGCTGGTTTTCACTGTCCCTTGGAACTGCATTCGCTGCTACACAGACATTCGCGTTCTGCAACAGCTTTCGTTCGTAAAGGGGCAACACTGTGTCTTTCTCTCTGGCAGAGCCCGGCTGCCAAATTCGAAACGTCCAGCGATTGCACCCACAGGAAAGCTGCCAGCACGGAAAGCTGTAGCTGGTTTTCACTGTCCCTTGGAACTGCATTCGCTGCTACACAGACATTCGCGTTCTGCAACAGCTTTCGTTCGTAAAGGGGCAACACTGTGTATTTCTCTCTCGCAGAGCCCGGCTGCCAAATTCGAAACGTCCAGCGATTGCGCCCACAGGAAAGCTGCCAGCACGGAAAGCTGTAGCTGGTTTTCACTGTCCCTTGGAACTGCATTCGCTGGTAGACAGACATTCGCGTTCTGCAACAGCTTTCGTTCGTAAAGGGGCAACACTGTGTCTTTCTCTCTGGCAGAGCCCGGCTGCCAAATTCGAAACGTCCAGCGATTGCGCCCACAGGAAAGCTGCCAGCACGGAAAGCTGTAGCTGGTTTTCACTGTCCCTTGGAACTGCATTCGCTGGTAGACAGACATTCGCGTTCTGCAACAGCTTTCGTTCGTAAAGGGGCAACACTGTGTATTTCTCTCTCGCAGAGCCCGGCTGCCAAATTCGAAACGTCCAGCGATTGCGCCCACAGGAAAGCTGCCAGCACGGAAAGCTGTAGCTGGTTTTCACTGTCCCTTGGAAATGCATTCGCTGCTACACAGACATTCGCGTTCTGCAACAGCTTTCGTTCGTAAAGGGGCAACACTCTGTATTTCTCTCTGGCAGAGCCCGGCTGCCAAATTCGAAACGTCCAGCGATTGCGCCCACAGGAAAGCTGCCAGCACGGAAAGCTGTAGCTGGTTTTCACTGTCCCTTGGAACTGCATTCGCTGGTAGACAGACATTCGCGTTCTGCAACAGCTTTCGTGCGTAAAGGGGCAACACTGTGTATTTCTCTCTCGCAGAGCCCGGCTGCCAAATTCGAAACGTCCAGCGATTGCGCCCACAGGAAAGCTGCCAGCACGGAAAGCTGTAGCTGGTTTTCACTGTCCCTTGGAACTGCATTCGCTGGTAGGCAGACATTCGCGTTCTGCAACAGCTTTCGTTCGTAAAGGGGCAACACTGTGTATTTCTCTCTGGCAGAGCCCGGCTGCCAAATTCGAAACGTCCAGCGATTGCGCCCACAGGAAAGCTGCCAGCACGGAAAGCTGTAGCTGGTTTTCACTGTCCCTTGGAACTGCATTCGCTGGTAGACAGACATTCGCGTTCTGCAACAGCTTTCGTTCGTAAAGGGGCAACACTGTGTCTTTCTCTCTGGCAGAGCCCGGCTGCCAAATTCGAAACGTCCAGCGATTGCGCCCACAGGAAAGCTGCCAGAACGGAAAGCTGTAGCTGGTTTTCACTGTCCCTTGGAACTGCATTCGCTGGTAGGCAGACATTCGCGTTCTGCAACAGCTTTCGTTCGTAAAGGGGCAACACTGTGTATTTCTCTCTGGCAGAGCCCGGCTGCCAAATTCGAAACGTCCAGCGATTGCGCCCACAGGAAAGCTGCCAGCACGGAAAGCTGTAGCTGGTTTTCACTGTCCCTTGGAACTGCATTCGCTGGTAGGCAGACATTCGCGTTCTGCAACAGCTTTCGTTCGTAAAGGGGCAACACTGTGTATTTCTCTCTGGCAGAGCCCGGCTGCCAAATTCGAAACGTCCAGCGATTGCGCCCACAGGAAAGCTGCCAGCACGGAAAGCTGTAGCTGGTTTTCACTGTCCCTTGGAACTGCATTCGCTGGTAGGCAGACATTCGCGTTCTGCAACAGCTTTCGTTCGTAAAGGGGCAACACTGTGTATTTCTCTCTGGCAGAGCCCGGCTGCCAAATTCGAAACGTCCAGCGATTGCGCCCACAGGAAAGCTGCCAGCACGGAAAGCTGTAGCTGGTTTTCACTGTCCCTTGGAACTGCATTCGCTGGTAGACAGACATTCGCGTTCTGCAACAGCTTTCGTTCGTAAAGGGGCAACACTGTGTATTTCTCTCTCGCAGAGCCCGGCTGCCAAATTGGAAACGTCCAGCGATTGCGCCCACAGGAAAGCTGCCAGCACGGAAAGCTGTAGCTGGTTTTCACTGTCCCTTGGAACTGCATTCGCTGCTACACAGACATTCGCGTTCTGCAACAGCTTTCGTTCGTAAAGGGGCAACACTGTGTATTTCTCTCTGGCAGAGCCCGGCTGCCAAATTCGAAACGTCCAGCGATTGCGCCCACAGGAAAGCTGCCAGCACGGAAAGCTGTAGCTGGTTTTCACTGTCCCTTGGAACTGCATTCGCTGGTAGGCAGACATTCGCGTTCTGCAACAGCTTTCGTTCGTAAAGGGGCAACACTGTGTCTTTCTCTCTGGCAGAGCCCGGCTGCCAAATTCGAAACGTCCAGCGATTGCGCCCACAGGAAAGCTGCCAGCACGGAAAGCTGTAGCTGGTTTTCACTGTCCCTTGGAACTGCATTCGCTGCTACACAGACATTCGCGTTCTGCAACAGCTTTCGTGCGTAAAGGGGCAACACTGTGTATTTCTCTCTGGCAGAGCCCGGCTGCCAAATTCGAAACGTCCAGCGATTGCGCCCACAGGAAAGCTGCCAGCACGGAAAGCTGTAGCTGGTTTTCACTGTCCCTTGGAACTGCATTCGCTGGTAGGCAGACATTCGCGTTCTGCAACAGCTTTCGTTCGTAAAGGGGCAACACTGTGTATTTCTCTCTGGCAGAGCCCGGCTGCCAAATTCGAAACGTCCAGCGATTGCGCCCACAGGAAAGCTGCCAGCACGGAAAGCTCTAGCTGGTTTTCACTGTCCCTTGGAACTGCATTCGCTGGTAGGCAGACATTCGCGTTCTGCAACAGCTTTCGTTCGTAAAGGGGCAACACTGTGTATTTCTCTCTGGCAGAGCCCGGCTGCCAAATTCGAAACGTCCAGCGATTGCGCCCACAGGAAAGCTGCCAGCACGGAAAGCTGTAGCTGGTTTTCACTGTCCCTTGGAACTGCATTCGCTGCTACACAGACATTCGCGTTCTGCAACAGCTTTCGTGCGTAAAGGGGCAACACTGTGTCTTTCTCTCTGGCAGAGCCCGGCTGCCAAATTCGAAACGTCCAGCGATTGCACCCACAGGAAAGCTGCCAGCACGGAAAGCTGTAGCTGGTTTTCACTGTCCCTTGGAACTGCATTCGCTGCTACACAGACATTCGCGTTCTGCAACAGCTTTCGTTCGTAAAGGGGCAACACTGTGTATTTCTCTCTGGCAGAGCCCGGCTGCCAAATTCGAAACGTCCAGCGATTGCGCCCACAGGAAAGCTGCCAGCACGGAAAGCTGTAGCTGGTTTTCACTGTCCCTTGGAACTGCATTCGCTGGTAGACAGACATTCGCGTTCTGCAACAGCTTTCGTTCGTAAAGGGGCAACACTGTGTCTTTCTCTCTGGCAGAGCCCGGCTGCCAAATTCGAAACGTCCAGCGATTGCGCCCACAGGAAAGCTGCCAGCACGGAAAGCTGTAGCTTGTTTTCACTGTCCCTTGGAACTGCATTCGCTGGTAGGCAGACATTCGCGTTCTGCAACAGCTTTCGTTCGTAAAGGGGCAACACTGTGTCTTTCTCTCTGGCAGAGCCCGGCTGCCAAATTCGAAACGTCCAGCGATTGCGCCCACAGGAAAGCTGCCAGCACGGAAAGCTGTAGCTGGTTTTCACTGTCCCTTGGAACTGCATTCGCTGGTAGACAGACATTCGCGTTCTGCAACAGCTTTCGTTCGTAAAGGGGCAACACTGTGTATTTCTCTCTCGCAGAGCCCGGCTGCCAAATTCGAAACGTCCAGCGATTGCGCCCACAGGAAAGCTGCCAGCACGGAAAGCTGTAGCTGGTTTTCACTGTCCCTTGGAACTGCATTCGATGGTAGACAGACATTCGCGTTCTGCAACAGCTTTCGTGCGTAAAGGAGCAACACTGTGTCTTTCTCTCTGGCAGAGCCCGGCTGCCAAATTCGAAACGTCCAGCGATTGCGCCCACAGGAAAGCTGCCAGCACGGAAAGCTGTAGCTGGTTTTCACTGTCCCTTGGAACTGCATTCGCTGCTACACAGACATTCGCGTTCTGCAACAGCTTTCGTTCGTAAAGGGGCAACACTGTGTATTTCTTTCTCGCAGAGCCCGGCTGCCAAATTCGAAACGTCCAGCGATTGCGCCCACAGGAAAGCTGCCAGCACGGAAAGCTGTAGCTGGTTTTCACTGTCCCTTGGAACTGCATTCGCTGGTAGACAGACATTCGCGTTCTGCAACAGCTTTCGTGCGTAAAGGGGCAACACTGTGTCTTTCTCTCTGGCAGAGCCCGGCTGCCAAATTCGAAACGTCCAGCGATTGCGCCCACAGGAAAGCTGCCAGCACGGAAAGCTGTAGCTCGTTTTCACTGTCCCTTGGAACTGCATTCGCTGGTAGGCAGACATTCGCGTTCTGCAACAGCTTTCGTTCGTAAAGGGGCAACACTGTGTCTTTCTCTCTGGCAGAGCCCGGCTGCCAAATTCGAAACGTCCAGCGATTGCGCCCACAGGAAAGCTGCCAGCACGGAAAGCTGTAGCTGGTTTTCACTGTCCCTTGGAACTGCATTCGCTGCTACACAGACATTCGCGTTCTGCAACAGCTTTCGTGCGTAAAGGGGCAACACTGTGTATTTCTCTCTGGCAGAGCCCGGCTGCCAAATTCGAAACGTCCAGCGATTGCGCCCACAGGAAAGCTGCCAGCACGGAAAGCTGTAGCTGGTTTTCACTATCCCTTGGAACTGCATTCGCTGGTAGGCAGACATTCGCGTTCTGCAACAGCTTTCGTTCGTAAAGGGGCAACACTGTGTATTTCTCTCTGGCAGAGCCCGGCTGCCAAATTCGAAACGTCCAGCGATTGCGCCCACAGGAAAGCTGCCAGCACGGAAAGCTCTAGCTGGTTTTCACTGTCCCTTGGAACTGCATTCGCTGGTAGGCAGACATTCGCGTTCTGCAACAGCTTTCGTTCGTAAAGGGGCAACACTGTGTATTTCTCTCTCGCAGAGCCCGGCTGCCAAATTCGAAACGTCCAGCGATTGCGCCCACAGGAAAGCTGCCAGCACGGAAAGCTGTAGCTGGTTTTCACTGTCCCTTGGAACTGCATTGTCTGGTAGACAGACATTCGCGTTCTGCAACAGCTTTCGTGCGTAAAGGGGCAACACTGTGTCTTTCTCTCTGGCAGAGCCCGGCTGCCAAATTCGAAACGTCCAGCGATTGCGCCCACAGGAAAGCTGCCAGCAAGGAAAGCTGTAGCTGGTTTTCACTGTCCCTTGGAACTGCATTCGCTGGTAGACAGACATTCGCGTTCTGCAACAGCTTTCGTTCGTAAAGGGGCAACACATGTATTTCTCTCTCGCAGAGCCCGGCTGCCAAATTCGAAACGTCCAGCGATTGCGCCCACAGGAAAGCTGCCAGCACGGAAAGCTGTAGCTGGTTTTCACTGTCCCTTGGAACTGCATTCGCTGGTGGACAGACATTCGCGTTCTGCAACAGCTTTCGTTCGTAAAGGGGCAACACATGTATTTCTCTCTCGCAGAGCCCGGCTGCCAAATTCGAAACGTCCAGCGATTGCGCCCACAGGAAAGCTGCCAGCACGGAAAGCTGTAGCTGGTTTTCACTGTCCCTTGGAACTGCATTCGCTGGTAGACAGACATTCGCGTTCTGCAACAGCTTTCGTTCGTAAAGGGGCAACACTGTGTATTTCTCTCTGGCAGAGCCCGGCTGCCAAATTCGAAACGTCCAGCGATTGCGCCCACAGGAAAGCTGCCAGCACGGAAAGCTGTAGCTGGTTTTCACTGTCCCTTGGAACTGCATTCGCTGCTACACAGACATTCGCGTTCTGCAACAGCTTTCGTGCGTAAAGGGGCAACACTGTGTCTTTCTCTCTGGCAGAGCCCGGCTGCCAAATTCGAAACGTCCAGCGATTGCGCCCACAGGAAAGCTGCCAGCACGGAAAGCTGTAGCTGGTTTTCACTGTCCCTTGGAACTGCATTCGCTGGTAGACAGACATTCGCGTTCTGCAACAGCTTTCGTTCGTAAAGGGGCAACACTCTGTATTTCTCTCTGGCAGAGCCCGGCTACCAAATTCGAAACGTCCAGCGATTGCGCCCACAGGAAAGCTGCCAGCACGGAAAGCTGTAGCTGGTTTTCACTGTCCCTTGGAACTGCATTCGCTGGTAGACAGACATTCGCGTTCTGCAACAGCTTTCGTGCGTAAAGGGGCAACACCGTGTATTTCTCTCTCGCAGAGCCCGGCTGCCAAATTCGAAACGTCCAGCGATTGCGCCCACAGGAAAGCTGCCAGCACGGAAAGCTGTAGCTGGTTTTCACTGTCCCTTGGAACTGCATTCGCTGGTAGACAGACATTCGCGTTCTGCAACAGCTTTCGTGCGTAAAGGGGCAACACTGTGTATTTCTCTCTGGCAGAGCCCGGCTGCCAAATTCGAAACGTCCAGCGATTGCGCCCACAGGAAAGCTGCCAGCACGGAAAGCTGTAGCTGGTTTTCACTGTCCCTTGGAAATGCATTCGCTGCTACACAGACATTCGCGTTCTGCAACAGCTTTCGTTCGTAAAGGGGCAACACTCTGTATTTCTCTCTGGCAGAGCCCGGCTGCCAAATTCGAAACGTCCAGCGATTGCGCCCACAGGAAAGCTGCCAGCACGGAAAGCTGTAGCTGGTTTTCACTGTCCCTTGGAACTGCATTCGCTGGTAGACAGACATTCGCGTTCTGCAACAGCTTTCGTTCGTAAAGGGGCAACACCATGTATTTCTCTCTCGCAGAGCCCGGCTGCCAAATTCGAAACGTCCAGCGATTGCGCCCACAGGAAAGCTGCCAGCACGGAAAGCTGTAGCTGGTTTTCACTGTCCCTTGGAACTGCATTCGCTGGTAGACAGACATTCGCGTTCTGCAACAGCTTTCGTTCGTAAAGGGGCAACACCATGTATTTCTCTCTGGCAGAGCCCGGCTGCCAAATTCGAAACGTCCAGCGATTGCGCCCACAGGAAAGCTGCCAGCACGGAAAGCTGTAGCTGGTTTTCACTGTCCCTTGGAACTGCATTCGCTGGTAGACAGACATTCGCGTTCTGCAACAGCTTTCGTGCGTAAAGGGGCAACACTGTGTATTTCTCTCTCGCAGAGCCCGGCTGCCAAATTCGAAACGTCCAGCGATTGCGCCCACAGGAAAGCTGCCAGCACGGAAAGCTGTAGCTGGTTTTCACTGTCCCTGGGAACTGCATTCGCTGCTACACAGACATTCGCGTTCTGCAACAGCTTTCGTGCGTAAAGGGGCAACACTGTGTCTTTCTCTCTGGCAGAGCCCGGCTGCCAAATTCGAAACGTCCAGCGATTGCGCCCACAGGAAAGCTGCCAGCACGGAAAGCTGTAGCTGGTTTTCACTGTCCCTTGGAACTGCATTCGCTGGTAGGCAGACATTCGCGTTCTGCAACAGCTTTTGTTCGTAAAGGGGCAACACTGTGTATTTCTCTCTCGCAGAGCCCGGCTGCCAAATTCGAAACATCCAGCGATTGCGCCCACAGGAAAGCTGCCAGCACGGAAAGCTGTAGCTGGTTTTCACTGTCCCTTGGAACTGCATTCGCTGGTAGACAGACATTCGCGTTCTGCAACAGCTTTCGTTCGTAAAGGGGCAACACTCTGTATTTCTCTCTCGCAGATCCCGGCTGCCAAATTCGAAACGTCCAGCGATTGCGCCCACAGGAAAGCTGCCAGCACGGAAAGCTGTAGCTGGTTTTCACTGTCCCTTGGAACTGCATTCGCTGGTAGACAGACATTCGCGTTCTGCAACAGCTTTCATGCGTAAAGGGGCAACACTGTGTCTTTCTCTCTGGCAGAGCCCGGCTGCCAAATTCGAAACGTCCAGCGATTGCGCCCACAGGAAAGCTGCCAGCACGGAAAGCTGTAGCTGGTTTTCACTGTCCCTTGGAACTGCATTCGCTGGTAGACAGACATTCGCGTTCTGCAACAGCTTTCGTTCGTAAAGGGGCAACACTGTGTCTTTCTCTCTGGCAGAGCCCGGCTGCCAAATTCGAAACGTCCAGCGATTGCGCCCACAGGAAAGCTGCCAGCACGGAAAGCTGTAGCTGGTTTTCACTGTCCCTTGGAACTGCATTCGCTGGTAGACAGACATTCGCGTTCTGCAACAGCTTTCGTTCGTAAAGGGGCAACACTGTGTATTTCTCTCTCGCAGAGCCCGGCTGCCAAATTCGAAACGTCCAGCGATTGCGCCCACAGGAAAGCTGCCAGCACGGAAAGCTGTAGCTGGTTTTCACTGTCCCTTGGAAATGCATTCGCTGCTACACAGACATTCGCGTTCTGCAACAGCTTTCGTGCGTAAAGGGGCAACACTGTGTATTTCTCTCTGGCAGAGCCCGGCTGCCAAATTCAAAACGTCCAGCGATTGCGCCCACAGGAAAGCTGCCAGCACGGAAAGCTGTAGCTGGTTTTCACTGTCCCTTGGAACTGCATTCGCTGGTAGACAGACATTCGCGTTCTGCAACAGCTTTCGTTCATAAAGGGGCAACACCATGTATTTCTCTCTGGCAGAGCCCGGCTGCCAAATTCGAAACGTCCAGCGATTGCGCCCACAGGAAAGCTGCCAGCACGGAAAGCTGTAGCTGGTTTTCACTGTCCCTTGGAACTGCATTCGCTGGTAGGCAGACATTCGCATTCTGCAACAGCTTTCGTTCGTAAAGGGGCAACACCGTGTATTTCTCTCTCGCAGAGCCCGGCTGCCAAATTCGAAACGTCCAGCGATTGCGCCCACAGGAAAGCTGCCAGCACGGAAAGCTGTAGCTGGTTTTCACTGTCCCTTGGAACTGCATTCGCTGGTAGACAGACATTCGCGTTCTGCAACAGCTTTCGTGCGTAAAGGAGCAACACTGTGTCTTTCTCTCTGGCAGAGCCCGGCTGCCAAATTCGAAACGTCCAGCGATTGCGCCCACAGGAAAGCTGCCAGCACGGAAAGCTGTAGCTGGTTTTCACTGTCCCTTGGAACTGCATTCGCTGCTACACAGACATTCGCGTTCTGCAACAGCTTTCGTTCGTAAAGGGGCAACACTGTGTATTTCTTTCTCGCAGAGCCCGGCTGCCAAATTCGAAACGTCCAGCGATTGCGCCCACAGGAAAGCTGCCAGCACGGAAAGCTGTAGCTGGTTTTCACTGTCCCTTGGAACTGCATTCGCTGGTAGACAGACATTCGCGTTCTGCAACAGCTTTCGTGCGTAAAGGGGCAACACTGTGTCTTTCTCTCTGGCAGAGCCCGGCTGCCAAATTCGAAACGTCCAGCGATTGCGCCCACAGGAAAGCTGCCAGCACGGAAAGCTGTAGCTCGTTTTCACTGTCCCTTGGAACTGCATTCGCTGGTAGGCAGACATTCGCGTTCTGCAACAGCTTTCGTTCGTAAAGGGGCAACACTGTGTCTTTCTCTCTGGCAGAGCCCGGCTGCCAAATTCGAAACGTCCAGCGATTGCGCCCACAGGAAAGCTGCCAGCACGGAAAGCTGTAGCTGGTTTTCACTGTCCCTTGGAACTGCATTCGCTGCTACACAGACATTCGCGTTCTGCAACAGCTTTCGTGCGTAAAGGGGCAACACTGTGTATTTCTCTCTGGCAGAGCCCGGCTGCCAAATTCGAAACGTCCAGCGATTGCGCCCACAGGAAAGCTGCCAGCACGGAAAGCTGTAGCTGGTTTTCACTATCCCTTGGAACTGCATTCGCTGGTAGGCAGACATTCGCGTTCTGCAACAGCTTTCGTTCGTAAAGGGGCAACACTGTGTATTTCTCTCTGGCAGAGCCCGGCTGCCAAATTCGAAACGTCCAGCGATTGCGCCCACAGGAAAGCTGCCAGCACGGAAAGCTCTAGCTGGTTTTCACTGTCCCTTGGAACTGCATTCGCTGGTAGGCAGACATTCGCGTTCTGCAACAGCTTTCGTTCGTAAAGGGGCAACACTGTGTATTTCTCTCTCGCAGAGCCCGGCTGCCAAATTCGAAACGTCCAGCGATTGCGCCCACAGGAAAGCTGCCAGCACGGAAAGCTGTAGCTGGTTTTCACTGTCCCTTGGAACTGCATTGTCTGGTAGACAGACATTCGCGTTCTGCAACAGCTTTCGTGCGTAAAGGGGCAACACTGTGTCTTTCTCTCTGGCAGAGCCCGGCTGCCAAATTCGAAACGTCCAGCGATTGCGCCCACAGGAAAGCTGCCAGCAAGGAAAGCTGTAGCTGGTTTTCACTGTCCCTTGGAACTGCATTCGCTGGTAGACAGACATTCGCGTTCTGCAACAGCTTTCGTTCGTAAAGGGGCAACACATGTATTTCTCTCTCGCAGAGCCCGGCTGCCAAATTCGAAACGTCCAGCGATTGCGCCCACAGGAAAGCTGCCAGCACGGAAAGCTGTAGCTGGTTTTCACTGTCCCTTGGAACTGCATTCGCTGGTGGACAGACATTCGCGTTCTGCAACAGCTTTCGTTCGTAAAGGGGCAACACATGTATTTCTCTCTCGCAGAGCCCGGCTGCCAAATTCGAAACGTCCAGCGATTGCGCCCACAGGAAAGCTGCCAGCACGGAAAGCTGTAGCTGGTTTTCACTGTCCCTTGGAACTGCATTCGCTGGTAGACAGACATTCGCGTTCTGCAACAGCTTTCGTTCGTAAAGGGGCAACACTGTGTATTTCTCTCTGGCAGAGCCCGGCTGCCAAATTCGAAACGTCCAGCGATTGCGCCCACAGGAAAGCTGCCAGCACGGAAAGCTGTAGCTGGTTTTCACTGTCCCTTGGAACTGCATTCGCTGCTACACAGACATTCGCGTTCTGCAACAGCTTTCGTGCGTTAAGGGTCAACACTGTGTCTTTCTCTCTGGCAGAGCCCGGCTGCCAAATTCGAAACGTCCAGCGATTGCGCCCACAGGAAAGCTGCCAGCACGGAAAGCTGTAGCTGGTTTTCACTGTCCCTTGGAACTGCATTCGCTGGTAGACAGACATTCGCGTTCTGCAACAGCTTTCGTTCGTAAAGGGGCAACACTCTGTATTTCTCTCTGGCAGAGCCCGGCTACCAAATTCGAAACGTCCAGCGATTGCGCCCACAGGAAAGCTGCCAGCACGGAAAGCTGTAGCTGGTTTTCACTGTCCCTTGGAACTGCATTCGCTGGTAGACAGACATTCGCGTTCTGCAACAGCTTTCGTGCGTAAAGGGGCAACACCGTGTATTTCTCTCTCGCAGAGCCCGGCTGCCAAATTCGAAACGTCCAGCGATTGCGCCCACAGGAAAGCTGCCAGCACGGAAAGCTGTAGCTGGTTTTCACTGTCCCTTGGAACTGCATTCGCTGGTAGACAGACATTCGCGTTCTGCAACAGCTTTCGTGCGTAAAGGGGCAACACTGTGTATTTCTCTCTGGCAGAGCCCGGCTGCCAAATTCGAAACGTCCAGCGATTGCGCCCACAGGAAAGCTGCCAGCACGGAAAGCTGTAGCTGGTTTTCACTGTCCCTTGGAAATGCATTCGCTGCTACACAGACATTCGCGTTCTGCAACAGCTTTCGTTCGTAAAGGGGCAACACTCTGTATTTCTCTCTGGCAGAGCCCGGCTGCCAAATTCGAAACGTCCAGCGATTGCGCCCACAGGAAAGCTGCCAGCACGGAAAGCTGTAGCTGGTTTTCACTGTCCCTTGGAACTGCATTCGCTGGTAGACAGACATTCGCATTCTGCAACAGCTTTCGTGCGTAAAGGGGCAACACTGTGTCTTTCTCTCTGGCAGAGCCCGGCTGCCAAATTCGAAACGTCCAGCGATTGCGCCCACAGGAAAGCTGCCAGCACGGAAAGCTGTAGCTCGTTTTCACTGTCCCTTGGAACTGCATTCGCTGGTAGGCAGACATTCGCGTTCTGCAACAGCTTTCGTTCGTAAAGGGGCAACACTGTGTCTTTCTCTCTGGCAGAGCCCGGCTGCCAAATTCGAAACGTCCAGCGATTGCGCCCACAGGAAAGCTGCCAGCACGGAAAGCTGTAGCTGGTTTTCACTGTCCCTTGGAACTGCATTCGCTGCTACACAGACATTCGCGTTCTGCAACAGCTTTCGTGCGTAAAGGGGCAACACTGTGTATTTCTCTCTGGCAGAGCCCGGCTGCCAAATTCGAAACGTCCAGCGATTGCGCCCACAGGAAAGCTGCCAGCACGGAAAGCTGTAGCTGGTTTTCACTATCCCTTGGAACTGCATTCGCTGGTAGGCAGACATTCGCGTTCTGCAACAGCTTTCGTTCGTAAAGGGGCAACACTGTGTATTTCTCTCTGGCAGAGCCCGGCTGCCAAATTCGAAACGTCCAGCGATTGCGCCCACAGGAAAGCTGCCAGCACGGAAAGCTCTAGCTGGTTTTCACTGTCCCTTGGAACTGCATTCGCTGGTAGGCAGACATTCGCGTTCTGCAACAGCTTTCGTTCGTAAAGGGGCAACACTGTGTATTTCTCTCTCGCAGAGCCCGGCTGCCAAATTCGAAACGTCCAGCGATTGCGCCCACAGGAAAGCTGCCAGCACGGAAAGCTGTAGCTGGTTTTCACTGTCCCTTGGAACTGCATTGTCTGGTAGACAGACATTCGCGTTCTGCAACAGCTTTCGTGCGTAAAGGGGCAACACTGTGTCTTTCTCTCTGGCAGAGCCCGGCTGCCAAATTCGAAACGTCCAGCGATTGCGCCCACAGGAAAGCTGCCAGCAAGGAAAGCTGTAGCTGGTTTTCACTGTCCCTTGGAACTGCATTCGCTGGTAGACAGACATTCGCGTTCTGCAACAGCTTTCGTTCGTAAAGGGGCAACACATGTATTTCTCTCTCGCAGAGCCCGGCTGCCAAATTCGAAACGTCCAGCGATTGCGCCCACAGGAAAGCTGCCAGCACGGAAAGCTGTAGCTGGTTTTCACTGTCCCTTGGAACTGCATTCGCTGGTGGACAGACATTCGCGTTCTGCAACAGCTTTCGTTCGTAAAGGGGCAACACATGTATTTCTCTCTCGCAGAGCCCGGCTGCCAAATTCGAAACGTCCAGCGATTGCGCCCACAGGAAAGCTGCCAGCACGGAAAGCTGTAGCTGGTTTTCACTGTCCCTTGGAACTGCATTCGCTGGTAGACAGACATTCGCGTTCTGCAACAGCTTTCGTTCGTAAAGGGGCAACACATGTATTTCTCTCTGGCAGAGCCCGGCTGCCAAATTCGAAACGTCCAGCGATTGCGCCCACAGGAAAGCTGCCAGCACGGAAAGCTGTAGCTTGTTTTCACTGTCCCTTGGAACTGCATTCGCTGGTAGACAGACATTCGCGTTCTGCAACAGCTTTCGTGCGTAAAGGGGCAACACTGTGTCTTTCTCTCTGGCAGAGCCCGGCTGCCAAATTCGAAACGTCCAGCGATTGCGCCCACAGGAAAGCTGCCAGCACGGAAAGCTGTAGCTGGTTTTCACTGTCCCTTGGAACTGCATTCGCTGGTAGACAGACATTCGCGTTCTGCAACAGCTTTCGTTCGTAAAGGGGCAACACTCTGTATTTCTCTCTGGCAGAGCCCGGCTACCAAATTCGAAACGTCCAGCGATTGCGCCCACAGGAAAGCTGCCAGCACGGAAAGCTGTAGCTGGTTTTCACTGTCCCTTGGAACTGCATTCGCTGGTAGACAGACATTCGCGTTCTGCAACAGCTTTCGTGCGTAAAGGGGCAACACCGTGTATTTCTCTCTGGCAGAGCCCGGCTGCCAAATTCGAAACGTCCAGCGATTGCGCCCACAGGAAAGCTGCCAGCACGGAAAGCTGTAGCTGGTTTTCACTGTCCCTTGGAACTGCATTCGCTGGTAGACAGACATTCGCGTTCTGCAACAGCTTTCGTGCGTAAAGGGGCAACACTGTGTATTTCTCTCTGGCAGAGCCCGGCTGCCAAATTCGAAACGTCCAGCGATTGCGCCCACAGGAAAGCTGCCAGCACGGAAAGCTGTAGCTGGTTTTCACTGTCCCTTGGAAATGCATTCGCTGCTACACAGACATTCGCGTTCTGCAACAGCTTTCGTTCGTAAAGGGGCAACACTCTGTATTTCTCTCTGGCAGAGCCCGGCTGCCAAATTCGAAACGTCCAGCGATTGCGCCCACAGGAAAGCTGCCAGCACGGAAAGCTGTAGCTGGTTTTCACTGTCCCTTGGAACTGCATTCGCTGGTAGACAGACATTCGCGTTCTGCAACAGCTTTCGTTCGTAAAGGGGCAACACCATGTATTTCTCTCTCGCAGAGCCCGGCTGCCAAATTCGAAACGTCCAGCGATTGCGCCCACAGGAAAGCTGCCAGCACGGAAAGCTGTAGCTGGTTTTCACTGTCCCTTGGAACTGCATTCGCTGGTAGACAGACATTCGCGTTCTGCAACAGCTTTCGTTCGTAAAGGGGCAACACCATGTATTTCTCTCTGGCAGAGCCCGGCTGCCAAATTCGAAACGTCCAGCGATTGCGCCCACAGGAAAGCTGCCAGCACGGAAAGCTGTAGCTGGTTTTCACTGTCCCTTGGAACTGCATTCGCTGGTAGACAGACATTCGCGTTCTGCAACAGCTTTCGTTCGTAAAGGGGCAACACTGTGTATTTCTCTCTCGCAGAGCCCGGCTGCCAAATTCGAAACGTCCAGCGATTGCGCCCACAGGAAAGCTGCCAGCACGGAAAGCTGTAGCTGGTTTTCACTGTCCCTGGGAACTGCATTCGCTGCTACACAGACATTCGCGTTCTGCAACAGCTTTCGTGCGTAAAGGGGCAACACTGTGTCTTTCTCTCTGGCAGAGCCCGGCTGCCAAATTCGAAACGTCCAGCGATTGCGCCCACAGGAAAGCTGCCAGCACGGAAAGCTGTAGCTGGTTTTCACTGTCCCTTGGAACTGCATTCGCTGGTAGGCAGACATTCGCGTTCTGCAACAGCTTTCGTTCGTAAAGGGGCAACACTGTGTATTTCTCTCTCGCAGAGCCCGGCTGCCAAATTCGAAACATCCAGCGATTGCGCCCACAGGAAAGCTGCCAGCACGGAAAGCTGTAGCTGGTTTTCACTGTCCCTTGGAACTGCATTCGCTGGTAGACAGACATTCGCGTTCTGCAACAGCTTTCGTTCGTAAAGGGGCAACACTCTGTATTTCTCTCTCGCAGATCCCGGCTGCCAAATTCGAAACGTCCAGCGATTGCGCCCACAGGAAAGCTGCCAGCACGGAAAGCTGTAGCTGGTTTTCACTGTCCCTTGGAACTGCATTCGCTGGTAGACAGACATTCGCGTTCTGCAACAGCTTTCGTGCGTAAAGGGGCAACACTGTGTCTTTCTCTCTGGCAGAGCCCGGCTGCCAAATTCGAAACGTCCAGCGATTGCGCCCACAGGAAAGCTGCCAGCACGGAAAGCTGTAGCTGGTTTTCACTGTCCCTTGGAACTGCATTCGCTGGTAGACAGACATTCGCGTTCTGCAACAGCTTTCGTTCGTAAAGGGGCAACACTGTGTCTTTCTCTCTGGCAGAGCCCGGCTGCCAAATTCGAAACGTCCAGCGATTGCGCCCACAGGAAAGCTGCCAGCACGGAAAGCTGTAGCTGGTTTTCACTGTCCCTTGGAACTGCATTCGCTGGTAGACAGACATTCGCGTTCTGCAACAGCTTTCGTTCGTAAAGGGGCAACACTGTGTATTTCTCTCTGGCAGAGCCCGGCTGCCAAATTCGAAACGTCCAGCGATTGCGCCCACAGGAAAGCTGCCAGCACGGAAAGCTGTAGCTGGTTTTCACTGTCCCTTGGAAATGCATTCGCTGCTACACAGACATTCGCGTTCTGCAACAGCTTTCGTGCGTAAAGGGGCAACACTGTGTATTTCTCTCTGGCAGAGCCCGGCTGCCAAATTCAAAACGTCCAGCGATTGCGCCCACAGGAAAGCTGCCAGCACGGAAAGCTGTAGCTGGTTTTCACTGTCCCTTGGAACTGCATTCGCTGGTAGACAGACATTCGCGTTCTGC
Organism: Mycteria americana; assembly: GCF_035582795.1. Taxonomy (NCBI): domain Eukaryota; kingdom Metazoa; phylum Chordata; class Aves; order Ciconiiformes; family Ciconiidae; genus Mycteria; species Mycteria americana. The sequence continues at coordinate 348,339 of NW_027445632.1, read as the reverse complement.
AACAGCTTTCGTGCGTAAAGGGGCAACACTCTGTATTTCTCTCTGGCAGAGCCCGGCTGCCAAATTCGAAACGTCCAGCGATTGCGCCCACAGGAAAGCTGCCAGCACGGAAAGCTGTAGCTGGTTTTCACTGTCCCTTGGAACTGCATTCGCTGGTAGGCAGACATTCGCATTCTGCAACAGCTTTCGTTCGTAAAGGGGCAACACCGTGTATTTCTCTCTCGCAGAGCCCGGCTGCCAAATTCGAAACGTCCAGCGATTGCGCCCACAGGAAAGCTGCCAGCACGGAAAGCTGTAGCTGGTTTTCACTGTCCCTTGGAACTGCATTCGCTGGTAGACAGACATTCGCGTTCTGCAACAGCTTTCGTTCGTAAAGGGGCAACACTCTGTATTTCTCTCTGGCAGAGCCCGGCTGCCAAATTCGAAACGTCCAGCGATTGCGCCCACAGGAAAGCTGCCAGCACGGAAAGCTGTAGCTGGTTTTCACTGTCCCTTGGAACTGCATTCGCTGCTACACAGACATTCGCGTTCTGCAACAGCTTTCGTGCGTAAAGGGGCAACACTGTGTCTTTCTCTCTGGCAGAGCCCGGCTGCCAAATTCGAAACGTCCAGCGATTGCGCCCACAGGAAAGCTGCCAGCACGGAAAGCTGTAGCTTGTTTTCACTGTCCCTTGGAACTGCATTCGCTGGTAGACAGACATTCGCGTTCTGCAACAGCTTTCGTTCGTAAAGGGGCAACACTCTGTATTTCTCTCTGGCAGAGCCCGGCTACCAAATTCGAAACGTCCAGCGATTGCGCCCACAGGAAAGCTGCCAGCACGGAAAGCTGTAGCTGGTTTTCACTGTCCCTTGGAACTGCATTCGCTGGTAGACAGACATTCGCGTTCTGCAACAGCTTTCGTGCGTAAAGGGGCAACACCGTGTATTTCTCTCTCGCAGAGCCCGGCTGCCAAATTCGAAACGTCCAGCGATTGCGCCCACAGGAAAGCTGCCAGCACGGAAAGCTGTAGCTGGTTTTCACTGTCCCTTGGAACTGCATTCGCTGGTAGACAGACATTCGCGTTCTGCAACAGCTTTCGTTCGTAAAGGGGCAACACTCTGTATTTCTCTCTGGCAGAGCCCGGCTGCCAAATTCGAAACGTCCAGCGATTGCGCCCACAGGAAAGCTGCCAGCACGGAAAGCTGTAGCTGGTTTTCACTGTCCCTCGGAACTGCATTCGCTGGTAGGCAGACATTCGCGTTCTGCAACAGCTTTCGTTCGTAAAGGGGCAACACTGTGTATTTCTCTCTCGCAGAGCCCGGCTGCCAAATTCGAAACGTCCAGCGATTGCGCCCACAGGAAAGCTGCCAGCACGGAAAGCTGTAGCTGGTTTTCACTGTCCCTTGGAACTGCATTCGCTGGTAGACAGACATTCGCGTTCTGCAACAGCTTTCGTGCGTAAAGGGGCAACACTGTGTATTTCTCTCTGGCAGAGCCCGGCTGCCAAATTCGAAACGTCCAGCGATTGCGCCCACAGGAAAGCTGCCAGCACGGAAAGCTGTAGCTGGTTTTCACTGTCCCTTGGAACTGCATTCGCTGCTACACAGACATTCGCGTTCTGCAACAGCTTTCGTTCGTAAAGGGGCAACACTGTGTCTTTCTCTCTGGCAGAGCCCGGCTGCCAAATTCGAAACGTCCAGCGATTGCGCCCACAGGAAAGCTGCCAGCACGGAAAGCTGTAGCTGGTTTTCACTGTCCCTTGGAACTGCATTCGCTGGTAGACAGACATTCGCGTTCTGCAACAGCTTTCGTTCGTAAAGGGGCAACACTGTGTATTTCTCTCTCGCAGAGCCCGGCTGCCAAATTCGAAACGTCCAGCGATTGCGCCCACAGGAAAGCTGCCAGCACGGAAAGCTGTAGCTGGTTTTCACTGTCCCTTAGAACTGCATTCGCTGGTAGACAGACATTCGCGTTCTGCAACAGCTTTCGTTCGTAAAGGGGCAACACCATGTATTTCTCTCTGGCAGAGCCCGGCTGCCAAATTCGAAACGTCCAGCGATTGCGCCCACAGGAAAGCTGCCAGCACGGAAAGCTGTAGCTGGTTTTCACTGTCCCTTGGAACTGCATTCGCTGGTAGACAGACATTCGCGTTCTGCAACAGCTTTCGTTCGTAAAGGGGCAACACTGTGTATTTCTCTCTGGCAGAGCCCGGCTGCCAAATTCGAAACGTCCAGCGATTGCGCCCACAGGAAAGCTGCCAGCACGGAAAGCTGTAGCTGGTTTTCACTGTCCCTTGGAACTGCATTCGCTGGTAGGCAGACATTCGCGTTCTGCAACAGCTTTCGTGCGTAAAGGGGCAACACTGTGTCTTTCTCTCTGGCAGAGCCCGGCTGCCAAATTCGAAACGTCCAGCGATTGCGCCCACAGGAAAGCTGCCAGCACGGAAAGCTGTAGCTGGTTTTCACTGTCCCTTGGAACTGCATTCGCTGCTACACAGACATTCGCGTTCTGCAACAGCTTTCGTGCGTAAAGGGGCAACACTGTGTCTTTCTCTCTGGCAGAGCCCGGCTGCCAAATTCGAAACGTCCAGCGATTGCGCCCACAGGAAAGCTGCCAGCACGGAAAGCTGTAGCTGGTTTTCACTGTCCCTTGGAACTGCATTCGCTGGTAGACAGACATTCGCGTTCTGCAACAGCTTTCGTTCGTAAAGGGGCAACACTGTGTATTTCTCTCTCGCAGAGCCCGGCTGCCAAATTCGAAACATCCAGCGATTGCGCCCACAGGAAAGCTGCCAGCACGGAAAGCTGTAGCTGGTTTTCACTGTCCCTTGGAACTGCATTCGCTGGTAGACAGACATTCGCGTTCTGCAACAGCTTTCGTTCGTAAAGGGGCAACACTCTGTATTTCTCTCTCGCAGATCCCAGCTGCCAAATTCGAAACGTCCAGCGATTGCGCCCACAGGAAAGCTGCCAGCACGGAAAGCTGTAGCTGGTTTTCACTGTCCCTTGGAACTGCATTCGCTGGTAGACAGACATTCGCGTTCTGCAACAGCTTTCGTGCGTAAAGGGGCAACACTGTGTCTTTCTCTCTGGCAGAGCCCGGCTGCCAAATTCGAAACGTCCAGCGATTGCGCCCACAGGAAAGCTGCCAGCACGGAAAGCTGTAGCTGGTTTTCACTGTCCCTTGGAACTGCATTCGCTGGTAGACAGACATTCGCGTTCTGCAACAGCTTTCGTTCGTAAAGGGGCAACACTCTGTATTTCTCTCTGGCAGAGCCCGGCTGCCAAATTCGAAACGTCCAGCGATTGCGCCCACAGGAAAGCTGCCAGCACGGAAAGCTGTAGCTGGTTTTCACTGTCCCTTGGAACTGCATTCGCTGGTAGGCAGACATTCGCGTTCTGCAACAGCTTTCGTGCGTAAAGGGGCAACACTGTGTCTTTCTCTCTGGCAGAGCCCGGCTGCCAAATTCGAAACGTCCAGCGATTGCGCCCACAGGAAAGCTGCCAGCACGGAAAGCTGTAGCTGGTTTTCACTGTCCCTTGGAACTGCATTCGCTGGTAGACAGACATTCGCGTTCTGCAACAGCTTTCGTTCATAAAGGGGCAACACCATGTATTTCTCTCTGGCAGAGCCCGGCTGCCAAATTCGAAACGTCCAGCGATTGCGCCCACAGGAAAGCTGCCAGCACGGAAAGCTGTAGCTGGTTTTCACTGTCCCTTGGAACTGCATTCGCTGGTAGACAGACATTCGCGTTCTGCAACAGCTTTCGTTCGTAAAGGGGCAACACTCTGTATTTCACTCTCGCAGAGCCCGGCTGCCAAATTCGAAACGTCCAGCGATTACGCCCACAGGAAAGCTGCCAGCACGGAAAGCTGTAGCTGGTTTTCACTGTCCCTTGGAACTGCATTCGCTGCTACACAGACATTCGCGTTCTGCAACAGCTTTCGTGCGTAAAGGGGCAACACTGTGTCTTTCTCTCTGGCAGAGCCCGGCTGCCAAATTCGAAACGTCCAGCGATTGCGCCCACAGGAAAGCTGCCAGCACGGAAAGCTGTAGCTGGTTTTCACTGTCCCTTGGAACTGCATTCGCTGCTACACAGACATTCGCGTTCTGCAACAGCTTTCGTTCGTAAAGGGGCAACACTCTGTATTTCTCTCTGGCAGAGCCCGGCTGCCAAATTCGAAACGTCCAGCGATTGCGCCCACAGGAAAGCTGCCAGCACGGAAAGCTGTAGCTGGTTTTCACTGTCCCTCGGAACTGCATTCGCTGGTAGGCAGACATTCGCGTTCTGCAACAGCTTTCGTGCGTAAAGGGGCAACATTGTGTATTTCTCTCTCGCAGAGCCCGGCTGCCAAATTCGAAACGTCCAGCGATTGCGCCCACAGGAAAGCTGCCAGCACGGAAAGCTGTAGCTGGTTTTCACTGTCCCTTGGAACTGCATTCGCTGCTACACAGACATTCGCGTTCTGCAACAGCTTTCGTTCGTAAAGGGGCAACACTGTGTCTTTCTCTCTGGCAGAGCCCGGCTGCCAAATTCGAAACGTCCAGCGATTGCGCCCACAGGAAAGCTGCCAGCACGGAAAGCTGTAGCTGGTTTTCACTGTCCCTTGGAACTGCATTCGCTGGTAGGCAGACATTCGCGTTCTGCAACAGCTTTCGTTCGTAAAGGGTCAACACTGTGTCTTTCTCTCTGGCAGAGCCCGGCTGCCAAATTCGAAACGTCCAGCGATTGCGCCCACAGGAAAGCTGCCAGCACGGAAAGCTGTAGCTGGTTTTCACTGTCCCTTGGAACTGCATTCGCTGGTAGGCAGACATTCGCGTTCTGCAACAGCTTTCGTTCGTAAAGGGGCAACACTGTGTATTTCTCTCTCGCAGAGCCCGGCTGCCAAATTCGAAACGTCCAGCGATTGCGCCCACAGGAAAGCTGCCAGCACGGAAAGCTGTAGCTGGTTTTCACTGTCCCTTGGAACTGCATTCGATGGTAGACAGACATTCGCGTTCTGCAACAGCTTTCGTGCGTAAAGGAGCAACACTGTGTCTTTCTCTCTGGCAGAGCCCGGCTGCCAAATTCGAAACGTCCAGCGATTGCGCCCACAGGAAAGCTGCCAGCACGGAAAGCTGTAGCTGGTTTTCACTGTCCCTTGGAACTGCATTCGCTGCTACACAGACATTCGCGTTCTGCAACAGCTTTCGTGCGTAAAGGGGCAACACTGTGTATTTCTCTCTGGCAGAGCCCGGCTGCCAAATTCGAAACGTCCAGCGATTGCGCCCACAGGAAAGCTGCCAGCACGGAAAGCTGTAGCTGGTTTTCACTGTCCCTTGGAACTGCATTCGCTGCTACACAGACATTCGCGTTCTGCAACAGCTTTCGTTTGTAAAGGGGCAACACTGTGTCTTTCTCTCTGGCAGAGCCCGGCTGCCAAATTCGAAACGTCCAGCGATTGCGCCCACAGGAAAGCTGCCAGCACGGAAATCTGTAGCTGGTTTTCACTGTCCCTTGGAACTGCATTCGCTGGTAGACAGACATTCGCGTTCTGCAACAGCTTTCGTGCGTAAAGGGGCAACACTCTGTATTTCTCTCTGGCAGAGCCCGGCTGCCAAATTCGAAACGTCCAGCGATTGCGCCCACAGGAAAGCTGCCAGCACGGAAAGCTGTAGCTGGTTTTCACTGTCCCTTGGAACTGCATTCGCTGGTAGACAGACATTCGCGTTCTGCAACAGCTTTCGTGCGTAAAGGGGCAACACCGTGTATTTCTCTCTGGCAGAGCCCGGCTGCCAAATTCGAAACGTCCAGCGATTGCACCCACAGGAAAGCTGCCAGCACGGAAAGCTGTAGCTGGTTTTCACTGTCCCTTGGAACTGCATTCGCTGGTAGGCAGACATTCGCGTTCTGCAACAGCTTTCGTTCGTAAAGGGGCAACACTGTGTATTTCTCTCTGGCAGAGCCCGGCTGCCAAATTCGAAACGTCCAGCGATTGCGCCCACAGGAAAGCTGCCAGCACGGAAAGCTGTAGCTGGTTTTCACTGTCCCTTGGAACTGCATTCGCTGCTACACAGACATTCGCGTTCTGCAACAGCTTTCGTTCGTAAAGGGGCAACACCGTGTATTTCTCTCTCGCAGAGCCCGGCTGCCAAATTCGAAACGTCCAGCGATTGCGCCCACAGGAAAGCTGCCAGCACGGAAAGCTGTAGCTGGTTTTCACTGTCCCTTGGAACTGCATTCGCTGGTAGACAGACATTCGCGTTCTGCAACAGCTTTCCTTCGTAAAGGGACAACACTGTGTATTTCTCTCTGGCAGAGCCCGGCTGCCAAATTCGAAACGTCCAGCGATTGCGCCCACAGGAAAGCTGCCAGCACGGAAAGCTGTAGCTGGTTTTCACTGTCCCTTGGAACTGCATTCGATGGTAGACAGACATTCGCGTTCTGCAACAGCTTTCGTGCGTAAAGGAGCAACACTGTGTCTTTCTCTCTGGCAGAGCCCGGCTGCCAAATTCGAAACGTCCAGCGATTGCGCCCACAGGAAAGCTGCCAGCACGGAAAGCTGTAGCTGGTTTTCACTGTCCCTTGGAACTGCATTCGCTGCTACACAGACATTCGCGTTCTGCAACAGCTTTCGTTCGTAAAGGGGCAACACTCTGTATTTCTCTCTGGCAGAGCCCGGCTGCCAAATTCGAAACGTCCAGCGATTGCGCCCACAGGAAAGCTGCCAGCACGGAAAGCTGTAGCTGGTTTTCACTGTCCCTTGGAACTGCATTCGCTGGTAGGCAGACATTCGCGTTCTGCAACAGCTTTCGTTCGTAAAGGGGCAACACTGTGTATTTCTCTCTCGCAGAGCCCGGCTGCCAAATTCGAAACGTCCAGCGATTGCGCCCACAGGAAAGCTGCCAGCACGGAAAGCTGTAGCTGGTTTTCACTGTCCCTTGGAACTGCATTCGCTGGTAGACAGACATTCGCGTTCTGCAACAGCTTTCGTTCGTAAAGGGGCAACACCATGTATTTCTCTCTGGCAGAGCCCGGCTGCCAAATTCGAAACGTCCAGCGATTGCGCCCACAGGAAAGCTGCCAGCACGGAAAGCTGTAGCTGGTTTTCACTGTCCCTTGGAACTGCATTCGCTGGTAGGCAGACATTCGCGTTCTGCAACAGCTTTCGTTCGTAAAGGGGCAACACTGTGTCTTTCTCTCTCGCAGAGCCCGGCTGCCAAATTCGAAACGTCCAGCGATTGCGCCCACAGGAAAGCTGCCAGCACGGAAAGCTGTAGCTGGTTTTCACTGTCCCTTGGAACTGCATTGTCTGGTAGACAGACATTCGCGTTCTGCAACAGCTTTCGTTCGTAAAGGGGCAACACTGTGTCTTTCTCTCTGGCAGAGCCCGGCTGCCAAATTCGAAACGTCCAGCGATTGCGCCCACAGGAAAGCTGCCAGCACGGAAAGCTGTAGCTGGTTTTCACTGTCCCTTGGAACTGCATTCGCTGGTAGACAGACATTCGCGTTCTGCAACAGCTTTCGTGCGTAAAGGGGCAACACTCTGTATTTCTCTCTGGCAGAGCCCGGCTGCCAAATTCGAAACGTCCAGCGATTGCGCCCACAGGAAAGCTGCCAGCACGGAAAGCTGTAGCTGGTTTTCACTGTCCCTTGGAACTGCATTGTCTGGTAGACAGACATTCGCGTTCTGCAACAGCTTTCGTGCGTAAAGGGGCAACACTGTGTCTTTCTCTCTGGCAGAGCCCGGCTGCCAAATTCGAAACGTCCAGCGATTGCGCCCACAGGAAAGCTGCCAGCAAGGAAAGCTGTAGCTGGTTTTCACTGTCCCTTGGAACTGCATTCGCTGGTAGACAGACATTCGCGTTCTGCAACAGCTTTCGTTCGTAAAGGGGCAACACATGTATTTCTCTCTCGCAGAGCCCGGCTGCCAAATTCGAAACGTCCAGCGATTGCGCCCACAGGAAAGCTGCCAGCACGGAAAGCTGTAGCTGGTTTTCACTGTCCCTTGGAACTGCATTCGCTGGTGGACAGACATTCGCGTTCTGCAACAGCTTTCGTTCGTAAAGGGGCAACACATGTATTTCTCTCTCGCAGAGCCCGGCTGCCAAATTCGAAACGTCCAGCGATTGCGCCCACAGGAAAGCTGCCAGCACGGAAAGCTGTAGCTGGTTTTCACTGTCCCTTGGAACTGCATTCGCTGGTAGACAGACATTCGCGTTCTGCAACAGCTTTCGTTCGTAAAGGGGCAACACATGTATTTCTCTCTGGCAGAGCCCGGCTGCCAAATTCGAAACGTCCAGCGATTGCGCCCACAGGAAAGCTGCCAGCACGGAAAGCTGTAGCTTGTTTTCACTGTCCCTTGGAACTGCATTCGCTGGTAGACAGACATTCGCGTTCTGCAACAGCTTTCGTGCGTAAAGGGGCAACACTGTGTCTTTCTCTCTGGCAGAGCCCGGCTGCCAAATTCGAAACGTCCAGCGATTGCGCCCACAGGAAAGCTGCCAGCACGGAAAGCTGTAGCTGGTTTTCACTGTCCCTTGGAACTGCATTCGCTGGTAGACAGACATTCGCGTTCTGCAACAGCTTTCGTTCGTAAAGGGGCAACACTCTGTATTTCTCTCTGGCAGAGCCCGGCTACCAAATTCGAAACGTCCAGCGATTGCGCCCACAGGAAAGCTGCCAGCACGGAAAGCTGTAGCTGGTTTTCACTGTCCCTTGGAACTGCATTCGCTGGTAGACAGACATTCGCGTTCTGCAACAGCTTTCGTGCGTAAAGGGGCAACACCGTGTATTTCTCTCTGGCAGAGCCCGGCTGCCAAATTCGAAACGTCCAGCGATTGCGCCCACAGGAAAGCTGCCAGCACGGAAAGCTGTAGCTGGTTTTCACTGTCCCTTGGAACTGCATTCGCTGGTAGACAGACATTCGCGTTCTGCAACAGCTTTCGTGCGTAAAGGGGCAACACTGTGTATTTCTCTCTGGCAGAGCCCGGCTGCCAAATTCGAAACGTCCAGCGATTGCGCCCACAGGAAAGCTGCCAGCACGGAAAGCTGTAGCTGGTTTTCACTGTCCCTTGGAAATGCATTCGCTGCTACACAGACATTCGCGTTCTGCAACAGCTTTCGTTCGTAAAGGGGCAACACTCTGTATTTCTCTCTGGCAGAGCCCGGCTGCCAAATTCGAAACGTCCAGCGATTGCGCCCACAGGAAAGCTGCCAGCACGGAAAGCTGTAGCTGGTTTTCACTGTCCCTTGGAACTGCATTCGCTGGTAGACAGACATTCGCGTTCTGCAACAGCTTTCGTTCGTAAAGGGGCAACACCATGTATTTCTCTCTCGCAGAGCCCGGCTGCCAAATTCGAAACGTCCAGCGATTGCGCCCACAGGAAAGCTGCCAGCACGGAAAGCTGTAGCTGGTTTTCACTGTCCCTTGGAACTGCATTCGCTGGTAGACAGACATTCGCGTTCTGCAACAGCTTTCGTTCGTAAAGGGGCAACACCATGTATTTCTCTCTGGCAGAGCCCGGCTGCCAAATTCGAAACGTCCAGCGATTGCGCCCACAGGAAAGCTGCCAGCACGGAAAGCTGTAGCTGGTTTTCACTGTCCCTTGGAACTGCATTCGCTGGTAGACAGACATTCGCGTTCTGCAACAGCTTTCGTTCGTAAAGGGGCAACACTGTGTATTTCTCTCTCGCAGAGCCCGGCTGCCAAATTCGAAACGTCCAGCGATTGCGCCCACAGGAAAGCTGCCAGCACGGAAAGCTGTAGCTGGTTTTCACTGTCCCTGGGAACTGCATTCGCTGCTACACAGACATTCGCGTTCTGCAACAGCTTTCGTGCGTAAAGGGGCAACACTGTGTCTTTCTCTCTGGCAGAGCCCGGCTGCCAAATTCGAAACGTCCAGCGATTGCGCCCACAGGAAAGCTGCCAGCACGGAAAGCTGTAGCTGGTTTTCACTGTCCCTTGGAACTGCATTCGCTGGTAGGCAGACATTCGCGTTCTGCAACAGCTTTCGTTCGTAAAGGGGCAACACTGTGTATTTCTCTCTCGCAGAGCCCGGCTGCCAAATTCGAAACATCCAGCGATTGCGCCCACAGGAAAGCTGCCAGCACGGAAAGCTGTAGCTGGTTTTCACTGTCCCTTGGAACTGCATTCGCTGGTAGACAGACATTCGCGTTCTGCAACAGCTTTCGTTCGTAAAGGGGCAACACTCTGTATTTCTCTCTCGCAGATCCCGGCTGCCAAATTCGAAACGTCCAGCGATTGCGCCCACAGGAAAGCTGCCAGCACGGAAAGCTGTAGCTGGTTTTCACTGTCCCTTGGAACTGCATTCGCTGGTAGACAGACATTCGCGTTCTGCAACAGCTTTCGTGCGTAAAGGGGCAACACTGTGTCTTTCTCTCTGGCAGAGCCCGGCTGCCAAATTCGAAACGTCCAGCGATTGCGCCCACAGGAAAGCTGCCAGCACGGAAAGCTGTAGCTGGTTTTCACTGTCCCTTGGAACTGCATTCGCTGGTAGACAGACATTCGCGTTCTGCAACAGCTTTCGTTCGTAAAGGGGCAACACTGTGTCTTTCTCTCTGGCAGAGCCCGGCTGCCAAATTCGAAACGTCCAGCGATTGCGCCCACAGGAAAGCTGCCAGCACGGAAAGCTGTAGCTGGTTTTCACTGTCCCTTGGAACTGCATTCGCTGGTAGACAGACATTCGCGTTCTGCAACAGCTTTCGTTCGTAAAGGGGCAACACTGTGTATTTCTCTCTGGCAGAGCCCGGCTGCCAAATTCGAAACGTCCAGCGATTGCGCCCACAGGAAAGCTGCCAGCACGGAAAGCTGTAGCTGGTTTTCACTGTCCCTTGGAAATGCATTCGCTGCTACACAGACATTCGCGTTCTGCAACAGCTTTCGTGCGTAAAGGGGCAACACTGTGTATTTCTCTCTGGCAGAGCCCGGCTGCCAAATTCAAAACGTCCAGCGATTGCGCCCACAGGAAAGCTGCCAGCACGGAAAGCTGTAGCTGGTTTTCACTGTCCCTTGGAACTGCATTCGCTGGTAGACAGACATTCGCGTTCTGCAACAGCTTTCGTGCGTAAAGGGGCAACACTCTGTATTTCTCTCTGGCAGAGCCCGGCTGCCAAATTCGAAACGTCCAGCGATTGCGCCCACAGGAAAGCTGCCAGCACGGAAAGCTGTAGCTGGTTTTCACTGTCCCTTGGAACTGCATTCGCTGGTAGGCAGACATTCGCATTCTGCAACAGCTTTCGTTCGTAAAGGGGCAACACCGTGTATTTCTCTCTCGCAGAGCCCGGCTGCCAAATTCGAAACGTCCAGCGATTGCGCCCACAGGAAAGCTGCCAGCACGGAAAGCTGTAGCTGGTTTTCACTGTCCCTTGGAACTGCATTCGCTGGTAGACAGACATTCGCGTTCTGCAACAGCTTTCGTTCGTAAAGGGGCAACACTCTGTATTTCTCTCTGGCAGAGCCCGGCTGCCAAATTCGAAACGTCCAGCGATTGCGCCCACAGGAAAGCTGCCAGCACGGAAAGCTGTAGCTGGTTTTCACTGTCCCTTGGAACTGCATTCGCTGCTACACAGACATTCGCGTTCTGCAACAGCTTTCGTGCGTAAAGGGGCAACACTGTGTCTTTCTCTCTGGCAGAGCCCGGCTGCCAAATTCGAAACGTCCAGCGATTGCGCCCACAGGAAAGCTGCCAGCACGGAAAGCTGTAGCTTGTTTTCACTGTCCCTTGGAACTGCATTCGCTGGTAGACAGACATTCGCGTTCTGCAACAGCTTTCGTTCGTAAAGGGGCAACACTCTGTATTTCTCTCTGGCAGAGCCCGGCTACCAAATTCGAAACGTCCAGCGATTGCGCCCACAGGAAAGCTGCCAGCACGGAAAGCTGTAGCTGGTTTTCACTGTCCCTTGGAACTGCATTCGCTGGTAGACAGACATTCGCGTTCTGCAACAGCTTTCGTGCGTAAAGGGGCAACACCGTGTATTTCTCTCTCGCAGAGCCCGGCTGCCAAATTCGAAACGTCCAGCGATTGCGCCCACAGGAAAGCTGCCAGCACGGAAAGCTGTAGCTGGTTTTCACTGTCCCTTGGAACTGCATTCGCTGGTAGACAGACATTCGCGTTCTGCAACAGCTTTCGTTCGTAAAGGGGCAACACTCTGTATTTCTCTCTGGCAGAGCCCGGCTGCCAAATTCGAAACGTCCAGCGATTGCGCCCACAGGAAAGCTGCCAGCACGGAAAGCTGTAGCTGGTTTTCACTGTCCCTCGGAACTGCATTCGCTGGTAGGCAGACATTCGCGTTCTGCAACAGCTTTCGTTCGTAAAGGGGCAACACTGTGTATTTCTCTCTCGCAGAGCCCGGCTGCCAAATTCGAAACGTCCAGCGATTGCGCCCACAGGAAAGCTGCCAGCACGGAAAGCTGTAGCTGGTTTTCACTGTCCCTTGGAACTGCATTCGCTGGTAGACAGACATTCGCGTTCTGCAACAGCTTTCGTGCGTAAAGGGGCAACACTGTGTATTTCTCTCTGGCAGAGCCCGGCTGCCAAATTCGAAACGTCCAGCGATTGCGCCCACAGGAAAGCTGCCAGCACGGAAAGCTGTAGCTGGTTTTCACTGTCCCTTGGAACTGCATTCGCTGCTACACAGACATTCGCGTTCTGCAACAGCTTTCGTTCGTAAAGGGGCAACACTGTGTCTTTCTCTCTGGCAGAGCCCGGCTGCCAAATTCGAAACGTCCAGCGATTGCGCCCACAGGAAAGCTGCCAGCACGGAAAGCTGTAGCTGGTTTTCACTGTCCCTTGGAACTGCATTCGCTGGTAGACAGACATTCGCGTTCTGCAACAGCTTTCGTTCGTAAAGGGGCAACACTGTGTATTTCTCTCTCGCAGAGCCCGGCTGCCAAATTCGAAACGTCCAGCGATTGCGCCCACAGGAAAGCTGCCAGCACGGAAAGCTGTAGCTGGTTTTCACTGTCCCTTAGAACTGCATTCGCTGGTAGACAGACATTCGCGTTCTGCAACAGCTTTCGTTCGTAAAGGGGCAACACCATGTATTTCTCTCTGGCAGAGCCCGGCTGCCAAATTCGAAACGTCCAGCGATTGCGCCCACAGGAAAGCTGCCAGCACGGAAAGCTGTAGCTGGTTTTCACTGTCCCTTGGAACTGCATTCGCTGGTAGACAGACATTCGCGTTCTGCAACAGCTTTCGTTCGTAAAGGGGCAACACTGTGTATTTCTCTCTGGCAGAGCCCGGCTGCCAAATTCGAAACGTCCAGCGATTGCGCCCACAGGAAAGCTGCCAGCACGGAAAGCTGTAGCTGGTTTTCACTGTCCCTTGGAACTGCATTCGCTGGTAGGCAGACATTCGCGTTCTGCAACAGCTTTCGTGCGTAAAGGGGCAACACTGTGTCTTTCTCTCTGGCAGAGCCCGGCTGCCAAATTCGAAACGTCCAGCGATTGCGCCCACAGGAAAGCTGCCAGCACGGAAAGCTGTAGCTGGTTTTCACTGTCCCTTGGAACTGCATTCGCTGCTACACAGACATTCGCGTTCTGCAACAGCTTTCGTGCGTAAAGGGGCAACACTGTGTCTTTCTCTCTGGCAGAGCCCGGCTGCCAAATTCGAAACGTCCAGCGATTGCGCCCACAGGAAAGCTGCCAGCACGGAAAGCTGTAGCTGGTTTTCACTGTCCCTTGGAACTGCATTCGCTGGTAGACAGACATTCGCGTTCTGCAACAGCTTTCGTTCGTAAAGGGGCAACACTGTGTATTTCTCTCTCGCAGAGCCCGGCTGCCAAATTCGAAACATCCAGCGATTGCGCCCACAGGAAAGCTGCCAGCACGGAAAGCTGTAGCTGGTTTTCACTGTCCCTTGGAACTGCATTCGCTGGTAGACAGACATTCGCGTTCTGCAACAGCTTTCGTTCGTAAAGGGGCAACACTCTGTATTTCTCTCTCGCAGATCCCAGCTGCCAAATTCGAAACGTCCAGCGATTGCGCCCACAGGAAAGCTGCCAGCACGGAAAGCTGTAGCTGGTTTTCACTGTCCCTTGGAACTGCATTCGCTGGTAGACAGACATTCGCGTTCTGCAACAGCTTTCGTGCGTAAAGGGGCAACACTGTGTCTTTCTCTCTGGCAGAGCCCGGCTGCCAAATTCGAAACGTCCAGCGATTGCGCCCACAGGAAAGCTGCCAGCACGGAAAGCTGTAGCTGGTTTTCACTGTCCCTTGGAACTGCATTCGCTGGTAGACAGACATTCGCGTTCTGCAACAGCTTTCGTTCGTAAAGGGGCAACACTCTGTATTTCTCTCTGGCAGAGCCCGGCTGCCAAATTCGAAACGTCCAGCGATTGCGCCCACAGGAAAGCTGCCAGCACGGAAAGCTGTAGCTGGTTTTCACTGTCCCTTGGAACTGCATTCGCTGGTAGGCAGACATTCGCGTTCTGCAACAGCTTTCGTGCGTAAAGGGGCAACACTGTGTCTTTCTCTCTGGCAGAGCCCGGCTGCCAAATTCGAAACGTCCAGCGATTGCGCCCACAGGAAAGCTGCCAGCACGGAAAGCTGTAGCTGGTTTTCACTGTCCCTTGGAACTGCATTCGCTGGTAGACAGACATTCGCGTTCTGCAACAGCTTTCGTTCATAAAGGGGCAACACCATGTATTTCTCTCTGGCAGAGCCCGGCTGCCAAATTCGAAACGTCCAGCGATTGCGCCCACAGGAAAGCTGCCAGCACGGAAAGCTGTAGCTGGTTTTCACTGTCCCTTGGAACTGCATTCGCTGGTAGACAGACATTCGCGTTCTGCAACAGCTTTCGTTCGTAAAGGGGCAACACTCTGTATTTCACTCTCGCAGAGCCCGGCTGCCAAATTCGAAACGTCCAGCGATTACGCCCACAGGAAAGCTGCCAGCACGGAAAGCTGTAGCTGGTTTTCACTGTCCCTTGGAACTGCATTCGCTGCTACACAGACATTCGCGTTCTGCAACAGCTTTCGTGCGTAAAGGGGCAACACTGTGTCTTTCTCTCTGGCAGAGCCCGGCTGCCAAATTCGAAACGTCCAGCGATTGCGCCCACAGGAAAGCTGCCAGCACGGAAAGCTGTAGCTGGTTTTCACTGTCCCTTGGAACTGCATTCGCTGCTACACAGACATTCGCGTTCTGCAACAGCTTTCGTTCGTAAAGGGGCAACACTCTGTATTTCTCTCTGGCAGAGCCCGGCTGCCAAATTCGAAACGTCCAGCGATTGCGCCCACAGGAAAGCTGCCAGCACGGAAAGCTGTAGCTGGTTTTCACTGTCCCTCGGAACTGCATTCGCTGGTAGGCAGACATTCGCGTTCTGCAACAGCTTTCGTGCGTAAAGGGGCAACATTGTGTATTTCTCTCTCGCAGAGCCCGGCTGCCAAATTCGAAACGTCCAGCGATTGCGCCCACAGGAAAGCTGCCAGCACGGAAAGCTGTAGCTGGTTTTCACTGTCCCTTGGAACTGCATTCGCTGCTACACAGACATTCGCGTTCTGCAACAGCTTTCGTTCGTAAAGGGGCAACACTGTGTCTTTCTCTCTGGCAGAGCCCGGCTGCCAAATTCGAAACGTCCAGCGATTGCGCCCACAGGAAAGCTGCCAGCACGGAAAGCTGTAGCTGGTTTTCACTGTCCCTTGGAACTGCATTCGCTGGTAGGCAGACATTCGCGTTCTGCAACAGCTTTCGTTCGTAAAGGGTCAACACTGTGTCTTTCTCTCTGGCAGAGCCCGGCTGCCAAATTCGAAACGTCCAGCGATTGCGCCCACAGGAAAGCTGCCAGCACGGAAAGCTGTAGCTGGTTTTCACTGTCCCTTGGAACTGCATTCGCTGGTAGGCAGACATTCGCGTTCTGCAACAGCTTTCGTTCGTAAAGGGGCAACACTGTGTATTTCTCTCTCGCAGAGCCCGGCTGCCAAATTCGAAACGTCCAGCGATTGCGCCCACAGGAAAGCTGCCAGCACGGAAAGCTGTAGCTGGTTTTCACTGTCCCTTGGAACTGCATTCGATGGTAGACAGACATTCGCGTTCTGCAACAGCTTTCGTGCGTAAAGGAGCAACACTGTGTCTTTCTCTCTGGCAGAGCCCGGCTGCCAAATTCGAAACGTCCAGCGATTGCGCCCACAGGAAAGCTGCCAGCACGGAAAGCTGTAGCTGGTTTTCACTGTCCCTTGGAACTGCATTCGCTGCTACACAGACATTCGCGTTCTGCAACAGCTTTCGTGCGTAAAGGGGCAACACTGTGTATTTCTCTCTGGCAGAGCCCGGCTGCCAAATTCGAAACGTCCAGCGATTGCGCCCACAGGAAAGCTGCCAGCACGGAAAGCTGTAGCTGGTTTTCACTGTCCCTTGGAACTGCATTCGCTGCTACACAGACATTCGCGTTCTGCAACAGCTTTCGTTTGTAAAGGGGCAACACTGTGTCTTTCTCTCTGGCAGAGCCCGGCTGCCAAATTCGAAACGTCCAGCGATTGCGCCCACAGGAAAGCTGCCAGCACGGAAATCTGTAGCTGGTTTTCACTGTCCCTTGGAACTGCATTCGCTGGTAGACAGACATTCGCGTTCTGCAACAGCTTTCGTGCGTAAAGGGGCAACACTCTGTATTTCTCTCTGGCAGAGCCCGGCTGCCAAATTCGAAACGTCCAGCGATTGCGCCCACAGGAAAGCTGCCAGCACGGAAAGCTGTAGCTGGTTTTCACTGTCCCTTGGAACTGCATTCGCTGGTAGACAGACATTCGCGTTCTGCAACAGCTTTCGTGCGTAAAGGGGCAACACCGTGTATTTCTCTCTGGCAGAGCCCGGCTGCCAAATTCGAAACGTCCAGCGATTGCACCCACAGGAAAGCTGCCAGCACGGAAAGCTGTAGCTGGTTTTCACTGTCCCTTGGAACTGCATTCGCTGGTAGGCAGACATTCGCGTTCTGCAACAGCTTTCGTTCGTAAAGGGGCAACACTGTGTATTTCTCTCTGGCAGAGCCCGGCTGCCAAATTCGAAACGTCCAGCGATTGCGCCCACAGGAAAGCTGCCAGCACGGAAAGCTGTAGCTGGTTTTCACTGTCCCTTGGAACTGCATTCGCTGCTACACAGACATTCGCGTTCTGCAACAGCTTTCGTTCGTAAAGGGGCAACACCGTGTATTTCTCTCTCGCAGAGCCCGGCTGCCAAATTCGAAACGTCCAGCGATTGCGCCCACAGGAAAGCTGCCAGCACGGAAAGCTGTAGCTGGTTTTCACTGTCCCTTGGAACTGCATTCGCTGGTAGACAGACATTCGCGTTCTGCAACAGCTTTCCTTCGTAAAGGGACAACACTGTGTATTTCTCTCTGGCAGAGCCCGGCTGCCAAATTCGAAACGTCCAGCGATTGCGCCCACAGGAAAGCTGCCAGCACGGAAAGCTGTAGCTGGTTTTCACTGTCCCTTGGAACTGCATTCGATGGTAGACAGACATTCGCGTTCTGCAACAGCTTTCGTGCGTAAAGGAGCAACACTGTGTCTTTCTCTCTGGCAGAGCCCGGCTGCCAAATTCGAAACGTCCAGCGATTGCGCCCACAGGAAAGCTGCCAGCACGGAAAGCTGTAGCTGGTTTTCACTGTCCCTTGGAACTGCATTCGCTGCTACACAGACATTCGCGTTCTGCAACAGCTTTCGTTCGTAAAGGGGCAACACTCTGTATTTCTCTCTGGCAGAGCCCGGCTGCCAAATTCGAAACGTCCAGCGATTGCGCCCACAGGAAAGCTGCCAGCACGGAAAGCTGTAGCTGGTTTTCACTGTCCCTTGGAACTGCATTCGCTGGTAGGCAGACATTCGCGTTCTGCAACAGCTTTCGTTCGTAAAGGGGCAACACTGTGTATTTCTCTCTCGCAGAGCCCGGCTGCCAAATTCGAAACGTCCAGCGATTGCGCCCACAGGAAAGCTGCCAGCACGGAAAGCTGTAGCTGGTTTTCACTGTCCCTTGGAACTGCATTCGCTGGTAGACAGACATTCGCGTTCTGCAACAGCTTTCGTTCGTAAAGGGGCAACACCATGTATTTCTCTCTGGCAGAGCCCGGCTGCCAAATTCGAAACGTCCAGCGATTGCGCCCACAGGAAAGCTGCCAGCACGGAAAGCTGTAGCTGGTTTTCACTGTCCCTTGGAACTGCATTCGCTGGTAGGCAGACATTCGCGTTCTGCAACAGCTTTCGTTCGTAAAGGGGCAACACTGTGTCTTTCTCTCTCGCAGAGCCCGGCTGCCAAATTCGAAACGTCCAGCGATTGCGCCCACAGGAAAGCTGCCAGCACGGAAAGCTGTAGCTGGTTTTCACTGTCCCTTGGAACTGCATTGTCTGGTAGACAGACATTCGCGTTCTGCAACAGCTTTCGTTCGTAAAGGGGCAACACTGTGTCTTTCTCTCTGGCAGAGCCCGGCTGCCAAATTCGAAACGTCCAGCGATTGCGCCCACAGGAAAGCTGCCAGCACGGAAAGCTGTAGCTGGTTTTCACTGTCCCTTGGAACTGCATTCGCTGGTAGACAGACATTCGCGTTCTGCAACAGCTTTCGTGCGTAAAGGGGCAACACTCTGTATTTCTCTCTGGCAGAGCCCGGCTGCCAAATTCGAAACGTCCAGCGATTGCGCCCACAGGAAAGCTGCCAGCACGGAAAGCTGTAGCTGGTTTTCACTGTCCCTTGGAACTGCATTCGCTGGTAGACAGACATTCGCGTTCTGCAACAGCTTTCGTTCGTAAAGGGGCAACACTGTGTCTTTCTCTCTGGCAGAGCCCGGCTGCCAAATTCGAAACGTCCAGCGATTGCGCCCACAGGAAAGCTGCCAGCACGGAAAGCTGTAGCTGGTTTTCACTGTCCCTTGGAACTGCATTCGCTGGTAGGCAGACATTCGCGTTCTGCAACAGCTTTCGTTCGTAAAGGGGCAACACTGTGTATTTCTCTCTCGCAGAGCCCGGCTGCCAAATTCGAAACGTCCAGCGATTGCGCCCACAGGAAAGCTGCCAGCACGGAAAGCTCTAGCTGGTTTTCACTGTCCCTTGGAACTGCATTCGCTGGTAGGCAGACATTCGCGTTCTGCAACAGCTTTCGTTCGTAAAGGGGCAACACTGTGTCTTTCTCTCTGGCAGAGCCCGGCTGCCAAATTCGAAACGTCCAGCGATTGCGCCCACAGGAAAGCTGCCAGCACGGAAAGCTGTAGCTGGTTTTCACTGTCCCTTGGAACTGCATTCGCTGGTAGGCAGACATTCGCGTTCTGCAACAGCTTTCGTGCGTAAAGGGGCAACACTGTGTCTTTCTCTCTGGCAGAGCCCGGCTGCCAAATTCGAAACGTCCAGCGATTGCGCCCACAGGAAAGCTGCCAGCACGGAAAGCTGTAGCTGGTTTTCACTGTCCCTTGGAACTGCATTCGCTGGTAGACAGACATTCGCGTTCTGCAACAGCTTTCGTGCGTAAAGGGGCAACACTGTGTATTTCTCTCTGGCAGAGCCCGGCTGCCAAATTCGAAACGTCCAGCGATTGCGCCCACAGGAAAGCTGCCAGCACGGAAAGCTGTAGCTGGTTTTCACTGTCCCTTGGAACTGCATTCGCTGGTAGGCAGACATTCGCGTTCTGCAACAGCTTTCGTTCGTAAAGGGGCAACACTGTGTATTTCTCTCTCGCAGAGCCCGGCTGCCAAATTCGAAACGTCCAGCGATTGCGCCCACAGGAAAGCTGCCAGCACGGAAAGCTGTAGCTGGTTTTCACTGTCCCTTGGAACTGCATTCGCTGGTAGGCAGACATTCGCGTTCTGCAACAGCTTTCGTTCGTAAAGGGGCAACACTGTGTATTTCTCTCTCGCAGAGCCCGGCTGCCAAATTCGAAACGTCCAGCGATTGCGCCCACAGGAAAGCTGCCAGCACGGAAAGCTGTAGCTGGTTTTCACTGTCCCTTGGAACTGCATTCGCTGGTAGACAGACATTCGCGTTCTGCAACAGCTTTCGTTCGTAAAGGGGCAACACTGTGTCTTTCTCTCTGGCAGAGCCCGGCTGCCAAATTCGAAACGTCCAGCGATTGCGCCCACAGGAAAGCTGCCAGCACGGAAAGCTGTAGCTGGTTTTCACTGTCCCTTGGAACTGCATTCGCTGCTACACAGACATTCGCGTTCTGCAACAGCTTTCGTTCGTAAAGGGGCAACACTGTGTCTTTCTCTCTGGCAGAGCCCGGCTGCCAAATTCGAAACGTCCAGCGATTGCGCCCACAGGAAAGCTGCCAGCACGGAAAGCTGTAGCTGGTTTTCACTGTCCCTTGGAACTGCATTCGCTGGTAGACAGACATTCGCGTTCTGCAACAGCTTTCGTTCGTAAAGGGGCAACACTGTGTCTTTCTCTCTGGCAGAGCCCGGCTGCCAAATTCGAAACGTCCAGCGATTGCGCCCACAGGAAAGCTGCCAGCACGGAAAGCTGTAGCTTGTTTTCACTGTCCCTTGGAACTGCATTCGCTGGTAGGCAGACATTCGCGTTCTGCAACAGCTTTCGTTCGTAAAGGGGCAACACTGTGTATTTCTCTCTGGCAGAGCCCGGCTGCCAAATTCGAAACGTCCAGCGATTGCGCCCACAGGAAAGCTGCCAGCACGGAAAGCTGTAGCTGGTTTTCACTGTCCCTTGGAACTGCATTCGCTGGTAGGCAGACATTCGCGTTCTGCAACAGCTTTCGTTCGTAAAGGGGCAACACTGTGTCTTTCTCTCTGGCAGAGCCCGGCTGCCAAATTCGAAACGTCCAGCGATTGCGCCCACAGGAAAGCTGCCAGCACGGAAAGCTGTAGCTGGTTTTCACTGTCCCTTGGAACTGCATTCGCTGGTAGACAGACATTCGCGTTCTGCAACAGCTTTCGTTCGTAAAGGGGCAACACTCTGTATTTCTCTCTGGCAGAGCCCGGCTGCCAAATTCGAAACGTCCAGCGATTGCGCCCACAGGAAAGCTGCCAGCACGGAAAGCTGTAGCTGGTTTTCACTGTCCCTTGGAACTGCATTCGCTGGTAGACAGACATTCGCGTTCTGCAACAGCTTTCGTTCGTAAAGGGGCAACACTGTGTATTTCTCTCTGGCAGAGCCCGGCTGCCAAATTCGAAACGTCCAGCGATTGCGCCCACAGGAAAGCTGCCAGCACGGAAAGCTGTAGCTGGTTTTCACTGTCCCTTGGAACTGCATTCGCTGGTAGACAGACATTCGCGTTCTGCAACAGCTTTCGTTCGTAAAGGGGCAACACTGTGTATTTCTCTCTGGCAGAGCCCGGCTGCCAAATTCGAAACGTCCAGCGATTGCGCCCACAGGAAAGCTGCCAGCACGGAAAGCTGTAGCTGGTTTTCACTGTCCCTTGGAACTGCATTCGCTGCTACACAGACATTCGCGTTCTGCAACAGCTTTCGTTCGTAAAGGGGCAACACTGTGTATTTCTCTCTGGCAGAGCCCGGCTGCCAAATTCGAAACGTCCAGCGATTGCGCCCACAGGAAAGCTGCCAGCACGGAAAGCTGTAGCTGGTTTTCACTGTCCCTTGGAACTGCATTCGCTGCTACACAGACATTCGCGTTCTGCAACAGCTTTCGTTCGTAAAGGGGCAACACTGTGTATTTCTCTCTGGCAGAGCCCGGCTGCCAAATTCGAAACGTCCAGCGATTGCGCCCACAGGAAAGCTGCCAGCACGGAAAGCTGTAGCTGGTTTTCACTGTCCCTTGGAACTGCATTCGCTGGTAGGCAGACATTCGCGTTCTGCAACAGCTTTCGTTCGTAAAGGGGCAACACTGTGTATTTCTCTCTGGCAGAGCCCGGCTGCCAAATTCGAAACGTCCAGCGATTGCGCCCACAGGAAAGCTGCCAGCACGGAAAGCTGTAGCTGGTTTTCACTGTCCCTTGGAACTGCATTCGCTGGTAGGCAGACATTCGCGTTCTGCAACAGCTTTCGTTCGTAAAGGGGCAACACTGTGTATTTCTCTCTGGCAGAGCCCGGCTGCCAAATTCGAAACGTCCAGCGATTGCGCCCACAGGAAAGCTGCCAGCACGGAAAGCTGTAGCTGGTTTTCACTGTCCCTTGGAACTGCATTGTCTGGTAGACAGACATTCGCGTTCTGCAACAGCTTTCGTGCGTAAAGGGGCAACACTGTGTCTTTCTCTCTGGCAGAGCCCGGCTGCCAAATTCGAAACGTCCAGCGATTGCGCCCACAGGAAAGCTGCCAGCACGGAAAGCTGTAGCTGGATTTCACTGTCCCTTGGAACTGCATTCGCTGGTAGACAGACATTCGCGTTCTGCAACAGCTTTCGTGCGTAGAGGGGCAACACTCTGTATTTCTCTCTGGCAGAGCCCGGCTGCCAAATTCGAAACGTCCAGCGATTGCGCCCACAGGAAAGCTGCCAGCACGGAAAGCTGTAGCTGGTTTTCACTGTCCCTTGGAACTGCATTCGCTGGTAGACAGACATTCGCGTTCTGCAACAGCTTTCGTTCGTAAAGGGGCAACACTCTGTATTTCTCTCTGGCAGAGCCCGGCTGCCAAATTCGAAACGTCCAGCGATTGCGCCCACAGGAAAGCTGCCAGCACGGAAAGCTGTAGCTGGTTTTCACTGTCCCTTGGAACTGCATTCGCTGCTACACAGACATTCGCGTTCTGCAACAGCTTTCGTTCGTAAAGGGGCAACACTGTGTATTTCTCTCTCGCAGAGCCCGGCTGCCAAATTCGAAACGTCCAGCGATTGCGCCCACAGGAAAGCTGCCAGCACGGAAAGCTGTAGCTGGTTTTCACTGTCCCTTGGAACTGCATTCGCTGCTACACAGACATTCGCGTTCTGCAACAGCTTTCGTTCGTAAAGGGGCAACACTGTGTATTTCTCTCTCGCAGAGCCCGGCTGCCAAATTCGAAACGTCCAGCGATTGCGCCCACAGGAAAGCTGCCAGCACGGAAAGCTGTAGCTGGTTTTCACTGTCCCTTGGAACTGCATTGTCTGGTAGACAGACATTCGCGTTCTGCAACAGCTTTCGTGCGTAAAGGGGCAACACTGTGTCTTTCTCTCTGGCAGAGCCCGGCTGCCAAATTCGAAACGTCCAGCGATTGCGCCCACAGGAAAGCTGCCAGCACGGAAAGCTGTAGCTGGTTTTCACTGTCCCTTGGAACTGCATTCGCTGGTAGACAGACATTCGCGTTCTGCAACAGCTTTCGTTCGTAAAGGGGCAACACCATGTATTTCTCTCTGGCAGAGCCCGGCTGCCAAATTCGAAACGTCCAGCGATTGCGCCCACAGGAAAGCTGCCAGCACGGAAAGCTGTAGCTGGTTTTCACTGTCCCTTGGAACTGCATTCGCTGGTAGACAGACATTCGCGTTCTGCAACAGCTTTCGTGCGTAAAGGGGCAACACTGTGTATTTCTCTCTCGCAGAGCCCGGCTGCCAAATTCGAAACGTCCAGCGATTGCGCCCACAGGAAAGCTGCCAGCACGGAAAGCTGTAGCTGGTTTTCACTGTCCCTGGGAACTGCATTCGCTGCTACACAGACATTCGCGTTCTGCAACAGCTTTCGTGCGTAAAGGGGCAACACTGTGTCTTTCTCTCTGGCAGAGCCCGGCTGCCAAATTCGAAACGTCCAGCGATTGCGCCCACAGGAAAGCTGCCAGCACGGAAAGCTGTAGCTGGTTTTCACTGTCCCTTGGAACTGCATTCGCTGGTAGGCAGACATTCGCGTTCTGCAACAGCTTTTGTTCGTAAAGGGGCAACACTGTGTATTTCTCTCTCGCAGAGCCCGGCTGCCAAATTCGAAACATCCAGCGATTGCGCCCACAGGAAAGCTGCCAGCACGGAAAGCTGTAGCTGGTTTTCACTGTCCCTTGGAACTGCATTCGCTGGTAGACAGACATTCGCGTTCTGCAACAGCTTTCGTTCGTAAAGGGGCAACACTCTGTATTTCTCTCTCGCAGATCCCGGCTGCCAAATTCGAAACGTCCAGCGATTGCGCCCACAGGAAAGCTGCCAGCACGGAAAGCTGTAGCTGGTTTTCACTGTCCCTTGGAACTGCATTCGCTGGTAGACAGACATTCGCGTTCTGCAACAGCTTTCATGCGTAAAGGGGCAACACTGTGTCTTTCTCTCTGGCAGAGCCCGGCTGCCAAATTCGAAACGTCCAGCGATTGCGCCCACAGGAAAGCTGCCAGCACGGAAAGCTGTAGCTGGTTTTCACTGTCCCTTGGAACTGCATTCGCTGGTAGACAGACATTCGCGTTCTGCAACAGCTTTCGTTCGTAAAGGGGCAACACTGTGTCTTTCTCTCTGGCAGAGCCCGGCTGCCAAATTCGAAACGTCCAGCGATTGCGCCCACAGGAAAGCTGCCAGCACGGAAAGCTGTAGCTGGTTTTCACTGTCCCTTGGAACTGCATTCGCTGGTAGACAGACATTCGCGTTCTGCAACAGCTTTCGTTCGTAAAGGGGCAACACTGTGTATTTCTCTCTCGCAGAGCCCGGCTGCCAAATTCGAAACGTCCAGCGATTGCGCCCACAGGAAAGCTGCCAGCACGGAAAGCTGTAGCTGGTTTTCACTGTCCCTTGGAAATGCATTCGCTGCTACACAGACATTCGCGTTCTGCAACAGCTTTCGTGCGTAAAGGGGCAACACTGTGTATTTCTCTCTGGCAGAGCCCGGCTGCCAAATTCAAAACGTCCAGCGATTGCGCCCACAGGAAAGCTGCCAGCACGGAAAGCTGTAGCTGGTTTTCACTGTCCCTTGGAACTGCATTCGCTGGTAGACAGACATTCGCGTTCTGCAACAGCTTTCGTTCATAAAGGGGCAACACCATGTATTTCTCTCTGGCAGAGCCCGGCTGCCAAATTCGAAACGTCCAGCGATTGCGCCCACAGGAAAGCTGCCAGCACGGAAAGCTGTAGCTGGTTTTCACTGTCCCTTGGAACTGCATTCGCTGGTAGGCAGACATTCGCATTCTGCAACAGCTTTCGTTCGTAAAGGGGCAACACCGTGTATTTCTCTCTCGCAGAGCCCGGCTGCCAAATTCGAAACGTCCAGCGATTGCGCCCACAGGAAAGCTGCCAGCACGGAAAGCTGTAGCTGGTTTTCACTGTCCCTTGGAACTGCATTCGCTGGTAGACAGACATTCGCGTTCTGCAACAGCTTTCGTGCGTAAAGGAGCAACACTGTGTCTTTCTCTCTGGCAGAGCCCGGCTGCCAAATTCGAAACGTCCAGCGATTGCGCCCACAGGAAAGCTGCCAGCACGGAAAGCTGTAGCTGGTTTTCACTGTCCCTTGGAACTGCATTCGCTGCTACACAGACATTCGCGTTCTGCAACAGCTTTCGTTCGTAAAGGGGCAACACTGTGTATTTCTTTCTCGCAGAGCCCGGCTGCCAAATTCGAAACGTCCAGCGATTGCGCCCACAGGAAAGCTGCCAGCACGGAAAGCTGTAGCTGGTTTTCACTGTCCCTTGGAACTGCATTCGCTGGTAGACAGACATTCGCGTTCTGCAACAGCTTTCCTTCGTAAAGGGACAACACTGTGTATTTCTCTCTGGCAGAGCCCGGCTGCCAAATTCGAAACGTCCAGCGATTGCGCCCACAGGAAAGCTGCCAGCACGGAAAGCTGTAGCTGGTTTTCACTGTCCCTTGGAACTGCATTCGATGGTAGACAGACATTCGCGTTCTGCAACAGCTTTCGTGCGTAAAGGAGCAACACTGTGTCTTTCTCTCTGGCAGAGCCCGGCTGCCAAATTCGAAACGTCCAGCGATTGCGCCCACAGGAAAGCTGCCAGCACGGAAAGCTGTAGCTGGTTTTCACTGTCCCTTGGAACTGCATTCGCTGCTACACAGACATTCGCGTTCTGCAACAGCTTTCGTTCGTAAAGGGGCAACACTCTGTATTTCTCTCTGGCAGAGCCCGGCTGCCAAATTCGAAACGTCCAGCGATTGCGCCCACAGGAAAGCTGCCAGCACGGAAAGCTGTAGCTGGTTTTCACTGTCCCTTGGAACTGCATTCGCTGGTAGGCAGACATTCGCGTTCTGCAACAGCTTTCGTTCGTAAAGGGGCAACACTGTGTATTTCTCTCTCGCAGAGCCCGGCTGCCAAATTCGAAACGTCCAGCGATTGCGCCCACAGGAAAGCTGCCAGCACGGAAAGCTGTAGCTGGTTTTCACTGTCCCTTGGAACTGCATTCGCTGGTAGACAGACATTCGCGTTCTGCAACAGCTTTCGTTCGTAAAGGGGCAACACCATGTATTTCTCTCTGGCAGAGCCCGGCTGCCAAATTCGAAACGTCCAGCGATTGCGCCCACAGGAAAGCTGCCAGCACGGAAAGCTGTAGCTGGTTTTCACTGTCCCTTGGAACTGCATTCGCTGGTAGGCAGACATTCGCGTTCTGCAACAGCTTTCGTTCGTAAAGGGGCAACACTGTGTCTTTCTCTCTCGCAGAGCCCGGCTGCCAAATTCGAAACGTCCAGCGATTGCGCCCACAGGAAAGCTGCCAGCACGGAAAGCTGTAGCTGGTTTTCACTGTCCCTTGGAACTGCATTGTCTGGTAGACAGACATTCGCGTTCTGCAACAGCTTTCGTTCGTAAAGGGGCAACACTGTGTCTTTCTCTCTGGCAGAGCCCGGCTGCCAAATTCGAAACGTCCAGCGATTGCGCCCACAGGAAAGCTGCCAGCACGGAAAGCTGTAGCTGGTTTTCACTGTCCCTTGGAACTGCATTCGCTGGTAGACAGACATTCGCGTTCTGCAACAGCTTTCGTGCGTAAAGGGGCAACACTCTGTATTTCTCTCTGGCAGAGCCCGGCTGCCAAATTCGAAACGTCCAGCGATTGCGCCCACAGGAAAGCTGCCAGCACGGAAAGCTGTAGCTGGTTTTCACTGTCCCTTGGAACTGCATTCGCTGGTAGACAGACATTCGCGTTCTGCAACAGCTTTCGTTCGTAAAGGGGCAACACTGTGTCTTTCTCTCTGGCAGAGCCCGGCTGCCAAATTCGAAACGTCCAGCGATTGCGCCCACAGGAAAGCTGCCAGCACGGAAAGCTGTAGCTGGTTTTCACTGTCCCTTGGAACTGCATTCGCTGGTAGGCAGACATTCGCGTTCTGCAACAGCTTTCGTTCGTAAAGGGGCAACACTGTGTATTTCTCTCTCGCAGAGCCCGGCTGCCAAATTCGAAACGTCCAGCGATTGCGCCCACAGGAAAGCTGCCAGCACGGAAAGCTCTAGCTGGTTTTCACTGTCCCTTGGAACTGCATTCGCTGGTAGGCAGACATTCGCGTTCTGCAACAGCTTTCGTTCGTAAAGGGGCAACACTGTGTCTTTCTCTCTGGCAGAGCCCGGCTGCCAAATTCGAAACGTCCAGCGATTGCGCCCACAGGAAAGCTGCCAGCACGGAAAGCTGTAGCTGGTTTTCACTGTCCCTTGGAACTGCATTCGCTGGTAGGCAGACATTCGCGTTCTGCAACAGCTTTCGTGCGTAAAGGGGCAACACTGTGTCTTTCTCTCTGGCAGAGCCCGGCTGCCAAATTCGAAACGTCCAGCGATTGCGCCCACAGGAAAGCTGCCAGCACGGAAAGCTGTAGCTGGTTTTCACTGTCCCTTGGAACTGCATTCGCTGGTAGACAGACATTCGCGTTCTGCAACAGCTTTCGTGCGTAAAGGGGCAACACTGTGTATTTCTCTCTGGCAGAGCCCGGCTGCCAAATTCGAAACGTCCAGCGATTGCGCCCACAGGAAAGCTGCCAGCACGGAAAGCTGTAGCTGGTTTTCACTGTCCCTTGGAACTGCATTCGCTGGTAGGCAGACATTCGCGTTCTGCAACAGCTTTCGTTCGTAAAGGGGCAACACTGTGTATTTCTCTCTCGCAGAGCCCGGCTGCCAAATTCGAAACGTCCAGCGATTGCGCCCACAGGAAAGCTGCCAGCACGGAAAGCTGTAGCTGGTTTTCACTGTCCCTTGGAACTGCATTCGCTGGTAGGCAGACATTCGCGTTCTGCAACAGCTTTCGTTCGTAAAGGGGCAACACTGTGTATTTCTCTCTCGCAGAGCCCGGCTGCCAAATTCGAAACGTCCAGCGATTGCGCCCACAGGAAAGCTGCCAGCACGGAAAGCTGTAGCTGGTTTTCACTGTCCCTTGGAACTGCATTCGCTGGTAGACAGACATTCGCGTTCTGCAACAGCTTTCGTTCGTAAAGGGGCAACACTGTGTCTTTCTCTCTGGCAGAGCCCGGCTGCCAAATTCGAAACGTCCAGCGATTGCGCCCACAGGAAAGCTGCCAGCACGGAAAGCTGTAGCTGGTTTTCACTGTCCCTTGGAACTGCATTCGCTGCTACACAGACATTCGCGTTCTGCAACAGCTTTCGTTCGTAAAGGGGCAACACTGTGTCTTTCTCTCTGGCAGAGCCCGGCTGCCAAATTCGAAACGTCCAGCGATTGCGCCCACAGGAAAGCTGCCAGCACGGAAAGCTGTAGCTGGTTTTCACTGTCCCTTGGAACTGCATTCGCTGGTAGACAGACATTCGCGTTCTGCAACAGCTTTCGTTCGTAAAGGGGCAACACTGTGTCTTTCTCTCTGGCAGAGCCCGGCTGCCAAATTCGAAACGTCCAGCGATTGCGCCCACAGGAAAGCTGCCAGCACGGAAAGCTGTAGCTTGTTTTCACTGTCCCTTGGAACTGCATTCGCTGGTAGGCAGACATTCGCGTTCTGCAACAGCTTTCGTTCGTAAAGGGGCAACACTGTGTATTTCTCTCTGGCAGAGCCCGGCTGCCAAATTCGAAACGTCCAGCGATTGCGCCCACAGGAAAGCTGCCAGCACGGAAAGCTGTAGCTGGTTTTCACTGTCCCTTGGAACTGCATTCGCTGGTAGGCAGACATTCGCGTTCTGCAACAGCTTTCGTTCGTAAAGGGGCAACACTGTGTCTTTCTCTCTGGCAGAGCCCGGCTGCCAAATTCGAAACGTCCAGCGATTGCGCCCACAGGAAAGCTGCCAGCACGGAAAGCTGTAGCTGGTTTTCACTGTCCCTTGGAACTGCATTCGCTGGTAGACAGACATTCGCGTTCTGCAACAGCTTTCGTTCGTAAAGGGGCAACACTCTGTATTTCTCTCTGGCAGAGCCCGGCTGCCAAATTCGAAACGTCCAGCGATTGCGCCCACAGGAAAGCTGCCAGCACGGAAAGCTGTAGCTGGTTTTCACTGTCCCTTGGAACTGCATTCGCTGGTAGACAGACATTCGCGTTCTGCAACAGCTTTCGTTCGTAAAGGGGCAACACTGTGTATTTCTCTCTGGCAGAGCCCGGCTGCCAAATTCGAAACGTCCAGCGATTGCGCCCACAGGAAAGCTGCCAGCACGGAAAGCTGTAGCTGGTTTTCACTGTCCCTTGGAACTGCATTCGCTGGTAGACAGACATTCGCGTTCTGCAACAGCTTTCGTTCGTAAAGGGGCAACACTGTGTATTTCTCTCTGGCAGAGCCCGGCTGCCAAATTCGAAACGTCCAGCGATTGCGCCCACAGGAAAGCTGCCAGCACGGAAAGCTGTAGCTGGTTTTCACTGTCCCTTGGAACTGCATTCGCTGGTAGACAGACATTCGCGTTCTGCAACAGCTTTCGTTCGTAAAGGGGCAACACTGTGTATTTCTCTCTGGCAGAGCCCGGCTGCCAAATTCGAAACGTCCAGCGATTGCGCCCACAGGAAAGCTGCCAGCACGGAAAGCTGTAGCTGGTTTTCACTGTCCCTTGGAACTGCATTCGCTGCTACACAGACATTCGCGTTCTGCAACAGCTTTCGTTCGTAAAGGGGCAACACTGTGTATTTCTCTCTGGCAGAGCCCGGCTGCCAAATTCGAAACGTCCAGCGATTGCGCCCACAGGAAAGCTGCCAGCACGGAAAGCTGTAGCTGGTTTTCACTGTCCCTTGGAACTGCATTCGCTGGTAGGCAGACATTCGCGTTCTGCAACAGCTTTCGTTCGTAAAGGGGCAACACTGTGTATTTCTCTCTGGCAGAGCCCGGCTGCCAAATTCGAAACGTCCAGCGATTGCGCCCACAGGAAAGCTGCCAGCACGGAAAGCTGTAGCTGGTTTTCACTGTCCCTTGGAACTGCATTCGCTGGTAGGCAGACATTCGCGTTCTGCAACAGCTTTCGTTCGTAAAGGGGCAACACTGTGTATTTCTCTCTGGCAGAGCCCGGCTGCCAAATTCGAAACGTCCAGCGATTGCGCCCACAGGAAAGCTGCCAGCACGGAAAGCTGTAGCTGGTTTTCACTGTCCCTTGGAACTGCATTGTCTGGTAGACAGACATTCGCGTTCTGCAACAGCTTTCGTGCGTAAAGGGGCAACACTGTGTCTTTCTCTCTGGCAGAGCCCGGCTGCCAAATTCGAAACGTCCAGCGATTGCGCCCACAGGAAAGCTGCCAGCACGGAAAGCTGTAGCTGGATTTCACTGTCCCTTGGAACTGCATTCGCTGGTAGACAGACATTCGCGTTCTGCAACAGCTTTCGTGCGTAGAGGGGCAACACTCTGTATTTCTCTCTGGCAGAGCCCGGCTGCCAAATTCGAAACGTCCAGCGATTGCGCCCACAGGAAAGCTGCCAGCACGGAAAGCTGTAGCTGGTTTTCACTGTCCCTTGGAACTGCATTCGCTGGTAGACAGACATTCGCGTTCTGCAACAGCTTTCGTTCGTAAAGGGGCAACACTCTGTATTTCTCTCTGGCAGAGCCCGGCTGCCAAATTCGAAACGTCCAGCGATTGCGCCCACAGGAAAGCTGCCAGCACGGAAAGCTGTAGCTGGTTTTCACTGTCCCTTGGAACTGCATTCGCTGCTACACAGACATTCGCGTTCTGCAACAGCTTTCGTTCGTAAAGGGGCAACACTGTGTATTTCTCTCTCGCAGAGCCCGGCTGCCAAATTCGAAACGTCCAGCGATTGCGCCCACAGGAAAGCTGCCAGCACGGAAAGCTGTAGCTGGTTTTCACTGTCCCTTGGAACTGCATTCGCTGCTACACAGACATTCGCGTTCTGCAACAGCTTTCGTTCGTAAAGGGGCAACACTGTGTATTTCTCTCTCGCAGAGCCCGGCTGCCAAATTCGAAACGTCCAGCGATTGCGCCCACAGGAAAGCTGCCAGCACGGAAAGCTGTAGCTGGTTTTCACTGTCCCTTGGAACTGCATTGTCTGGTAGACAGACATTCGCGTTCTGCAACAGCTTTCGTGCGTAAAGGGGCAACACTGTGTCTTTCTCTCTGGCAGAGCCCGGCTGCCAAATTCGAAACGTCCAGCGATTGCGCCCACAGGAAAGCTGCCAGCACGGAAAGCTGTAGCTGGTTTTCACTGTCCCTTGGAACTGCATTCGCTGGTAGACAGACATTCGCGTTCTGCAACAGCTTTCGTTCGTAAAGGGGCAACACCATGTATTTCTCTCTGGCAGAGCCCGGCTGCCAAATTCGAAACGTCCAGCGATTGCGCCCACAGGAAAGCTGCCAGCACGGAAAGCTGTAGCTGGTTTTCACTGTCCCTTGGAACTGCATTCGCTGGTAGACAGACATTCGCGTTCTGCAACAGCTTTCGTGCGTAAAGGGGCAACACTGTGTATTTCTCTCTCGCAGAGCCCGGCTGCCAAATTCGAAACGTCCAGCGATTGCGCCCACAGGAAAGCTGCCAGCACGGAAAGCTGTAGCTGGTTTTCACTGTCCCTGGGAACTGCATTCGCTGCTACACAGACATTCGCGTTCTGCAACAGCTTTCGTGCGTAAAGGGGCAACACTGTGTCTTTCTCTCTGGCAGAGCCCGGCTGCCAAATTCGAAACGTCCAGCGATTGCGCCCACAGGAAAGCTGCCAGCACGGAAAGCTGTAGCTGGTTTTCACTGTCCCTTGGAACTGCATTCGCTGGTAGGCAGACATTCGCGTTCTGCAACAGCTTTTGTTCGTAAAGGGGCAACACTGTGTATTTCTCTCTCGCAGAGCCCGGCTGCCAAATTCGAAACATCCAGCGATTGCGCCCACAGGAAAGCTGCCAGCACGGAAAGCTGTAGCTGGTTTTCACTGTCCCTTGGAACTGCATTCGCTGGTAGACAGACATTCGCGTTCTGCAACAGCTTTCGTTCGTAAAGGGGCAACACTCTGTATTTCTCTCTCGCAGATCCCGGCTGCCAAATTCGAAACGTCCAGCGATTGCGCCCACAGGAAAGCTGCCAGCACGGAAAGCTGTAGCTGGTTTTCACTGTCCCTTGGAACTGCATTCGCTGGTAGACAGACATTCGCGTTCTGCAACAGCTTTCATGCGTAAAGGGGCAACACTGTGTCTTTCTCTCTGGCAGAGCCCGGCTGCCAAATTCGAAACGTCCAGCGATTGCGCCCACAGGAAAGCTGCCAGCACGGAAAGCTGTAGCTGGTTTTCACTGTCCCTTGGAACTGCATTCGCTGGTAGACAGACATTCGCGTTCTGCAACAGCTTTCGTTCGTAAAGGGGCAACACTGTGTCTTTCTCTCTGGCAGAGCCCGGCTGCCAAATTCGAAACGTCCAGCGATTGCGCCCACAGGAAAGCTGCCAGCACGGAAAGCTGTAGCTGGTTTTCACTGTCCCTTGGAACTGCATTCGCTGGTAGACAGACATTCGCGTTCTGCAACAGCTTTCGTTCGTAAAGGGGCAACACTGTGTATTTCTCTCTCGCAGAGCCCGGCTGCCAAATTCGAAACGTCCAGCGATTGCGCCCACAGGAAAGCTGCCAGCACGGAAAGCTGTAGCTGGTTTTCACTGTCCCTTGGAAATGCATTCGCTGCTACACAGACATTCGCGTTCTGCAACAGCTTTCGTGCGTAAAGGGGCAACACTGTGTATTTCTCTCTGGCAGAGCCCGGCTGCCAAATTCAAAACGTCCAGCGATTGCGCCCACAGGAAAGCTGCCAGCACGGAAAGCTGTAGCTGGTTTTCACTGTCCCTTGGAACTGCATTCGCTGGTAGACAGACATTCGCGTTCTGCAACAGCTTTCGTTCATAAAGGGGCAACACCATGTATTTCTCTCTGGCAGAGCCCGGCTGCCAAATTCGAAACGTCCAGCGATTGCGCCCACAGGAAAGCTGCCAGCACGGAAAGCTGTAGCTGGTTTTCACTGTCCCTTGGAACTGCATTCGCTGGTAGGCAGACATTCGCATTCTGCAACAGCTTTCGTTCGTAAAGGGGCAACACCGTGTATTTCTCTCTCGCAGAGCCCGGCTGCCAAATTCGAAACGTCCAGCGATTGCGCCCACAGGAAAGCTGCCAGCACGGAAAGCTGTAGCTGGTTTTCACTGTCCCTTGGAACTGCATTCGCTGGTAGACAGACATTCGCGTTCTGCAACAGCTTTCGTGCGTAAAGGAGCAACACTGTGTCTTTCTCTCTGGCAGAGCCCGGCTGCCAAATTCGAAACGTCCAGCGATTGCGCCCACAGGAAAGCTGCCAGCACGGAAAGCTGTAGCTGGTTTTCACTGTCCCTTGGAACTGCATTCGCTGCTACACAGACATTCGCGTTCTGCAACAGCTTTCGTTCGTAAAGGGGCAACACTGTGTATTTCTTTCTCGCAGAGCCCGGCTGCCAAATTCGAAACGTCCAGCGATTGCGCCCACAGGAAAGCTGCCAGCACGGAAAGCTGTAGCTGGTTTTCACTGTCCCTTGGAACTGCATTCGCTGGTAGACAGACATTCGCGTTCTGCAACAGCTTTCGTGCGTAAAGGGGCAACACTGTGTCTTTCTCTCTGGCAGAGCCCGGCTGCCAAATTCGAAACGTCCAGCGATTGCGCCCACAGGAAAGCTGCCAGCACGGAAAGCTGTAGCTCGTTTTCACTGTCCCTTGGAACTGCATTCGCTGGTAGGCAGACATTCGCGTTCTGCAACAGCTTTCGTTCGTAAAGGGGCAACACTGTGTCTTTCTCTCTGGCAGAGCCCGGCTGCCAAATTCGAAACGTCCAGCGATTGCGCCCACAGGAAAGCTGCCAGCACGGAAAGCTGTAGCTGGTTTTCACTGTCCCTTGGAACTGCATTCGCTGCTACACAGACATTCGCGTTCTGCAACAGCTTTCGTGCGTAAAGGGGCAACACTGTGTATTTCTCTCTGGCAGAGCCCGGCTGCCAAATTCGAAACGTCCAGCGATTGCGCCCACAGGAAAGCTGCCAGCACGGAAAGCTGTAGCTGGTTTTCACTATCCCTTGGAACTGCATTCGCTGGTAGGCAGACATTCGCGTTCTGCAACAGCTTTCGTTCGTAAAGGGGCAACACTGTGTATTTCTCTCTGGCAGAGCCCGGCTGCCAAATTCGAAACGTCCAGCGATTGCGCCCACAGGAAAGCTGCCAGCACGGAAAGCTCTAGCTGGTTTTCACTGTCCCTTGGAACTGCATTCGCTGGTAGGCAGACATTCGCGTTCTGCAACAGCTTTCGTTCGTAAAGGGGCAACACTGTGTATTTCTCTCTCGCAGAGCCCGGCTGCCAAATTCGAAACGTCCAGCGATTGCGCCCACAGGAAAGCTGCCAGCACGGAAAGCTGTAGCTGGTTTTCACTGTCCCTTGGAACTGCATTCGCTGGTAGACAGACATTCGCGTTCTGCAACAGCTTTCGTGCGTAAAGGGGCAACACTGTGTCTTTCTCTCTGGCAGAGCCCGGCTGCCAAATTCGAAACGTCCAGCGATTGCGCCCACAGGAAAGCTGCCAGCAAGGAAAGCTGTAGCTGGTTTTCACTGTCCCTTGGAACTGCATTCGCTGGTAGACAGACATTCGCGTTCTGCAACAGCTTTCGTTCGTAAAGGGGCAACACATGTATTTCTCTCTCGCAGAGCCCGGCTGCCAAATTCGAAACGTCCAGCGATTGCGCCCACAGGAAAGCTGCCAGCACGGAAAGCTGTAGCTGGTTTTCACTGTCCCTTGGAACTGCATTCGCTGGTGGACAGACATTCGCGTTCTGCAACAGCTTTCGTTCGTAAAGGGGCAACACATGTATTTCTCTCTCGCAGAGCCCGGCTGCCAAATTCGAAACGTCCAGCGATTGCGCCCACAGGAAAGCTGCCAGCACGGAAAGCTGTAGCTGGTTTTCACTGTCCCTTGGAACTGCATTCGCTGGTAGACAGACATTCGCGTTCTGCAACAGCTTTCGTTCGTAAAGGGGCAACACTGTGTATTTCTCTCTGGCAGAGCCCGGCTGCCAAATTCGAAACGTCCAGCGATTGCGCCCACAGGAAAGCTGCCAGCACGGAAAGCTGTAGCTGGTTTTCACTGTCCCTTGGAACTGCATTCGCTGCTACACAGACATTCGCGTTCTGCAACAGCTTTCGTGCGTTAAGGGTCAACACTGTGTCTTTCTCTCTGGCAGAGCCCGGCTGCCAAATTCGAAACGTCCAGCGATTGCGCCCACAGGAAAGCTGCCAGCACGGAAAGCTGTAGCTGGTTTTCACTGTCCCTTGGAACTGCATTCGCTGGTAGACAGACATTCGCGTTCTGCAACAGCTTTCGTTCGTAAAGGGGCAACACTCTGTATTTCTCTCTGGCAGAGCCCGGCTACCAAATTCGAAACGTCCAGCGATTGCGCCCACAGGAAAGCTGCCAGCACGGAAAGCTGTAGCTGGTTTTCACTGTCCCTTGGAACTGCATTCGCTGGTAGACAGACATTCGCGTTCTGCAACAGCTTTCGTGCGTAAAGGGGCAACACCGTGTATTTCTCTCTCGCAGAGCCCGGCTGCCAAATTCGAAACGTCCAGCGATTGCGCCCACAGGAAAGCTGCCAGCACGGAAAGCTGTAGCTGGTTTTCACTGTCCCTTGGAACTGCATTCGCTGGTAGACAGACATTCGCGTTCTGCAACAGCTTTCGTGCGTAAAGGGGCAACACTGTGTATTTCTCTCTGGCAGAGCCCGGCTGCCAAATTCGAAACGTCCAGCGATTGCGCCCACAGGAAAGCTGCCAGCACGGAAAGCTGTAGCTGGTTTTCACTGTCCCTTGGAAATGCATTCGCTGCTACACAGACATTCGCGTTCTGCAACAGCTTTCGTTCGTAAAGGGGCAACACTCTGTATTTCTCTCTGGCAGAGCCCGGCTGCCAAATTCGAAACGTCCAGCGATTGCGCCCACAGGAAAGCTGCCAGCACGGAAAGCTGTAGCTGGTTTTCACTGTCCCTTGGAACTGCATTCGCTGGTAGACAGACATTCGCGTTCTGCAACAGCTTTCGTGCGTAAAGGGGCAACACTGTGTCTTTCTCTCTGGCAGAGCCCGGCTGCCAAATTCGAAACGTCCAGCGATTGCGCCCACAGGAAAGCTGCCAGCACGGAAAGCTGTAGCTCGTTTTCACTGTCCCTTGGAACTGCATTCGCTGGTAGGCAGACATTCGCGTTCTGCAACAGCTTTCGTTCGTAAAGGGGCAACACTGTGTCTTTCTCTCTGGCAGAGCCCGGCTGCCAAATTCGAAACGTCCAGCGATTGCGCCCACAGGAAAGCTGCCAGCACGGAAAGCTGTAGCTGGTTTTCACTGTCCCTTGGAACTGCATTCGCTGCTACACAGACATTCGCGTTCTGCAACAGCTTTCGTGCGTAAAGGGGCAACACTGTGTATTTCTCTCTGGCAGAGCCCGGCTGCCAAATTCGAAACGTCCAGCGATTGCGCCCACAGGAAAGCTGCCAGCACGGAAAGCTGTAGCTGGTTTTCACTATCCCTTGGAACTGCATTCGCTGGTAGGCAGACATTCGCGTTCTGCAACAGCTTTCGTTCGTAAAGGGGCAACACTGTGTATTTCTCTCTGGCAGAGCCCGGCTGCCAAATTCGAAACGTCCAGCGATTGTGCCCACAGGAAAGCTGCCAGCACGGAAAGCTCTAGCTGGTTTTCACTGTCCCTTGGAACTGCATTCGCTGGTAGGCAGACATTCGCGTTCTGCAACAGCTTTCGTTCGTAAAGGGGCAACACTGTGTATTTCTCTCTCGCAGAGCCCGGCTGCCAAATTCGAAACGTCCAGCGATTGCGCCCACAGGAAAGCTGCCAGCACGGAAAGCTGTAGCTGGTTTTCACTGTCCCTTGGAACTGCATTGTCTGGTAGACAGACATTCGCGTTCTGCAAAAGCTTTCGTGCGTAAAGGGGCAACACTGTGTCTTTCTCTCTGGCAGAGCCCGGCTGCCAAATTCGAAACGTCCAGCGATTGCGCCCACAGGAAAGCTGCCAGCAAGGAAAGCTGTAGCTGGTTTTCACTGTCCCTTGGAACTGCATTCGCTGGTAGACAGACATTCGCGTTCTGCAACAGCTTTCGTTCGTAAAGGGGCAACACATGTATTTCTCTCTCGCAGAGCCCGGCTGCCAAATTCGAAACGTCCAGCGATTGCGCCCACAGGAAAGCTGCCAGCACGGAAAGCTGTAGCTGGTTTTCACTGTCCCTTGGAACTGCATTCGCTGGTGGACAGACATTCGCGTTCTGCAACAGCTTTCGTTCGTAAAGGGGCAACACATGTATTTCTCTCTCGCAGAGCCCGGCTGCCAAATTCGAAACGTCCAGCGATTGCGCCCACAGGAAAGCTGCCAGCACGGAAAGCTGTAGCTGGTTTTCACTGTCCCTTGGAACTGCATTCGCTGGTAGACAGACATTCGCGTTCTGCAACAGCTTTCGTTCGTAAAGGGGCAACACTGTGTATTTCTCTCTGGCAGAGCCCGGCTGCCAAATTCGAAACGTCCAGCGATTGCGCCCACAGGAAAGCTGCCAGCACGGAAAGCTGTAGCTGGTTTTCACTGTCCCTTGGAACTGCATTCGCTGGTAGACAGACATTCGCGTTCTGCAACAGCTTTCGTGCGTAAAGGGGCAACACTGTGTCTTTCTCTCTGGCAGAGCCCGGCTGCCAAATTCGAAACGTCCAGCGATTGCGCCCACAGGAAAGCTGCCAGCACGGAAAGCTGTAGCTGGTTTTCACTGTCCCTTGGAACTGCATTCGCTGGTAGACAGACATTCGCGTTCTGCAACAGCTTTCGTTCGTAAAGGGGCAACACTCTGTATTTCTCTCTGGCAGAGCCCGGCTACCAAATTCGAAACGTCCAGCGATTGCGCCCACAGGAAAGCTGCCAGCACGGAAAGCTGTAGCTGGTTTTCACTGTCCCTTGGAACTGCATTCGCTGGTAGACAGACATTCGCGTTCTGCAACAGCTTTCGTGCGTAAAGGGGCAACACCGTGTATTTCTCTCTGGCAGAGCCCGGCTGCCAAATTCGAAACGTCCAGCGATTGCGCCCACAGGAAAGCTGCCAGCACGGAAAGCTGTAGCTGGTTTTCACTGTCCCTTGGAACTGCATTCGCTGGTAGACAGACATTCGCGTTCTGCAACAGCTTTCGTGCGTAAAGGGGCAACACTGTGTATTTCTCTCTGGCAGAGCCCGGCTGCCAAATTCGAAACGTCCAGCGATTGCGCCCACAGGAAAGCTGCCAGCACGGAAAGCTGTAGCTGGTTTTCACTGTCCCTTGGAAATGCATTCGCTGCTACACAGACATTCGCGTTCTGCAACAGCTTTCGTTCGTAAAGGGGCAACACTCTGTATTTCTCTCTGGCAGAGCCCGGCTGCCAAATTCGAAACGTCCAGCGATTGCGCCCACAGGAAAGCTGCCAGCACGGAAAGCTGTAGCTGGTTTTCACTGTCCCTTGGAACTGCATTCGCTGGTAGACAGACATTCGCGTTCTGCAACAGCTTTCGTTCGTAAAGGGGCAACACCATGTATTTCTCTCTCGCAGAGCCCGGCTGCCAAATTCGAAACGTCCAGCGATTGCGCCCACAGGAAAGCTGCCAGCACGGAAAGCTGTAGCTGGTTTTCACTGTCCCTTGGAACTGCATTCGCTGGTAGACAGACATTCGCGTTCTGCAACAGCTTTCGTTCGTAAAGGGGCAACACCATGTATTTCTCTCTGGCAGAGCCCGGCTGCCAAATTCGAAACGTCCAGCGATTGCGCCCACAGGAAAGCTGCCAGCACGGAAAGCTGTAGCTGGTTTTCACTGTCCCTTGGAACTGCATTCGCTGGTAGACAGACATTCGCGTTCTGCAACAGCTTTCGTTCGTAAAGGGGCAACACTGTGTATTTCTCTCTCGCAGAGCCCGGCTGCCAAATTCGAAACGTCCAGCGATTGCGCCCACAGGAAAGCTGCCAGCACGGAAAGCTGTAGCTGGTTTTCACTGTCCCTGGGAACTGCATTCGCTGCTACACAGACATTCGCGTTCTGCAACAGCTTTCGTGCGTAAAGGGGCAACACTGTGTCTTTCTCTCTGGCAGAGCC
The DNA here is from genome assembly GCF_035582795.1 of Mycteria americana. Classification (NCBI taxonomy): domain Eukaryota; kingdom Metazoa; phylum Chordata; class Aves; order Ciconiiformes; family Ciconiidae; genus Mycteria; species Mycteria americana. Next base: position 309,133 of record NW_027445632.1, on the reverse strand, counting down.
CGGCTGCCAAATTCGAAACGTCCAGCGATTGCGCCCACAGGAAAGCTGCCAGCACGGAAAGCTGTAGCTGGTTTTCACTGTCCCTTGGAACTGCATTCGCTGGTAGGCAGACATTCGCGTTCTGCAACAGCTTTCGTTCGTAAAGGGGCAACACTGTGTATTTCTCTCTCGCAGAGCCCGGCTGCCAAATTCGAAACATCCAGCGATTGCGCCCACAGGAAAGCTGCCAGCACGGAAAGCTGTAGCTGGTTTTCACTGTCCCTTGGAACTGCATTCGCTGGTAGACAGACATTCGCGTTCTGCAACAGCTTTCGTTCGTAAAGGGGCAACACTCTGTATTTCTCTCTCGCAGATCCCGGCTGCCAAATTCGAAACGTCCAGCGATTGCGCCCACAGGAAAGCTGCCAGCACGGAAAGCTGTAGCTGGTTTTCACTGTCCCTTGGAACTGCATTCGCTGGTAGACAGACATTCGCGTTCTGCAACAGCTTTCGTGCGTAAAGGGGCAACACTGTGTCTTTCTCTCTGGCAGAGCCCGGCTGCCAAATTCGAAACGTCCAGCGATTGCGCCCACAGGAAAGCTGCCAGCACGGAAAGCTGTAGCTGGTTTTCACTGTCCCTTGGAACTGCATTCGCTGGTAGACAGACATTCGCGTTCTGCAACAGCTTTCGTTCGTAAAGGGGCAACACTGTGTCTTTCTCTCTGGCAGAGCCCGGCTGCCAAATTCGAAACGTCCAGCGATTGCGCCCACAGGAAAGCTGCCAGCACGGAAAGCTGTAGCTGGTTTTCACTGTCCCTTGGAACTGCATTCGCTGGTAGACAGACATTCGCGTTCTGCAACAGCTTTCGTTCGTAAAGGGGCAACACTGTGTATTTCTCTCTGGCAGAGCCCGGCTGCCAAATTCGAAACGTCCAGCGATTGCGCCCACAGGAAAGCTGCCAGCACGGAAAGCTGTAGCTGGTTTTCACTGTCCCTTGGAAATGCATTCGCTGCTACACAGACATTCGCGTTCTGCAACAGCTTTCGTGCGTAAAGGGGCAACACTGTGTATTTCTCTCTGGCAGAGCCCGGCTGCCAAATTCAAAACGTCCAGCGATTGCGCCCACAGGAAAGCTGCCAGCACGGAAAGCTGTAGCTGGTTTTCACTGTCCCTTGGAACTGCATTCGCTGGTAGACAGACATTCGCGTTCTGCAACAGCTTTCGTGCGTAAAGGGGCAACACTCTGTATTTCTCTCTGGCAGAGCCCGGCTGCCAAATTCGAAACGTCCAGCGATTGCGCCCACAGGAAAGCTGCCAGCACGGAAAGCTGTAGCTGGTTTTCACTGTCCCTTGGAACTGCATTCGCTGGTAGGCAGACATTCGCATTCTGCAACAGCTTTCGTTCGTAAAGGGGCAACACCGTGTATTTCTCTCTCGCAGAGCCCGGCTGCCAAATTCGAAACGTCCAGCGATTGCGCCCACAGGAAAGCTGCCAGCACGGAAAGCTGTAGCTGGTTTTCACTGTCCCTTGGAACTGCATTCGCTGGTAGACAGACATTCGCGTTCTGCAACAGCTTTCGTTCGTAAAGGGGCAACACTCTGTATTTCTCTCTGGCAGAGCCCGGCTGCCAAATTCGAAACGTCCAGCGATTGCGCCCACAGGAAAGCTGCCAGCACGGAAAGCTGTAGCTGGTTTTCACTGTCCCTTGGAACTGCATTCGCTGCTACACAGACATTCGCGTTCTGCAACAGCTTTCGTGCGTAAAGGGGCAACACTGTGTCTTTCTCTCTGGCAGAGCCCGGCTGCCAAATTCGAAACGTCCAGCGATTGCGCCCACAGGAAAGCTGCCAGCACGGAAAGCTGTAGCTTGTTTTCACTGTCCCTTGGAACTGCATTCGCTGGTAGACAGACATTCGCGTTCTGCAACAGCTTTCGTTCGTAAAGGGGCAACACTCTGTATTTCTCTCTGGCAGAGCCCGGCTACCAAATTCGAAACGTCCAGCGATTGCGCCCACAGGAAAGCTGCCAGCACGGAAAGCTGTAGCTGGTTTTCACTGTCCCTTGGAACTGCATTCGCTGGTAGACAGACATTCGCGTTCTGCAACAGCTTTCGTGCGTAAAGGGGCAACACCGTGTATTTCTCTCTCGCAGAGCCCGGCTGCCAAATTCGAAACGTCCAGCGATTGCGCCCACAGGAAAGCTGCCAGCACGGAAAGCTGTAGCTGGTTTTCACTGTCCCTTGGAACTGCATTCGCTGGTAGACAGACATTCGCGTTCTGCAACAGCTTTCGTTCGTAAAGGGGCAACACTCTGTATTTCTCTCTGGCAGAGCCCGGCTGCCAAATTCGAAACGTCCAGCGATTGCGCCCACAGGAAAGCTGCCAGCACGGAAAGCTGTAGCTGGTTTTCACTGTCCCTCGGAACTGCATTCGCTGGTAGGCAGACATTCGCGTTCTGCAACAGCTTTCGTTCGTAAAGGGGCAACACTGTGTATTTCTCTCTCGCAGAGCCCGGCTGCCAAATTCGAAACGTCCAGCGATTGCGCCCACAGGAAAGCTGCCAGCACGGAAAGCTGTAGCTGGTTTTCACTGTCCCTTGGAACTGCATTCGCTGGTAGACAGACATTCGCGTTCTGCAACAGCTTTCGTGCGTAAAGGGGCAACACTGTGTATTTCTCTCTGGCAGAGCCCGGCTGCCAAATTCGAAACGTCCAGCGATTGCGCCCACAGGAAAGCTGCCAGCACGGAAAGCTGTAGCTGGTTTTCACTGTCCCTTGGAACTGCATTCGCTGCTACACAGACATTCGCGTTCTGCAACAGCTTTCGTTCGTAAAGGGGCAACACTGTGTCTTTCTCTCTGGCAGAGCCCGGCTGCCAAATTCGAAACGTCCAGCGATTGCGCCCACAGGAAAGCTGCCAGCACGGAAAGCTGTAGCTGGTTTTCACTGTCCCTTGGAACTGCATTCGCTGGTAGACAGACATTCGCGTTCTGCAACAGCTTTCGTTCGTAAAGGGGCAACACTGTGTATTTCTCTCTCGCAGAGCCCGGCTGCCAAATTCGAAACGTCCAGCGATTGCGCCCACAGGAAAGCTGCCAGCACGGAAAGCTGTAGCTGGTTTTCACTGTCCCTTAGAACTGCATTCGCTGGTAGACAGACATTCGCGTTCTGCAACAGCTTTCGTTCGTAAAGGGGCAACACCATGTATTTCTCTCTGGCAGAGCCCGGCTGCCAAATTCGAAACGTCCAGCGATTGCGCCCACAGGAAAGCTGCCAGCACGGAAAGCTGTAGCTGGTTTTCACTGTCCCTTGGAACTGCATTCGCTGGTAGACAGACATTCGCGTTCTGCAACAGCTTTCGTGCGTAAAGGGGCAACACTGTGTCTTTCTCTCTGGCAGAGCCCGGCTGCCAAATTCGAAACGTCCAGCGATTGCGCCCACAGGAAAGCTGCCAGCACGGAAAGCTGTAGCTGGTTTTCACTGTCCCTTGGAACTGCATTCGCTGCTACACAGACATTCGCGTTCTGCAACAGCTTTCGTGCGTAAAGGGGCAACACTGTGTCTTTCTCTCTGGCAGAGCCCGGCTGCCAAATTCGAAACGTCCAGCGATTGCGCCCACAGGAAAGCTGCCAGCACGGAAAGCTGTAGCTGGTTTTCACTGTCCCTTGGAACTGCATTCGCTGGTAGACAGACATTCGCGTTCTGCAACAGCTTTCGTTCGTAAAGGGGCAACACTGTGTATTTCTCTCTCGCAGAGCCCGGCTGCCAAATTCGAAACATCCAGCGATTGCGCCCACAGGAAAGCTGCCAGCACGGAAAGCTGTAGCTGGTTTTCACTGTCCCTTGGAACTGCATTCGCTGGTAGACAGACATTCGCGTTCTGCAACAGCTTTCGTTCGTAAAGGGGCAACACTCTGTATTTCTCTCTCGCAGATCCCAGCTGCCAAATTCGAAACGTCCAGCGATTGCGCCCACAGGAAAGCTGCCAGCACGGAAAGCTGTAGCTGGTTTTCACTGTCCCTTGGAACTGCATTCGCTGGTAGACAGACATTCGCGTTCTGCAACAGCTTTCGTGCGTAAAGGGGCAACACTGTGTCTTTCTCTCTGGCAGAGCCCGGCTGCCAAATTCGAAACGTCCAGCGATTGCGCCCACAGGAAAGCTGCCAGCACGGAAAGCTGTAGCTGGTTTTCACTGTCCCTTGGAACTGCATTCGCTGGTAGACAGACATTCGCGTTCTGCAACAGCTTTCGTTCGTAAAGGGGCAACACTCTGTATTTCTCTCTGGCAGAGCCCGGCTGCCAAATTCGAAACGTCCAGCGATTGCGCCCACAGGAAAGCTGCCAGCACGGAAAGCTGTAGCTGGTTTTCACTGTCCCTTGGAACTGCATTCGCTGGTAGGCAGACATTCGCGTTCTGCAACAGCTTTCGTGCGTAAAGGGGCAACACTGTGTCTTTCTCTCTGGCAGAGCCCGGCTGCCAAATTCGAAACGTCCAGCGATTGCGCCCACAGGAAAGCTGCCAGCACGGAAAGCTGTAGCTGGTTTTCACTGTCCCTTGGAACTGCATTCGCTGGTAGACAGACATTCGCGTTCTGCAACAGCTTTCGTTCATAAAGGGGCAACACCATGTATTTCTCTCTGGCAGAGCCCGGCTGCCAAATTCGAAACGTCCAGCGATTGCGCCCACAGGAAAGCTGCCAGCACGGAAAGCTGTAGCTGGTTTTCACTGTCCCTTGGAACTGCATTCGCTGGTAGACAGACATTCGCGTTCTGCAACAGCTTTCGTTCGTAAAGGGGCAACACTCTGTATTTCACTCTCGCAGAGCCCGGCTGCCAAATTCGAAACGTCCAGCGATTACGCCCACAGGAAAGCTGCCAGCACGGAAAGCTGTAGCTGGTTTTCACTGTCCCTTGGAACTGCATTCGCTGCTACACAGACATTCGCGTTCTGCAACAGCTTTCGTGCGTAAAGGGGCAACACTGTGTCTTTCTCTCTGGCAGAGCCCGGCTGCCAAATTCGAAACGTCCAGCGATTGCGCCCACAGGAAAGCTGCCAGCACGGAAAGCTGTAGCTGGTTTTCACTGTCCCTTGGAACTGCATTCGCTGCTACACAGACATTCGCGTTCTGCAACAGCTTTCGTTCGTAAAGGGGCAACACTCTGTATTTCTCTCTGGCAGAGCCCGGCTGCCAAATTCGAAACGTCCAGCGATTGCGCCCACAGGAAAGCTGCCAGCACGGAAAGCTGTAGCTGGTTTTCACTGTCCCTCGGAACTGCATTCGCTGGTAGGCAGACATTCGCGTTCTGCAACAGCTTTCGTGCGTAAAGGGGCAACATTGTGTATTTCTCTCTCGCAGAGCCCGGCTGCCAAATTCGAAACGTCCAGCGATTGCGCCCACAGGAAAGCTGCCAGCACGGAAAGCTGTAGCTGGTTTTCACTGTCCCTTGGAACTGCATTCGCTGCTACACAGACATTCGCGTTCTGCAACAGCTTTCGTTCGTAAAGGGGCAACACTGTGTCTTTCTCTCTGGCAGAGCCCGGCTGCCAAATTCGAAACGTCCAGCGATTGCGCCCACAGGAAAGCTGCCAGCACGGAAAGCTGTAGCTGGTTTTCACTGTCCCTTGGAACTGCATTCGCTGGTAGGCAGACATTCGCGTTCTGCAACAGCTTTCGTTCGTAAAGGGTCAACACTGTGTCTTTCTCTCTGGCAGAGCCCGGCTGCCAAATTCGAAACGTCCAGCGATTGCGCCCACAGGAAAGCTGCCAGCACGGAAAGCTGTAGCTGGTTTTCACTGTCCCTTGGAACTGCATTCGCTGGTAGGCAGACATTCGCGTTCTGCAACAGCTTTCGTTCGTAAAGGGGCAACACTGTGTATTTCTCTCTCGCAGAGCCCGGCTGCCAAATTCGAAACGTCCAGCGATTGCGCCCACAGGAAAGCTGCCAGCACGGAAAGCTGTAGCTGGTTTTCACTGTCCCTTGGAACTGCATTCGATGGTAGACAGACATTCGCGTTCTGCAACAGCTTTCGTGCGTAAAGGAGCAACACTGTGTCTTTCTCTCTGGCAGAGCCCGGCTGCCAAATTCGAAACGTCCAGCGATTGCGCCCACAGGAAAGCTGCCAGCACGGAAAGCTGTAGCTGGTTTTCACTGTCCCTTGGAACTGCATTCGCTGCTACACAGACATTCGCGTTCTGCAACAGCTTTCGTGCGTAAAGGGGCAACACTGTGTATTTCTCTCTGGCAGAGCCCGGCTGCCAAATTCGAAACGTCCAGCGATTGCGCCCACAGGAAAGCTGCCAGCACGGAAAGCTGTAGCTGGTTTTCACTGTCCCTTGGAACTGCATTCGCTGCTACACAGACATTCGCGTTCTGCAACAGCTTTCGTTTGTAAAGGGGCAACACTGTGTCTTTCTCTCTGGCAGAGCCCGGCTGCCAAATTCGAAACGTCCAGCGATTGCGCCCACAGGAAAGCTGCCAGCACGGAAATCTGTAGCTGGTTTTCACTGTCCCTTGGAACTGCATTCGCTGGTAGACAGACATTCGCGTTCTGCAACAGCTTTCGTGCGTAAAGGGGCAACACTCTGTATTTCTCTCTGGCAGAGCCCGGCTGCCAAATTCGAAACGTCCAGCGATTGCGCCCACAGGAAAGCTGCCAGCACGGAAAGCTGTAGCTGGTTTTCACTGTCCCTTGGAACTGCATTCGCTGGTAGACAGACATTCGCGTTCTGCAACAGCTTTCGTGCGTAAAGGGGCAACACCGTGTATTTCTCTCTGGCAGAGCCCGGCTGCCAAATTCGAAACGTCCAGCGATTGCACCCACAGGAAAGCTGCCAGCACGGAAAGCTGTAGCTGGTTTTCACTGTCCCTTGGAACTGCATTCGCTGGTAGGCAGACATTCGCGTTCTGCAACAGCTTTCGTTCGTAAAGGGGCAACACTGTGTATTTCTCTCTGGCAGAGCCCGGCTGCCAAATTCGAAACGTCCAGCGATTGCGCCCACAGGAAAGCTGCCAGCACGGAAAGCTGTAGCTGGTTTTCACTGTCCCTTGGAACTGCATTCGCTGCTACACAGACATTCGCGTTCTGCAACAGCTTTCGTTCGTAAAGGGGCAACACCGTGTATTTCTCTCTCGCAGAGCCCGGCTGCCAAATTCGAAACGTCCAGCGATTGCGCCCACAGGAAAGCTGCCAGCACGGAAAGCTGTAGCTGGTTTTCACTGTCCCTTGGAACTGCATTCGCTGGTAGACAGACATTCGCGTTCTGCAACAGCTTTCCTTCGTAAAGGGACAACACTGTGTATTTCTCTCTGGCAGAGCCCGGCTGCCAAATTCGAAACGTCCAGCGATTGCGCCCACAGGAAAGCTGCCAGCACGGAAAGCTGTAGCTGGTTTTCACTGTCCCTTGGAACTGCATTCGATGGTAGACAGACATTCGCGTTCTGCAACAGCTTTCGTGCGTAAAGGAGCAACACTGTGTCTTTCTCTCTGGCAGAGCCCGGCTGCCAAATTCGAAACGTCCAGCGATTGCGCCCACAGGAAAGCTGCCAGCACGGAAAGCTGTAGCTGGTTTTCACTGTCCCTTGGAACTGCATTCGCTGCTACACAGACATTCGCGTTCTGCAACAGCTTTCGTTCGTAAAGGGGCAACACTCTGTATTTCTCTCTGGCAGAGCCCGGCTGCCAAATTCGAAACGTCCAGCGATTGCGCCCACAGGAAAGCTGCCAGCACGGAAAGCTGTAGCTGGTTTTCACTGTCCCTTGGAACTGCATTCGCTGGTAGGCAGACATTCGCGTTCTGCAACAGCTTTCGTTCGTAAAGGGGCAACACTGTGTATTTCTCTCTCGCAGAGCCCGGCTGCCAAATTCGAAACGTCCAGCGATTGCGCCCACAGGAAAGCTGCCAGCACGGAAAGCTGTAGCTGGTTTTCACTGTCCCTTGGAACTGCATTCGCTGGTAGACAGACATTCGCGTTCTGCAACAGCTTTCGTTCGTAAAGGGGCAACACTGTGTCTTTCTCTCTGGCAGAGCCCGGCTGCCAAATTCGAAACGTCCAGCGATTGCGCCCACAGGAAAGCTGCCAGCACGGAAAGCTGTAGCTGGTTTTCACTGTCCCTTGGAACTGCATTCGCTGGTAGGCAGACATTCGCGTTCTGCAACAGCTTTCGTTCGTAAAGGGGCAACACTGTGTCTTTCTCTCTCGCAGAGCCCGGCTGCCAAATTCGAAACGTCCAGCGATTGCGCCCACAGGAAAGCTGCCAGCACGGAAAGCTGTAGCTGGTTTTCACTGTCCCTTGGAACTGCATTGTCTGGTAGACAGACATTCGCGTTCTGCAACAGCTTTCGTTCGTAAAGGGGCAACACTGTGTCTTTCTCTCTGGCAGAGCCCGGCTGCCAAATTCGAAACGTCCAGCGATTGCGCCCACAGGAAAGCTGCCAGCACGGAAAGCTGTAGCTGGTTTTCACTGTCCCTTGGAACTGCATTCGCTGGTAGACAGACATTCGCGTTCTGCAACAGCTTTCGTGCGTAAAGGGGCAACACTCTGTATTTCTCTCTGGCAGAGCCCGGCTGCCAAATTCGAAACGTCCAGCGATTGCGCCCACAGGAAAGCTGCCAGCACGGAAAGCTGTAGCTGGTTTTCACTGTCCCTTGGAACTGCATTCGCTGGTAGACAGACATTCGCGTTCTGCAACAGCTTTCGTTCGTAAAGGGGCAACACTGTGTCTTTCTCTCTGGCAGAGCCCGGCTGCCAAATTCGAAACGTCCAGCGATTGCGCCCACAGGAAAGCTGCCAGCACGGAAAGCTGTAGCTGGTTTTCACTGTCCCTTGGAACTGCATTCGCTGGTAGGCAGACATTCGCGTTCTGCAACAGCTTTCGTTCGTAAAGGGGCAACACTGTGTATTTCTCTCTCGCAGAGCCCGGCTGCCAAATTCGAAACGTCCAGCGATTGCGCCCACAGGAAAGCTGCCAGCACGGAAAGCTCTAGCTGGTTTTCACTGTCCCTTGGAACTGCATTCGCTGGTAGGCAGACATTCGCGTTCTGCAACAGCTTTCGTTCGTAAAGGGGCAACACTGTGTCTTTCTCTCTGGCAGAGCCCGGCTGCCAAATTCGAAACGTCCAGCGATTGCGCCCACAGGAAAGCTGCCAGCACGGAAAGCTGTAGCTGGTTTTCACTGTCCCTTGGAACTGCATTCGCTGGTAGGCAGACATTCGCGTTCTGCAACAGCTTTCGTGCGTAAAGGGGCAACACTGTGTCTTTCTCTCTGGCAGAGCCCGGCTGCCAAATTCGAAACGTCCAGCGATTGCGCCCACAGGAAAGCTGCCAGCACGGAAAGCTGTAGCTGGTTTTCACTGTCCCTTGGAACTGCATTCGCTGGTAGACAGACATTCGCGTTCTGCAACAGCTTTCGTGCGTAAAGGGGCAACACTGTGTATTTCTCTCTGGCAGAGCCCGGCTGCCAAATTCGAAACGTCCAGCGATTGCGCCCACAGGAAAGCTGCCAGCACGGAAAGCTGTAGCTGGTTTTCACTGTCCCTTGGAACTGCATTCGCTGGTAGGCAGACATTCGCGTTCTGCAACAGCTTTCGTTCGTAAAGGGGCAACACTGTGTATTTCTCTCTCGCAGAGCCCGGCTGCCAAATTCGAAACGTCCAGCGATTGCGCCCACAGGAAAGCTGCCAGCACGGAAAGCTGTAGCTGGTTTTCACTGTCCCTTGGAACTGCATTCGCTGGTAGGCAGACATTCGCGTTCTGCAACAGCTTTCGTTCGTAAAGGGGCAACGCTGTGTATTTCTCTCTCGCAGAGCCCGGCTGCCAAATTCGAAACGTCCAGCGATTGCGCCCACAGGAAAGCTGCCAGCACGGAAAGCTGTAGCTGGTTTTCACTGTCCCTTGGAACTGCATTCGCTGGTAGACAGACATTCGCGTTCTGCAACAGCTTTCGTTCGTAAAGGGGCAACACTGTGTCTTTCTCTCTGGCAGAGCCCGGCTGCCAAATTCGAAACGTCCAGCGATTGCGCCCACAGGAAAGCTGCCAGCACGGAAAGCTGTAGCTGGTTTTCACTGTCCCTTGGAACTGCATTCGCTGCTACACAGACATTCGCGTTCTGCAACAGCTTTCGTTCGTAAAGGGGCAACACTGTGTCTTTCTCTCTGGCAGAGCCCGGCTGCCAAATTCGAAACGTCCAGCGATTGCGCCCACAGGAAAGCTGCCAGCACGGAAAGCTGTAGCTGGTTTTCACTGTCCCTTGGAACTGCATTCGCTGGTAGACAGACATTCGCGTTCTGCAACAGCTTTCGTTCGTAAAGGGGCAACACTGTGTCTTTCTCTCTGGCAGAGCCCGGCTGCCAAATTCGAAACGTCCAGCGATTGCGCCCACAGGAAAGCTGCCAGCACGGAAAGCTGTAGCTTGTTTTCACTGTCCCTTGGAACTGCATTCGCTGGTAGGCAGACATTCGCGTTCTGCAACAGCTTTCGTTCGTAAAGGGGCAACACTGTGTATTTCTCTCTGGCAGAGCCCGGCTGCCAAATTCGAAACGTCCAGCGATTGCGCCCACAGGAAAGCTGCCAGCACGGAAAGCTGTAGCTGGTTTTCACTGTCCCTTGGAACTGCATTCGCTGGTAGGCAGACATTCGCGTTCTGCAACAGCTTTCGTTCGTAAAGGGGCAACACTGTGTCTTTCTCTCTGGCAGAGCCCGGCTGCCAAATTCGAAACGTCCAGCGATTGCGCCCACAGGAAAGCTGCCAGCACGGAAAGCTGTAGCTGGTTTTCACTGTCCCTTGGAACTGCATTCGCTGGTAGACAGACATTCGCGTTCTGCAACAGCTTTCGTTCGTAAAGGGGCAACACTCTGTATTTCTCTCTGGCAGAGCCCGGCTGCCAAATTCGAAACGTCCAGCGATTGCGCCCACAGGAAAGCTGCCAGCACGGAAAGCTGTAGCTGGTTTTCACTGTCCCTTGGAACTGCATTCGCTGGTAGACAGACATTCGCGTTCTGCAACAGCTTTCGTTCGTAAAGGGGCAACACTGTGTATTTCTCTCTGGCAGAGCCCGGCTGCCAAATTCGAAACGTCCAGCGATTGCGCCCACAGGAAAGCTGCCAGCACGGAAAGCTGTAGCTGGTTTTCACTGTCCCTTGGAACTGCATTCGCTGGTAGACAGACATTCGCGTTCTGCAACAGCTTTCGTTCGTAAAGGGGCAACACTGTGTATTTCTCTCTGGCAGAGCCCGGCTGCCAAATTCGAAACGTCCAGCGATTGCGCCCACAGGAAAGCTGCCAGCACGGAAAGCTGTAGCTGGTTTTCACTGTCCCTTGGAACTGCATTCGCTGCTACACAGACATTCGCGTTCTGCAACAGCTTTCGTTCGTAAAGGGGCAACACTGTGTATTTCTCTCTGGCAGAGCCCGGCTGCCAAATTCGAAACGTCCAGCGATTGCGCCCACAGGAAAGCTGCCAGCACGGAAAGCTGTAGCTGGTTTTCACTGTCCCTTGGAACTGCATTCGCTGCTACACAGACATTCGCGTTCTGCAACAGCTTTCGTTCGTAAAGGGGCAACACTGTGTATTTCTCTCTGGCAGAGCCCGGCTGCCAAATTCGAAACGTCCAGCGATTGCGCCCACAGGAAAGCTGCCAGCACGGAAAGCTGTAGCTGGTTTTCACTGTCCCTTGGAACTGCATTCGCTGGTAGGCAGACATTCGCGTTCTGCAACAGCTTTCGTTCGTAAAGGGGCAACACTGTGTATTTCTCTCTGGCAGAGCCCGGCTGCCAAATTCGAAACGTCCAGCGATTGCGCCCACAGGAAAGCTGCCAGCACGGAAAGCTGTAGCTGGTTTTCACTGTCCCTTGGAACTGCATTCGCTGGTAGGCAGACATTCGCGTTCTGCAACAGCTTTCGTTCGTAAAGGGGCAACACTGTGTATTTCTCTCTGGCAGAGCCCGGCTGCCAAATTCGAAACGTCCAGCGATTGCGCCCACAGGAAAGCTGCCAGCACGGAAAGCTGTAGCTGGTTTTCACTGTCCCTTGGAACTGCATTCGCTGGTAGGCAGACATTCGCGTTCTGCAACAGCTTTCGTTCGTAAAGGGGCAACGCTGTGTATTTCTCTCTCGCAGAGCCCGGCTGCCAAATTCGAAACGTCCAGCGATTGCGCCCACAGGAAAGCTGCCAGCACGGAAAGCTGTAGCTGGTTTTCACTGTCCCTTGGAACTGCATTCGCTGGTAGACAGACATTCGCGTTCTGCAACAGCTTTCGTTCGTAAAGGGGCAACACTGTGTCTTTCTCTCTGGCAGAGCCCGGCTGCCAAATTCGAAACGTCCAGCGATTGCGCCCACAGGAAAGCTGCCAGCACGGAAAGCTGTAGCTGGTTTTCACTGTCCCTTGGAACTGCATTCGCTGCTACACAGACATTCGCGTTCTGCAACAGCTTTCGTTCGTAAAGGGGCAACACTGTGTCTTTCTCTCTGGCAGAGCCCGGCTGCCAAATTCGAAACGTCCAGCGATTGCGCCCACAGGAAAGCTGCCAGCACGGAAAGCTGTAGCTGGTTTTCACTGTCCCTTGGAACTGCATTCGCTGGTAGACAGACATTCGCGTTCTGCAACAGCTTTCGTTCGTAAAGGGGCAACACTGTGTCTTTCTCTCTGGCAGAGCCCGGCTGCCAAATTCGAAACGTCCAGCGATTGCGCCCACAGGAAAGCTGCCAGCACGGAAAGCTGTAGCTTGTTTTCACTGTCCCTTGGAACTGCATTCGCTGGTAGGCAGACATTCGCGTTCTGCAACAGCTTTCGTTCGTAAAGGGGCAACACTGTGTATTTCTCTCTGGCAGAGCCCGGCTGCCAAATTCGAAACGTCCAGCGATTGCGCCCACAGGAAAGCTGCCAGCACGGAAAGCTGTAGCTGGTTTTCACTGTCCCTTGGAACTGCATTCGCTGGTAGGCAGACATTCGCGTTCTGCAACAGCTTTCGTTCGTAAAGGGGCAACACTGTGTCTTTCTCTCTGGCAGAGCCCGGCTGCCAAATTCGAAACGTCCAGCGATTGCGCCCACAGGAAAGCTGCCAGCACGGAAAGCTGTAGCTGGTTTTCACTGTCCCTTGGAACTGCATTCGCTGGTAGACAGACATTCGCGTTCTGCAACAGCTTTCGTTCGTAAAGGGGCAACACTCTGTATTTCTCTCTGGCAGAGCCCGGCTGCCAAATTCGAAACGTCCAGCGATTGCGCCCACAGGAAAGCTGCCAGCACGGAAAGCTGTAGCTGGTTTTCACTGTCCCTTGGAACTGCATTCGCTGGTAGACAGACATTCGCGTTCTGCAACAGCTTTCGTTCGTAAAGGGGCAACACTGTGTATTTCTCTCTGGCAGAGCCCGGCTGCCAAATTCGAAACGTCCAGCGATTGCGCCCACAGGAAAGCTGCCAGCACGGAAAGCTGTAGCTGGTTTTCACTGTCCCTTGGAACTGCATTCGCTGGTAGACAGACATTCGCGTTCTGCAACAGCTTTCGTTCGTAAAGGGGCAACACTGTGTATTTCTCTCTGGCAGAGCCCGGCTGCCAAATTCGAAACGTCCAGCGATTGCGCCCACAGGAAAGCTGCCAGCACGGAAAGCTGTAGCTGGTTTTCACTGTCCCTTGGAACTGCATTCGCTGCTACACAGACATTCGCGTTCTGCAACAGCTTTCGTTCGTAAAGGGGCAACACTGTGTATTTCTCTCTGGCAGAGCCCGGCTGCCAAATTCGAAACGTCCAGCGATTGCGCCCACAGGAAAGCTGCCAGCACGGAAAGCTGTAGCTGGTTTTCACTGTCCCTTGGAACTGCATTCGCTGCTACACAGACATTCGCGTTCTGCAACAGCTTTCGTTCGTAAAGGGGCAACACTGTGTATTTCTCTCTGGCAGAGCCCGGCTGCCAAATTCGAAACGTCCAGCGATTGCGCCCACAGGAAAGCTGCCAGCACGGAAAGCTGTAGCTGGTTTTCACTGTCCCTTGGAACTGCATTCGCTGGTAGGCAGACATTCGCGTTCTGCAACAGCTTTCGTTCGTAAAGGGGCAACACTGTGTATTTCTCTCTGGCAGAGCCCGGCTGCCAAATTCGAAACGTCCAGCGATTGCGCCCACAGGAAAGCTGCCAGCACGGAAAGCTGTAGCTGGTTTTCACTGTCCCTTGGAACTGCATTCGCTGGTAGGCAGACATTCGCGTTCTGCAACAGCTTTCGTTCGTAAAGGGGCAACACTGTGTATTTCTCTCTGGCAGAGCCCGGCTGCCAAATTCGAAACGTCCAGCGATTGCGCCCACAGGAAAGCTGCCAGCACGGAAAGCTGTAGCTGGTTTTCACTGTCCCTTGGAACTGCATTGTCTGGTAGACAGACATTCGCGTTCTGCAACAGCTTTCGTGCGTAAAGGGGCAACACTGTGTCTTTCTCTCTGGCAGAGCCCGGCTGCCAAATTCGAAACGTCCAGCGATTGCGCCCACAGGAAAGCTGCCAGCACGGAAAGCTGTAGCTGGATTTCACTGTCCCTTGGAACTGCATTCGCTGGTAGACAGACATTCGCGTTCTGCAACAGCTTTCGTGCGTAGAGGGGCAACACTCTGTATTTCTCTCTGGCAGAGCCCGGCTGCCAAATTCGAAACGTCCAGCGATTGCGCCCACAGGAAAGCTGCCAGCACGGAAAGCTGTAGCTGGTTTTCACTGTCCCTTGGAACTGCATTCGCTGGTAGACAGACATTCGCGTTCTGCAACAGCTTTCGTTCGTAAAGGGGCAACACTCTGTATTTCTCTCTGGCAGAGCCCGGCTGCCAAATTCGAAACGTCCAGCGATTGCGCCCACAGGAAAGCTGCCAGCACGGAAAGCTGTAGCTGGTTTTCACTGTCCCTTGGAACTGCATTCGCTGCTACACAGACATTCGCGTTCTGCAACAGCTTTCGTTCGTAAAGGGGCAACACTGTGTATTTCTCTCTCGCAGAGCCCGGCTGCCAAATTCGAAACGTCCAGCGATTGCGCCCACAGGAAAGCTGCCAGCACGGAAAGCTGTAGCTGGTTTTCACTGTCCCTTGGAACTGCATTCGCTGCTACACAGACATTCGCGTTCTGCAACAGCTTTCGTTCGTAAAGGGGCAACACTGTGTATTTCTCTCTCGCAGAGCCCGGCTGCCAAATTCGAAACGTCCAGCGATTGCGCCCACAGGAAAGCTGCCAGCACGGAAAGCTGTAGCTGGTTTTCACTGTCCCTTGGAACTGCATTGTCTGGTAGACAGACATTCGCGTTCTGCAACAGCTTTCGTGCGTAAAGGGGCAACACTGTGTCTTTCTCTCTGGCAGAGCCCGGCTGCCAAATTCGAAACGTCCAGCGATTGCGCCCACAGGAAAGCTGCCAGCACGGAAAGCTGTAGCTGGTTTTCACTGTCCCTTGGAACTGCATTCGCTGGTAGACAGACATTCGCGTTCTGCAACAGCTTTCGTGCGTAAAGGGGCAACACTCTGTATTTCTCTCTGGCAGAGCCCGGCTGCCAAATTCGAAACGTCCAGCGATTGCGCCCACAGGAAAGCTGCCAGCACGGAAAGCTGTAGCTGGTTTTCACTGTCCCTTGGAACTGCATTCGCTGGTAGACAGACATTCGCGTTCTGCAACAGCTTTCGTTCGTAAAGGGGCAACACTGTGTCTTTCTCTCTGGCAGAGCCCGGCTGCCAAATTCGAAACGTCCAGCGATTGCGCCCACAGGAAAGCTGCCAGCACGGAAAGCTGTAGCTGGTTTTCACTGTCCCTTGGAACTGCATTCGCTGGTAGGCAGACATTCGCGTTCTGCAACAGCTTTCGTTCGTAAAGGGGCAACACTGTGTATTTCTCTCTCGCAGAGCCCGGCTGCCAAATTCGAAACGTCCAGCGATTGCGCCCACAGGAAAGCTGCCAGCACGGAAAGCTGTAGCTTGTTTTCACTGTCCCTTGGAACTGCATTCGCTGGTAGGCAGACATTCGCGTTCTGCAACAGCTTTCGTTCGTAAAGGGGCAACACTGTGTATTTCTCTCTCGCAGAGCCCGGCTGCCAAATTCGAAACGTCCAGCGATTGCACCCACAGGAAAGCTGCCAGCACGGAAAGCTGTAGCTGGTTTTCACTGTCCCTTGGAACTGCATTCGCTGGTAGGCAGACATTCGCGTTCTGCAACAGCTTTCGTTCGTAAAGGGGCAACACTGTGTATTTCTCTCTCGCAGAGCCCGGCTGCCAAATTCGAAACGTCCAGCGATTGCGCCCACAGGAAAGCTGCCAGCACGGAAAGCTGTAGCTGGTTTTCACTGTCCCTTGGAACTGCATTCGATGGTAGACAGACATTCGCGTTCTGCAACAGCTTTCGTTCGTAAAGGGGCAACACTGTGTCTTTCTCTCTGGCAGAGCCCGGCTGCCAAATTCGAAACGTCCAGCGATTGCGCCCACAGGAAAGCTGCCAGCACGGAAAGCTGTAGCTGGTTTTCACTGTCCCTTGGAACTGCATTCGCTGCTACACAGACATTCGCGTTCTGCAACAGCTTTCGTTCGTAAAGGGGCAACACTGTGTCTTTCTCTCTGGCAGAGCCCGGCTGCCAAATTCGAAACGTCCAGCGATTGCGCCCACAGGAAAGCTGCCAGCACGGAAAGCTGTAGCTGGTTTTCACTGTCCCTTGGAACTGCATTCGCTGGTAGACAGACATTCGCGTTCTGCAACAGCTTTCGTTCGTAAAGGGGCAACACTGTGTCTTTCTCTCTGGCAGAGCCCGGCTGCCAAATTCGAAACGTCCAGCGATTGCGCCCACAGGAAAGCTGCCAGCACGGAAAGCTGTAGCTGGTTTTCACTGTCCCTTGGAACTGCATTCGCTGGTAGGCAGACATTCGCGTTCTGCAACAGCTTTCGTTCGTAAAGGGGCAACACTGTGTATTTCTCTCTGGCAGAGCCCGGCTGCCAAATTCGAAACGTCCAGCGATTGCGCCCACAGGAAAGCTGCCAGCACGGAAAGCTGTAGCTGGTTTTCACTGTCCCTTGGAACTGCATTCGCTGGTAGGCAGACATTCGCGTTCTGCAACAGCTTTCGTTCGTAAAGGGGCAACACTGTGTCTTTCTCTCTGGCAGAGCCCGGCTGCCAAATTCGAAACGTCCAGCGATTGCGCCCACAGGAAAGCTGCCAGCACGGAAAGCTGTAGCTGGTTTTCACTGTCCCTTGGAACTGCATTCGCTGGTAGACAGACATTCGCGTTCTGCAACAGCTTTCGTTCGTAAAGGGGCAACACTCTGTATTTCTCTCTGGCAGAGCCCGGCTGCCAAATTCGAAACGTCCAGCGATTGCGCCCACAGGAAAGCTGCCAGCACGGAAAGCTGTAGCTGGTTTTCACTGTCCCTTGGAACTGCATTCGCTGGTAGACAGACATTCGCGTTCTGCAACAGCTTTCGTTCGTAAAGGGGCAACACTGTGTATTTCTCTCTCGCAGAGCCCGGCTGCCAAATTCGAAACGTCCAGCGATTGCGCCCACAGGAAAGCTGCCAGCACGGAAAGCTGTAGCTGGTTTTCACTGTCCCTTGGAACTGCATTCGCTGCTACGCAGACATTCGCGTTCTGCAACAGCTTTCGTGCGTAAAGGAGCAACACTGTGTCTTTCTCTCTGGCAGAGCCCGGCTGCCAAATTCGAAACGTCCAGCGATTGCGCCCACAGGAAAGCTGCCAGCACGGAAAGCTGTAGCTGGTTTTCACTGTCCCTTGGAACTGCATTCGCTGCTACACAGACATTCGCGTTCTGCAACAGCTTTCGTTCGTAAAGGGGCAACACTGTGTATTTCTCTCTCGCAGAGCCCGGCTGCCAAATTCGAAACGTCCAGCGATTGCGCCCACAGGAAAGCTGCCAGCACGGAAAGCTGTAGCTGGTTTTCACTGTCCCTTGGAACTGCATTCGCTGCTACACAGACATTCGCGTTCTGCAACAGCTTTCGTTCGTAAAGGGGCAACACTGTGTATTTCTCTCTGGCAGAGCCCGGCTGCCAAATTCGAAACGTCCAGCGATTGCGCCCACAGGAAAGCTGCCAGCACGGAAAGCTGTAGCTGGTTTTCACTGTCCCTTGGAACTGCATTCGCTGGTAGGCAGACATTCGCGTTCTGCAACAGCTTTCGTTCGTAAAGGGGCAACACTGTGTATTTCTCTCTGGCAGAGCCCGGCTGCCAAATTCGAAACGTCCAGCGATTGCGCCCACAGGAAAGCTGCCAGCACGGAAAGCTGTAGCTGGTTTTCACTGTCCCTTGGAACTGCATTCGCTGGTAGGCAGACATTCGCGTTCTGCAACAGCTTTCGTTCGTAAAGGGGCAACACTGTGTATTTCTCTCTGGCAGAGCCCGGCTGCCAAATTCGAAACGTCCAGCGATTGCGCCCACAGGAAAGCTGCCAGCACGGAAAGCTGTAGCTGGTTTTCACTGTCCCTTGGAACTGCATTGTCTGGTAGACAGACATTCGCGTTCTGCAACAGCTTTCGTGCGTAAAGGGGCAACACTGTGTCTTTCTCTCTGGCAGAGCCCGGCTGCCAAATTCGAAACGTCCAGCGATTGCGCCCACAGGAAAGCTGCCAGCACGGAAAGCTGTAGCTGGTTTTCACTGTCCCTTGGAACTGCATTCGCTGGTAGACAGACATTCGCGTTCTGCAACAGCTTTCGTGCGTAGAGGGGCAACACTCTGTATTTCTCTCTGGCAGAGCCCGGCTGCCAAATTCGAAACGTCCAGCGATTGCGCCCACAGGAAAGCTGCCAGCACGGAAAGCTGTAGCTGGTTTTCACTGTCCCTTGGAACTGCATTCGCTGGTAGACAGACATTCGCGTTCTGCAACAGCTTTCGTTCGTAAAGGGGCAACACTCTGTATTTCTCTCTGGCAGAGCCCGGCTGCCAAATTCGAAACGTCCAGCGATTGCGCCCACAGGAAAGCTGCCAGCACGGAAAGCTGTAGCTGGTTTTCACTGTCCCTTGGAACTGCATTCGCTGGTAGGCAGACATTCGCGTTCTGCAACAGCTTTCGTTCGTAAAGGGGCAACACTGTGTATTTCTCTCTCGCAGAGCCCGGCTGCCAAATTCGAAACGTCCAGCGATTGCGCCCACAGGAAAGCTGCCAGCACGGAAAGCTGTAGCTGGTTTTCACTGTCCCTTGGAACTGCATTCGCTGGTAGGCAGACATTCGCGTTCTGCAACAGCTTTCGTTCGTAAAGGGGCAACACTGTGTATTTCTCTCTCGCAGAGCCCGGCTGCCAAATTCGAAACGTCCAGCGATTGCGCCCACAGGAAAGCTGCCAGCACGGAAAGCTGTAGCTGGTTTTCACTGTCCCTTGGAACTGCATTGTCTGGTAGACAGACATTCGCGTTCTGCAACAGCTTTCGTGCGTAAAGGGGCAACACTGTGTCTTTCTCTCTGGCAGAGCCCGGCTGCCAAATTCGAAACGTCCAGCGATTGCGCCCACAGGAAAGCTGCCAGCACGGAAAGCTGTAGCTGGTTTTCACTGTCCCTTGGAACTGCATTCGCTGGTAGACAGACATTCGCGTTCTGCAACAGCTTTCGTGCGTAAAGGGGCAACACTCTGTATTTCTCTCTGGCAGAGCCCGGCTGCCAAATTCGAAACGTCCAGCGATTGCGCCCACAGGAAAGCTGCCAGCACGGAAAGCTGTAGCTGGTTTTCACTGTCCCTTGGAACTGCATTCGCTGGTAGACAGACATTCGCGTTCTGCAACAGCTTTCGTTCGTAAAGGGGCAACACCGTGTATTTCTCTCTGGCAGAGCCCGGCTGCCAGATTCGAAACGTCCAGCGATTGCACCCACAGGAAAGCTGCCAGCACGGAAAGCTGTAGCTGGTTTTCACTGTCCCTTGGAACTGCATTCGCTGGTAGACAGACATTCGCGTTCTGCAACAGCTTTCGTTCGTAAAGGGGCAACACTGTGTATTTCTCTCTGGCAGAGCCCGGCTGCCAAATTCGAAACGTCCAGCGATTGCGCCCACAGGAAAGCTGCCAGCACGGAAAGCTGTAGCTGGTTTTCACTGTCCCTTGGAACTGCATTCGCTGGTAGGCAGACATTCGCGTTCTGCAACAGCTTTCGTTCGTAAAGGGGCAACACTGTGTCTTTCTCTCTGGCAGAGCCCGGCTGCCAAATTCGAAACGTCCAGCGATTGCGCCCACAGGAAAGCTGCCAGCACGGAAAGCTGTAGCTGGTTTTCACTGTCCCTTGGAACTGCATTCGCTGGTAGGCAGACATTCGCGTTCTGCAACAGCTTTCGTTCGTAAAGGGGCAACACTGTGTATTTCTCTCTGGCAGAGCCCGGCTGCCAAATTCGAAACGTCCAGCGATTGCGCCCACAGGAAAGCTGCCAGCACGGAAAGCTGTAGCTGGTTTTCACTGTCCCTTGGAACTGCATTCGCTGGTAGACAGACATTCGCGTTCTGCAACAGCTTTCGTTCGTAAAGGGGCAACACTGTGTCTTTCTCTCTGGCAGAGCCCGGCTGCCAAATTCGAAACGTCCAGCGATTGCGCCCACAGGAAAGCTGCCAGCACGGAAAGCTGTAGCTTGTTTTCACTGTCCCTTGGAACTGCATTCGCTGGTAGGCAGACATTCGCGTTCTGCAACAGCTTTCGTTCGTAAAGGGGCAACACTGTGTATTTCTCTCTGGCAGAGCCCGGCTGCCAAATTCGAAACGTCCAGCGATTGCGCCCACAGGAAAGCTGCCAGCACGGAAAGCTGTAGCTGGTTTTCACTGTCCCTTGGAACTGCATTCGCTGGTAGACAGACATTCGCGTTCTGCAACAGCTTTCGTTCGTAAAGGGGCAACACTCTGTATTTCTCTCTGGCAGAGCCCGGCTGCCAAATTCGAAACGTCCAGCGATTGCGCCCACAGGAAAGCTGCCAGCACGGAAAGCTGTAGCTGGTTTTCACTGTCCCTTGGAACTGCATTCGCTGGTAGACAGACATTCGCGTTCTGCAACAGCTTTCGTTCGTAAAGGGGCAACACTGTGTATTTCTCTCTCGCAGAGCCCGGCTGCCAAATTCGAAACGTCCAGCGATTGCGCCCACAGGAAAGCTGCCAGCACGGAAAGCTGTAGCTGGTTTTCACTGTCCCTTGGAACTGCATTCGCTGCTACGCAGACATTCGCGTTCTGCAACAGCTTTCGTTCGTAAAGGGGCAACACTCTGTATTTCTCTCTGGCAGAGCCCGGCTGCCAAATTCGAAACGTCCAGCGATTGCGCCCACAGGAAAGCTGCCAGCACGGAAAGCTGTAGCTGGTTTTCACTGTCCCTTGGAACTGCATTCGCTGGTAGACAGACATTCGCGTTCTGCAACAGCTTTCGTTCGTAAAGGGGCAACACTGTGTATTTCTCTCTGGCAGAGCCCGGCTGCCAAATTCGAAACGTCCAGCGATTGCGCCCACAGGAAAGCTGCCAGCACGGAAAGCTGTAGCTGGTTTTCACTGTCCCTTGGAACTGCATTCGCTGGTAGGCAGACATTCGCGTTCTGCAACAGCTTTCGTTCGTAAAGGGGCAACACTGTGTATTTCTTTCTCGCAGAGCCCGGCTGCCAAATTCGAAACGTCCAGCGATTGCGCCCACAGGAAAGCTGCCAGCACGGAAAGCTGTAGCTGGTTTTCACTGTCCCTTGGAACTGCATTCGCTGGTAGACAGACATTCGCGTTCTGCAACAGCTTTCGTGCGTAAAGGGGCAACACCGTGTATTTCTCTCTGGCAGAGCCCGGCTGCCAAATTCGAAACGTCCAGCGATTGCGCCCACAGGAAAGCTGCCAGCACGGAAAGCTCTAGCTGGTTTTCACTGTCCCTTGGAACTGCATTCGCTGGTAGACAGACATTCGCGTTCTGCAACAGCTTTCGTTCGTAAAGGGGCAACACTGTGTCTTTCTCTCTGGCAGAGCCCGGCTGCCAATTTCGAAACGTCCAGAGATTGCGCCCACAGGAAAGCTGCCAGCACGGAAAGCTGTAGCTGGTTTTCACTGTCCCTTGGAACTGCATTCGCTGGTACGCAGACATTCGCGTTCTGCAACAGCTTTCGTTCGTAAAGGGGCAACACTGTGTATTTCTCTCTGGCAGAGCCCGGCTGCCAAATTCGAAACGTCCAGCGATTGCGCCCACAGGAAAGCTGCCAGAACGGAAAGCTGTAGCTGGTTTTCACTGTCCCTTGGAACTGCATTCGCTGGTAGGCAGACATTCGCGTTCTGCAACAGCTTTCGTGCGTAAAGGGGCAACACTGTGTCTTTCTCTCTGGCAGAGCCCGGCTGCCAAATTCGAAACGTCCAGCGATTGCGCCCACAGGAAAGCTGCCAGCACGGAAAGCTGTAGCTGGTTTTCACTGTCCCTTGGAACTGCATTCGCTGCTACACAGACATTCGCGTTCTGCAACAGCTTTCGTTCGTAAAGGGGCAACACTGTGTATTTCTCTCTGGCAGAGCCCGGCTGCCAAATTCGAAACGTCCAGCGATTGCGCCCACAGGAAAGCTGCCAGCACGGAAAGCTGTAGCTGGTTTTCACTGTCCCTTGGAACTGCATTCGCTGGTAGACAGACATTCGCGTTCTGCAACAGCTTTCGTGCGTAAAGGGGCAACACCGTGTATTTCTCTCTGGCAGAGCCCGGCTGCCAAATTCGAAACGTCCAGCGATTGCGCCCACAGGAAAGCTGCCAGCACGGAAAGCTGTAGCTGGTTTTCACTGTCCCTTGGAACTGCATTCGCTGGTAGGCAGACATTCGCGTTCTGCAACAGCTTTCGTTCGTAAAGGGGCAACACTGTGTCTTTCTCTCTGGCAGAGCCCGGCTGCCAAATTCGAAACGTCCAGCGATTGCGCCCACAGGAAAGCTGCCAGCACGGAAAGCTGTAGCTGGTTTTCACTGTCCCTTGGAACTGCATTCGCTGGTAGACAGACATTCGCGTTCTGCAACAGCTTTCGTTCGTAAAGGGGCAACACTGTGTATTTCTCTCTCGCAGAGCCCGGCTGCCAAATTGGAAACGTCCAGCGATTGCGCCCACAGGAAAGCTGCCAGCACGGAAAGCTGTAGCTGGTTTTCACTGTCCCTTGGAACTGCATTCGCTGGTAGACAGACATTCGCGTTCTGCAACAGCTTTCGTTCGTAAAGGGGCAACACTCTGTATTTCTCTCTGGCAGAGCCCGGCTGCCAAATTCGAAACGTCCAGCGATTGCGCCCACAGGAAAGCTGCCAGCACGGAAAGCTGTAGCTGGTTTTCACTGTCCCTTGGAACTGCATTCGCTGGTAGGCAGACATTCGCGTTCTGCAACAGCTTTCGTTCGTAAAGGGGCAACACTGTGTCTTTCTCTCTGGCAGAGCCCGGCTGCCAAATTCGAAACGTCCAGCGATTGCGCCCACAGGAAAGCTGCCAGCACGGAAAGCTGTAGCTCGTTTTCACTGTCCCTTGGAACTGCATTCGCTGGTAGGCAGACATTCGCGTTCTGCAACAGCTTTCGTTCGTAAAGGGGCAACACTGTGTCTTTCTCTCTGGCAGAGCCCGGCTGCCAAATTCGAAACGTCCAGCGATTGCGCCCACAGGAAAGCTGCCAGCACGGAAAGCTGTAGCTGGTTTTCACTGTCCCTTGGAACTGCATTCGCTGGTAGACAGACATTCGCGTTCTGCAACAGCTTTCGTGCGTAAAGGGGCAACACTGTGTATTTCTCTCTGGCAGAGCCCGGCTGCCAAATTCGAAACGTCCAGCGATTGCGCCCACAGGAAAGCTGCCAGCACGGAAAGCTGTAGCTCGTTTTCACTGTCCCTTGGAACTGCATTCGCTGGTAGGCAGACATTCGCGTTCTGCAACAGCTTTCGTTCGTAAAGGGGCAACACTGTGTATTTCTCTCTGGCAGAGCCCGGCTGCCAAATTCGAAACGTCCAGCGATTGCGCCCACAGGAAAGCTGCCAGCACGGAAAGCTCTAGCTGGTTTTCACTGTCCCTTGGAACTGCATTCGCTGGTAGGCAGACATTCGCGTTCTGCAACAGCTTTCGTTCGTAAAGGGGCAACACTGTGTATTTCTCTCTGGCAGAGCCCGGCTGCCAAATTCGAAACGTCCAGCGATTGCGCCCACAGGAAAGCTGCCAGCACGGAAAGCTGTAGCTGGTTTTCACTGTCCCTTGGAACTGCATTCGCTGTAGGCAGACATTCGCGTTCTGCAACAGCTTTCGTGCGTAAAGGGGCAACACTGTGTCTTTCTCTCTGGCAGAGCCTGGCTGCCAAATTCGAAACGTCCAGCGATTGCGCCCACAGGAAAGCTGCCAGCACGGAAAGCTGTAGCTGGTTTTCACTGTCCCTTGGAACTGCATTCGCTGGTAGACAGACATTCGCGTTCTGCAACAGCTTTCGTGCGTAAAGGGGCAACACTCTGTATTTCTCTCTGGCAGAGCCCGGCTGCCAAATTCGAAACGTCCAGCGATTGCGCCCACAGGAAAGCTGCCAGCACGGAAAGCTGTAGCTGGTTTTCACTGTCCCTTGGAACTGCATTCGCTGGTAGACAGACATTCGCGTTCTGCAACAGCTTTCGTGCGTAAAGGGGCAACACTGTGTCTTTCTCTCTGGCAGAGCCCGGCTGCCAAATTCGAAACGTCCAGCGATTGCACCCACAGGAAAGCTGCCAGCACGGAAAGCTGTAGCTGGTTTTCACTGTCCCTTGGAACTGCATTCGCTGGTAGGCAGACATTCGCGTTCTGCAACAGCTTTCGTTCGTAAAGGGGCAACACTGTGTATTTCTCTCTGGCAGAGCCCGGCTGCCAAATTCGAAACGTCCAGCGATTGCGCCCACAGGAAAGCTGCCAGCATGGAAAGCTGTAGCTGGTTTTCACTGTCCCTTGGAACTGCATTCGCTGCTACACAGACATTCGCGTTCTGCAACAGCTTTCGTTCGTAAAGGGGCAACACTGTGTATTTCTCTCTGGCAGAGCCCGGCTGCCAAATTCGAAACGTCCAGCGATTGCGCCCACAGGAAAGCTGCCAGCACGGAAAGCTGTAGCTGGTTTTCACTGTCCCTTGGAACTGCATTCGCTGGTAGGCAGACATTCGCGTTCTGCAACAGCTTTCGTTCGTAAAGGGGCAACACTGTGTCTTTCTCTCTGGCAGAGCCCGGCTGCCAAATTCGAAACGTCCAGCGATTGCGCCCACAGGAAAGCTGCCAGCACGGAAAGCTGTAGCTGGTTTTCACTGTCCCTTGGAACTGCATTCGCTGCTACACAGACATTCGCGTTCTGCAACAGCTTTCGTTCGTAAAGGGGCAACACTGTGTATTTCTCTCTGGCAGAGCCCGGCTGCCAAATTCGAAACGTCCAGCGATTGCGCCCACAGGAAAGCTGCCAGCACGGAAAGCTGTAGCTGGTTTTCACTGTCCCTTGGAACTGCATTCGCTGGTAGACAGACATTCGCGTTCTGCAACAGCTTTCGTTCGTAAAGGGGCAACACTGTGTCTTTCTCTCTGGCAGAGCCCGGCTGCCAAATTCGAAACGTCCAGCGATTGCGCCCACAGGAAAGCTGCCAGCACGGAAAGCTGTAGCTTGTTTTCACTGTCCCTTGGAACTGCATTCGCTGGTAGGCAGACATTCGCGTTCTGCAACAGCTTTCGTTCGTAAAGGGGCAACACTGTGTATTTCTCTCTGGCAGAGCCCGGCTGCCAAATTCGAAACGTCCAGCGATTGCGCCCACAGGAAAGCTGCCAGCACGGAAAGCTGTAGCTGGTTTTCACTGTCCCTTGGAACTGCATTCGCTGGTAGACAGACATTCGCGTTCTGCAACAGCTTTCGTTCGTAAAGGGGCAACACTCTGTATTTCTCTCTGGCAGAGCCCGGCTGCCAAATTCGAAACGTCCAGCGATTGCGCCCACAGGAAAGCTGCCAGCACGGAAAGCTGTAGCTGGTTTTCACTGTCCCTTGGAACTGCATTCGCTGGTAGACAGACATTCGCGTTCTGCAACAGCTTTCGTTCGTAAAGGGGCAACACTGTGTATTTCTCTCTCGCAGAGCCCGGCTGCCAAATTCGAAACGTCCAGCGATTGCGCCCACAGGAAAGCTGCCAGCACGGAAAGCTGTAGCTGGTTTTCACTGTCCCTTGGAACTGCATTCGCTGCTACACAGACATTCGCGTTCTGCAACAGCTTTCGTTCGTAAAGGGGCAACACTCTGTATTTCTCTCTGGCAGAGCCCGGCTGCCAAATTCGAAACGTCCAGCGATTGCGCCCACAGGAAAGCTGCCAGCACGGAAAGCTGTAGCTGGTTTTCACTGTCCCTTGGAACTGCATTCGCTGGTAGACAGACATTCGCGTTCTGCAACAGCTTTCGTTCGTAAAGGGGCAACACTGTGTCTTTCTCTCTGGCAGAGCCCGGCTGCCAAATTCGAAACGTCCAGCGATTGCGCCCACAGGAAAGCTGCCAGCACGGAAAGCTGTAGCTGGTTTTCACTGTCCCTTGGAACTGCATTCGCTGGTAGGCAGACATTCGCGTTCTGCAACAGCTTTCGTTCGTAAAGGGGCAACACTGTGTCTTTCTCTCTGGCAGAGCCCGGCTGCCAAATTCGAAACGTCCAGCGATTGCGCCCACAGGAAAGCTGCCAGCACGGAAAGCTGTAGCTGGTTTTCACTGTCCCTTGGAACTGCATTCGCTGGTAGGCAGACATTCGCGTTCTGCAACAGCTTTCGTTCGTAAAGGGGCAACACTGTGTCTTTCTCTCTGGCAGAGCCCGGCTGCCAAATTCGAAACGTCCAGCGATTGCGCCCACAGGAAAGCTGCCAGCACGGAAAGCTGTAGCTGGTTTTCACTGTCCCTTGGAACTGCATTCGCTGCTACACAGACATTCGCGTTCTGCAACAGCTTTCGTGCGTAAAGGGGCAACACTGTGTATTTCTCTCTCGCAGAGCCCGGCTGCCAAATTCGAAACGTCCAGCGATTGCGCCCACAGGAAAGCTGCCAGCACGGAAAGCTGTAGCTGGTTTTCACTGTCCCTTGGAACTGCATTCGCTGGTAGGCAGACATTCGCGTTCTGCAACAGCTTTCGTTCGTAAAGGGGCAACACTGTGTATTTCTCTCTGGCAGAGCCCGGCTGCCAAATTCGAAACGTCCAGCGATTGCGCCCACAGGAAAGCTGCCAGCACAGAAAGCTGTAGCTTGTTTTCACTGTCCCTTGGAACTGCATTCGCTGGTAGGCAGACATTCGCGTTCTGCAACAGCTTTCGTTCGTAAAGGGGCAACACTGTGTATTTCTCTCTCGCAGAGCCCGGCTGCCAAATTCGAAACGTCCAGCGATTGCGCCCACAGGAAAGCTGCCAGCACGGAAAGCTGTAGCTGGTTTTCACTGTCCCTTGGAACTGCATTCGCTGTAGGCAGACATTCGCGTTCTGCAACAGCTTTCGTGCGTAAAGGGGCAACACTGTGTCTTTCTCTCTGGCAGAGCCTGGCTGCCAAATTCGAAACGTCCAGCGATTGCGCCCACAGGAAAGCTGCCAGCACGGAAAGCTGTAGCTGGTTTTCACTGTCCCTTGGAACTGCATTCGCTGGTAGACAGACATTCGCGTTCTGCAACAGCTTTCGTGCGTAAAGGGGCAACACTCTGTATTTCTCTCTGGCAGAGCCCGGCTGCCAAATTCGAAACGTCCAGCGATTGCGCCCACAGGAAAGCTGCCAGCACGGAAAGCTGTAGCTGGTTTTCACTGTCCCTTGGAACTGCATTCGCTGGTAGACAGACATTCGCGTTCTGCAACAGCTTTCGTGCGTAAAGGGGCAACACTGTGTCTTTCTCTCTGGCAGAGCCCGGCTGCCAAATTCGAAACGTCCAGCGATTGCACCCACAGGAAAGCTGCCAGCACGGAAAGCTGTAGCTGGTTTTCACTGTCCCTTGGAACTGCATTCGCTGGTAGGCAGACATTCGCGTTCTGCAACAGCTTTCGTTCGTAAAGGGGCAACACTGTGTATTTCTCTCTCGCAGAGCCCGGCTGCCAAATTCGAAACGTCCAGCGATTGCGCCCACAGGAAAGCTGCCAGCACGGAAAGCTGTAGCTGGTTTTCACTGTCCCTTGGAACTGCATTCGCTGCTACACAGACATTCGCGTTCTGCAACAGCTTTCGTTCGTAAAGGGGCAACACTGTGTCTTTCTCTCTGGCAGAGCCCGGCTGCCAAATTCGAAACGTCCAGCGATTGCGCCCACAGGAAAGCTGCCAGCACGGAAAGCTGTAGCTGGTTTTCACTGTCCCTTGGAACTGCATTCGCTGCTACACAGACATTCGCGTTCTGCAACAGCTTTCGTTCGTAAAGGGGCAACACTGTGTCTTTCTCTCTGGCAGAGCCCGGCTGCCAAATTCGAAACGTCCAGCGATTGCGCCCACAGGAAAGCTGCCAGCACGGAAAGCTGTAGCTTGTTTTCACTGTCCCTTGGAACTGCATTCGCTGGTAGGCAGACATTCGCGTTCTGCAACAGCTTTCGTTCGTAAAGGGGCAACACTGTGTATTTCTCTCTGGCAGAGCCCGGCTGCCAAATTCGAAACGTCCAGCGATTGCGCCCACAGGAAAGCTGCCAGCACGGAAAGCTGTAGCTGGTTTTCACTGTCCCTTGGAACTGCATTCGCTGGTAGACAGACATTCGCGTTCTGCAACAGCTTTCGTTCGTAAAGGGGCAACACTCTGTATTTCTCTCTGGCAGAGCCCGGCTGCCAAATTCGAAACGTCCAGCGATTGCGCCCACAGGAAAGCTGCCAGCACGGAAAGCTGTAGCTGGTTTTCACTGTCCCTTGGAACTGCATTCGCTGGTAGACAGACATTCGCGTTCTGCAACAGCTTTCGTTCGTAAAGGGGCAACACTGTGTATTTCTCTCTCGCAGAGCCCGGCTGCCAAATTCGAAACGTCCAGCGATTGCGCCCACAGGAAAGCTGCCAGCACGGAAAGCTGTAGCTGGTTTTCACTGTCCCTTGGAACTGCATTCGCTGCTACACAGACATTCGCGTTCTGCAACAGCTTTCGTTCGTAAAGGGGCAACACTCTGTATTTCTCTCTGGCAGAGCCCGGCTGCCAAATTCGAAACGTCCAGCGATTGCGCCCACAGGAAAGCTGCCAGCACGGAAAGCTGTAGCTGGTTTTCACTGTCCCTTGGAACTGCATTCGCTGGTAGACAGACATTCGCGTTCTGCAACAGCTTTCGTTCGTAAAGGGGCAACACTCTGTATTTCTCTCTGGCAGAGCCCGGCTGCCAAATTCGAAACGTCCAGCGATTGCGCCCACAGGAAAGCTGCCAGCACGGAAAGCTGTAGCTGGTTTTCACTGTCCCTTGGAACTGCATTCGCTGGTAGGCAGACATTCGCGTTCTGCAACAGCTTTCGTTCGTAAAGGGGCAACACTGTGTATTTCTTTCTCGCAGAGCCCGGCTGCCAAATTCGAAACGTCCAGCGATTGCGCCCACAGGAAAGCTGCCAGCACGGAAAGCTGTAGCTGGTTTTCACTGTCCCTTGGAACTGCATTCGCTGGTAGACAGACATTCGCGTTCTGCAACAGCTTTCGTGCGTAAAGGGGCAACACCGTGTATTTCTCTCTGGCAGAGCCCGGCTGCCAAATTCGAAACGTCCAGCGATTGCGCCCACAGGAAAGCTGCCAGCACGGAAAGCTCTAGCTGGTTTTCACTGTCCCTTGGAACTGCATTCGCTGGTAGACAGACATTCGCGTTCTGCAACAGCTTTCGTTCGTAAAGGGGCAACACTGTGTCTTTCTCTCTGGCAGAGCCCGGCTGCCAATTTCGAAACGTCCAGCGATTGCGCCCACAGGAAAGCTGCCAGCACGGAAAGCTGTAGCTGGTTTTCACTGTCCCTTGGAACTGCATTCGCTGGTACGCAGACATTCGCGTTCTGCAACAGCTTTCGTTCGTAAAGGGGCAACACTGTGTATTTCTCTCTGGCAGAGCCCGGCTGCCAAATTCGAAACGTCCAGCGATTGCGCCCACAGGAAAGCTGCCAGAACGGAAAGCTGTAGCTGGTTTTCACTGTCCCTTGGAACTGCATTCGCTGGTAGGCAGACATTCGCGTTCTGCAACAGCTTTCGTGCGTAAAGGGGCAACACTGTGTCTTTCTCTCTGGCAGAGCCCGGCTGCCAAATTCGAAACGTCCAGCGATTGCGCCCACAGGAAAGCTGCCAGCACGGAAAGCTGTAGCTGGTTTTCACTGTCCCTTGGAACTGCATTCGCTGGTAGGCAGACATTCGCGTTCTGCAACAGCTTTCGTTCGTAAAGGGGCAACACTGTGTATTTCTCTCTGGCAGAGCCCGGCTGCCAAATTCGAAACGTCCAGCGATTGCGCCCACAGGAAAGCTGCCAGCACGGAAAGCTGTAGCTGGTTTTCACTGTCCCTTGGAACTGCATTCGCTGGTAGACAGACATTCGCGTTCTGCAACAGCTTTCGTGCGTAAAGGGGCAACACCGTGTATTTCTCTCTGGCAGAGCCCGGCTGCCAAATTCGAAACGTCCAGCGATTGCGCCCACAGGAAAGCTGCCAGCACGGAAAGCTGTAGCTGGTTTTCACTGTCCCTTGGAACTGCATTCGCTGGTAGGCAGACATTCGCGTTCTGCAACAGCTTTCGTTCGTAAAGGGGCAACACTGTGTCTTTCTCTCTGGCAGAGCCCGGCTGCCAAATTCGAAACGTCCAGCGATTGCGCCCACAGGAAAGCTGCCAGCACGGAAAGCTGTAGCTGGTTTTCACTGTCCCTTGGAACTGCATTCGCTGGTAGACAGACATTCGCGTTCTGCAACAGCTTTCGTTCGTAAAGGGGCAACACTGTGTATTTCTCTCTCGCAGAGCCCGGCTGCCAAATTGGAAACGTCCAGCGATTGCGCCCACAGGAAAGCTGCCAGCACGGAAAGCTGTAGCTGGTTTTCACTGTCCCTTGGAACTGCATTCGCTGGTAGACAGACATTCGCGTTCTGCAACAGCTTTCGTTCGTAAAGGGGCAACACTCTGTATTTCTCTCTGGCAGAGCCCGGCTGCCAAATTCGAAACGTCCAGCGATTGCGCCCACAGGAAAGCTGCCAGCACGGAAAGCTGTAGCTGGTTTTCACTGTCCCTTGGAACTGCATTCGCTGGTAGGCAGACATTCGCGTTCTGCAACAGCTTTCGTTCGTAAAGGGGCAACACTGTG
Source organism: Mycteria americana (assembly GCF_035582795.1). Classification (NCBI taxonomy): domain Eukaryota; kingdom Metazoa; phylum Chordata; class Aves; order Ciconiiformes; family Ciconiidae; genus Mycteria; species Mycteria americana. The sequence continues at coordinate 278,005 of NW_027445632.1, read as the reverse complement.
TCTTTCTCTCTGGCAGAGCCCGGCTGCCAAATTCGAAACGTCCAGCGATTGCGCCCACAGGAAAGCTGCCAGCACGGAAAGCTGTAGCTCGTTTTCACTGTCCCTTGGAACTGCATTCGCTGGTAGGCAGACATTCGCGTTCTGCAACAGCTTTCGTTCGTAAAGGGGCAACACTGTGTCTTTCTCTCTGGCAGAGCCCGGCTGCCAAATTCGAAACGTCCAGCGATTGCGCCCACAGGAAAGCTGCCAGCACGGAAAGCTGTAGCTGGTTTTCACTGTCCCTTGGAACTGCATTCGCTGCTACACAGACATTCGCGTTCTGCAACAGCTTTCGTGCGTAAAGGGGCAACACTGTGTCTTTCTCTCTGGCAGAGCCCGGCTGCCAAATTCGAAACGTCCAGCGATTGCGCCCACAGGAAAGCTGCCAGCACGGAAAGCTGTAGCTGGTTTTCACTGTCCCTTGGAACTGCATTCGCTGTAGGCAGACATTCGCGTTCTGCAACAGCTTTCGTGCGTAAAGGGGCAACACTGTGTCTTTCTCTCTGGCAGAGCCTGGCTGCCAAATTCGAAACGTCCAGCGATTGCGCCCACAGGAAAGCTGCCAGCACGGAAAGCTGTAGCTGGTTTTCACTGTCCCTTGGAACTGCATTCGCTGGTAGACAGACATTCGCGTTCTGCAACAGCTTTCGTGCGTAAAGGGGCAACACTCTGTATTTCTCTCTGGCAGAGCCCGGCTGCCAAATTCGAAACGTCCAGCGATTGCGCCCACAGGAAAGCTGCCAGCACGGAAAGCTGTAGCTGGTTTTCACTGTCCCTTGGAACTGCATTCGCTGGTAGACAGACATTCGCGTTCTGCAACAGCTTTCGTGCGTAAAGGGGCAACACTGTGTCTTTCTCTCTGGCAGAGCCCGGCTGCCAAATTCGAAACGTCCAGCGATTGCACCCACAGGAAAGCTGCCAGCACGGAAAGCTGTAGCTGGTTTTCACTGTCCCTTGGAACTGCATTCGCTGGTAGACAGACATTCGCGTTCTGCAACAGCTTTCGTTCGTAAAGGGGCAACACTGTGTATTTCTCTCTCGCAGAGCCCGGCTGCCAAATTCGAAACGTCCAGCGATTGCGCCCACAGGAAAGCTGCCAGCACGGAAAGCTGTAGCTGGTTTTCACTGTCCCTTGGAACTGCATTCGCTGCTACACAGACATTCGCGTTCTGCAACAGCTTTCGTTCGTAAAGGGGCAACACTGTGTCTTTCTCTCTGGCAGAGCCCGGCTGCCAAATTCGAAACGTCCAGCGATTGCGCCCACAGGAAAGCTGCCAGCACGGAAAGCTGTAGCTGGTTTTCACTGTCCCTTGGAACTGCATTCGCTGCTACACAGACATTCGCGTTCTGCAACAGCTTTCGTTCGTAAAGGGGCAACACTGTGTCTTTCTCTCTGGCAGAGCCCGGCTGCCAAATTCGAAACGTCCAGCGATTGCGCCCACAGGAAAGCTGCCAGCACGGAAAGCTGTAGCTTGTTTTCACTGTCCCTTGGAACTGCATTCGCTGGTAGGCAGACATTCGCGTTCTGCAACAGCTTTCGTTCGTAAAGGGGCAACACTGTGTATTTCTCTCTGGCAGAGCCCGGCTGCCAAATTCGAAACGTCCAGCGATTGCGCCCACAGGAAAGCTGCCAGCACGGAAAGCTGTAGCTGGTTTTCACTGTCCCTTGGAACTGCATTCGCTGGTAGACAGACATTCGCGTTCTGCAACAGCTTTCGTTCGTAAAGGGGCAACACTCTGTATTTCTCTCTGGCAGAGCCCGGCTGCCAAATTCGAAACGTCCAGCGATTGCGCCCACAGGAAAGCTGCCAGCACGGAAAGCTGTAGCTGGTTTTCACTGTCCCTTGGAACTGCATTCGCTGGTAGACAGACATTCGCGTTCTGCAACAGCTTTCGTTCGTAAAGGGGCAACACTGTGTATTTCTCTCTCGCAGAGCCCGGCTGCCAAATTCGAAACGTCCAGCGATTGCGCCCACAGGAAAGCTGCCAGCACGGAAAGCTGTAGCTGGTTTTCACTGTCCCTTGGAACTGCATTCGCTGCTACACAGACATTCGCGTTCTGCAACAGCTTTCGTTCGTAAAGGGGCAACACTCTGTATTTCTCTCTGGCAGAGCCCGGCTGCCAAATTCGAAACGTCCAGCGATTGCGCCCACAGGAAAGCTGCCAGCACGGAAAGCTGTAGCTGGTTTTCACTGTCCCTTGGAACTGCATTCGCTGGTAGACAGACATTCGCGTTCTGCAACAGCTTTCGTTCGTAAAGGGGCAACACTCTGTATTTCTCTCTGGCAGAGCCCGGCTGCCAAATTCGAAACGTCCAGCGATTGCGCCCACAGGAAAGCTGCCAGCACGGAAAGCTGTAGCTGGTTTTCACTGTCCCTTGGAACTGCATTCGCTGGTAGGCAGACATTCGCGTTCTGCAACAGCTTTCGTTCGTAAAGGGGCAACACTGTGTATTTCTTTCTCGCAGAGCCCGGCTGCCAAATTCGAAACGTCCAGCGATTGCGCCCACAGGAAAGCTGCCAGCACGGAAAGCTGTAGCTGGTTTTCACTGTCCCTTGGAACTGCATTCGCTGGTAGACAGACATTCGCGTTCTGCAACAGCTTTCGTGCGTAAAGGGGCAACACCGTGTATTTCTCTCTGGCAGAGCCCGGCTGCCAAATTCGAAACGTCCAGCGATTGCGCCCACAGGAAAGCTGCCAGCACGGAAAGCTCTAGCTGGTTTTCACTGTCCCTTGGAACTGCATTCGCTGGTAGACAGACATTCGCGTTCTGCAACAGCTTTCGTTCGTAAAGGGGCAACACTGTGTCTTTCTCTCTGGCAGAGCCCGGCTGCCAATTTCGAAACGTCCAGCGATTGCGCCCACAGGAAAGCTGCCAGCACGGAAAGCTGTAGCTGGTTTTCACTGTCCCTTGGAACTGCATTCGCTGGTACGCAGACATTCGCGTTCTGCAACAGCTTTCGTTCGTAAAGGGGCAACACTGTGTATTTCTCTCTGGCAGAGCCCGGCTGCCAAATTCGAAACGTCCAGCGATTGCGCCCACAGGAAAGCTGCCAGAACGGAAAGCTGTAGCTGGTTTTCACTGTCCCTTGGAACTGCATTCGCTGGTAGGCAGACATTCGCGTTCTGCAACAGCTTTCGTGCGTAAAGGGGCAACACTGTGTCTTTCTCTCTGGCAGAGCCCGGCTGCCAAATTCGAAACGTCCAGCGATTGCGCCCACAGGAAAGCTGCCAGCACGGAAAGCTGTAGCTGGTTTTCACTGTCCCTTGGAACTGCATTCGCTGGTAGGCAGACATTCGCGTTCTGCAACAGCTTTCGTTCGTAAAGGGGCAACACTGTGTATTTCTCTCTGGCAGAGCCCGGCTGCCAAATTCGAAACGTCCAGCGATTGCGCCCACAGGAAAGCTGCCAGCACGGAAAGCTGTAGCTGGTTTTCACTGTCCCTTGGAACTGCATTCGCTGGTAGACAGACATTCGCGTTCTGCAACAGCTTTCGTGCGTAAAGGGGCAACACCGTGTATTTCTCTCTGGCAGAGCCCGGCTGCCAAATTCGAAACGTCCAGCGATTGCGCCCACAGGAAAGCTGCCAGCACGGAAAGCTGTAGCTGGTTTTCACTGTCCCTTGGAACTGCATTCGCTGGTAGGCAGACATTCGCGTTCTGCAACAGCTTTCGTTCGTAAAGGGGCAACACTGTGTCTTTCTCTCTGGCAGAGCCCGGCTGCCAAATTCGAAACGTCCAGCGATTGCGCCCACAGGAAAGCTGCCAGCACGGAAAGCTGTAGCTGGTTTTCACTGTCCCTTGGAACTGCATTCGCTGGTAGACAGACATTCGCGTTCTGCAACAGCTTTCGTTCGTAAAGGGGCAACACTGTGTATTTCTCTCTCGCAGAGCCCGGCTGCCAAATTGGAAACGTCCAGCGATTGCGCCCACAGGAAAGCTGCCAGCACGGAAAGCTGTAGCTGGTTTTCACTGTCCCTTGGAACTGCATTCGCTGGTAGACAGACATTCGCGTTCTGCAACAGCTTTCGTTCGTAAAGGGGCAACACTCTGTATTTCTCTCAGGCAGAGCCCGGCTGCCAAATTCGAAACGTCCAGCGATTGCGCCCACAGGAAAGCTGCCAGCACGGAAAGCTGTAGCTGGTTTTCACTGTCCCTTGGAACTGCATTCGCTGGTAGGCAGACATTCGCGTTCTGCAACAGCTTTCGTTCGTAAAGGGGCAACACTGTGTCTTTCTCTCTGGCAGAGCCCGGCTGCCAAATTCGAAACGTCCAGCGATTGCGCCCACAGGAAAGCTGCCAGCACGGAAAGCTGTAGCTCGTTTTCACTGTCCCTTGGAACTGCATTCGCTGGTAGGCAGACATTCGCGTTCTGCAACAGCTTTCGTTCGTAAAGGGGCAACACTGTGTCTTTCTCTCTGGCAGAGCCCGGCTGCCAAATTCGAAACGTCCAGCGATTGCGCCCACAGGAAAGCTGCCAGCACGGAAAGCTGTAGCTGGTTTTCACTGTCCCTTGGAACTGCATTCGCTGGTAGGCAGACATTCGCGTTCTGCAACAGCTTTCGTTCGTAAAGGGGCAACACTGTGTATTTCTCTCTGGCAGAGCCCGGCTGCCAAATTCGAAACGTCCAGCGATTGCGCCCACAGGAAAGCTGCCAGCACGGAAAGCTGTAGCTGGTTTTCACTGTCCCTTGGAACTGCATTCGCTGGTAGACAGACATTCGCGTTCTGCAACAGCTTTCGTGCGTAAAGGGGCAACACCGTGTATTTCTCTCTGGCAGAGCCCGGCTGCCAAATTCGAAACGTCCAGCGATTGCGCCCACAGGAAAGCTGCCAGCACGGAAAGCTGTAGCTGGTTTTCACTGTCCCTTGGAACTGCATTCGCTGGTAGGCAGACATTCGCGTTCTGCAACAGCTTTCGTTCGTAAAGGGGCAACACTGTGTCTTTCTCTCTGGCAGAGCCCGGCTGCCAAATTCGAAACGTCCAGCGATTGCGCCCACAGGAAAGCTGCCAGCACGGAAAGCTGTAGCTGGTTTTCACTGTCCCTTGGAACTGCATTCGCTGGTAGACAGACATTCGCGTTCTGCAACAGCTTTCGTTCGTAAAGGGGCAACACTGTGTATTTCTCTCTCGCAGAGCCCGGCTGCCAAATTGGAAACGTCCAGCGATTGCGCCCACAGGAAAGCTGCCAGCACGGAAAGCTGTAGCTGGTTTTCACTGTCCCTTGGAACTGCATTCGCTGGTAGACAGACATTCGCGTTCTGCAACAGCTTTCGTTCGTAAAGGGGCAACACTCTGTATTTCTCTCTGGCAGAGCCCGGCTGCCAAATTCGAAACGTCCAGCGATTGCGCCCACAGGAAAGCTGCCAGCACGGAAAGCTGTAGCTGGTTTTCACTGTCCCTTGGAACTGCATTCGCTGGTAGGCAGACATTCGCGTTCTGCAACAGCTTTCGTTCGTAAAGGGGCAACACTGTGTCTTTCTCTCTGGCAGAGCCCGGCTGCCAAATTCGAAACGTCCAGCGATTGCGCCCACAGGAAAGCTGCCAGCACGGAAAGCTGTAGCTCGTTTTCACTGTCCCTTGGAACTGCATTCGCTGGTAGGCAGACATTCGCGTTCTGCAACAGCTTTCGTTCGTAAAGGGGCAACACTGTGTCTTTCTCTCTGGCAGAGCCCGGCTGCCAAATTCGAAACGTCCAGCGATTGCGCCCACAGGAAAGCTGCCAGCACGGAAAGCTGTAGCTGGTTTTCACTGTCCCTTGGAACTGCATTCGCTGCTACACAGACATTCGCGTTCTGCAACAGCTTTCGTGCGTAAAGGGGCAACACTGTGTCTTTCTCTCTGGCAGAGCCCGGCTGCCAAATTCGAAACGTCCAGCGATTGCGCCCACAGGAAAGCTGCCAGCACGGAAAGCTGTAGCTGGTTTTCACTGTCCCTTGGAACTGCATTCGCTGTAGGCAGACATTCGCGTTCTGCAACAGCTTTCGTGCGTAAAGGGGCAACACTGTGTCTTTCTCTCTGGCAGAGCCTGGCTGCCAAATTCGAAACGTCCAGCGATTGCGCCCACAGGAAAGCTGCCAGCACGGAAAGCTGTAGCTGGTTTTCACTGTCCCTTGGAACTGCATTCGCTGGTAGACAGACATTCGCGTTCTGCAACAGCTTTCGTGCGTAAAGGGGCAACACTCTGTATTTCTCTCTGGCAGAGCCCGGCTGCCAAATTCGAAACGTCCAGCGATTGCGCCCACAGGAAAGCTGCCAGCACGGAAAGCTGTAGCTGGTTTTCACTGTCCCTTGGAACTGCATTCGCTGGTAGACAGACATTCGCGTTCTGCAACAGCTTTCGTGCGTAAAGGGGCAACACTGTGTCTTTCTCTCTGGCAGAGCCCGGCTGCCAAATTCGAAACGTCCAGCGATTGCACCCACAGGAAAGCTGCCAGCACGGAAAGCTGTAGCTGGTTTTCACTGTCCCTTGGAACTGCATTCGCTGGTAGACAGACATTCGCGTTCTGCAACAGCTTTCGTTCGTAAAGGGGCAACACTGTGTATTTCTCTCTCGCAGAGCCCGGCTGCCAAATTCGAAACGTCCAGCGATTGCGCCCACAGGAAAGCTGCCAGCACGGAAAGCTGTAGCTGGTTTTCACTGTCCCTTGGAACTGCATTCGCTGCTACACAGACATTCGCGTTCTGCAACAGCTTTCGTTCGTAAAGGGGCAACACTGTGTCTTTCTCTCTGGCAGAGCCCGGCTGCCAAATTGGAAACGTCCAGCGATTGCGCCCACAGGAAAGCTGCCAGCACGGAAAGCTGTAGCTTGTTTTCACTGTCCCTTGGAACTGCATTCGCTGGTAGGCAGACATTCGCGTTCTGCAACAGCTTTCGTTCGTAAAGGGGCAACACTGTGTATTTCTCTCTGGCAGAGCCCGGCTGCCAAATTCGAAACGTCCAGCGATTGCGCCCACAGGAAAGCTGCCAGCACGGAAAGCTGTAGCTGGTTTTCACTGTCCCTTGGAACTGCATTCGCTGGTAGACAGACATTCGCGTTCTGCAACAGCTTTCGTTCGTAAAGGGGCAACACTCTGTATTTCTCTCTGGCAGAGCCCGGCTGCCAAATTCGAAACGTCCAGCGATTGCGCCCACAGGAAAGCTGCCAGCACGGAAAGCTGTAGCTGGTTTTCACTGTCCCTTGGAACTGCATTCGCTGGTAGACAGACATTCGCGTTCTGCAACAGCTTTCGTTCGTAAAGGGGCAACACTGTGTATTTCTCTCTCGCAGAGCCCGGCTGCCAAATTCGAAACGTCCAGCGATTGCGCCCACAGGAAAGCTGCCAGCACGGAAAGCTGTAGCTGGTTTTCACTGTCCCTTGGAACTGCATTCGCTGCTACACAGACATTCGCGTTCTGCAACAGCTTTCGTTCGTAAAGGGGCAACACTCTGTATTTCTCTCTGGCAGAGCCCGGCTGCCAAATTCGAAACGTCCAGCGATTGCGCCCACAGGAAAGCTGCCAGCACGGAAAGCTGTAGCTGGTTTTCACTGTCCCTTGGAACTGCATTCGCTGGTAGACAGACATTCGCGTTCTGCAACAGCTTTCGTTCGTAAAGGGGCAACACTCTGTATTTCTCTCTGGCAGAGCCCGGCTGCCAAATTCGAAACGTCCAGCGATTGCGCCCACAGGAAAGCTGCCAGCACGGAAAGCTGTAGCTGGTTTTCACTGTCCCTTGGAACTGCATTCGCTGGTAGGCAGACATTCGCGTTCTGCAACAGCTTTCGTTCGTAAAGGGGCAACACTGTGTATTTCTTTCTCGCAGAGCCCGGCTGCCAAATTCGAAACGTCCAGCGATTGCGCCCACAGGAAAGCTGCCAGCACGGAAAGCTGTAGCTGGTTTTCACTGTCCCTTGGAACTGCATTCGCTGGTAGACAGACATTCGCGTTCTGCAACAGCTTTCGTGCGTAAAGGGGCAACACCGTGTATTTCTCTCTGGCAGAGCCCGGCTGCCAAATTCGAAACGTCCAGCGATTGCGCCCACAGGAAAGCTGCCAGCACGGAAAGCTCTAGCTGGTTTTCACTGTCCCTTGGAACTGCATTCGCTGGTAGACAGACATTCGCGTTCTGCAACAGCTTTCGTTCGTAAAGGGGCAACACTGTGTCTTTCTCTCTGGCAGAGCCCGGCTGCCAATTTCGAAACGTCCAGCGATTGCGCCCACAGGAAAGCTGCCAGCACGGAAAGCTGTAGCTGGTTTTCACTGTCCCTTGGAACTGCATTCGCTGGTACGCAGACATTCGCGTTCTGCAACAGCTTTCGTTCGTAAAGGGGCAACACTGTGTATTTCTCTCTGGCAGAGCCCGGCTGCCAAATTCGAAACGTCCAGCGATTGCGCCCACAGGAAAGCTGCCAGAACGGAAAGCTGTAGCTGGTTTTCACTGTCCCTTGGAACTGCATTCGCTGGTAGGCAGACATTCGCGTTCTGCAACAGCTTTCGTGCGTAAAGGGGCAACACTGTGTCTTTCTCTCTGGCAGAGCCCGGCTGCCAAATTCGAAACGTCCAGCGATTGCGCCCACAGGAAAGCTGCCAGCACGGAAAGCTGTAGCTGGTTTTCACTGTCCCTTGGAACTGCATTCGCTGGTAGGCAGACATTCGCGTTCTGCAACAGCTTTCGTTCGTAAAGGGGCAACACTGTGTATTTCTCTCTGGCAGAGCCCGGCTGCCAAATTCGAAACGTCCAGCGATTGCGCCCACAGGAAAGCTGCCAGCACGGAAAGCTGTAGCTGGTTTTCACTGTCCCTTGGAACTGCATTCGCTGGTAGACAGACATTCGCGTTCTGCAACAGCTTTCGTGCGTAAAGGGGCAACACCGTGTATTTCTCTCTGGCAGAGCCCGGCTGCCAAATTCGAAACGTCCAGCGATTGCGCCCACAGGAAAGCTGCCAGCACGGAAAGCTGTAGCTGGTTTTCACTGTCCCTTGGAACTGCATTCGCTGGTAGGCAGACATTCGCGTTCTGCAACAGCTTTCGTTCGTAAAGGGGCAACACTGTGTCTTTCTCTCTGGCAGAGCCCGGCTGCCAAATTCGAAACGTCCAGCGATTGCGCCCACAGGAAAGCTGCCAGCACGGAAAGCTGTAGCTGGTTTTCACTGTCCCTTGGAACTGCATTCGCTGGTAGACAGACATTCGCGTTCTGCAACAGCTTTCGTTCGTAAAGGGGCAACACTGTGTATTTCTCTCTCGCAGAGCCCGGCTGCCAAATTGGAAACGTCCAGCGATTGCGCCCACAGGAAAGCTGCCAGCACGGAAAGCTGTAGCTGGTTTTCACTGTCCCTTGGAACTGCATTCGCTGGTAGACAGACATTCGCGTTCTGCAACAGCTTTCGTTCGTAAAGGGGCAACACTCTGTATTTCTCTCTGGCAGAGCCCGGCTGCCAAATTCGAAACGTCCAGCGATTGCGCCCACAGGAAAGCTGCCAGCACGGAAAGCTGTAGCTGGTTTTCACTGTCCCTTGGAACTGCATTCGCTGGTAGGCAGACATTCGCGTTCTGCAACAGCTTTCGTTCGTAAAGGGGCAACACTGTGTCTTTCTCTCTGGCAGAGCCCGGCTGCCAAATTCGAAACGTCCAGCGATTGCGCCCACAGGAAAGCTGCCAGCACGGAAAGCTGTAGCTCGTTTTCACTGTCCCTTGGAACTGCATTCGCTGGTAGGCAGACATTCGCGTTCTGCAACAGCTTTCGTTCGTAAAGGGGCAACACTGTGTCTTTCTCTCTGGCAGAGCCCGGCTGCCAAATTCGAAACGTCCAGCGATTGCGCCCACAGGAAAGCTGCCAGCACGGAAAGCTGTAGCTGGTTTTCACTGTCCCTTGGAACTGCATTCGCTGCTACACAGACATTCGCGTTCTGCAACAGCTTTCGTGCGTAAAGGGGCAACACTGTGTATTTCTCTCTGGCAGAGCCCGGCTGCCAAATTCGAAACGTCCAGCGATTGCGCCCACAGGAAAGCTGCCAGCACGGAAAGCTGTAGCTGGTTTTCACTGTCCCTTGGAACTGCATTCGCTGTAGGCAGACATTCGCGTTCTGCAACAGCTTTCGTGCGTAAAGGGGCAACACTGTGTCTTTCTCTCTGGCAGAGCCTGGCTGCCAAATTCGAAACGTCCAGCGATTGCGCCCACAGGAAAGCTGCCAGCACGGAAAGCTGTAGCTGGTTTTCACTGTCCCTTGGAACTGCATTCGCTGGTAGACAGACATTCGCGTTCTGCAACAGCTTTCGTGCGTAAAGGGGCAACACTCTGTATTTCTCTCTGGCAGAGCCCGGCTGCCAAATTCGAAACGTCCAGCGATTGCGCCCACAGGAAAGCTGCCAGCACGGAAAGCTGTAGCTGGTTTTCACTGTCCCTTGGAACTGCATTCGCTGGTAGACAGACATTCGCGTTCTGCAACAGCTTTCGTGCGTAAAGGGGCAACACTGTGTCTTTCTCTCTGGCAGAGCCCGGCTGCCAAATTCGAAACGTCCAGCGATTGCACCCACAGGAAAGCTGCCAGCACGGAAAGCTGTAGCTGGTTTTCACTGTCCCTTGGAACTGCATTCGCTGGTAGGCAGACATTCGCGTTCTGCAACAGCTTTCGTTCGTAAAGGGGCAACACTGTGTATTTCTCTCTGGCAGAGCCCGGCTGCCAAATTCGAAACGTCCAGCGATTGCGCCCACAGGAAAGCTGCCAGCACGGAAAGCTGTAGCTGGTTTTCACTGTCCCTTGGAACTGCATTCGCTGCTACACAGACATTCGCGTTCTGCAACAGCTTTCGTTCGTAAAGGGGCAACACTGTGTCTTTCTCTCTGGCAGAGCCCGGCTGCCAAATTCGAAACGTCCAGCGATTGCGCCCACAGGAAAGCTGCCAGCACGGAAAGCTGTAGCTGGTTTTCACTGTCCCTTGGAACTGCATTCGCTGCTACACAGACATTCGCGTTCTGCAACAGCTTTCGTTCGTAAAGGGGCAACACTGTGTCTTTCTCTCTGGCAGAGCCCGGCTGCCAAATTCGAAACGTCCAGCGATTGCGCCCACAGGAAAGCTGCCAGCACGGAAAGCTGTAGCTGGTTTTCACTGTCCCTTGGAACTGCATTCGCTGGTAGACAGACATTCGCGTTCTGCAACAGCTTTCGTTCGTAAAGGGGCAACACCGTGTATTTCTCTCTGGCAGAGCCCGGCTGCCAGATTCGAAACGTCCAGCGATTGCACCCACAGGAAAGCTGCCAGCACGGAAAGCTGTAGCTGGTTTTCACTGTCCCTTGGAACTGCATTCGCTGGTAGGCAGACATTCGCGTTCTGCAACAGCTTTCGTTCGTAAAGGGGCAACACTGTGTATTTCTCTCTGGCAGAGCCCGGCTGCCAAATTCGAAACGTCCAGCGATTGCGCCCACAGGAAAGCTGCCAGCACGGAAAGCTGTAGCTGGTTTTCACTGTCCCTTGGAACTGCATTCGCTGGTAGACAGACATTCGCGTTCTGCAACAGCTTTCGTTCGTAAAGGGGCAACACTGTGTCTTTCTCTCTGGCAGAGCCCGGCTGCCAAATTCGAAACGTCCAGCGATTGCGCCCACAGGAAAGCTGCCAGCACGGAAAGCTGTAGCTGGTTTTCACTGTCCCTTGGAACTGCATTCGCTGCTACACAGACATTCGCGTTCTGCAACAGCTTTCGTTCGTAAAGGGGCAACACTGTGTATTTCTCTCTGGCAGAGCCCGGCTGCCAAATTCGAAACGTCCAGCGATTGCGCCCACAGGAAAGCTGCCAGCACGGAAAGCTGTAGCTGGTTTTCACTGTCCCTTGGAACTGCATTCGCTGGTAGACAGACATTCGCGTTCTGCAACAGCTTTCGTTCGTAAAGGGGCAACACTGTGTCTTTCTCTCTGGCAGAGCCCGGCTGCCAAATTCGAAACGTCCAGCGATTGCGCCCACAGGAAAGCTGCCAGCACGGAAAGCTGTAGCTTGTTTTCACTGTCCCTTGGAACTGCATTCGCTGGTAGGCAGACATTCGCGTTCTGCAACAGCTTTCGTTCGTAAAGGGGCAACACTGTGTATTTCTCTCTGGCAGAGCCCGGCTGCCAAATTCGAAACGTCCAGCGATTGCGCCCACAGGAAAGCTGCCAGCACGGAAAGCTGTAGCTGGTTTTCACTGTCCCTTGGAACTGCATTCGCTGGTAGACAGACATTCGCGTTCTGCAACAGCTTTCGTTCGTAAAGGGGCAACACTCTGTATTTCTCTCTGGCAGAGCCCGGCTGCCAAATTCGAAACGTCCAGCGATTGCGCCCACAGGAAAGCTGCCAGCACGGAAAGCTGTAGCTGGTTTTCACTGTCCCTTGGAACTGCATTCGCTGGTAGACAGACATTCGCGTTCTGCAACAGCTTTCGTTCGTAAAGGGGCAACACTGTGTATTTCTCTCTCGCAGAGCCCGGCTGCCAAATTCGAAACGTCCAGCGATTGCGCCCACAGGAAAGCTGCCAGCACGGAAAGCTGTAGCTGGTTTTCACTGTCCCTTGGAACTGCATTCGCTGCTACACAGACATTCGCGTTCTGCAACAGCTTTCGTTCGTAAAGGGGCAACACTCTGTATTTCTCTCTGGCAGAGCCCGGCTGCCAAATTCGAAACGTCCAGCGATTGCGCCCACAGGAAAGCTGCCAGCACGGAAAGCTGTAGCTGGTTTTCACTGTCCCTTGGAACTGCATTCGCTGGTAGACAGACATTCGCGTTCTGCAACAGCTTTCGTTCGTAAAGGGGCAACACTCTGTATTTCTCTCTGGCAGAGCCCGGCTGCCAAATTCGAAACGTCCAGCGATTGCGCCCACAGGAAAGCTGCCAGCACGGAAAGCTGTAGCTGGTTTTCACTGTCCCTTGGAACTGCATTCGCTGGTAGGCAGACATTCGCGTTCTGCAACAGCTTTCGTTCGTAAAGGGGCAACACTGTGTATTTCTTTCTCGCAGAGCCCGGCTGCCAAATTCGAAACGTCCAGCGATTGCGCCCACAGGAAAGCTGCCAGCACGGAAAGCTGTAGCTGGTTTTCACTGTCCCTTGGAACTGCATTCGCTGGTAGACAGACATTCGCGTTCTGCAACAGCTTTCGTGCGTAAAGGGGCAACACCGTGTATTTCTCTCTGGCAGAGCCCGGCTGCCAAATTCGAAACGTCCAGCGATTGCGCCCACAGGAAAGCTGCCAGCACGGAAAGCTCTAGCTGGTTTTCACTGTCCCTTGGAACTGCATTCGCTGGTAGACAGACATTCGCGTTCTGCAACAGCTTTCGTTCGTAAAGGGGCAACACTGTGTCTTTCTCTCTGGCAGAGCCCGGCTGCCAATTTCGAAACGTCCAGCGATTGCGCCCACAGGAAAGCTGCCAGCACGGAAAGCTGTAGCTGGTTTTCACTGTCCCTTGGAACTGCATTCGCTGGTAGACAGACATTCGCGTTCTGCAACAGCTTTCGTTCGTAAAGGGGCAACACTGTGTATTTCTCTCTGGCAGAGCCCGGCTGCCAAATTCGAAACGTCCAGCGATTGCGCCCACAGGAAAGCTGCCAGAACGGAAAGCTGTAGCTGGTTTTCACTGTCCCTTGGAACTGCATTCGCTGGTAGGCAGACATTCGCGTTCTGCAACAGCTTTCGTGCGTAAAGGGGCAACACTGTGTCTTTCTCTCTGGCAGAGCCCGGCTGCCAAATTCGAAACGTCCAGCGATTGCGCCCACAGGAAAGCTGCCAGCACGGAAAGCTGTAGCTGGTTTTCACTGTCCCTTGGAACTGCATTCGCTGCTACACAGACATTCGCGTTCTGCAACAGCTTTCGTTCGTAAAGGGGCAACACTGTGTATTTCTCTCTGGCAGAGCCCGGCTGCCAAATTGGAAACGTCCAGCGATTGCGCCCACAGGAAAGCTGCCAGCACGGAAAGCTGTAGCTGGTTTTCACTGTCCCTTGGAACTGCATTCGCTGGTAGACAGACATTCGCGTTCTGCAACAGCTTTCGTTCGTAAAGGGGCAACACTGTGTATTTCTCTCTGGCAGAGCCCGGCTGCCAAATTCGAAACGTCCAGCGATTGCGCCCACAGGAAAGCTGCCAGCACGGAAAGCTGTAGCTGGTTTTCACTGTCCCTTGGAACTGCATTCGCTGGTAGGCAGACATTCGCGTTCTGCAACAGCTTTCGTTCGTAAAGGGGCAACACTGTGTCTTTCTCTCTGGCAGAGCCCGGCTGCCAAATTCGAAACGTCCAGCGATTGCGCCCACAGGAAAGCTGCCAGCACGGAAAGCTGTAGCTGGTTTTCACTGTCCCTTGGAACTGCATTCGCTGGTAGACAGACATTCGCGTTCTGCAACAGCTTTCGTTCGTAAAGGGGCAACACCGTGTATTTCTCTCTGGCAGAGCCCGGCTGCCAGATTCGAAACGTCCAGCGATTGCACCCACAGGAAAGCTGCCAGCACGGAAAGCTGTAGCTGGTTTTCACTGTCCCTTGGAACTGCATTCGCTGGTAGGCAGACATTCGCGTTCTGCAACAGCTTTCGTTCGTAAAGGGGCAACACTGTGTATTTCTCTCTGGCAGAGCCCGGCTGCCAAATTCGAAACGTCCAGCGATTGCGCCCACAGGAAAGCTGCCAGCACGGAAAGCTGTAGCTGGTTTTCACTGTCCCTTGGAACTGCATTCGCTGGTAGGCAGACATTCGCGTTCTGCAACAGCTTTCGTTCGTAAAGGGGCAACACTGTGTCTTTCTCTCTGGCAGAGCCCGGCTGCCAAATTCGAAACGTCCAGCGATTGCGCCCACAGGAAAGCTGCCAGCACGGAAAGCTGTAGCTGGTTTTCACTGTCCCTTGGAACTGCATTCGCTGCTACACAGACATTCGCGTTCTGCAACAGCTTTCGTTCGTAAAGGGGCAACACTGTGTATTTCTCTCTGGCAGAGCCCGGCTGCCAAATTCGAAACGTCCAGCGATTGCGCCCACAGGAAAGCTGCCAGCACGGAAAGCTGTAGCTGGTTTTCACTGTCCCTTGGAACTGCATTCGCTGGTAGACAGACATTCGCGTTCTGCAACAGCTTTCGTTCGTAAAGGGGCAACACTGTGTCTTTCTCTCTGGCAGAGCCCGGCTGCCAAATTCGAAACGTCCAGCGATTGCGCCCACAGGAAAGCTGCCAGCACGGAAAGCTGTAGCTTGTTTTCACTGTCCCTTGGAACTGCATTCGCTGGTAGGCAGACATTCGCGTTCTGCAACAGCTTTCGTTCGTAAAGGGGCAACACTGTGTATTTCTCTCTGGCAGAGCCCGGCTGCCAAATTCGAAACGTCCAGCGATTGCGCCCACAGGAAAGCTGCCAGCACGGAAAGCTGTAGCTGGTTTTCACTGTCCCTTGGAACTGCATTCGCTGGTAGACAGACATTCGCGTTCTGCAACAGCTTTCGTTCGTAAAGGGGCAACACTCTGTATTTCTCTCTGGCAGAGCCCGGCTGCCAAATTCGAAACGTCCAGCGATTGCGCCCACAGGAAAGCTGCCAGCACGGAAAGCTGTAGCTGGTTTTCACTGTCCCTTGGAACTGCATTCGCTGGTAGACAGACATTCGCGTTCTGCAACAGCTTTCGTTCGTAAAGGGGCAACACTGTGTATTTCTCTCTCGCAGAGCCCGGCTGCCAAATTCGAAACGTCCAGCGATTGCGCCCACAGGAAAGCTGCCAGCACGGAAAGCTGTAGCTGGTTTTCACTGTCCCTTGGAACTGCATTCGCTGCTACACAGACATTCGCGTTCTGCAACAGCTTTCGTTCGTAAAGGGGCAACACTCTGTATTTCTCTCTGGCAGAGCCCGGCTGCCAAATTCGAAACGTCCAGCGATTGCGCCCACAGGAAAGCTGCCAGCACGGAAAGCTGTAGCTGGTTTTCACTGTCCCTTGGAACTGCATTCGCTGGTAGACAGACATTCGCGTTCTGCAACAGCTTTCGTTCGTAAAGGGGCAACACTGTGTATTTCTCTCTGGCAGAGCCCGGCTGCCAAATTCGAAACGTCCAGCGATTGCGCCCACAGGAAAGCTGCCAGCACGGAAAGCTGTAGCTGGTTTTCACTGTCCCTTGGAACTGCATTCGCTGGTAGGCAGACATTCGCGTTCTGCAACAGCTTTCGTTCGTAAAGGGGCAACACTGTGTATTTCTTTCTCGCAGAGCCCGGCTGCCAAATTCGAAACGTCCAGCGATTGCGCCCACAGGAAAGCTGCCAGCACGGAAAGCTGTAGCTGGTTTTCACTGTCCCTTGGAACTGCATTCGCTGGTAGACAGACATTCGCGTTCTGCAACAGCTTTCGTGCGTAAAGGGGCAACACCGTGTATTTCTCTCTGGCAGAGCCCGGCTGCCAAATTCGAAACGTCCAGCGATTGCGCCCACAGGAAAGCTGCCAGCACGGAAAGCTCTAGCTGGTTTTCACTGTCCCTTGGAACTGCATTCGCTGGTAGACAGACATTCGCGTTCTGCAACAGCTTTCGTTCGTAAAGGGGCAACACTGTGTCTTTCTCTCTGGCAGAGCCCGGCTGCCAATTTCGAAACGTCCAGCGATTGCGCCCACAGGAAAGCTGCCAGCACGGAAAGCTGTAGCTGGTTTTCACTGTCCCTTGGAACTGCATTCGCTGGTAGGCAGACATTCGCGTTCTGCAACAGCTTTCGTTCGTAAAGGGGCAACACTGTGTATTTCTCTCTGGCAGAGCCCGGCTGCCAAATTCGAAACGTCCAGCGATTGCGCCCACAGGAAAGCTGCCAGAACGGAAAGCTGTAGCTGGTTTTCACTGTCCCTTGGAACTGCATTCGCTGGTAGGCAGACATTCGCGTTCTGCAACAGCTTTCGTGCGTAAAGGGGCAACACTGTGTCTTTCTCTCTGGCAGAGCCCGGCTGCCAAATTCGAAACGTCCAGCGATTGCGCCCACAGGAAAGCTGCCAGCACGGAAAGCTGTAGCTGGTTTTCACTGTCCCTTGGAACTGCATTCGCTGGTAGGCAGACATTCGCGTTCTGCAACAGCTTTCGTTCGTAAAGGGGCAACACTGTGTATTTCTCTCTGGCAGAGCCCGGCTGCCAAATTCGAAACGTCCAGCGATTGCGCCCACAGGAAAGCTGCCAGCACGGAAAGCTGTAGCTGGTTTTCACTGTCCCTTGGAACTGCATTCGCTGGTAGACAGACATTCGCGTTCTGCAACAGCTTTCGTGCGTAAAGGGGCAACACCGTGTATTTCTCTCTGGCAGAGCCCGGCTGCCAAATTCGAAACGTCCAGCGATTGCGCCCACAGGAAAGCTGCCAGCACGGAAAGCTGTAGCTGGTTTTCACTGTCCCTTGGAACTGCATTCGCTGGTAGGCAGACATTCGCGTTCTGCAACAGCTTTCGTTCGTAAAGGGGCAACACTGTGTCTTTCTCTCTGGCAGAGCCCGGCTGCCAAATTCGAAACGTCCAGCGATTGCGCCCACAGGAAAGCTGCCAGCACGGAAAGCTGTAGCTGGTTTTCACTGTCCCTTGGAACTGCATTCGCTGGTAGACAGACATTCGCGTTCTGCAACAGCTTTCGTTCGTAAAGGGGCAACACTGTGTATTTCTCTCTCGCAGAGCCCGGCTGCCAAATTGGAAACGTCCAGCGATTGCGCCCACAGGAAAGCTGCCAGCACGGAAAGCTGTAGCTGGTTTTCACTGTCCCTTGGAACTGCATTCGCTGGTAGACAGACATTCGCGTTCTGCAACAGCTTTCGTTCGTAAAGGGGCAACACTCTGTATTTCTCTCTGGCAGAGCCCGGCTGCCAAATTCGAAACGTCCAGCGATTGCGCCCACAGGAAAGCTGCCAGCACGGAAAGCTCTAGCTGGTTTTCACTGTCCCTTGGAACTGCATTCGCTGGTAGGCAGACATTCGCGTTCTGCAACAGCTTTCGTTCGTAAAGGGGCAACACTGTGTCTTTCTCTCTGGCAGAGCCCGGCTGCCAAATTCGAAACGTCCAGCGATTGCGCCCACAGGAAAGCTGCCAGCACGGAAAGCTGTAGCTCGTTTTCACTGTCCCTTGGAACTGCATTCGCTGGTAGGCAGACATTCGCGTTCTGCAACAGCTTTCGTTCGTAAAGGGGCAACACTGTGTCTTTCTCTCTGGCAGAGCCCGGCTGCCAAATTCGAAACGTCCAGCGATTGCGCCCACAGGAAAGCTGCCAGCACGGAAAGCTGTAGCTGGTTTTCACTGTCCCTTGGAACTGCATTCGCTGGTAGACAGACATTCGCGTTCTGCAACAGCTTTCGTGCGTAAAGGGGCAACACTGTGTATTTCTCTCTGGCAGAGCCCGGCTGCCAAATTCGAAACGTCCAGCGATTGCGCCCACAGGAAAGCTGCCAGCACGGAAAGCTCTAGCTGGTTTTCACTGTCCCTTGGAACTGCATTCGCTGGTAGGCAGACATTCGCGTTCTGCAACAGCTTTCGTTCGTAAAGGGGCAACACTGTGTATTTCTCTCTCGCAGAGCCCGGCTGCCAAATTCGAAACGTCCAGCGATTGCGCCCACAGGAAAGCTGCCAGCACGGAAAGCTGTAGCTGGTTTTCACTGTCCCTTGGAACTGCATTCGCTGTAGGCAGACATTCGCGTTCTGCAACAGCTTTCGTGCGTAAAGGGGCAACACTGTGTCTTTCTCTCTGGCAGAGCCTGGCTGCCAAATTCGAAACGTCCAGCGATTGCGCCCACAGGAAAGCTGCCAGCACGGAAAGCTGTAGCTGGTTTTCACTGTCCCTTGGAACTGCATTCGCTGGTAGACAGACATTCGCGTTCTGCAACAGCTTTCGTGCGTAAAGGGGCAACACTGTGTCTTTCTCTCTGGCAGAGCCCGGCTGCCAAATTCGAAACGTCCAGCGATTGCACCCACAGGAAAGCTGCCAGCACGGAAAGCTGTAGCTGGTTTTCACTGTCCCTTGGAACTGCATTCGCTGGTAGGCAGACATTCGCGTTCTGCAACAGCTTTCGTTCGTAAAGGGGCAACACTGTGTATTTCTCTCTGGCAGAGCCCGGCTGCCAAATTCGAAACGTCCAGCGATTGCGCCCACAGGAAAGCTGCCAGCACGGAAAGCTGTAGCTGGTTTTCACTGTCCCTTGGAACTGCATTCGCTGCTACACAGACATTCGCGTTCTGCAACAGCTTTCGTTCGTAAAGGGGCAACACTGTGTCTTTCTCTCTGGCAGAGCCCGGCTGCCAAATTCGAAACGTCCAGCGATTGCGCCCACAGGAAAGCTGCCAGCACGGAAAGCTGTAGCTGGTTTTCACTGTCCCTTGGAACTGCATTCGCTGGTAGACAGACATTCGCGTTCTGCAACAGCTTTCGTTCGTAAAGGGGCAACACTGTGTCTTTCTCTCTGGCAGAGCCCGGCTGCCAAATTCGAAACGTCCAGCGATTGCGCCCACAGGAAAGCTGCCAGCACGGAAAGCTGTAGCTGGTTTTCACTGTCCCTTGGAACTGCATTCGCTGGTAGACAGACATTCGCGTTCTGCAACAGCTTTGGTGCGTAAAGGGGCAACACCGTGTATTTCTCTCTGGCAGAGCCCGGCTGCCAATTTCGAAACGTCCAGCGATTGCGCCCACAGGAAAGCTGCCAGCACGGAAAGCTGTAGCTGGTTTTCACTGTCCCTTGGAACTGCATTCGCTGGTACGCAGACATTCGCGTTCTGCAACAGCTTTCGTTCGTAAAGGGGCAACACTGTGTATTTCTCTCTGGCAGAGCCCGGCTGCCAAATTCGAAACGTCCAGCGATTGCGCCCACAGGAAAGCTGCCAGAACGGAAAGCTGTAGCTGGTTTTCACTGTCCCTTGGAACTGCATTCGCTGGTAGGCAGACATTCGCGTTCTGCAACAGCTTTCGTGCGTAAAGGGGCAACACTGTGTCTTTCTCTCTGGCAGAGCCCGGCTGCCAAATTCGAAACGTCCAGCGATTGCGCCCACAGGAAAGCTGCCAGCACGGAAAGCTGTAGCTGGTTTTCACTGTCCCTTGGAACTGCATTCGCTGGTAGGCAGACATTCGCGTTCTGCAACAGCTTTCGTTCGTAAAGGGGCAACACTGTGTATTTCTCTCTGGCAGAGCCCGGCTGCCAAATTCGAAACGTCCAGCGATTGCGCCCACAGGAAAGCTGCCAGCACGGAAAGCTGTAGCTGGTTTTCACTGTCCCTTGGAACTGCATTCGCTGGTAGACAGACATTCGCGTTCTGCAACAGCTTTCGTGCGTAAAGGGGCAACACCGTGTATTTCTCTCTGGCAGAGCCCGGCTGCCAAATTCGAAACGTCCAGCGATTGCGCCCACAGGAAAGCTGCCAGCACGGAAAGCTGTAGCTGGTTTTCACTGTCCCTTGGAACTGCATTCGCTGGTAGGCAGACATTCGCGTTCTGCAACAGCTTTCGTTCGTAAAGGGGCAACACTGTGTCTTTCTCTCTGGCAGAGCCCGGCTGCCAAATTCGAAACGTCCAGCGATTGCGCCCACAGGAAAGCTGCCAGCACGGAAAGCTGTAGCTGGTTTTCACTGTCCCTTGGAACTGCATTCGCTGGTAGACAGACATTCGCGTTCTGCAACAGCTTTCGTTCGTAAAGGGGCAACACTGTGTATTTCTCTCTCGCAGAGCCCGGCTGCCAAATTCGAAACGTCCAGCGATTGCGCCCACAGGAAAGCTGCCAGCACGGAAAGCTGTAGCTCGTTTTCACTGTCCCTTGGAACTGCATTCGCTGGTAGGCAGACATTCGCGTTCTGCAACAGCTTTCGTTCGTAAAGGGGCAACACTGTGTCTTTCTCTCTGGCAGAGCCCGGCTGCCAAATTCGAAACGTCCAGCGATTGCGCCCACAGGAAAGCTGCCAGCACGGAAAGCTGTAGCTGGTTTTCACTGTCCCTTGGAACTGCATTCGCTGTAGGCAGACATTCGCGTTCTGCAACAGCTTTCGTGCGTAAAGGGGCAACACTGTGTCTTTCTCTCTGGCAGAGCCTGGCTGCCAAATTCGAAACGTCCAGCGATTGCGCCCACAGGAAAGCTGCCAGCACGGAAAGCTGTAGCTGGTTTTCACTGTCCCTTGGAACTGCATTCGCTGGTAGACAGACATTCGCGTTCTGCAACAGCTTTCGTGCGTAAAGGGGCAACACTCTGTATTTCTCTCTGGCAGAGCCCGGCTGCCAAATTCGAAACGTCCAGCGATTGCGCCCACAGGAAAGCTGCCAGAACGGAAAGCTGTAGCTGGTTTTCACTGTCCCTTGGAACTGCATTCGCTGGTAGACAGACATTCGCGTTCTGCAACAGCTTTCGTTCGTAAAGGGGCAACACTCTGTATTTCTCTCTGGCAGAGCCCGGCTGCCAAATTCGAAACGTCCAGCGATTGCGCCCACAGGAAAGCTGCCAGAACGGAAAGCTGTAGCTGGTTTTCACTGTCCCTTGGAACTGCATTCGCTGGTAGACAGACATTCGCGTTCTGCAACAGCTTTCGTGCGTAAAGGGGCAACACTGTGTCTTTCTCTCTGGCAGAGCCCGGCTGCCAAATTCGAAACGTCCAGCGATTGCACCCACAGGAAAGCTGCCAGCACGGAAAGCTGTAGCTGGTTTTCACTGTCCCTTGGAACTGCATTCGCTGGTAGGCAGACATTCGCGTTCTGCAACAGCTTTCGTTCGTAAAGGGGCAACACTGTGTATTTCTCTCTGGCAGAGCCCGGCTGCCAAATTCGAAACGTCCAGCGATTGCGCCCACAGGAAAGCTGCCAGCACGGAAAGCTGTAGCTGGTTTTCACTGTCCCTTGGAACTGCATTCGCTGCTACACAGACATTCGCGTTCTGCAACAGCTTTCGTTCGTAAAGGGGCAACACTGTGTCTTTCTCTCTGGCAGAGCCCGGCTGCCAAATTCGAAACGTCCAGCGATTGCGCCCACAGGAAAGCTGCCAGCACGGAAAGCTGTAGCTGGTTTTCACTGTCCCTTGGAACTGCATTCGCTGCTACACAGACATTCGCGTTCTGCAACAGCTTTCGTTCGTAAAGGGGCAACACTGTGTCTTTCTCTCTGGCAGAGCCCGGCTGCCAAATTCGAAACGTCCAGCGATTGCGCCCACAGGAAAGCTGCCAGCACGGAAAGCTGTAGCTGGTTTTCACTGTCCCTTGGAACTGCATTCGCTGGTAGACAGACATTCGCGTTCTGCAACAGCTTTCGTGCGTAAAGGGGCAACACTCTGTATTTCTCTCTGGCAGAGCCCGGCTGCCAAATTCGAAACGTCCAGCGATTGCGCCCACAGGAAAGCTGCCAGCACGGAAAGCTCTAGCTGGTTTTCACTGTCCCTTGGAACTGCATTCGCTGGTAGGCAGACATTCGCGTTCTGCAACAGCTTTCGTTCGTAAAGGGGCAACACTGTGTCTTTCTCTCTGGCAGAGCCCGGCTGCCAAATTCGAAACGTCCAGCGATTGCGCCCACAGGAAAGCTGCCAGCACGGAAAGCTGTAGCTGGTTTTCACTGTCCCTTGGAACTGCATTCGCTGCTACACAGACATTCGCGTTCTGCAACAGCTTTCGTTCGTAAAGGGGCAACACTGTGTATTTCTCTCTGGCAGAGCCCGGCTGCCAAATTCGAAACGTCCAGCGATTGCGCCCACAGGAAAGCTGCCAGCACGGAAAGCTGTAGCTGGTTTTCACTGTCCCTTGGAACTGCATTCGCTGGTAGACAGACATTCGCGTTCTGCAACAGCTTTCGTTCGTAAAGGGGCAACACTGTGTCTTTCTCTCTGGCAGAGCCCGGCTGCCAAATTCGAAACGTCCAGCGATTGCGCCCACAGGAAAGCTGCCAGCACGGAAAGCTGTAGCTTGTTTTCACTGTCCCTTGGAACTGCATTCGCTGGTAGGCAGACATTCGCGTTCTGCAACAGCTTTCGTTCGTAAAGGGGCAACACTGTGTATTTCTCTCTGGCAGAGCCCGGCTGCCAAATTCGAAACGTCCAGCGATTGCGCCCACAGGAAAGCTGCCAGCACGGAAAGCTGTAGCTGGTTTTCACTGTCCCTTGGAACTGCATTCGCTGCTACACAGACATTCGCGTTCTGCAACAGCTTTCGTTCGTAAAGGGGCAACACTCTGTATTTCTCTCTGGCAGAGCCCGGCTGCCAAATTCGAAACGTCCAGCGATTGCGCCCACAGGAAAGCTGCCAGCACGGAAAGCTGTAGCTGGTTTTCACTGTCCCTTGGAACTGCATTCGCTGGTAGACAGACATTCGCGTTCTGCAACAGCTTTCGTTCGTAAAGGGGCAACACTGTGTATTTCTCTCTCGCAGAGCCCGGCTGCCAAATTCGAAACGTCCAGCGATTGCGCCCACAGGAAAGCTGCCAGCACGGAAAGCTGTAGCTGGTTTTCACTGTCCCTTGGAAC
Source organism: Mycteria americana (assembly GCF_035582795.1). Classification (NCBI taxonomy): domain Eukaryota; kingdom Metazoa; phylum Chordata; class Aves; order Ciconiiformes; family Ciconiidae; genus Mycteria; species Mycteria americana. Next base: position 254,581 of record NW_027445632.1, on the reverse strand, counting down.
TGCATTCGCTGCTACACAGACATTCGCGTTCTGCAACAGCTTTCGTTCGTAAAGGGGCAACACTCTGTATTTCTCTCTGGCAGAGCCCGGCTGCCAAATTCGAAACGTCCAGCGATTGCGCCCACAGGAAAGCTGCCAGCACGGAAAGCTGTAGCTGGTTTTCACTGTCCCTTGGAACTGCATTCGCTGGTAGACAGACATTCGCGTTCTGCAACAGCTTTCGTTCGTAAAGGGGCAACACTCTGTATTTCTCTCTGGCAGAGCCCGGCTGCCAAATTCGAAACGTCCAGCGATTGCGCCCACAGGAAAGCTGCCAGCACGGAAAGCTGTAGCTGGTTTTCACTGTCCCTTGGAACTGCATTCGCTGGTAGGCAGACATTCGCGTTCTGCAACAGCTTTCGTTCGTAAAGGGGCAACACTGTGTATTTCTTTCTCGCAGAGCCCGGCTGCCAAATTCGAAACGTCCAGCGATTGCGCCCACAGGAAAGCTGCCAGCACGGAAAGCTGTAGCTGGTTTTCACTGTCCCTTGGAACTGCATTCGCTGGTAGACAGACATTCGCGTTCTGCAACAGCTTTCGTGCGTAAAGGGGCAACACCGTGTATTTCTCTCTGGCAGAGCCCGGCTGCCAAATTCGAAACGTCCAGCGATTGCGCCCACAGGAAAGCTGCCAGCACGGAAAGCTCTAGCTGGTTTTCACTGTCCCTTGGAACTGCATTCGCTGGTAGACAGACATTCGCGTTCTGCAACAGCTTTCGTTCGTAAAGGGGCAACACTGTGTCTTTCTCTCTGGCAGAGCCCGGCTGCCAATTTCGAAACGTCCAGCGATTGCGCCCACAGGAAAGCTGCCAGCACGGAAAGCTGTAGCTGGTTTTCACTGTCCCTTGGAACTGCATTCGCTGGTACGCAGACATTCGCGTTCTGCAACAGCTTTCGTTCGTAAAGGGGCAACACTGTGTATTTCTCTCTGGCAGAGCCCGGCTGCCAAATTCGAAACGTCCAGCGATTGCGCCCACAGGAAAGCTGCCAGAACGGAAAGCTGTAGCTGGTTTTCACTGTCCCTTGGAACTGCATTCGCTGGTAGGCAGACATTCGCGTTCTGCAACAGCTTTCGTTCGTAAAGGGGCAACACCGTGTATTTCTCTCTGGCAGAGCCCGGCTGCCAAATTCGAAACGTCCAGCGATTGCGCCCACAGGAAAGCTGCCAGCACGGAAAGCTGTAGCTGGTTTTCACTGTCCCTTGGAACTGCATTCGCTGGTAGACAGACATTCGCGTTCTGCAACAGCTTTCGTGCGTAAAGGGGCAACACCGTGTATTTCTCTCTGGCAGAGCCCGGCTGCCAAATTCGAAACGTCCAGCGATTGCGCCCACAGGAAAGCTGCCAGCACGGAAAGCTGTAGCTGGTTTTCACTGTCCCTTGGAACTGCATTCGCTGGTAGGCAGACATTCGCGTTCTGCAACAGCTTTCGTTCGTAAAGGGGCAACACTGTGTCTTTCTCTCTGGCAGAGCCCGGCTGCCAAATTCGAAACGTCCAGCGATTGCGCCCACAGGAAAGCTGCCAGCACGGAAAGCTGTAGCTGGTTTTCACTGTCCCTTGGAACTGCATTCGCTGGTAGACAGACATTCGCGTTCTGCAACAGCTTTCGTTCGTAAAGGGGCAACACTGTGTATTTCTCTCTCGCAGAGCCCGGCTGCCAAATTGGAAACGTCCAGCGATTGCGCCCACAGGAAAGCTGCCAGCACGGAAAGCTGTAGCTGGTTTTCACTGTCCCTTGGAACTGCATTCGCTGCTACACAGACATTCGCGTTCTGCAACAGCTTTCGTTCGTAAAGGGGCAACACTCTGTATTTCTCTCTGGCAGAGCCCGGCTGCCAAATTCGAAACGTCCAGCGATTGCGCCCACAGGAAAGCTGCCAGCACGGAAAGCTGTAGCTGGTTTTCACTGTCCCTTGGAACTGCATTCGCTGGTAGACAGACATTCGCGTTCTGCAACAGCTTTCGTTCGTAAAGGGGCAACACTGTGTCTTTCTCTCTGGCAGAGCCCGGCTGCCAAATTCGAAACGTCCAGCGATTGCGCCCACAGGAAAGCTGCCAGCACGGAAAGCTGTAGCTTGTTTTCACTGTCCCTTGGAACTGCATTCGCTGGTAGGCAGACATTCGCGTTCTGCAACAGCTTTCGTTCGTAAAGGGGCAACACTGTGTATTTCTCTCTGGCAGAGCCCGGCTGCCAAATTCGAAACGTCCAGCGATTGCGCCCACAGGAAAGCTGCCAGCACGGAAAGCTGTAGCTGGTTTTCACTGTCCCTTGGAACTGCATTCGCTGGTAGACAGACATTCGCGTTCTGCAACAGCTTTCGTTCGTAAAGGGGCAACACTGTGTATTTCTCTCTCGCAGAGCCCGGCTGCCAAATTCGAAACGTCCAGCGATTGCGCCCACAGGAAAGCTGCCAGCACGGAAAGCTGTAGCTGGTTTTCACTGTCCCTTGGAACTGCATTCGCTGGTAGACAGACATTCGCGTTCTGCAACAGCTTTCGTTCGTAAAGGGGCAACACTGTGTATTTCTCTCTCGCAGAGCCCGGCTGCCAAATTCGAAACGTCCAGCGATTGCGCCCACAGGAAAGCTGCCAGCACGGAAAGCTGTAGCTGGTTTTCACTGTCCCTTGGAACTGCATTCGCTGCTACACAGACATTCGCGTTCTGCAACAGCTTTCGTTCGTAAAGGGGCAACACTCTGTATTTCTCTCTGGCAGAGCCCGGCTGCCAAATTCGAAACGTCCAGCGATTGCGCCCACAGGAAAGCTGCCAGCACGGAAAGCTGTAGCTGGTTTTCACTGTCCCTTGGAACTGCATTCGCTGGTAGACAGACATTCGCGTTCTGCAACAGCTTTCGTTCGTAAAGGGGCAACACTCTGTATTTCTCTCTGGCAGAGCCCGGCTGCCAAATTCGAAACGTCCAGCGATTGCGCCCACAGGAAAGCTGCCAGCACGGAAAGCTGTAGCTGGTTTTCACTGTCCCTTGGAACTGCATTCGCTGGTAGGCAGACATTCGCGTTCTGCAACAGCTTTCGTTCGTAAAGGGGCAACACTGTGTATTTCTTTCTCGCAGAGCCCGGCTGCCAAATTCGAAACGTCCAGCGATTGCGCCCACAGGAAAGCTGCCAGCACGGAAAGCTGTAGCTGGTTTTCACTGTCCCTTGGAACTGCATTCGCTGGTAGACAGACATTCGCGTTCTGCAACAGCTTTCGTGCGTAAAGGGGCAACACCGTGTATTTCTCTCTGGCAGAGCCCGGCTGCCAAATTCGAAACGTCCAGCGATTGCGCCCACAGGAAAGCTGCCAGCACGGAAAGCTCTAGCTGGTTTTCACTGTCCCTTGGAACTGCATTCGCTGGTAGACAGACATTCGCGTTCTGCAACAGCTTTCGTTCGTAAAGGGGCAACACTGTGTCTTTCTCTCTGGCAGAGCCCGGCTGCCAATTTCGAAACGTCCAGCGATTGCGCCCACAGGAAAGCTGCCAGCACGGAAAGCTGTAGCTGGTTTTCACTGTCCCTTGGAACTGCATTCGCTGGTAGACAGACATTCGCGTTCTGCAACAGCTTTCGTTCGTAAAGGGGCAACACTGTGTATTTCTCTCTGGCAGAGCCCGGCTGCCAAATTCGAAACGTCCAGCGATTGCGCCCACAGGAAAGCTGCCAGAACGGAAAGCTGTAGCTGGTTTTCACTGTCCCTTGGAACTGCATTCGCTGGTAGGCAGACATTCGCGTTCTGCAACAGCTTTCGTTCGTAAAGGGGCAACACCGTGTATTTCTCTCTGGCAGAGCCCGGCTGCCAAATTCGAAACGTCCAGCGATTGCGCCCACAGGAAAGCTGCCAGCACGGAAAGCTGTAGCTGGTTTTCACTGTCCCTTGGAACTGCATTCGCTGGTAGACAGACATTCGCGTTCTGCAACAGCTTTCGTGCGTAAAGGGGCAACACCGTGTATTTCTCTCTGGCAGAGCCCGGCTGCCAAATTCGAAACGTCCAGCGATTGCGCCCACAGGAAAGCTGCCAGCACGGAAAGCTGTAGCTGGTTTTCACTGTCCCTTGGAACTGCATTCGCTGGTAGGCAGACATTCGCGTTCTGCAACAGCTTTCGTTCGTAAAGGGGCAACACTGTGTCTTTCTCTCTGGCAGAGCCCGGCTGCCAAATTCGAAACGTCCAGCGATTGCGCCCACAGGAAAGCTGCCAGCACGGAAAGCTGTAGCTGGTTTTCACTGTCCCTTGGAACTGCATTCGCTGGTAGACAGACATTCGCGTTCTGCAACAGCTTTCGTTCGTAAAGGGGCAACACTGTGTATTTCTCTCTCGCAGAGCCCGGCTGCCAAATTGGAAACGTCCAGCGATTGCGCCCACAGGAAAGCTGCCAGCACGGAAAGCTGTAGCTGGTTTTCACTGTCCCTTGGAACTGCATTCGCTGGTAGACAGACATTCGCGTTCTGCAACAGCTTTCGTTCGTAAAGGGGCAACACTCTGTATTTCTCTCTGGCAGAGCCCGGCTGCCAAATTCGAAACGTCCAGCGATTGCGCCCACAGGAAAGCTGCCAGCACGGAAAGCTGTAGCTGGTTTTCACTGTCCCTTGGAACTGCATTCGCTGGTAGGCAGACATTCGCGTTCTGCAACAGCTTTCGTTCATAAAGGGGCAACACTGTGTCTTTCTCTCTGGCAGAGCCCAGCTGCCAAATTCGAAACGTCCAGCGATTGCGCCCACAGGAAAGCTGCCAGCACGGAAAGCTGTAGCTCGTTTTCACTGTCCCTTGGAACTGCATTCGCTGGTAGGCAGACATTCGCGTTCTGCAACAGCTTTCGTTCGTAAAGGGGCAACACTGTGTCTTTCTCTCTGGCAGAGCCCGGCTGCCAAATTCGAAACGTCCAGCGATTGCGCCCACAGGAAAGCTGCCAGCACGGAAAGCTGTAGCTGGTTTTCACTGTCCCTTGGAACTGCATTCGCTGCTACACAGACATTCGCGTTCTGCAACAGCTTTCGTGCGTAAAGGGGCAACACTGTGTATTTCTCTCTGGCAGAGCCCGGCTGCCAAATTCGAAACGTCCAGCGATTGCGCCCACAGGAAAGCTGCCAGCACGGAAAGCTGTAGCTGGTTTTCACTGTCCCTTGGAACTGCATTCGCTGGTAGGCAGACATTCGCGTTCTGCAACAGCTTTCGTTCGTAAAGGGGCAACACTGTGTATTTCTCTCTGGCAGAGCCCGGCTGCCAAATTCGAAACGTCCAGCGATTGCGCCCACAGGAAAGCTGCCAGCACGGAAAGCTCTAGCTGGTTTTCACTGTCCCTTGGAACTGCATTCGCTGGTAGGCAGACATTCGCGTTCTGCAACAGCTTTCGTTCGTAAAGGGGCAACACTGTGTCTTTCTCTCTGGCAGAGCCCGGCTGCCAAATTCGAAACGTCCAGCGATTGCGCCCACAGGAAAGCTGCCAGCACGGAAAGCTGTAGCTGGTTTTCACTGTCCCTTGGAACTGCATTCGCTGCTACACAGACATTCGCGTTCTGCAACAGCTTTCGTTCGTAAAGGGGCAACACTGTGTCTTTCTCTCTGGCAGAGCCCGGCTGCCAAATTCGAAACGTCCAGCGATTGCGCCCACAGGAAAGCTGCCAGCACGGAAAGCTGTAGCTGGTTTTCACTGTCCCTTGGAACTGCATTCGCTGCTACACAGACATTCGCGTTCTGCAACAGCTTTCGTTCGTAAAGGGGCAACACTGTGTCTTTCTCTCTGGCAGAGCCCGGCTGCCAAATTCGAAACGTCCAGCGATTGCGCCCACAGGAAAGCTGCCAGCACGGAAAGCTGTAGCTGGTTTTCACTGTCCCTTGGAACTGCATTCGCTGGTAGACAGACATTCGCGTTCTGCAACAGCTTTCGTTCGTAAAGGGGCAACACCGTGTATTTCTCTCTGGCAGAGCCCGGCTGCCAGATTCGAAACGTCCAGCGATTGCACCCACAGGAAAGCTGCCAGCACGGAAAGCTGTAGCTGGTTTTCACTGTCCCTTGGAACTGCATTCGCTGGTAGGCAGACATTCGCGTTCTGCAACAGCTTTCGTTCGTAAAGGGGCAACACTGTGTATTTCTCTCTGGCAGAGCCCGGCTGCCAAATTCGAAACGTCCAGCGATTGCGCCCACAGGAAAGCTGCCAGCACGGAAAGCTGTAGCTGGTTTTCACTGTCCCTTGGAACTGCATTCGCTGGTAGACAGACATTCGCGTTCTGCAACAGCTTTCGTTCGTAAAGGGGCAACACTGTGTCTTTCTCTCTGGCAGAGCCCGGCTGCCAAATTCGAAACGTCCAGCGATTGCGCCCACAGGAAAGCTGCCAGCACGGAAAGCTGTAGCTGGTTTTCACTGTCCCTTGGAACTGCATTCGCTGCTACACAGACATTCGCGTTCTGCAACAGCTTTCGTTCGTAAAGGGGCAACACTGTGTATTTCTCTCTGGCAGAGCCCGGCTGCCAAATTCGAAACGTCCAGCGATTGCGCCCACAGGAAAGCTGCCAGCACGGAAAGCTGTAGCTGGTTTTCACTGTCCCTTGGAACTGCATTCGCTGGTAGACAGACATTCGCGTTCTGCAACAGCTTTCGTTCGTAAAGGGGCAACACTGTGTCTTTCTCTCTGGCAGAGCCCGGCTGCCAAATTCGAAACGTCCAGCGATTGCGCCCACAGGAAAGCTGCCAGCACGGAAAGCTGTAGCTTGTTTTCACTGTCCCTTGGAACTGCATTCGCTGGTAGGCAGACATTCGCGTTCTGCAACAGCTTTCGTTCGTAAAGGGGCAACACTGTGTATTTCTCTCTGGCAGAGCCCGGCTGCCAAATTCGAAACGTCCAGCGATTGCGCCCACAGGAAAGCTGCCAGCACGGAAAGCTGTAGCTGGTTTTCACTGTCCCTTGGAACTGCATTCGCTGGTAGACAGACATTCGCGTTCTGCAACAGCTTTCGTTCGTAAAGGGGCAACACTCTGTATTTCTCTCTGGCAGAGCCCGGCTGCCAAATTCGAAACGTCCAGCGATTGCGCCCACAGGAAAGCTGCCAGCACGGAAAGCTGTAGCTGGTTTTCACTGTCCCTTGGAACTGCATTCGCTGGTAGACAGACATTCGCGTTCTGCAACAGCTTTCGTTCGTAAAGGGGCAACACTGTGTCTTTCTCTCTGGCAGAGCCCGGCTGCCAAATTCGAAACGTCCAGCGATTGCGCCCACAGGAAAGCTGCCAGCACGGAAAGCTCTAGCTGGTTTTCACTGTCCCTTGGAACTGCATTCGCTGCTACACAGACATTCGCGTTCTGCAACAGCTTTCGTTCGTAAAGGGGCAACACTCTGTATTTCTCTCTGGCAGAGCCCGGCTGCCAAATTCGAAACGTCCAGCGATTGCGCCCACAGGAAAGCTGCCAGCACGGAAAGCTGTAGCTGGTTTTCACTGTCCCTTGGAACTGCATTCGCTGGTAGACAGACATTCGCGTTCTGCAACAGCTTTCGTTCTTAAAGGGGCAACACTGTGTATTTCTCTCTCGCAGAGCCCGGCTGCCAAATTCGAAACGTCCAGCGATTGCGCCCACAGGAAAGCTGCCAGCACGGAAAGCTGTAGCTGGTTTTCACTGTCCCTTGGAACTGCATTCGCTGGTAGGCAGACATTCGCGTTCTGCAACAGCTTTCGTTCGTAAAGGGGCAACACTGTGTATTTCTTTCTCGCAGAGCCCGGCTGCCAAATTCGAAACGTCCAGCGATTGCGCCCACAGGAAAGCTGCCAGCACGGAAAGCTCTAGCTGGTTTTCACTGTCCCTTGGAACTGCATTCGCTGGTAGACAGACATTCGCGTTCTGCAACAGCTTTCGTGCGTAAAGGGGCAACACTCTGTATTTCTCTCTGGCAGAGCCCGGCTGCCAAATTCGAAACGTCCAGCGATTGCGCCCACAGGAAAGCTGCCAGCACGGAAAGCTGTAGCTGGTTTTCACTGTCCCTTGGAACTGCATTCGCTGGTAGACAGACATTCGCGTTCTGCAACAGCTTTCGTGCGTAAAGGGGCAACACTGTGTCTTTCTCTCTGGCAGAGCCCGGCTGCCAAATTCGAAACGTCCAGCGATTGCACCCACAGGAAAGCTGCCAGCACGGAAAGCTGTAGCTGGTTTTCACTGTCCCTTGGAACTGCATTCGCTGGTAGGCAGACATTCGCGTTCTGCAACAGCTTTCATTCGTAAAGGGGCAACACTGTGTATTTCTCTCTGGCAGAGCCCGGCTGCCAAATTCGAAACGTCCAGCGATTGCGCCCACAGGAAAGCTGCCAGCACGGAAAGCTGTAGCTGGTTTTCACTGTCCCTTGGAACTGCATTCGCTGCTACACAGACATTCGCGTTCTGCAACAGCTTTCGTTCGTAAAGGGGCAACACTGTGTCTTTCTCTCTGGCAGAGCCCGGCTGCCAAATTCGAAACGTCCAGCGATTGCGCCCACAGGAAAGCTGCCAGCACGGAAAGCTGTAGCTGGTTTTCACTGTCCCTTGGAACTGCATTCGCTGCTACACAGACATTCGCGTTCTGCAACAGCTTTTGTTCGTAAAGGGGCAACACTGTGTCTTTCTCTCTGGCAGAGCCCGGCTGCCAAATTCGAAACGTCCAGCGATTGCGCCCACAGGAAAGCTACCAGCACGGAAAGCTGTAGCTCGTTTTCACTGTCCCTTGGAACTGCATTCGCTGGTAGGCAGACATTCGCGTTCTGCAACAGCTTTCGTTCGTAAAGGGGCAACACTGTGTCTTTCTCTCTGGCAGAGCCCGGCTGCCAAATTCGAAACGTCCAGCGATTGCGCCCACAGGAAAGCTGCCAGCACGGAAAGCTGTAGCTGGTTTTCACTGTCCCTTGGAACTGCATTCGCTGGTAGACAGACATTCGCGTTCTGCAACAGCTTTCGTTCGTAAAGGGGCAACACTGTGTATTTCTCTCTGGCAGAGCCCGGCTGCCAAATTCGAAACGTCCAGCGATTGCGCCCACAGGAAAGCTGCCAGCACGGAAAGCTGTAGCTGGTTTTCACTGTCCCTTGGAACTGCATTCGCTGGTAGACAGACATTCGCGTTCTGCAACAGCTTTCCTTCGTAAAGGGACAACACTGTGTATTTCTCTCTGGCAGAGCCCGGCTGCCAAATTCGAAACGTCCAGCGATTGCGCCCACAGGAAAGCTGCCAGCACGGAAAGCTGTAGCTGGTTTTCACTGTCCCTTGGAACTGCATTCGATGGTAGACAGACATTCGCGTTCTGCAACAGCTTTCGTGCGTAAAGGAGCAACACTGTGTCTTTCTCTCTGGCAGAGCCCGGCTGCCAAATTCGAAACGTCCAGCGATTGCGCCCACAGGAAAGCTGCCAGCACGGAAAGCTGTAGCTGGTTTTCACTGTCCCTTGGAACTGCATTCGCTGCTACACAGACATTCGCGTTCTGCAACAGCTTTCGTTCGTAAAGGGGCAACACTCTGTATTTCTCTCTGGCAGAGCCCGGCTGCCAAATTCGAAACGTCCAGCGATTGCGCCCACAGGAAAGCTGCCAGCACGGAAAGCTGTAGCTGGTTTTCACTGTCCCTTGGAACTGCATTCGCTGGTAGGCAGACATTCGCGTTCTGCAACAGCTTTCGTTCGTAAAGGGGCAACACTGTGTATTTCTCTCTCGCAGAGCCCGGCTGCCAAATTCGAAACGTCCAGCGATTGCGCCCACAGGAAAGCTGCCAGCACGGAAAGCTGTAGCTGGTTTTCACTGTCCCTTGGAACTGCATTCGCTGGTAGGCAGACATTCGCGTTCTGCAACAGCTTTCGTTCGTAAAGGGGCAACACTGTGTCTTTCTCTCTGGCAGAGCCCGGCTGCCAAATTCGAAACGTCCAGCGATTGCGCCCACAGGAAAGCTGCCAGCACGGAAAGCTGTAGCTGGTTTTCACTGTCCCTTGGAACTGCATTCGCTGGTAGGCAGACATTCGCGTTCTGCAACAGCTTTCGTTCGTAAAGGGGCAACACTGTGTATTTCTCTCTCGCAGAGCCCGGCTGCCAAATTCGAAACGTCCAGCGATTGCGCCCACAGGAAAGCTGCCAGCACGGAAAGCTGTAGCTGGTTTTCACTGTCCCTTGGAACTGCATTCGCTGGTAGACAGACATTCGCGTTCTGCAACAGATTTCGTGCGTAAAGGGGCAACACTGTGTCTTTCTCTCTGGCAGAGCCCGGCTGCCAAATTCGAAACGTCCAGCGATTGCGCCCACAGGAAAGCTGCCAGCACGGAAAGCTGTAGCTGGTTTTCACTGTCCCTTGGAACTGCATTCGCTGGTAGACAGACATTCGCGTTCTGCAACAGCTTTCGTGCGTAAAGGGGCAACACTCTGTATTTCTCTCTGGCAGAGCCCGGCTGCCAAATTCGAAACGTCCAGCGATTGCGCCCACAGGAAAGCTGCCAGCACGGAAAGCTGTAGCTGGTTTTCACTGTCCCTTGGAACTGCATTCGCTGGTAGACAGACATTCGCGTTCTGCAACAGCTTTCGTTCGTAAAGGGGCAACACTCTGTATTTCTTTCTGGCAGAGCCCGGCTGCCAAATTCGAAACGTCCAGCGATTGCGCCCACAGGAAAGCTGCCAGCACGGAAAGCTGTAGCTGGTTTTCACTGTCCCTTGGAACTGCATTCGCTGGTAGGCAGACATTCGCGTTCTGCAACAGCTTTCGTTCGTAAAGGGGCAACACTGTGTATTTCTCTCTCGCAGAGCCCGGCTGCCAAATTCGAAACGTCCAGCGATTGCGCCCACAGGAAAGCTGCCAGCACGGAAAGCTCTAGCTGGTTTTCACTGTCCCTTGGAACTGCATTCGCTGGTAGGCAGACATTCGCGTTCTGCAACAGCTTTCGTTCGTAAAGGGGCAACACTGTGTCTTTCTCTCTGGCAGAGCCCGGCTGCCAAATTCGAAACGTCCAGCGATTGCACCCACAGGAAAGCTGCCAGCACGGAAAGCTGTAGCTGGTTTTCACTGTCCCTTGGAACTGCATTCGCTGGTAGGCAGACATTCGCGTTCTGCAACAGCTTTCGTGCGTAAAGGGGCAACACTGTGTCTTTCTCTCTGGCAGAGCCCGGCTGCCAAATTCGAAACGTCCAGCGATTGCGCCCACAGGAAAGCTGCCAGCACGGAAAGCTGTAGCTGGTTTTCACTGTCCCTTGGAACTGCATTCGCTGGTAGGCAGACATTCGCGTTCTGCAACAGCTTTCGTGCGTAAAGGGGCAACACTGTGTCTTTCTCTCTGGCAGAGCCCGGCTGCCAAATTCGAAACGTCCAGCGATTGCGCCCACAGGAAAGCTGCCAGCACGGAAAGCTGTAGCTGGTTTTCACTGTCCCTTGGAACTGCATTCGCTGCTACACAGACATTCGCGTTCTGCAACAGCTTTCGTTCGTAAAGGGGCAACACTCTGTATTTCTCTCTGGCAGAGCCCGGCTGCCAAATTCGAAACGTCCAGCGATTGCGCCCACAGGAAAGCTGCCAGCACGGAAAGCTGTAGCTGGTTTTCACTGTCCCTTGGAACTGCATTCGCTGCTACACAGACATTCGCGTTCTGCAACAGCTTTCGTTCGTAAAGGGGCAACACTCTGTATTTCTCTCTGGCAGAGCCCGGCTGCCAAATTCGAAACGTCCAGCGATTGCGCCCACAGGAAAGCTGCCAGCACGGAAAGCTGTAGCTGGTTTTCACTGTCCCTTGGAACTGCATTCGCTGGTAGGCAGACATTCGCGTTCTGCAACAGCTTTCGTTCGTAAAGGGGCAACACTGTGTATTTCTCTCTGGCAGAGCCCGGCTGCCAAATTCGAAACGTCCAGCGATTGCGCCCACAGGAAAGCTGCCAGCACGGAAAGCTGTAGCTGGTTTTCACTGTCCCTTGGAACTGCATTCGCTGGTAGGCAGACATTCGCGTTCTGCAACAGCTTTCGTTCGTAAAGGGGCAACACTGTGTCTTTCTCTCTGGCAGAGCCCGGCTGCCAAATTCGAAACGTCCAGCGATTGCGCCCACAGGAAAGCTGCCAGCACGGAAAGCTGTAGCTGGTTTTCACTGTCCCTTGGAACTGCATTCGCTGGTAGGCAGACATTCGCGTTCTGCAACAGCTTTCGTTCGTAAAGGGGCAACACTGTGTATTTCTCTCTCGCAGAGCCCGGCTGCCAAATTCGAAACGTCCAGCGATTGCGCCCACAGGAAAGCTGCCAGCACGGAAAGCTGTAGCTGGTTTTCACTGTCCCTTGGAACTGCATTGTCTGGTAGACAGACATTCGCGTTCTGCAACAGATTTCGTGCGTAAAGGGGCAACACTGTGTCTTTCTCTCTGGCAGAGCCCGGCTGCCAAATTCGAAACGTCCAGCGATTGCGCCCACAGGAAAGCTGCCAGCACGGAAAGCTGTAGCTGGTTTTCACTGTCCCTTGGAACTGCATTCGCTGGTAGACAGACATTCGCGTTCTGCAACAGCTTTCGTGCGTAAAGGGGCAACACTCTGTATTTCTCTCTGGCAGAGCCCGGCTGCCAAATTCGAAACGTCCAGCGATTGCGCCCACAGGAAAGCTGCCAGCACGGAAAGCTGTAGCTGGTTTTCACTGTCCCTTGGAACTGCATTCGCTGGTAGACAGACATTCGCGTTCTGCAACAGCTTTCGTTCGTAAAGGGGCAACACTCTGTATTTCTCTCTGGCAGAGCCCGGCTGCCAAATTCGAAACGTCCAGCGATTGCGCCCACAGGAAAGCTGCCAGCACGGAAAGCTGTAGCTGGTTTTCACTGTCCCTTGGAACTGCATTCGCTGGTAGGCAGACATTCGCGTTCTGCAACAGCTTTCGTTCGTAAAGGGGCAACACTGTGTATTTCTCTCTCGCAGAGCCCGGCTGCCAAATTCGAAACGTCCAGCGATTGCGCCCACAGGAAAGCTGCCAGCACGGAAAGCTCTAGCTGGTTTTCACTGTCCCTTGGAACTGCATTCGCTGGTAGGCAGACATTCGCGTTCTGCAACAGCTTTCGTTCGTAAAGGGGCAACACTGTGTCTTTCTCTCTGGCAGAGCCCGGCTGCCAAATTCGAAACGTCCAGCGATTGCGCCCACAGGAAAGCTGCCAGCACGGAAAGCTGTAGCTGGTTTTCACTGTCCCTTGGAACTGCATTCGCTGGTAGGCAGACATTCGCGTTCTGCAACAGCTTTCGTGCGTAAAGGGGCAACACTGTGTCTTTCTCTCTGGCAGAGCCCGGCTGCCAAATTCGAAACGTCCAGCGATTGCGCCCACAGGAAAGCTGCCAGCACGGAAAGCTGTAGCTGGTTTTCACTGTCCCTTGGAACTGCATTCGCTGGTAGGCAGACATTCGCGTTCTGCAACAGCTTTCGTGCGTAAAGGGGCAACACTGTGTCTTTCTCTCTGGCAGAGCCCGGCTGCCAAATTCGAAACGTCCAGCGATTGCGCCCACAGGAAAGCTGCCAGCACGGAAAGCTGTAGCTGGTTTTCACTGTCCCTTGGAACTGCATTCGCTGGTAGGCAGACATTCGCGTTCTGCAACAGCTTTCGTTCGTAAAGGGGCAACACTGTGTATTTCTCTCTCGCAGAGCCCGGCTGCCAAATTCGAAACGTCCAGCGATTGCACCCACAGGAAAGCTGCCAGCACGGAAAGCTGTAGCTGGTTTTCACTGTCCCTTGGAACTGCATTCGCTGGTAGGCAGACATTCGCGTTCTGCAACAGCTTTCGTTCGTAAAGGGGCAACACTGTGTATTTCTCTCTGGCAGAGCCCGGCTGCCAAATTCGAAACGTCCAGCGATTGCGCCCACAGGAAAGCTGCCAGCACGGAAAGCTGTAGCTGGTTTTCACTGTCCCTTGGAACTGCATTCGCTGGTAGACAGACATTCGCGTTCTGCAACAGCTTTCGTTCGTAAAGGGGCAACACTGTGTCTTTCTCTCTGGCAGAGCCCGGCTGCCAGATTCGAAACGTCCAGCGATTGCACCCACAGGAAAGCTGCCAGCACGGAAAGCTGTAGCTGGTTTTCACTGTCCCTTGGAACTGCATTCGCTGGTAGGCAGACATTCGCGTTCTGCAACAGCTTTCGTTCGTAAAGGGGCAACACTGTGTATTTCTCTCTGGCAGAGCCCGGCTGCCAAATTCGAAACGTCCAGCGATTGCGCCCACAGGAAAGCTGCCAGCACGGAAAGCTGTAGCTGGTTTTCACTGTCCCTTGGAACTGCATTCGCTGGTAGACAGACATTCGCGTTCTGCAACAGCTTTCGTTCGTAAAGGGGCAACACTGTGTCTTTCTCTCTGGCAGAGCCCGGCTGCCAAATTCGAAACGTCCAGCGATTGCGCCCACAGGAAAGCTGCCAGCACGGAAAGCTGTAGCTGGTTTTCACTGTCCCTTGGAACTGCATTCGCTGCTACACAGACATTCGCGTTCTGCAACAGCTTTCGTTCGTAAAGGGGCAACACTGTGTATTTCTCTCTGGCAGAGCCCGGCTGCCAAATTCGAAACGTCCAGCGATTGCGCCCACAGGAAAGCTGCCAGCACGGAAAGCTGTAGCTGGTTTTCACTGTCCCTTGGAACTGCATTCGCTGGTAGACAGACATTCGCGTTCTGCAACAGCTTTCGTTCGTAAAGGGGCAACACTGTGTCTTTCTCTCTGGCAGAGCCCGGCTGCCAAATTCGAAACGTCCAGCGATTGCGCCCACAGGAAAGCTGCCAGCACGGAAAGCTGTAGCTTGTTTTCACTGTCCCTTGGAACTGCATTCGCTGGTAGGCAGACATTCGCGTTCTGCAACAGCTTTCGTTCGTAAAGGGGCAACACTGTGTATTTCTCTCTGGCAGAGCCCGGCTGCCAAATTCGAAACGTCCAGCGATTGCGCCCACAGGAAAGCTGCCAGCACGGAAAGCTGTAGCTGGTTTTCACTGTCCCTTGGAACTGCATTCGCTGGTAGACAGACATTCGCGTTCTGCAACAGCTTTCGTTCGTAAAGGGGCAACACTCTGTATTTCTCTCTGGCAGAGCCCGGCTGCCAAATTCGAAACGTCCAGCGATTGCGCCCACAGGAAAGCTGCCAGCACGGAAAGCTGTAGCTGGTTTTCACTGTCCCTTGGAACTGCATTCGCTGGTAGACAGACATTCGCGTTCTGCAACAGCTTTCGTTCGTAAAGGGGCAACACTGTGTATTTCTCTCTCGCAGAGCCCGGCTGCCAAATTCGAAACGTCCAGCGATTGCGCCCACAGGAAAGCTGCCAGCACGGAAAGCTGTAGCTGGTTTTCACTGTCCCTTGGAACTGCATTCGCTGCTACACAGACATTCGCGTTCTGCAACAGCTTTCGTTCGTAAAGGGGCAACACTCTGTATTTCTCTCTGGCAGAGCCCGGCTGCCAAATTCGAAACGTCCAGCGATTGCGCCCACAGGAAAGCTGCCAGCACGGAAAGCTGTAGCTGGTTTTCACTGTCCCTTGGAACTGCATTCGCTGGTAGACAGACATTCGCGTTCTGCAACAGCTTTCGTTCTTAAAGGGGCAACACTGTGTCTTTCTCTCTGGCAGAGCCCGGCTGCCAAATTCGAAACGTCCAGCGATTGCGCCCACAGGAAAGCTGCCAGCACGGAAAGCTGTAGCTGGTTTTCACTGTCCCTTGGAACTGCATTCGCTGGTAGGCAGACATTCGCGTTCTGCAACAGCTTTCGTTCGTAAAGGGGCAACACTGTGTATTTCTTTCTCGCAGAGCCCGGCTGCCAAATTCGAAACGTCCAGCGATTGCGCCCACAGGAAAGCTGCCAGCACGGAAAGCTGTAGCTGGTTTTCACTGTCCCTTGGAACTGCATTCGCTGGTAGGCAGACATTCGCGTTCTGCAACAGCTTTCGTGCGTAAAGGGGCAACACTCTGTATTTCTCTCTGGCAGAGCCCGGCTGCCAAATTCGAAACGTCCAGCGATTGCGCCCACAGGAAAGCTGCCAGCACGGAAAGCTGTAGCTGGTTTTCACTGTCCCTTGGAACTGCATTCGCTGGTAGACAGACATTCGCGTTCTGCAACAGCTTTCGTGCGTAAAGGGGCAACACTGTGTCTTTCTCTCTGGCAGAGCCCGGCTGCCAAATTCGAAACGTCCAGCGATTGCACCCACAGGAAAGCTGCCAGCACGGAAAGCTGTAGCTGGTTTTCACTGTCCCTTGGAACTGCATTCGCTGGTAGGCAGACATTCGCGTTCTGCAACAGCTTTCATTCGTAAAGGGGCAACACTGTGTATTTCTCTCTGGCAGAGCCCGGCTGCCAAATTCGAAACGTCCAGCGATTGCGCCCACAGGAAAGCTGCCAGCACGGAAAGCTGTAGCTGGTTTTCACTGTCCCTTGGAACTGCATTCGCTGCTACACAGACATTCGCGTTCTGCAACAGCTTTCGTTCGTAAAGGGGCAACACTGTGTCTTTCTCTCTGGCAGAGCCCGGCTGCCAAATTCGAAACGTCCAGCGATTGCGCCCACAGGAAAGCTGCCAGCACGGAAAGCTGTAGCTGGTTTTCACTGTCCCTTGGAACTGCATTCGCTGCTACACAGACATTCGCGTTCTGCAACAGCTTTTGTTCGTAAAGGGGCAACACTGTGTCTTTCTCTCTGGCAGAGCCCGGCTGCCAAATTCGAAACGTCCAGCGATTGCGCCCACAGGAAAGCTACCAGCACGGAAAGCTGTAGCTCGTTTTCACTGTCCCTTGGAACTGCATTCGCTGGTAGGCAGACATTCGCGTTCTGCAACAGCTTTCGTTCGTAAAGGGGCAACACTGTGTCTTTCTCTCTGGCAGAGCCCGGCTGCCAAATTCGAAACGTCCAGCGATTGCGCCCACAGGAAAGCTGCCAGCACGGAAAGCTGTAGCTGGTTTTCACTGTCCCTTGGAACTGCATTCGCTGGTAGACAGACATTCGCGTTCTGCAACAGCTTTCGTTCGTAAAGGGGCAACACTGTGTATTTCTCTCTGGCAGAGCACGGCTGCCAAATTCGAAACGTCCAGCGATTGCGCCCACAGGAAAGCTGCCAGCACGGAAAGCTGTAGCTGGTTTTCACTGTCCCTTGGAACTGCATTCGCTGGTAGACAGACATTCGCGTTCTGCAACAGCTTTCCTTCGTAAAGGGACAACACTGTGTATTTCTCTCTGGCAGAGCCCGGCTGCCAAATTCGAAACGTCCAGCGATTGCGCCCACAGGAAAGCTGCCAGCACGGAAAGCTGTAGCTGGTTTTCACTGTCCCTTGGAACTGCATTCGATGGTAGACAGACATTCGCGTTCTGCAACAGCTTTCGTGCGTAAAGGAGCAACACTGTGTCTTTCTCTCTGGCAGAGCCCGGCTGCCAAATTCGAAACGTCCAGCGATTGCGCCCACAGGAAAGCTGCCAGCACGGAAAGCTGTAGCTGGTTTTCACTGTCCCTTGGAACTGCATTCGCTGCTACACAGACATTCGCGTTCTGCAACAGCTTTCGTTCGTAAAGGGGCAACACTCTGTATTTCTCTCTGGCAGAGCCCGGCTGCCAAATTCGAAACGTCCAGCGATTGCGCCCACAGGAAAGCTGCCAGCACGGAAAGCTGTAGCTGGTTTTCACTGTCCCTTGGAACTGCATTCGCTGGTAGGCAGACATTCGCGTTCTGCAACAGCTTTCGTGCGTAAAGGGGCAACACTGTGTATTTCTCTCTCGCAGAGCCCGGCTGCCAAATTCGAAACGTCCAGCGATTGCGCCCACAGGAAAGCTGCCAGCACGGAAAGCTGTAGCTGGTTTTCACTGTCCCTTGGAACTGCATTCGCTGGTAGGCAGACATTCGCGTTCTGCAACAGCTTTCGTTCGTAAAGGGGCAACACTGTGTCTTTCTCTCTGGCAGAGCCCGGCTGCCAAATTCGAAACGTCCAGCGATTGCGCCCACAGGAAAGCTGCCAGCACGGAAAGCTGTAGCTGGTTTTCACTGTCCCTTGGAACTGCATTCGCTGGTAGGCAGACATTCGCGTTCTGCAACAGCTTTCGTTCGTAAAGGGGCAACACTGTGTATTTCTCTCTGGCAGAGCCCGGCTGCCAAATTCGAAACGTCCAGCGATTGCGCCCACAGGAAAGCTGCCAGCACGGAAAGCTGTAGCTGGTTTTCACTGTCCCTTGGAACTGCATTGTCTGGTAGACAGACATTCGCGTTCTGCAACAGATTTCGTGCGTAAAGGGGCAACACTGTGTCTTTCTCTCTGGCAGAGCCCGGCTGCCAAATTCGAAACGTCCAGCGATTGCGCCCACAGGAAAGCTGCCAGCACGGAAAGCTGTAGCTGGTTTTCACTGTCCCTTGGAACTGCATTCGCTGGTAGACAGACATTCGCGTTCTGCAACAGCTTTCGTGCGTAAAGGGGCAACACTCTGTATTTCTCTCTGGCAGAGCCCGGCTGCCAAATTCGAAACGTCCAGCGATTGCGCCCACAGGAAAGCTGCCAGCACGGAAAGCTGTAGCTGGTTTTCACTGTCCCTTGGAACTGCATTCGCTGGTAGACAGACATTCGCGTTCTGCAACAGCTTTCGTTCGTAAAGGGGCAACACTCTGTATTTCTCTCTGGCAGAGCCCGGCTGCCAAATTCGAAACGTCCAGCGATTGCGCCCACAGGAAAGCTGCCAGCACGGAAAGCTGTAGCTGGTTTTCACTGTCCCTTGGAACTGCATTCGCTGGTAGGCAGACATTCGCGTTCTGCAACAGCTTTCGTTCGTAAAGGGGCAACACTGTGTATTTCTCTCTCGCAGAGCCCGGCTGCCAAATTCGAAACGTCCAGCGATTGCGCCCACAGGAAAGCTGCCAGCACGGAAAGCTCTAGCTGGTTTTCACTGTCCCTTGGAACTGCATTCGCTGGTAGGCAGACATTCGCGTTCTGCAACAGCTTTCGTTCGTAAAGGGGCAACACTGTGTCTTTCTCTCTGGCAGAGCCCGGCTGCCAAATTCGAAACGTCCAGCGATTGCGCCCACAGGAAAGCTGCCAGCACGGAAAGCTGTAGCTGGTTTTCACTGTCCCTTGGAACTGCATTCGCTGGTAGGCAGACATTCGCGTTCTGCAACAGCTTTCGTGCGTAAAGGGGCAACACTGTGTCTTTCTCTCTGGCAGAGCCCGGCTGCCAAATTCGAAACGTCCAGCGATTGCGCCCACAGGAAAGCTGCCAGCACGGAAAGCTGTAGCTGGTTTTCACTGTCCCTTGGAACTGCATTCGCTGGTAGGCAGACATTCGCGTTCTGCAACAGCTTTCGTGCGTAAAGGGGCAACACTGTGTCTTTCTCTCTGGCAGAGCCCGGCTGCCAAATTCGAAACGTCCAGCGATTGCGCCCACAGGAAAGCTGCCAGCACGGAAAGCTGTAGCTGGTTTTCACTGTCCCTTGGAACTGCATTCGCTGGTAGGCAGACATTCGCGTTCTGCAACAGCTTTCGTTCGTAAAGGGGCAACACTGTGTATTTCTCTCTCGCAGAGCCCGGCTGCCAAATTCGAAACGTCCAGCGATTGCACCCACAGGAAAGCTGCCAGCACGGAAAGCTGTAGCTGGTTTTCACTGTCCCTTGGAACTGCATTCGCTGGTAGGCAGACATTCGCGTTCTGCAACAGCTTTCGTTCGTAAAGGGGCAACACTGTGTATTTCTCTCTGGCAGAGCCCGGCTGCCAAATTCGAAACGTCCAGCGATTGCGCCCACAGGAAAGCTGCCAGCACGGAAAGCTGTAGCTGGTTTTCACTGTCCCTTGGAACTGCATTCGCTGGTAGACAGACATTCGCGTTCTGCAACAGCTTTCGTTCGTAAAGGGGCAACACTGTGTCTTTCTCTCTGGCAGAGCCCGGCTGCCAAATTCGAAACGTCCAGCGATTGCGCCCACAGGAAAGCTGCCAGCACGGAAAGCTGTAGCTGGTTTTCACTGTCCCTTGGAACTGCATTCGCTGCTACACAGACATTCGCGTTCTGCAACAGCTTTCGTTCGTAAAGGGGCAACACTGTGTCTTTCTCTCTGGCAGAGCCCGGCTGCCAAATTCGAAACGTCCAGCGATTGCGCCCACAGGAAAGCTGCCAGCACGGAAAGCTGTAGCTGGTTTTCACTGTCCCTTGGAACTGCATTCGCTGGTAGACAGACATTCGCGTTCTGCAACAGCTTTCGTTCGTAAAGGGGCAACACTGTGTCTTTCTCTCTGGCAGAGCCCGGCTGCCAAATTCGAAACGTCCAGCGATTGCGCCCACAGGAAAGCTGCCAGCACGGAAAGCTGTAGCTTGTTTTCACTGTCCCTTGGAACTGCATTCGCTGGTAGGCAGACATTCGCGTTCTGCAACAGCTTTCGTTCGTAAAGGGGCAACACTGTGTATTTCTCTCTGGCAGAGCCCGGCTGCCAAATTCGAAACGTCCAGCGATTGCGCCCACAGGAAAGCTGCCAGCACGGAAAGCTGTAGCTGGTTTTCACTGTCCCTTGGAACTGCATTCGCTGGTAGGCAGACATTCGCGTTCTGCAACAGCTTTCGTTCGTAAAGGGGCAACACTGTGTCTTTCTCTCTGGCAGAGCCCGGCTGCCAAATTCGAAACGTCCAGCGATTGCGCCCACAGGAAAGCTGCCAGCACGGAAAGCTGTAGCTGGTTTTCACTGTCCCTTGGAACTGCATTCGCTGGTAGGCAGACATTCGCGTTCTGCAACAGCTTTCGTTCGTAAAGGGGCAACACTGTGTATTTCTCTCTGGCAGAGCCCGGCTGCCAAATTCGAAACGTCCAGCGATTGCGCCCACAGGAAAGCTGCCAGCACGGAAAGCTGTAGCTGGTTTTCACTGTCCCTTGGAACTGCATTCGCTGGTAGACAGACATTCGCGTTCTGCAACAGCTTTCGTTCGTAAAGGGGCAACACTGTGTATTTCTCTCTCGCAGAGCCCGGCTGCCAAATTCGAAACGTCCAGCGATTGCGCCCACAGGAAAGCTGCCAGCACGGAAAGCTGTAGCTGGTTTTCACTGTCCCTTGGAACTGCATTCGCTGGTAGACAGACATTCGCGTTCTGCAACAGCTTTCGTGCGTAAAGGAGCAACACTGTGTCTTTCTCTCTGGCAGAGCCCGGCTGCCAAATTCGAAACGTCCAGCGATTGCGCCCACAGGAAAGCTGCCAGCACGGAAAGCTGTAGCTGGTTTTCACTGTCCCTTGGAACTGCATTCGCTGGTAGACAGACATTCGCGTTCTGCAACAGCTTTCGTTCGTAAAGGGGCAACACTGTGTATTTCTCTCTGGCAGAGCCCGGCTGCCAAATTCGAAACGTCCAGCGATTGCGCCCACAGGAAAGCTGCCAGCACGGAAAGCTGTAGCTGGTTTTCACTGTCCCTTGGAACTGCATTCGCTGCTACACAGACATTCGCGTTCTGCAACAGCTTTCGTTCGTAAAGGGGCAACACTGTGTATTTCTCTCTGGCAGAGCCCGGCTGCCAAATTCGAAACGTCCAGCGATTGCGCCCACAGGAAAGCTGCCAGCACGGAAAGCTGTAGCTGGTTTTCACTGTCCCTTGGAACTGCATTCGCTGGTAGGCAGACATTCGCGTTCTGCAACAGCTTTCGTTCGTAAAGGGGCAACACTGTGTATTTCTCTCTGGCAGAGCCCGGCTGCCAAATTCGAAACGTCCAGCGATTGCGCCCACAGGAAAGCTGCCAGCACGGAAAGCTGTAGCTGGTTTTCACTGTCCCTTGGAACTGCATTCGCTGGTAGGCAGACATTCGCGTTCTGCAACAGCTTTCGTTCGTAAAGGGGCAACACTGTGTATTTCTCTCTGGCAGAGCCCGGCTGCCAAATTCGAAACGTCCAGCGATTGCGCCCACAGGAAAGCTGCCAGCACGGAAAGCTGTAGCTGGTTTTCACTGTCCCTTGGAACTGCATTGTCTGGTAGACAGACATTCGCGTTCTGCAACAGCTTTCGTGCGTAAAGGGGCAACACTCTGTCTTTCTCTCTGGCAGAGCCCGGCTGCCAAATTCGAAACGTCCAGCGATTGCGCCCACAGGAAAGCTGCCAGCACGGAAAGCTGTAGCTGGTTTTCACTGTCCCTTGGAACTGCATTCGCTGGTAGACAGACATTCGCGTTCTGCAACAGCTTTCGTGCGTAAAGGGGCAACACTCTGTATTTCTCTCTGGCAGAGCCCGGCTGCCAAATTCGAAACGTCCAGCGATTGCGCCCACAGGAAAGCTGCCAGCACGGAAAGCTGTAGCTGGTTTTCACTGTCCCTTGGAACTGCATTCGCTGGTAGACAGACATTCGCGTTCTGCAACAGCTTTCGTTCGTAAAGGGGCAACACTGTGTCTTTCTCTCTGGCAGAGCCCGGCTGCCAAATTCGAAACGTCCAGCGATTGCGCCCACAGGAAAGCTGCCAGCACGGAAAGCTGTAGCTGGTTTTCACTGTCCCTTGGAACTGCATTCGCTGGTAGGCAGACATTCGCGTTCTGCAACAGCTTTCGTTCGTAAAGGGGCAACACTGTGTATTTCTCTCTCGCAGAGCCCGGCTGCCAAATTCGAAACGTCCAGCGATTGCGCCCACAGGAAAGCTGCCAGCACGGAAAGCTGTAGCTGGTTTTCACTGTCCCTTGGAACTGCATTCGCTGGTAGACAGACATTCGCGTTCTGCAACAGCTTTCGTTCGTAAAGGGGCAACACTGTGTATTTCTCTCTCGCAGAGCCCGGCTGCCAAATTCGAAACGTCCAGCGATTGCGCCCACAGGAAAGCTGCCAGCACGGAAAGCTGTAGCTGGTTTTCACTGTCCCTTGGAACTGCATTGTCTGGTAGACAGACATTCGCGTTCTGCAACAGCTTTCGTGCGTAAAGGGGCAACACTGTGTCTTTCTCTCTCGCAGAGCCCGGCTGCCAAATTCGAAACGTCCAGCGATTGCGCCCACAGGAAAGCTGCCAGCACGGAAAGCTGTAGCTGGTTTTCACTGTCCCTTGGAACTGCATTCGCTGGTAGACAGACATTCGCGTTCTGCAACAGCTTTCGTGCGTAAAGGGGCAACACTCTGTATTTCTCTCTGGCAGAGCCCGGCTGCCAAATTCGAAACGTCCAGCGATTGCGCCCACAGGAAAGCTGCCAGCACGGAAAGCTGTAGCTGGTTTTCACTGTCCCTTGGAACTGCATTCGCTGGTAGGCAGACATTCGCGTTCTGCAACAGCTTTCGTTCGTAAAGGGGCAACACTGTGTATTTCTCTCTGGCAGAGCCCGGCTGCCAAATTCGAAACGTCCAGCGATTGCGCCCACAGGAAAGCTGCCAGCACGGAAAGCTGTAGCTGGTTTTCACTGTCCCTTGGAACTGCATTCGCTGGTAGACAGACATTCGCGTTCTGCAACAGCTTTCGTGCGTAAAGGGGCAACACTGTGTCTTTCTCTCTGGCAGAGCCCGGCTGCCAAATTCGAAACGTCCAGCGATTGCGCCCACAGGAAAGCTGCCAGCACGGAAAGCTGTAGCTGGTTTTCACTGTCCCTTGGAACTGCATTCGCTGCTACACAGACATTCGCGTTCTGCAACAGCTTTCGTTCGTAAAGGGGCAACACTGTGTCTTTCTCTCTGGCAGAACCCGGCTGCCAAATTCGAAACGTCCAGCGATTGCGCCCACAGGAAAGCTGCCAGCACGGAAAGCTGTAGCTTGTTTTCACTGTCCCTTGGAACTGCATTCGCTGGTAGGCAGACATTCGCGTTCTGCAACAGCTTTCGTTCGTAAAGGGGCAACACTGTGTCTTTCTCTCTGGCAGAGCCCGGCTGCCAAATTCGAAACGTCCAGCGATTGCGCCCACAGGAAAGCTGCCAGCACGGAAAGCTGTAGCTGGTTTTCACTGTCCCTTGGAACTGCATTCGCTGGTAGACAGACATTCGCGTTCTGCAACAGCTTTGGTTCGTAAAGGGGCAACACTCTGTATTTCTCTCTGGCAGAGCCCGGCTGCCAAATTCGAAACGTCCAGCGATTGCGCCCACAGGAAAGCTGCCAGCACGGAAAGCTGTAGCTGGTTTTCACTGTCCCTTGGAACTGCATTCGCTGGTAGGCAGACATTCGCGTTCTGCAACAGCTTTCGTTCGTAAAGGGGCAACACTGTGTCTTTCTCTCTGGCAGAGCCCGGCTGCCAAATTCGAAACGTCCAGCGATTGCGCCCACAGGAAAGCTGCCAGCACGGAAAGCTGTAGCTGGTTTTCACTGTCCCTTGGAACTGCATTCGCTGCTACACAGACATTCGCGTTCTGCAACAGCTTTCGTTCGTAAAGGGGCAACACTGTGTCTTTCTCTCTGGCAGAGCCCGGCTGCCAAATTCGAAACGTCCAGCGATTGCGCCCACAGGAAAGCTGCCAGCACGGAAAGCTGTAGCTGGTTTTCACTGTCCCTTGGAACTGCATTCGCTGGTAGACAGACATTCGCGTTCTGCAACAGCTTTCGTTCGTAAAGGGGCAACACTGTGTCTTTCTCTCTGGCAGAGCCCGGCTGCCAAATTCGAAACGTCCAGCGATTGCGCCCACAGGAAAGCTGCCAGCACGGAAAGCTGTAGCTTGTTTTCACTGTCCCTTGGAACTGCATTCGCTGGTAGGCAGACATTCGCGTTCTGCAACAGCTTTCGTTCGTAAAGGGGCAACACTGTGTATTTCTCTCTGGCAGAGCCCGGCTGCCAAATTCGAAACGTCCAGCGATTGCGCCCACAGGAAAGCTGCCAGCACGGAAAGCTGTAGCTGGTTTTCACTGTCCCTTGGAACTGCATTCGCTGGTAGGCAGACATTCGCGTTCTGCAACAGCTTTCGTTCGTAAAGGGGCAACACTGTGTCTTTCTCTCTGGCAGAGCCCGGCTGCCAAATTCGAAACGTCCAGCGATTGCGCCCACAGGAAAGCTGCCAGCACGGAAAGCTGTAGCTGGTTTTCACTGTCCCTTGGAACTGCATTCGCTGGTAGGCAGACATTCGCGTTCTGCAACAGCTTTCGTTCGTAAAGGGGCAACACTGTGTATTTCTCTCTGGCAGAGCCCGGCTGCCAAATTCGAAACGTCCAGCGATTGCGCCCACAGGAAAGCTGCCAGCACGGAAAGCTGTAGCTGGTTTTCACTGTCCCTTGGAACTGCATTCGCTGGTAGACAGACATTCGCGTTCTGCAACAGCTTTCGTTCGTAAAGGGGCAACACTGTGTATTTCTCTCTCGCAGAGCCCGGCTGCCAAATTCGAAACGTCCAGCGATTGCGCCCACAGGAAAGCTGCCAGCACGGAAAGCTGTAGCTGGTTTTCACTGTCCCTTGGAACTGCATTCGCTGGTAGACAGACATTCGCGTTCTGCAACAGCTTTCGTGCGTAAAGGAGCAACACTGTGTCTTTCTCTCTGGCAGAGCCCGGCTGCCAAATTCGAAACGTCCAGCGATTGCGCCCACAGGAAAGCTGCCAGCACGGAAAGCTGTAGCTGGTTTTCACTGTCCCTTGGAACTGCATTCGCTGGTAGACAGACATTCGCGTTCTGCAACAGCTTTCGTTCGTAAAGGGGCAACACTGTGTATTTCTCTCTGGCAGAGCCCGGCTGCCAAATTCGAAACGTCCAGCGATTGCGCCCACAGGAAAGCTGCCAGCACGGAAAGCTGTAGCTGGTTTTCACTGTCCCTTGGAACTGCATTCGCTGCTACACAGACATTCGCGTTCTGCAACAGCTTTCGTTCGTAAAGGGGCAACACTGTGTATTTCTCTCTGGCAGAGCCCGGCTGCCAAATTCGAAACGTCCAGCGATTGCGCCCACAGGAAAGCTGCCAGCACGGAAAGCTGTAGCTGGTTTTCACTGTCCCTTGGAACTGCATTCGCTGGTAGGCAGACATTCGCGTTCTGCAACAGCTTTCGTTCGTAAAGGGGCAACACTGTGTATTTCTCTCTGGCAGAGCCCGGCTGCCAAATTCGAAACGTCCAGCGATTGCGCCCACAGGAAAGCTGCCAGCACGGAAAGCTGTAGCTGGTTTTCACTGTCCCTTGGAACTGCATTCGCTGGTAGGCAGACATTCGCGTTCTGCAACAGCTTTCGTTCGTAAAGGGGCAACACTGTGTATTTCTCTCTGGCAGAGCCCGGCTGCCAAATTCGAAACGTCCAGCGATTGCGCCCACAGGAAAGCTGCCAGCACGGAAAGCTGTAGCTGGTTTTCACTGTCCCTTGGAACTGCATTGTCTGGTAGACAGACATTCGCGTTCTGCAACAGCTTTCGTGCGTAAAGGGGCAACACTCTGTCTTTCTCTCTGGCAGAGCCCGGCTGCCAAATTCGAAACGTCCAGCGATTGCGCCCACAGGAAAGCTGCCAGCACGGAAAGCTGTAGCTGGTTTTCACTGTCCCTTGGAACTGCATTCGCTGGTAGACAGACATTCGCGTTCTGCAACAGCTTTCGTGCGTAAAGGGGCAACACTCTGTATTTCTCTCTGGCAGAGCCCGGCTGCCAAATTCGAAACGTCCAGCGATTGCGCCCACAGGAAAGCTGCCAGCACGGAAAGCTGTAGCTGGTTTTCACTGTCCCTTGGAACTGCATTCGCTGGTAGACAGACATTCGCGTTCTGCAACAGCTTTCGTTCGTAAAGGGGCAACACTGTGTCTTTCTCTCTGGCAGAGCCCGGCTGCCAAATTCGAAACGTCCAGCGATTGCGCCCACAGGAAAGCTGCCAGCACGGAAAGCTGTAGCTGGTTTTCACTGTCCCTTGGAACTGCATTCGCTGGTAGGCAGACATTCGCGTTCTGCAACAGCTTTCGTTCGTAAAGGGGCAACA
This sequence comes from Mycteria americana, assembly GCF_035582795.1. Classification (NCBI taxonomy): domain Eukaryota; kingdom Metazoa; phylum Chordata; class Aves; order Ciconiiformes; family Ciconiidae; genus Mycteria; species Mycteria americana. Next base: position 227,819 of record NW_027445632.1, on the reverse strand, counting down.
CTGTGTATTTCTCTCTCGCAGAGCCCGGCTGCCAAATTCGAAACGTCCAGCGATTGCGCCCACAGGAAAGCTGCCAGCACGGAAAGCTGTAGCTGGTTTTCACTGTCCCTTGGAACTGCATTCGCTGGTAGACAGACATTCGCGTTCTGCAACAGCTTTCGTTCGTAAAGGGGCAACACTGTGTATTTCTCTCTCGCAGAGCCCGGCTGCCAAATTCGAAACGTCCAGCGATTGCGCCCACAGGAAAGCTGCCAGCACGGAAAGCTGTAGCTGGTTTTCACTGTCCCTTGGAACTGCATTGTCTGGTAGACAGACATTCGCGTTCTGCAACAGCTTTCGTGCGTAAAGGGGCAACACTGTGTCTTTCTCTCTGGCAGAGCCCGGCTGCCAAATTCGAAACGTCCAGCGATTGCGCCCACAGGAAAGCTGCCAGCACGGAAAGCTGTAGCTGGTTTTCACTGTCCCTTGGAACTGCATTCGCTGGTAGACAGACATTCGCGTTCTGCAACAGCTTTCGTGCGTAAAGGGGCAACACTCTGTATTTCTCTCTGGCAGAGCCCGGCTGCCAAATTCGAAACGTCCAGCGATTGCGCCCACAGGAAAGCTGCCAGCACGGAAAGCTGTAGCTGGTTTTCACTGTCCCTTGGAACTGCATTCGCTGGTAGGCAGACATTCGCGTTCTGCAACAGCTTTCGTTCGTAAAGGGGCAACACTGTGTATTTCTCTCTGGCAGAGCCCGGCTGCCAAATTCGAAACGTCCAGCGATTGCGCCCACAGGAAAGCTGCCAGCACGGAAAGCTGTAGCTGGTTTTCACTGTCCCTTGGAACTGCATTCGCTGGTAGACAGACATTCGCGTTCTGCAACAGCTTTCGTGCGTAAAGGGGCAACACTGTGTCTTTCTCTCTGGCAGAGCCCGGCTGCCAAATTCGAAACGTCCAGCGATTGCGCCCACAGGAAAGCTGCCAGCACGGAAAGCTGTAGCTGGTTTTCACTGTCCCTTGGAACTGCATTCGCTGCTACACAGACATTCGCGTTCTGCAACAGCTTTCGTTCGTAAAGGGGCAACACTGTGTCTTTCTCTCTGGCAGAACCCGGCTGCCAAATTCGAAACGTCCAGCGATTGCGCCCACAGGAAAGCTGCCAGCACGGAAAGCTGTAGCTTGTTTTCACTGTCCCTTGGAACTGCATTCGCTGGTAGGCAGACATTCGCGTTCTGCAACAGCTTTCGTTCGTAAAGGGGCAACACTGTGTCTTTCTCTCTGGCAGAGCCCGGCTGCCAAATTCGAAACGTCCAGCGATTGCGCCCACAGGAAAGCTGCCAGCACGGAAAGCTGTAGCTGGTTTTCACTGTCCCTTGGAACTGCATTCGCTGGTAGACAGACATTCGCGTTCTGCAACAGCTTTGGTTCGTAAAGGGGCAACACTCTGTATTTCTCTCTGGCAGAGCCCGGCTGCCAAATTCGAAACGTCCAGCGATTGCGCCCACAGGAAAGCTGCCAGCACGGAAAGCTGTAGCTGGTTTTCACTGTCCCTTGGAACTGCATTCGCTGGTAGGCAGACATTCGCGTTCTGCAACAGCTTTCGTTCGTAAAGGGGCAACACTGTGTATTTCTTTCTCGCAGAGCCCGGCTGCCAAATTCGAAACGTCCAGCGATTGCGCCCACAGGAAAGCTGCCAGCACGGAAAGCTGTAGCTGGTTTTCACTGTCCCTTGGAACTGCATTCGATGGTAGACAGACATTCGCGTTCTGCAACAGCTTTCGTGCGTAAAGGAGCAACACTGTGTCTTTCTCTCTGGCAGAGCCCGGCTGCCAAATTCGAAACGTCCAGCGATTGCGCCCACAGGAAAGCTGCCAGCACGGAAAGCTGTAGCTGGTTTTCACTGTCCCTTGGAACTGCATTCGCTGCTACACAGACATTCGCGTTCTGCAACAGCTTTCGTTCGTAAAGGGGCAACACTGTGTATTTCTCTCTGGCAGAGCCCGGCTGCCAAATTCGAAACGTCCAGCGATTGCGCCCACAGGAAAGCTGCCAGCACGGAAAGCTGTAGCTGGTTTTCACTGTCCCTTGGAACTGCATTCGCTGGTAGACAGACATTCGCGTTCTGCAACAGCTTTCGTTCGTAAAGGGGCAACACTGTGTATTTCTCTCTGGCAGAGCCCGGCTGCCAAATTCGAAACGTCCAGCGATTGCGCCCACAGGAAAGCTGCCAGCACGGAAAGCTGTAGCTGGTTTTCACTGTCCCTTGGAACTGCATTCGCTGGTAGGCAGACATTCGCGTTCTGCAACAGCTTTCGTTCGTAAAGGGGCAACACTGTGTATTTCTCTCTCGCAGAGCCCGGCTGCCAAATTCGAAACGTCCAGCGATTGCGCCCACAGGAAAGCTGCCAGCACGGAAAGCTGTAGCTGGTTTTCACTGTCCCTTGGAACTGCATTCGCTGGTAGGCAGACATTCGCGTTCTGCAACAGCTTTCGTGCGTAAAGGGGCAACACCGTGTATTTCTCTCTGGCAGAGCCCGGCTGCCAAATTCGAAACGTCCAGCGATTGCGCCCACAGGAAAGCTGCCAGCACGGAAAGCTGTAGCTGGTTTTCACTGTCCCTTGGAACTGCATTCGCTGGTAGACAGACATTCGCGTTCTGCAACAGCTTTCGTTCGTAAAGGGGCAACACTGTGTCTTTCTCTCTGGCAGAGCCCGGCTGCCAAATTCGAAACGTCCAGCGATTGCGCCCACAGGAAAGCTGCCAGCACGGAAAGCTGTAGCTGGTTTTCACTGTCCCTTGGAACTGCATTCGCTGGTACGCAGACATTCGCGTTCTGCAACAGCTTTCGTTCGTAAAGGGGCAACACTGTGTCTTTCTCTCTGGCAGAGCCCGGCTGCCAAATTCGAAACGTCCAGCGATTGCGCCCACAGGAAAGCTGCCAGAACGGAAAGCTGTAGCTGGTTTTCACTGTCCCTTGGAACTGCATTCGCTGGTAGGCAGACATTCGCGTTCTGCAACAGCTTTCGTGCGTAAAGGGGCAACACTGTGTCTTTCTCTCTGGCAGAGCCCGGCTGCCAAATTCGAAACGTCCAGCGATTGCGCCCACAGGAAAGCTGCCAGCACGGAAAGCTGTAGCTGGTTTTCACTGTCCCTTGGAACTGCATTCGCTGGTAGGCAGACATTCGCGTTCTGCAACAGCTTTCGTTCGTAAAGGGGCAACACTGTGTATTTCTCTCTGGCAGAGCCCGGCTGCCAAATTCGAAACGTCCAGCGATTGCGCCCACAGGAAAGCTGCCAGCACGGAAAGCTGTAGCTGGTTTTCACTGTCCCTTGGAACTGCATTCGCTGGTAGACAGACATTCGCGTTCTGCAACAGCTTTCGTTCGTAAAGGGGCAACACTGTGTATTTCTCTCTCGCAGAGCCCGGCTGCCAAATTCGAAACGTCCAGCGATTGCGCCCACAGGAAAGCTGCCAGCACGGAAAGCTGTAGCTGGTTTTCACTGTCCCTTGGAACTGCATTCGCTGGTAGACAGACATTCGCGTTCTGCAACAGCTTTCGTTCGTAAAGGGGCAACACTGTGTCTTTCTCTCTGGCAGAGCCCGGCTGCCAAATTCGAAACGTCCAGCGATTGCGCCCACAGGAAAGCTGCCAGCACGGAAAGCTGTAGCTGGTTTTCACTGTCCCTTGGAACTGCATTCGCTGGTAGGCAGACATTCGCGTTCTGCAACAGCTTTCGTTCGTAAAGGGGCAACACTGTGTCTTTCTCTCTGGCAGAGCCCGGCTGCCAAATTCGAAACGTCCAGCGATTGCGCCCACAGGAAAGCTGCCAGCACGGAAAGCTGTAGCTGGTTTTCACTGTCCCTTGGAACTGCATTCGCTGGTAGGCAGACATTCGCGTTCTGCAACAGCTTTCGTGCGTAAAGGGGCAACACTGTGTCTTTCTCTCTGGCAGAACCCGGCTGCCAAATTCGAAACGTCCAGCGATTGCGCCCACAGGAAAGCTGCCAGCACGGAAAGCTGTAGCTGGTTTTCACTGTCCCTTGGAACTGCATTCGCTGGTAGACAGACATTCGCGTTCTGCAACAGCTTTCGTTCGTAAAGGGGCAACACTGTGTATTTCTCTCTGGCAGAGCCCGGCTGCCAAATTCGAAACGTCCAGCGATTGCGCCCACAGGAAAGCTGCCAGCACGGAAAGCTGTAGCTGGTTTTCACTGTCCCTTGGAACTGCATTCGCTGGTAGGCAGACATTCGCGTTCTGCAACAGCTTTCGTTCGTAAAGGGGCAACACTGTGTATTTCTCTCTGGCAGAGCCCGGCTGCCAAATTCGAAACGTCCAGCGATTGCGCCCACAGGAAAGCTGCCAGCACGGAAAGCTGTAGCTGGTTTTCACTGTCCCTTGGAACTGCATTCGCTGCTACACAGACATTCGCGTTCTGCAACAGCTTTCGTTCGTAAAGGGGCAACACTGTGTATTTCTCTCTCGCAGAGCCCGGCTGCCAAATTCGAAACGTCCAGCGATTGCGCCCACAGGAAAGCTGCCAGCACGGAAAGCTGTAGCTGGTTTTCACTGTCCCTTGGAACTGCATTGTCTGGTAGACAGACATTCGCGTTCTGCAACAGCTTTCGTGCGTAAAGGGGCAACACTGTGTCTTTCTCTCTGGCAGAGCCCGGCTGCCAAATTCGAAACGTCCAGCGATTGCGCCCACAGGAAAGCTGCCAGAACGGAAAGCTGTAGCTGGTTTTCACTGTCCCTTGGAACTGCATTCGCTGGTAGACAGACATTCGCGTTCTGCAACAGCTTTCGTGCGTAAAGGGGCAACACTCTGTATTTCTCTCTGGCAGAGCCCGGCTGCCAAATTCGAAACGTCCAGCGATTGCGCCCACAGGAAAGCTGCCAGCACGGAAAGCTGTAGCTGGTTTTCACTGTCCCTTGGAACTGCATTCGCTGGTAGGCAGACATTCGCGTTCTGCAACAGCTTTCGTTCGTAAAGGGGCAACACTGTGTATTTCTTTCTCGCAGAGCCCGGCTGCCAAATTCGAAACGTCCAGCGATTGCGCCCACAGGAAAGCTGCCAGCACGGAAAGCTGTAGCTGGTTTTCACTGTCCCTTGGAACTGCATTCGCTGGTAGACAGACATTCGCGTTCTGCAACAGCTTTCGTGCGTAAAGGGGCAACACCGTGTATTTCTCTCTGGCAGAGCCCGGCTGCCAAATTCGAAACGTCCAGCGATTGCGCCCACAGGAAAGCTGCCAGCACGGAAAGCTGTAGCTGGTTTTCACTGTCCCTTGGAACTGCATTCGCTGGTAGACAGACATTCGCGTTCTGCAACAGCTTTCGTTCGTAAAGGGGCAACACTGTGTCTTTCTCTCTGGCAGAGCCCGGCTGCCAATTTCGAAACGTCCAGCGATTGCGCCCACAGGAAAGCTGCCAGCACGGAAAGCTGTAGCTGGTTTTCACTGTCCCTTGGAACTGCATTCGCTGGTACGCAGACATTCGCGTTCTGCAACAGCTTTCGTTCGTAAAGGGGCAACACTGTGTCTTTCTCTCTCGCAGAGCCCGGCTGCCAAATTCGAAACGTCCAGCGATTGCGCCCACAGGAAAGCTGCCAGAACGGAAAGCTGTAGCTGGTTTTCACTGTCCCTTGGAACTGCATTCGCTGGTAGGCAGACATTCGCGTTCTGCAACAGCTTTCGTGCGTAAAGGGGCAACACTGTGTCTTTCTCTCTGGCAGAGCCCGGCTGCCAAATTCGAAACGTCCAGCGATTGCGCCCACAGGAAAGCTGCCAGCACGGAAAGCTGTAGCTGGTTTTCACTGTCCCTTGGAACTGCATTCGCTGGTAGGCAGACATTCGCGTTCTGCAACAGCTTTCGTTCGTAAAGGGGCAACACTGTGTCTTTCTCTCTGGCAGAGCCCGGCTGCCAAATTCGAAACGTCCAGCGATTGCGCCCACAGGAAAGCTGCCAGCACGGAAAGCTGTAGCTGGTTTTCACTGTCCCTTGGAACTGCATTCGCTGGTAGACAGACATTCGCGTTCTGCAACAGCTTTCGTTCGTAAAGGGGCAACACTCTGTATTTCTCTCTGGCAGAGCCCGGCTGCCAAATTCGAAACGTCCAGCGATTGCGCCCACAGGAAAGCTGCCAGCACGGAAAGCTGTAGCTGGTTTTCACTGTCCCTTGGAACTGCATTCGCTGGTAGGCAGACATTCGCGTTCTGCAACAGCTTTCGTTCGTAAAGGGGCAACACTGTGTATTTCTCTCTCGCAGAGCCCGGCTGCCAAATTCGAAACGTCCAGCGATTGCGCCCACAGGAAAGCTGCCAGCACGGAAAGCTCTAGCTGGTTTTCACTGTCCCTTGGAACTGCATTCGCTGGTAGGCAGACATTCGCGTTCTGCAACAGCTTTCGTTCGTAAAGGGGCAACACTGTGTCTTTCTCTCTGGCAGAGCCCGGCTGCCAAATTCGAAACGTCCAGCGATTGCGCCCACAGGAAAGCTGCCAGCACGGAAAGCTGTAGCTGGTTTTCACTGTCCCTTGGAACTGCATTCGCTGGTAGGCAGACATTCGCGTTCTGCAACAGCTTTCGTGCGTAAAGGGGCAACACTGTGTCTTTCTCTCTGGCAGAGCCCGGCTGCCAAATTCGAAACGTCCAGCGATTGCGCCCACAGGAAAGCTGCCAGCACGGAAAGCTGTAGCTGGTTTTCACTGTCCCTTGGAACTGCATTCGCTGGTAGGCAGACATTCGCGTTCTGCAACAGCTTTCGTTCGTAAAGGGGCAACACTGTGTATTTCTCTCTCGCAGAGCCCGGCTGCCAAATTCGAAACGTCCAGCGATTGCACCCACAGGAAAGCTGCCAGCACGGAAAGCTGTAGCTGGTTTTCACTGTCCCTTGGAACTGCATTCGCTGGTAGGCAGACATTCGCGTTCTGCAACAGCTTTCGTTCGTAAAGGGGCAACACTGTGTATTTCTCTCTGGCAGAGCCCGGCTGCCAAATTCGAAACGTCCAGCGATTGCGCCCACAGGAAAGCTGCCAGCACGGAAAGCTGTAGCTGGTTTTCACTGTCCCTTGGAACTGCATTCGCTGGTAGACAGACATTCGCGTTCTGCAACAGCTTTCGTTCGTAAAGGGGCAACACTGTGTCTTTCTCTCTGGCAGAGCCCGGCTGCCAAATTCGAAACGTCCAGCGATTGCGCCCACAGGAAAGCTGCCAGCACGGAAAGCTGTAGCTGGTTTTCACTGTCCCTTGGAACTGCATTCGCTGCTACACAGACATTCGCGTTCTGCAACAGCTTTCGTTCGTAAAGGGGCAACACTGTGTATTTCTCTCTGGCAGAGCCCGGCTGCCAAATTCGAAACGTCCAGCGATTGCGCCCACAGGAAAGCTGCCAGCACGGAAAGCTGTAGCTGGTTTTCACTGTCCCTTGGAACTGCATTCGCTGGTAGACAGACATTCGCGTTCTGCAACAGCTTTCGTTCGTAAAGGGGCAACACCGTGTATTTCTCTCTCGCAGAGCCCGGCTGCCAAATTCGAAACGTCCAGCGATTGCGCCCACAGGAAAGCTGCCAGCACGGAAAGCTGTAGCTTGTTTTCACTGTCCCTTGGAACTGCATTCGCTGGTAGGCAGACATTCGCGTTCTGCAACAGCTTTCGTTCGTAAAGGGGCAACACTGTGTATTTCTCTCTGGCAGAGCCCGGCTGCCAAATTCGAAACGTCCAGCGATTGCGCCCACAGGAAAGCTGCCAGCACGGAAAGCTGTAGCTGGTTTTCACTGTCCCTTGGAACTGCATTCGCTGGTAGGCAGACATTCGCGTTCTGCAACAGCTTTCGTTCGTAAAGGGGCAACACTGTGTCTTTCTCTCTGGCAGAGCCCGGCTGCCAAATTCGAAACGTCCAGCGATTGCGCCCACAGGAAAGCTGCCAGCACGGAAAGCTGTAGCTGGTTTTCACTGTCCCTTGGAACTGCATTCGCTGGTAGGCAGACATTCGCGTTCTGCAACAGCTTTCGTTCGTAAAGGGGCAACACTCTGTATTTCTCTCTGGCAGAGCCCGGCTGCCAAATTCGAAACGTCCAGCGATTGCGCCCACAGGAAAGCTGCCAGCACGGAAAGCTGTAGCTGGTTTTCACTGTCCCTTGGAACTGCATTCGCTGGTAGACAGACATTCGCGTTCTGCAACAGCTTTCGTTCGTAAAGGGGCAACACTGTGTATTTCTCTCTCGCAGAGCCCGGCTGCCAAATTCGAAACGTCCAGCGATTGCGCCCACAGGAAAGCTGCCAGCACGGAAAGCTGTAGCTGGTTTTCACTGTCCCTTGGAACTGCATTCGCTGGTAGACAGACATTCGCGTTCTGCAACAGCTTTCGTGCGTAAAGGAGCAACACTGTGTCTTTCTCTCTGGCAGAGCCCGGCTGCCAAATTCGAAACGTCCAGCGATTGCGCCCACAGGAAAGCTGCCAGCACGGAAAGCTGTAGCTGGTTTTCACTGTCCCTTGGAACTGCATTCGCTGGTAGACAGACATTCGCGTTCTGCAACAGCTTTCGTTCGTAAAGGGGCAACACTGTGTATTTCTCTCTGGCAGAGCCCGGCTGCCAAATTCGAAACGTCCAGAGATTGCGCCCACAGGAAAGCTGCCAGCACGGAAAGCTGTAGCTGGTTTTCACTGTCCCTTGGAACTGCATTCGCTGCTACACAGACATTCGCGTTCTGCAACAGCTTTCGTTCGTAAAGGGGCAACACTGTGTATTTCTCTCTGGCAGAGCCCGGCTGCCAAATTCGAAACGTCCAGCGATTGCGCCCACAGGAAAGCTGCCAGCACGGAAAGCTGTAGCTGGTTTTCACTGTCCCTTGGAACTGCATTCGCTGGTAGGCAGACATTCGCGTTCTGCAACAGCTTTCGTTCGTAAAGGGGCAACACTGTGTATTTCTCTCTGGCAGAGCCCGGCTGCCAAATTCGAAACGTCCAGCGATTGCGCCCACAGGAAAGCTGCCAGCACGGAAAGCTGTAGCTGGTTTTCACTGTCCCTTGGAACTGCATTCGCTGGTAGGCAGACATTCGCGTTCTGCAACAGCTTTCGTTCGTAAAGGGGCAACACTGTGTATTTCTCTCTGGCAGAGCCCGGCTGCCAAATTCGAAACGTCCAGCGATTGCGCCCACAGGAAAGCTGCCAGCACGGAAAGCTGTAGCTGGTTTTCACTGTCCCTTGGAACTGCATTGTCTGGTAGACAGACATTCGCGTTCTGCAACAGCTTTCGTGCGTAAAGGGGCAACACTGTGTCTTTCTCTCTGGCAGAGCCCGGCTGCCAAATTCGAAACGTCCAGCGATTGCGCCCACAGGAAAGCTGCCAGCACGGAAAGCTGTAGCTGGTTTTCACTGTCCCTTGGAACTGCATTCGCTGGTAGACAGACATTCGCGTTCTGCAACAGCTTTCGTGCGTAAAGGGGCAACACTCTGTATTTCTCTCTGGCAGAGCCCGGCTGCCAAATTCGAAACGTCCAGCGATTGCGCCCACAGGAAAGCTGCCAGCACGGAAAGCTGTAGCTGGTTTTCACTGTCCCTTGGAACTGCATTCGCTGGTAGACAGACATTCGCGTTCTGCAACAGCTTTCGTTCGTAAAGGGGCAACACTGTGTATTTCTCTCTGGCAGAGCCCGGCTGCCAAATTCGAAACGTCCAGCGATTGCGCCCACAGGAAAGCTGCCAGCACGGAAAGCTGTAGCTGGTTTTCACTGTCCCTTGGAACTGCATTCGCTGGTAGGCAGACATTCGCGTTCTGCAACAGCTTTCGTTCGTAAAGGGGCAACACTGTGTATTTCTCTCTCGCAGAGCCCGGCTGCCAAATTCGAAACGTCCAGCGATTGCGCCCACAGGAAAGCTGCCAGCACGGAAAGCTGTAGCTGGTTTTCACTGTCCCTTGGAACTGCATTCGCTGGTAGACAGACATTCGCGTTCTGCAACAGCTTTCGTTCGTAAAGGGGCAACACTGTGTATTTCTCTCTCGCAGAGCCCGGCTGCCAAATTCGAAACGTCCAGCGATTGCGCCCACAGGAAAGCTGCCAGCACGGAAAGCTGTAGCTGGTTTTCACTGTCCCTTGGAACTGCATTGTCTGGTAGACAGACATTCGCGTTCTGCAACAGCTTTCGTGCGTAAAGGGGCAACACTGTGTCTTTCTCTCTGGCAGAGCCCGGCTGCCAAATTCGAAACGTCCAGCGATTGCGCCCACAGGAAAGCTGCCAGCACGGAAAGCTGTAGCTGGTTTTCACTGTCCCTTGGAACTGCATTCGCTGGTAGACAGACATTCGCGTTCTGCAACAGCTTTCGTGCGTAAAGGGGCAACACTCTGTATTTCTCTCTGGCAGAGCCCGGCTGCCAAATTCGAAACGTCCAGCGATTGCGCCCACAGGAAAGCTGCCAGCACGGAAAGCTGTAGCTGGTTTTCACTGTCCCTTGGAACTGCATTCGCTGGTAGGCAGACATTCGCGTTCTGCAACAGCTTTCGTTCGTAAAGGGGCAACACTGTGTATTTCTCTCTGGCAGAGCCCGGCTGCCAAATTCGAAACGTCCAGCGATTGCGCCCACAGGAAAGCTGCCAGCACGGAAAGCTGTAGCTGGTTTTCACTGTCCCTTGGAACTGCATTCGCTGGTAGACAGACATTCGCGTTCTGCAACAGCTTTCGTGCGTAAAGGGGCAACACTGTGTCTTTCTCTCTGGCAGAGCCCGGCTGCCAAATTCGAAACGTCCAGCGATTGCGCCCACAGGAAAGCTGCCAGCACGGAAAGCTGTAGCTGGTTTTCACTGTCCCTTGGAACTGCATTCGCTGCTACACAGACATTCGCGTTCTGCAACAGCTTTCGTTCGTAAAGGGGCAACACTGTGTCTTTCTCTCTGGCAGAACCCGGCTGCCAAATTCGAAACGTCCAGCGATTGCGCCCACAGGAAAGCTGCCAGCACGGAAAGCTGTAGCTTGTTTTCACTGTCCCTTGGAACTGCATTCGCTGGTAGGCAGACATTCGCGTTCTGCAACAGCTTTCGTTCGTAAAGGGGCAACACTGTGTCTTTCTCTCTGGCAGAGCCCGGCTGCCAAATTCGAAACGTCCAGCGATTGCGCCCACAGGAAAGCTGCCAGCACGGAAAGCTGTAGCTGGTTTTCACTGTCCCTTGGAACTGCATTCGCTGGTAGACAGACATTCGCGTTCTGCAACAGCTTTGGTTCGTAAAGGGGCAACACTCTGTATTTCTCTCTGGCAGAGCCCGGCTGCCAAATTCGAAACGTCCAGCGATTGCGCCCACAGGAAAGCTGCCAGCACGGAAAGCTGTAGCTGGTTTTCACTGTCCCTTGGAACTGCATTCGCTGGTAGGCAGACATTCGCGTTCTGCAACAGCTTTCGTTCGTAAAGGGGCAACACTGTGTATTTCTTTCTCGCAGAGCCCGGCTGCCAAATTCGAAACGTCCAGCGATTGCGCCCACAGGAAAGCTGCCAGCACGGAAAGCTGTAGCTGGTTTTCACTGTCCCTTGGAACTGCATTCGATGGTAGACAGACATTCGCGTTCTGCAACAGCTTTCGTGCGTAAAGGAGCAACACTGTGTCTTTCTCTCTGGCAGAGCCCGGCTGCCAAATTCGAAACGTCCAGCAATTGCGCCCACAGGAAAGCTGCCAGCACGGAAAGCTGTAGCTGGTTTTCACTGTCCCTTGGAACTGCATTCGCTGCTACACAGACATTCGCGTTCTGCAACAGCTTTCGTTCGTAAAGGGGCAACACTGTGTATTTCTCTCTGGCAGAGCCCGGCTGCCAAATTCGAAACGTCCAGCGATTGCGCCCACAGGAAAGCTGCCAGCACGGAAAGCTGTAGCTGGTTTTCACTGTCCCTTGGAACTGCATTCGCTGGTAGACAGACATTCGCGTTCTGCAACAGCTTTCGTTCGTAAAGGGGCAACACTGTGTCTTTCTCTCTGGCAGAGCCCGGCTGCCAAATTCGAAACGTCCAGCGATTGCGCCCACAGGAAAGCTGCCAGCACGGAAAGCTGTAGCTGGTTTTCACTGTCCCTTGGAACTGCATTCGCTGGTAGGCAGACATTCGCGTTCTGCAACAGCTTTCGTTCGTAAAGGGGCAACACTGTGTATTTCTTTCTCGCAGAGCCCGGCTGCCAAATTCGAAACGTCCAGCGATTGCGCCCACAGGAAAGCTGCCAGCACGGAAAGCTGTAGCTGGTTTTCACTGTCCCTTGGAACTGCATTCGCTGGTAGACAGACATTCGCGTTCTGCAACAGCTTTCGTGCGTAAAGGGGCAACACCGTGTATTTCTCTCTGGCAGAGCCCGGCTGCCAAATTCGAAACGTCCAGCGATTGCGCCCACAGGAAAGCTGCCAGCACGGAAAGCTGTAGCTGGTTTTCACTGTCCCTTGGAACTGCATTCGCTGGTAGACAGACATTCGCGTTCTGCAACAGCTTTCGTTCGTAAAGGGGCAACACTGTGTCTTTCTCTCTGGCAGAGCCCGGCTGCCAAATTCGAAACGTCCAGCGATTGCGCCCACAGGAAAGCTGCCAGCACGGAAAGCTGTAGCTGGTTTTCACTGTCCCTTGGAACTGCATTCGCTGGTACGCAGACATTCGCGTTCTGCAACAGCTTTCGTTCGTAAAGGGGCAACACTGTGTCTTTCTCTCTGGCAGAGCCCGGCTGCCAAATTCGAAACGTCCAGCGATTGCGCCCACAGGAAAGCTGCCAGAACGGAAAGCTGTAGCTGGTTTTCACTGTCCCTTGGAACTGCATTCGCTGGTAGGCAGACATTCGCGTTCTGCAACAGCTTTCGTGCGTAAAGGGGCAACACTGTGTCTTTCTCTCTGGCAGAGCCCGGCTGCCAAATTCGAAACGTCCAGCGATTGCGCCCACAGGAAAGCTGCCAGCACGGAAAGCTGTAGCTGGTTTTCACTGTCCCTTGGAACTGCATTCGCTGGTAGGCAGACATTCGCGTTCTGCAACAGCTTTCGTTCGTAAAGGGGCAACACTGTGTATTTCTCTCTGGCAGAGCCCGGCTGCCAAATTCGAAACGTCCAGCGATTGCGCCCACAGGAAAGCTGCCAGCACGGAAAGCTGTAGCTGGTTTTCACTGTCCCTTGGAACTGCATTCGCTGGTAGACAGACATTCGCGTTCTGCAACAGCTTTCGTTCGTAAAGGGGCAACACTGTGTATTTCTCTCTCGCAGAGCCCGGCTGCCAAATTCGAAACGTCCAGCGATTGCGCCCACAGGAAAGCTGCCAGCACGGAAAGCTGTAGCTGGTTTTCACTGTCCCTTGGAACTGCATTCGCTGGTAGGCAGACATTCGCGTTCTGCAACAGCTTTCGTTCGTAAAGGGGCAACACTGTGTATTTCTCTCTGGCAGAGCCCGGCTGCCAAATTCGAAACGTCCAGCGATTGCGCCCACAGGAAAGCTGCCAGCACGGAAAGCTGTAGCTGGTTTTCACTGTCCCTTGGAACTGCATTCGCTGGTAGGCAGACATTCGCGTTCTGCAACAGCTTTCGTTCGTAAAGGGGCAACACTGTGTCTTTCTCTCTGGCAGAGCCCGGCTGCCAAATTCGAAACGTCCAGCGATTGCGCCCACAGGAAAGCTGCCAGCACGGAAAGCTGTAGCTGGTTTTCACTGTCCCTTGGAACTGCATTCGCTGGTAGGCAGACATTCGCGTTCTGCAACAGCTTTCGTGCGTAAAGGGGCAACACTGTGTCTTTCTCTCTGGCAGAACCCGGCTGCCAAATTCGAAACGTCCAGCGATTGCGCCCACAGGAAAGCTGCCAGCACGGAAAGCTGTAGCTGGTTTTCACTGTCCCTTGGAACTGCATTCGCTGGTAGACAGACATTCGCGTTCTGCAACAGCTTTCGTTCGTAAAGGGGCAACACTGTGTATTTCTCTCTGGCAGAGCCCGGCTGCCAAATTCGAAACGTCCAGCGATTGCGCCCACAGGAAAGCTGCCAGCACGGAAAGCTGTAGCTGGTTTTCACTGTCCCTTGGAACTGCATTCGCTGGTAGGCAGACATTCGCGTTCTGCAACAGCTTTCGTTCGTAAAGGGGCAACACTGTGTATTTCTCTCTGGCAGAGCCCGGCTGCCAAATTCGAAACGTCCAGCGATTGCGCCCACAGGAAAGCTGCCAGCACGGAAAGCTGTAGCTGGTTTTCACTGTCCCTTGGAACTGCATTCGCTGGTAGACAGACATTCGCGTTCTGCAACAGCTTTCGTTCGTAAAGGGGCAACACTGTGTATTTCTCTCTCGCAGAGCCCGGCTGCCAAATTCGAAACGTCCAGCGATTGCGCCCACAGGAAAGCTGCCAGCACGGAAAGCTGTAGCTGGTTTTCACTGTCCCTTGGAACTGCATTGTCTGGTAGACAGACATTCGCGTTCTGCAACAGCTTTCGTGCGTAAAGGGGCAACACTGTGTCTTTCTCTCTGGCAGAGCCCGGCTGCCAAATTCGAAACGTCCAGCGATTGCGCCCACAGGAAAGCTGCCAGAACGGAAAGCTGTAGCTGGTTTTCACTGTCCCTTGGAACTGCATTCGCTGGTAGACAGACATTCGCGTTCTGCAACAGCTTTCGTGCGTAAAGGGGCAACACTCTGTATTTCTCTCTGGCAGAGCCCGGCTGCCAAATTCGAAACGTCCAGCGATTGCGCCCACAGGAAAGCTGCCAGCACGGAAAGCTGTAGCTGGTTTTCACTGTCCCTTGGAACTGCATTCGCTGGTAGGCAGACATTCGCGTTCTGCAACAGCTTTCGTTCGTAAAGGGGCAACACTGTGTATTTCTTTCTCGCAGAGCCCGGCTGCCAAATTCGAAACGTCCAGCGATTGCGCCCACAGGAAAGCTGCCAGCACGGAAAGCTGTAGCTGGTTTTCACTGTCCCTTGGAACTGCATTCGCTGGTAGACAGACATTCGCGTTCTGCAACAGCTTTCGTGCGTAAAGGGGCAACACCGTGTATTTCTCTCTGGCAGAGCCCGGCTGCCAAATTCGAAACGTCCAGCGATTGCGCCCACAGGAAAGCTGCCAGCACGGAAAGCTGTAGCTGGTTTTCACTGTCCCTTGGAACTGCATTCGCTGGTAGACAGACATTCGCGTTCTGCAACAGCTTTCGTTCGTAAAGGGGCAACACTGTGTCTTTCTCTCTGGCAGAGCCCGGCTGCCAATTTCGAAACGTCCAGCGATTGCGCCCACAGGAAAGCTGCCAGCACGGAAAGCTGTAGCTGGTTTTCACTGTCCCTTGGAACTGCATTCGCTGGTACGCAGACATTCGCGTTCTGCAACAGCTTTCGTTCGTAAAGGGGCAACACTGTGTCTTTCTCTCTCGCAGAGCCCGGCTGCCAAATTCGAAACGTCCAGCGATTGCGCCCACAGGAAAGCTGCCAGAACGGAAAGCTGTAGCTGGTTTTCACTGTCCCTTGGAACTGCATTCGCTGGTAGGCAGACATTCGCGTTCTGCAACAGCTTTCGTGCGTAAAGGGGCAACACTGTGTCTTTCTCTCTGGCAGAGCCCGGCTGCCAAATTCGAAACGTCCAGCGATTGCGCCCACAGGAAAGCTGCCAGCACGGAAAGCTGTAGCTGGTTTTCACTGTCCCTTGGAACTGCATTCGCTGGTAGGCAGACATTCGCGTTCTGCAACAGCTTTCGTTCGTAAAGGGGCAACACTGTGTATTTCTCTCTGGCAGAGCCCGGCTGCCAAATTCGAAACGTCCAGCGATTGCGCCCACAGGAAAGCTGCCAGCACGGAAAGCTGTAGCTGGTTTTCACTGTCCCTTGGAACTGCATTCGCTGGTAGACAGACATTCGCGTTCTGCAACAGCTTTCGTTCGTAAAGGGGCAACACTGTGTATTTCTCTCTCGCAGAGCCCGGCTGCCAAATTCGAAACGTCCAGCGATTGCGCCCACAGGAAAGCTGCCAGCACGGAAAGCTGTAGCTGGTTTTCACTGTCCCTTGGAACTGCATTCGCTGGTAGGCAGACATTCGCGTTCTGCAACAGCTTTCGTTCGTAAAGGGGCAACACTGTGTATTTCTCTCTGGCAGAGCCCGGCTGCCAAATTCGAAACGTCCAGCGATTGCGCCCACAGGAAAGCTGCCAGCACGGAAAGCTGTAGCTGGTTTTCACTGTCCCTTGGAACTGCATTCGCTGGTAGGCAGACATTCGCGTTCTGCAACAGCTTTCGTTCGTAAAGGGGCAACACTGTGTATTTCTCTCTGGCAGAGCCCGGCTGCCAAATTCGAAACGTCCAGCGATTGCGCCCACAGGAAAGCTGCCAGCACGGAAAGCTGTAGCTGGTTTTCACTGTCCCTTGGAACTGCATTCGCTGCTACACAGACATTCGCGTTCTGCAACAGCTTTCGTTCGTAAAGGGGCAACACTGTGTATTTCTCTCTCGCAGAGCCCGGCTGCCAAATTCGAAACGTCCAGCGATTGCGCCCACAGGAAAGCTGCCAGCACGGAAAGCTGTAGCTGGTTTTCACTGTCCCTTGGAACTGCATTGTCTGGTAGACAGACATTCGCGTTCTGCAACAGCTTTCGTGCGTAAAGGGGCAACACTGTGTCTTTCTCTCTGGCAGAGCCCGGCTGCCAAATTCGAAACGTCCAGCGATTGCGCCCACAGGAAAGCTGCCAGAACGGAAAGCTGTAGCTGGTTTTCACTGTCCCTTGGAACTGCATTCGCTGGTAGACAGACATTCGCGTTCTGCAACAGCTTTCGTGCGTAAAGGGGCAACACTCTGTATTTCTCTCTGGCAGAGCCCGGCTGCCAAATTCGAAACGTCCAGCGATTGCGCCCACAGGAAAGCTGCCAGCACGGAAAGCTGTAGCTGGTTTTCACTGTCCCTTGGAACTGCATTCGCTGGTAGACAGACATTCGCGTTCTGCAACAGCTTTCGTTCGTAAAGGGGCAACACTCTGTATTTCTCTCTGGCAGAGCCCGGCTGCCAGATTCGAAACGTCCAGCGATTGCGCCCACAGGAAAGCTGCCAGCACGGAAAGCTGTAGCTGGTTTTCACTGTCCCTTGGAACTGCATTCGCTGGTAGACAGACATTCGCGTTCTGCAACAGCTTTCGTTCGTAAAGGGGCAACACTCTGTCTTTCTCTCTGGCAGAGCCCGGCTGCCAAATTCGAAACGTCCAGCGATTGCGCCCACAGGAAAGCTGCCAGCACGGAAAGCTGTAGCTGGTTTTCACTGTCCCTTGGAACTGCATTCGCTGGTAGACAGACATTCGCGTTCTGCAACAGCTTTCGTTCGTAAAGGGGCAACACTGTGTCTTTCTCTCTGGCAGAACCCGGCTGCCAAATTCGAAACGTCCAGCGATTGCGCCCACAGGAAAGCTGCCAGCACGGAAAGCTGTAGCTGGTTTTCACTGTCCCTTGGAACTGCATTCGCTGGTAGACAGACATTCGCGTTCTGCAACAGCTTTCGTTCGTAAAGGGGCAACACTGTGTCTTTCTCTCTGGCAGAGCCCGGCTGCCAAATTCGAAACGTCCAGCGATTGCGCCCACAGGAAAGCTGCCAGCACGGAAAGCTGTAGCTGGTTTTCACTGTCCCTTGGAACTGCATTCGCTGGTAGACAGACATTCGCGTTCTGCAACAGCTTTCGTTCGTAAAGGGGCAACACTCTGTATTTCTCTCTGGCAGAGCCCGGCTGCCAAATTCGAAACGTCCAGCGATTGCGCCCACAGGAAAGCTGCCAGCACGGAAAGCTGTAGCTGGTTTTCACTGTCCCTTGGAACTGCATTCGCTGGTAGACAGACATTCGCGTTCTGCAACAGCTTTCGTTCGTAAAGGGGCAACACTGTGTATTTCTCTCTCGCAGAGCCCGGCTGCCAAATTCGAAACGTCCAGCGATTGCGCCCACAGGAAAGCTGCCAGCACGGAAAGCTGTAGCTGGTTTTCACTGTCCCTTGGAACTGCATTCGATGGTAGACAGACATTCGCGTTCTGCAACAGCTTTCGTGCGTAAAGGAGCAACACTGTGTCTTTCTCTCTGGCAGAGCCCGGCTGCCAAATTCGAAACGTCCAGCGATTGCGCCCACAGGAAAGCTGCCAGCACGGAAAGCTGTAGCTGGTTTTCACTGTCCCTTGGAACTGCATTCGCTGGTAGGCAGACATTCGCGTTCTGCAACAGCTTTCGTTCGTAAAGGGGCAACACTGTGTATTTCTCTCTGGCAGAGCCCGGCTGCCAAATTCGAAACGTCCAGCGATTGCGCCCACAGGAAAGCTGCCAGCACGGAAAGCTGTAGCTGGTTTTCACTGTCCCTTGGAACTGCATTCGCTGGTAGACAGACATTCGCGTTCTGCAACAGCTTTCGTTCGTAAAGGGGCAACACTGTGTATTTCTCTCTGGCAGAGCCCGGCTGCCAAATTCGAAACGTCCAGCGATTGCGCCCACAGGAAAGCTGCCAGCACGGAAAGCTGTAGCTGGTTTTCACTGTCCCTTGGAACTGCATTCGCTGGTAGGCAGACATTCGCGTTCTGCAACAGCTTTCGTTCGTAAAGGGGCAACACTGTGTATTTCTTTCTCGCAGAGCCCGGCTGCCAAATTCGAAACGTCCAGCGATTGCGCCCACAGGAAAGCTGCCAGCACGGAAAGCTGTAGCTCGTTTTCACTGTCCCTTGGAACTGCATTCGCTGGTAGGCAGACATTCGCGTTCTGCAACAGCTTTCGTGCGTAAAGGGGCAACACCGTGTATTTCTCTCTGGCAGAGCCCGGCTGCCAAATTCGAAACGTCCAGCGATTGCGCCCACAGGAAAGCTGCCAGCACGGAAAGCTGTAGCTGGTTTTCACTGTCCCTTGGAACTGCATTCGCTGCTACACAGACATTCGCGTTCTGCAACAGCTTTCGTTCGTAAAGGGGCAACACTGTGTCTTTCTCTCTGGCAGAGCCCGGCTGCCAAATTCGAAACGTCCAGCGATTGCGCCCACAGGAAAGCTGCCAGCACGGAAAGCTGTAGCTGGTTTTCACTGTCCCTTGGAACTGCATTCGCTGGTACGCAGACATTCGCGTTCTGCAACAGCTTTCGTTCGTAAAGGGGCAACACTGTGTATTTCTCTCTGGCAGAGCCCGGCTGCCAAATTCGAAACGTCCAGCGATTGCGCCCACAGGAAAGCTGCCAGAACGGAAAGCTGTAGCTGGTTTTCACTGTCCCTTGGAACTGCATTCGCTGGTAGGCAGACATTCGCGTTCTGCAACAGCTTTCGTGCGTAAAGGGGCAACACTCTGTATTTCTCTCTGGCAGAGCCCGGCTGCCAAATTCGAAACGTCCAGCGATTGCGCCCACAGGAAAGCTGCCAGCACGGAAAGCTGTAGCTGGTTTTCACTGTCCCTTGGAACTGCATTCGCTGGTAGACAGACATTCGCGTTCTGCAACAGCTTTCGTTCGTAAAGGGGCAACACTCTGTATTTCTCTCTGGCAGAGCCCGGCTGCCAAATTCGAAACGTCCAGCGATTGCGCCCACAGGAAAGCTGCCAGCACGGAAAGCTGTAGCTGGTTTTCACTGTCCCTTGGAACTGCATTCGCTGGTAGACAGACATTCGCGTTCTGCAACAGCTTTCGTTCGTAAAGGGGCAACACTGTGTCTTTATCTCTGGCAGAACCCGGCTGCCAAATTCGAAACGTCCAGCGATTGCGCCCACAGGAAAGCTGCCAGCACGGAAAGCTGTAGCTGGTTTTCACTGTCCCTTGGAACTGCATTCGCTGGTAGACAGACATTCGCGTTCTGCAACAGCTTTCGTTCGTAAAGGGGCAACACTGTGTCTTTCTCTCTGGCAGAGCCCGGCTGCCAAATTCGAAACGTCCAGCGATTGCGCCCACAGGAAAGCTGCCAGCACGGAAAGCTGTAGCTGGTTTTCACTGTCCCTTGGAACTGCATTCGCTGGTAGACAGACATTCGCGTTCTGCAACAGCTTTCGTTCGTAAAGGGGCAACACTCTGTATTTCTCTCTGGCAGAGCCCGGCTGCCAAATTCGAAACGTCCAGCGATTGCGCCCACAGGAAAGCTGCCAGCACGGAAAGCTGTAGCTGGTTTTCACTGTCCCTTGGAACTGCATTCGCTGGTAGACAGACATTCGCGTTCTGCAACAGCTTTCGTTCGTAAAGGGGCAACACTGTGTATTTCTCTCTCGCAGAGCCCGGCTGCCAAATTCGAAACGTCCAGCGATTGCGCCCACAGGAAAGCTGCCAGCACGGAAAGCTGTAGCTGGTTTTCACTGTCCCTTGGAACTGCATTCGATGGTAGACAGACATTCGCGTTCTGCAACAGCTTTCGTGCGTAAAGGAGCAACACTGTGTCTTTCTCTCTGGCAGAGCCCGGCTGCCAAATTCGAAACGTCCAGCGATTGCGCCCACAGGAAAGCTGCCAGCACGGAAAGCTGTAGCTGGTTTTCACTGTCCCTTGGAACTGCATTCGCTGCTACACAGACATTCGCGTTCTGCAACAGCTTTCGTTCGTAAAGGGGCAACACTGTGTATTTCTCTCTGGCAGAGCCCGGCTGCCAAATTCGAAACGTCCAGCGATTGCGCCCACAGGAAAGCTGCCAGCACGGAAAGCTGTAGCTGGTTTTCACTGTCCCTTGGAACTGCATTCGCTGGTAGACAGACATTCGCGTTCTGCAACAGCTTTCGTTCGTAAAGGGGCAACACTGTGTATTTCTCTCTGGCAGAGCCCGGCTGCCAAATTCGAAACGTCCAGCGATTGCGCCCACAGGAAAGCTGCCAGCACGGAAAGCTGTAGCTGGTTTTCACTGTCCCTTGGAACTGCATTCGCTGGTAGGCAGACATTCGCGTTCTGCAACAGCTTTCGTTCGTAAAGGGGCAACACTGTGTATTTCTTTCTCGCAGAGCCCGGCTGCCAAATTCGAAACGTCCAGCGATTGCGCCCACAGGAAAGCTGCCAGCACGGAAAGCTGTAGCTGGTTTTCACTGTCCCTTGGAACTGCATTCGCTGGTAGACAGACATTCGCGTTCTGCAACAGCTTTCGTGCGTAAAGGGGCAACACCGTGTATTTCTCTCTGGCAGAGCCCGGCTGCCAAATTCGAAACGTCCAGCGATTGCGCCCACAGGAAAGCTGCCAGCACGGAAAGCTGTAGCTGGTTTTCACTGTCCCTTGGAACTGCATTCGCTGCTACACAGACATTCGCGTTCTGCAACAGCTTTCGTTCGTAAAGGGGCAACACTGTGTCTTTCTCTCTGGCAGAGCCCGGCTGCCAATTTCGAAACGTCCAGCGATTGCGCCCACAGGAAAGCTGCCAGCACGGAAAGCTGTAGCTGGTTTTCACTGTCCCTTGGAACTGCATTCGCTGGTACGCAGACATTCGCGTTCTGCAACAGCTTTCGTTCGTAAAGGGGCAACACTGTGTATTTCTCTCTGGCAGAGCCCGGCTGCCAAATTCGAAACGTCCAGCGATTGCGCCCACAGGAAAGCTGCCAGAACAGAAAGCTGTAGCTGGTTTTCACTGTCCCTTGGAACTGCATTCGCTGGTAGGCAGACATTCGCGTTCTGCAACAGCTTTCGTGCGTAAAGGGGCAACACTGTGTCTTTCTCTCTGGCAGAGCCCGGCTGCCAAATTCGAAACGTCCAGCGATTGCGCCCACAGGAAAGCTGCCAGCACGGAAAGCTGTAGCTGGTTTTCACTGTCCCTTGGAACTGCATTCGCTGGTAGGCAGACATTCGCGTTCTGCAACAGCTTTCGTTCGTAAAGGGGCAACACTGTGTATTTCTCTCTGGCAGAGCCCGGCTGCCAAATTCGAAACGTCCAGCGATTGCGCCCACAGGAAAGCTGCCAGCACGGAAAGCTGTAGCTGGTTTTCACTGTCCCTTGGAACTGCATTCGCTGGTAGACAGACATTCGCGTTCTGCAACAGCTTTCGTGCGTAAAGGAGCAACACTGTGTCTTTCTCTCTGGCAGAGCCCGGCTGCCAAATTCGAAACGTCCAGCGATTGCGCCCACAGGAAAGCTGCCAGCACGGAAAGCTGTAGCTGGTTTTCACTGTCCCTTGGAACTGCATTCGCTGGTAGGCAGACATTCGCGTTCTGCAACAGCTTTCGTTCGTAAAGGGGCAACACTGTGTATTTCTCTCTGGCAGAGCCCGGCTGCCAAATTCGAAACGTCCAGCGATTGCGCCCACAGGAAAGCTGCCAGCACGGAAAGCTGTAGCTGGTTTTCACTGTCCCTTGGAACTGCATTCGCTGGTAGGCAGACATTCGCGTTCTGCAACAGCTTTCGTTCGTAAAGGGGCAACACTGTGTCTTTCTCTCTGGCAGAGCCCGGCTGCCAAATTCGAAACGTCCAGCGATTGCGCCCACAGGAAAGCTGCCAGCACGGAAAGCTGTAGCTGGTTTTCACTGTCCCTTGGAACTGCATTCGCTGGTAGGCAGACATTCGCGTTCTGCAACAGCTTTCGTGCGTAAAGGGGCAACACTGTGTCTTTCTCTCTGGCAGAACCCGGCTGCCAAATTCGAAACGTCCAGCGATTGCGCCCACAGGAAAGCTGCCAGCACGGAAAGCTGTAGCTGGTTTTCACTGTCCCTTGGAACTGCATTCGCTGGTAGGCAGACATTCGCGTTCTGCAACAGCTTTCGTTCGTAAAGGGGCAACACTGTGTATTTCTCTCTGGCAGAGCCCGGCTGCCAAATTCGAAACGTCCAGCGATTGCGCCCACAGGAAAGCTGCCAGCACGGAAAGCTCTAGCTGGTTTTCACTGTCCCTTGGAAATGCATTCGCTGGTAGGCAGACATTCGCGTTCTGCAACAGCTTTCGTTCGTAAAGGGGCAACACTGTGTATTTCTCTCTGGCAGAGCCCGGCTGCCAAATTCGAAACGTCCAGCGATTGCGCCCACAGGAAAGCTGCCAGCACGGAAAGCTGTAGCTGGTTTTCACTGTCCCTTGGAACTGCATTGTCTGGTAGACAGACATTCGCGTTCTGCAACAGCTTTCGTGCGTAAAGGGGCAACACTGTGTCTTTCTCTCTGGCAGAGCCCGGCTGCCAAATTCGAAACGTCCAGCGATTGCGCCCACAGGAAAGCTGCCAGCACGGAAAGCTGTAGCTGGTTTTCACTGTCCCTTGGAACTGCATTGTCTGGTAGACAGACATTCGCGTTCTGCAACAGCTTTCGTGCGTAAAGGGGCAACACTCTGTATTTCTCTCTGGCAGAGCCCGGCTGCCAAATTCGAAACGTCCAGCGATTGCGCCCACAGGAAAGCTGCCAGCACGGAAAGCTGTAGCTGGTTTTCACTGTCCCTTGGAACTGCATTCGCTGGTAGGCAGACATTCGCGTTCTGCAACAGCTTTCGTGCGTAAAGGGGCAGCACCGTGTATTTCTCTCTGGCAGAGCCCGGCTGCCAAATTCGAAACGTCCAGCGATTGCACCCACAGGAAAGCTGCCAGCACGGAAAGCTGTAGCTGGTTTTCACTGTCCCTTGGAACTGCATTCGCTGGTAGACAGACATTCGCGTTCTGCAACAGCTTTCGTTCGTAAAGGGGCAACACTGTGTATTTCTCTCTCGCAGAGCCCGGCTGCCAAATTCGAAACGTCCAGCGATTGCGCCCACAGGAAAGCTGCCAGCACGGAAAGCTGTAGCTGGTTTTCACTGTCCCTTGGAACTGCATTCGCTGCTACACAGACATTCGCGTTCTGCAACAGCTTTCGTTCGTAAAGGGGCAACACTGTGTCTTTCTCTCTGGCAGAGCCCGGCTGCCAAATTCGAAACGTCCAGCGATTGCGCCCACAGGAAAGCTGCCAGCACGGAAAGCTGTAGCTGGTTTTCACTGTCCCTTGGAACTGCATTCGCTGCTACACAGACATTCGCGTTCTGCAACAGCTTTCGTTCGTAAAGGGGCAACACTGTGTATTTCTCTCTGGCAGAGCCCGGCTGCCAAATTCGAAACGTCCAGCGATTGCGCCCACAGGAAAGCTGCCAGCACGGAAAGCTGTAGCTGGTTTTCACTGTCCCTTGGAACTGCATTCGCTGCTACACAGACATTCGCGTTCTGCAACAGCTTTCGTTCGTAAAGGGGCAACACTGTGTCTTTCTCTCTGGCAGAGCCCGGCTGCCAAATTCGAAACGTCCAGCGATTGCGCCCACAGGAAAGCTGCCAGCACGGAAAGCTGTAGCTGGTTTTCACTGTCCCTTGGAACTGCATTCGCTGCTACACAGACATTCGCGTTCTGCAACAGCTTTCGTTCGTAAAGGGGCAACACCGTGTATTTCTCTCTCGCAGAGCCCGGCTGCCAAATTCGAAACGTCCAGCGATTGCGCCCACAGGAAAGCTGCCAGCACGGAAAGCTGTAGCTGGTTTTCACTGTCCCTTGGAACTGCATTCGCTGGTAGACAGACATTCGCGTTCTGCAACAGCTTTCCTTCGTAAAGGGACAACACTGTGTATTTCTCTCTGGCAGAGCCCGGCTGCCAAATTCGAAACGTCCAGCGATTGCGCCCACAGGAAAGCTGCCAGCACGGAAAGCTGTAGCTGGTTTTCACTGTCCCTTGGAACTGCATTCGCTGGTAGACAGACATTCGCGTTCTGCAACAGCTTTCGTGCGTAAAGGAGCAACACTGTGTCTTTCTCTCTGGCAGAGCCCGGCTGCCAAATTCGAAACGTCCAGCGATTGCGCCCACAGGAAAGCTGCCAGCATGGTTAGCTGTAGCTGGATTTCACTGTCCCTTGGAACTGCATTCGCTGGTAGACAGACATTCGCGTTCTGCAACAGCTTTCGTTCGTAAAGGGGCAACACTCTGTATTTCTCTCTGGCAGAGCCCGGCTGCCAAATTCGAAACGTCCAGCGATTGCGCCCACAGGAAAGCTGCCAGCACGGAAAGCTGTAGCTGGTTTTCACTGTCCCTTGGAACTGCATTCGCTGCTACACAGACATTCGCGTTCTGCAACAGCTTTCGTTCGTAAAGGGGCAACACTGTGTATTTCTCTCTCGCAGAGCCCGGCTGCCAAATTCGAAACGTCCAGCGATTGCGCCCACAGGAAAGCTGCCAGCACGGAAAGCTGTAGCTGGTTTTCACTGTCCCTTGGAACTGCATTCGCTGGTAGACAGACATTCGCGTTCTGCAACAGCTTTCGTTCGTAAAGGGGCAACACTGTGTATTTCTTTCTCGCAGAGCCCGGCTGCCAAATTCGAAACGTCCAGCGATTGCGCCCACAGGAAAGCTGCCAGCACGGAAAGCTGTAGCTGGTTTTCACTGTCCCTTGGAACTGCATTCGCTGCTACACAGACATTCGCGTTCTGCAACAGCTTTCGTGCGTAAAGGGGCAACACTGTGTCTTTCTCTCTGGCAGAGCCCGGCTGCCAAATTCGAAACGTCCAGCGATTGCGCCCACAGGAAAGCTGCCAGCACGGAAAGCTGTAGCTGGTTTTCACTGTCCCTTGGAACTGCATTCGCTGGTAGACAGACATTCGCGTTCTGCAACAGCTTTCGTGCGTAAAGGGGCAACACTCTGTATTTCTCTCTGGCAGAGCCCGGCTGCCAAATTCGAAACGTCCAGCGATTGCGCCCACAGGAAAGCTGCCAGCACGGAAAGCTGTAGCTGGTTTTCACTGTCCCTTGGAACTGCATTCGCTGGTAGACAGACATTCGCGTTCTGCAACAGCTTTCGTGCGTAAAGGGGCAACACCGTGTATTTCTCTCTGGCAGAGCCCGGCTGCCAAATTCGAAACGTCCAGCGATTGCACCCACAGGAAAGCTGCCAGCACGGAAAGCTGTAGCTGGTTTTCACTGTCCCTTGGAACTGCATTCGCTGGTAGGCAGACATTCGCGTTCTGCAACAGCTTTCGTTCGTAAAGGGGCAACACTGTGTATTTCTCTCTGGCAGAGCCCGGCTGCCAAATTCGAAACGTCCAGCGATTGCGCCCACAGGAAAGCTGCCAGCACGGAAAGCTGTAGCTGGTTTTCACTGTCCCTTGGAACTGCATTCGCTGCTACACAGACATTCGCGTTCTGCAACAGCTTTCGTTCGTAAAGGGGCAACACTGTGTATTTCTCTCTGGCAGAGCCCGGCTGCCAAATTCGAAACGTCCAGCGATTGCGCCCACAGGAAAGCTGCCAGCACGGAAAGCTGTAGCTCGTTTTCACTGTCCCTTGGAACTGCATTCGCTGGTAGGCAGACATTCGCGTTCTGCAACAGCTTTCGTTCGTAAAGGGGCAACACTGTGTCTTTCTCTCTGGCAGAGCCCGGCTGCCAAATTCGAAACGTCCAGCGATTGCGCCCACAGGAAAGCTGCCAGCACGGAAAGCTGTAGCTGGTTTTCACTGTCCCTTGGAACTGCATTCGCTGGTAGACAGACATTCGCGTTCTGCAACAGCTTTCGTTCGTAAAGGGGCAACACCGTGTATTTCTCTCTCGCAGAGCCCGGCTGCCAAATTCGAAACGTCCAGCGATTGCGCCCACAGGAAAGCTGCCAGCACGGAAAGCTGTAGCTGGTTTTCACTGTCCCTTGGAACTGCATTCGATGGTAGACAGACATTCGCGTTCTGCAACAGCTTTCGTGCGTAAAGGAGCAACACTGTGTCTTTCTCCCTGGCAGAGCCCGGCTGCCAAATTCGAAACGTCCAGCGATTGCGCCCACAGGAAAGCTGCCAGCACGGAAAGCTGTAGCTGGTTTTCACTGTCCCTTGGAACTGCATTCGCTGCTACACAGACATTCGCGTTCTGCAACAGCTTTCGTTCGTAAAGGGGCAACACTGTGTATTTCTCTCTGGCAGAGCCCGGCTGCCAAATTCGAAACGTCCAGCGATTGCGCCCACAGGAAAGCTGCCAGCACGGAAAGCTGTAGCTGGTTTTCACTGTCCCTTGGAACTGCATTCGCTGCTACACAGACATTCGCGTTCTGCAACAGCTTTCGTTCGTAAAGGGGCAACACTGTGTATTTCTCTCTCGCAGAGCCCGGCTGCCAAATTCGAAACGTCCAGCGATTGCGCCCACAGGAAAGCTGCCAGCACGGAAAGCTGTAGCTGGTTTTCACTGTCCCTTGGAACTGCATTCGCTGGTAGACAGACATTCGCGTTCTGCAACAGCTTTCGTTCGTAAAGGGGCAACACTGTGTATTTCTTTCTCGCAGAGCCCGGCTGCCAAATTCGAAACGTCCAGCGATTGCGCCCACAGGAAAGCTGCCAGCACGGAAAGCTGTAGCTGGTTTTCACTGTCCCTTGGAACTGCATTCGCTGGTAGACAGACATTCGCGTTCTGCAACAGCTTTCGTTCGTAAAGGGGCAACACCGTGTATTTCTCTTTGGCAGAGCCCGGCTGCCAAATTCGAAACGTCCAGCGATTGCGCCCACAGGAAAGCTGCCAGCACGGAAAGCTGTAGCTGGTTTTCACTGTCCCTTGGAACTGCATTCGCTGGTAGACAGACATTCGCGTTCTGCAACAGCTTTCGTTCGTAAAGGGGCAACACTGTGTCTTTCTCTCTGGCAGAGCCCGGCTGCCAAATTCGAAACGTCCAGCGATTGCGCCCACAGGAAAGCTGCCAGCACGGAAAGCTGTAGCTGGTTTTCACTGTCCCTTGGAACTGCATTCGCTGGTAGACAGACATTCGCGTTCTGCAACAGCTTTCGTGCGTAAAGGGGCAACACTGTGTCTTTCTCTCTGGCAGAGCCCGGCTGCCAAATTCGAAACGTCCAGCGATTGCGCCCACAGGAAAGCTGCCAGCACGGAAAGCTGTAGCTGGTTTTCACTGTCCCTTGGAACTGCATTCGCTGGTAGACAGACATTCGCGTTCTGCAACAGCTTTCGTGCGTAAAGGGGCAACACTCTGTATTTCTCTCTGGCAGAGCCCGGCTGCCAAATTCGAAACGTCCAGCGATTGCGCCCACAGGAAAGCTGCCAGCACGGAAAGCTGTAGCTGGTTTTCACTGTCCCTTGGAACTGCATTCGCTGGTAGACAGACATTCGCGTTCTGCAACAGCTTTCGTTCGTAAAGGGGCAACACTGTGTATTTCTCTCTGGCAGAGCCCGGCTGCCAGATTCGAAACGTCCAGCGATTGCACCCACAGGAAAGCTGCCAGCACGGAAAGCTGTAGCTGGTTTTCACTGTCCCTTGGAACTGCATTCGCTGGTAGGCAGACATTCGCGTTCTGCAACAGCTTTCGTTCGTAAAGGGGCAACACTGTGTATTTCTCTCTGGCAGAGCCCGGCTGCCAAATTCGAAACGTCCAGCGATTGCGCCCACAGGAAAGCTGCCAGCACGGAAAGCTGTAGCTGGTTTTCACTGTCCCTTGGAACTGCATTCGCTGGTAGACAGACATTCGCGTTCTGCAACAGCTTTCGTTCGTAAAGGGGCAACACTGTGTCTTTCTCTCTGGCAGAGCCCGGCTGCCAAATTCGAAACGTCCAGCGATTGCGCCCACAGGAAAGCTGCCAGCACGGAAAGCTGTAGCTGGTTTTCACTGTCCCTTGGAACTGCATTCGCTGCTACACAGACATTCGCGTTCTGCAACAGCTTTCGTTCGTAAAGGGGCAACACTGTGTATTTCTCTCTGGCAGAGCCCGGCTGCCAAATTCGAAACGTCCAGCGATTGCGCCCACAGGAAAGCTGCCAGCACGGAAAGCTGTAGCTGGTTTTCACTGTCCCTTGGAACTGCATTCGCTGGTAGACAGACATTCGCGTTCTGCAACAGCTTTCGTTCGTAAAGGGGCAACACTGTGTATTTCTCTCTGGCAGAGCCCGGCTGCCAAATTCGAAACGTCCAGCGATTGCGCCCACAGGAAAGCTGCCAGCACGGAAAGCTGTAGCTGGTTTTCACTGTCCCTTGGAACTGCATTCGCTGGTAGGCAGACATTCGCGTTCTGCAACAGCTTTCGTTCGTAAAGGGGCAACACTGTGTATTTCTTTCTCGCAGAGCCCGGCTGCCAAATTCGAAACGTCCAGCGATTGCGCCCACAGGAAAGCTGCCAGCACGGAAAGCTGTAGCTGGTTTTCACTGTCCCTTGGAACTGCATTCGCTGGTAGACAGACATTCGCGTTCTGCAACAGCTTTCGTGCGTAAAGGGGCAACACCGTGTATTTCTCTCTGGCAGAGCCCGGCTGCCAAATTCGAAACGTCCAGCGATTGCGCCCACAGGAAAGCTGCCAGCACGGAAAGCTGTAGCTGGTTTTCACTGTCCCTTGGAACTGCATTCGCTGGTAGACAGACATTCGCGTTCTGCAACAGCTTTCGTTCGTAAAGGGGCAACACTGTGTCTTTCTCACTGGCAGAGCCCGGCTGCCAATTTCGAAACGTCCAGCGATTGCGCCCACAGGAAAGCTGCCAGCACGGAAAGCTGTAGCTGGTTTTCACTGTCCCTTGGAACTGCATTCGCTGGTACGCAGACATTCGCGTTCTGCAACAGCTTTCGTTCGTAAAGGGGCAACACTGTGTATTTCTCTCTGGCAGAGCCCGGCTGCCAAATTCGAAACGTCCAGCGATTGCGCCCACAGGAAAGCTGCCAGAACGGAAAGCTGTAGCTGGTTTTCACTGTCCCTTGGAACTGCATTCGCTGGTAGGCAGACATTCGCGTTCTGCAACAGCTTTCGTGCGTAAAGGGGCAACACTGTGTCTTTCTCTCTGGCAGAGCCCGGCTGCCAAATTCGAAACGTCCAGCGATTGCGCCCACAGGAAAGCTGCCAGCACGGAAAGCTGTAGCTGGTTTTCACTGTCCCTTGGAACTGCATTCGCTGGTAGGCAGACATTCGCGTTCTGCAACAGCTTTCGTTCGTAAAGGGGCAACACTGTGTATTTCTCTCTGGCAGAGCCCGGCTGCCAAATTCGAAACGTCCAGCGATTGCGCCCACAGGAAAGCTGCCAGCACGGAAAGCTGTAGCTGGTTTTCACTGTCCCTTGGAACTGCATTCGCTGGTAGACAGACATTCGCGTTCTGCAACAGCTTTCGTTCGTAAAGGGGCAACACTGTGTCTTTCTCTCTGGCAGAGCCCGGCTGCCAAATTCGAAACGTCCAGCGATTGCGCCCACAGGAAAGCTGCCAGCACGGAAAGCTGTAGCTGGTTTTCACTGTCCCTTGGAACTGCATTCGCTGGTAGGCAGACATTCGCGTTCTGCAACAGCTTTCGTTCGTAAAGGGGCAACACTGTGTCTTTCTCTCTGGCAGAGCCCGGCTGCCAAATTCGAAACGTCCAGCGATTGCGCCCACAGGAAAGCTGCCAGCACGGAAAGCTGTAGCTGGTTTTCACTGTCCCTTGGAACTGCATTCGCTGGTAGACAGACATTCGCGTTCTGCAACAGCTTTCGTTCGTAAAGGGGCAACACTGTGTCTTTCTCTCTGGCAGAGCCCGGCTGCCAAATTCGAAACGTCCAGCGATTGCGCCCACAGGAAAGCTGCCAGCACGGAAAGCTGTAGCTGGTTTTCACTGTCCCTTGGAACTGCATTCGCTGGTAGGCAGACATTCGTGTTCTGCAACAGCTTTCGTGCGTAAAGGGGCAACACTGTGTCTTTCTCTCTGGCAGAACCCGGCTGCCAAATTCGAAACGTCCAGCGATTGCGCCCACAGGAAAGCTGCCAGCACGGAAAGCTGTAGCTGGT
This sequence comes from Mycteria americana, assembly GCF_035582795.1. Classification (NCBI taxonomy): domain Eukaryota; kingdom Metazoa; phylum Chordata; class Aves; order Ciconiiformes; family Ciconiidae; genus Mycteria; species Mycteria americana. The sequence goes on along the minus strand of NW_027445632.1, from coordinate 197,284 downwards.
TTTCACTGTCCCTTGGAACTGCATTCGCTGGTAGACAGACATTCGCGTTCTGCAACAGCTTTCGTTCGTAAAGGGGCAACACTGTGTATTTCTCTCTGGCAGAGCCCGGCTGCCAAATTCGAAACGTCCAGCGATTGCGCCCACAGGAAAGCTGCCAGCACGGAAAGCTGTAGCTGGTTTTCACTGTCCCTTGGAACTGCATTCGCTGGTAGGCAGACATTCGCGTTCTGCAACAGCTTTCGTTCGTAAAGGGGCAACACTGTGTATTTCTCTCTGGCAGAGCCCGGCTGCCAAATTCGAAACGTCCAGCGATTGCGCCCACAGGAAAGCTGCCAGCACGGAAAGCTGTAGCTGGTTTTCACTGTCCCTTGGAACTGCATTCGCTGCTACACAGACATTCGCGTTCTGCAACAGCTTTCGTTCGTAAAGGGGCAACACTGTGTCTTTCTCTCTGGCAGAGCCCGGCTGCCAAATTCGAAACGTCCAGCGATTGCGCCCACAGGAAAGCTGCCAGCACGGAAAGCTGTAGCTGGTTTTCACTGTCCCTTGGAACTGCATTCGCTGGTAGACAGACATTCGCGTTCTGCAACAGCTTTCGTTCGTAAAGGGGCAACACTGTGTATTTCTCTCTGGCAGAGCCCGGCTGCCAAATTCGAAACGTCCAGCGATTGCGCCCACAGGAAAGCTGCCAGCACGGAAAGCTGTAGCTCGTTTTCACTGTCCCTTGGAACTGCATTCGCTGGTAGGCAGACATTCGCGTTCTGCAACAGCTTTCGTTCGTAAAGGGGCAACACTGTGTCTTTCTCTCTGGCAGAGCCCGGCTGCCAAATTCGAAACGTCCAGCGATTGCGCCCACAGGAAAGCTGCCAGCACGGAAAGCTGTAGCTGGTTTTCACTGTCCCTTGGAACTGCATTCGCTGGTAGACAGACATTCGCGTTCTGCAACAGCTTTCGTTCGTAAAGGGGCAACACCGTGTATTTCTCTCTCGCAGAGCCCGGCTGCCAAATTCGAAACGTCCAGCGATTGCGCCCACAGGAAAGCTGCCAGCACGGAAAGCTGTAGCTGGTTTTCACTGTCCCTTGGAACTGCATTCGATGGTAGACAGACATTCGCGTTCTGCAACAGCTTTCGTGCGTAAAGGAGCAACACTGTGTCTTTCTCCCTGGCAGAGCCCGGCTGCCAAATTCGAAACGTCCAGCGATTGCGCCCACAGGAAAGCTGCCAGCACGGAAAGCTGTAGCTGGTTTTCACTGTCCCTTGGAACTGCATTCGCTGCTACACAGACATTCGCGTTCTGCAACAGCTTTCGTTCGTAAAGGGGCAACACTCTGTATTTCTCTCTGGCAGAGCCCGGCTGCCAAATTCGAAACGTCCAGCGATTGCGCCCACAGGAAAGCTGCCAGCACGGAAAGCTGTAGCTGGTTTTCACTGTCCCTTGGAACTGCATTCGCTGGTAGACAGACATTCGCGTTCTGCAACAGCTTTCGTGCGTAAAGGGGCAACACCGTGTATTTCTCTCTGGCAGAGCCCGGCTGCCAAATTCGAAACGTCCAGCGATTGCACCCACAGGAAAGCTGCCAGCACGGAAAGCTGTAGCTGGTTTTCACTGTCCCTTGGAACTGCATTCGCTGGTAGGCAGACATTCGCGTTCTGCAACAGCTTTCGTTCGTAAAGGGGCAACACTGTGTATTTCTCTCTGGCAGAGCCCGGCTGCCAAATTCGAAACGTCCAGCGATTGCGCCCACAGGAAAGCTGCCAGCACGGAAAGCTGTAGCTGGTTTTCACTGTCCCTTGGAACTGCATTCGCTGCTACACAGACATTCGCGTTCTGCAACAGCTTTCGTTCGTAAAGGGGCAACACTGTGTATTTCTCTCTGGCAGAGCCCGGCTGCCAAATTCGAAACGTCCAGCGATTGCGCCCACAGGAAAGCTGCCAGCACGGAAAGCTGTAGCTCGTTTTCACTGTCCCTTGGAACTGCATTCGCTGGTAGGCAGACATTCGCGTTCTGCAACAGCTTTCGTTCGTAAAGGGGCAACACTGTGTCTTTCTCTCTGGCAGAGCCCGGCTGCCAAATTCGAAACGTCCAGCGATTGCGCCCACAGGAAAGCTGCCAGCACGGAAAGCTGTAGCTGGTTTTCACTGTCCCTTGGAACTGCATTCGCTGGTAGACAGACATTCGCGTTCTGCAACAGCTTTCGTTCGTAAAGGGGCAACACCGTGTATTTCTCTCTCGCAGAGCCCGGCTGCCAAATTCGAAACGTCCAGCGATTGCGCCCACAGGAAAGCTGCCAGCACGGAAAGCTGTAGCTGGTTTTCACTGTCCCTTGGAACTGCATTCGATGGTAGACAGACATTCGCGTTCTGCAACAGCTTTCGTGCGTAAAGGAGCAACACTGTGTCTTTCTCCCTGGCAGAGCCCGGCTGCCAAATTCGAAACGTCCAGCGATTGCGCCCACAGGAAAGCTGCCAGCACGGAAAGCTGTAGCTGGTTTTCACTGTCCCTTGGAACTGCATTCGCTGCTACACAGACATTCGCGTTCTGCAACAGCTTTCGTTCGTAAAGGGGCAACACTGTGTATTTCTCTCTGGCAGAGCCCGGCTGCCAAATTCGAAACGTCCAGCGATTGCGCCCACAGGAAAGCTGCCAGCACGGAAAGCTGTAGCTGGTTTTCACTGTCCCTTGGAACTGCATTCGCTGCTACACAGACATTCGCGTTCTGCAACAGCTTTCGTTCGTAAAGGGGCAACACTGTGTATTTCTCTCTCGCAGAGCCCGGCTGCCAAATTCGAAACGTCCAGCGATTGCGCCCACAGGAAAGCTGCCAGCACGGAAAGCTGTAGCTGGTTTTCACTGTCCCTTGGAACTGCATTCGCTGGTAGACAGACATTCGCGTTCTGCAACAGCTTTCGTTCGTAAAGGGGCAACACTGTGTATTTCTTTCTCGCAGAGCCCGGCTGCCAAATTCGAAACGTCCAGCGATTGCGCCCACAGGAAAGCTGCCAGCACGGAAAGCTGTAGCTGGTTTTCACTGTCCCTTGGAACTGCATTCGCTGGTAGACAGACATTCGCGTTCTGCAACAGCTTTCGTTCGTAAAGGGGCAACACCGTGTATTTCTCTTTGGCAGAGCCCGGCTGCCAAATTCGAAACGTCCAGCGATTGCGCCCACAGGAAAGCTGCCAGCACGGAAAGCTGTAGCTGGTTTTCACTGTCCCTTGGAACTGCATTCGCTGGTAGACAGACATTCGCGTTCTGCAACAGCTTTCGTTCGTAAAGGGGCAACACTGTGTCTTTCTCTCTGGCAGAGCCCGGCTGCCAAATTCGAAACGTCCAGCGATTGCGCCCACAGGAAAGCTGCCAGCACGGAAAGCTGTAGCTGGTTTTCACTGTCCCTTGGAACTGCATTCGCTGGTAGACAGACATTCGCGTTCTGCAACAGCTTTCGTGCGTAAAGGGGCAACACTGTGTCTTTCTCTCTGGCAGAGCCCGGCTGCCAAATTCGAAACGTCCAGCGATTGCGCCCACAGGAAAGCTGCCAGCACGGAAAGCTGTAGCTGGTTTTCACTGTCCCTTGGAACTGCATTCGCTGGTAGACAGACATTCGCGTTCTGCAACAGCTTTCGTGCGTAAAGGGGCAACACTCTGTATTTCTCTCTGGCAGAGCCCGGCTGCCAAATTCGAAACGTCCAGCGATTGCGCCCACAGGAAAGCTGCCAGCACGGAAAGCTGTAGCTGGTTTTCACTGTCCCTTGGAACTGCATTCGCTGGTAGACAGACATTCGCGTTCTGCAACAGCTTTCGTTCGTAAAGGGGCAACACTGTGTATTTCTCTCTGGCAGAGCCCGGCTGCCAGATTCGAAACGTCCAGCGATTGCACCCACAGGAAAGCTGCCAGCACGGAAAGCTGTAGCTGGTTTTCACTGTCCCTTGGAACTGCATTCACTGGTAGGCAGACATTCGCGTTCTGCAACAGCTTTCGTTCGTAAAGGGGCAACACTGTGTATTTCTCTCTGGCAGAGCCCGGCTGCCAAATTCGAAACGTCCAGCGATTGCGCCCACAGGAAAGCTGCCAGCACGGAAAGCTGTAGCTGGTTTTCACTGTCCCTTGGAACTGCATTCGCTGGTAGACAGACATTCGCGTTCTGCAACAGCTTTCGTTCGTAAAGGGGCAACACTGTGTCTTTCTCTCTGGCAGAGCCCGGCTGCCAAATTCGAAACGTCCAGCGATTGCGCCCACAGGAAAGCTGCCAGCACGGAAAGCTGTAGCTGGTTTTCACTGTCCCTTGGAACTGCATTCGCTGCTACACAGACATTCGCGTTCTGCAACAGCTTTCGTTCGTAAAGGGGCAACACTGTGTATTTCTCTCTGGCAGAGCCCGGCTGCCAAATTCGAAACGTCCAGCGATTGCGCCCACAGGAAAGCTGCCAGCACGGAAAGCTGTAGCTGGTTTTCACTGTCCCTTGGAACTGCATTCGCTGGTAGACAGACATTCGCGTTCTGCAACAGCTTTCGTTCGTAAAGGGGCAACACTGTGTATTTCTCTCTGGCAGAGCCCGGCTGCCAAATTCGAAACGTCCAGCGATTGCGCCCACAGGAAAGCTGCCAGCACGGAAAGCTGTAGCTGGTTTTCACTGTCCCTTGGAACTGCATTCGCTGGTAGGCAGACATTCGCGTTCTGCAACAGCTTTCGTTCGTAAAGGGGCAACACTGTGTATTTCTTTCTCGCAGAGCCCGGCTGCCAAATTCGAAACGTCCAGCGATTGCGCCCACAGGAAAGCTGCCAGCACGGAAAGCTGTAGCTGGTTTTCACTGTCCCTTGGAACTGCATTCGCTGGTAGACAGACATTCGCGTTCTGCAACAGCTTTCGTGCGTAAAGGGGCAACACCGTGTATTTCTCTCTGGCAGAGCCCGGCTGCCAAATTCGAAACGTCCAGCGATTGCGCCCACAGGAAAGCTGCCAGCACGGAAAGCTGTAGCTGGTTTTCACTGTCCCTTGGAACTGCATTCGCTGGTAGACAGACATTCGCGTTCTGCAACAGCTTTCGTTCGTAAAGGGGCAACACTGTGTCTTTCTCTCTGGCAGAGCCCGGCTGCCAATTTCGAAACGTCCAGCGATTGCGCCCACAGGAAAGCTGCCAGCACGGAAAGCTGTAGCTGGTTTTCACTGTCCCTTGGAACTGCATTCGCTGGTACGCAGACATTCGCGTTCTGCAACAGCTTTCGTTCGTAAAGGGGCAACACTGTGTATTTCTCTCTGGCAGAGCCCGGCTGCCAAATTCGAAACGTCCAGCGATTGCGCCCACAGGAAAGCTGCCAGAACGGAAAGCTGTAGCTGGTTTTCACTGTCCCTTGGAACTGCATTCGCTGGTAGGCAGACATTCGCGTTCTGCAACAGCTTTCGTGCGTAAAGGGGCAACACTGTGTCTTTCTCTCTGGCAGAGCCCGGCTGCCAAATTCGAAACGTCCAGCGATTGCGCCCACAGGAAAGCTGCCAGCACGGAAAGCTGTAGCTGGTTTTCACTGTCCCTTGGAACTGCATTCGCTGGTAGGCAGACATTCGCGTTCTGCAACAGCTTTCGTTCGTAAAGGGGCAACACTGTGTATTTCTCTCTGGCAGAGCCCGGCTGCCAAATTCGAAACGTCCAGCGATTGCGCCCACAGGAAAGCTGCCAGCACGGAAAGCTGTAGCTGGTTTTCACTGTCCCTTGGAACTGCATTCGCTGGTAGACAGACATTCGCGTTCTGCAACAGCTTTCGTTCGTAAAGGGGCAACACTGTGTCTTTCTCTCTGGCAGAGCCCGGCTGCCAAATTCGAAACGTCCAGCGATTGCGCCCACAGGAAAGCTGCCAGCACGGAAAGCTGTAGCTGGTTTTCACTGTCCCTTGGAACTGCATTCGCTGGTAGGCAGACATTCGCGTTCTGCAACAGCTTTCGTTCGTAAAGGGGCAACACTGTGTCTTTCTCTCTGGCAGAGCCCGGCTGCCAAATTCGAAACGTCCAGCGATTGCGCCCACAGGAAAGCTGCCAGCACGGAAAGCTGTAGCTGGTTTTCACTGTCCCTTGGAACTGCATTCGCTGGTAGACAGACATTCGCGTTCTGCAACAGCTTTCGTTCGTAAAGGGGCAACACTGTGTCTTTCTCTCTGGCAGAGCCCGGCTGCCAAATTCGAAACGTCCAGCGATTGCGCCCACAGGAAAGCTGCCAGCACGGAAAGCTGTAGCTGGTTTTCACTGTCCCTTGGAACTGCATTCGCTGGTAGGCAGACATTCGTGTTCTGCAACAGCTTTCGTGCGTAAAGGGGCAACACTGTGTCTTTCTCTCTGGCAGAACCCGGCTGCCAAATTCGAAACGTCCAGCGATTGCGCCCACAGGAAAGCTGCCAGCACGGAAAGCTGTAGCTGGTTTTCACTGTCCCTTGGAACTGCATTCGCTGGTAGACAGACATTCGCGTTCTGCAACAGCTTTCGTTCGTAAAGGGGCAACACTGTGTATTTCTCTCTGGCAGAGCCCGGCTGCCAAATTCGAAACGTCCAGCGATTGCGCCCACAGGAAAGCTGCCAGCACGGAAAGCTGTAGCTGGTTTTCACTGTCCCTTGGAACTGCATTCGCTGGTAGGCAGACATTCGCGTTCTGCAACAGCTTTCGTTCGTAAAGGGGCAACACTGTGTATTTCTCTCTGGCAGAGCCCGGCTGCCAAATTCGAAACGTCCAGCGATTGCGCCCACAGGAAAGCTGCCAGCACGGAAAGCTGTAGCTGGTTTTCACTGTCCCTTGGAACTGCATTCGCTGCTACACAGACATTCGCGTTCTGCAACAGCTTTCGTTCGTAAAGGGGCAACACTGTGTCTTTCTCTCTGGCAGAGCCCGGCTGCCAAATTCGAAACGTCCAGCGATTGCGCCCACAGGAAAGCTGCCAGCACGGAAAGCTGTAGCTGGTTTTCACTGTCCCTTGGAACTGCATTCGCTGGTAGACAGACATTCGCGTTCTGCAACAGCTTTCGTTCGTAAAGGGGCAACACTGTGTATTTCTCTCTGGCAGAGCCCGGCTGCCAAATTCGAAACGTCCAGCGATTGCGCCCACAGGAAAGCTGCCAGCACGGAAAGCTGTAGCTCGTTTTCACTGTCCCTTGGAACTGCATTCGCTGGTAGGCAGACATTCGCGTTCTGCAACAGCTTTCGTTCGTAAAGGGGCAACACTGTGTCTTTCTCTCTGGCAGAGCCCGGCTGCCAAATTCGAAACGTCCAGCGATTGCGCCCACAGGAAAGCTGCCAGCACGGAAAGCTGTAGCTGGTTTTCACTGTCCCTTGGAACTGCATTCGCTGGTAGACAGACATTCGCGTTCTGCAACAGCTTTCGTTCGTAAAGGGGCAACACCGTGTATTTCTCTCTCGCAGAGCCCGGCTGCCAAATTCGAAACGTCCAGCGATTGCGCCCACAGGAAAGCTGCCAGCACGGAAAGCTGTAGCTGGTTTTCACTGTCCCTTGGAACTGCATTCGATGGTAGACAGACATTCGCGTTCTGCAACAGCTTTCGTGCGTAAAGGAGCAACACTGTGTCTTTCTCCCTGGCAGAGCCCGGCTGCCAAATTCGAAACGTCCAGCGATTGCGCCCACAGGAAAGCTGCCAGCACGGAAAGCTGTAGCTGGTTTTCACTGTCCCTTGGAACTGCATTCGCTGCTACACAGACATTCGCGTTCTGCAACAGCTTTCGTTCGTAAAGGGGCAACACTCTGTATTTCTCTCTGGCAGAGCCCGGCTGCCAAATTCGAAACGTCCAGCGATTGCGCCCACAGGAAAGCTGCCAGCACGGAAAGCTGTAGCTGGTTTTCACTGTCCCTTGGAACTGCATTCGCTGCTACACAGACATTCGCGTTCTGCAACAGCTTTCGTTCGTAAAGGGGCAACACTGTGTATTTCTCTCTCGCAGAGCCCGGCTGCCAAATTCGAAACGTCCAGCGATTGCGCCCACAGGAAAGCTGCCAGCACGGAAAGCTGTAGCTGGTTTTCACTGTCCCTTGGAACTGCATTCGCTGGTAGACAGACATTCGCGTTCTGCAACAGCTTTCGTTCGTAAAGGGGCAACACTGTGTATTTCTTTCTCGCAGAGCCCGGCTGCCAAATTCGAAACGTCCAGCGATTGCGCCCACAGGAAAGCTGCCAGCACGGAAAGCTGTAGCTGGTTTTCACTGTCCCTTGGAACTGCATTCGCTGGTAGACAGACATTCGCGTTCTGCAACAGCTTTCGTTCGTAAAGGGGCAACACCGTGTATTTCTCTTTGGCAGAGCCCGGCTGCCAAATTCGAAACGTCCAGCGATTGCGCCCACAGGAAAGCTGCCAGCACGGAAAGCTGTAGCTGGTTTTCACTGTCCCTTGGAACTGCATTCGCTGGTAGACAGACATTCGCGTTCTGCAACAGCTTTCGTTCGTAAAGGGGCAACACTGTGTATTTCTTTCTCGCAGAGCCCGGCTGCCAAATTCGAAACGTCCAGCGATTGCGCCCACAGGAAAGCTGCCAGCACGGAAAGCTGTAGCTGGTTTTCACTGTCCCTTGGAACTGCATTGTCTGGTAGACAGACATTCGCGTTCTGCAACAGCTTTCGTTCGTAAAGGGGCAACACTGTGTCTTTCTCTCTGGCAGAGCCCGGCTGCCAAATTCGAAACGTCCAGCGATTGCGCCCACAGGAAAGCTGCCAGCACGGAAAGCTGTAGCTGGTTTTCACTGTCCCTTGGAACTGCATTCGCTGCTACACAGACATTCGCGTTCTGCAACAGCTTTCGTTCGTAAAGGGGCAACACTCTGTATTTCTCTCTGGCAGAGCCCGGCTGCCAAATTCGAAACGTCCAGCGATTGCGCCCACAGGAAAGCTGCCAGCACGGAAAGCTGTAGCTGGTTTTCACTGTCCCTTGGAACTGCATTCGCTGGTAGACAGACATTCGCGTTCTGCAACAGCTTTCGTTCGTAAAGGGGCAACACTCTGTATTTCTCTCTGGCAGAGCCCGGCTGCCAGATTCGAAACGTCCAGCGATTGCACCCACAGGAAAGCTGCCAGCACGGAAAGCTGTAGCTGGTTTTCACTGTCCCTTGGAACTGCATTCGCTGGTAGGCAGACATTCGCGTTCTGCAACAGCTTTCGTTCGTAAAGGGGCAACACTGTGTATTTCTCTCTGGCAGAGCCCGGCTGCCAAATTCGAAACGTCCAGCGATTGCGCCCACAGGAAAGCTGCCAGCACGGAAAGCTGTAGCTGGTTTTCACTGTCCCTTGGAACTGCATTCGCTGCTACACAGACATTCGCGTTCTGCAACAGCTTTCGTTCGTAAAGGGGCAACACTGTGTATTTCTCTCTCGCAGAGCCCGGCTGCCAAATTCGAAACGTCCAGCGATTGCGCCCACAGGAAAGCTGCCAGCACGGAAAGCTGTAGCTGGTTTTCACTGTCCCTTGGAACTGCATTCGCTGGTAGACAGACATTCGCGTTCTGCAACAGCTTTCGTTCGTAAAGGGGCAACACTGTGTCTTTCTCTCTGGCAGAACCCGGCTGCCAAATTCGAAACGTCCAGCGATTGCGCCCACAGGAAAGCTGCCAGCACGGAAAGCTGTAGCTTGTTTTCACTGTCCCTTGGAACTGCATTCGCTGGTAGGCAGACATTCGCGTTCTGCAACAGCTTTCGTTCGTAAAGGGGCAACACTGTGTCTTTCTCTCTGGCAGAGCCCGGCTGCCAAATTCGAAACGTCCAGCGATTGCGCCCACAGGAAAGCTGCCAGCACGGAAAGCTGTAGCTGGTTTTCACTGTCCCTTGGAACTGCATTCGCTGGTAGACAGACATTCGCGTTCTGCAACAGCTTTCGTTCGTAAAGGGGCAACACTCTGTATTTCTCTCTGGCAGAGCCCGGCTGCCAAATTCGAAACGTCCAGCGATTGCGCCCACAGGAAAGCTGCCAGCACGGAAAGCTGTAGCTGGTTTTCACTGTCCCTTGGAACTGCATTCGCTGGTAGACAGACATTCGCGTTCTGCAACAGCTTTCGTTCGTAAAGGGGCAACACTGTGTATTTCTCTCTCGCAGAGCCCGGCTGCCAAATTCGAAACGTCCAGCGATTGCGCCCACAGGAAAGCTGCCAGCACGGAAAGCTGTAGCTGGTTTTCACTGTCCCTTGGAACTGCATTCGATGGTAGACAGACATTCGCGTTCTGCAACAGCTTTCGTGCGTAAAGGAGCAACACTGTGTCTTTCTCTCTGGCAGAGCCCGGCTGCCAAATTCGAAACGTCCAGCGATTGCGCCCACAGGAAAGCTGCCAGCACGGAAAGCTGTAGCTGGTTTTCACTGTCCCTTGGAACTGCATTCGCTGCTACACAGACATTCGCGTTCTGCAACAGCTTTCGTTCGTAAAGGGGCAACACTGTGTCTTTCTCTCTGGCAGAGCCCGGCTGCCAAATTCGAAACGTCCAGCGATTGCGCCCACAGGAAAGCTGCCAGCATGGAAAGCTGTAGCTGGTTTTCACTGTCCCTTGGAACTGCATTCGCTGGTAGACAGACATTCGCGTTCTGCAACAGCTTTCGTTCGTAAAGGGGCAACACTGTGTATTTCTCTCTCGCAGAGCCCGGCTGCCAAATTCGAAACGTCCAGCGATTGCGCCCACAGGAAAGCTGCCAGCACGGAAAGCTGTAGCTGGTTTTCACTGTCCCTTGGAACTGCATTCGCTGGTAGGCAGACATTCGCGTTCTGCAACAGCTTTCGTTCGTAAAGGGGCAACACTGTGTATTTCTTTCTCGCAGAGCCCGGCTGCCAAATTCGAAACGTCCAGCGATTGCGCCCACAGGAAAGCTGCCAGCACGGAAAGCTGTAGCTGGTTTTCACTGTCCCTTGGAACTGCATTCGCTGGTAGACAGACATTCGCGTTCTGCAACAGCTTTCGTGCATAAAGGGGCAACACCGTGTATTTCTCTCTGGCAGAGCCCGGCTGCCAAATTCGAAACGTCCAGCGATTGCGCCCACAGGAAAGCTGCCAGCACGGAAAGCTGTAGCTGGTTTTCACTGTCCCTTGGAACTGCATTCGCTGGTAGACAGACATTCGCGTTCTGCAACAGCTTTCGTTCGTAAAGGGGCAACACTGTGTCTTTCTCTCTGGCAGAGCCCGGCTGCCAATTTCGAAACGTCCAGCGATTGCGCCCACAGGAAAGCTGCCAGCACGGAAAGCTGTAGCTGGTTTTCACTGTCCCTTGGAACTGCATTCGCTGGTACGCAGACATTCGCGTTCTGCAACAGCTTTCGTTCGTAAAGGGGCAACCCTGTGTCTTTCTCTCTGGCAGAGCCCGGCTGCCAAATTCGAAACGTCCAGCGATTGCGCCCACAGGAAAGCTGCCAGAACGGAAAGCTGTAGCTGGTTTTCACTGTCCCTTGGAACTGCATTCGCTGGTAGGCAGACATTCGCGTTCTGCAACAGCTTTCGTGCGTAAAGGGGCAACACTGTGTCTTTCTCTCTGGCAGAGCCCGGCTGCCAAATTCGAAACGTCCAGCGATTGCGCCCACAGGAAAGCTGCCAGCACGGAAAGCTGTAGCTGGTTTTCACTGTCCCTTGGAACTGCATTCGCTGGTAGGCAGACATTCGCGTTCTGCAACAGCTTTCGTTCGTAAAGGGGCAACACTGTGTATTTCTCTCTGGCAGAGCCCGGCTGCCAAATTCGAAACGTCCAGCGATTGCGCCCACAGGAAAGCTGCCAGCACGGAAAGCTGTAGCTGGTTTTCACTGTCCCTTGGAACTGCATTCGCTGGTAGACAGACATTCGCGTTCTGCAACAGCTTTCGTTCGTAAAGGGGCAACACTGTGTATTTCTCTCTCGCAGAGCCCGGCTGCCAAATTCGAAACGTCCAGCGATTGCGCCCACAGGAAAGCTGCCAGCACGGAAAGCTGTAGCTGGTTTTCACTGTCCCTTGGAACTGCATTCGCTGGTAGGCAGACATTCGCGTTCTGCAACAGCTTTCGTTCGTAAAGGGGCAACACTCTGTATTTCTCTCTGGCAGAGCCCGGCTGCCAAATTCGAAACGTCCAGCGATTGCGCCCACAGGAAAGCTGCCAGCACGGAAAGCTGTAGCTGGTTTTCACTGTCCCTTGGAACTGCATTCGCTGGTACGCAGACATTCGCGTTCTGCAACAGCTTTCGTTCGTAAAGGGGCAACACTGTGTATTTCTCTCTGGCAGAGCCCGGCTGCCAAATTCGAAACGTCCAGCGATTGCGCCCACAGGAAAGCTGCCAGCACGGAAAGCTCTAGCTGGTTTTCACTGTCCCTTGGAAATGCATTCGCTGGTAGGCAGACATTCGCGTTCTGCAACAGCTTTCGTTCGTAAAGGGGCAACACTGTGTATTTCTCTCTGGCAGAGCCCGGCTGCCAAATTCGAAACGTCCAGCGATTGCGCCCACAGGAAAGCTGCCAGCACGGAAAGCTGTAGCTGGTTTTCACTGTCCCTTGGAACTGCATTGTCTGGTAGACAGACATTCGCGTTCTGCAACAGCTTTCGTGCGTAAAGGGGCAACACTGTGTCTTTCTCTCTGGCAGAGCCCGGCTGCCAAATTCGAAACGTCCAGCGATTGCACCCACAGGAAAGCTGCCAGCACGGAAAGCTGTAGCTGGTTTTCACTGTCCCTTGGAACTGCATTCGCTGGTAGGCAGACATTCGCGTTCTGCAACAGCTTTCGTTCGTAAAGGGGCAACACTGTGTATTTCTCTCTGGCAGAGCCCGGCTGCCAAATTCGAAACGTCCAGCGATTGCGCCCACAGGAAAGCTGCCAGCACGGAAAGCTGTAGCTGGTTTTCACTGTCCCTTGGAACTGCATTCGCTGCTACACAGACATTCGCGTTCTGCAACAGCTTTCGTTCGTAAAGGGGCAACACTGTGTCTTTCTCTCTGGCAGAGCCCGGCTGCCAAATTCGAAACGTCCAGCGATTGCGCCCACAGGAAAGCTGCCAGCACGGAAAGCTGTAGCTGGTTTTCACTGTCCCTTGGAACTGCATTCGCTGGTAGACAGACATTCGCGTTCTGCAACAGCTTTCGTTCGTAAAGGGGCAACACTGTGTATTTCTCTCTGGCAGAGCCCGGCTGCCAAATTCGAAACGTCCAGCGATTGCGCCCACAGGAAAGCTGCCAGCACGGAAAGCTGTAGCTCGTTTTCACTGTCCCTTGGAACTGCATTCGCTGGTAGGCAGACATTCGCGTTCTGCAACAGCTTTCGTTCGTAAAGGGGCAACACTGTGTCTTTCTCTCTGGCAGAGCCCGGCTGCCAAATTCGAAACGTCCAGCGATTGCGCCCACAGGAAAGCTGCCAGCACGGAAAGCTGTAGCTGGTTTTCACTGTCCCTTGGAACTGCATTCGCTGGTAGACAGACATTCGCGTTCTGCAACAGCTTTCGTTCGTAAAGGGGCAACACCGTGTATTTCTCTCTCGCAGAGCCCGGCTGCCAAATTCGAAACGTCCAGCGATTGCGCCCACAGGAAAGCTGCCAGCACGGAAAGCTGTAGCTGGTTTTCACTGTCCCTTGGAACTGCATTCGATGGTAGACAGACATTCGCGTTCTGCAACAGCTTTCGTGCGTAAAGGAGCAACACTGTGTCTTTCTCCCTGGCAGAGCCCGGCTGCCAAATTCGAAACGTCCAGCGATTGCGCCCACAGGAAAGCTGCCAGCACGGAAAGCTGTAGCTGGTTTTCACTGTCCCTTGGAACTGCATTCGCTGCTACACAGACATTCGCGTTCTGCAACAGCTTTCGTTCGTAAAGGGGCAACACTCTGTATTTCTCTCTGGCAGAGCCCGGCTGCCAAATTCGAAACGTCCAGCGATTGCGCCCACAGGAAAGCTGCCAGCACGGAAAGCTGTAGCTGGTTTTCACTGTCCCTTGGAACTGCATTCGCTGCTACACAGACATTCGCGTTCTGCAACAGCTTTCGTTCGTAAAGGGGCAACACTGTGTATTTCTCTCTCGCAGAGCCCGGCTGCCAAATTCGAAACGTCCAGCGATTGCGCCCACAGGAAAGCTGCCAGCACGGAAAGCTGTAGCTGGTTTTCACTGTCCCTTGGAACTGCATTCGCTGGTAGACAGACATTCGCGTTCTGCAACAGCTTTCGTTCGTAAAGGGGCAACACTGTGTATTTCTTTCTCGCAGAGCCCGGCTGCCAAATTCGAAACGTCCAGCGATTGCGCCCACAGGAAAGCTGCCAGCACGGAAAGCTGTAGCTGGTTTTCACTGTCCCTTGGAACTGCATTCGCTGGTAGACAGACATTCGCGTTCTGCAACAGCTTTCGTTCGTAAAGGGGCAACACCGTGTATTTCTCTTTGGCAGAGCCCGGCTGCCAAATTCGAAACGTCCAGCGATTGCGCCCACAGGAAAGCTGCCAGCACGGAAAGCTGTAGCTGGTTTTCACTGTCCCTTGGAACTGCATTCGCTGGTAGACAGACATTCGCGTTCTGCAACAGCTTTCGTTCGTAAAGGGGCAACACTGTGTCTTTCTCTCTGGCAGAGCCCGGCTGCCAAATTCGAAACGTCCAGCGATTGCGCCCACAGGAAAGCTGCCAGCACGGAAAGCTGTAGCTGGTTTTCACTGTCCCTTGGAACTGCATTGTCTGGTAGACAGACATTCGCGTTCTGCAACAGCTTTCGTTCGTAAAGGGGCAACACTGTGTCTTTCTCTCTGGCAGAGCCCGGCTGCCAAATTCGAAACGTCCAGCGATTGCGCCCACAGGAAAGCTGCCAGCACGGAAAGCTGTAGCTGGTTTTCACTGTCCCTTGGAACTGCATTCGCTGCTACACAGACATTCGCGTTCTGCAACAGCTTTCGTTCGTAAAGGGGCAACACTCTGTATTTCTCTCTGGCAGAGCCCGGCTGCCAAATTCGAAACGTCCAGCGATTGCGCCCACAGGAAAGCTGCCAGCACGGAAAGCTGTAGCTGGTTTTCACTGTCCCTTGGAACTGCATTCGCTGGTAGACAGACATTCGCGTTCTGCAACAGCTTTCGTTCGTAAAGGGGCAACACTCTGTATTTCTCTCTGGCAGAGCCCGGCTGCCAGATTCGAAACGTCCAGCGATTGCACCCACAGGAAAGCTGCCAGCACGGAAAGCTGTAGCTGGTTTTCACTGTCCCTTGGAACTGCATTCGCTGGTAGGCAGACATTCGCGTTCTGCAACAGCTTTCGTTCGTAAAGGGGCAACACTGTGTATTTCTCTCTGGCAGAGCCCGGCTGCCAAATTCGAAACGTCCAGCGATTGCGCCCACAGGAAAGCTGCCAGCACGGAAAGCTGTAGCTGGTTTTCACTGTCCCTTGGAACTGCATTCGCTGGTAGACAGACATTCGCGTTCTGCAACAGCTTTCGTTCGTAAAGGGGCAACACTGTGTCTTTCTCTCTGGCAGAGCCCGGCTGCCAAATTCGAAACGTCCAGCGATTGCGCCCACAGGAAAGCTGCCAGCACGGAAAGCTGTAGCTGGTTTTCACTGTCCCTTGGAACTGCATTCGCTGCTACACAGACATTCGCGTTCTGCAACAGCTTTCGTGCGTAAAGGGGCAACACTGTGTATTTCTCTCTCGCAGAGCCCGGCTGCCAAATTCGAAACGTCCAGCGATTGCGCCCACAGGAAAGCTGCCAGCACGGAAAGCTGTAGCTGGTTTTCACTGTCCCTTGGAACTGCATTCGCTGGTAGACAGACATTCGCGTTCTGCAACAGCTTTCGTTCGTAAAGGGGCAACACTGTGTCTTTCTCTCTGGCAGAACCCGGCTGCCAAATTCGAAACGTCCAGCGATTGCGCCCACAGGAAAGCTGCCAGCACGGAAAGCTGTAGCTTGTTTTCACTGTCCCTTGGAACTGCATTCGCTGGTAGGCAGACATTCGCGTTCTGCAACAGCTTTCGTTCG
This sequence comes from Mycteria americana, assembly GCF_035582795.1. Taxonomy (NCBI): domain Eukaryota; kingdom Metazoa; phylum Chordata; class Aves; order Ciconiiformes; family Ciconiidae; genus Mycteria; species Mycteria americana. The sequence goes on along the minus strand of NW_027445632.1, from coordinate 181,374 downwards.
TAAAGGGGCAACACTGTGTCTTTCTCTCTGGCAGAGCCCGGCTGCCAAATTCGAAACGTCCAGCGATTGCGCCCACAGGAAAGCTGCCAGCACGGAAAGCTGTAGCTGGTTTTCACTGTCCCTTGGAACTGCATTCGCTGGTAGACAGACATTCGCGTTCTGCAACAGCTTTCGTTCGTAAAGGGGCAACACTCTGTATTTCTCTCTGGCAGAGCCCGGCTGCCAAATTCGAAACGTCCAGCGATTGCGCCCACAGGAAAGCTGCCAGCACGGAAAGCTGTAGCTGGTTTTCACTGTCCCTTGGAACTGCATTCGCTGGTAGACAGACATTCGCGTTCTGCAACAGCTTTCGTTCGTAAAGGGGCAACACTGTGTATTTCTCTCTCGCAGAGCCCGGCTGCCAAATTCGAAACGTCCAGCGATTGCGCCCACAGGAAAGCTGCCAGCACGGAAAGCTGTAGCTGGTTTTCACTGTCCCTTGGAACTGCATTCGATGGTAGACAGACATTCGCGTTCTGCAACAGCTTTCGTGCGTAAAGGAGCAACACTGTGTCTTTCTCTCTGGCAGAGCCCGGCTGCCAAATTCGAAACGTCCAGCGATTGCGCCCACAGGAAAGCTGCCAGCACGGAAAGCTGTAGCTGGTTTTCACTGTCCCTTGGAACTGCATTCGCTGCTACACAGACATTCGCGTTCTGCAACAGCTTTCGTTCGTAAAGGGGCAACACTGTGTCTTTCTCTCTGGCAGAGCCCGGCTGCCAAATTCGAAACGTCCAGCGATTGCGCCCACAGGAAAGCTGCCAGCATGGAAAGCTGTAGCTGGTTTTCACTGTCCCTTGGAACTGCATTCGCTGGTAGACAGACATTCGCGTTCTGCAACAGCTTTCGTTCGTAAAGGGGCAACACTGTGTATTTCTCTCTCGCAGAGCCCGGCTGCCAAATTCGAAACGTCCAGCGATTGCGCCCACAGGAAAGCTGCCAGCACGGAAAGCTGTAGCTGGTTTTCACTGTCCCTTGGAACTGCATTCGCTGGTAGGCAGACATTCGCGTTCTGCAACAGCTTTCGTTCGTAAAGGGGCAACACTGTGTATTTCTTTCTCGCAGAGCCCGGCTGCCAAATTCGAAACGTCCAGCGATTGCGCCCACAGGAAAGCTGCCAGCACGGAAAGCTGTAGCTGGTTTTCACTGTCCCTTGGAACTGCATTCGCTGGTAGACAGACATTCGCGTTCTGCAACAGCTTTCGTGCATAAAGGGGCAACACCGTGTATTTCTCTCTGGCAGAGCCCGGCTGCCAAATTCGAAACGTCCAGCGATTGCGCCCACAGGAAAGCTGCCAGCACGGAAAGCTGTAGCTGGTTTTCACTGTCCCTTGGAACTGCATTCGCTGGTAGACAGACATTCGCGTTCTGCAACAGCTTTCGTTCGTAAAGGGGCAACACTGTGTCTTTCTCTCTGGCAGAGCCCGGCTGCCAATTTCGAAACGTCCAGCGATTGCGCCCACAGGAAAGCTGCCAGCACGGAAAGCTGTAGCTGGTTTTCACTGTCCCTTGGAACTGCATTCGCTGGTACGCAGACATTCGCGTTCTGCAACAGCTTTCGTTCGTAAAGGGGCAACCCTGTGTCTTTCTCTCTGGCAGAGCCCGGCTGCCAAATTCGAAACGTCCAGCGATTGCGCCCACAGGAAAGCTGCCAGAACGGAAAGCTGTAGCTGGTTTTCACTGTCCCTTGGAACTGCATTCGCTGGTAGGCAGACATTCGCGTTCTGCAACAGCTTTCGTGCGTAAAGGGGCAACACTGTGTCTTTCTCTCTGGCAGAGCCCGGCTGCCAAATTCGAAACGTCCAGCGATTGCGCCCACAGGAAAGCTGCCAGCACGGAAAGCTGTAGCTGGTTTTCACTGTCCCTTGGAACTGCATTCGCTGGTAGGCAGACATTCGCGTTCTGCAACAGCTTTCGTTCGTAAAGGGGCAACACTGTGTATTTCTCTCTGGCAGAGCCCGGCTGCCAAATTCGAAACGTCCAGCGATTGCGCCCACAGGAAAGCTGCCAGCACGGAAAGCTGTAGCTGGTTTTCACTGTCCCTTGGAACTGCATTCGCTGGTAGACAGACATTCGCGTTCTGCAACAGCTTTCGTTCGTAAAGGGGCAACACTGTGTATTTCTCTCTCGCAGAGCCCGGCTGCCAAATTCGAAACGTCCAGCGATTGCGCCCACAGGAAAGCTGCCAGCACGGAAAGCTGTAGCTGGTTTTCACTGTCCCTTGGAACTGCATTCGCTGGTAGGCAGACATTCGCGTTCTGCAACAGCTTTCGTTCGTAAAGGGGCAACACTCTGTATTTCTCTCTGGCAGAGCCCGGCTGCCAAATTCGAAACGTCCAGCGATTGCGCCCACAGGAAAGCTGCCAGCACGGAAAGCTGTAGCTGGTTTTCACTGTCCCTTGGAACTGCATTCGCTGGTACGCAGACATTCGCGTTCTGCAACAGCTTTCGTTCGTAAAGGGGCAACACTGTGTATTTCTCTCTGGCAGAGCCCGGCTGCCAAATTCGAAACGTCCAGCGATTGCGCCCACAGGAAAGCTGCCAGCACGGAAAGCTCTAGCTGGTTTTCACTGTCCCTTGGAAATGCATTCGCTGGTAGGCAGACATTCGCGTTCTGCAACAGCTTTCGTTCGTAAAGGGGCAACACTGTGTATTTCTCTCTGGCAGAGCCCGGCTGCCAAATTCGAAACGTCCAGCGATTGCGCCCACAGGAAAGCTGCCAGCACGGAAAGCTGTAGCTGGTTTTCACTGTCCCTTGGAACTGCATTGTCTGGTAGACAGACATTCGCGTTCTGCAACAGCTTTCGTGCGTAAAGGGGCAACACTGTGTCTTTCTCTCTGGCAGAGCCCGGCTGCCAAATTCGAAACGTCCAGCGATTGCGCCCACAGGAAAGCTGCCAGCACGGAAAGCTGTAGCTGGTTTTCACTGTCCCTTGGAACTGCATTCGCTGGTAGGCAGACATTCGCGTTCTGCAACAGCTTTCGTGCGTAAAGGGGCAGCACCGTGTATTTCTCTCTGGCAGAGCCCGGCTGCCAAATTCGAAACGTCCAGCGATTGCACCCACAGGAAAGCTGCCAGCACGGAAAGCTGTAGCTGGTTTTCACTGTCCCTTGGAACTGCATTCGCTGGTAGGCAGACATTCGCGTTCTGCAACAGCTTTCGTTCGTAAAGGGGCAACACTGTGTATTTCTCTCTGGCAGAGCCCGGCTGCCAAATTCGAAACGTCCAGCGATTGCGCCCACAGGAAAGCTGCCAGCACGGAAAGCTGTAGCTGGTTTTCACTGTCCCTTGGAACTGCATTCGCTGCTACACAGACATTCGCGTTCTGCAACAGCTTTCGTTCGTAAAGGGGCAACACTGTGTCTTTCTCTCTGGCAGAGCCCGGCTGCCAAATTCGAAACGTCCAGCGATTGCGCCCACAGGAAAGCTGCCAGCACGGAAAGCTGTAGCTGGTTTTCACTGTCCCTTGGAACTGCATTCGCTGCTACACAGACATTCGCGTTCTGCAACAGCTTTCGTTCGTAAAGGGGCAACACTGTGTCTTTCTCTCTGGCAGAGCCCGGCTGCCAAATTCGAAACGTCCAGCGATTGCGCCCACAGGAAAGCTGCCAGCACGGAAAGCTGTAGCTGGTTTTCACTGTCCCTTGGAACTGCATTCGCTGGTAGGCAGACATTCGCGTTCTGCAACAGCTTTCGTTCGTAAAGGGGCAACACTGTGTATTTCTCTCTGGCAGAGCCCGGCTGCCAAATTCGAAACGTCCAGCGATTGCGCCCACAGGAAAGCTGCCAGCACGGAAAGCTGTAGCTGGTTTTCACTGTCCCTTGGAACTGCATTCGCTGCTACACAGACATTCGCGTTCTGCAACAGCTTTCGTTCGTAAAGGGGCAACACTGTGTATTTCTCTCTCGCAGAGCCCGGCTGCCAAATTCGAAACGTCCAGCGATTGCGCCCACAGGAAAGCTGCCAGCACGGAAAGCTGTAGCTGGTTTTCACTGTCCCTTGGAACTGCATTCGCTGGTAGACAGACATTCGCGTTCTGCAACAGCTTTCGTTCGTAAAGGGGCAACACTGTGTATTTCTTTCTCGCACAGCCCGGCTGCCAAATTCGAAACGTCCAGCGATTGCGCCCACAGGAAAGCTGCCAGCACGGAAAGCTGTAGCTGGTTTTCACTGTCCCTTGGAACTGCATTCGCTGCTACACAGACATTCGCGTTCTGCAACAGCTTTCGTGCGTAAAGGGGCAACACTGTGTCTTTCTCTCTGGCAGAGCCCGGCTGCCAAATTCGAAACGTCCAGCGATTGCGCCCACAGGAAAGCTGCCAGCACGGAAAGCTGTAGCTGGTTTTCACTGTCCCTTGGAACTGCATTCGCTGGTAGACAGACATTCGCGTTCTGCAATTGCTTTCGTGCGTAAAGGGGCAACACTCTGTATTTCTCTCTGGCAGAGCCCGGCTGCCAAATTCGAAACGTCCAGCGATTGCGCCCACAGGAAAGCTGCCAGCACGGAAAGCTGTAGCTGGTTTTCACTGTCCCTTGGAACTGCATTCGCTGGTAGACAGACATTCGCGTTCTGCAACAGCTTTCGTGCGTAAAGGGGCAACACCGTGTATTTCTCTCTGGCAGAGCCCGGCTGCCAAATTCGAAACGTCCAGCGATTGCACCCACAGGAAAGCTGCCAGCACGGAAAGCTGTAGCTGGTTTTCACTGTCCCTTGGAACTGCATTCGCTGGTAGGCAGACATTCGCGTTCTGCAACAGCTTTCGTTCGTAAAGGGGCAACACTGTGTATTTCTCTCTGGCAGAGCCCGGCTGCCAAATTCGAAACGTCCAGCGATTGCGCCCACAGGAAAGCTGCCAGCACGGAAAGCTGTAGCTGGTTTTCACTGTCCCTTGGAACTGCATTCGCTGGTAGGCAGACATTCGCGTTCTGCAACAGCTTTCGTTCGTAAAGGGGCAACACTGTGTATTTCTCTCTGGCAGAGCCCGGCTGCCAAATTCGAAACGTCCAGCGATTGCGCCCACAGGAAAGCTGCCAGCACGGAAAGCTGTAGCTGGTTTTCACTGTCCCTTGGAACTGCATTCGCTGGTAGACAGACATTCGCGTTCTGCAACAGCTTTCGTTCGTAAAGGGGCAACACTGTGTCTTTCTCTCTGGCAGAGCCCGGCTGCCAAATTCGAAACGTCCAGCGATTGCGCCCACAGGAAAGCTGCCAGCACGGAAAGCTGTAGCTGGTTTTCACTGTCCCTTGGAACTGCATTCGCTGGTAGGCAGACATTCGCGTTCTGCAACAGCTTTCGTTCGTAAAGGGGCAACACTGTGTATTTCTCTCTGGCAGAGCCCGGCTGCCAAATTCGAAACGTCCAGCGATTGCGCCCACAGGAAAGCTGCCAGCACGGAAAGCTGTAGCTGGTTTTCACTGTCCCTTGGAACTGCATTCGCTGGTAGACAGACATTCGCGTTCTGCAATTGCTTTCGTGCGTAAAGGGGCAACACTCTGTATTTCTCTCTGGCAGAGCCCGGCTGCCAAATTCGAAACGTCCAGCGATTGCGCCCACAGGAAAGCTGCCAGCACGGAAAGCTGTAGCTGGTTTTCACTGTCCCTTGGAACTGCATTCGCTGGTAGACAGACATTCGCGTTCTGCAACAGCTTTCGTGCGTAAAGGGGCAACACCGTGTATTTCTCTCTGGCAGAGCCCGGCTGCCAAATTCGAAACGTCCAGCGATTGCACCCACAGGAAAGCTGCCAGCACGGAAAGCTGTAGCTGGTTTTCACTGTCCCTTGGAACTGCATTCGCTGGTAGGCAGACATTCGCGTTCTGCAACAGCTTTCGTTCGTAAAGGGGCAACACTGTGTATTTCTCTCTGGCAGAGCCCGGCTGCCAAATTCGAAACGTCCAGCGATTGCGCCCACAGGAAAGCTGCCAGCACGGAAAGCTGTAGCTGGTTTTCACTGTCCCTTGGAACTGCATTCGCTGGTAGACAGACATTCGCGTTCTGCAACAGCTTTCGTTCGTAAAGGGGCAACACTGTGTCTTTCTCTCTGGCAGAGCCCGGCTGCCAAATTCGAAACGTCCAGCGATTGCGCCCACAGGAAAGCTGCCAGCACGGAAAGCTGTAGCTGGTTTTCACTGTCCCTTGGAACTGCATTCGCTGCTACACAGACATTCGCGTTCTGCAACAGCTTTCGTTCGTAAAGGGGCAACACTGTGTATTTCTCTCTGGCAGAGCCCGGCTGCCAAATTCGAAACGTCCAGCGATTGCGCCCACAGGAAAGCTGCCAGCACGGAAAGCTGTAGCTCGTTTTCACTGTCCCTTGGAACTGCATTCGCTGGTAGGCAGACATTCGCGTTCTGCAACAGCTTTCGTTCGTAAAGGGGCAACACTGTGTCTTTCTCTCTGGCAGAGCCCGGCTGCCAAATTCGAAACGTCCAGCGATTGCGCCCACAGGAAAGCTGCCAGCACGGAAAGCTGTAGCTGGTTTTCACTGTCCCTTGGAACTGCATTCGCTGGTAGACAGACATTCGCGTTCTGCAACAGCTTTCGTTCGTAAAGGGGCAACACCGTGTATTTCTCTCTCGCAGAGCCCGGCTGCCAAATTCGAAACGTCCAGCGATTGCGCCCACAGGAAAGCTGCCAGCACGGAAAGCTGTAGCTGGTTTTCACTGTCCCTTGGAACTGCATTCGATGGTAGACAGACATTCGCGTTCTGCAACAGCTTTCGTGCGTAAAGGAGCAACACTGTGTCTTTCTCCCTGGCAGAGCCCGGCTGCCAAATTCGAAACGTCCAGCGATTGCGCCCACAGGAAAGCTGCCAGCACGGAAAGCTGTAGCTGGTTTTCACTGTCCCTTGGAACTGCATTCGCTGGTAGGCAGACATTCGCGTTCTGCAACAGCTTTCGTTCGTAAAGGGGCAACACTCTGTATTTCTCTCTGGCAGAGCCCGGCTGCCAAATTCGAAACGTCCAGCGATTGCGCCCACAGGAAAGCTGCCAGCACGGAAAGCTGTAGCTGGTTTTCACTGTCCCTTGGAACTGCATTCGCTGCTACACAGACATTCGCGTTCTGCAACAGCTTTCGTTCGTAAAGGGGCAACACTGTGTATTTCTCTCTGGCAGAGCCCGGCTGCCAAATTCGAAACGTCCAGCGATTGCGCCCACAGGAAAGCTGCCAGCACGGAAAGCTGTAGCTGGTTTTCACTGTCCCTTGGAACTGCATTCGCTGGTAGACAGACATTCGCGTTCTGCAACAGCTTTCGTTCGTAAAGGGGCAACACTGTGTATTTCTTTCTCGCAGAGCCCGGCTGCCAAATTCGAAACGTCCAGCGATTGCGCCCACAGGAAAGCTGCCAGCACGGAAAGCTGTAGCTGGTTTTCACTGTCCCTTGGAACTGCATTCGCTGGTAGACAGACATTCGCGTTCTGCAACAGCTTTCGTTCGTAAAGGGGCAACACCGTGTATTTCTCTTTGGCAGAGCCCGGCTGCCAAATTCGAAACGTCCAGCGATTGCGCCCACAGGAAAGCTGCCAGCCAGGAAAGCTGTAGCTGGTTTTCACTGTCCCTTGGAACTGCATTCGCTGGTAGACAGACATTCGCGTTCTGCAACAGCTTTCGTTCGTAAAGGGGCAACACTGTGTATTTCTCTCTGGCAGAGCCCGGCTGCCAAATTCGAAACGTCCAGCGATTGCGCCCACAGGAAAGCTGCCAGCACGGAAAGCTGTAGCTGGTTTTCACTGTCCCTTGGAACTGCATTCGCTGCTACGCAGACATTCGCGTTCTGCAACAGCTTTCGTTCGTAAAGGGGCAACACTGTGTATTTCTCTCTCGCAGAGCCCGGCTGCCAAATTCGAAACGTCCAGCGATTGCGCCCACAGGAAAGCTGCCAGCAAGGAAAGCTGTAGCTGGTTTTCACTGTCCCTTGGAAATGCATTCGCTGGTAGACAGACATTCGCGTTCTGCAACAGCTTTCGTGCGTAAAGGGGCAACACTGTGTCTTTCTCTCTGGCAGAGCCCGGCTGCCAAATTCGAAACGTCCAGCGATTGCGCCCACAGGAAAGCTGCCAGCACGGAAAGCTGTAGCTGGTTTTCACTGTCCCTTGGAACTGCATTCGCTGCTACACAGACATTCGCGTTCTGCAACAGCTTTCGTTCGTAAAGGGGCAACACCGTGTATTTCTCTCTCGCAGAGCCCGGCTGCCAAATTCGAAACGTCCAGCGATTGCGCCCACAGGAAAGCTGCCAGCACGGAAAGCTGTAGCTGGTTTTCACTGTCCCTTGGAACTGCATTCGCTGGTAGACAGACATTCGCGTTCTGCAACAGCTTTCGTTCGTAAAGGGGCAACACTGTGTCTTTCTCTCTCGCAGAGCCCGGCTGCCAAATTCGAAACGTCCAGCGATTGCGCCCACAGGAAAGCTGCCAGCACGGAAAGCTGTAGCTGGTTTTCACTGTCCCTTGGAACTGCATTCGCTGGTAGACAGACATTCGCGTTCTGCAACAGCTTTCGTTCGTAAAGGGGCAACACTGTGTATTTCTCTCTGGCAGAGCCCGGCTGCCAAATTCGAAACGTCCAGCGATTGCACCCACAGGAAAGCTGCCAGCACGGAAAGCTGTAGCTGGTTTTCACTGTCCCTTGGAACTGCATTCGATGGTAGACAGACATTCGCGTTCTGCAACAGCTTTCGTTCGTAAAGGGGCAACACTGTGTCTTTCTCTCTGGCAGAGCCCGGCTGCCAAATTCGAAACGTCCAGCGATTGCGCCCACAGGAAAGCTGCCAGCACGGAAAGCTCTAGCTGGTTTTCACTGTCCCTTGGAACTGCATTCGCTGGTAGACAGACATTCGCGTTCTGCAACAGCTTTCGTTCGTAAAGGGGCAACACTGTGTCTTTCTCTCTGGCAGAGCCCGGCTGCCAAATTCGAAACGTCCAGCGATTGCGCCCACAGGAAAGCTGCCAGCACGGAAAGCTGTAGCTGGTTTTCACTGTCCCTTGGAACTGCATTCGCTGGTAGACAGACATTCGCGTTCTGCAACAGCTTTCGTTCGTAAAGGGGCAACACTGTGTCTTTCTCTCTGGCAGAGCCCGGCTGCCAAATTCGAAACGTCCAGCGATTGCGCCCACAGGAAAGCTGCCAGCACGGAAAGCTGTAGCTGGTTTTCACTGTCCCTTGGAACTGCATTCGATGGTAGACAGACATTCGCGTTCTGCAACAGCTTTCGTGCGTAAAGGGGCAACACTCTGTATTTCTCTCTGGCAGAGCCCGGCTGCCAAATTCGAAACGTCCAGCGATTGCGCCCACAGGAAAGCTGCCAGCACGGAAAGCTGTAGCTGGTTTTCACTGTCCCTTGGAACTGCATTCGCTGGTAGGCAGACATTCGCGTTCTGCAACAGCTTTCGTTCGTAAAGGGGCAACACTGTGTATTTCTCTCTCGCAGAGCCCGGCTGCCAAATTCGAAACGTCCAGCGATTGCGCCCACAGGAAAGCTGCCAGCACGGAAAGCTGTAGCTGGTTTTCACTGTCCCTTGGAACTGCATTCGCTGGTAGACAGACATTCGCGTTCTGCAACAGCTTTCGTGCGTAAAGGAGCAACACTGTGTATTTCTCTCTGGCAGAGCCCGGCTGCCAAATTCGAAACGTCCAGCGATTGCGCCCACAGGAAAGCTGCCAGCACGGAAAGCTGTAGCTGGTTTTCACTGTCCCTTGGAACTGCATTCGATGGTAGACAGACATTCGCGTTCTGCAACAGCTTTCGTTCGTAAAGGGGCAACACTGTGTATTTCTCTCTCGCAGAGCCCGGCTGCCAAATTCGAAACGTCCAGCGATTGCGCCCACAGGAAAGCTGCCAGCAAGGAAAGCTGTAGCTGGTTTTCACTGTCCCTTGGAACTGCATTCGCTGGTAGACAGACATTCGCGTTCTGCAACAGCTTTCGTGCGTAAAGGGGCAACACTGTGTCTTTCTCTCTCGCAGAGCCCGGCTGCCAAATTCGAAACGTCCAGCGATTGCGCCCACAGGAAAGCTGCCAGCACGGAAAGCTGTAGCTGGTTTTCACTGTCCCTTGGAACTGCATTCGCTGCTACACAGACATTCGCGTTCTGCAACAGCTTTCGTTCGTAAAGGGGCAACACCGTGTATTTCTCTCTCGCAGAGCCCGGCTGCCAAATTCGAAACGTCCAGCGATTGCGCCCACAGGAAAGCTGCCAGCACGGAAAGCTGTAGCTGGTTTTCACTGTCCCTTGGAACTGCATTCGCTGGTAGACAGACATTCGCGTTCTGCAACAGCTTTCGTTCGTAAAGGGGCAACACTGTGTATTTCTCTCTGGCAGAGCCCGGCTGCCAAATTCGAAACGTCCAGCGATTGCGCCCACAGGAAAGCTGCCAGCACGGAAAGCTCTAGCTGGTTTTCACTGTCCCTTGGAACTGCATTCGCTGGTAGACAGACATTCGCGTTCTGCAACAGCTTTCGTTCGTAAAGGGGCAACACTGTGTCTTTCTCTCTGGCAGAGCCCGGCTGCCAAATTCGAAACGTCCAGCGATTGCGCTCACAGGAAAGCTGCCAGCACGGAAAGCTGTAGCTGGTTTTCACTGTCCCTTGGAACTGCATTCGCTGGTAGACAGACATTCGCGTTCTGCAGCAGCTTTCGTTCGTAAAGGGGCAACACTGTGTATTTCTCTCTCGCAGAGCCCGGCTGCCAAATTCGAAACGTCCAGCGATTGCGCCCACAGGAAAGCTGCCAGCACGGAAAGCTGTAGCTGGTTTTCACTGTCCCTTGGAACTGCATTCGCTGGTAGACAGACATTCGCGTTCTGCAACAGCTTTCGTTCGTAAAGGGGCAACACTCTGTATTTCTCTCTCGCAGAGCCCGGCTGCCAAATTCGAAACGTCCAGCGATTGCGCCCACAGGAAAGCTGCCAGCACGGAAAGCTGTAGCTGGTTTTCACTGTCCCTTGGAACTGCATTCGCTGGTAGGCAGACATTCGCGTTCTGCAACAGCTTTCGTTCGTAAAGGGGCAACACTGTGTATTTCTCTCTGGCAGAGCCCGGCTGCCAAATTCGAAACGTCCAGCGATTGCGCCCACAGGAAAGCTGCCAGCACGGAAAGCTGTAGCTGGTTTTCACTGTCCCTTGGAACTGCATTCGCTGGTAGACAGACATTCGCGTTCTGCAACAGCTTTCGTTCGTAAAGGGGCAACACTGTGTCTTTCTCTCTGGCAGAGCCCGGCTGCCAAATTCGAAACGTCCAGTGATTGCGCCCACAGGAAAGCTGCCAGCACGGAAAGCTGTAGCTGGTTTTCACTGTCCCTTGGAACTGCATTCGCTGGTAGGCAGACATTCGCGTTCTGCAACAGCTTTCGTGCGTAAAGGGGCAACACTGTGTATTTCTCTCTGGCAGAGCCCGGCTGCCAAATTCGAAACGTCCAGCGATTGCGCCCACAGGAAAGCTGCCAGCACGGAAAGCTGTAGCTGGTTTTCACTGTCCCTTGGAACTGCATTCGCTGGTAGACAGACATTCGCGTTCTGCAACAGCTTTCGTTCGTAAAGGGGCAACACTGTGTATTTCTCTCTGGCAGAGCCCGGCTGCCAAATTCGAAACGTCCAGCGATTGCGCCCACAGGAAAGCTGCCAGCACGGAAAGCTGTAGCTGGTTTTCACTGTCCCTTGGAACTGCATTCGCTGCTACGCAGACATTCGCGTTCTGCAACAGCTTTCGTTCGTAAAGGGGCAACACCGTGTATTTCTCTCTCGCAGAGCCCGGCTGCCAAATTCGAAACGTCCAGCGATTGCGCCCACAGGAAAGCTGCCAGCACGGAAAGCTGTAGCTGGTTTTCACTGTCCCTTGGAACTGCTTTGGCTGATAGACAGACATTCGCGTTTAGCAACAGCTTTCGTGCGTAAAGGGGCAACACTGTGTATTTCTCTCTCGCAGAGCCCGGCTGCCAAATTCGAAACGTCCAGCGATTGCGCCCACAGGAAAGCTGCCAGCACGGAAAGCTGTAGCTGGTTTTCACTGTCCCTTGGAACTGCATTCGCTGGTAGGCAGACATTCGCGTTCTGCAACAGCTTTCGTTCGTAAAGGGGCAACACTGTGTATTTCTCTCTGGCAGAGCCCGGCTGCCAAATTCGAAACGTCCAGCGATTGCGCCCACAGGAAAGCTGCCAGCACGGAAAGCTGTAGCTGGTTTTCACTGTCCCTTGGAACTGCATTCGCTGGTAGGCAGACATTCGCGTTCTGCAACAGCTTTCGTTCGTAAAGGGGCAACACTGTGTATTTCTCTCTGGCAGAGCCCGGCTGCCAAATTCGAAACGTCCAGCGATTGCGCCCACAGGAAAGCTGCCAGCACGGAAAGCTGTAGCTGGTTTTCACTGTCCCTTGGAACTGCATTCGCTGGTAGACAGACATTCGCGTTCTGCAACAGCTTTCGTGCGTAAAGGGGCAACACTCTGTATTTCTCTCTCGCAGAGCCCGGCTGCCAAATTCGAAACGTCCAGCGATTGCGCCCACAGGAAAGCTGCCAGCACGGAAAGCTGTAGCTGGTTTTCACTGTCCCTTGGAACTGCATTCGCTGGTAGGCAGACATTCGCGTTCTGCAACAGCTTTCGTTCGTAAAGGGGCAACACTGTGTATTTCTCTCTGGCAGAGCCCGGCTGCCAAATTCGAAACGTCCAGCGATTGCGCCCACAGGAAAGCTGCCAGCACGGAAAGCTGTAGCTGGTTTTCACTGTCCCTTGGAACTGCATTCGCTGGTAGGCAGACATTCGCGTTCTGCAACAGCTTTCGTTCGTAAAGGGGCAACACTGTGTCTTTCTCTCTGGCAGAGCCCGGCTGCCAAATTCGAAACGTCCAGCGATTGCGCCCACAGGAAAGCTGCCAGCACGGAAAGCTGTAGCTGGTTTTCACTGTCCCTTGGAACTGCATTCGCTGCTACACAGACATTCGCGTTCTGCAACAGCTTTCGTTCGTAAAGGGGCAACACTGTGTATTTCTCTCTCGCAGAGCCCGGCTGCCAAATTCGAAACGTCCAGCGATTGCGCCCACAGGAAAGCTGCCAGCACGGAAAGCTGTAGCTGGTTTTCACTGTCCCTTGGAACTGCATTCGCTGGTAGACAGACATTCGCGTTCTGCAACAGCTTTCGTTCGTAAAGGGGCAACACTGTGTATTTCTCTCTGGCAGAGCCCGGCTGCCAAATTCGAAACGTCCAGCGATTGCGCCCACAGGAAAGCTGCCAGCACGGAAAGCTGTAGCTGGTTTTCACTGTCCCTTGGAACTGCATTCGCTGGTAGGCAGACATTCGCGTTCTGCAACAGCTTTCGTTCGTAAAGGGGCAACACTCTGTATTTCTCTCTGGCAGAGCCCGGCTGCCAAATTCGAAACGTCCAGCGATTGCGCCCACAGGAAAGCTGCCAGCACGGAAAGCTGTAGCTGGTTTTCACTGTCCCTTGGAACTGCATTCGCTGGTAGACAGACATTCGCGTTCTGCAACAGCTTTCGTTCGTAAAGGGGCAACACTGTGTATTTCTCTCTGGCAGAGCCCGGCTGCCAAATTCGAAACGTCCAGCGATTGCGCCCACAGGAAAGCTGCCAGCACGGAAAGCTGTAGCTGGTTTTCACTGTCCCTTGGAACTGCATTCGCTGGTAGGCAGACATTCGCGTTCTGCAACAGCTTTCGTTCGTAAAGGGGCAACACTGTGTATTTCTCTCTCGCAGAGCCCGGCTGCCAAATTCGAAACGTCCAGCGATTGCGCCCACAGGAAAGCTGCCAGCAAGGAAAGCTGTAGCTGGTTTTCACTGTCCCTTGGAACTGCATTCGCTGGTAGACAGACATTCGCGTTCTGCAACAGCTTTCGTGCGTAAAGGGGCAACACTGTGTATTTCTCTCTCGCAGAGCCCGGCTGCCAAATTCGAAACGTCCAGCGATTGCGCCCACAGGAAAGCTGCCAGCACGGAAAGCTGTAGCTGGTTTTCACTGTCCCTTGGAACTGCATTCGCTGGTAGGCAGACATTCGCGTTCTGCAACAGCTTTCGTTCGTAAAGGGGCAACACTGTGTATTTCTCTCTGGCAGAGCCCGGCTGCCAAATTCGAAACGTCCAGCGATTGCGCCCACAGGAAAGCTGCCAGCACGGAAAGCTGTAGCTGGTTTTCACTGTCCCTTGGAACTGCATTCGCTGGTAGACAGACATTCGCGTTCTGCAACAGCTTTCGTTCGTAAAGGGGCAACACTGTGTATTTCTCTCTCGCAGAGCCCGGCTGCCAAATTCGAAACGTCCAGCGATTGCGCCCACAGGAAAGCTGCCAGCACGGAAAGCTGTAGCTGGTTTTCACTGTCCCTTGGAACTGCATTCGCTGGTAGACAGACATTCGCGTTCTGCAACAGCTTTCGTTCGTAAAGGGGCAACACTGTGTATTTCTCTCTGGCAGAGCCGGCTGCCAAATTCGAAACGTCCAGCGATTGCGCCCACAGGAAAGCTGCCAGCACGGAAAGCTGTAGCTGGTTTTCACTGTCCCTTGGAACTGCATTCGCTGGTAGGCAGACATTCGCGTTCTGCAACAGCTTTCGTTCGTAAAGGGGCAACACTGTGTATTTCTCTCTGGCAGAGCCCGGCTGCCAAATTCGAAACGTCCAGCGATTGCGCCCACAGGAAAGCTGCCAGCACGGAAAGCTGTAGCTGGTTTTCACTGTCCCTTGGAACTGCATTCGCTGCCACACAGACATTCGCGCTCTGCTAAAGCATTGCTTCGTAATGGGGCAACACTCTGTATCTCTCTCTGGCAGAGCCCGGCTGCCAAATTGGAAACGTCCAGCGATTGCGCCCACAGGAAAGCTTCCAGCACTGAAAGCTCTAGCTGGTTTTCACTGTCCCTTGGAACTGCATTCGCTGCCACACAGACATTCGCGCTCTGCTAAAGCATTGCTTCGTAATGGGGCAACACTCTGTATCTCTCTCTGGCAGAGCCCGGCTGCCAAATTGGAAACGTCCAGCGATTGCGCCCACAGGAAAGCTGCCAGAACGGAAAGCTGTAGCTGGTTTTCACTGTCCCTTGGAAATGCATTCGCTGGTAGACAGACATTCGCGTTCTGCAACAGCTTTCGTGCGTAAAGGGGCAACACTGTGTCTTTCTCTCTGGCAGAGCCCGGCTGCCAAATTCGAAACGTCCAGCGATTGCGCCCACAGGAAAGCTGCCAGCACGGAAAGCTGTAGCTGGTTTTCACTGTCCCTTGGAACTGCATTCGCTGGTAGACAGACATTCGCGTTCTGCAACAGCTTTCGTGCGTAAAGGGGCAACACTGTGTATTTCTCTCTGGCAGAGCCCGGCTGCCAAATTCGAAACGTCCAGCGATTGCGCCCACAGGAAAGCTGCCAGCACGGAAAGCTGTAGCTGGTTTTCACTGTCCCTTGGAACTGCATTCGCTGGTAGGCAGACATTCGCGTTCTGCAACAGCTTTCGTTCGTAAAGGGGCAACACTGTGTATTTCTCTCTGGCAGAGCCCGGCTGCCAAATTCGAAACGTCCAGCGATTGCGCCCACAGGAAAGCTGCCAGCACGGAAAGCTGTAGCTGGTTTTCACTGTCCCTTGGAACTGCATTCGCTGGTAGGCAGACATTCGCGTTCTGCAACAGCTTTCGTTCGTAAAGGGGCAACACTGTGTCTTTCTCTCTGGCAGAGCCCGGCTGCCAAATTCGAAACGTCCAGCGATTGCGCCCACAGGAAAGCTGCCAGCACGGAAAGCTGTAGCTGGTTTTCACTGTCCCTTGGAACTGCATTCGCTGGTAGGCAGACATTCGCGTTCTGCAACAGCTTTCGTTCGTAAAGGGGCAACACTGTGTATTTCTCTCTCGCAGAGCCCGGCTGCCAAATTCGAAACGTCCAGCGATTGCGCCCACAGGAAAGCTGCCAGCACGGAAAGCTGTAGCTGGTTTTCACTGTCCCTTGGAACTGCATTCGCTGGTAGACAGACATTCGCGTTCTGCAACAGCTTTCGTTCGTAAAGGGGCAACACTGTGTCTTTCTCTCTGGCAGAGCCCGGCTGCCAAATTCGAAACGTCCAGCGATTGCGCCCACAGGAAAGCTGCCAGCACGGAAAGCTGTAGCTGGTTTTCACTGTCCCTTGGAACTGCATTCGCTGGTAGGCAGACATTCGCGTTCTGCAACAGCTTTCGTTCGTAAAGGGGCAACACTGTGTATTTCTCTCTGGCAGAGCCCGGCTGCCAAATTCGAAACGTCCAGCGATTGCGCCCACAGGAAAGCTGCCAGCACGGAAAGCTGTAGCTGGTTTTCACTGTCCCTTGGAACTGCATTCGCTGCTACGCAGACATTCGCGTTCTGCAACAGCTTTCGTTCGTAAAGGGGCAACACCGTGTATTTCTCTCTCGCAGAGCCCGGCTGCCAAATTCGAAACGTCCAGCGATTGCGCCCACAGGAAAGCTGCCAGCACGGAAAGCTGTAGCTGGTTTTCACTGTCCCTTGGAACTGCATTCGCTGGTAGACAGACATTCGCGTTCTGCAACAGCTTTCGTTCGTAAAGGGGCAACACTGTGTCTTTCTCTCTCGCAGAGCCCGGCTGCCAAATTCGAAACGTCCAGCGATTGCGCCCACAGGAAAGCTGCCAGCACGGAAAGCTGTAGCTGGTTTTCACTGTCCCTTGGAACTGCATTCGCTGCTACACAGACATTCGCGTTCTGCAACAGCTTTCGTGCGTAAAGGGGCAACACTGTGTCTTTCTCTCTGGCAGAGCCCGGCTGCCAAATTCGAAACGTCCAGCGATTGCGCCCACAGGAAAGCTGCCAGCACGGAAAGCTGTAGCTGGTTTTCACTGTCCCTTGGAACTGCATTCGCTGGTAGGCAGACATTCGCGTTCTGCAACAGCTTTCGTTCGTAAAGGGGCAACACTGTGTATTTCTCTCTGGCAGAGCCCGGCTGCCAAATTCGAAACGTCCAGCGATTGCGCCCACAGGAAAGCTGCCAGCACGGAAAGCTGTAGCTGGTTTTCACTGTCCCTTGGAACTGCATTCGCTGGTAGACAGACATTCGCGTTCTGCAATTGCTTTCGTGCGTAAAGGGGCAACACTGTGTATTTCTCTCTCGCAGAGCCCGGCTGCCAAATTCGAAACGTCCAGCGATTGCGCCCACAGGAAAGCTGCCAGCACGGAAAGCTGTAGCTGGTTTTCACTGTCCCTTGGAACTGCATTCGCTGGTAGGCAGACATTCGCGTTCTGCAACAGCTTTCGTTCGTAAAGGGGCAACACTGTGTATTTCTCTCTGGCAGAGCCCGGCTGCCAAATTCGAAACGTCCAGCGATTGCGCCCACAGGAAAGCTGCCAGCACGGAAAGCTGTAGCTGGTTTTCACTGTCCCTTGGAACTGCATTCGCTGGTAGGCAGACATTCGCGTTCTGCAACAGCTTTCGTTCGTAAAGGGGCAACACTGTGTCTTTCTCTCTGGCAGAGCCCGGCTGCCAAATTCGAAACGTCCAGCGATTGCGCCCACAGGAAAGCTGCCAGCACGGAAAGCTGTAGCTGGTTTTCACTGTCCCTTGGAACTGCATTCGCTGGTAGACAGACATTCGCGTTCTGCAACAGCTTTCGTTCGTAAAGGGGCAACACTGTGTATTTCTCTCTCGCAGAGCCCGGCTGCCAAATTCGAAACGTCCAGCGATTGCGCCCACAGGAAAGCTGCCAGCACGGAAAGCTGTAGCTGGTTTTCACTGTCCCTTGGAACTGCATTCGCTGGTAGACAGACATTCGCGTTCTGCAACAGCTTTCGTTCGTAAAGGGGCAACACTGTGTATTTCTCTCTGGCAGAGCCCGGCTGCCAAATTCGAAACGTCCAGCGATTGCGCCCACAGGAAAGCTGCCAGCACGGAAAGCTGTAGCTGGTTTTCACTGTCCCTTGGAACTGCATTCGCTGGTAGGCAGACATTCGCGTTCTGCAACAGCTTTCGTTCGTAAAGGGGCAACACTGTGTATTTCTCTCTGGCAGAGCCCGGCTGCCAAATTCGAAACGTCCAGCGATTGCGCCCACAGGAAAGCTGCCAGCACGGAAAGCTGTAGCTGGTTTTCACTGTCCCTTGGAACTGCATTCGCTGGTAGACAGACATTCGCGTTCTGCAACAGCTTTCGTTCGTAAAGGGGCAACACTGTGTATTTCTCTCTCGCAGAGCCCGGCTGCCAAATTCGAAACGTCCAGCGATTGCGCCCACAGGAAAGCTGCCAGCACGGAAAGCTGTAGCTGGTTTTCACTGTCCCTTGGAACTGCATTCGCTGCTACGCAGACATTCGCGTTCTGCAACAGCTTTCGTTCGTAAAGGGGCAACACTGTGTATTTCTCTCTCGCAGAGCCCGGCTGCCAAATTCGAAACGTCCAGCGATTGCGCCCACAGGAAAGCTGCCAGCACGGAAAGCTGTAGCTGGTTTTCACTGTCCCTTGGAACTGCATTCGCTGCTACACAGACATTCGCGTTCTGCAACAGCTTTCGTGCGTAAAGGGGCAACACTGTGTCTTTCTCTCTGGCAGAGCCCGGCTGCCAAATTCGAAACGTCCAGCGATTGCGCCCACAGGAAAGCTGCCAGCACGGAAAGCTGTAGCTGGTTTTCACTGTCCCTTGGAACTGCATTCGCTGGTAGACAGACATTCGCGTTCTGCAATTGCTTTCGTGCGTAAAGGGGCAACACTCTGTATTTCTCTCTGGCAGAGCCCGGCTGCCAAATTCGAAACGTCCAGCGATTGCGCCCACAGGAAAGCTGCCAGCACGGAAAGCTGTAGCTGGTTTTCACTGTCCCTTGGAACTGCATTCGCTGGTAGACAGACATTCGCGTTCTGCAACAGCTTTCGTGCGTAAAGGGGCAACACCGTGTATTTCTCTCTGGCAGAGCCCGGCTGCCAAATTCGAAACGTCCAGCGATTGCACCCACAGGAAAGCTGCCAGCACGGAAAGCTGTAGCTGGTTTTCACTGTCCCTTGGAACTGCATTCGCTGGTAGGCAGACATTCGCGTTCTGCAACAGCTTTCGTTCGTAAAGGGGCAACACTGTGTATTTCTCTCTGGCAGAGCCCGGCTGCCAAATTCGAAACGTCCAGCGATTGCGCCCACAGGAAAGCTGCCAGCACGGAAAGCTGTAGCTGGTTTTCACTGTCCCTTGGAACTGCATTCGCTGGTAGACAGACATTCGCGTTCTGCAACAGCTTTCGTTCGTAAAGGGGCAACACTGTGTCTTTCTCTCTGGCAGAGCCCGGCTGCCAAATTCGAAACGTCCAGCGATTGCGCCCACAGGAAAGCTGCCAGCACGGAAAGCTGTAGCTGGTTTTCACTGTCCCTTGGAACTGCATTCGCTGGTAGACAGACATTCGCGTTCTGCAACAGCTTTCGTTCGTAAAGGGGCAACACTGTGTATTTCTCTCTGGCAGAGCCCGGCTGCCAAATTCGAAACGTCCAGCGATTGCGCCCACAGGAAAGCTGCCAGCACGGAAAGCTGTAGCTCGTTTTCACTGTCCCTTGGAACTGCATTCGCTGGTAGGCAGACATTCGCGTTCTGCAACAGCTTTCGTTCGTAAAGGGGCAACACTGTGTCTTTCTCTCTGGCAGAGCCCGGCTGCCAAATTCGAAACGTCCAGCGATTGCGCCCACAGGAAAGCTGCCAGCACGGAAAGCTGTAGCTGGTTTTCACTGTCCCTTGGAACTGCATTCGCTGGTAGACAGACATTCGCGTTCTGCAACAGCTTTCGTTCGTAAAGGGGCAACACCGTGTATTTCTCTCTGGCAGAGCCCGGCTGCCAAATTCGAAACGTCCAGCGATTGCGCCCACAGGAAAGCTGCCAGCACGGAAAGCTGTAGCTGGTTTTCACTGTCCCTTGGAACTGCATTCGCTGCTACACAGACATTCGCGTTCTGCAACAGCTTTCGTTCGTAAAGGGGCAACACTGTGTATTTCTCTCTCGCAGAGCCCGGCTGCCAAATTCGAAACGTCCAGCGATTGCGCCCACAGGAAAGCTGCCAGCACGGAAAGCTGTAGCTGGTTTTCACTGTCCCTTGGAACTGCATTCGCTGGTAGACAGACATTCGCGTTCTGCAACAGCTTTCGTTCGTAAAGGGGCAACACTGTGTATTTCTTTCTCGCAGAGCCCGGCTGCCAAATTCGAAACGTCCAGCGATTGCGCCCACAGGAAAGCTGCCAGCACGGAAAGCTGTAGCTGGTTTTCACTGTCCCTTGGAACTGCATTCGCTGCTACACAGACATTCGCGTTCTGCAACAGCTTTCGTGCGTAAAGGGGCAACACTGTGTCTTTCTCTCTGGCAGAGCCCGGCTGCCAAATTCGAAACGTCCAGCGATTGCGCCCACAGGAAAGCTGCCAGCACGGAAAGCTGTAGCTGGTTTTCACTGTCCCTTGGAACTGCATTCGCTGGTAGACAGACATTCGCGTTCTGCAATTGCTTTCGTGCGTAAAGGGGCAACACTCTGTATTTCTCTCTGGCAGAGCCCGGCTGCCAAATTCGAAACGTCCAGCGATTGCGCCCACAGGAAAGCTGCCAGCACGGAAAGCTGTAGCTGGTTTTCACTGTCCCTTGGAACTGCATTCGCTGGTAGACAGACATTCGCGTTCTGCAACAGCTTTCGTGCGTAAAGGGGCAACACCGTGTATTTCTCTCTGGCAGAGCCCGGCTGCCAAATTCGAAACGTCCAGCGATTGCACCCACAGGAAAGCTGCCAGCACGGAAAGCTGTAGCTGGTTTTCACTGTCCCTTGGAACTGCATTCGCTGGTAGGCAGACATTCGCGTTCTGCAACAGCTTTCGTTCGTAAAGGGGCAACACTGTGTATTTCTCTCTGGCAGAGCCCGGCTGCCAAATTCGAAACGTCCAGCGATTGCGCCCACAGGAAAGCTGCCAGCACGGAAAGCTGTAGCTGGTTTTCACTGTCCCTTGGAACTGCATTCGCTGGTAGACAGACATTCGCGTTCTGCAACAGCTTTCGTTCGTAAAGGGGCAACACTGTGTCTTTCTCTCTGGCAGAGCCCGGCTGCCAAATTCGAAACGTCCAGCGATTGCGCCCACAGGAAAGCTGCCAGCACGGAAAGCTGTAGCTGGTTTTCACTGTCCCTTGGAACTGCATTCGCTGCTACACAGACATTCGCGTTCTGCAACAGCTTTCGTTCGTAAAGGGGCAACACTGTGTATTTCTCTCTGGCAGAGCCCGGCTGCCAAATTCGAAACGTCCAGCGATTGCGCCCACAGGAAAGCTGCCAGCACGGAAAGCTGTAGCTCGTTTTCACTGTCCCTTGGAACTGCATTCGCTGGTAGGCAGACATTCGCGTTCTGCAACAGCTTTCGTTCGTAAAGGGGCAACACTGTGTCTTTCTCTCTGGCAGAGCCCGGCTGCCAAATTCGAAACGTCCAGCGATTGCGCCCACAGGAAAGCTGCCAGCACGGAAAGCTGTAGCTGGTTTTCACTGTCCCTTGGAACTGCATTCGCTGGTAGACAGACATTCGCGTTCTGCAACAGCTTTCGTTCGTAAAGGGGCAACACCGTGTATTTCTCTCTCGCAGAGCCCGGCTGCCAAATTCGAAACGTCCAGCGATTGCGCCCACAGGAAAGCTGCCAGCACGGAAAGCTGTAGCTGGTTTTCACTGTCCCTTGGAACTGCATTCGATGGTAGACAGACATTCGCGTTCTGCAACAGCTTTCGTGCGTAAAGGAGCAACACTGTGTCTTTCTCCCTGGCAGAGCCCGGCTGCCAAATTCGAAACGTCCAGCGATTGCGCCCACAGGAAAGCTGCCAGCACGGAAAGCTGTAGCTGGTTTTCACTGTCCCTTGGAACTGCATTCGCTGGTAGGCAGACATTCGCGTTCTGCAACAGCTTTCGTTCGTAAAGGGGCAACACTCTGTATTTCTCTCTGGCAGAGCCCGGCTGCCAAATTCGAAACGTCCAGCGATTGCGCCCACAGGAAAGCTGCCAGCACGGAAAGCTGTAGCTGGTTTTCACTGTCCCTTGGAACTGCATTCGCTGGTAGGCAGACATTCGCGTTCTGCAACAGCTTTCGTTCGTAAAGGGGCAACACTGTGTATTTCTCTCTGGCAGAGCCCGGCTGCCAAATTCGAAACGTCCAGCGATTGCGCCCACAGGAAAGCTGCCAGCACGGAAAGCTGTAGCTGGTTTTCACTGTCCCTTGGAACTGCATTCGCTGGTAGACAGACATTCGCGTTCTGCAACAGCTTTCGTTCGTAAAGGGGCAACACTGTGTATTTCTTTCTCGCAGAGCCCGGCTGCCAAATTCGAAACGTCCAGCGATTGCGCCCACAGGAAAGCTGCCAGCACGGAAAGCTGTAGCTGGTTTTCACTGTCCCTTGGAACTGCATTCGCTGGTAGACAGACATTCGCGTTCTGCAACAGCTTTCGTTCGTAAAGGGGCAACACCGTGTATTTCTCTTTGGCAGAGCCCGGCTGCCAAATTCGAAACGTCCAGCGATTGCGCCCACAGGAAAGCTGCCAGCACGGAAAGCTGTAGCTGGTTTTCACTGTCCCTTGGAACTGCATTCGCTGGTAGACAGACATTCGCGTTCTGCAACAGCTTTCGTTCGTAAAGGGGCAACACTGTGTATTTCTCTCTGGCAGAGCCCGGCTGCCAAATTCGAAACGTCCAGCGATTGCGCCCACAGGAAAGCTGCCAGCACGGAAAGCTGTAGCTGGTTTTCACTGTCCCTTGGAACTGCATTCGCTGCTACGCAGACATTCGCGTTCTGCAACAGCTTTCGTTCGTAAAGGGGCAACACTGTGTATTTCTCTCTCGCAGAGCCCGGCTGCCAAATTCGAAACGTCCAGCGATTGCGCCCACAGGAAAGCTGCCAGCAAGGAAAGCTGTAGCTGGTTTTCACTGTCCCTTGGAACTGCATTCGCTGGTAGACAGACATTCGCGTTCTGCAACAGCTTTCGTGCGTAAAGGGGCAACACTGTGTCTTTCTCTCTGGCAGAGCCCGGCTGCCAAATTCGAAACGTCCAGCGATTGCGCCCACAGGAAAGCTGCCAGCACGGAAAGCTGTAGCTGGTTTTCACTGTCCCTTGGAACTGCATTCGCTGCTACACAGACATTCGCGTTCTGCAACAGCTTTCGTTCGTAAAGGGGCAACACCGTGTATTTCTCTCTCGCAGAGCCCGGCTGCCAAATTCGAAACGTCCAGCGATTGCGCCCACAGGAAAGCTGCCAGCACGGAAAGCTGTAGCTGGTTTTCACTGTCCCTTGGAACTGCATTCGCTGGTAGACAGACATTCGCGTTCTGCAACAGCTTTCGTGCGTAAAGGGGCAACACTCTGTATTTCTCTCTGGCAGAGCCCGGCTGCCAAATTCGAAACGTCCAGCGATTGCGCCCACAGGAAAGCTGCCAGCACGGAAAGCTGTAGCTGGTTTTCACTGTCCCTTGGAACTGCATTCGCTGGTAGACAGACATTCGCGTTCTGCAACAGCTTTCGTTCGTAAAGGGGCAACACCGTGTATTTCTCTCTGGCAGAGCCCGGCTGCCAAATTCGAAACGTCCAGCGATTGCACCCACAGGAAAGCTGCCAGCACGGAAAGCTGTAGCTGGTTTTCACTGTCCCTTGGAACTGCATTCGATGGTAGACAGACATTCGCGTTCTGCAACAGCTTTCGTTCGTAAAGGGGCAACACTGTGTCTTTCTCTCTGGCAGAGCCCGGCTGCCAAATTCGAAACGTCCAGCGATTGCGCCCACAGGAAAGCTGCCAGCACGGAAAGCTCTAGCTGGTTTTCACTGTCCCTTGGAACTGCATTCGCTGGTAGACAGACATTCGCGTTCTGCAACAGCTTTCGTGCGTAAAGGGGCAACACTGTGTCTTTCTCTCTGGCAGAGCCCGGCTGCCAAATTCGAAACGTCCAGCGATTGCGCCCACAGGAAAGCTGCCAGCACGGAAAGCTGTAGCTGGTTTTCACTGTCCCTTGGAACTGCATTCGCTGGTAGACAGACATTCGCGTTCTGCAACAGCTTTCGTTCGTAAAGGGGCAACACTCTGTATTTCTCTCTGGCAGAGCCCGGCTGCCAAATTCGAAACGTCCAGCGATTGCGCCCACAGGAAAGCTGCCAGCACGGAAAGCTGTAGCTGGTTTTCACTGTCCCTTGGAACTGCATTCGCTGGTAGACAGACATTCGCGTTCTGCAACAGCTTTCGTTCGTAAAGGGGCAACACTGTGTATTTCTCTCTGGCAGAGCCCGGCTGCCAAATTCGAAACGTCCAGCGATTGCGCCCACAGGAAAGCTGCCAGCACGGAAAGCTGTAGCTGGTTTTCACTGTCCCTTGGAACTGCATTCGCTGGTAGACAGACATTCGCGTTCTGCAACAGCTTTCGTGCGTAAAGGAGCAACACTGTGTATTTCTCTCTGGCAGAGCCCGGCTGCCAAATTCGAAACGTCCAGCGATTGCGCCCACAGGAAAGCTGCCAGCACGGAAAGCTGTAGCTGGTTTTCACTGTCCCTTGGAACTGCATTCGCTGCTACACAGACATTCGCGTTCTGCAACAGCTTTCGTTCGTAAAGGGGCAACACCGTGTATTTCTCTCTGGCAGAGCCCGGCTGCCAAATTCGAAACGTCCAGCGATTGCACCCACAGGAAAGCTGCCAGCACGGAAAGCTGTAGCTGGTTTTCACTGTCCCTTGGAACTGCATTCGCTGGTAGACAGACATTCGCGTTCTGCAACAGCTTTCGTTCGTAAAGGGGCAACACTATGTCTTTCTCTCTGGCAGAGCCCGGCTGCCAAATTCGAAACGTCCAGCGATTGCGCCCACAGGAAAGCTGCCAGCACGGAAAGCTGTAGCTGGTTTTCACTGTCCCTTGGAACTGCATTCGCTGGTAGACAGACATTCGCGTTCTGCAACAGCTTTCGTTCGTAAAGGGGCAACACTGTGTATTTCTCTCTCGCAGAGCCCGGCTGCCAAATTCGAAACGTCCAGCGATTGCGCCCACAGGAAAGCTGCCAGCACGGAAAGCTGTAGCTGGTTTTCACTGTCCCTTGGAACTGCATTCGCTGGTAGGCAGACATTCGCGTTCTGCAACAGCTTTCGTTCGTAAAGGGGCAACACTGTGTATTTCTCTCTGGCAGAGCCCGGCTGCCAAATTCGAAACGTCCAGCGATTGCGCCCACAGGAAAGCTGCCAGCACGGAAAGCTGTAGCTGGTTTTCACTGTCCCTTGGAACTGCATTCGCTGGTAGACAGACATTCGCGTTCTGCAACAGCTTTCGTTCGTAAAGGGGCAACACTGTGTATTTCTCTCTGGCAGAGCCCGGCTGCCAAATTCGAAACGTCCAGCGATTGCGCCCACAGGAAAGCTGCCAGCACGGAAAGCTGTAGCTGGTTTTCACTGTCCCTTGGAACTGCATTCGCTGCTACGCAGACATTCGCGTTCTGCAACAGCTTTCGTTCGTAAAGGGGCAACACTGTGTATTTCTCTCTGGCAGAGCCCGGCTGCCAAATTCGAAACGTCCAGCGATTGCGCCCACAGGAAAGCTGCCAGCACGGAAAGCTGTAGCTGGTTTTCACTGTCCCTTGGAACTGCATTCGCTGGTAGACAGACATTCGCGTTCTGCAACAGCTTTCGTTCGTAAAGGGGCAACACTGTGTATTTCTCTCTGGCAGAGCCCGGCTGCCAAATTCGAAACGTCCAGCGATTGCGCCCACAGGAAAGCTGCCAGCACGGAAAGCTGTAGCTGGTTTTCACTGTCCCTTGGAACTGCATTCGCTGCTACACAGACATTCGCGTTCTGCAACAGCTTTCGTTCGTAAAGGGGCAACACTGTGTATTTCTCTCTGGCAGAGCCCGGCTGCCAAATTCGAAACGTCCAGCGATTGCGCCCACAGGAAAGCTGCCAGCACGGAAAGCTCTAGCTGGTTTTCACTGTCCCTTGGAACTGCATTCGCTGCTACACAGACATTCGCGTTCTGCAACAGCTTTCGTTCGTAAAGGGGCAACACTGTGTCTTTCTCTCTGGCAGAGCCCGGCTGCCAAATTCGAAATGTCCAGCGATTGCGCTCACAGGAAAGCTGCCAGCACGGAAAGCTGTAGCTGGTTTTCACTGTCCCTTGGAACTGCATTCGCTGGTAGACAGACATTCGCGTTCTGCAACAGCTTTCGTTCGTAAAGGGGCAACACTGTGTATTTCTCTCTGGCAGAGCCCGGCTGTGAAATTCGAAACGTCCAGCGATTGCGCTCACAGGAAAGCTGCCAGCACGGAAAGCTGTAGCTGGTTTTCACTGTCCCTTGGAACTGCATTCGCTGGTAGACAGACATTCGCGTTCTGCAACAGCTTTCGTTCGTAAAGGGGCAACACTGTGTATTTCTCTCTGGCAGAGCCCGGCTGCCAAATTCGAAACGTCCAGCGATTGCGCTCACAGGAAAGCTGCCAGCACGGAAAGCTGTAGCTGGTTTTCACTGTCCCTTGGAACTGCATTCGCTGGTAGACAGACATTCGCGTTCTGCAACAGCTTTCGTTCGTAAAGGGGCAACACTGTGTATTTCTCTCTGGCAGAGCCCGGCTGCCAAATTCGAAACGTCCAGCGATTGCGCCCACAGGAAAGCTGCCAGCACGGAAAGCTGTAGCTGGTTTTCACTGTCCCTTGGAACTGCATTCGCTGCTACGCAGACATTCGCGTTCTGCAACAGCTTTCGTTCGTAAAGGGGCAACACTGTGTATTTCTCTCTGGCAGAGCCCGGCTGCCAAATTCGAAACGTCCAGCGATTGCGCCCACAGGAAAGCTGCCAGCACGGAAAGCTGTAGCTGGTTTTCACTGTCCCTTGGAACTGCATTCGCTGGTAGACAGACATTCGCGTTCTGCAACAGCTTTCGTTCGTAAAGGGGCAACACCGTGTATTTCTCTCTCGCAGAGCCCGGCTGCCAAATTCGAAACGTCCAGCGATTGCGCCCACAGGAAAGCTGCCAGCACGGAAAGCTGTAGCTGGTTTTCACTGTCCCTTGGAACTGCATTCGCTGCTACGCAGACATTCGCGTTCTGCAACAGCTTTCGTTCGTAAAGGGGCAACACTGTGTCTTTCTCTCTCGCAGAGCCCGGCTGCCAAATTCGAAACGTCCAGCGATTGCGCCCACAGGAAAGCTGCCAGAACGGAAAGCTGTAGCTGGTTTTCACTGTCCCTTGGAACTGCATTCGCTGGTAGACAGACATTCGCGTTCTGCAACAGCTTTCGTGCGTAAAGGGGCAACACTGTGTCTTTCTCTCTGGCAGAGCCCGGCTGCCAAATTCGAAACGTCCAGCGATTGCGCCCACAGGAAAGCTGCCAGCACGGAAAGCTGTAGCTGGTTTTCACTGTCCCTTGGAACTGCATTCGCTGGTAGGCAGACATTCGCGTTCTGCAACAGCTTTCGTTCGTAAAGGGGCAACACTGTGTATTTCTCTCTGGCAGAGCCCGGCTGCCAAATTCGAAACGTCCAGCGATTGCGCCCACAGGAAAGCTGCCAGCACGGAAAGCTGTAGCTGGTTTTCACTGTCCCTTGGAACTGCATTCGCTGGTAGACAGACATTCGCGTTCTGCAACAGCTTTCGTGCGTAAAGGGGCAACACTGTGTATTTCTCTCTGGCAGAGCCCGGCTGCCAAATTCGAAACGTCCAGCGATTGCGCCCACAGGAAAGCTGCCAGCACGGAAAGCTGTAGCTGGTTTTCACTGTCCCTTGGAACTGCATTCGCTGGTAGGCAGACATTCGCGTTCTGCAACAGCTTTCGTTCGTAAAGGGGCAACACTGTGTATTTCTCTCTGGCAGAGCCCGGCTGCCAAATTCGAAACGTCCAGCGATTGCGCCCACAGGAAAGCTGCCAGCACGGAAAGCTGTAGCTGGTTTTCACTGTCCCTTGGAACTGCATTCGCTGGTAGACAGACATTCGCGTTCTGCAACAGCTTTCGTGCGTAAAGGGGCAACACTGTGTATTTCTCTCTGGCAGAGCCCGGCTGCCAAATTCGAAACGTCCAGCGATTGCGCCCACAGGAAAGCTGCCAGCACGGAAAGCTGTAGCTGGTTTTCACTGTCCCTTGGAACTGCATTCGCTGGTAGGCAGACATTCGCGTTCTGCAACAGCTTTCGTTCGTAAAGGGGCAACACTCTGTATTTCTCTCTGGCAGAGCCCGGCTGCCAAATTCGAAACGTCCAGCGATTGCGCCCACAGGAAAGCTGCCAGAACGGAAAGCTGTAGCTGGTTTTCACTGTCCCTTGGAACTGCATTCGCTGGTAGACAGACATTCGCGTTCTGCAACAGCTTTCGTGCGTAAAGGGGCAACACTGTGTATTTCTCTCTCGCAGAGCCCGGCTGCCAAATTCGAAACGTCCAGCGATTGCGCCCACAGGAAAGCTGCCAGCACGGAAAGCTGTAGCTGGTTTTCACTGTCCCTTGGAACTGCATTCGCTGGTAGACAGACATTCGCGTTCTGCAACAGCTTTCGTTCGTAAAGGGGCAACACTGTGTATTTCTCTCTGGCAGAGCCCGGCTGCCAAATTCGAAACGTCCAGCGATTGCGCCCACAGGAAAGCTGCCAGCACGGAAAGCTGTAGCTGGTTTTCACTGTCCCTTGGAACTGCATTCGCTGGTAGGCAGACATTCGCGTTCTGCAACAGCTTTCGTTCGTAAAGGGGCAACACTGTGTCTTTCTCTCTGGCAGAGCCCGGCTGCCAAATTCGAAACGTCCAGCGATTGCGCCCACAGGAAAGCTGCCAGCACGGAAAGCTGTAGCTGGTTTTCACTGTCCCTTGGAACTGCATTCGCTGGTAGACAGACATTCGCGTTCTGCAACAGCTTTCGTTCGTAAAGGGGCAACACTGTGTATTTCTCTCTGGCAGAGCCCGGCTGCCAAATTCGAAACGTCCAGCGATTGCGCCCACAGGAAAGCTGCCAGCACGGAAAGCTGTAGCTGGTTTTCACTGTCCCTTGGAACTGCATTCGCTGGTAGGCAGACATTCGCGTTCTGCAACAGCTTTCGTTCGTAAAGGGGCAACACTGTGTATTTCTCTCTCGCAGAGCCCGGCTGCCAAATTCGAAACGTCCAGCGATTGCGCCCACAGGAAAGCTGCCAGCAAGGAAAGCTGTAGCTGGTTTTCACTGTCCCTTGGAAATGCATTCGCTGGTAGACAGACATTCGCGTTCTGCAACAGCTTTCGTGCGTAAAGCGGCAACACTGTGTATTTCTCTCTCGCAGAGCCCGGCTGCCAAATTCGAAACGTCCAGCGATTGCGCCCACAGGAAAGCTGCCAGCAAGGAAAGCTGTAGCTGGTTTTCACTGTCCCTTGGAACTGCATTCGCTGCTACACAGACATTCGCGTTCTGCAACAGCTTTCGTTCGTAAAGGGGCAACACTGTGTATTTCTCTCTGGCAGAGCCCGGCTGCCAAATTCGAAACGTCCAGCGATTGCGCCCACAGGAAAGCTGCCAGCAAGGAAAGCTGTAGCTGGTTTTCACTGTCCCTTGGAACTGCATTCGCTGGTAGACAGACATTCGCGTTCTGCAACAGCTTTCGTTCGTAAAGGGGCAACACCGTGTATTTCTCTCTCGCAGAGCCCGGCTGCCAAATTCGAAACGTCCAGCGATTGCGCCCACAGGAAAGCTGCCAGCACGGAAAGCTGTAGCTGGTTTTCACTGTCCCTTGGAACTGCATTCGCTGGTAGGCAGACATTCGCGTTCTGCAACAGCTTTCGTTCGTAAAGGGGCAACACTGTGTCTTTCTCTCTCGCAGAGCCCGGCTGCCAAATTCGAAACGTCCAGCGATTGCGCCCACAGGAAAGCTGCCAGCACGGAAAGCTGTAGCTGGTTTTCACTGTCCCTTGGAACTGCATTCGCTGGTAGGCAGACATTCGCGTTCTGCAACAGCTTTCGTTCGTAAAGGGGCAACACTGTGTATTTCTCTCTGGCAGAGCCCGGCTGCCAAATTCGAAACGTCCAGCGATTGCGCCCACAGGAAAGCTGCCAGCACGGAAAGCTGTAGCTGGTTTTCACTGTCCCTTGGAACTGCATTCGCTGGTAGACAGACATTCGCGTTCTGCAACAGCTTTCGTGCGTAAAGGGGCAACACTCTGTATTTCTCTCTGGCAGAGCCCGGCTGCCAAATTCGAAACGTCCAGCGATTGCGCCCACAGGAAAGCTGCCAGCACGGAAAGCTGTAGCTGGTTTTCACTGTCCCTTGGAACTGCATTCGCTGGTAGGCAGACATTCGCGTTCTGCAACAGCTTTCGTTCGTAAAGGGGCAACACTGTGTATTTCTCTCTGGCAGAGCCCGGCTGCCAAATTCGAAACGTCCAGCGATTGCGCCCACAGGAAAGCTGCCAGCACGGAAAGCTGTAGCTGGTTTTCACTGTCCCTTGGAACTGCATTCGCTGGTAGACAGACATTCGCGTTCTGCAACAGCTTTCGTGCGTAAAGGAGCAACACTGTGTATTTCTCTCTGGCAGAGCCCGGCTGCCAAATTCGAAACGTCCAGCGATTGCGCCCACAGGAAAGCTGCCAGCACGGAAAGCTGTAGCTGGTTTTCACTGTCCCTTGGAACTGCATTCGCTGGTAGACAGACATTCGCGTTCTGCAACAGCTTTCGTTCGTAAAGGGGCAACACTCTGTATTTCTCTCTGGCAGAGCCCGGCTGCCAAATTCGAAACGTCCAGCGATTGCGCCCACAGGAAAGCTGCCAGCACGGAAAGCTGTAGCTGGTTTTCACTGTCCCTTGGAACTGCATTCGCTGCTACGCAGACATTCGCGTTCTGCAACAGCTTTCGTTCGTAAAGGGGCAACACTGTGTCTTTCTCTCTGGCAGAGCCCGGCTGCCAAATTCGAAACGTCCAGCGATTGCGCCCACAGGAAAGCTGCCAGCAAGGAAAGCTGTAGCTGGTTTTCACTGTCCCTTGGAACTGCATTCGCTGGTAGACAGACATTCGCGTTCTGCAACAGCTTTCGTGCGTAAAGGGGCAACACTGTGTCTTTCTCTCTCGCAGAGCCCGGCTGCCAAATTCGAAACGTCCAGCGATTGCGCCCACAGGAAAGCTGCCAGCACGGAAAGCTGTAGCTGGTTTTCACTGTCCCTTGGAACTGCATTCGCTGGTAGGCAGACATTCGCGTTCTGCAACAGCTTTCGTGCGTAAAGGGGCAACACTGTGTATTTCTCTCTCGCAGAGCCCGGCTGCCAAATTCGAAACGTCCAGCGATTGCGCCCACAGGAAAGCTGCCAGCAAGGAAAGCTGTAGCTGGTTTTCATTGTCCTTTGGAACTGCATTCGCTGCTACACAGACATTCGCGTTCTGCAACAGCTTTCGTTCGTAAAGGGGCAACACTGTGTATTTCTCTCTGGCAGAGCCCGGCTGCCAAATTCGAAACGTCCAGCGATTGCGCCCACAGGAAAGCTGCCAGCACGGAAAGCTGTAGCTGGTTTTCACTGTCCCTTGGAACTGCATTCGCTGGTAGACAGACATTCGCGTTCTGCAACAGCTTTCGTTCGTAAAGGGGCAACACCGTGTATTTCTCTCTCGCAGAGCCCGGCTGCCAAATTCGAAACGTCCAGCGATTGCGCCCACAGGAAAGCTGCCAGCACGGAAAGCTGTAGCTGGTTTTCACTGTCCCTTGGAACTGCATTCGCTGGTAGACAGACATTCGCGTTCTGCAACAGCTTTCGTTCGTAAAGGGGCAACACTGTGTCTTTCTCTCTCGCAGAGCCCGGCTGCCAAATTCGAAACGTCCAGCGATTGCGCCCACAGGAAAGCTGCCAGAACGGAAAGCTGTAGCTGGTTTTCACTGTCCCTTGGAACTGCATTCGCTGGTAGACAGACATTCGCGTTCTGCAACAGCTTTCGTGCGTAAAGGGGCAACACTGTGTCTTTCTCTCTGGCAGAGCCCGGCTGCCAAATTCGAAACGTCCAGCGATTGCGCCCACAGGAAAGCTGCCAGCACGGAAAGCTGTAGCTGGTTTTCACTGTCCCTTGGAACTGCATTCGCTGGTAGGCAGACATTCGCGTTCTGCAACAGCTTTCGTTCGTAAAGGGGCAACACTCTGTATTTCTCTCTGGCAGAGCCCGGCTGCCAAATTCGAAACGTCCAGCGATTGCGCCCACAGGAAAGCTGCCAGCACGGAAAGCTGTAGCTGGTTTTCACTGTCCCTTGGAACTGCATTCGCTGGTAGACAGACATTCGCGTTCTGCAACAGCTTTCGTGCGTAAAGGGGCAACACTGTGTATTTCTCTCTGGCAGAGCCCGGCTGCCAAATTCGAAACGTCCAGCGATTGCGCCCACAGGAAAGCTGCCAGCACGGAAAGCTGTAGCTGGTTTTCACTGTCCCTTGGAACTGCATTCGCTGGTAGACAGACATTCGCGTTCTGCAACAGCTTTCGTTCGTAAAGGGGCAACACTGTGTATTTCTCTCTCGCAGAGCCCGGCTGCCAAATTCGAAACGTCCAGCGATTGCGCCCACAGGAAAGCTGCCAGCACGGAAAGCTGTAGCTGGTTTTCACTGTCCCTTGGAACTGCATTCGCTGGTAGACAGACATTCGCGTTCTGCAACAGCTTTCGTTCGTAAAGGGGCAACACTGTGTATTTCTCTCTGGCAGAGCCCGGCTGCCAAATTCGAAACGTCCAGCGATTGCGCCCACAGGAAAGCTGCCAGCACGGAAAGCTGTAGCTGGTTTTCACTGTCCCTTGGAACTGCATTCGCTGGTAGGCAGACATTCGCGTTCTGCAACAGCTTTCGTTCGTAAAGGGGCAACACTGTGTATTTCTCTCTGGCAGAGCCCGGCTGCCAAATTCGAAACGTCCAGCGATTGCGCCCACAGGAAAGCTGCCAGCACGGAAAGCTGTAGCTGGTTTTCACTGTCCCTTGGAACTGCATTCGCTGGTAGGCAGACATTCGCGTTCTGCAACAGCTTTCGTTCGTAAAGGGGCAACACTGTGTCTTTCTCTCTGGCAGAGCCCGGCTGCCAAATTCGAAACGTCCAGCGATTGCGCCCACAGGAAAGCTGCCAGCAAGGAAAGCTGTAGCTGGTTTTCACTGTCCCTTGGAACTGCATTCGCTGGTAGGCAGACATTCGCGTTCTGCAACAGCTTTCGTTCGTAAAGGGGCAACACTGTGTCTTTCTCTCTGGCAGAGCCCGGCTGCCAAATTCGAAACGTCCAGCGATTGCGCCCACAGGAAAGCTGCCAGCACGGAAAGCTGTAGCTGGTTTTCACTGTCCCTTGGAACTGCATTCGCTGGTAGACAGACATTCGCGTTCTGCAACAGCTTTCGTTCGTAAAGGGGCAACACTGTGTCTTTCTCTCTGGCAGAGCCCGGCTGCCAAATTCGAAACGTCCAGCGATTGCGCCCACAGGAAAGCTGCCAGCACGGAAAGCTGTAGCTGGTTTTCACTGTCCCTTGGAACTGCATTCGCTGGTAGACAGACATTCGCGTTCTGCAACAGCTTTCGTTCGTAAAGGGGCAACACTGTGTATTTCTCTCTGGCAGAGCCCGGCTGCCAAATTCGAAACGTCCAGCGATTGCGCCCACAGGAAAGCTGCCAGCACGGAAAGCTGTAGCTGGTTTTCACTGTCCCTTGGAACTGCATTCGCTGGTAGGCAGACATTCGCGTTCTGCAACAGCTTTCGTTCGTAAAGGGGCAACACTGTGTATTTCTCTCTGGCAGAGCCCGGCTGCCAAATTCGAAACGTCCAGCGATTGCGCCCACAGGAAAGCTGCCAGCACGGAAAGCTGTAGCTGGTTTTCACTGTCCCTTGGAACTGCATTCGCTGGTAGGCAGACATTCGCGTTCTGCAACAGCTTTCGTTCGTAAAGGGGCAACACTGTGTATTTCTCTCTCGCAGAGCCCGGCTGCCAAATTCGAAACGTCCAGCGATTGCGCCCACAGGAAAGCTGCCAGCACGGAAAGCTGTAGCTGGTTTTCACTGTCCCTTGGAACTGCATTCGCTGCTACGCAGACATTCGCGATCTGCAACAGCTTTCGTTCGTAAAGGGGCAACACTGTGTATTTCTCTCTCGCAGAGCCCGGCTGCCAAATTCGAAACGTCCAGCGATTGCGCCCACAGGAAAGCTGCCAGCAAGGAAAGCTGTAGCTGGTTTTCACTGTCCCTTGGAACTGCATTCGCTGGTAGACAGACATTCGCGTTCTGCAACAGCTTTCGTGCGTAAAGGGGCAACACTGTGTATTTCTCTCTCGCAGAGCCCGGCTGCCAAATTCGAAACGTCCAGCGATTGCGCCCACAGGAAAGCTGCCAGCACGGAAAGCTGTAGCTGGTTTTCACTGTCCCTTGGAACTGCATTCGCTGGTAGGCAGACATTCGCGTTCTGCAACAGCTTTCGTTCGTAAAGGGGCAACACTGTGTATTTCTCTCTGGCAGAGCCCGGCTGCCAAATTCGAAACGTCCAGCGATTGCGCCCACAGGAAAGCTGCCAGCACGGAAAGCTGTAGCTGGTTTTCACTGTCCCTTGGAACTGCATTCGCTGGTAGGCAGACATTCGCGTTCTGCAACAGCTTTCGTTCGTAAAGGGGCAACACTGTGTCTTTCTCTCTGGCAGAGCCCGGCTGCCAAATTCGAAACGTCCAGCGATTGCGCCCACAGGAAAGCTGCCAGCACGGAAAGCTGTAGCTGGTTTTCACTGTCCCTTGGAACTGCATTCGCTGGTAGACAGACATTCGCGTTCTGCAACAGCTTTCGTTCGTAAAGGGGCAACACTGTGTATTTCTCTCTCGCAGAGCCCGGCTGCCAAATTCGAAACGTCCAGCGATTGCGCCCACAGGAAAGCTGCCAGCACGGAAAGCTGTAGCTGGTTTTCACTGTCCCTTGGAACTGCATTCGCTGGTAGGCAGACATTCGCGTTCTGCAACAGCTTTCGTTCGTAAAGGGGCAACACTGTGTATTTCTCTCTGGCAGAGCCCGGCTGCCAAATTCGAAACGTCCAGCGATTGCGCCCACAGGAAAGCTGCCAGCACGGAAAGCTGTAGCTGGTTTTCACTGTCCCTTGGAACTGCATTCGCTGCTACACAGACATTCGCGTTCTGCAACAGCTTTCGTTCGTAAAGGGGCAACACTGTGTATTTCTCTCTCGCAGAGCCCGGCTGCCAAATTCGAAACGTCCAGCGATTGCGCTCACAGGAAAGCTGCCAGCACGGAAAGCTGTAGCTGGTTTTCACTGTCCCTTGGAACTGCATTCGCTGGTAGACAGACATTCACGTTCTGCAACAGCTTTCGTTCGTAAAGGGGCAACACTGTGTATTTCTCTCTGGCAGAGCCCGGCTGCCAAATTCGAAACGTCCAGCGATTGCGCCCACAGGAAAGCTGCCAGCACGGAAAGCTGTAGCTGGTTTTCACTGTCCCTTGGAACTGCATTCGCTGCTACGCAGACATTCGCGTTCTGCAACAGCTTTCGTTCGTAAAGGGGCAACACTGTGTATTTCTCTCTCGCAGAGCCCGGCTGCCAAATTCGAAACGTCCAGCGATTGCGCCCACAGGAAAGCTGCCAGCAAGGAAAGCTGTAGCTGGTTTTCACTGTCCCTTGGAAATGCATTCGCTGGTAGACAGACATTCGCGTTCTGCAACAGCTTTCGTGCGTAAAGGGGCAACACTGTGTATTTCTCTCTCGCAGAGCCCGGCTGCCAAATTCGAAACGTCCAGCGATTGCGCCCACAGGAAAGCTGCCAGCAAGGAAAGCTGTAGCTGGTTTTCACTGTCCCTTGGAACTGCATTCGCTGCTACACAGACATTCGCGTTCTGCAACAGCTTTCGTTCGTAAAGGGGCAACACTGTGTATTTCTCTCTGGCAGAGCCCGGCTGCCAAATTCGAAATGTCCAGCGATTGCGCCCACAGGAAAGCTGCCAGCACGGAAAGCTGTAGCTGGTTTTCACTGTCCCTTGGAACTGCATTCGCTGGTAGACAGACATTCGCGTTCTGCAACAGCTTTCGTTCGTAAAGGGGCAACACCGTGTATTTCTCTCTCGCAGAGCCCGGCTGCCAAATTCGAAACGTCCAGCGATTGCGCCCACAGGAAAGCTGCCAGCACGGAAAGCTGTAGCTGGTTTTCACTGTCCCTTGGAACTGCATTCGCTGCTACGCAGACATTCGCGTTCTGCAACAGCTTTCGTTCGTAAAGGGGCAACACTGTGTCTTTCTCTCTCGCAGAGCCCGGCTGCCAAATTCGAAACGTCCAGCGATTGCGCCCACAGGAAAGCTGCCAGCACGGAAAGCTGTAGCTGGTTTTCACTGTCCCTTGGAACTGCATTCGCTGGTAGACAGACATTCGCGTTCTGCAACAGCTTTCGTTCGTAAAGGGGCAACACTGTGTATTTCTCTCTGGCAGAGCCCGGCTGCCAAATTCGAAACGTCCAGCGATTGCGCCCACAGGAAAGCTGCCAGCACGGAAAGCTGTAGCTGGTTTTCACTGTCCCTTGGAACTGCATTCGCTGGTAGGCAGACATTCGCGTTCTGCAACAGCTTTCGTTCGTAAAGGGGCAACACTGTGTATTTCTCTCTGGCAGAGCCCGGCTGCCAAATTCGAAACGTCCAGCGATTGCGCCCACAGGAAAGCTGCCAGCACGGAAAGCTGTAGCTGGTTTTCACTGTCCCTTGGAACTGCATTCGCTGGTAGGCAGACATTCGCGTTCTGCAACAGCTTTCGTTCGTAAAGGGGCAACACTGTGTATTTCTCTCTGGCAGAGCCCGGCTGCCAAATTCGAAACGTCCAGCGATTGCGCCCACAGGAAAGCTGCCAGCACGGAAAGCTGTAGCTGGTTTTCACTGTCCCTTGGAACTGCATTCGCTGGTAGGCAGACATTCGCGTTCTGCAACAGCTTTCGTTCGTAAAGGGGCAACACTGTGTATTTCTCTCTCGCAGAGCCCGGCTGCCAAATTCGAAACGTCCAGCGATTGCGCTCACAGGAAAGCTGCCAGCACGGAAAGCTGTAGCTGGTTTTCACTGTCCCTTGGAACTGCATTCGCTGGTAGACAGACATTCGCGTTCTGCAACAGCTTTCGTTCGTAAAGGGGCAACACTGTGTATTTCTCTCTGGCAGAGCCCGGCTGCCAAATTCGAAACGTCCAGCGATTGCGCCCACAGGAAAGCTGCCAGCACGGAAAGCTGTAGCTGGTTTTCACTGTCCCTTGGAACTGCATTCGCTGCTACGCAGACATTCGCGTTCTGCAACAGCTTTCGTTCGTAAAGGGGCAACACTGTGTATTTCTCTCTCGCAGAGCCCGGCTGCCAAATTCGAAACGTCCAGCGATTGCGCCCACAGGAAAGCTGCCAGCAAGGAAAGCTGTAGCTGGTTTTCACTGTCCCTTGGAAATGCATTCGCTGGTAGACAGACATTCGCGTTCTGCAACAGCTTTCGTGCGTAAAGGGGCAACACTGTGTATTTCTCTCTCGCAGAGCCCGGCTGCCAAATTCGAAACGTCCAGCGATTGCGCCCACAGGAAAGCTGCCAGCAAGGAAAGCTGTAGCTGGTTTTCACTGTCCCTTGGAACTGCATTCGCTGCTACACAGACATTCGCGTTCTGCAACAGCTTTCGTTCGTAAAGGGGCAACACTGTGTATTTCTCTCTGGCAGAGCCCGGCTGCCAAATTCGAAATGTCCAGCGATTGCGCCCACAGGAAAGCTGCCAGCACGGAAAGCTGTAGCTGGTTTTCACTGTCCCTTGGAACTGCATTCGCTGGTAGACAGACATTCGCGTTCTGCAACAGCTTTCGTTCGTAAAGGGGCAAC
Organism: Mycteria americana; assembly: GCF_035582795.1. Classification (NCBI taxonomy): domain Eukaryota; kingdom Metazoa; phylum Chordata; class Aves; order Ciconiiformes; family Ciconiidae; genus Mycteria; species Mycteria americana. The sequence continues at coordinate 143,627 of NW_027445632.1, read as the reverse complement.
ACCGTGTATTTCTCTCTCGCAGAGCCCGGCTGCCAAATTCGAAACGTCCAGCGATTGCGCCCACAGGAAAGCTGCCAGCACGGAAAGCTGTAGCTGGTTTTCACTGTCCCTTGGAACTGCATTCGCTGGTAGACAGACATTCGCGTTCTGCAACAGCTTTCGTGCGTAAAGGGGCAACACTGTGTCTTTCTCTCTGGCAGAGCCCGGCTGCCAAATTCGAAACGTCCAGCGATTGCGCCCACAGGAAAGCTGCCAGCACGGAAAGCTGTAGCTGGTTTTCACTGTCCCTTGGAACTGCATTCGCTGGTAGGCAGACATTCGCGTTCTGCAACAGCTTTCGTTCGTAAAGGGGCAACACTGTGTATTTCTCTCTGGCAGAGCCCGGCTGCCAAATTCGAAACGTCCAGCGATTGCGCCCACAGGAAAGCTGCCAGCACGGAAAGCTGTAGCTGGTTTTCACTGTCCCTTGGAACTGCATTCGCTGCTACGCAGACATTCGCGTTCTGCAACAGCTTTCGTTCGTAAAGGGGCAACACTGTGTATTTCTCTCTGGCAGAGCCCGGCTGCCAAATTCGAAACGTCCAGCGATTGCGCCCACAGGAAAGCTGCCAGCACGGAAAGCTGTAGCTGGTTTTCACTGTCCCTTGGAACTGAATTCGCTGGTAGACAGACATTCGCGTTCTGCAACAGCTTTCGTTCGTAAAGGGGCAACACTGTGTATTTCTCTCTGGCAGAGCCCGGCTGCCAAATTCGAAACGTCCAGCGATTGCGCCCACAGGAAAGCTGCCAGCACGGAAAGCTGTAGCTGGTTTTCACTGTCCCTTGGAACTGCATTCGCTGGTAGACAGACATTCGCGTTCTGCAACAGCTTTCGTTCGTAAAGGGGCAACACTCTGTATTTCTCTCTGGCAGAGCCCGGCTGCCAAATTGGAAACGTCCAGCGATTGCGCCCACAGGAAAGCTGCCAGCACGGAAAGCTGTAGCTGGTTTTCACTGTCCCTTGGAACTGCATTCGCTGCTACGCAGACATTCGCGTTCTGCAACAGCTTTCGTTCGTAAAGGGGCAACACTGTGTCTTTCTCTCTGGCAGAGCCCGGCTGCCAAATTCGAAACGTCCAGCGATTGCGCCCACAGGAAAGCTGCCAGCAAGGAAAGCTGTAGCTGGTTTTCACTGTCCCTTGGAACTGCATTCGCTGGTAGACAGACATTCGCGTTCTGCAACAGCTTTCGTGCGTAAAGGGGCAACACTGTGTCTTTCTCTCTCGCAGAGCCCGGCTGCCAAATTCGAAACGTCCAGCGATTGCGCCCACAGGAAAGCTGCCAGCACGGAAAGCTGTAGCTGGTTTTCACTGTCCCTTGGAACTGCATTCGCTGGTAGGCAGACATTCGCGTTCTGCAACAGCTTTCGTGCGTAAAGGGGCAACACTGTGTATTTCTCTCTCGCAGAGCCCGGCTGCCAAATTCGAAACGTCCAGCGATTGCGCCCACAGGAAAGCTGCCAGCAAGGAAAGCTGTAGCTGGTTTTCACTGTCCCTTGGAACTGCATTCGCTGGTAGGCAGACATTCGCGTTCTGCAACAGCTTTCGTTCGTAAAGGGGCAACACTGTGTATTTCTCTCTGGCAGAGCCCGGCTGCCAAATTCGAAACGTCCAGCGATTGCGCCCACAGGAAAGCTGCCAGCACGGAAAGCTGTAGCTGGTTTTCACTGTCCCTTGGAACTGCATTCGCTGGTAGACAGACATTCGCGTTCTGCAACAGCTTTCGTTCGTAAAGGGGCAACACCGTGTATTTCTCTCTCGCAGAGCCCGGCTGCCAAATTCGAAACGTCCAGCGATTGCGCCCACAGGAAAGCTGCCAGCACGGAAAGCTGTAGCTGGTTTTCACTGTCCCTTGGAACTGCATTCGCTGGTAGACAGACATTCGCGTTCTGCAACAGCTTTCGTTCGTAAAGGGGCAACACTGTGTCTTTCTCTCTCGCAGAGCCCGGCTGCCAAATTCGAAACGTCCAGCGATTGCGCCCACAGGAAAGCTGCCAGAACGGAAAGCTGTAGCTGGTTTTCACTGTCCCTTGGAACTGCATTCGCTGGTAGACAGACATTCGCGTTCTGCAACAGCTTTCGTGCGTAAAGGGGCAACACTGTGTCTTTCTCTCTGGCAGAGCCCGGCTGCCAAATTCGAAACGTCCAGCGATTGCGCCCACAGGAAAGCTGCCAGCACGGAAAGCTGTAGCTGGTTTTCACTGTCCCTTGGAACTGCATTCGCTGGTAGGCAGACATTCGCGTTCTGCAACAGCTTTCGTTCGTAAAGGGGCAACACTGTGTATTTCTCTCTGGCAGAGCCCGGCTGCCAAATTCGAAACGTCCAGCGATTGCGCCCACAGGAAAGCTGCCAGCACGGAAAGCTGTAGCTGGTTTTCACTGTCCCTTGGAACTGCATTCGCTGGTAGACAGACATTCGCGTTCTGCAACAGCTTTCGTGCGTAAAGGGGCAACACTGTGTATTTCTCTCTGGCAGAGCCCGGCTGCCAAATTCGAAACGTCCAGCGATTGCGCCCACAGGAAAGCTGCCAGCACGGAAAGCTGTAGCTGGTTTTCACTGTCCCTTGGAACTGCATTCGCTGGTAGGCAGACATTCGCGTTCTGCAACAGCTTTCGTTCGTAAAGGGGCAACACTGTGTATTTCTCTCTGGCAGAGCCCGGCTGCCAAATTCGAAACGTCCAGCGATTGCGCCCACAGGAAAGCTGCCAGCACGGAAAGCTGTAGCTGGTTTTCACTGTCCCTTGGAACTGCATTCGCTGGTAGACAGACATTCGCGTTCTGCAACAGCTTTCGTTCGTAAAGGGGCAACACTGTGTATTTCTCTCTCGCAGAGCCCGGCTGCCAAATTCGAAACGTCCAGCGATTGCGCCCACAGGAAAGCTGCCAGCACGGAAAGCTGTAGCTGGTTTTCACTGTCCCTTGGAACTGCATTCGCTGGTAGACAGACATTCGCGTTCTGCAACAGCTTTCGTTCGTAAAGGGGCAACACTCTGTATTTCTCTCTGGCAGAGCCCGGCTGCCAAATTCGAAACGTCCAGCGATTGCGCCCACAGGAAAGCTGCCAGCACGGAAAGCTGTAGCTGGTTTTCACTGTCCCTTGGAACTGCATTCGCTGGTAGACAGACATTCGCGTTCTGCAACAGCTTTCGTTCGTAAAGGGGCAACACTGTGTATTTCTCTCTGGCAGAGCCCGGCTGCCAAATTCGAAACGTCCAGCGATTGCGCCCACAGGAAAGCTGCCAGCACGGAAAGCTGTAGCTGGTTTTCACTGTCCCTTGGAACTGCATTCGCTGGTAGGCAGACATTCGCGTTCTGCAACAGCTTTCGTTCGTAAAGGGGCAACACTCTGTATTTCTCTCTGGCAGAGCCCGGCTGCCAAATTCGAAACGTCCAGCGATTGCGCCCACAGGAAAGCTGCCAGCAAGGAAAGCTGTAGCTGGTTTTCACTGTCCCTTGGAACTGCATTCGCTGCTACGCAGACATTCGCGTTCTGCAACAGCTTTCGTGCGTAAAGGGGCAACACTGTGTCTTTCTCTCTCGCAGAGCCCGGCTGCCAAATTCGAAACGTCCAGCGATTGCGCCCACAGGAAAGCTGCCAGCACGGAAAGCTGTAGCTGGTTTTCACTGTCCCTTGGAACTGCATTCGCTGGTAGGCAGACATTCGCGTTCTGCAACAGCTTTCGTTCGTAAAGGGGCAACACTGTGTATTTCTCTCTGGCAGAGCCCGGCTGCCAAATTCGAAACGTCCAGCGATTGCGCCCACAGGAAAGCTGCCAGCACGGAAAGCTGTAGCTGGTTTTCACTGTCCCTTGGAACTGCATTCGCTGCTACACAGACATTCGCGTTCTGCAACAGCTTTCGTTCGTAAAGGGGCAACACCGTGTATTTCTCTCTGGCAGAGCCCGGCTGCCAAATTCGAAACGTCCAGCGATTGCACCCACAGGAAAGCTGCCAGCACGGAAAGCTGTAGCTGGTTTTCACTGTCCCTTGGAACTGCATTCGCTGGTAGACAGACATTCGCGTTCTGCAACAGCTTTCGTTCGTAAAGGGGCAACACTATGTCTTTCTCTCTGGCAGAGCCCGGCTGCCAAATTCGAAACGTCCAGCGATTGCGCCCACACGAAAGCTGCCAGCACGGAAAGCTGTAGCTGGTTTTCACTGTCCCTTGGAACTGCATTCGCTGGTAGACAGACATTCGCGTTCTGCAACAGCTTTCGTTCGTAAAGGGGCAACACTGTGTATTTCTCTCTCGCAGAGCCCGGCTGCCAAATTCGAAACGTCCAGCGATTGCGCCCACAGGAAAGCTGCCAGCACGGAAAGCTGTAGCTGGTTTTCACTGTCCCTTGGAACTGCATTCGCTGGTAGGCAGACATTCGCGTTCTGCAACAGCTTTCGTTCGTAAAGGGGCAACACTGTGTATTTCTCTCTCGCAGAGCCCGGCTGCCAAATTCGAAACGTCCAGCGATTGCGCCCACAGGAAAGCTGCCAGCACGGAAAGCTGTAGCTGGTTTTCACTGTCCCTTGGAACTGCATTCGCTGGTAGACAGACATTCGCGTTCTGCAACAGCTTTCGTTCGTAAAGGGGCAACACTGTGTATTTCTCTCTGGCAGAGCCCGGCTGCCAAATTCGAAACGTCCAGCGATTGCGCCCACAGGAAAGCTGCCAGCACGGAAAGCTGTAGCTGGTTTTCACTGTCCCTTGGAACTGCATTCGCTGGTAGACAGACATTCGCGTTCTGCAACAGCTTTCGTTCGTAAAGGGGCAACACTGTGTATTTCTCTCTCGCAGAGCCCGGCTGCCAAATTCGAAACGTCCAGCGATTGCGCCCACAGGAAAGCTGCCAGCACGGAAAGCTGTAGCTGGTTTTCACTGTCCCTTGGAACTGCATTCGCTGGTAGGCAGACATTCGCGTTCTGCAACAGCTTTCGTTCGTAAAGGGGCAACACTGTGTATTTCTCTCTCGCAGAGCCCGGCTGCCAAATTCGAAACGTCCAGCGATTGCGCCCACAGGAAAGCTGCCAGCACGGAAAGCTGTAGCTGGTTTTCACTGTCCCTTGGAACTGCATTCGCTGGTAGACAGACATTCGCGTTCTGCAACAGCTTTCGTTCGTAAAGGGGCAACACTGTGTATTTCTCTCTGGCAGAGCCCGGCTGCCAAATTCGAAACGTCCAGCGATTGCGCCCACAGGAAAGCTGCCAGCACGGAAAGCTGTAGCTGGTTTTCACTGTCCCTTGGAACTGCATTCGCTGCTACGCAGACATTCGCGTTCTGCAACAGCTTTCGTTCGTAAAGGGGCAACACTGTGTATTTCTCTCTGGCAGAGCCCGGCTGCCAAATTCGAAACGTCCAGCGATTGCGCCCACAGGAAAGCTGCCAGCACGGAAAGCTGTAGCTGGTTTTCACTGTCCCTTGGAACTGCATTCGCTGGTAGACAGACATTCGCGTTCTGCAACAGCTTTCGTTCGTAAAGGGGCAACACTGTGTCTTTCTCTCTGGCAGAGCCCGGCTGCCAAATTCGAAACGTCCAGCGATTGCGCCCACAGGAAAGCTGCCAGCACGGAAAGCTGTAGCTGGTTTTCACTGTCCCTTGGAACTGCATTCGCTGCTACACAGACATTCGCGTTCTGCAACAGCTTTCGTTCGTAAAGGGGCAACACTGTGTATTTCTCTCTGGCAGAGCCCGGCTGCCAAATTCGAAACGTCCAGCGATTGCGCCCACAGGAAAGCTGCCAGCACGGAAAGCTCTAGCTGGTTTTCACTGTCCCTTGGAACTGCATTCGCTGCTACACAGACATTCGCGTTCTGCAACAGCTTTCGTTCGTAAAGGGGCAACACTGTGTCTTTCTCTCTGGCAGAGCCCGGCTGCCAAATTCGAAACGTCCAGCGATTGCGCTCACAGGAAAGCTGCCAGCACGGAAAGCTGTAGCTGGTTTTCACTGTCCCTTGGAACTGCATTCGCTGGTAGACAGACATTCGCGTTCTGCAACAGCTTTCGTTCGTAAAGGGGCAACACTGTGTATTTCTCTCTGGCAGAGCCCGGCTGCCAAATTCGAAACGTCCAGCGATTGCGCCCACAGGAAAGCTGCCAGCACGGAAAGCTGTAGCTGGTTTTCACTGTCCCTTGGAACTGCATTCGCTGGTAGACAGACATTCGCGTTCTGCAACAGCTTTCGTTCGTAAAGGGGCAACACTGTGTATTTCTCTCTGGCAGAGCCCGGCTGCCAAATTCGAAACGTCCAGCGATTGCGCCCACAGGAAAGCTGCCAGCACGGAAAGCTGTAGCTGGTTTTCACTGTCCCTTGGAACTGCATTCGCTGGTAGACAGACATTCGCGTTCTGCAACAGCTTTCGTTCGTAAAGGGGCAACACTGTGTATTTCTCTCTGGCAGAGCCCGGCTGCCAAATTCGAAACGTCCAGCGATTGCGCCCACAGGAAAGCTGCCAGCACGGAAAGCTGTAGCTGGTTTTCACTGTCCCTTGGAACTGCATTCGCTGGTAGACAGACATTCGCGTTCTGCAACAGCTTTCGTTCGTAAAGGGGCAACACTGTGTATTTCTCTCTGGCAGAGCCCGGCTGCCAAATTCGAAACGTCCAGCGATTGCGCCCACAGGAAAGCTGCCAGCACGGAAAGCTGTAGCTGGTTTTCACTGTCCCTTGGAACTGCATTCGCTGCTACGCAGACATTCGCGTTCTGCAACAGCTTTCGTTCGTAAAGGGGCAACACTGTGTATTTCTCTCTCGCAGAGCCCGGCTGCCAAATTCGAAACGTCCAGCGATTGCGCCCACAGGAAAGCTGCCAGCAAGGAAAGCTGTAGCTGGTTTTCACTGTCCCTTGGAAATGCATTCGCTGGTAGACAGACATTCGCGTTCTGCAACAGCTTTCGTGCGTAAAGGGGCAACACTGTGTATTTCTCTCTCGCAGAGCCCGGCTGCCAAATTCGAAACGTCCAGCGATTGCGCCCACAGGAAAGCTGCCAGCAAGGAAAGCTGTAGCTGGTTTTCACTGTCCCTTGGAACTGCATTCGCTGCTACACAGACATTCGCGTTCTGCAACAGCTTTCGTTCGTAAAGGGGCAACACTCTGTATTTCTCTCTGGCAGAGCCCGGCTGCCAAATTCGAAACGTCCAGCGATTGCGCCCACAGGAAAGCTGCCAGCACGGAAAGCTGTAGCTGGTTTTCACTGTCCCTTGGAACTGCATTCGCTGGTAGACAGACATTCGCGTTCTGCAACAGCTTTCGTTCGTAAAGGGGCAACACCGTGTATTTCTCTCTCGCAGAGCCCGGCTGCCAAATTCGAAACGTCCAGCGATTGCGCCCACAGGAAAGCTGCCAGCACGGAAAGCTGTAGCTGGTTTTCACTGTCCCTTGGAACTGCATTCGCTGCTACGCAGACATTCGCGTTCTGCAACAGCTTTCGTTCGTAAAGGGGCAACACTGTGTCTTTCTCTCTCGCAGAGCCCGGCTGCCAAATTCGAAACGTCCAGCGATTGCGCCCACAGGAAAGCTGCCAGAACGGAAAGCTGTAGCTGGTTTTCACTGTCCCTTGGAACTGCATTCGCTGGTAGACAGACATTCGCGTTCTGCAACAGCTTTCGTGCGTAAAGGGGCAACACTGTGTCTTTCTCTCTGGCAGAGCCCGGCTGCCAAATTCGAAACGTCCAGCGATTGCGCCCACAGGAAAGCTGCCAGCACGGAAAGCTGTAGCTGGTATTCACTGTCCCTTGGAACTGCATTCGCTGGTAGGCAGACATTCGCGTTCTGCAACAGCTTTCGTTCGTAAAGGGGCAACACTGTGTATTTCTCTCTGGCAGAGCCCGGCTGCCAAATTCGAAACGTCCAGCGATTGCGCCCACAGGAAAGCTGCCAGCACGGAAAGCTGTAGCTGGTTTTCACTGTCCCTTGGAACTGCATTCGCTGGTAGACAGACATTCGCGTTCTGCAACAGCTTTCGTGCGTAAAGGGGCAACACTGTGTCTTTCTCTCTGGCAGAGCCCGGCTGCCAAATTCGAAACGTCCAGCGATTGCGCCCACAGGAAAGCTGCCAGCACGGAAAGCTGTAGCTGGTTTTCACTGTCCCTTGGAACTGCATTCGCTGGTAGGCAGACATTCGCGTTCTGCAACAGCTTTCGTTCGTAAAGGGGCAACACTGTGTATTTCTCTCTGGCAGAGCCCGGCTGCCAAATTCGAAACGTCCAGCGATTGCGCCCACAGGAAAGCTGCCAGCACGGAAAGCTGTAGCTGGTTTTCACTGTCCCTTGGAACTGCATTCGCTGGTAGGCAGACATTCGCGTTCTGCAACAGCTTTCGTTCGTAAAGGGGCAACACTGTGTATTTCTCTCTCGCAGAGCCCGGCTGCCAAATTCGAAACGTCCAGCGATTGCGCCCACAGGAAAGCTGCCAGCACGGAAAGCTGTAGCTGGTTTTCACTGTCCCTTGGAACTGCATTCGCTGGTAGACAGACATTCGCGTTCTGCAACAGCTTTCGTTCGTAAAGGGGCAACACTGTGTATTTCTCTCTGGCAGAGCCCGGCTGCCAAATTCGAAACGTCCAGCGATTGCGCCCACAGGAAAGCTGCCAGCACGGAAAGCTGTAGCTGGTTTTCACTGTCCCTTGGAACTGCATTCGCTGGTAGACAGACATTCGCGTTCTGCAACAGCTTTCGTTCGTAAAGGGGCAACACTCTGTATTTCTCTCTGGCAGAGCCCGGCTGCCAAATTCGAAACGTCCAGCGATTGCGCCCACAGGAAAGCTGCCAGCACGGAAAGCTGTAGCTGGTTTTCACTGTCCCTTGGAACTGCATTCGCTGCTACGCAGACATTCGCGTTCTGCAACAGCTTTCGTTCGTAAAGGGGCAACACTGTGTCTTTCTCTCTCGCAGAGCCCGGCTGCCAAATTCGAAACGTCCAGCGATTGCGCCCACAGGAAAGCTGCCAGCAAGGAAAGCTGTAGCTGGTTTTCACTGTCCCTTGGAACTGCATTCGCTGCTACGCAGACATTCGCGTTCTGCAACAGCTTTCGTTCGTAAAGGGGCAACACTGTGTATTTCTCTCTCGCAGAGCCCGGCTGCCAAATTCGAAACGTCCAGCGATTGCGCCCACAGGAAAGCTGCCAGCACGGAAAGCTGTAGCTGGTTTTCACTGTCCCTTGGAACTGAATTCGCTGGTAGACAGACATTCGCGTTCTGCAACAGCTTTCGTTCGTAAAGGGGCAACACTGTGTATTTCTCTCTGGCAGAGCCCGGCTGCCAAATTCGAAACGTCCAGCGATTGCGCCCACAGGAAAGCTGCCAGCACGGAAAGCTGTAGCTGGTTTTCACTGTCCCTTGGAACTGCATTCGCTGGTAGACAGACATTCGCGTTCTGCAACAGCTTTCGTTCGTAAAGGGGCAACACTCTGTATTTCTCTCTGGCAGAGCCCGGCTGCCAAATTGGAAACGTCCAGCGATTGCGCCCACAGGAAAGCTGCCAGCACGGAAAGCTGTAGCTGGTTTTCACTGTCCCTTGGAACTGCATTCGCTGCTACGCAGACATTCGCGTTCTGCAACAGCTTTCGTTCGTAAAGGGGCAACACTGTGTCTTTCTCTCTGGCAGAGCCCGGCTGCCAAATTCGAAACGTCCAGCGATTGCGCCCACAGGAAAGCTGCCAGCAAGGAAAGCTGTAGCTGGTTTTCACTGTCCCTTGGAACTGCATTCGCTGGTAGACAGACATTCGCGTTCTGCAACAGCTTTCGTGCGTAAAGGGGCAACACTGTGTCTTTCTCTCTCGCAGAGCCCGGCTGCCAAATTCGAAACGTCCAGCGATTGCGCCCACAGGAAAGCTGCCAGCACGGAAAGCTGTAGCTGGTTTTCACTGTCCCTTGGAACTGCATTCGCTGGTAGGCAGACATTCGCGTTCTGCAACAGCTTTCGTGCGTAAAGGGGCAACACTGTGTATTTCTCTCTGGCAGAGCCCGGCTGCCAAATTCGAAACGTCCAGCGATTGCGCCCACAGGAAAGCTGCCAGCAAGGAAAGCTGTAGCTGGTTTTCACTGTCCCTTGGAACTGCATTCGCTGGTAGGCAGACATTCGCGTTCTGCAACAGCTTTCGTTCGTAAAGGGGCAACACTGTGTATTTCTCTCTGGCAGAGCCCGGCTGCCAAATTCGAAACGTCCAGCGATTGCGCCCACAGGAAAGCTGCCAGCACGGAAAGCTGTAGCTGGTTTTCACTGTCCCTTGGAACTGCATTCGCTGGTAGACAGACATTCGCGTTCTGCAACAGCTTTCGTTCGTAAAGGGGCAACACCGTGTATTTCTCTCTCGCAGAGCCCGGCTGCCAAATTCGAAACGTCCAGCGATTGCGCCCACAGGAAAGCTGCCAGCACGGAAAGCTGTAGCTGGTTTTCACTGTCCCTTGGAACTGCATTCGCTGGTAGACAGACATTCGCGTTCTGCAACAGCTTTCGTTCGTAAAGGGGCAACACTGTGTCTTTCTCTCTCGCAGAGCCCGGCTGCCAAATTCGAAACGTCCAGCGATTGCGCCCACAGGAAAGCTGCCAGAACGGAAAGCTGTAGCTGGTTTTCACTGTCCCTTGGAACTGCATTCGCTGGTAGACAGACATTCGCGTTCTGCAACAGCTTTCGTGCGTAAAGGGGCAACACTGTGTCTTTCTCTCTGGCAGAGCCCGGCTGCCAAATTCGAAACATCCAGCGATTGCGCCCACAGGAAAGCTGCCAGCACGGAAAGCTGTAGCTGGTTTTCACTGTCCCTTGGAACTGCATTCGCTGGTAGGCAGACATTCGCGTTCTGCAACAGCTTTCGTTCGTAAAGGGGCAACACTGTGTATTTCTCTCTGGCAGAGCCCGGCTGCCAAATTCGAAACGTCCAGCGATTGCGCCCACAGGAAAGCTGCCAGCACGGAAAGCTGTAGCTGGTTTTCACTGTCCCTTGGAACTGCATTCGCTGGTAGACAGACATTCGCGTTCTGCAACAGCTTTCGTGCGTAAAGGGGCAACACTGTGTATTTCTCTCTGGCAGAGCCCGGCTGCCAAATTCGAAACGTCCAGCGATTGCGCCCACAGGAAAGCTGCCAGCACGGAAAGCTGTAGCTGGTTTTCACTGTCCCTTGGAACTGCATTCGCTGGTAGGCAGACATTCGCGTTCTGCAACAGCTTTCGTTCGTAAAGGGGCAACACTGTGTATTTCTCTCTGGCAGAGCCCGGCTGCCAAATTCGAAACGTCCAGCGATTGCGCCCACAGGAAAGCTGCCAGCACGGAAAGCTGTAGCTGGTTTTCACTGTCCCTTGGAACTGCATTCGCTGGTAGACAGACATTCGCGTTCTGCAACAGCTTTCGTTCGTAAAGGGGCAACACTGTGTATTTCTCTCTCGCAGAGCCCGGCTGCCAAATTCGAAACGTCCAGCGATTGCGCCCACAGGAAAGCTGCCAGCACGGAAAGCTGTAGCTGGTTTTCACTGTCCCTTGGAACTGCATTCGCTGGTAGACAGACATTCGCGTTCTGCAACAGCTTTCGTTCGTAAAGGGGCAACACTCTGTATTTCTCTCTGGCAGAGCCCGGCTGCCAAATTCGAAACGTCCAGCGATTGCGCCCACAGGAAAGCTGCCAGCACGGAAAGCTGTAGCTGGTTTTCACTGTCCCTTGGAACTGCATTCGCTGGTAGACAGACATTCGCGTTCTGCAACAGCTTTCGTTCGTAAAGGGGCAACACTGTGTATTTCTCTCTGGCAGAGCCCGGCTGCCAAATTCGAAACGTCCAGCGATTGCGCCCACAGGAAAGCTGCCAGCACGGAAAGCTGTAGCTGGTTTTCACTGTCCCTTGGAACTGCATTCGCTGGTAGGCAGACATTCGCGTTCTGCAACAGCTTTCGTTCGTAAAGGGGCAACACTGTGTATTTCTCTCTGGCAGAGCCCGGCTGCCAAATTCGAAACGTCCAGCGATTGCGCCCACAGGAAAGCTGCCAGCAAGGAAAGCTGTAGCTGGTTTTCACTGTCCCTTGGAACTGCATTCGCTGGTAGACAGACATTCGCGTTCTGCAACAGCTTTCGTGCGTAAAGGGGCAACACTGTGTCTTTCTCTCTCGCAGAGCCCGGCTGCCAAATTCGAAACGTCCAGCGATTGCGCCCACAGGAAAGCTGCCAGCACGGAAAGCTGTAGCTGGTTTTCACTGTCCCTTGGAACTGCATTCGCTGGTAGGCAGACATTCGCGTTCTGCAACAGCTTTCGTTCGTAAAGGGGCAACACTGTGTATTTCTCTCTGGCAGAGCCCGGCTGCCAAATTCGAAACGTCCAGCGATTGCGCCCACAGGAAAGCTGCCAGCACGGAAAGCTGTAGCTGGTTTTCACTGTCCCTTGGAACTGCATTCGCTGCTACACAGACATTCGCGTTCTGCAACAGCTTTCGTTCGTAAAGGGGCAACACCGTGTATTTCTCTCTGGCAGAGCCCGGCTGCCAAATTCGAAACGTCCAGCGATTGCACCCACAGGAAAGCTGCCAGCACGGAAAGCTGTAGCTGGTTTTCACTGTCCCTTGGAACTGCATTCGCTGGTAGACAGACATTCGCGTTCTGCAACAGCTTTCGTTCGTAAAGGGGCAACACTATGTCTTTCTCTCTGGCAGAGCCCGGCTGCCAAATTCGAAACGTCCAGCGATTGCGCCCACACGAAAGCTGCCAGCACGGAAAGCTGTAGCTGGTTTTCACTGTCCCTTGGAACTGCATTCGCTGGTAGACAGACATTCGCGTTCTGCAACAGCTTTCGTTCGTAAAGGGGCAACACTGTGTATTTCTCTCTCGCAGAGCCCGGCTGCCAAATTCGAAACGTCCAGCGATTGCGCCCACAGGAAAGCTGCCAGCACGGAAAGCTGTAGCTGGTTTTCACTGTCCCTTGGAACTGCATTCGCTGGTAGGCAGACATTCGCGTTCTGCAACAGCTTTCGTTCGTAAAGGGGCAACACTGTGTATTTCTCTCTCGCAGAGCCCGGCTGCCAAATTCGAAACGTCCAGCGATTGCGCCCACAGGAAAGCTGCCAGCACGGAAAGCTGTAGCTGGTTTTCACTGTCCCTTGGAACTGCATTCGCTGGTAGGCAGACATTCGCGTTCTGCAACAGCTTTCGTTCGTAAAGGGGCAACACTGTGTATTTCTCTCTGGCAGAGCCCGGCTGCCAAATTCGAAACGTCCAGCGATTGCGCCCACAGGAAAGCTGCCAGCACGGAAAGCTGTAGCTGGTTTTCACTGTCCCTTGGAACTGCATTCGCTGGTAGACAGACATTCGCGTTCTGCAACAGCTTTCGTTCGTAAAGGGGCAACACTGTGTATTTCTCTCTCGCAGAGCCCGGCTGCCAAATTCGAAACGTCCAGCGATTGCGCCCACAGGAAAGCTGCCAGCACGGAAAGCTGTAGCTGGTTTTCACTGTCCCTTGGAACTGCATTCGCTGGTAGACAGACATTCGCGTTCTGCAACAGCTTTCGTTCGTAAAGGGGCAACACTCTGTATTTCTCTCTGGCAGAGCCCGGCTGCCAAATTCGAAACGTCCAGCGATTGCGCCCACAGGAAAGCTGCCAGCACGGAAAGCTGTAGCTGGTTTTCACTGTCCCTTGGAACTGCATTCGCTGGTAGACAGACATTCGCGTTCTGCAACAGCTTTCGTTCGTAAAGGGGCAACACTGTGTATTTCTCTCTGGCAGAGCCCGGCTGCCAAATTCGAAACGTCCAGCGATTGCGCCCACAGGAAAGCTGCCAGCACGGAAAGCTGTAGCTGGTTTTCACTGTCCCTTGGAACTGCATTCGCTGGTAGGCAGACATTCGCGTTCTGCAACAGCTTTCGTTCGTAAAGGGGCAACACTGTGTATTTCTCTCTGGCAGAGCCCGGCTGCCAAATTCGAAACGTCCAGCGATTGCGCCCACAGGAAAGCTGCCAGCAAGGAAAGCTGTAGCTGGTTTTCACTGTCCCTTGGAACTGCATTCGCTGGTAGACAGACATTCGCGTTCTGCAACAGCTTTCGTGCGTAAAGGGGCAACACTGTGTCTTTCTCTCTCGCAGAGCCCGGCTGCCAAATTCGAAACGTCCAGCGATTGCGCCCACAGGAAAGCTGCCAGCACGGAAAGCTGTAGCTGGTTTTCACTGTCCCTTGGAACTGCATTCGCTGGTAGGCAGACATTCGCGTTCTGCAACAGCTTTCGTTCGTAAAGGGGCAACACTGTGTATTTCTCTCTGGCAGAGCCCGGCTGCCAAATTCGAAACGTCCAGCGATTGCGCCCACAGGAAAGCTGCCAGCACGGAAAGCTGTAGCTGGTTTTCACTGTCCCTTGGAACTGCATTCGCTGCTACACAGACATTCGCGTTCTGCAACAGCTTTCGTTCGTAAAGGGGCAACACCGTGTATTTCTCTCTGGCAGAGCCCGGCTGCCAAATTCGAAACGTCCAGCGATTGCACCCACAGGAAAGCTGCCAGCACGGAAAGCTGTAGCTGGTTTTCACTGTCCCTTGGAACTGCATTCGCTGGTAGACAGACATTCGCGTTCTGCAACAGCTTTCGTTCGTAAAGGGGCAACACTGTGTCTTTCTCTCTCGCAGAGCCCGGCTGCCAAATTCGAAACGTCCAGCGATTGCGCCCACACGAAAGCTGCCAGCACGGAAAGCTGTAGCTGGTTTTCACTGTCCCTTGGAACTGCATTCGCTGGTAGACAGACATTCGCGTTCTGCAACAGCTTTCGTTCGTAAAGGGGCAACACTGTGTATTTCTCTCTCGCAGAGCCCGGCTGCCAAATTCGAAACGTCCAGCGATTGCGCCCACAGGAAAGCTGCCAGCACGGAAAGCTGTAGCTGGTTTTCACTGTCCCTTGGAACTGCATTCGCTGGTAGGCAGACATTCGCGTTCTGCAACAGCTTTCGTTCGTAAAGGGGCAACACTGTGTATTTCTCTCTCGCAGAGCCCGGCTGCCAAATTCGAAACGTCCAGCGATTGCGCCCACAGGAAAGCTGCCAGCACGGAAAGCTGTAGCTGGTTTTCACTGTCCCTTGGAACTGCATTCGCTGGTAGACAGACATTCGCGTTCTGCAACAGCTTTCGTTCGTAAAGGGGCAACACTGTGTATTTCTCTCTGGCAGAGCCCGGCTGCCAAATTCGAAACGTCCAGCGATTGCGCCCACAGGAAAGCTGCCAGCACGGAAAGCTGTAGCTGGTTTTCACTGTCCCTTGGAACTGCATTCGCTGCTACGCAGACATTCGCGTTCTGCAACAGCTTTCGTTCGTAAAGGGGCAACACTGTGTATTTCTCTCTGGCAGAGCCCGGCTGCCAAATTCGAAACGTCCAGCGATTGCGCCCACAGGAAAGCTGCCAGCACGGAAAGCTGTAGCTGGTTTTCACTGTCCCTTGGAACTGCATTCGCTGGTAGACAGACATTCGCGTTCTGCAACAGCTTTCGTTCGTAAAGGGGCAACACTGTGTCTTTCTCTCTGGCAGAGCCCGGCTGCCAAATTCGAAACGTCCAGCGATTGCGCCCACAGGAAAGCTGCCAGCACGGAAAGCTGTAGCTGGTTTTCACTGTCCCTTGGAACTGCATTCGCTGCTACACAGACATTCGCGTTCTGCAACAGCTTTCGTTCGTAAAGGGGCAACACTGTGTCTTTCTCTCTGGCAGAGCCCGGCTGCCAAATTCGAAACGTCCAGCGATTGCGCCCACAGGAAAGCTGCCAGCACGGAAAGCTCTAGCTGGTTTTCACTGTCCCTTGGAACTGCATTCGCTGCTACACAGACATTCGCGTTCTGCAACAGCTTTCGTTCGTAAAGGGGCAACACTGTGTCTTTCTCTCTGGCAGAGCCCGGCTGCCAAATTCGAAACGTCCAGCGATTGCGCTCACAGGAAAGCTGCCAGCACGGAAAGCTGTAGCTGGTTTTCACTGTCCCTTGGAACTGCATTCGCTGGTAGACAGACATTCGCGTTCTGCAACAGCTTTCGTTCGTAAAGGGGCAACACTGTGTATTTCTCTCTGGCAGAGCCCGGCTGCCAAATTCGAAACGTCCAGCGATTGCGCCCACAGGAAAGCTGCCAGCACGGAAAGCTGTAGCTGGTTTTCACTGTCCCTTGGAACTGCATTCGCTGGTAGACAGACATTCGCGTTCTGCAACAGCTTTCGTTCGTAAAGGGGCAACACTGTGTATTTCTCTCTGGCAGAGCCCGGCTGCCAAATTCGAAACGTCCAGCGATTGCGCCCACAGGAAAGCTGCCAGCACGGAAAGCTGTAGCTGGTTTTCACTGTCCCTTGGAACTGCATTCGCTGGTAGACAGACATTCGCGTTCTGCAACAGCTTTCGTTCGTAAAGGGGCAACACTGTGTATTTCTCTCTGGCAGAGCCCGGCTGCCAAATTCGAAACGTCCAGCGATTGCGCCCACAGGAAAGCTGCCAGCACGGAAAGCTGTAGCTGGTTTTCACTGTCCCTTGGAACTGCATTCGCTGGTAGACAGACATTCGCGTTCTGCAACAGCTTTCGTTCGTAAAGGGGCAACACTGTGTATTTCTCTCTGGCAGAGCCCGGCTGCCAAATTCGAAACGTCCAGCGATTGCGCCCACAGGAAAGCTGCCAGCACGGAAAGCTGTAGCTGGTTTTCACTGTCCCTTGGAACTGCATTCGCTGCTACGCAGACATTCGCGTTCTGCAACAGCTTTCGTTCGTAAAGGGGCAACACTGTGTATTTCTCTCTCGCAGAGCCCGGCTGCCAAATTCGAAACGTCCAGCGATTGCGCCCACAGGAAAGCTGCCAGCAAGGAAAGCTGTAGCTGGTTTTCACTGTCCCTTGGAAATGCATTCGCTGGTAGACAGACATTCGCGTTCTGCAACAGCTTTCGTGCGTAAAGGGGCAACACTGTGTATTTCTCTCTCGCAGAGCCCGGCTGCCAAATTCGAAACGTCCAGCGATTGCGCCCACAGGAAAGCTGCCAGCAAGGAAAGCTGTAGCTGGTTTTCACTGTCCCTTGGAACTGCATTCGCTGCTACACAGACATTCGCGTTCTGCAACAGCTTTCGTTCGTAAAGGGGCAACACTCTGTATTTCTCTCTGGCAGAGCCCGGCTGCCAAATTCGAAACGTCCAGCGATTGCGCCCACAGGAAAGCTGCCAGCACGGAAAGCTGTAGCTGGTTTTCACTGTCCCTTGGAACTGCATTCGCTGGTAGACAGACATTCGCGTTCTGCAACAGCTTTCGTTCGTAAAGGGGCAACACCGTGTATTTCTCTCTCGCAGAGCCCGGCTGCCAAATTCGAAACGTCCAGCGATTGCGCCCACAGGAAAGCTGCCAGCACGGAAAGCTGTAGCTGGTTTTCACTGTCCCTTGGAACTGCATTCGCTGGTAGGCAGACATTCGCGTTCTGCAACAGCTTTCGTTCGTAAAGGGGCAACACTGTGTATTTCTCTCTGGCAGAGCCCGGCTGCCAAATTCGAAACGTCCAGCGATTGCGCCCACAGGAAAGCTGCCAGCACGGAAAGCTGTAGCTGGTTTTCACTGTCCCTTGGAACTGCATTCGCTGGTAGACAGACATTCGCGTTCTGCAACAGCTTTCGTGCGTAAAGGGGCAACACTGTGTCTTTCTCTCTGGCAGAGCCCGGCTGCCAAATTCGAAACGTCCAGCGATTGCGCCCACAGGAAAGCTGCCAGCACGGAAAGCTGTAGCTGGTTTTCACTGTCCCTTGGAACTGCATTCGCTGGTAGGCAGACATTCGCGTTCTGCAACAGCTTTCGTTCGTAAAGGGGCAACACTGTGTATTTCTCTCTGGCAGAGCCCGGCTGCCAAATTCGAAACGTCCAGCGATTGCGCCCACAGGAAAGCTGCCAGCACGGAAAGCTGTAGCTGGTTTTCACTGTCCCTTGGAACTGCATTCGCTGGTAGGCAGACATTCGCGTTCTGCAACAGCTTTCGTTCGTAAAGGGGCAACACTGTGTCTTTCTCTCTGGCAGAGCCCGGCTGCCAAATTCGAAACGTCCAGCGATTGCGCCCACAGGAAAGCTGCCAGCACGGAAAGCTGTAGCTGGTTTTCACTGTCCCTTGGAACTGCATTCGCTGGTAGACAGACATTCGCGTTCTGCAACAGCTTTCGTTCGTAAAGGGGCAACACTGTGTATTTCTCTCTGGCAGAGCCCGGCTGCCAAATTCGAAACGTCCAGCGATTGCGCCCACAGGAAAGCTGCCAGCACGGAAAGCTGTAGCTGGTTTTCACTGTCCCTTGGAACTGCATTCGCTGCTACGCAGACATTCGCGTTCTGCAACAGCTTTCGTTCGTAAAGGGGCAACACTGTGTCTTTCTCTCTGGCAGAGCCCGGCTGCCAAATTCGAAACGTCCAGCGATTGCGCCCACAGGAAAGCTGCCAGCAAGGAAAGCTGTAGCTGGTTTTCACTGTCCCTTGGAACTGCATTCGCTGGTAGACAGACATTCGCGTTCTGCAACAGCTTTCGTGCGTAAAGGGGCAACACTGTGTCTTTCTCTCTGGCAGAGCCCGGCTGCCAAATTCGAAACGTCCAGCGATTGCGCCCACAGGAAAGCTGCCAGCACGGAAAGCTGTAGCTGGTTTTCACTGTCCCTTGGAACTGCATTCGCTGGTAGGCAGACATTCGCGTTCTGCAACAGCTTTCGTGCGTAAAGGGGCAACACTGTGTATTTCTCTCTCGCAGAGCCCGGCTGCCAAATTCGAAACGTCCAGCGATTGCGCCCACAGGAAAGCTGCCAGCAAGGAAAGCTGTAGCTGGTTTTCACTGTCCCTTGGAACTGCATTCGCTGCTACACAGACATTCGCGTTCTGCAACAGCTTTCGTTCGTAAAGGGGCAACACTGTGTATTTCTCTCTGGCAGAGCCCGGCTGCCAAATTCGAAACGTCCAGCGATTGCGCCCACAGGAAAGCTGCCAGCACGGAAAGCTGTAGCTGGTTTTCACTGTCCCTTGGAACTGCATTCGCTGGTAGACAGACATTCGCGTTCTGCAACAGCTTTCGTTCGTAAAGGGGCAACACCGTGTATTTCTCTCTCGCAGAGCCCGGCTGCCAAATTCGAAACGTCCAGCGATTGCGCCCACAGGAAAGCTGCCAGCACGGAAAGCTGTAGCTGGTTTTCACTGTCCCTTGGAACTGCATTCGCTGGTAGACAGACATTCGCGTTCTGCAACAGCTTTCGTTCGTAAAGGGGCAACACCGTGTATTTCTCTCTCGCAGAGCCCGGCTGCCAAATTCGAAACGTCCAGCGATTGCGCCCACAGGAAAGCTGCCAGCAAGGAAAGCTGTAGCTGGTTTTCACTGTCCCTTGGAACTGCATTCGCTGCTACACAGACATTCGCGTTCTGCAACAGCTTTCGTTCGTAAAGGGGCAACACTGTGTATTTCTCTCTGGCAGAGCCCGGCTGCCAAATTCGAAACGTCCAGCGATTGCGCCCACAGGAAAGCTGCCAGCACGGAAAGCTGTAGCTGGTTTTCACTGTCCCTTGGAACTGCATTCGCTGGTAGACAGACATTCGCGTTCTGCAACAGCTTTCGTTCGTAAAGGGGCAACACCGTGTATTTCTCTCTCGCAGAGCCCGGCTGCCAAATTCGAAACGTCCAGCGATTGCGCCCACAGGAAAGCTGCCAGCACGGAAAGCTGTAGCTGGTTTTCACTGTCCCTTGGAACTGCATTCGCTGCTACGCAGACATTCGCGTTCTGCAACAGCTTTCGTTCGTAAAGGGGCAACACTGTGTCTTTCTCTCTCGCAGAGCCCGGCTGCCAAATTCGAAACGTCCAGCGATTGCGCCCACAGGAAAGCTGCCAGAACGGAAAGCTGTAGCTGGTTTTCACTGTCCCTTGGAACTGCATTCGCTGGTAGACAGACATTCGCGTTCTGCAACAGCTTTCGTGCGTAAAGGGGCAACACTGTGTCTTTCTCTCTGGCAGAGCCCGGCTGCCAAATTCGAAACGTCCAGCGATTGCGCCCACAGGAAAGCTGCCAGCACGGAAAGCTGTAGCTGGTTTTCACTGTCCCTTGGAACTGCATTCGCTGGTAGGCAGACATTCGCGTTCTGCAACAGCTTTCGTTCGTAAAGGGGCAACACTGTGTATTTCTCTCTGGCAGAGCCCGGCTGCCAAATTCGAAACGTCCAGCGATTGCGCCCACAGGAAAGCTGCCAGCACGGAAAGCTGTAGCTGGTTTTCACTGTCCCTTGGAACTGCATTCGCTGGTAGACAGACATTCGCGTTCTGCAACAGCTTTCGTGCGTAAAGGGGCAACACTGTGTATTTCTCTCTGGCAGAGCCCGGCTGCCAAATTCGAAACGTCCAGCGATTGCGCCCACAGGAAAGCTGCCAGCACGGAAAGCTGTAGCTGGTTTTCACTGTCCCTTGGAACTGCATTCGCTGGTAGGCAGACATTCGCGTTCTGCAACAGCTTTCGTTCGTAAAGGGGCAACACTGTGTATTTCTCTCTGGCAGAGCCCGGCTGCCAAATTCGAAACGTCCAGCGATTGCGCCCACAGGAAAGCTGCCAGCACGGAAAGCTGTAGCTGGTTTTCACTGTCCCTTGGAACTGCATTCGCTGCTACGCAGACATTCGCGTTCTGCAACAGCTTTCGTTCGTAAAGGGGCAACACTGTGTATTTCTCTCTGGCAGAGCCCGGCTGCCAAATTCGAAACGTCCAGCGATTGCGCCCACAGGAAAGCTGCCAGCACGGAAAGCTGTAGCTGGTTTTCACTGTCCCTTGGAACTGAATTCGCTGGTAGACAGACATTCGCGTTCTGCAACAGCTTTCGTTCGTAAAGGGGCAACACTGTGTATTTCTCTCTGGCAGAGCCCGGCTGCCAAATTCGAAACGTCCAGCGATTGCGCCCACAGGAAAGCTGCCAGCACGGAAAGCTGTAGCTGGTTTTCACTGTCCCTTGGAACTGCATTCGCTGCTACACAGACATTCGCGTTCTGCAACAGCTTTCGTTCGTAAAGGGGCAACACTCTGTATTTCTCTCTGGCAGAGCCCGGCTGCCAAATTCGAAACGTCCAGCGATTGCGCCCACAGGAAAGCTGCCAGCACGGAAAGCTGTAGCTGGTTTTCACTGTCCCTTGGAACTGCATTCGCTGCTACGCAGACATTCGCGTTCTGCAACAGCTTTCGTTCGTAAAGGGGCAACACTGTGTCTTTCTCTCTGGCAGAGCCCGGCTGCCAAATTCGAAACGTCCAGCGATTGCGCCCACAGGAAAGCTGCCAGCAAGGAAAGCTGTAGCTGGTTTTCACTGTCCCTTGGAACTGCATTCGCTGGTAGACAGACATTCGCGTTCTGCAACAGCTTTCGTGCGTAAAGGGGCAACACTGTGTCTTTCTCTCTCGCAGAGCCCGGCTGCCAAATTCGAAACGTCCAGCGATTGCGCCCACAGGAAAGCTGCCAGCACGGAAAGCTGTAGCTGGTTTTCACTGTCCCTTGGAACTGCATTCGCTGGTAGGCAGACATTCGCGTTCTGCAACAGCTTTCGTGCGTAAAGGGGCAACACTGTGTATTTCTCTCTCGCAGAGCCCGGCTGCCAAATTCGAAACGTCCAGCGATTGCGCCCACAGGAAAGCTGCCAGCAAGGAAAGCTGTAGCTGGTTTTCACTGTCCCTTGGAACTGCATTCGCTGCTACACAGACAGTCGCGTTCTGCAACAGCTTTCGTTCGTAAAGGGGCAACACTGTGTATTTCTCTCTGGCAGAGCCCGGCTGCCAAATTCGAAACGTCCAGCGATTGCGCCCACAGGAAAGCTGCCAGCACGGAAAGCTGTAGCTGGTTTTCACTGTCCCTTGGAACTGCATTCGCTGGTAGACAGACATTCGCGTTCTGCAACAGCTTTCGTTCGTAAAGGGGCAACACCGTGTATTTCTCTCTCGCAGAGCCCGGCTGCCAAATTCGAAACGTCCAGCGATTGCGCCCACAGGAAAGCTGCCAGCACGGAAAGCTGTAGCTGGTTTTCACTGTCCCTTGGAACTGCATTCGCTGGTAGACAGACATTCGCGTTCTGCAACAGCTTTCGTTCGTAAAGGGGCAACACTGTGTCTTTCTCTCTCGCAGAGCCCGGCTGCCAAATTCGAAACGTCCAGCGATTGCGCCCACAGGAAAGCTGCCAGAACGGAAAGCTGTAGCTGGTTTTCACTGTCCCTTGGAACTGCATTCGCTGGTAGACAGACATTCGCGTTCTGCAACAGCTTTCGTGCGTAAAGGGGCAACACTGTGTCTTTCTCTCTGGCAGAGCCCGGCTGCCAAATTCGAAACGTCCAGCGATTGCGCCCACAGGAAAGCTGCCAGCACGGAAAGCTGTAGCTGGTTTTCACTGTCCCTTGGAACTGCATTCGCTGGTAGGCAGACATTCGCGTTCTGCAACAGCTTTCGTTCATAAAGGGGCAACACTCTGTATTTCTCTCTGGCAGAGCCCGGCTGCCAAATTCGAAACGTCCAGCGATTGCGCCCACAGGAAAGCTGCCAGCACGGAAAGCTGTAGCTGGTTTTCACTGTCCCTTGGAACTGCATTCGCTGGTAGACAGACATTCGCGTTCTGCAACAGCTTTCGTGCGTAAAGGGGCAACACTGTGTATTTCTCTCTGGCAGAGCCCGGCTGCCAAATTCGAAACGTCCAGCGATTGCGCCCACAGGAAAGCTGCCAGCACGGAAAGCTGTAGCTGGTTTTCACTGTCCCTTGGAACTGCATTCGCTGGTAGGCAGACATTCGCGTTCTGCAACAGCTTTCGTTCGTAAAGGGGCAACACTGTGTATTTCTCTCTGGCAGAGCCCGGCTGCCAAATTCGAAACGTCCAGCGATTGCGCCCACAGGAAAGCTGCCAGCACGGAAAGCTGTAGCTGGTTTTCACTGTCCCTTGGAACTGCATTCGCTGGTAGACAGACATTCGCGTTCTGCAACAGCTTTCGTTCGTAAAGGGGCAACACTGTGTATTTCTCTCTCGCAGAGCCCGGCTGCCAAATTCGAAACGTCCAGCGATTGCGCCCACAGGAAAGCTGCCAGCACGGAAAGCTGTAGCTGGTTTTCACTGTCCCTTGGAACTGCATTCGCTGGTAGACAGACATTCGCGTTCTGCAACAGCTTTCGTTCGTAAAGGGGCAACACTCTGTATTTCTCTCTGGCAGAGCCCGGCTGCCAAATTCGAAACGTCCAGCGATTGCGCCCACAGGAAAGCTGCCAGCACGGAAAGCTGTAGCTGGTTTTCACTGTCCCTTGGAACTGCATTCGCTGGTAGACAGACATTCGCGTTCTGCAACAGCTTTCGTTCGTAAAGGGGCAACACTGTGTATTTCTCTCTGGCAGAGCCCGGCTGCCAAATTCGAAACGTCCAGCGATTGCGCCCACAGGAAAGCTGCCAGCACGGAAAGCTGTAGCTGGTTTTCACTGTCCCTTGGAACTGCATTCGCTGGTAGGCAGACATTCGCGTTCTGCAACAGCTTTCGTTCGTAAAGGGGCAACACTGTGTCTTTCTCTCTGGCAGAGCCCGGCTGCCAAATTCGAAACGTCCAGCGATTGCGCCCACAGGAAAGCTGCCAGCAAGGAAAGCTGTAGCTGGTTTTCACTGTCCCTTGGAACTGCATTCGCTGGTAGACAGACATTCGCGTTCTGCAACAGCTTTCGTGCGTAAAGGGGCAACACTGTGTCTTTCTCTCTGGCAGAGCCCGGCTGCCAAATTCGAAACGTCCAGCGATTGCGCCCACAGGAAAGCTGCCAGCACGGAAAGCTGTAGCTGGTTTTCACTGTCCCTTGGAACTGCATTCGCTGGTGGGCAGACATTCGCGTTCTGCAACAGCTTTCGTTCGTAAAGGGGCAACACTGTGTATTTCTCTCTGGCAGAGCCCGGCTGCCAAATTCGAAACGTCCAGCGATTGCGCCCACAGGAAAGCTGCCAGCACGGAAAGCTGTAGCTGGTTTTCACTGTCCCTTGGAACTGCATTCGCTGCTACACAGACATTCGCGTTCTGCAACAGCTTTCGTTCGTAAAGGGGCAACACCGTGTATTTCTCTCTGGCAGAGCCCGGCTGCCAAATTCGAAACGTCCAGCGATTGCACCCACAGGAAAGCTGCCAGCACGGAAAGCTGTAGCTGGTTTTCACTGTCCCTTGGAACTGCATTCGCTGGTAGACAGACATTCGCGTTCTGCAACAGCTTTCGTTCGTAAAGGGGCAACACTATGTCTTTCTCTCTGGCAGAGCCCGGCTGCCAAATTCGAAACGTCCAGCGATTGCGCCCACAGGAAAGCTGCCAGCACGGAAAGCTGTAGCTGGTTTTCACTGTCCCTTGGAACTGCATTCGCTGCTACGCAGACATTCGCGTTCTGCAACAGCTTTCGTTCGTAAAGGGGCAACACTGTGTATTTCTCTCTGGCAGAGCCCGGCTGCCAAATTCGAAACGTCCAGCGATTGCGCCCACAGGAAAGCTGCCAGCACGGAAAGCTGTAGCTGGTTTTCACTGTCCCTTGGAACTGCATTCGCTGGTAGGCAGACATTCGCGTTCTGCAACAGCTTTCGTTCGTAAAGGGGCAACACTGTGTATTTCTCTCTGGCAGAGCCCGGCTGCCAAATTCGAAACGTCCAGCGATTGCGCCCACAGGAAAGCTGCCAGCACGGAAAGCTGTAGCTGGTTTTCACTGTCCCTTGGAACTGCATTCGCTGGTAGACAGACATTCGCGTTCTGCAACAGCTTTCGTTCGTAAAGGGGCAACACTGTGTATTTCTCTCTGGCAGAGCCCGGCTGCCAAATTCGAAACGTCCAGCGATTGCGCCCACAGGAAAGCTGCCAGCACGGAAAGCTGTAGCTGGTTTTCACTGTCCCTTGGAACTGCATTCGCTGCTACGCAGACATTCGCGTTCTGCAACAGCTTTCGTTCGTAAAGGGGCAACACTGTGTATTTCTCTCTGGCAGAGCCCGGCTGCCAAATTCGAAACGTCCAGCGATTGCGCCCACAGGAAAGCTGCCAGCACGGAAAGCTGTAGCTGGTTTTCACTGTCCCTTGGAACTGCATTCGCTGGTAGACAGACATTCGCGTTCTGCAACAGCTTTCGTTCGTAAAGGGGCAACACTGTGTATTTCTCTCTGGCAGAGCCCGGCTGCCAAATTCGAAACGTCCAGCGATTGCGCCCACAGGAAAGCTGCCAGCACGGAAAGCTGTAGCTGGTTTTCACTGTCCCTTGGAACTGCATTCGCTGCTACACAGACATTCGCGTTCTGCAACAGCTTTCGTTCGTAAAGGGGCAACACTGTGTATTTCTCTCTGGCAGAGCCCGGCTGCCAAATTCGAAACGTCCAGCGATTGCGCCCACAGGAAAGCTGCCAGCACGGAAAGCTCTAGCTGGTTTTCACTGTCCCTTGGAACTGCATTCGCTGCTACACAGACATTCGCGTTCTGCAACAGCTTTCGTTCGTAAAGGGGCAACACTGTGTCTTTCTCTCTGGCAGAGCCCGGCTGCCAAATTCGAAATGTCCAGCGATTGCGCTCACAGGAAAGCTGCCAGCACGGAAAGCTGTAGCTGGTTTTCACTGTCCCTTGGAACTGCATTCGCTGGTAGACAGACATTCGCGTTCTGCAACAGCTTTCGTTCGTAAAGGGGCAACACTGTGTATTTCTCTCTGGCAGAGCCCGGCTGTGAAATTCGAAACGTCCAGCGATTGCGCTCACAGGAAAGCTGCCAGCACGGAAAGCTGTAGCTGGTTTTCACTGTCCCTTGGAACTGCATTCGCTGGTAGACAGACATTCGCGTTCTGCAACAGCTTTCGTTCGTAAAGGGGCAACACTGTGTATTTCTCTCTGGCAGAGCCCGGCTGCCAAATTCGAAACGTCCAGCGATTGCGCCCACAGGAAAGCTGCCAGCAAGGAAAGCTGTAGCTGGTTTTCACTGTCCCTTGGAAATGCATTCGCTGCTACACAGACATTCGCGTTCTGCAACAGCTTTCGTGCGTAAAGGGGCAACACTGTGTATTTCTCTCTCGCAGAGCCCGGCTGCCAAATTCGAAACGTCCAGCGATTGCGCCCACAGGAAAGCTGCCAGCAAGGAAAGCTGTAGCTGGTTTTCACTGTCCCTTGGAACTGCATTCGCTGCTACACAGACATTCGCGTTCTGCAACAGCTTTCGTTCGTAAAGGGGCAACACTGTGTATTTCTCTCTGGCAGAGCCCGGCTGCCAAATTCGAAACGTCCAGCGATTGCGCCCACAGGAAAGCTGCCAGCACGGAAAGCTGTAGCTGGTTTTCACTGTCCCTTGGAACTGCATTCGCTGGTAGACAGACATTCGCGTTCTGCAACAGCTTTCGTTCGTAAAGGGGCAACACCGTGTATTTCTCTCTCGCAGAGCCCGGCTGCCAAATTCGAAACGTCCAGCGATTGCGCCCACAGGAAAGCTGCCAGCACGGAAAGCTGTAGCTGGTTTTCACTGTCCCTTGGAACTGCATTCGCTGCTACGCAGACATTCGCGTTCTGCAACAGCTTTCGTTCGTAAAGGGGCAACACTGTGTCTTTCTCTCTCGCAGAGCCCGGCTGCCAAATTCGAAACGTCCAGCGATTGCGCCCACACGAAAGCTGCCAGCACGGAAAGCTGTAGCTGGTTTTCACTGTCCCTTGGAACTGCATTCGCTGGTAGACAGACATTCGCGTTCTGCAACAGCTTTCGTGCGTAAAGGGGCAACACTGTGTCTTTCTCTCTGGCAGAGCCCGGCTGCCAAATTCGAAACGTCCAGCGATTGCGCCCACAGGAAAGCTGCCAGCACGGAAAGCTGTAGCTGGTTTTCACTGTCCCTTGGAACTGCATTCGCTGGTAGGCAGACATTCGCGTTCTGCAACAGCTTTCGTTCGTAAAGGGGCAACACTGTGTATTTCTCTCTGGCAGAGCCCGGCTGCCAAATTCGAAACGTCCAGCGATTGCGCCCACAGGAAAGCTGCCAGCACGGAAAGCTGTAGCTGGTTTTCACTGTCCCTTGGAACTGCATTCGCTGGTAGACAGACATTCGCGTTCTGCAACAGCTTTCGTGCGTAAAGGGGCAACACTGTGTATTTCTCTCTGGCAGAGCCCGGCTGCCAAATTCGAAACGTCCAGCGATTGCGCCCACAGGAAAGCTGCCAGCACGGAAAGCTGTAGCTGGTTTTCACTGTCCCTTGGAACTGCATTCGCTGGTAGGCAGACATTCGCGTTCTGCAACAGCTTTCGTTCGTAAAGGGGCAACACTGTGTATTTCTCTCTGGCAGAGCCCGGCTGCCAAATTCGAAACGTCCAGCGATTGCGCCCACAGGAAAGCTGCCAGCACGGAAAGCTGTAGCTGGTTTTCACTGTCCCTTGGAACTGCATTCGCTGGTAGACAGACATTCGCGTTCTGCAACAGCTTTCGTGCGTAAAGGGGCAACACTGTGTATTTCTCTCTGGCAGAGCCCGGCTGCCAAATTCGAAACGTCCAGCGATTGCGCCCACAGGAAAGCTGCCAGAACGGAAAGCTGTAGCTGGTTTTCACTGTCCCTTGGAACTGCATTCGCTGGTAGACAGACATTCGCGTTCTGCAACAGCTTTCGTGCGTAAAGGGGCAACACTGTGTATTTCTCTCTGGCAGAGCCCGGCTGCCAAATTCGAAACGTCCAGCGATTGCGCCCACAGGAAAGCTGCCAGCACGGAAAGCTGTAGCTGGTTTTCACTGTCCCTTGGAACTGCATTCGCTGGTAGGCAGACATTCGCGTTCTGCAACAGCTTTCGTTCGTAAAGGGGCAACACTGTGTATTTCTCTCTGGCAGAGCCCGGCTGCCAAATTCGAAACGTCCAGCGATTGCGCCCACAGGAAAGCTGCCAGCACGGAAAGCTCTAGCTGGTTTTCACTGTCCCTTGGAACTGCATTCGCTGCTACGCAGACATTCGCGTTCTGCAACAGCTTTCGTTCGTAAAGGGGCAACACTGTGTATTTCTCTCTGGCAGAGCCCGGCTGCCAAATTCGAAACGTCCAGCGATTGCGCCCACAGGAAAGCTGCCAGCACGGAAAGCTGTAGCTGGTTTTCACTGTCCCTTGGAACTGCATTCGCTGGTAGACAGACATTCGCGTTCTGCAACAGCTTTCGTTCGTAAAGGGGCAACACTGTGTCTTTCTCTCTGGCAGAGCCCGGCTGCCAAATTCGAAACGTCCAGCGATTGCGCCCACAGGAAAGCTGCCAGCACGGAAAGCTGTAGCTGGTTTTCACTGTCCCTTGGAACTGCATTCGCTGGTAGACAGACATTCGCGTTCTGCAACAGCTTTCGTTCGTAAAGGGGCAACACTGTGTATTTCTCTCTGGCAGAGCCCGGCTGCCAAATTCGAAACGTCCAGCGATTGCGCCCACAGGAAAGCTGCCAGCACGGAAAGCTGTAGCTGGTTTTCACTGTCCCTTGGAACTGCATTCGCTGGTAGGCAGACATTCGCGTTCTGCAACAGCTTTCGTTCGTAAAGGGGCAACACTGTGTCTTTCTCTCTGGCAGAGCCCGGCTGCCAAATTCGAAACGTCCAGCGATTGCGCCCACAGGAAAGCTGCCAGCACGGAAAGCTGTAGCTGGTTTTCACTGTCCCTTGGAACTGCATTCGCTGGTAGGCAGACATTCGCGTTCTGCAACAGCTTTCGTGCGTAAAGGGGCAACACTGTGTCTTTCTCTCTCGCAGAGCCCGGCTGCCAAATTCGAAACGTCCAGCGATTGCGCCCACAGGAAAGCTGCCAGCACGGAAAGCTGTAGCTGGTTTTCACTGTCCCTTGGAACTGCATTCGCTGGTAGGCAGACATTCGCGTTCTGCAACAGCTTTCGTTCGTAAAGGGGCAACACTGTGTATTTCTCTCTGGCAGAGCCCGGCTGCCAAATTCGAAACGTCCAGCGATTGCGCCCACAGGAAAGCTGCCAGCACGGAAAGCTGTAGCTGGTTTTCACTGTCCCTTGGAACTGCATTCGCTGCTACACAGACATTCGCGTTCTGCAACAGCTTTCGTTCGTAAAGGGGCAACACTGTGTATTTCTCTCTGGCAGAGCCCGGCTGCCAAATTCGAAACGTCCAGCGATTGCGCCCACAGGAAAGCTGCCAGCACGGAAAGCTGTAGCTGGTTTTCACTGTCCCTTGGAACTGCATTCGCTGCTACGCAGACATTCGCGTTCTGCAACAGCTTTCGTTCGTAAAGGGGCAACACTGTGTATTTCTCTCTGGCAGAGCCCGGCTGCCAAATTCGAAACGTCCAGCGATTGCGCCCACAGGAAAGCTGCCAGCACGGAAAGCTGTAGCTGGTTTTCACTGTCCCTTGGAACTGCATTCGCTGGTAGACAGACATTCGCGTTCTGCAACAGCTTTCGTTCGTAAAGGGGCAACACTGTGTATTTCTCTCTCGCAGAGCCCGGCTGCCAAATTCGAAACGTCCAGCGATTGCGCCCACAGGAAAGCTGCCAGCACGGAAAGCTGTAGCTGGTTTTCACTGTCCCTTGGAACTGCATTCGCTGGTAGACAGACATTCGCGTTCTGCAACAGCTTTCGTTCGTAAAGGGGCAACACTGTGTATTTCTCTCTGGCAGAGCCCGGCTGCCAAATTCGAAACGTCCAGCGATTGCGCCCACAGGAAAGCTGCCAGCACGGAAAGCTGTAGCTGGTTTTCACTGTCCCTTGGAACTGCATTCGCTGGTAGGCAGACATTCGCGTTCTGCAACAGCTTTCGTTCGTAAAGGGGCAACACTCTGTATTTCTCTCTGGCAGAGCCCGGCTGCCAAATTCGAAACGTCCAGCGATTGCGCCCACAGGAAAGCTGCCAGCACGGAAAGCTGTAGCTGGTTTTCACTGTCCCTTGGAACTGCATTCGCTGCTACGCAGACATTCGCGTTCTGCAACAGCTTTCGTTCGTAAAGGGGCAACACTGTGTATTTCTCTCTGGCAGAGCCCGGCTGCCAAATTCGAAACGTCCAGCGATTGCGCCCACAGGAAAGCTGCCAGCAAGGAAAGCTGTAGCTGGTTTTCACTGTCCCTTGGAACTGCATTCGCTGGTAGACAGACATTCGCGTTCTGCAACAGCTTTCGTGCGTAAAGGGGCAACACTGTGTCTTTCTCTCTCGCAGAGCCCGGCTGCCAAATTCGAAACGTCCAGCGATTGCGCCCACAGGAAAGCTGCCAGCACGGAAAGCTGTAGCTGGTTTTCACTGTCCCTTGGAACTGCATTCGCTGGTAGGCAGACATTCGCGTTCTGCAACAGCTTTCGTGCGTAAAGGGGCAACACTGTGTATTTCTCTCTCGCAGAGCCCGGCTGCCAAATTCGAAACGTCCAGCGATTGCGCCCACAGGAAAGCTGCCAGCAAGGAAAGCTGTAGCTGGTTTTCACTGTCCCTTGGAACTGCATTCGCTGCTACACAGACATTCGCGTTCTGCAACAGCATTCGTTCGTAAAGGGGCAACACTGTGTATTTCTCTCTGGCAGAGCCCGGCTGCCAAATTCGAAACGTCCAGCGATTGCGCCCACAGGAAAGCTGCCAGCACGGAAAGCTGTAGCTGGTTTTCACTGTCCCTTGGAACTGCATTCGCTGGTAGACAGACATTCGCGTTCTGCAACAGCTTTCGTTCGTAAAGGGGCAACACCGTGTATTTCTCTCTCGCAGAGCCCGGCTGCCAAATTCGAAACGTCCAGCGATTGCGCCCACAGGAAAGCTGCCAGCACGGAAAGCTGTAGCTGGTTTTCACTGTCCCTTGGAACTGCATTCGCTGGTAGACAGACATTCGCGTTCTGCAACAGCTTTCGTTCGTAAAGGGGCAACACTGTGTCTTTCTCTCTGGCAGAGCCCGGCTGCCAAATTCGAAACGTCCAGCGATTGCGCCCACAGGAAAGCTGCCAGAACGGAAAGCTGTAGCTGGTTTTCACTGTCCCTTGGAACTGCATTCGCTGGTAGACAGACATTCGCGTTCTGCAACAGCTTTCGTGCGTAAAGGGGCAACACTGTGTCTTTCTCTCTGGCAGAGCCCGGCTGCCAAATTCGAAACGTCCAGCGATTGCGCCCACAGGAAAGCTGCCAGCACGGAAAGCTGTAGCTGGTTTTCACTGTCCCTTGGAACTGCATTCGCTGGTAGGCAGACATTCGCGTTCTGCAACAGCTTTCGTTCGTAAAGGGGCAACACTCTGTATTTCTCTCTGGCAGAGCCCGGCTGCCAAATTCGAAACGTCCAGCGATTGCGCCCACAGGAAAGCTGCCAGCACGGAAAGCTGTAGCTGGTTTTCACTGTCCCTTGGAACTGCATTCGCTGGTAGACAGACATTCGCGTTCTGCAACAGCTTTCGTGCGTAAAGGGGCAACACTGTGTATTTCTCTCTGGCAGAGCCCGGCTGCCAAATTCGAAACGTCCAGCGATTGCGCCCACAGGAAAGCTGCCAGCACGGAAAGCTGTAGCTGGTTTTCACTGTCCCTTGGAACTGCATTCGCTGGTAGGCAGACATTCGCGTTCTGCAACAGCTTTCGTTCGTAAAGGGGCAACACTGTGTCTTTCTCTCTGGCAGAGCCCGGCTGCCAAATTCGAAACGTCCAGCGATTGCGCCCACAGGAAAGCTGCCAGCACGGAAAGCTGTAGCTGGTTTTCACTGTCCCTTGGAACTGCATTCGCTGGTAGACAGACATTCGCGTTCTGCAACAGCTTTCGTTCGTAAAGGGGCAACACTGTGTATTTCTCTCTGGCAGAGCCCGGCTGCCAAATTCGAAACGTCCAGCGATTGCGCCCACAGGAAAGCTGCCAGCACGGAAAGCTGTAGCTGGTTTTCACTGTCCCTTGGAACTGCATTCGCTGGTAGACAGACATTCGCGTTCTGCAACAGCTTTCGTTCGTAAAGGGGCAACACCGTGTATTTCTCTCTCGCAGAGCCCGGCTGCCAAATTCGAAACGTCCAGCGATTGCGCCCACAGGAAAGCTGCCAGCACGGAAAGCTGTAGCTGGTTTTCACTGTCCCTTGGAACTGCATTCGCTGGTAGACAGACATTCGCGTTCTGCAACAGCTTTCGTTCGTAAAGGGGCAACACTGTGTCTTTCTCTCTGGCAGAGCCCGGCTGCCAAATTCGAAACGTCCAGCGATTGCGCCCACAGGAAAGCTGCCAGCACGGAAAGCTGTAGCTGGTTTTCACTGTCCCTTGGAACTGCATTCGCTGGTAGACAGACATTCGCGTTCTGCAACAGCTTTCGTGCGTAAAGGGGCAACACTGTGTCTTTCTCTCTGGCAGAGCCCGGCTGCCAAATTCGAAACGTCCAGCGATTGCGCCCACAGGAAAGCTGCCAGCACGGAAAGCTGTAGCTGGTTTTCACTGTCCCTTGGAACTGCATTCGCTGGTAGGCAGACATTCGCGTTCTGCAACAGCTTTCGTTCGTAAAGGGGCAACACTCTGTATTTCTCTCTGGCAGAGCCCGGCTGCCAAATTCGAAACGTCCAGCGATTGCGCCCACAGGAAAGCTGCCAGCACGGAAAGCTGTAGCTGGTTTTCACTGTCCCTTGGAACTGCATTCGCTGGTAGACAGACATTCGCGTTCTGCAACAGCTTTCGTGCGTAAAGGGGCAACACTGTGTATTTCTCTCTGGCAGAGCCCGGCTGCCAAATTCGAAACGTCCAGCGATTGCGCCCACAGGAAAGCTGCCAGCACGGAAAGCTGTAGCTGGTTTTCACTGTCCCTTGGAACTGCATTCGCTGGTAGGCAGACATTCGCGTTCTGCAACAGCTTTCGTTCGTAAAGGGGCAACACTGTGTATTTCTCTCTCGCAGAGCCCGGCTGCCAAATTCGAAACGTCCAGCGATTGCGCCCACAGGAAAGCTGCCAGCACGGAAAGCTGTAGCTGGTTTTCACTGTCCCTTGGAACTGCATTCGCTGGTAGACAGACATTCGCGTTCTGCAACAGCTTTCGTTCGTAAAGGGGCAACACTGTGTATTTCTCTCTGGCAGAGCCCGGCTGCCAAATTCGAAACGTCCAGCGATTGCGCCCACAGGAAAGCTGCCAGCACGGAAAGCTGTAGCTGGTTTTCACTGTCCCTTGGAACTGCATTCGCTGGTAGACAGACATTCGCGTTCTGCAACAGCTTTCGTTCGTAAAGGGGCAACACTCTGTATTTCTCTCTGGCAGAGCCCGGCTGCCAAATTCGAAACGTCCAGCGATTGCGCCCACAGGAAAGCTGCCAGCACGGAAAGCTGTAGCTGGTTTTCACTGTCCCTTGGAACTGCATTCGCTGGTAGACAGACATTCGCGTTCTGCAACAGCTTTCGTTCGTAAAGGGGCAACACTGTGTATTTCTCTCTGGCAGAGCCCGGCTGCCAAATTCGAAACGTCCAGCGATTGCGCCCACAGGAAAGCTGCCAGCACGGAAAGCTGTAGCTGGTTTTCACTGTCCCTTGGAACTGCATTCGCTGGTAGACAGACATTCGCGTTCTGCAACAGCTTTCGTTCGTAAAGGGGCAACACTGTGTCTTTCTCTCTGGCAGAGCCCGGCTGCCAAATTCGAAACGTCCAGCGATTGCGCCCACAGGAAAGCTGCCAGCAAGGAAAGCTGTAGCTGGTTTTCACTGTCCCTTGGAACTGCATTCGCTGGTAGGCAGACATTCGCGTTCTGCAACAGCTTTCGTGCGTAAAGGGGCAACACTGTGTCTTTCTCTCTGGCAGAGCCCGGCTGCCAAATTCGAAACGTCCAGCGATTGCGCCCACAGGAAAGCTGCCAGCACGGAAAGCTGTAGCTGGTTTTCACTGTCCCTTGGAACTGCATTCGCTGGTAGGCAGACATTCGCGTTCTGCAACAGCTTTCGTTCGTAAAGGGGCAACACTGTGTATTTCTCTCTGGCAGAGCCCGGCTGCCAAATTCGAAACGTCCAGCGATTGCGCCCACAGGAAAGCTGCCAGCACGGAAAGCTGTAGCTGGTTTTCACTGTCCCTTGGAACTGCATTCGCTGCTACACAGACATTCGCGTTCTGCAACAGCTTTCGTTCGTAAAGGGGCAACACCGTGTATTTCTCTCTGGCAGAGCCCGGCTGCCAAATTCGAAACGTCCAGCGATTGCACCCACAGGAAAGCTGCCAGCACGGAAAGCTGTAGCTGGTTTTCACTGTCCCTTGGAACTGCATTCGCTGGTAGACAGACATTCGCGTTCTGCAACAGCTTTCGTTCGTAAAGGGGCAACACTATGTCTTTCTCTCTGGCAGAGCCCGGCTGCCAAATTCGAAACGTCCAGCGATTGCGCCCACAGGAAAGCTGCCAGCACGGAAAGCTGTAGCTGGTTTTCACTGTCCCTTGGAACTGCATTCGCTGGTAGACAGACATTCGCGTTCTGCAACAGCTTTCGTTCGTAAAGGGGCAACACTGTGTATTTCTCTCTCGCAGAGCCCGGCTGCCAAATTCGAAACGTCCAGCGATTGCGCCCACAGGAAAGCTGCCAGCACGGAAAGCTGTAGCTGGTTTTCACTGTCCCTTGGAACTGCATTCGCTGGTAGGCAGACATTCGCGTTCTGCAACAGCTTTCGTTCGTAAAGGGGCAACACTGTGTATTTCTCTCTGGCAGAGCCCGGCTGCCAAATTCGAAACGTCCAGCGATTGCGCCCACAGGAAAGCTGCCAGCACGGAAAGCTGTAGCTGGTTTTCACTGTCCCTTGGAACTGCATTCGCTGCTACACAGACATTCGCGTTCTGCAACAGCTTTCGTTCGTAAAGGGGCAACACTGTGTATTTCTCTCTGGCAGAGCCCGGCTGCCAAATTCGAAACGTCCAGCGATTGCGCCCACAGGAAAGCTGCCAGCACGGAAAGCTCTAGCTGGTTTTCACTGTCCCTTGGAACTGCATTCGCTGCTACACAGACATTCGCGTTCTGCAACAGCTTTCGTTCGTAAAGGGGCAACACTGTGTCTTTCTCTCTGGCAGAGCCCGGCTGCCAAATTCGAAACGTCCAGCGATTGCGCTCACAGGAAAGCTGCCAGCACGGAAAGCTGTAGCTGGTTTTCACTGTCCCTTGGAACTGCATTCGCTGCTACGCAGACATTCGCGTTCTGCAACAGCTTTCGTTCGTAAAGGGGCAACACTGTGTATTTCTCTCTGGCAGAGCCCGGCTGCCAAATTCGAAACGTCCAGCGATTGCGCCCACAGGAAAGCTGCCAGCACGGAAAGCTGTAGCTGGTTTTCACTGTCCCTTGGAACTGCATTCGCTGCTACGCAGACATTCGCGTTCTGCAACAGCTTTCGTTCGTAAAGGGGCAACACTGTGTATTTCTCTCTCGCAGAGCCCGGCTGCCAAATTCGAAACGTCCAGCGATTGCGCCCACAGGAAAGCTGCCAGCACGGAAAGCTGTAGCTGGTTTTCACTGTCCCTTGGAAATGCATTCGCTGGTAGACAGACATTCGCGTTCTGCAACAGCTTTCGTGCGTAAAGGGGCAACACTGTGTATTTCTCTCTCGCAGAGCCCGGCTGCCAAATTCGAAACGTCCAGCGATTGCGCCCACAGGAAAGCTGCCAGCAAGGAAAGCTGTAGCTGGTTTTCACTGTCCCTTGGAACTGCATTCGCTGCTACACAGACATTCGCGTTCTGCAACAGCTTTCGTTCGTAAAGGGGCAACACTGTGTATTTCTCTCTGGCAGAGCCCGGCTGCCAAATTCGAAACGTCCAGCGATTGCGCCCACAGGAAAGCTGCCAGCACGGAAAGCTGTAGCTGGTTTTCACTGTCCCTTGGAACTGCATTCGCTGGTAGACAGACATTCGCGTTCTGCAACAGCTTTCGTTCGTAAAGGGGCAACACCGTGTATTTCTCTCTCGCAGAGCCCGGCTGCCAAATTCGAAACGTCCAGCGATTGCGCCCACAGGAAAGCTGCCAGCACGGAAAGCTGTAGCTGGTTTTCACTGTCCCTTGGAACTGCATTCGCTGCTACGCAGACATTCGCGTTCTGCAACAGCTTTCGTTCGTAAAGGGGCAACACTGTGTCTTTCTCTCTCGCAGAGCCCGGCTGCCAAATTCGAAACGTCCAGCGATTGCGCCCACAGGAAAGCTGCCAGAACGGAAAGCTGTAGCTGGTTTTCACTGTCCCTTGGAACTGCATTCGCTGGTAGACAGACATTCGCGTTCTGCAACAGCTTTCGTGCGTAAAGGGGCAACACTGTGTCTTTCTCTCTGGCAGAGCCCGGCTGCCAAATTCGAAACGTCCAGCGATTGCGCCCACAGGAAAGCTGCCAGAACGGAAAGCTGTAGCTGGTTTTCACTGTCCCTTGGAACTGCATTCGCTGGTAGACAGACATTCGCGTTCTGCAACAGCTTTCGTTCGTAAAGGGGCAACACTGTGTATTTCTCTCTCGCAGAGCCCGGCTGCCAAATTCGAAACGTCCAGCGATTGCGCCCACAGGAAAGCTGCCAGCAAGGAAAGCTGTAGCTGGTTTTCACTGTCCCTTGGAAATGCATTCGCTGGTAGACAGACATTCGCGTTCTGCAACAGCTTTCGTGCGTAAAGGGGCAACACTGTGTATTTCTCTCTCGCAGAGCCCGGCTGCCAAATTCGAAACGTCCAGCGATTGCGCCCACAGGAAAGCTGCCAGCAAGGAAAGCTGTAGCTGGTTTTCACTGTCCCTTGGAACTGCATTCGCTGCTACACAGACATTCGCGTTCTGCAACAGCTTTCGTTCGTAAAGGGGCAACACTGTGTATTTCTCTCTGGCAGAGCCCGGCTGCCAAATTCGAAACGTCCAGCGATTGCGCCCACAGGAAAGCTGCCAGCACGGAAAGCTGTAGCTGGTTTTCACTGTCCCTTGGAACTGCATTCGCTGGTAGACAGACATTCGCGTTCTGCAACAGCTTTCGTTCGTAAAGGGGCAACACCGTGTATTTCTCTCTCGCAGAGCCCGGCTGCCAAATTCGAAACGTCCAGCGATTGCGCCCACAGGAAAGCTGCCAGCACGGAAAGCTGTAGCTGGTTTTCACTGTCCCTTGGAACTGCATTCGCTGCTACGCAGACATTCGCGTTCTGCAACAGCTTTCGTTCGTAAAGGGGCAACACTGTGTCTTTCTCTCTCGCAGAGCCCGGCTGCCAAATTCGAAACGTCCAGCGATTGCGCCCACAGGAAAGCTGCCAGAACGGAAAGCTGTAGCTGGTTTTCACTGTCCCTTGGAACTGCATTCGCTGGTAGACAGACATTCGCGTTCTGCAACAGCTTTCGTGCGTAAAGGGGCAACACTGTGTCTTTCTCTCTGGCAGAGCCCGGCTGCCAAATTCGAAACGTCCAGCGATTGCGCCCACAGGAAAGCTGCCAGCACGGAAAGCTGTAGCTGGTTTTCACTGTCCCTTGGAACTGCATTCGCTGGTAGGCAGACATTCGCGTTCTGCAACAGCTTTCGTTCGTAAAGGGGCAACACTCTGTATTTCTCTCTGGCAGAGCCCGGCTGCCAAATTCGAAACGTCCAGCGATTGCGCCCACAGGAAAGCTGCCAGCACGGAAAGCTGTAGCTGGTTTTCACTGTCCCTTGGAACTGCATTCGCTGGTAGACAGACATTCGCGTTCTGCAACAGCTTTCGTGCGTAAAGGGGCAACACTGTGTATTTCTCTCTCGCAGAGCCCGGCTGCCAAATTCGAAACGTCCAGCGATTGCGCCCACAGGAAAGCTGCCAGCACGGAAAGCTGTAGCTGGTTTTCACTGTCCCTTGGAACTGCATTCGCTGGTAGGCAGACATTCGCGTTCTGCAACAGCTTTCGTTCGTAAAGGGGCAACACTGTGTATTTCTCTCTGGCAGAGCCCGGCTGCCAAATTCGAAACGTCCAGCGATTGCGCCCACAGGAAAGCTGCCAGCACGGAAAGCTGTAGCTGGTTTTCACTGTCCCTTGGAACTGCATTCGCTGGTAGACAGACATTCGCGTTCTGCAACAGCTTTCGTTCGTAAAGGGGCAACACTGTGTATTTCTCTCTCGCAGAGCCCGGCTGCCAAATTCGAAACGTCCAGCGATTGCGCCCACAGGAAAGCTGCCAGCACGGAAAGCTGTAGCTGGTTTTCACTGTCCCTTGGAACTGCATTCGCTGGTAGACAGACATTCGCGTTCTGCAACAGCTTTCGTTCGTAAAGGGGCAACACTGTGTATTTCTCTCTGGCAGAGCCCGGCTGCCAAATTCGAAACGTCCAGCGATTGCGCCCACAGGAAAGCTGCCAGCACGGAAAGCTGTAGCTGGTTTTCACTGTCCCTTGGAACTGCATTCGCTGGTAGACAGACATTCGCGTTCTGCAACAGCTTTCGTTCGTAAAGGGGCAACACTGTGTATTTCTCTCTCGCAGAGCCCGGCTGCCAAATTCGAAACGTCCAGCGATTGCGCCCACAGGAAAGCTGCCAGCACGGAAAGCTGTAGCTGGTTTTCACTGTCCCTTGGAACTGCATTCGCTGGTAGACAGACATTCGCGTTCTGCAACAGCTTTCGTTCGTAAAGGGGCAACACTGTGTATTTCTCTCTGGCAGAGCCCGGCTGCCAAATTCGAAACGTCCAGCGATTGCGCCCACAGGAAAGCTGCCAGCACGGAAAGCTGTAGCTGGTTTTCACTGTCCCTTGGAACTGCATTCGCTGGTAGGCAGACATTCGCGTTCTGCAACAGCTTTCGTTCGTAAAGGGGCAACACTCTGTATTTCTCTCTGGCAGAGCCCGGCTGCCAAATTCGAAACGTCCAGCGATTGCGCCCACAGGAAAGCTGCCAGCACGGAAAGCTGTAGCTGGTTTTCACTGTCCCTTGGAACTGCATTCGCTGCTACGCAGACATTCGCGTTCTGCAACAGCTTTCGTTCGTAAAGGGGCAACACTGTGTATTTCTCTCTGGCAGAGCCCGGCTGCCAAATTCGAAACGTCCAGCGATTGCGCCCACAGGAAAGCTGCCAGCAAGGAAAGCTGTAGCTGGTTTTCACTGTCCCTTGGAACTGCATTCGCTGGTAGACAGACATTCGCGTTCTGCAACAGCTTTCGTGCGTAAAGGGGCAACACTGTGTCTTTCTCTCTCGCAGAGCCCGGCTGCCAAATTCGAAACGTCCAGCGATTGCGCCCACAGGAAAGCTGCCAGCACGGAAAGCTGTAGCTGGTTTTCACTGTCCCTTGGAACTGCATTCGCTGGTAGGCAGACATTCGCGTTCTGCAACAGCTTTCATGCGTAAAGGGGCAACACTGTGTATTTCTCTCTCGCAGAGCCCGGCTGCCAAATTCGAAACGTCCAGCGATTGCGCCCACAGGAAAGCTGCCAGCAAGGAAAGCTGTAGCTGGTTTTCACTGTCCCTTGGAACTGCATTCGCTGCTACACAGACATTCGCGTTCTGCAACAGCATTCGTTCGTAAAGGGGCAACACTGTGTATTTCTCTCTGGCAGAGCCCGGCTGCCAAATTCGAAACGTCCAGCGATTGCGCCCACAGGAAAGCTGCCAGCACGGAAAGCTGTAGCTGGTTTTCACTGTCCCTTGGAACTGCATTCGCTGGTAGACAGACATTCGCGTTCTGCAACAGCTTTCGTTCGTAAAGGGGCAACACCGTGTATTTCTCTCTCGCAGAGCCCGGCTGCCAAATTCGAAACGTCCAGCGATTGCGCCCACAGGAAAGCTGCCAGCACGGAAAGCTGTAGCTGGTTTTCACTGTCCCTTGGAACTGCATTCGCTGGTAGACAGACATTCGCGTTCTGCAACAGCTTTCGTTCGTAAAGGGGCAACACTGTGTCTTTCTCTCTGGCAGAGCCCGGCTGCCAAATTCGAAACGTCCAGCGATTGCGCCCACAGGAAAGCTGCCAGAACGGAAAGCTGTAGCTGGTTTTCACTGTCCCTTGGAACTGCATTCGCTGGTAGACAGACATTCGCGTTCTGCAACAGCTTTCGTGCGTAAAGGGGCAACACTGTGTCTTTCTCTCTGGCAGAGCCCGGCTGCCAAATTCGAAACGTCCAGCGATTGCGCCCACAGGAAAGCTGCCAGCACGGAAAGCTGTAGCTGGTTTTCACTGTCCCTTGGAACTGCATTCGCTGGTAGGCAGACATTCGCGTTCTGCAACAGCTTTCGTTCGTAAAGGGGCAACACTCTGTATTTCTCTCTGGCAGAGCCCGGCTGCCAAATTCGAAACGTCCAGCGATTGCGCCCACAGGAAAGCTGCCAGCACGGAAAGCTGTAGCTGGTTTTCACTGTCCCTTGGAACTGCATTCGCTGGTAGACAGACATTCGCGTTCTGCAACAGCTTTCGTGCGTAAAGGGGCAACACTGTGTATTTCTCTCTGGCAGAGCCCGGCTGCCAAATTCGAAACGTCCAGCGATTGCGCCCACAGGAAAGCTGCCAGCACGGAAAGCTGTAGCTGGTTTTCACTGTCCCTTGGAACTGCATTCGCTGGTAGGCAGACATTCGCGTTCTGCAACAGCTTTCGTTCGTAAAGGGGCAACACTGTGTCTTTCTCTCTGGCAGAGCCCGGCTGCCAAATTCGAAACGTCCAGCGATTGCGCCCACAGGAAAGCTGCCAGCACGGAAAGCTGTAGCTGGTTTTCACTGTCCCTTGGAACTGCATTCGCTGGTAGACAGACATTCGCGTTCTGCAACAGCTTTCGTTCGTAAAGGGGCAACACTGTGTATTTCTCTCTGGCAGAGCCCGGCTGCCAAATTCGAAACGTCCAGCGATTGCGCCCACAGGAAAGCTGCCAGCACGGAAAGCTGTAGCTGGTTTTCACTGTCCCTTGGAACTGCATTCGCTGGTAGACAGACATTCGCGTTCTGCAACAGCTTTCGTTCGTAAAGGGGCAACACTCTGTATTTCTCTCTGGCAGAGCCCGGCTGCCAAATTCGAAACGTCCAGCGATTGCGCCCACAGGAAAGCTGCCAGCACGGAAAGCTGTAGCTGGTTTTCACTGTCCCTTGGAACTGCATTCGCTGGTAGACAGACATTCGCGTTCTGCAACAGCTTTCGTTCGTAAAGGGGCAACACTGTGTATTTCTCTCTGGCAGAGCCCGGCTGCCAAATTCGAAACGTCCAGCGATTGCGCCCACAGGAAAGCTGCCAGCACGGAAAGCTGTAGCTGGTTTTCACTGTCCCTTGGAACTGCATTCGCTGGTAGACAGACATTCGCGTTCTGCAACAGCTTTCGTTCGTAAAGGGGCAACACTGTGTCTTTCTCTCTGGCAGAGCCCGGCTGCCAAATTCGAAACGTCCAGCGATTGCGCCCACAGGAAAGCTGCCAGCAAGGAAAGCTGTAGCTGGTTTTCACTGTCCCTTGGAACTGCATTCGCTGGTAGGCAGACATTCGCGTTCTGCAACAGCTTTCGTGCGTAAAGGGGCAACACTGTGTCTTTCTCTCTGGCAGAGCCCGGCTGCCAAATTCGAAACGTCCAGCGATTGCGCCCACAGGAAAGCTGCCAGCACGGAAAGCTGTAGCTGGTTTTCACTGTCCCTTGGAACTGCATTCGCTGGTAGGCAGACATTCGCGTTCTGCAACAGCTTTCGTTCGTAAAGGGGCAACACTGTGTATTTCTCTCTGGCAGAGCCCGGCTGCCAAATTCGAAACGTCCAGCGATTGCGCCCACAGGAAAGCTGCCAGCACGGAAAGCTGTAGCTGGTTTTCACTGTCCCTTGGAACTGCATTCGCTGCTACACAGACATTCGCGTTCTGCAACAGCTTTCGTTCGTAAAGGGGCAACACCGTGTATTTCTCTCTGGCAGAGCCCGGCTGCCAAATTCGAAACGTCCAGCGATTGCACCCACAGGAAAGCTGCCAGCACGGAAAGCTGTAGCTGGTTTTCACTGTCCCTTGGAACTGCATTCGCTGGTAGACAGACATTCGCGTTCTGCAACAGCTTTCGTTCGTAAAGGGGCAACACTATGTCTTTCTCTCTGGCAGAGCCCGGCTGCCAAATTCGAAACGTCCAGCGATTGCGCCCACAGGAAAGCTGCCAGCACGGAAAGCTGTAGCTGGTTTTCACTGTCCCTTGGAACTGCATTCGCTGGTAGACAGACATTCGCGTTCTGCAACAGCTTTCGTTCGTAAAGGGGCAACACTGTGTATTTCTCTCTCGCAGAGCCCGGCTGCCAAATTCGAAACGTCCAGCGATTGCGCCCACAGGAAAGCTGCCAGCACGGAAAGCTGTAGCTGGTTTTCACTGTCCCTTGGAACTGCATTCGCTGGTAGGCAGACATTCGCGTTCTGCAACAGCTTTCGTTCGTAAAGGGGCAACACTGTGTATTTCTCTCTGGCAGAGCCCGGCTGCCAAATTCGAAACGTCCAGCGATTGCGCCCACAGGAAAGCTGCCAGCACGGAAAGCTGTAGCTGGTTTTCACTGTCCCTTGGAACTGCATTCGCTGCTACACAGACATTCGCGTTCTGCAACAGCTTTCGTTCGTAAAGGGGCAACACTGTGTATTTCTCTCTGGCAGAGCCCGGCTGCCAAAT
Organism: Mycteria americana; assembly: GCF_035582795.1. Classification (NCBI taxonomy): domain Eukaryota; kingdom Metazoa; phylum Chordata; class Aves; order Ciconiiformes; family Ciconiidae; genus Mycteria; species Mycteria americana. Next base: position 101,225 of record NW_027445632.1, on the reverse strand, counting down.
TCGAAACGTCCAGCGATTGCGCCCACAGGAAAGCTGCCAGCACGGAAAGCTCTAGCTGGTTTTCACTGTCCCTTGGAACTGCATTCGCTGCAACACAGACATTCGCGTTCTGCAACAGCTTTCGTTCGTAAAGGGGCAACACTGTGTCTTTCTCTCTGGCAGAGCCCGGCTGCCAAATTCGAAACGTCCAGCGATTGCGCTCACAGGAAAGCTGCCAGCACGGAAAGCTGTAGCTGGTTTTCACTGTCCCTTGGAACTGCATTCGCTGCTACGCAGACATTCGCGTTCTGCAACAGCTTTCGTTCGTAAAGGGGCAACACTGTGTATTTCTCTCTGGCAGAGCCCGGCTGCCAAATTCGAAACGTCCAGCGATTGCGCCCACAGGAAAGCTGCCAGCACGGAAAGCTGTAGCTGGTTTTCACTGTCCCTTGGAACTGCATTCGCTGGTAGACAGACATTCGCGTTCTGCAACAGCTTTCGTTCGTAAAGGGGCAACACTGTGTATTTCTCTCTGGCAGAGCCCGGCTGCCAAATTCGAAACGTCCAGCGATTGCGCCCACAGGAAAGCTGCCAGCACGGAAAGCTGTAGCTGGTTTTCACTGTCCCTTGGAACTGCATTCGCTGGTAGACAGACATTCGCGTTCTGCAACAGCTTTCGTTCGTAAAGGGGCAACACTGTGTATTTCTCTCTGGCAGAGCCCGGCTGCCAAATTCGAAACGTCCAGCGATTGCGCCCACAGGAAAGCTGCCAGCACGGAAAGCTGTAGCTGGTTTTCACTGTCCCTTGGAACTGCATTCGCTGGTAGACAGACATTCGCGTTCTGCAACAGCTTTCGTTCGTAAAGGGGCAACACTGTGTATTTCTCTCTGGCAGAGCCCGGCTGCCAAATTCGAAACGTCCAGCAATTGCGCTCACAGGAAAGCTGCCAGCACGGAAAGCTGTAGCTGGTTTTCACTGTCCCTTGGAACTGCATTCGCTGGTAGACAGACATTCGCGTTCTGCAACAGCTTTCGTTCGTAAAGGGGCAACACTGTGTATTTCTCTCTGGCAGAGCCCGGCTGCCAAATTCGAAACGTCCAGCGATTGCGCCCACAGGAAAGCTGCCAGCACGGAAAGCTGTAGCTGGTTTTCACTGTCCCTTGGAACTGCATTCGCTGCTACGCAGACATTCGCGTTCTGCAACAGCTTTCGTTCGTAAAGGGGCAACACTGTGTATTTCTCTCTCGCAGAGCCCGGCTGCCAAATTCGAAACGTCCAGCGATTGCGCCCACAGGAAAGCTGCCAGCAAGGAAAGCTGTAGCTGGTTTTCACTGTCCCTTGGAAATGCATTCGCTGGTAGACAGACATTCGCGTTCTGCAACAGCTTTCGTGCGTAAAGGGGCAACACTGTGTATTTCTCTCTCGCAGAGCCCGGCTGCCAAATTCGAAACGTCCAGCGATTGCGCCCACAGGAAAGCTGCCAGCAAGGAAAGCTGTAGCTGGTTTTCACTGTCCCTTGGAACTGCATTCGCTGCTACACAGACATTCGCGTTCTGCAACAGCTTTCGTTCGTAAAGGGGCAACACTGTGTATTTCTCTCTGGCAGAGCCCGGCTGCCAAATTCGAAACGTCCAGCGATTGCGCCCACAGGAAAGCTGCCAGCACGGAAAGCTGTAGCTGGTTTTCACTGTCCCTTGGAACTGCATTCGCTGGTAGACAGACATTCGCGTTCTGCAACAGCTTTCGTTCGTAAAGGGGCAACACCGTGTATTTCTCTCTCGCAGAGCCCGGCTGCCAAATTCGAAACGTCCAGCGATTGCGCCCACAGGAAAGCTGCCAGCACGGAAAGCTGTAGCTGGTTTTCACTGTCCCTTGGAACTGCATTCGCTGCTACGCAGACATTCGCGTTCTGCAACAGCTTTCGTTCGTAAAGGGGCAACACTGTGTCTTTCTCTCTCGCAGAGCCCGGCTGCCAAATTCGAAACGTCCAGCGATTGCGCCCACAGGAAAGCTGCCAGAACGGAAAGCTGTAGCTGGTTTTCACTGTCCCTTGGAACTGCATTCGCTGGTAGACAGACATTCGCGTTCTGCAACAGCTTTCGTGCGTAAAGGGGCAACACTGTGTCTTTCTCTCTGGCAGAGCCCGGCTGCCAAATTCGAAACGTCCAGCGATTGCGCCCACAGGAAAGCTGCCAGAACGGAAAGCTGTAGCTGGTTTTCACTGTCCCTTGGAACTGCATTCGCTGGTAGACAGACATTCGCGTTCTGCAACAGCTTTCGTTCGTAAAGGGGCAACACTGTGTATTTCTCTCTCGCAGAGCCCGGCTGCCAAATTCGAAACGTCCAGCGATTGCGCCCACAGGAAAGCTGCCAGCAAGGAAAGCTGTAGCTGGTTTTCACTGTCCCTTGGAAATGCATTCGCTGGTAGACAGACATTCGCGTTCTGCAACAGCTTTCGTGCGTAAAGGGGCAACACTGTGTATTTCTCTCTCGCAGAGCCCGGCTGCCAAATTCGAAACGTCCAGCGATTGCGCCCACAGGAAAGCTGCCAGCAAGGAAAGCTGTAGCTGGTTTTCACTGTCCCTTGGAACTGCATTCGCTGCTACACAGACATTCGCGTTCTGCAACAGCTTTCGTTCGTAAAGGGGCAACACTGTGTATTTCTCTCTGGCAGAGCCCGGCTGCCAAATTCGAAACGTCCAGCGATTGCGCCCACAGGAAAGCTGCCAGCACGGAAAGCTGTAGCTGGTTTTCACTGTCCCTTGGAACTGCATTCGCTGGTAGACAGACATTCGCGTTCTGCAACAGCTTTCGTTCGTAAAGGGGCAACACCGTGTATTTCTCTCTCGCAGAGCCCGGCTGCCAAATTCGAAACGTCCAGCGATTGCGCCCACAGGAAAGCTGCCAGCACGGAAAGCTGTAGCTGGTTTTCACTGTCCCTTGGAACTGCATTCGCTGCTACGCAGACATTCGCGTTCTGCAACAGCTTTCGTTCGTAAAGGGGCAACACTGTGTCTTTCTCTCTCGCAGAGCCCGGCTGCCAAATTCGAAACGTCCAGCGATTGCGCCCACAGGAAAGCTGCCAGAACGGAAAGCTGTAGCTGGTTTTCACTGTCCCTTGGAACTGCATTCGCTGGTAGACAGACATTCGCGTTCTGCAACAGCTTTCGTGCGTAAAGGGGCAACACTGTGTCTTTCTCTCTGGCAGAGCCCGGCTGCCAAATTCGAAACGTCCAGCGATTGCGCCCACAGGAAAGCTGCCAGCACGGAAAGCTGTAGCTGGTTTTCACTGTCCCTTGGAACTGCATTCGCTGGTAGGCAGACATTCGCGTTCTGCAACAGCTTTCGTTCGTAAAGGGGCAACACTCTGTATTTCTCTCTGGCAGAGCCCGGCTGCCAAATTCGAAACGTCCAGCGATTGCGCCCACAGGAAAGCTGCCAGCACGGAAAGCTGTAGCTGGTTTTCACTGTCCCTTGGAACTGCATTCGCTGGTAGACAGACATTCGCGTTCTGCAACAGCTTTCGTGCGTAAAGGGGCAACACTGTGTATTTCTCTCTCGCAGAGCCCGGCTGCCAAATTCGAAACGTCCAGCGATTGCGCCCACAGGAAAGCTGCCAGCACGGAAAGCTGTAGCTGGTTTTCACTGTCCCTTGGAACTGCATTCGCTGGTAGGCAGACATTCGCGTTCTGCAACAGCTTTCGTTCGTAAAGGGGCAACACTGTGTATTTCTCTCTGGCAGAGCCCGGCTGCCAAATTCGAAACGTCCAGCGATTGCGCCCACAGGAAAGCTGCCAGCACGGAAAGCTGTAGATGGTTTTCACTGTCCCTTGGAACTGCATTCGCTGGTAGACAGACATTCGCGTTCTGCAACAGCTTTCGTTCGTAAAGGGGCAACACTGTGTATTTCTCTCTCGCAGAGCCCGGCTGCCAAATTCGAAACGTCCAGCGATTGCGCCCACAGGAAAGCTGCCAGCACGGAAAGCTGTAGCTGGTTTTCACTGTCCCTTGGAACTGCATTCGCTGGTAGACAGACATTCGCGTTCTGCAACAGCTTTCGTTCGTAAAGGGGCAACACTGTGTATTTCTCTCTGGCAGAGCCCGGCTGCCAAATTCGAAACGTCCAGCGATTGCGCCCACAGGAAAGCTGCCAGCACGGAAAGCTGTAGCTGGTTTTCACTGTCCCTTGGAACTGCATTCGCTGGTAGACAGACATTCGCGTTCTGCAACAGCTTTCGTTCGTAAAGGGGCAACACTGTGTATTTCTCTCTGGCAGAGCCCGGCTGCCAAATTCGAAACGTCCAGCGATTGCGCCCACAGGAAAGCTGCCAGCACGGAAAGCTGTAGCTGGTTTTCACTGTCCCTTGGAACTGCATTCGCTGCTACGCAGACATTCGCGTTCTGCAACAGCTTTCGTTCGTAAAGGGGCAACACTGTGTCTTTCTCTCTGGCAGAGCCCGGCTGCCAAATTCGAAACGTCCAGCGATTGCGCCCACAGGAAAGCTGCCAGCAAGGAAAGCTGTAGCTGGTTTTCACTGTCCCTTGGAACTGCATTCGCTGGTAGACAGACATTCGCGTTCTGCAACAGCTTTCGTGCGTAAAGGGGCAACACTGTGTCTTTCTCTCTCGCAGAGCCCGGCTGCCAAATTCGAAACGTCCAGCGATTGCGCCCACAGGAAAGCTGCCAGCACGGAAAGCTGTAGCTGGTTTTCACTGTCCCTTGGAACTGCATTCGCTGGTAGGCAGACATTCGCGTTCTGCAACAGCTTTCGTGCGTAAAGGGGCAACACTGTGTATTTCTCTCTCGCAGAGCCCGGCTGCCAAATTCGAAACGTCCAGCGATTGCGCCCACAGGAAAGCTGCCAGCAAGGAAAGCTGTAGCTGGTTTTCACTGTCCCTTGGAACTGCATTCGCTGCTACACAGACATTCGCGTTCTGCAACAGCTTTCGTTCGTAAAGGGGCAACACTGTGTATTTCTCTCTGGCAGAGCCCGGCTGCCAAATTCGAAACGTCCAGCGATTGCGCCCACAGGAAAGCTGCCAGCACGGAAAGCTGTAGCTGGTTTTCACTGTCCCTTGGAACTGCATTCGCTGGTAGACAGACATTCGCGTTCTGCAACAGCTTTCGTTCGTAAAGGGGCAACACCGTGTATTTCTCTCTCGCAGAGCCCGGCTGCCAAATTCGAAACGTCCAGCGATTGCGCCCACAGGAAAGCTGCCAGCACGGAAAGCTGTAGCTGGTTTTCACTGTCCCTTGGAACTGCATTCGCTGGTAGACAGACATTCGCGTTCTGCAACAGCTTTCGTTCGTAAAGGGGCAACACTGTGTCTTTCTCTCTCGCAGAGCCCGGCTGCCAAATTCGAAACGTCCAGCGATTGCGCCCACAGGAAAGCTGCCAGAACGGAAAGCTGTAGCTGGTTTTCACTGTCCCTTGGAACTGCATTCGCTGGTAGACAGACATTCGCGTTCTGCAACAGCTTTCGTGCGTAAAGGGGCAACACTGTGTCTTTCTCTCTGGCAGAGCCCGGCTGCCAAATTCGAAACGTCCAGCGATTGCGCCCACAGGAAAGCTGCCAGCACGGAAAGCTGTAGCTGGTTTTCACTGTCCCTTGGAACTGCATTCGCTGGTAGGCAGACATTCGCGTTCTGCAACAGCTTTCGTTCGTAAAGGGGCAACACTCTGTATTTCTCTCTGGCAGAGCCCGGCTGCCAAATTCGAAACGTCCAGCGATTGCGCCCACAGGAAAGCTGCCAGCACGGAAAGCTGTAGCTGGTTTTCACTGTCCCTTGGAACTGCATTCGCTGGTAGACAGACATTCGCGTTCTGCAACAGCTTTCGTGCGTAAAGGGGCAACACTGTGTATTTCTCTCTGGCAGAGCCCGGCTGCCAAATTCGAAACGTCCAGCGATTGCGCCCACAGGAAAGCTGCCAGCACGGAAAGCTGTAGCTGGTTTTCACTGTCCCTTGGAACTGCATTCGCTGGTAGGCAGACATTCGCGTTCTGCAACAGCTTTCGTTCGTAAAGGGGCAACACTGTGTCTTTCTCTCTGGCAGAGCCCGGCTGCCAAATTCGAAACGTCCAGCGATTGCGCCCACAGGAAAGCTGCCAGCACGGAAAGCTGTAGCTGGTTTTCACTGTCCCTTGGAACTGCATTCGCTGGTAGACAGACATTCGCGTTCTGCAACAGCTTTCGTTCGTAAAGGGGCAACACTGTGTATTTCTCTCTGGCAGAGCCCGGCTGCCAAATTCGAAACGTCCAGCGATTGCGCCCACAGGAAAGCTGCCAGCACGGAAAGCTGTAGCTGGTTTTCACTGTCCCTTGGAACTGCATTCGCTGGTAGGCAGACATTCGCGTTCTGCAACAGCTTTCGTTCGTAAAGGGGCAACAATGTGTCTTTCTCTCTGGCAGAGCCCGGCTGCCAAATTCGAAACGTCCAGCGATTGCGCCCACAGGAAAGCTGCCAGCAAGGAAAGCTGTAGCTGGTTTTCACTGTCCCTTGGAACTGCATTCGCTGGTAGGCAGACATTCGCGTTCTGCAACAGCTTTCGTGCGTAAAGGGGCAACACTGTGTCTTTCTCTCTCGCAGAGCCCGGCTGCCAAATTCGAAACGTCCAGCGATTGCGCCCACAGGAAAGCTGCCAGCACGGAAAGCTGTAGCTGGTTTTCACTGTCCCTTGGAACTGCATTCGCTGGTAGGCAGACATTCGCGTTCTGCAACAGCTTTCGTTCGTAAAGGGGCAACACTGTGTATTTCTCTCTGGCAGAGCCCGGCTGCCAAATTCGAAACGTCCAGCGATTGCGCCCACAGGAAAGCTGCCAGCACGGAAAGCTGTAGCTGGTTTTCACTGTCCCTTGGAACTGCATTCGCTGCTACGCAGACATTCGCGTTCTGCAACAGCTTTCGTTCGTAAAGGGGCAACACTGTGTATTTCTCTCTGGCAGAGCCCGGCTGCCAAATTCGAAACGTCCAGCGATTGCGCCCACAGGAAAGCTGCCAGCACGGAAAGCTGTAGCTGGTTTTCACTGTCCCTTGGAACTGCATTCGCTGGTAGACAGACATTCGCGTTCTGCAACAGCTTTCGTGCGTAAAGGGGCAACACTGTGTCTTTCTCTCTGGCAGAGCCCGGCTGCCAAATTCGAAACGTCCAGCGATTGCGCCCACAGGATAGCTGCCAGCACGGAAAGCTGTAGCTGGTTTTCACTGTCCCTTGGAACTGCATTCGCTGGTAGGCAGACATTCGCGTTCTGCAACAGCTTTCGTTCGTAAAGGGGCAACACTCTGTATTTCTCTCTGGCAGAGCCCGGCTGCCAAATTCGAAACGTCCAGCGATTGCGCCCACAGGAAAGCTGCCAGAACGGAAAGCTGTAGCTGGTTTTCACTGTCCCTTGGAACTGCATTCGCTGGTAGGCAGACATTCGCGTTCTGCAACAGCTTTCGTGCGTAAAGGGGCAACACTGTGTATTTCTCTCTCGCAGAGCCCGGCTGCCAAATTCGAAACGTCCAGCGATTGCGCCCACAGGAAAGCTGCCAGCAAGGAAAGCTGTAGCTGGTTTTCACTGTCCCTTGGAACTGCATTCGCTGCTACACAGACATTCGCGTTCTGCAACAGCTTTCGTTCGTAAAGGGGCAACACTGTGTATTTCTCTCTGGCAGAGCCCGGCTGCCAAATTCGAAACGTCCAGCGATTGCGCCCACAGGAAAGCTGCCAGCACGGAAAGCTGTAGCTGGTTTTCACTGTCCCTTGGAACTGCATTCGCTGGTAGACAGACATTCGCGTTCTGCAACAGCTTTCGTTCGTAAAGGGGCAACACCGTGTATTTCTCTCTCGCAGAGCCCGGCTGCCAAATTCGAAACGTCCAGCGATTGCGCCCACAGGAAAGCTGCCAGCACGGAAAGCTGTAGCTGGTTTTCACTGTCCCTTGGAACTGCATTCGCTGGTAGACAGACATTCGCGTTCTGCAACAGCTTTCGTTCGTAAAGGGGCAACACTGTGTCTTTCTCTCTCGCAGAGCCCGGCTGCCAAATTCGAAACGTCCAGCGATTGCGCCCACAGGAAAGCTGCCAGAACGGAAAGCTGTAGCTGGTTTTCACTGTCCCTTGGAACTGCATTCGCTGGTAGACAGACATTCGCGTTCTGCAACAGCTTTCGTGCGTAAAGGGGCAACACTGTGTCTTTCTCTCTGGCAGAGCCCGGCTGCCAAATTCGAAACGTCCAGCGATTGCGCCCACAGGAAAGCTGCCAGCACGGAAAGCTGTAGCTGGTTTTCACTGTCCCTTGGAACTGCATTCGCTGGTAGGCAGACATTCGCGTTCTGCAACAGCTTTCGTTCGTAAAGGGGCAACACTCTGTATTTCTCTCTGGCAGAGCCCGGCTGCCAAATTCGAAACGTCCAGCGATTGCGCCCACAGGAAAGCTGCCAGCACGGAAAGCTGTAGCTGGTTTTCACTGTCCCTTGGAACTGCATTCGCTGGTAGACAGACATTCGCGTTCTGCAACAGCTTTCGTGCGTAAAGGGGCAACACTGTGTATTTCTCTCTGGCAGAGCCCGGCTGCCAAATTCGAAACGTCCAGCGATTGCGCCCACAGGAAAGCTGCCAGCACGGAAAGCTGTAGCTGGTTTTCACTGTCCCTTGGAACTGCATTCGCTGGTAGGCAGACATTCGCGTTCTGCAACAGCTTTCGTTCGTAAAGGGGCAACACTGTGTATTTCTCTCTGGCAGAGCCCGGCTGCCAAATTCGAAACGTCCAGCGATTGCGCCCACAGGAAAGCTGCCAGCACGGAAAGCTGTAGCTGGTTTTCACTGTCCCTTGGAACTGCATTCGCTGGTAGACAGACATTCGCGTTCTGCAACAGCTTTCGTTCCTAAAGGGGCAACACTGTGTATTTCTCTCTGGCAGAGCCCGGCTGCCAAATTCGAAACGTCCAGCGATTGCGCCCACAGGAAAGCTGCCAGCACGGAAAGCTGTAGCTGGTTTTCACTGTCCCTTGGAACTGCATTCGCTGGTAGGCAGACATTCGCGTTCTGCAACAGCTTTCGTTCGTAAAGGGGCAACAATGTGTCTTTCTCTCTGGCAGAGCCCGGCTGCCAAATTCGAAACGTCCAGCGATTGCGCCCACAGGAAAGCTGCCAGCAAGGAAAGCTGTAGCTGGTTTTCACTGTCCCTTGGAACTGCATTCGCTGGTAGGCAGACATTCGCGTTCTGCAACAGCTTTCGTGCGTAAAGGGGCAACACTGTGTCTTTCTCTCTCGCAGAGCCCGGCTGCCAAATTCGAAACGTCCAGCGATTGCGCCCACAGGAAAGCTGCCAGCACGGAAAGCTGTAGCTGGTTTTCACTGTCCCTTGGAACTGCATTCGCTGGTAGGCAGACATTCGCGTTCTGCAACAGCTTTCGTTCGTAAAGGGGCAACACTGTGTATTTCTCTCTGGCAGAGCCCGGCTGCCAAATTCGAAACGTCCAGCGATTGCGCCCACAGGAAAGCTGCCAGCACGGAAAGCTGTAGCTGGTTTTCACTGTCCCTTGGAACTGCATTCGCTGCTACGCAGACATTCGCGTTCTGCAACAGCTTTCGTTCGTAAAGGGGCAACACTGTGTATTTCTCTCTGGCAGAGCCCGGCTGCCAAATTCGAAACGTCCAGCGATTGCGCCCACAGGAAAGCTGCCAGCACGGAAAGCTGTAGCTGGTTTTCACTGTCCCTTGGAACTGCATTCGCTGGTAGACAGACATTCGCGTTCTGCAACAGCTTTCGTGCGTAAAGGGGCAACACTGTGTCTTTCTCTCTGGCAGAGCCCGGCTGCCAAATTCGAAACGTCCAGCGATTGCGCCCACAGGATAGCTGCCAGCACGGAAAGCTGTAGCTGGTTTTCACTGTCCCTTGGAACTGCATTCGCTGGTAGGCAGACATTCGCGTTCTGCAACAGCTTTCGTTCGTAAAGGGGCAACACTCTGTATTTCTCTCTGGCAGAGCCCGGCTGCCAAATTCGAAACGTCCAGCGATTGCGCCCACAGGAAAGCTGCCAGAACGGAAAGCTGTAGCTGGTTTTCACTGTCCCTTGGAACTGCATTCGCTGGTAGACAGACATTCGCGTTCTGCAACAGCTTTCGTGCGTAAAGGGGCAACACTGTGTATTTCTCTCTGGCAGAGCCCGGCTGCCAAATTCGAAACGTCCAGCGATTGCGCCCACAGGAAAGCTGCCAGCACGGAAAGCTGTAGCTGGTTTTCACTGTCCCTTGGAACTGCATTCGCTGGTAGGCAGACATTCGCGTTCTGCAACAGCTTTCGTTCGTAAAGGGGCAACACTGTGTATTTCTCTCTGGCAGAGCCCGGCTGCCAAATTCGAAACGTCCAGCGATTGCGCCCACAGGAAAGCTGCCAGCACGGAAAGCTGTAGCTGGTTTTCACTGTCCCTTGGAACTGCATTCGCTGGTAGGCAGACATTCGCGTTCTGCAACAGCTTTCGTTCGTAAAGGGGCAACACTGTGTATTTCTCTCTGGCAGAGCCCGGCTGCCAAATTCGAAACGTCCAGCGATTGCGCCCACAGGAAAGCTGCCAGCACGGAAAGCTGTAGCTGGTTTTCACTGTCCCTTGGAACTGCATTCGCTGGTAGGCAGACATTCGCGTTCTGCAACAGCTTTCGTTCGTAAAGGGGCAACACTGTGTATTTCTCTCTGGCAGAGCCCGGCTGCCAAATTCGAAACGTCCAGCGATTGCGCCCACAGGAAAGCTGCCAGCACGGAAAGCTGTAGCTGGTTTTCACTGTCCCTTGGAACTGCATTCGCTGGTAGACAGACATTCGCGTTCTGCAACAGCTTTCGTTCGTAAAGGGGCAACACTGTGTATTTCTCTCTGGCAGAGCCCGGCTGCCAAATTCGAAACGTCCAGCGATTGCGCCCACAGGAAAGCTGCCAGCACGGAAAGCTGTAGCTGGTTTTCACTGTCCCTTGGAACTGCATTCGCTGCTACACAGACATTCGCGTTCTGCAACAGCTTTCGTTCGTAAAGGGGCAACACTGTGTCTTTCTCTCTGGCAGAGCCCGGCTGCCAAATTCGAAACGTCCAGCGATTGCGCCCACAGGAAAGCTGCCAGCAAGGAAAGCTGTAGCTGGTTTTCACTGTCCCTTGGAACTGCATTCGCTGGTAGGCAGACATTCGCGTTCTGCAACAGCTTTCGTTCGTAAAGGGGCAACACTGTGTATTTCTCTCTGGCAGAGCCCGGCTGCCAAATTCGAAACGTCCAGCGATTGCGCCCACAGGAAAGCTGCCAGCACGGAAAGCTGTAGCTGGTTTTCACTGTCCCTTGGAACTGCATTCGCTGGTAGGCAGACATTCGCGTTCTGCAACAGCTTTCGTTCGTAAAGGGGCAACACTGTGTATTTCTCTCTGGCAGAGCCCGGCTGCCAAATTCGAAACGTCCAGCGATTGCGCCCACAGGAAAGCTGCCAGCACGGAAAGCTGTAGCTGGTTTTCACTGTCCCTTGGAACTGCATTCGCTGCTACGCAGACATTCGCGTTCTGCAACAGCTTTCGTTCGTAAAGGGGCAACACTGTGTATTTCTCTCTGGCAGAGCCCGGCTGCCAAATTCGAAACGTCCAGCGATTGCGCCCACAGGAAAGCTGCCAGCACGGAAAGCTGTAGCTGGTTTTCACTGTCCCTTGGAACTGCATTCGCTGGTAGACAGACATTCGCGTTCTGCAACAGCTTTCGTGCGTAAAGGGGCAACACTGTGTCTTTCTCTCTGGCAGAGCCCGGCTGCCAAATTCGAAACGTCCAGCGATTGCGCCCACAGGATAGCTGCCAGCACGGAAAGCTGTAGCTGGTTTTCACTGTCCCTTGGAACTGCATTCGCTGGTAGGCAGACATTCGCGTTCTGCAACAGCTTTCGTTCGTAAAGGGGCAACACTCTGTATTTCTCTCTGGCAGAGCCCGGCTGCCAAATTCGAAACGTCCAGCGATTGCGCCCACAGGAAAGCTGCCAGAACGGAAAGCTGTAGCTGGTTTTCACTGTCCCTTGGAACTGCATTCGCTGGTAGACAGACATTCGCGTTCTGCAACAGCTTTCGTGCGTAAAGGGGCAACACTGTGTATTTCTCTCTGGCAGAGCCCGGCTGCCAAATTCGAAACGTCCAGCGATTGCGCCCACAGGAAAGCTGCCAGCACGGAAAGCTGTAGCTGGTTTTCACTGTCCCTTGGAACTGCATTCGCTGGTAGGCAGACATTCGCGTTCTGCAACAGCTTTCGTTCGTAAAGGGGCAACACTGTGTATTTCTCTCTGGCAGAGCCCGGCTGCCAAATTCGAAACGTCCAGCGATTGCGCCCACAGGAAAGCTGCCAGCACGGAAAGCTGTAGCTGGTTTTCACTGTCCCTTGGAACTGCATTCGCTGGTAGACAGACATTCGCGTTCTGCAACAGCTTTCGTTCGTAAAGGGGCAACACTGTGTATTTCTCTCTCGCAGAGCCCGGCTGCCAAATTCGAAACGTCCAGCGATTGCGCCCACAGGAAAGCTGCCAGCACGGAAAGCTGTAGCTGGTTTTCACTGTCCCTTGGAACTGCATTCGCTGGTAGGCAGACATTCGCGTTCTGCAACAGCTTTCGTTCGTAAAGGGGCAACACTGTGTCTTTCTCTCTGGCAGAGCCCGGCTGCCAAATTCGAAACGTCCAGCGATTGCGCCCACAGGAAAGCTGCCAGCACGGAAAGCTGTAGCTGGTTTTCACTGTCCCTTGGAACTGCATTCGCTGGTAGGCAGACATTCGCGTTCTGCAACAGCTTTCGTGCGTAAAGGGGCAACACTGTGTCTTTCTCTCTGGCAGAGCCCGGCTGCCAAATTCGAAACGTCCAGCGATTGCGCCCACAGGAAAGCTGCCAGCACGGAAAGCTGTAGCTGGTTTTCACTGTCCCTTGGAACTGCATTCGCTGGTAGGCAGACATTCGCGTTCTGCAACAGCTTTCGTGCGTAAAGGGGCAACACTGTGTCTTTCTCTCTGGCAGAGCCCGGCTGCCAAATTCGAAACGTCCAGCGATTGCGCCCACAGGAAAGCTGCCAGCACGGAAAGCTGTAGCTGGTTTTCACTGTCCCTTGGAACTGCATTCGCTGGTAGGCAGACATTCGCGTTCTGCAACAGCTTTCGTTCGTAAAGGGGCAACACTGTGTATTTCTCTCTGGCAGAGCCCGGCTGCCAAATTCGAAACGTCCAGCGATTGCGCCCACAGGAAAGCTGCCAGCACGGAAAGCTGTAGCTGGTTTTCACTGTCCCTTGGAACTGCATTCGCTGCTACACAGACATTCGCGTTCTGCAACAGCTTTCGTTCGTAAAGGGGCAACACTGTGTATTTCTCTCTCGCAGAGCCCGGCTGCCAAATTCGAAACGTCCAGCGATTGCGCCCACAGGAAAGCTGCCAGCACGGAAAGCTGTAGCTGGTTTTCACTGTCCCTTGGAACTGCATTCGCTGCTACGCAGACATTCGCGTTCTGCAACAGCTTTCGTTCGTAAAGGGGCAACACTGTGTATTTCTCTCTGGCAGAGCCCGGCTGCCAAATTCGAAACGTCCAGCGATTGCGCCCACAGGAAAGCTGCCAGCACGGAAAGCTGTAGCTGGTTTTCACTGTCCCTTGGAACTGCATTCGCTGGTAGACAGACATTCGCGTTCTGCAACAGCTTTCGTTCGTAAAGGGGCAACACTGTGTATTTCTCTCTGGCAGAGCCCGGCTGCCAAATTCGAAACGTCCAGCGATTGCGCCCACAGGAAAGCTGCCAGCACGGAAAGCTGTAGCTGGTTTTCACTGTCCCTTGGAACTGCATTCGCTGGTAGGCAGACATTCGCGTTCTGCAACAGCTTTCGTTCGTAAAGGGGCAACACTCTGTATTTCTCTCTGGCAGAGCCCGGCTGCCAAATTCGAAACGTCCAGCGATTGCGCCCACAGGAAAGCTGCCAGCACGGAAAGCTGTAGCTGGTTTTCACTGTCCCTTGGAACTGCATTCGCTGGTAGACAGACATTCGCGTTCTGCAACAGCTTTCGTTCGTAAAGGGGCAACACTCTGTATTTCTCTCTGGCAGAGCCCGGCTGCCAAATTCGAAACGTCCAGCGATTGCGCCCACAGGAAAGCTGCCAGCACGGAAAGCTGTAGCTGGTTTTCACTGTCCCTTGGAACTGCATTCGCTGCTACGCAGACATTCGCGTTCTGCAACAGCTTTCGTTCGTAAAGGGGCAACACTGTGTATTTCTCTCTGGCAGAGCCCGGCTGCCAAATTCGAAACGTCCAGCGATTGCGCCCACAGGAAAGCTGCCAGCAAGGAAAGCTGTAGCTGGTTTTCACTGTCCCTTGGAACTGCATTCGCTGGTAGACAGACATTCGCGTTCTGCAACAGCTTTCGTGCGTAAAGGGGCAACACTGTGTCTTTCTCTCTCGCAGAGCCCGGCTGCCAAATTCGAAACGTCCAGCGATTGCGCCCACAGGAAAGCTGCCAGCACGGAAAGCTGTAGCTGGTTTTCACTGTCCCTTGGAACTGCATTCGCTGGTAGGCAGACATTCGCGTTCTGCAACAGCTTTCGTTCGTAAAGGGGCAACACTGTGTATTTCTCTCTCGCAGAGCCCGGCTGCCAAATTCGAAACGTCCAGCGATTGCGCCCACAGGAAAGCTGCCAGCACGGAAAGCTGTAGCTGGTTTTCACTGTCCCTTGGAACTGCATTCGCTGCTACACAGACATTCGCGTTCTGCAACAGCTTTCGTTCGTAAAGGGGCAACACTGTGTATTTCTCTCTGGCAGAGCCCGGCTGCCAAATTCGAAACGTCCAGCGATTGCGCCCACAGGAAAGCTGCCAGCACGGAAAGCTGTAGCTGGTTTTCACTGTCCCTTGGAACTGCATTCGCTGGTAGACAGACATTCGCGTTCTGCAACAGCTTTCGTTCGTAAAGGGGCAACACTGTGTATTTCTCTCTCGCAGAGCCCGGCTGCCAAATTCGAAACGTCCAGCGATTGCGCCCACAGGAAAGCTGCCAGCACGGAAAGCTGTAGCTGGTTTTCACTGTCCCTTGGAACTGCATTCGCTGCTACACAGACATTCGCGTTCTGCAACAGCTTTCGTTCGTAAAGGGGCAACACTGTGTCTTTCTCTCTGGCAGAGCCCGGCTGCCAAATTCGAAACGTCCAGCGATTGCGCCCACAGGAAAGCTGCCAGAACGGAAAGCTGTAGCTGGTTTTCACTGTCCCTTGGAACTGCATTCGCTGGTAGACAGACATTCGCGTTCTGCAACAGCTTTCGTGCGTAAAGGGGCAACACTGTGTCTTTCTCTCTGGCAGAGCCCGGCTGCCAAATTCGAAACGTCCAGCGATTGCGCCCACAGGAAAGCTGCCAGCACGGAAAGCTGTAGCTGGTTTTCACTGTCCCTTGGAACTGCATTCGCTGGTAGGCAGACATTCGCGTTCTGCAACAGCTTTCGTTCGTAAAGGGGCAACACTGTGTCTTTCTCTCTGGCAGAGCCCGGCTGCCAAATTCGAAACGTCCAGCGATTGCGCCCACAGGAAAGCTGCCAGCACGGAAAGCTGTAGCTGGTTTTCACTGTCCCTTGGAACTGCATTCGCTGGTAGACAGACATTCGCGTTCTGCAACAGCTTTCGTTCGTAAAGGGGCAACACTGTGTATTTCTCTCTCGCAGAGCCCGGCTGCCAAATTCGAAACGTCCAGCGATTGCGCCCACAGGAAAGCTGCCAGCACGGAAAGCTGTAGCTGGTTTTCACTGTCCCTTGGAACTGCATTCGCTGGTAGACAGACATTCGCGTTCTGCAACAGCTTTCGTTCGTAAAGGGGCAACACTCTGTATTTCTCTCTGGCAGAGCCCGGCTGCCAAATTCGAAACGTCCAGCGATTGCGCCCACAGGAAAGCTGCCAGCACGGAAAGCTGTAGCTGGTTTTCACTGTCCCTTGGAACTGCATTCGCTGGTAGACAGACATTCGCGTTCTGCAACAGCTTTCGTTCGTAAAGGGGCAACACTGTGTATTTCTCTCTGGCAGAGCCCGGCTGCCAAATTCGAAACGTCCAGCGATTGCGCCCACAGGAAAGCTGCCAGCACGGAAAGCTGTAGCTGGTTTTCACTGTCCCTTGGAACTGCATTCGCTGGTAGGCAGACATTCGCGTTCTGCAACAGCTTTCGTTCGTAAAGGGGCAACACTGTGTCTTTCTCTCTGGCAGAGCCCGGCTGCCAAATTCGAAACGTCCAGCGATTGCGCCCACAGGAAAGCTGCCAGCAAGGAAAGCTGTAGCTGGTTTTCACTGTCCCTTGGAACTGCATTCGCTGGTAGGCAGACATTCGCGTTCTGCAACAGCTTTCGTGCGTAAAGGGGCAACACTGTGTCTTTCTCTCTGGCAGAGCCCGGCTGCCAAATTCGAAACGTCCAGCGATTGCGCCCACAGGAAAGCTGCCAGCACGGAAAGCTGTAGCTGGTTTTCACTGTCCCTTGGAACTGCATTCGCTGGTAGGCAGACATTCGCGTTCTGCAACAGCTTTCGTTCGTAAAGGGGCAACACTGTGTATTTCTCTCTCGCAGAGCCCGGCTGCCAAATTCGAAACGTCCAGCGATTGCGCCCACAGGAAAGCTGCCAGCACGGAAAGCTGTAGCTGGTTTTCACTGTCCCTTGGAACTGCATTCGCTGCTACACAGACATTCGCGTTCTGCAACAGCTTTCGTTCGTAAAGGGGCAACACCGTGTATTTCTCTCTGGCAGAGCCCGGCTGCCAAATTCGAAACGTCCAGCGATTGCACCCACAGGAAAGCTGCCAGCACGGAAAGCTGTAGCTGGTTTTCACTGTCCCTTGGAACTGCATTCGCTGGTAGACAGACATTCGCGTTCTGCAACAGCTTTCGTTCGTAAAGGGGCAACACTATGTCTTTCTCTCTGGCAGAGCCCGGCTGCCAAATTCGAAACGTCCAGCGATTGCGCCCACAGGAAAGCTGCCAGCACGGAAAGCTGTAGCTGGTTTTCACTGTCCCTTGGAACTGCATTCGCTGGTAGACAGACATTCGCGTTCTGCAACAGCTTTCGTTCGTAAAGGGGCAACACTGTGTATTTCTCTCTGGCAGAGCCCGGCTGCCAAATTCGAAACGTCCAGCGATTGCGCCCACAGGAAAGCTGCCAGCACGGAAAGCTGTAGCTGGTTTTCACTGTCCCTTGGAACTGCATTCGCTGGTAGACAGACATTCGCGTTCTGCAACAGCTTTCGTTCGTAAAGGGGCAACACTGTGTATTTCTCTCTGGCAGAGCCCGGCTGCCAAATTCGAAACGTCCAGCGATTGCGCCCACAGGAAAGCTGCCAGCACGGAAAGCTGTAGCTGGTTTTCACTGTCCCTTGGAACTGCATTCGCTGGTAGACAGACATTCGCGTTCTGCAACAGCTTTCGTTCGTAAAGGGGCAACACTGTGTATTTCTCTCTGGCAGAGCCCGGCTGCCAAATTCGAAACGTCCAGCGATTGCGCCCACAGGAAAGCTGCCAGCACGGAAAGCTGTAGCTGGTTTTCACTGTCCCTTGGAACTGCATTCGCTGGTAGGCAGACATTCGCGTTCTGCAACAGCTTTCGTTCGTAAAGGGGCAACACTGTGTATTTCTCTCTGGCAGAGCCCGGCTGCCAAATTCGAAACGTCCAGCGATTGCGCCCACAGGAAAGCTGCCAGCACGGAAAGCTCTAGCTGGTTTTCACTGTCCCTTGGAACTGCATTCGCTGCTACACAGACATTCGCGTTCTGCAACAGCTTTCGTTCGTAAAGGGGCAACACTGTGTCTTTCTCTCTGGCAGAGCCCGGCTGCCAAATTCGAAACGTCCAGCGATTGCGCCCACAGGAAAGCTGCCAGCACGGAAAGCTGTAGCTGGTTTTCACTGTCCCTTGGAACTGCATTCGCTGCTACGCAGACATTCGCGTTCTGCAACAGCTTTCGTTCGTAAAGGGGCAACACTGTGTATTTCTCTCTGGCAGAGCCCGGCTGCCAAATTCGAAACGTCCAGCGATTGCGCCCACAGGAAAGCTGCCAGCACGGAAAGCTGTAGCTGGTTTTCACTGTCCCTTGGAACTGCATTCGCTGGTAGGCAGACATTCGCGTTCTGCAACAGCTTTCGTTCGTAAAGGGGCAACACTGTGTATTTCTCTCTGGCAGAGCCCGGCTGCCAAATTCGAAACGTCCAGCGATTGCGCCCACAGGAAAGCTGCCAGCACGGAAAGCTGTAGCTGGTTTTCACTGTCCCTTGGAACTGCATTCGCTGGTAGACAGACATTCGCGTTCTGCAACAGCTTTCGTTCGTAAAGGGGCAACACTGTGTATTTCTCTCTGGCAGAGCCCGGCTGCCAAATTCGAAACGTCCAGCGATTGCGCCCACAGGAAAGCTGCCAGCACGGAAAGCTGTAGCTGGTTTTCACTGTCCCTTGGAACTGCATTCGCTGCTACACAGACATTCGCGTTCTGCAACAGCTTTCGTTCGTAAAGGGGCAACACTGTGTATTTCTCTCTGGCAGAGCCCGGCTGCCAAATTCGAAACGTCCAGCAATTGCGCTCACAGGAAAGCTGCCAGCACGGAAAGCTGTAGCTGGTTTTCACTGTCCCTTGGAACTGCATTCGCTGGTAGACAGACATTCGCGTTCTGCAACAGCTTTCGTTCGTAAAGGGGCAACACTGTGTATTTCTCTCTGGCAGAGCCCGGCTGCCAAATTCGAAACGTCCAGCGATTGCGCCCACAGGAAAGCTGCCAGCACGGAAAGCTGTAGCTGGTTTTCACTGTCCCTTGGAACTGCATTCGCTGCTACGCAGACATTCGCGTTCTGCAACAGCTTTCGTTCGTAAAGGGGCAACACTGTGTATTTCTCTCTCGCAGAGCCCGGCTGCCAAATTCGAAACGTCCAGCGATTGCGCCCACAGGAAAGCTGCCAGCAAGGAAAGCTGTAGCTGGTTTTCACTGTCCCTTGGAAATGCATTCGCTGGTAGACAGACATTCGCGTTCTGCAACAGCTTTCGTGCGTAAAGGGGCAACACTGTGTATTTCTCTCTCGCAGAGCCCGGCTGCCAAATTCGAAACGTCCAGCGATTGCGCCCACAGGAAAGCTGCCAGCAAGGAAAGCTGTAGCTGGTTTTCACTGTCCCTTGGAACTGCATTCGCTGCTACACAGACATTCGCGTTCTGCAACAGCTTTCGTTCGTAAAGGGGCAACACTGTGTATTTCTCTCTGGCAGAGCCCGGCTGCCAAATTCGAAACGTCCAGCGATTGCGCCCACAGGAAAGCTGCCAGCACGGAAAGCTGTAGCTGGTTTTCACTGTCCCTTGGAACTGCATTCGCTGGTAGACAGACATTCGCGTTCTGCAACAGCTTTCGTTCGTAAAGGGGCAACACCGTGTATTTCTCTCTCGCAGAGCCCGGCTGCCAAATTCGAAACGTCCAGCGATTGCGCCCACAGGAAAGCTGCCAGCACGGAAAGCTGTAGCTGGTTTTCACTGTCCCTTGGAACTGCATTCGCTGCTACGCAGACATTCGCGTTCTGCAACAGCTTTCGTTCGTAAAGGGGCAACACTGTGTCTTTCTCTCTCGCAGAGCCCGGCTGCCAAATTCGAAACGTCCAGCGATTGCGCCCACAGGAAAGCTGCCAGCACGGAAAGCTGTAGCTGGTTTTCACTGTCCCTTGGAACTGCATTCGCTGGTAGACAGACATTCGCGTTCTGCAACAGCTTTCGTGCGTAAAGGGGCAACACTGTGTCTTTCTCTCTGGCAGAGCCCGGCTGCCAAATTCGAAACGTCCAGCGATTGCGCCCACAGGAAAGCTGCCAGCACGGAAAGCTGTAGCTGGTTTTCACTGTCCCTTGGAACTGCATTCGCTGGTAGGCAGACATTCGCGTTCTGCAACAGCTTTCGTTCGTAAAGGGGCAACACTCTGTATTTCTCTCTGGCAGAGCCCGGCTGCCAAATTCGAAACGTCCAGCGATTGCGCCCACAGGAAAGCTGCCAGCACGGAAAGCTGTAGCTGGTTTTCACTGTCCCTTGGAACTGCATTCGCTGGTAGGCAGACATTCGCGTTCTGCAACAGCTTTCGTTCGTAAAGGGGCAACACTGTGTATTTCTCTCTCGCAGAGCCCGGCTGCCAAATTCGAAACGTCCAGCGATTGCGCCCACAGGAAAGCTGCCAGCACGGAAAGCTGTAGCTGGTTTTCACTGTCCCTTGGAACTGCATTCGCTGGTAGGCAGACATTCGCGTTCTGCAACAGCTTTCGTTCGTAAAGGGGCAACACTGTGTATTTCTCTCTGGCAGAGCCCGGCTGCCAAATTCGAAACGTCCAGCGATTGCGCCCACAGGAAAGCTGCCAGCACGGAAAGCTGTAGCTGGTTTTCACTGTCCCTTGGAACTGCATTCGCTGGTAGACAGACATTCGCGTTCTGCAACAGCTTTCGTTCGTAAAGGGACAACACTGTGTATTTCTCTCTCGCAGAGCCCGGCTGCCAAATTCGAAACGTCCAGCGATTGCGCCCACAGGAAAGCTGCCAGAACGGAAAGCTGTAGCTGGTTTTCACTGTCCCTTGGAACTGCATTCGCTGGTAGACAGACATTCGCGTTCTGCAACAGCTTTCGTTCGTAAAGGGGCAACACTGTGTATTTCTCTCTGGCAGAGCCCGGCTGCCAAATTCGAAACGTCCAGCGATTGCGCCCACAGGAAAGCTGCCAGCACGGAAAGCTGTAGCTGGTTTTCACTGTCCCTTGGAACTGCATTCGCTGGTAGGCAGACATTCGCGTTCTGCAACAGCTTTCGTTCGTAAAGGGGCAACACTGTGTATTTCTCTCTGGCAGAGCCCGGCTGCCAAATTCGAAACGTCCAGCGATTGCGCCCACAGGAAAGCTGCCAGCACGGAAAGCTGTAGCTGGTTTTCACTGTCCCTTGGAACTGCATTCGCTGGTAGACAGACATTCGCGTTCTGCAACAGCTTTCGTTCGTAAAGGGGCAACACTGTGTATTTCTCTCTGGCAGAGCCCGGCTGCCAAATTCGAAACGTCCAGCGATTGCGCCCACAGGAAAGCTGCCAGCACGGAAAGCTGTAGCTGGTTTTCACTGTCCCTTGGAACTGCATTCGCTGCTACGCAGACATTCGCGTTCTGCAACAGGTTTCGTTCGTAAAGGGGCAACACTGTGTATTTCTCTCTCGCAGAGCCCGGCTGCCAAATTCGAAACGTCCAGCGATTGCGCCCACAGGAAAGCTGCCAGCAAGGAAAGCTGTAGCTGGTTTTCACTGTCCCTTGGAAATGCATTCGCTGGTAGACAGACATTCGCGTTCTGCAACAGCTTTCGTTCGTAAAGGGGCAACACTGTGTCTTTCTCTCTGGCAGAGCCCGGCTGCCAAATTCGAAACGTCCAGCGATTGCGCCCACAGGAAAGCTGCCAGCACGGAAAGCTGTAGCTGGTTTTCACTGTCCCTTGGAACTGCATTCGCTGGTAGGCAGACATTCGCGTTCTGCAACAGCTTTCGTGCGTAAAGGGGCAACACTGTGTATTTCTCTCTCGCAGAGCCCGGCTGCCAAATTCGAAACGTCCAGCGATTGCGCCCACAGGAAAGCTGCCAGCACGGAAAGCTGTAGCTGGTTTTCACTGTCCCTTGGAACTGCATTCGCTGGTAGGCAGACATTCGCGTTCTGCAACAGCTTTCGTTCGTAAAGGGGCAACACTGTGTCTTTCTCTCTGGCAGAGCCCGGCTGCCAAATTCGAAACGTCCAGCGATTGCGCCCACAGGAAAGCTGCCAGCACGGAAAGCTGTAGCTGGTTTTCACTGTCCCTTGGAACTGCATTCGCTGGTAGGCAGACATTCGCGTTCTGCAACAGCTTTCGTGCGTAAAGGGGCAACACTGTGTCTTTCTCTCTCGCAGAGCCCGGCTGCCAAATTCGAAACGTCCAGCGATTGCGCCCACAGGAAAGCTGCCAGCACGGAAAGCTGTAGCTGGTTTTCACTGTCCCTTGGAACTGCATTCGCTGGTAGGCAGACATTCGCGTTCTGCAACAGCTTTCGTTCGTAAAGGGGCAACACTGTGTATTTCTCTCTGGCAGAGCCCGGCTGCCAAATTCGAAACGTCCAGCGATTGCGCCCACAGGAAAGCTGCCAGCACGGAAAGCTGTAGCTGGTTTTCACTGTCCCTTGGAACTGCATTCGCTGCTACACAGACATTCGCGTTCTGCAACAGCTTTCGTTCGTAAAGGGGCAACACTGTGTATTTCTCTCTCGCAGAGCCCGGCTGCCAAATTCGAAACGTCCAGCGATTGCGCCCACAGGAAAGCTGCCAGCACGGAAAGCTGTAGCTGGTTTTCACTGTCCCTTGGAACTGCATTCGCTGCTACGCAGACATTCGCGTTCTGCAACAGCTTTCGTTCGTAAAGGGGCAACACTGTGTATTTCTCTCTGGCAGAGCCCGGCTGCCAAATTCGAAACGTCCAGCGATTGCGCCCACAGGAAAGCTGCCAGCACGGAAAGCTGTAGCTGGTTTTCACTGTCCCTTGGAACTGCATTCGCTGGTAGACAGACATTCGCGTTCTGCAACAGCTTTCGTTCGTAAAGGGGCAACACTGTGTATTTCTCTCTGGCAGAGCCCGGCTGCCAAATTCGAAACGTCCAGCGATTGCGCCCACAGGAAAGCTGCCAGCACGGAAAGCTGTAGCTGGTTTTCACTGTCCCTTGGAACTGCATTCGCTGGTAGACAGACATTCGCGTTCTGCAACAGCTTTCGTTCGTAAAGGGGCAACACTCTGTATTTCTCTCTGGCAGAGCCCGGCTGCCAAATTCGAAACGTCCAGCGATTGCGCCCACAGGAAAGCTGCCAGCACGGAAAGCTGTAGCTGGTTTTCACTGTCCCTTGGAACTGCATTCGCTGGTAGACAGACATTCGCGTTCTGCAACAGCTTTCGTTCGTAAAGGGGCAACACTCTGTATTTCTCTCTGGCAGAGCCCGGCTGCCAAATTCGAAACGTCCAGCGATTGCGCCCACAGGAAAGCTGCCAGCACGGAAAGCTGTAGCTGGTTTTCACTGTCCCTTGGAACTGCATTCGCTGCTACGCAGACATTCGCGTTCTGCAACAGCTTTCGTTCGTAAAGGGGCAACACTGTGTATTTCTCTCTGGCAGAGCCCGGCTGCCAAATTCGAAACGTCCAGCGATTGCGCCCACAGGAAAGCTGCCAGCAAGGAAAGCTGTAGCTGGTTTTCACTGTCCCTTGGAACTGCATTCGCTGGTAGACAGACATTCGCGTTCTGCAACAGCTTTCGTGCGTAAAGGGGCAACACTGTGTCTTTCTCTCTCGCAGAGCCCGGCTGCCAAATTCGAAACGTCCAGCGATTGCGCCCACAGGAAAGCTGCCAGCACGGAAAGCTGTAGCTGGTTTTCACTGTCCCTTGGAACTGCATTCGCTGCTACACAGACATTCGCGTTCTGCAACAGCTTTCGTTCGTAAAGGGGCAACACCGTGTATTTCTCTCTGGCAGAGCCCGGCTGCCAAATTCGAAACGTCCAGCGATTGCACCCACAGGAAAGCTGCCAGCACGGAAAGCTGTAGCTGGTTTTCACTGTCCCTTGGAACTGCATTCGCTGGTAGACAGACATTCGCGTTCTGCAACAGCTTTCGTTCGTAAAGGGGCAACACTATGTCTTTCTCTCTGGCAGAGCCCGGCTGCCAAATTCGAAACGTCCAGCGATTGCGCCCACAGGAAAGCTGCCAGCACGGAAAGCTGTAGCTGGTTTTCACTGTCCCTTGGAACTGCATTCGCTGGTAGACAGACATTCGCGTTCTGCAACAGCTTTCGTTCGTAAAGGGGCAACACTGTGTATTTCTCTCTCGCAGAGCCCGGCTGCCAAATTCGAAACGTCCAGCGATTGCGCCCACAGGAAAGCTGCCAGCACGGAAAGCTGTAGCTGGTTTTCACTGTCCCTTGGAACTGCATTCGCTGGTAGGCAGACATTCGCGTTCTGCAACAGCTTTCGTTCGTAAAGGGGCAACACTGTGTATTTCTCTCTGGCAGAGCCCGGCTGCCAAATTCGAAACGTCCAGCGATTGCGCCCACAGGAAAGCTGCCAGCACGGAAAGCTGTAGCTGGTTTTCACTGTCCCTTGGAACTGCATTCGCTGGTAGACAGACATTCGCGTTCTGCAACAGCTTTCGTTCGTAAAGGGGCAACACTGTGTATTTCTCTCTGGCAGAGCCCGGCTGCCAAATTCGAAACGTCCAGCGATTGCGCCCACAGGAAAGCTGCCAGCACGGAAAGCTGTAGCTGGTTTTCACTGTCCCTTGGAACTGCATTCGCTGGTAGACAGACATTCGCGTTCTGCAACAGCTTTCGTTCGTAAAGGGGCAACACTGTGTATTTCTCTCTGGCAGAGCCCGGCTGCCAAATTCGAAACGTCCAGCGATTGCGCCCACAGGAAAGCTGCCAGCACGGAAAGCTGTAGCTGGTTTTCACTGTCCCTTGGAACTGCATTCGCTGGTAGGCAGACATTCGCGTTCTGCAACAGCTTTCGTTCGTAAAGGGGCAACACTGTGTATTTCTCTCTGGCAGAGCCCGGCTGCCAAATTCGAAACGTCCAGCGATTGCGCCCACAGGAAAGCTGCCAGCACGGAAAGCTCTAGCTGGTTTTCACTGTCCCTTGGAACTGCATTCGCTGCTACACAGACATTCGCGTTCTGCAACAGCTTTCGTTCGTAAAGGGGCAACACTGTGTATTTCTCTCTGGCAGAGCCCGGCTGCCAAATTCGAAACGTCCAGCGATTGCGCCCACAGGAAAGCTGCCAGCACGGAAAGCTGTAGCTGGTTTTCACTGTCCCTTGGAACTGCATTCGCTGCTACGCAGACATTCGCGTTCTGCAACAGCTTTCGTTCGTAAAGGGGCAACACTGTGTATTTCTCTCTGGCAGAGCCCGGCTGCCAAATTCGAAACGTCCAGCGATTGCGCCCACAGGAAAGCTGCCAGCACGGAAAGCTGTAGCTGGTTTTCACTGTCCCTTGGAACTGCATTCGCTGGTAGGCAGACATTCGCGTTCTGCAACAGCTTTCGTTCGTAAAGGGGCAACACTGTGTATTTCTCTCTGGCAGAGCCCGGCTGCCAAATTCGAAACGTCCAGCGATTGCGCCCACAGGAAAGCTGCCAGCACGGAAAGCTGTAGCTGGTTTTCACTGTCCCTTGGAACTGCATTCGCTGGTAGACAGACATTCGCGTTCTGCAACAGCTTTCGTTCGTAAAGGGGCAACACTGTGTATTTCTCTCTGGCAGAGCCCGGCTGCCAAATTCGAAACGTCCAGCGATTGCGCCCACAGGAAAGCTGCCAGCACGGAAAGCTGTAGCTGGTTTTCACTGTCCCTTGGAACTGCATTCGCTGGTAGGCAGACATTCGCGTTCTGCAACAGCTTTCGTTCGTAAAGGGGCAACACTGTGTATTTCTCTCTGGCAGAGCCCGGCTGCCAAATTCGAAACGTCCAGCAATTGCGCTCACAGGAAAGCTGCCAGCACGGAAAGCTGTAGCTGGTTTTCACTGTCCCTTGGAACTGCATTCGCTGGTAGACAGACATTCGCGTTCTGCAACAGCTTTCGTTCGTAAAGGGGCAACACTGTGTATTTCTCTCTGGCAGAGCCCGGCTGCCAAATTCGAAACGTCCAGCGATTGCGCCCACAGGAAAGCTGCCAGCACGGAAAGCTGTAGCTGGTTTTCACTGTCCCTTGGAACTGCATTCGCTGCTACGCAGACATTCGCGTTCTGCAACAGCTTTCGTTCGTAAAGGGGCAACACTGTGTATTTCTCTCTCGCAGAGCCCGGCTGCCAAATTCGAAACGTCCAGCGATTGCGCCCACAGGAAAGCTGCCAGCAAGGAAAGCTGTAGCTGGTTTTCACTGTCCCTTGGAAATGCATTCGCTGGTAGACAGACATTCGCGTTCTGCAACAGCTTTCGTTCGTAAAGGGGCAACACTGTGTATTTCTCTCTCGCAGAGCCCGGCTGCCAAATTCGAAACGTCCAGCGATTGCGCCCACAGGAAAGCTGCCAGCAAGGAAAGCTGTAGCTGGTTTTCACTGTCCCTTGGAACTGCATTCGCTGCTACACAGACATTCGCGTTCTGCAACAGCTTTCGTTCGTAAAGGGGCAACACTGTGTATTTCTCTCTGGCAGAGCCCGGCTGCCAAATTCGAAACGTCCAGCGATTGCGCCCACAGGAAAGCTGCCAGCACCGAAAGCTGTAGCTGGTTTTCACTGTCCCTTGGAACTGCATTCGCTGGTAGACAGACATTCGCGTTCTGCAACAGCTTTCGTTCGTAAAGGGGCAACACCGTGTATTTCTCTCTCGCAGAGCCCGGCTGCCAAATTCGAAACGTCCAGCGATTGCGCCCACAGGAAAGCTGCCAGCACGGAAAGCTGTAGCTGGTTTTCACTGTCCCTTGGAACTGCATTCGCTGCTACGCAGACATTCGCGTTCTGCAACAGCTTTCGTTCGTAAAGGGGCAACACTGTGTCTTTCTCTCTCGCAGAGCCCGGCTGCCAAATTCGAAACGTCCAGCGATTGCGCCCACAGGAAAGCTGCCAGAACGGAAAGCTGTAGCTGGTTTTCACTGTCCCTTGGAACTGCATTCGCTGGTAGACAGACATTCGCGTTCTGCAACAGCTTTCGTGCGTAAAGGGGCAACACTGTGTCTTTCTCTCTGGCAGAGCCCGGCTGCCAAATTCGAAACGTCCAGCGATTGCGCCCACAGGAAAGCTGCCAGCACGGAAAGCTGTAGCTGGTTTTCACTGTCCCTTGGAACTGCATTCGCTGGTAGGCAGACATTCGCGTTCTGCAACAGCTTTCGTTCGTAAAGGGGCAACACTCTGTATTTCTCTCTGGCAGAGCCCGGCTGCCAAATTCGAAACGTCCAGCGATTGCGCCCACAGGAAAGCTGCCAGCACGGAAAGCTGTAGCTGGTTTTCACTGTCCCTTGGAACTGCATTCGCTGGTAGGCAGACATTCGCGTTCTGCAACAGCTTTCGTTCGTAAAGGGGCAACACTGTGTATTTCTCTCTCGCAGAGCCCGGCTGCCAAATTCGAAACGTCCAGCGATTGCGCCCACAGGAAAGCTGCCAGCACGGAAAGCTGTAGCTGGTTTTCACTGTCCCTTGGAACTGCATTCGCTGGTAGGCAGACATTCGCGTTCTGCAACAGCTTTCGTTCGTAAAGGGGCAACACTGTGTATTTCTCTCTGGCAGAGCCCGGCTGCCAAATTCGAAACGTCCAGCGATTGCGCCCACAGGAAAGCTGCCAGCACGGAAAGCTGTAGCTGGTTTTCACTGTCCCTTGGAACTGCATTCGCTGGTAGACAGACATTCGCGTTCTGCAACAGCTTTCGTTCGTAAAGGGACAACACTGTGTATTTCTCTCTCGCAGAGCCCGGCTGCCAAATTCGAAACGTCCAGCGATTGCGCCCACAGGAAAGCTGCCAGAACGGAAAGCTGTAGCTGGTTTTCACTGTCCCTTGGAACTGCATTCGCTGGTAGACAGACATTCGCGTTCTGCAACAGCTTTCGTTCGTAAAGGGGCAACACTGTGTATTTCTCTCTGGCAGAGCCCGGCTGCCAAATTCGAAACGTCCAGCGATTGCGCCCACAGGAAAGCTGCCAGCACGGAAAGCTGTAGCTGGTTTTCACTGTCCCTTGGAACTGCATTCGCTGGTAGGCAGACATTCGCGTTCTGCAACAGCTTTCGTTCGTAAAGGGGCAACACTGTGTATTTCTCTCTGGCAGAGCCCGGCTGCCAAATTCGAAACGTCCAGCGATTGCGCCCACAGGAAAGCTGCCAGCACGGAAAGCTGTAGCTGGTTTTCACTGTCCCTTGGAACTGCATTCGCTGGTAGACAGACATTCGCGTTCTGCAACAGCTTTCGTTCGTAAAGGGGCAACACTGTGTCTTTCTCTCTGGCAGAGCCCGGCTGCCAAATTCGAAACGTCCAGCGATTGCGCCCACAGGAAAGCTGCCAGCACGGAAAGCTGTAGCTGGTTTTCACTGTCCCTTGGAACTGCATTCGCTGCTACGCAGACATTCGCGTTCTGCAACAGGTTTCGTTCGTAAAGGGGCAACACTGTGTATTTCTCTCTCGCAGAGCCCGGCTGCCAAATTCGAAACGTCCAGCGATTGCGCCCACAGGAAAGCTGCCAGCAAGGAAAGCTGTAGCTGGTTTTCACTGTCCCTTGGAAATGCATTCGCTGGTAGACAGACATTCGCGTTCTGCAACAGCTTTCGTTCGTAAAGGGGCAACACTGTGTCTTTCTCTCTGGCAGAGCCCGGCTGCCAAATTCGAAACGTCCAGCGATTGCGCCCACAGGAAAGCTGCCAGCACGGAAAGCTGTAGCTGGTTTTCACTGTCCCTTGGAACTGCATTCGCTGGTAGGCAGACATTCGCGTTCTGCAACAGCTTTCGTGCGTAAAGGGGCAACACTGTGTATTTCTCTCTCGCAGAGCCCGGCTGCCAAATTCGAAACGTCCAGCGATTGCGCCCACAGGAAAGCTGCCAGCACGGAAAGCTGTAGCTGGTTTTCACTGTCCCTTGGAACTGCATTCGCTGGTAGGCAGACATTCGCGTTCTGCAACAGCTTTCGTTCGTAAAGGGGCAACACTGTGTCTTTCTCTCTGGCAGAGCCCGGCTGCCAAATTCGAAACGTCCAGCGATTGCGCCCACAGGAAAGCTGCCAGCACGGAAAGCTGTAGCTGGTTTTCACTGTCCCTTGGAACTGCATTCGCTGGTAGGCAGACATTCGCGTTCTGCAACAGCTTTCGTGCGTAAAGGGGCAACACTGTGTCTTTCTCTCTCGCAGAGCCCGGCTGCCAAATTCGAAACGTCCAGCGATTGCGCCCACAGGAAAGCTGCCAGCACGGAAAGCTGTAGCTGGTTTTCACTGTCCCTTGGAACTGCATTCGCTGGTAGGCAGACATTCGCGTTCTGCAACAGCTTTCGTTCGTAAAGGGGCAACACTGTGTATTTCTCTCTGGCAGAGCCCGGCTGCCAAATTCGAAACGTCCAGCGATTGCGCCCACAGGAAAGCTGCCAGCACGGAAAGCTGTAGCTGGTTTTCACTGTCCCTTGGAACTGCATTCGCTGCTACACAGACATTCGCGTTCTGCAACAGCTTTCGTTCGTAAAGGGGCAACACTGTGTATTTCTCTCTCGCAGAGCCCGGCTGCCAAATTCGAAACGTCCAGCGATTGCGCCCACAGGAAAGCTGCCAGCACGGAAAGCTGTAGCTGGTTTTCACTGTCCCTTGGAACTGCATTCGCTGCTACGCAGACATTCGCGTTCTGCAACAGCTTTCGTTCGTAAAGGGGCAACACTGTGTATTTCTCTCTGGCAGAGCCCGGCTGCCAAATTCGAAACGTCCAGCGATTGCGCCCACAGGAAAGCTGCCAGCACGGAAAGCTGTAGCTGGTTTTCACTGTCCCTTGGAACTGCATTCGCTGGTAGACAGACATTCGCGTTCTGCAACAGCTTTCGTTCGTAAAGGGGCAACACTGTGTATTTCTCTCTGGCAGAGCCCGGCTGCCAAATTCGAAACGTCCAGCGATTGCGCCCACAGGAAAGCTGCCAGCACGGAAAGCTGTAGCTGGTTTTCACTGTCCCTTGGAACTGCATTCGCTGGTAGACAGACATTCGCGTTCTGCAACAGCTTTCGTTCGTAAAGGGGCAACACTCTGTATTTCTCTCTGGCAGAGCCCGGCTGCCAAATTCGAAACGTCCAGCGATTGCGCCCACAGGAAAGCTGCCAGCACGGAAAGCTGTAGCTGGTTTTCACTGTCCCTTGGAACTGCATTCGCTGGTAGACAGACATTCGCGTTCTGCAACAGCTTTCGTTCGTAAAGGGGCAACACTCTGTATTTCTCTCTGGCAGAGCCCGGCTGCCAAATTCGAAACGTCCAGCGATTGCGCCCACAGGAAAGCTGCCAGCACGGAAAGCTGTAGCTGGTTTTCACTGTCCCTTGGAACTGCATTCGCTGGTAGGCAGACATTCGCGTTCTGCAACAGCTTTCGTTCGTAAAGGGGCAACACTGTGTATTTCTCTCTGGCAGAGCCCGGCTGCCAAATTCGAAACGTCCAGCGATTGCGCCCACAGGAAAGCTGCCAGCACGGAAAGCTCTAGCTGGTTTTCACTGTCCCTTGGAACTGCATTCGCTGCTACACAGACATTCGCGTTCTGCAACAGCTTTCGTTCGTAAAGGGGCAACACTGTGTATTTCTCTCTGGCAGAGCCCGGCTGCCAAATTCGAAACGTCCAGCGATTGCGCCCACAGGAAAGCTGCCAGCACGGAAAGCTGTAGCTGGTTTTCACTGTCCCTTGGAACTGCATTCGCTGCTACGCAGACATTCGCGTTCTGCAACAGCTTTCGTTCGTAAAGGGGCAACACTGTGTATTTCTCTCTGGCAGAGCCCGGCTGCCAAATTCGAAACGTCCAGCGATTGCGCCCACAGGAAAGCTGCCAGCACGGAAAGCTGTAGCTGGTTTTCACTGTCCCTTGGAACTGCATTCGCTGGTAGGCAGACATTCGCGTTCTGCAACAGCTTTCGTTCGTAAAGGGGCAACACTGTGTATTTCTCTCTGGCAGAGCCCGGCTGCCAAATTCGAAACGTCCAGCGATTGCGCCCACAGGAAAGCTGCCAGCACGGAAAGCTGTAGCTGGTTTTCACTGTCCCTTGGAACTGCATTCGCTGGTAGACAGACATTCGCGTTCTGCAACAGCTTTCGTTCGTAAAGGGGCAACACTGTGTATTTCTCTCTGGCAGAGCCCGGCTGCCAAATTCGAAACGTCCAGCGATTGCGCCCACAGGAAAGCTGCCAGCACGGAAAGCTGTAGCTGGTTTTCACTGTCCCTTGGAACTGCATTCGCTGGTAGGCAGACATTCGCGTTCTGCAACAGCTTTCGTTCGTAAAGGGGCAACACTGTGTATTTCTCTCTGGCAGAGCCCGGCTGCCAAATTCGAAACGTCCAGCAATTGCGCTCACAGGAAAGCTGCCAGCACGGAAAGCTGTAGCTGGTTTTCACTGTCCCTTGGAACTGCATTCGCTGGTAGACAGACATTCGCGTTCTGCAACAGCTTTCGTTCGTAAAGGGGCAACACTGTGTATTTCTCTCTGGCAGAGCCCGGCTGCCAAATTCGAAACGTCCAGCGATTGCGCCCACAGGAAAGCTGCCAGCACGGAAAGCTGTAGCTGGTTTTCACTGTCCCTTGGAACTGCATTCGCTGCTACGCAGACATTCGCGTTCTGCAACAGCTTTCGTTCGTAAAGGGGCAACACTGTGTATTTCTCTCTCGCAGAGCCCGGCTGCCAAATTCGAAACGTCCAGCGATTGCGCCCACAGGAAAGCTGCCAGCAAGGAAAGCTGTAGCTGGTTTTCACTGTCCCTTGGAAATGCATTCGCTGGTAGACAGACATTCGCGTTCTGCAACAGCTTTCGTTCGTAAAGGGGCAACACTGTGTATTTCTCTCTCGCAGAGCCCGGCTGCCAAATTCGAAACGTCCAGCGATTGCGCCCACAGGAAAGCTGCCAGCAAGGAAAGCTGTAGCTGGTTTTCACTGTCCCTTGGAACTGCATTCGCTGCTACACAGACATTCGCGTTCTGCAACAGCTTTCGTTCGTAAAGGGGCAACACTGTGTATTTCTCTCTGGCAGAGCCCGGCTGCCAAATTCGAAACGTCCAGCGATTGCGCCCACAGGAAAGCTGCCAGCACCGAAAGCTGTAGCTGGTTTTCACTGTCCCTTGGAACTGCATTCGCTGGTAGACAGACATTCGCGTTCTGCAACAGCTTTCGTTCGTAAAGGGGCAACACCGTGTATTTCTCTCTCGCAGAGCCCGGCTGCCAAATTCGAAACGTCCAGCGATTGCGCCCACAGGAAAGCTGCCAGCACGGAAAGCTGTAGCTGGTTTTCACTGTCCCTTGGAACTGCATTCGCTGCTACGCAGACATTCGCGTTCTGCAACAGCTTTCGTTCGTAAAGGGGCAACACTGTGTCTTTCTCTCTCGCAGAGCCCGGCTGCCAAATTCGAAACGTCCAGCGATTGCGCCCACAGGAAAGCTGCCAGAACGGAAAGCTGTAGCTGGTTTTCACTGTCCCTTGGAACTGCATTCGCTGGTAGACAGACATTCGCGTTCTGCAACAGCTTTCGTGCGTAAAGGGGCAACACTGTGTCTTTCTCTCTGGCAGAGCCCGGCTGCCAAATTCGAAACGTCCAGCGATTGCGCCCACAGGAAAGCTGCCAGCACGGAAAGCTGTAGCTGGTTTTCACTGTCCCTTGGAACTGCATTCGCTGGTAGGCAGACATTCGCGTTCTGCAACAGCTTTCGTTCGTAAAGGGGCAACACTCTGTATTTCTCTCTGGCAGAGCCCGGCTGCCAAATTCGAAACGTCCAGCGATTGCGCCCACAGGAAAGCTGCCAGCACGGAAAGCTGTAGCTGGTTTTCACTGTCCCTTGGAACTGCATTCGCTGGTAGGCAGACATTCGCGTTCTGCAACAGCTTTCGTTCGTAAAGGGGCAACACTGTGTATTTCTCTCTCGCAGAGCCCGGCTGCCAAATTCGAAACGTCCAGCGATTGCGCCCACAGGAAAGCTGCCAGCACGGAAAGCTGTAGCTGGTTTTCACTGTCCCTTGGAACTGCATTCGCTGGTAGGCAGACATTCGCGTTCTGCAACAGCTTTCGTTCGTAAAGGGGCAACACTGTGTATTTCTCTCTGGCAGAGCCCGGCTGCCAAATTCGAAACGTCCAGCGATTGCGCCCACAGGAAAGCTGCCAGCACGGAAAGCTGTAGCTGGTTTTCACTGTCCCTTGGAACTGCATTCGCTGGTAGACAGACATTCGCGTTCTGCAACAGCTTTCGTTCGTAAAGGGACAACACTGTGTATTTCTCTCTCGCAGAGCCCGGCTGCCAAATTCGAAACGTCCAGCGATTGCGCCCACAGGAAAGCTGCCAGAACGGAAAGCTGTAGCTGGTTTTCACTGTCCCTTGGAACTGCATTCGCTGGTAGACAGACATTCGCGTTCTGCAACAGCTTTCGTTCGTAAAGGGGCAACACTGTGTATTTCTCTCTGGCAGAGCCCGGCTGCCAAATTCGAAACGTCCAGCGATTGCACCCACAGGAAAGCTGCCAGCACGGAAAGCTGTAGCTGGTTTTCACTGTCCCTTGGAACTGCATTCGCTGGTAGGCAGACATTCGCGTTCTGCAACAGCTTTCGTTCGTAAAGGGGCAACACTGTGTATTTCTCTCTGGCAGAGCCCGGCTGCCAAATTCGAAACGTCCAGCGATTGCGCCCACAGGAAAGCTGCCAGCACGGAAAGCTGTAGCTGGTTTTCACTGTCCCTTGGAACTGCATTCGCTGGTAGACAGACATTCGCGTTCTGCAACAGCTTTCGTTCGTAAAGGGGCAACACTGTGTCTTTCTCTCTGGCAGAGCCCGGCTGCCAAATTCGAAACGTCCAGCGATTGCGCCCACAGGAAAGCTGCCAGCACGGAAAGCTGTAGCTGGTTTTCACTGTCCCTTGGAACTGCATTCGCTGCTACGCAGACATTCGCGTTCTGCAACAGGTTTCGTTCGTAAAGGGGCAACACTGTGTATTTCTCTCTCGCAGAGCCCGGCTGCCAAATTCGAAACGTCCAGCGATTGCGCCCACAGGAAAGCTGCCAGCAAGGAAAGCTGTAGCTGGTTTTCACTGTCCCTTGGAAATGCATTCGCTGGTAGACAGACATTCGCGTTCTGCAACAGCTTTCGTTCGTAAAGGGGCAACACTGTGTCTTTCTCTCTGGCAGAGCCCGGCTGCCAAATTCGAAACGTCCAGCGATTGCGCCCACAGGAAAGCTGCCAGCACGGAAAGCTGTAGCTGGTTTTCACTGTCCCTTGGAACTGCATTCGCTGGTAGGCAGACATTCGCGTTCTGCAACAGCTTTCGTGCGTAAAGGGGCAACACTGTGTATTTCTCTCTCGCAGAGCCCGGCTGCCAAATTCGAAACGTCCAGCGATTGCGCCCACAGGAAAGCTGCCAGCACGGAAAGCTGTAGCTGGTTTTCACTGTCCCTTGGAACTGCATTCGCTGGTAGGCAGACATTCGCGTTCTGCAACAGCTTTCGTTCGTAAAGGGGCAACACTGTGTCTTTCTCTCTGGCAGAGCCCGGCTGCCAAATTCGAAACGTCCAGCGATTGCGCCCACAGGAAAGCTGCCAGCACGGAAAGCTGTAGCTGGTTTTCACTGTCCCTTGGAACTGCATTCGCTGGTAGGCAGACATTCGCGTTCTGCAACAGCTTTCGTGCGTAAAGGGGCAACACTGTGTCTTTCTCTCTCGCAGAGCCCGGCTGCCAAATTCGAAACGTCCAGCGATTGCGCCCACAGGAAAGCTGCCAGCACGGAAAGCTGTAGCTGGTTTTCACTGTCCCTTGGAACTGCATTCGCTGGTAGGCAGACATTCGCGTTCTGCAACAGCTTTCGTTCGTAAAGGGGCAACACTGTGTATTTCTCTCTGGCAGAGCCCGGCTGCCAAATTCGAAACGTCCAGCGATTGCGCCCACAGGAAAGCTGCCAGCACGGAAAGCTGTAGCTGGTTTTCACTGTCCCTTGGAACTGCATTCGCTGCTACACAGACATTCGCGTTCTGCAACAGCTTTCGTTCGTAAAGGGGCAACACTGTGTATTTCTCTCTCGCAGAGCCCGGCTGCCAAATTCGAAACGTCCAGCGATTGCGCCCACAGGAAAGCTGCCAGCACGGAAAGCTGTAGCTGGTTTTCACTGTCCCTTGGAACTGCATTCGCTGCTACGCAGACATTCGCGTTCTGCAACAGCTTTCGTTCGTAAAGGGGCAACACTGTGTATTTCTCTCTGGCAGAGCCCGGCTGCCAAATTCGAAACGTCCAGCGATTGCGCCCACAGGAAAGCTGCCAGCACGGAAAGCTGTAGCTGGTTTTCACTGTCCCTTGGAACTGCATTCGCTGGTAGACAGACATTCGCGTTCTGCAACAGCTTTCGTTCGTAAAGGGGCAACACTGTGTATTTCTCTCTGGCAGAGCCCGGCTGCCAAATTCGAAACGTCCAGCGATTGCGCCCACAGGAAAGCTGCCAGCACGGAAAGCTGTAGCTGGTTTTCACTGTCCCTTGGAACTGCATTCGCTGGTAGACAGACATTCGCGTTCTGCAACAGCTTTCGTTCGTAAAGGGGCAACACTCTGTATTTCTCTCTGGCAGAGCCCGGCTGCCAAATTCGAAACGTCCAGCGATTGCGCCCACAGGAAAGCTGCCAGCACGGAAAGCTGTAGCTGGTTTTCACTGTCCCTTGGAACTGCATTCGCTGGTAGACAGACATTCGCGTTCTGCAACAGCTTTCGTTCGTAAAGGGGCAACACTCTGTATTTCTCTCTGGCAGAGCCCGGCTGCCAAATTCGAAACGTCCAGCGATTGCGCCCACAGGAAAGCTGCCAGCACGGAAAGCTGTAGCTGGTTTTCACTGTCCCTTGGAACTGCATTCGCTGCTACGCAGACATTCGCGTTCTGCAACAGCTTTCGTTCGTAAAGGGGCAACACTGTGTATTTCTCTCTGGCAGAGCCCGGCTGCCAAATTCGAAACGTCCAGCGATTGCGCCCACAGGAAAGCTGCCAGCAAGGAAAGCTGTAGCTGGTTTTCACTGTCCCTTGGAACTGCATTCGCTGGTAGACAGACATTCGCGTTCTGCAACAGCTTTCGTGCGTAAAGGGGCAACACTGTGTCTTTCTCTCTCGCAGAGCCCGGCTGCCAAATTCGAAACGTCCAGCGATTGCGCCCACAGGAAAGCTGCCAGCACGGAAAGCTGTAGCTGGTTTTCACTGTCCCTTGGAACTGCATTCGCTGGTAGGCAGACATTCGCGTTCTGCAACAGCTTTCGTTCGTAAAGGGGCAACACTGTGTATTTCTCTCTCGCAGAGCCCGGCTGCCAAATTCGAAACGTCCAGCGATTGCGCCCACAGGAAAGCTGCCAGCACGGAAAGCTGTAGCTGGTTTTCACTGTCCCTTGGAACTGCATTCGCTGGTAGACAGACATTCGCGTTCTGCAACAGCATTCGTTCGTAAAGGGGCAACACTGTGTATTTCTCTCTGGCAGAGCCCGGCTGCCAAATTCGAAACGTCCAGCGATTGCGCCCACAGGAAAGCTGCCAGCACGGAAAGCTGTAGCTGGTTTTCACTGTCCCTTGGAACTGCATTCGCTGGTAGACAGACATTCGCGTTCTGCAACAGCTTTCGTTCGTAAAGGGGCAACACTGTGTCTTTCTCTCTGGCAGAGCCCGGCTGCCAAATTCGAAACGTCCAGCGATTGCGCCCACAGGAAAGCTGCCAGCACGGAAAGCTGTAGCTGGTTTTCACTGTCCCTTGGAACTGCATTCGCTGGTAGGCAGACATTCGCGTTCTGCAACAGCTTTCGTTCGTAAAGGGGCAACACTGTGTATTTCTCTCTGGCAGAGCCCGGCTGCCAAATTCGAAACGTCCAGCGATTGCGCCCACAGGAAAGCTGCCAGCACGGAAAGCTGTAGCTGGTTTTCACTGTCCCTTGGAACTGCATTCGCTGCTACGCAGACATTCGCGTTCTGCAACAGCTTTCGTGCGTAAAGGGGCAACACTGTGTATTTCTCTCTGGCAGAGCCCGGCTGCCAAATTCGAAACGTCCAGCGATTGCGCCCACAGGAAAGCTGCCAGCACGGAAAGCTGTAGCTGGTTTTCACTGTCCCTTGGAACTGCATTCGCTGGTAGGCAGACATTCGCGTTCTGCAACAGCTTTCGTTCGTAAAGGGGCAACACTGTGTATTTCTCTCTGGCAGAGCCCGGCTGCCAAATTCGAAACGTCCAGCGATTGCGCCCACAGGAAAGCTGCCAGCACGGAAAGCTGTAGCTGGTTTTCACTGTCCCTTGGAACTGCATTCGCTGGTAGACAGACATTCGCGTTCTGCAACAGCTTTCGTTCGTAAAGGGGCAACACTGTGTATTTCTCTCTCGCAGAGCCCGGCTGCCAAATTCGAAACGTCCAGCGATTGCGCCCACAGGAAAGCTGCCAGCACGGAAAGCTGTAGCTGGTTTTCACTGTCCCTTGGAACTGCATTCGCTGGTAGACAGACATTCGCGTTTTGCAACAGCTTTCGTTCGTAAAGGGGCAACACTCTGTATTTCTCTCTGGCAGAGCCCGGCTGCCAAATTCGAAACGTCCAGCGATTGCGCCCACAGGAAAGCTGCCAGCACGGAAAGCTGTAGCTGGTTTTCACTGTCCCTTGGAACTGCATTCGCTGGTAGACAGACATTCGCGTTCTGCAACAGCTTTCGTTCGTAAAGGGGCAACACTGTGTATTTCTCTCTGGCAGAGCCCGGCTGCCAAATTCGAAACGTCCAGCGATTGCGCCCACAGGAAAGCTGCCAGCACGGAAAGCTGTAGCTGGTTTTCACTGTCCCTTGGAACTGCATTCGCTGGTAGGCAGACATTCGCGTTCTGCAACAGCTTTCGTTCGTAAAGGGGCAACACTGTGTCTTTCTCTCTGGCAGAGCCCGGCTGCCAAATTCGAAACGTCCAGCGATTGCGCCCACAGGAAAGCTGCCAGCAAGGAAAGCTGTAGCTGGTTTTCACTGTCCCTTGGAACTGCATTCGCTGGTAGGCAGACATTCGCGTTCTGCAACAGCTTTCGTGCGTAAAGGGGCAACACTGTGTCTTTCTCTCTGGCAGAGCCCGGCTGCCAAATTCGAAACGTCCAGCGATTGCGCCCACAGGAAAGCTGCCAGCACGGAAAGCTGTAGCTGGTTTTCACTGTCCCTTGGAACTGCATTCGCTGGTAGGCAGACATTCGCGTTCTGCAACAGCTTTCGTTCGTAAAGGGGCAACACTGTGTATTTCTCTCTCGCAGAGCCCGGCTGCCAAATTCGAAACGTCCAGCGATTGCGCCCACAGGAAAGCTGCCAGCACGGAAAGCTGTAGCTGGTTTTCACTGTCCCTTGGAACTGCATTCGCTGCTACACAGACATTCGCGTTCTGCAACAGCTTTCGTTCGTAAAGGGGCAACACCGTGTATTTCTCTCTGGCAGAGCCCGGCTGCCAAATTCGAAACGTCCAGCGATTGCACCCACAGGAAAGCTGCCAGCACGGAAAGCTGTAGCTGGTTTTCACTGTCCCTTGGAACTGCATTCGCTGGTAGACAGACATTCGCGTTCTGCAACAGCTTTCGTTCGTAAAGGGGCAACACTATGTCTTTCTCTCTGGCAGAGCCCGGCTGCCAAATTCGAAACGTCCAGCGATTGCGCCCACAGGAAAGCTGCCAGCACGGAAAGCTGTAGCTGGTTTTCACTGTCCCTTGGAACTGCATTCGCTGGTAGACAGACATTCGCGTTCTGCAACAGCTTTCGTTCGTAAAGGGGCAACACTGTGTATTTCTCTCTCGCAGAGCCCGGCTGCCAAATTCGAAACGTCCAGCGATTGCGCCCACAGGAAAGCTGCCAGCACGGAAAGCTGTAGCTGGTTTTCACTGTCCCTTGGAACTGCATTCGCTGGTAGGCAGACATTCGCGTTCTGCAACAGCTTTCGTTCGTAAAGGGGCAACACTGTGTATTTCTCTCTGGCAGAGCCCGGCTGCCAAATTCGAAACGTCCAGCGATTGCGCCCACAGGAAAGCTGCCAGCACGGAAAGCTGTAGCTGGTTTTCACTGTCCCTTGGAACTGCATTCGCTGGTAGACAGACATTCGCGTTCTGCAACAGCTTTCGTTCGTAAAAGGGCAACACTGTGTATTTCTCTCTGGCAGAGCCCGGCTGCCAAATTCGAAACGTCCAGCGATTGCGCCCACAGGAAAGCTGCCAGCACGGAAAGCTGTAGCTGGTTTTCACTGTCCCTTGGAACTGCATTCGCTGGTAGACAGACATTCGCGTTCTGCAACAGCTTTCGTTCGTAAAGGGGCAACACTGTGTATTTCTCTCTGGCAGAGCCCGGCTGCCAAATTCGAAACGTCCAGCGATTGCGCCCACAGGAAAGCTGCCAGCACGGAAAGCTGTAGCTGGTTTTCACTGTCCCTTGGAACTGCATTCGCTGGTAGGCAGACATTCGCGTTCTGCAACAGCTTTCGTTCGTAAAGGGGCAACACTGTGTATTTCTCTCTGGCAGAGCCCGGCTGCCAAATTCGAAACGTCCAGCGATTGCGCCCACAGGAAAGCTGCCAGCACGGAAAGCTCTAGCTGGTTTTCACTGTCCCTTGGAACTGCATTCGCTGCTACACAGACATTCGCGTTCTGCAACAGCTTTCGTTCGTAAAGGGGCAACACTGTGTCTTTCTCTCTGGCAGAGCCCGGCTGCCAAATTCGAAACGTCCAGCGATTGCGCCCACAGGAAAGCTGCCAGCACGGAAAGCTGTAGCTGGTTTTCACTGTCCCTTGGAACTGCATTCGCTGCTACGCAGACATTCGCGTTCTGCAACAGCTTTCGTTCGTAAAGGGGCAACACTGTGTATTTCTCTCTGGCAGAGCCCGGCTGCCAAATTCGAAACGTCCAGCGATTGCGCCCACAGGAAAGCTGCCAGCACGGAAAGCTGTAGCTGGTTTTCACTGTCCCTTGGAACTGCATTCGCTGGTAGGCAGACATTCGCGTTCTGCAACAGCTTTCGTTCGTAAAGGGGCAACACTGTGTATTTCTCTCTGGCAGAGCCCGGCTGCCAAATTCGAAACGTCCAGCGATTGCGCCCACAGGAAAGCTGCCAGCACGGAAAGCTGTAGCTGGTTTTCACTGTCCCTTGGAACTGCATTCGCTGGTAGACAGACATTCGCGTTCTGCAACAGCTTTCGTTCGTAAAGGGGCAACACTGTGTATTTCTCTCTGGCAGAGCCCGGCTGCCAAATTCGAAACGTCCAGCGATTGCGCCCACAGGAAAGCTGCCAGCACGGAAAGCTGTAGCTGGTTTTCACTGTCCCTTGGAACTGCATTCGCTGCTACACAGACATTCGCGTTCTGCAACAGCTTTCGTTCGTAAAGGGGCAACACTGTGTATTTCTCTCTGGCAGAGCCCGGCTGCCAAATTCGAAACGTCCAGCAATTGCGCTCACAGGAAAGCTGCCAGCACGGAAAGCTGTAGCTGGTTTTCACTGTCCCTTGGAACTGCATTCGCTGGTAGACAGACATTCGCGTTCTGCAACAGCTTTCGTTCGTAAAGGGGCAACACTGTGTATTTCTCTCTGGCAGAGCCCGGCTGCCAAATTCGAAACGTCCAGCGATTGCGCCCACAGGAAAGCTGCCAGCACGGAAAGCTGTAGCTGGTTTTCACTGTCCCTTGGAACTGCATTCGCTGCTACGCAGACATTCGCGTTCTGCAACAGCTTTCGTTCGTAAAGGGGCTACACTGTGTATTTCTCTCTCGCAGAGCCCGGCTGCCAAATTCGAAACGTCCAGCGATTGCGCCCACAGGAAAGCTGCCAGCAAGGAAAGCTGTAGCTGGTTTTCACTGTCCCTTGGAAATGCATTCGCTGGTAGACAGACATTCGCGTTCTGCAACAGCTTTCGTGCGTAAAGGGGCAACACTGTGTATTTCTCACTCGCAGAGCCCGGCTGCCAAATTCGAAACGTCCAGCGATTGCGCCCACAGGAAAGCTGCCAGCAAGGAAAGCTGTAGCTGGTTTTCACTGTCCCTTGGAACTGCATTCGCTGCTACACAGACATTCGCGTTCTGCAACAGCTTTCGTTCGTAAAGGGGCAACACTGTGTATTTCTCTCTGGCAGAGCCCGGCTGCCAAATTCGAAACGTCCAGCGATTGCGCCCACAGGAAAGCTGCCAGCACGGAAAGCTGTAGCTGGTTTTCACTGTCCCTTGGAACTGCATTCGCTGGTAGACAGACATTCGCGTTCTGCAACAGCTTTCGTTCGTAAAGGGGCAACACCGTGTATTTCTCTCTCGCAGAGCCCGGCTGCCAAATTCGAAACGTCCAGCGATTGCGCCCACAGGAAAGCTGCCAGCACGGAAAGCTGTAGCTGGTTTTCACTGTCCCTTGGAACTGCATTCGCTGCTACGCAGACATTCGCGTTCTGCAACAGCTTTCGTTCGTAAAGGGGCAACACTGTGTCTTTCTCTCTCGCAGAGCCCGGCTGCCAAATTCGAAACGTCCAGCGATTGCGCCCACAGGAAAGCTGCCAGAACGGAAAGCTGTAGCTGGTTTCCACTGTCCCTTGGAACTGCATTCGCTGGTAGACAGACATTCGCGTTCTGCAACAGCTTTCGTGCGTAAAGGGGCAACACTGTGTCTTTCTCTCTGGCAGAGCCCGGCTGCCAAATTCGAAACGTCCAGCGATTGCGCCCACAGGAAAGCTGCCAGCACGGAAAGCTGTAGCTGGTTTTCACTGTCCCTTGGAACTGCATTCGCTGGTAGGCAGACATTCGCGTTCTGCAACAGCTTTCGTTCGTAAAGGGGCAACACTCTGTATTTCTCTCTGGCAGAGCCCGGCTGCCAAATTCGAAACGTCCAGCGATTGCGCCCACAGGAAAGCTGCCAGCACGGAAAGCTGTAGCTGGTTTTCACTGTCCCTTGGAACTGCATTCGCTGGTAGGCAGACATTCGCGTTCTGCAACAGCTTTCGTTCGTAAAGGGGCAACACTGTGTATTTCTCTCTCGCAGAGCCCGGCTGCCAAATTCGAAACGTCCAGCGATTGCGCCCACAGGAAAGCTGCCAGCACGGAAAGCTGTAGCTGGTTTTCACTGTCCCTTGGAACTGCATTCGCTGGTAGGCAGACATTCGCGTTCTGCAACAGCTTTCGTTCGTAAAGGGGCAACACTGTGTATTTCTCTCTGGCAGAGCCCGGCTGCCAAATTCGAAACGTCCAGCGATTGCGCCCACAGGAAAGCTGCCAGCACGGAAAGCTGTAGCTGGTTTTCACTGTCCCTTGGAACTGCATTCGCTGGTAGACAGACATTCGCGTTCTGCAACAGCTTTCGTTCGTAAAGGGACAACACTGTGTATTTCTCTCTCGCAGAGCCCGGCTGCCAAATTCGAAACGTCCAGCGATTGCGCCCACAGGAAAGCTGCCAGAACGGAAAGCTGTAGCTGGTTTTCACTGTCCCTTGGAACTGCATTCGCTGGTAGACAGACATTCGCGTTCTGCAACAGCTTTCGTTCGTAAAGGGGCAACACTGTGTATTTCTCTCTGGCAGAG
This sequence comes from Mycteria americana, assembly GCF_035582795.1. NCBI lineage: Eukaryota > Metazoa > Chordata > Aves > Ciconiiformes > Ciconiidae > Mycteria > Mycteria americana. The sequence goes on along the minus strand of NW_027445632.1, from coordinate 59,053 downwards.
CCCGGCTGCCAAATTCGAAACGTCCAGCGATTGCGCCCACAGGAAAGCTGCCAGCACGGAAAGCTGTAGCTGGTTTTCACTGTCCCTTGGAACTGCATTCGCTGGTAGGCAGACATTCGCGTTCTGCAACAGCTTTCGTTCGTAAAGGGGCAACACTGTGTATTTCTCTCTGGCAGAGCCCGGCTGCCAAATTCGAAACGTCCAGCGATTGCGCCCACAGGAAAGCTGCCAGCACGGAAAGCTGTAGCTGGTTTTCACTGTCCCTTGGAACTGCATTCGCTGGTAGACAGACATTCGCGTTCTGCAACAGCTTTCGTTCGTAAAGGGGCAACACTGTGTATTTCTCTCTGGCAGAGCCCGGCTGCCAAATTCGAAACGTCCAGCGATTGCGCCCACAGGAAAGCTGCCAGCACGGAAAGCTGTAGCTGGTTTTCACTGTCCCTTGGAACTGCATTCGCTGCTACGCAGACATTCGCGTTCTGCAACAGGTTTCGTTCGTAAAGGGGCAACACTGTGTATTTCTCTCTCGCAGAGCCCGGCTGCCAAATTCGAAACGTCCAGCGATTGCGCCCACAGGAAAGCTGCCAGCAAGGAAAGCTGTAGCTGGTTTTCACTGTCCCTTGGAAATGCATTCGCTGGTAGACAGACATTCGCGTTCTGCAACAGCTTTCGTTCGTAAAGGGGCAACACTGTGTATTTCTCTCTGGCAGAGCCCGGCTGCCAAATTCGAAACGTCCAGCGATTGCGCCCACAGGAAAGCTGCCAGCACGGAAAGCTGTAGCTGGTTTTCACTGTCCCTTGGAACTGCATTCGCTGGTAGGCAGACATTCGCGTTCTGCAACAGCTTTCGTGCGTAAAGGGGCAACACTGTGTATTTCTCTCTCGCAGAGCCCGGCTGCCAAATTCGAAACGTCCAGCGATTGCGCCCACAGGAAAGCTGCCAGCACGGAAAGCTGTAGCTGGTTTTCACTGTCCCTTGGAACTGCATTCGCTGGTAGGCAGACATTCGCGTTCTGCAACAGCTTTCGTTCGTAAAGGGGCAACACTGTGTATTTCTCTCTGGCAGAGCCCGGCTGCCAAATTCGAAACGTCCAGCGATTGCGCCCACAGGAAAGCTGCCAGCACGGAAAGCTGTAGCTGGTTTTCACTGTCCCTTGGAACTGCATTCGCTGGTAGGCAGACATTCGCGTTCTGCAACAGCTTTCGTTCGTAAAGGGGCAACACTGTGTATTTCTCTCTGGCAGAGCCCGGCTGCCAAATTCGAAACGTCCAGCGATTGCGCCCACAGGAAAGCTGCCAGCACGGAAAGCTGTAGCTGGTTTTCACTGTCCCTTGGAACTGCATTCGCTGCTACACAGACATTCGCGTTCTGCAACAGCTTTCGTTCGTAAAGGGGCAACACCGTGTATTTCTCTCTCGCAGAGCCCGGCTGCCAAATTCGAAACGTCCAGCGATTGCGCCCACAGGAAAGCTGCCAGCACGGAAAGCTGTAGCTGGTTTTCACTGTCCCTTGGAACTGCATTCGCTGGTAGACAGACATTCGCGTTCTGCAACAGCTTTCGTTCGTAAAGGGGCAACACTGTGTCTTTCGCAGAGCCCGGCTGCCAAATTCGAAACGTCCAGCGATTGCGCCCACAGGAAAGCTGCCAGAACGGAAAGCTGTAGCTGGTTTTCACTGTCCCTTGGAACTGCATTCGCTGGTAGGCAGACATTCGCGTTCTGCAACAGCTTTCGTTCGTAAAGGGGCAACACTGTGTATTTCTCTCTGGCAGAGCCCGGCTGCCAAATTCGAAACGTCCAGCGATTGCGCCCACAGGAAAGCTGCCAGCACGGAAAGCTGTAGCTGGTTTTCACTGACCCTTGGAACTGCATTCGCTGCTACGCAGACATTCGCGTTCTGCAACAGCTTTCGTTCGTAAAGGGGCAACACTGTGTATTTCTCTCTGGCAGAGCCCGGCTGCCAAATTCGAAACGTCCAGCGATTGCGCCCACAGGAAAGCTGCCAGCACGGAAAGCTGTAGCTGGTTTTCACTGTCCCTTGGAACTGCATTCGCTGGTAGGCAGACATTCGCGTTCTGCAACAGCTTTCGTTCGTAAAGGGGCAACACTGTGTCTTTCTCTCTGGCAGAGCCCGGCTGCCAAATTCGAAACGTCCAGCGATTGCGCCCACAGGAAAGCTGCCAGCACGGAAAGCTGTAGCTGGTTTTCACTGTCCCTTGGAACTGCATTCGCTGGTAGGCAGACATTCGCGTTCTGCAACAGCTTTCGTTCGTAAAGGGGCAACACTGTGTCTTTCTCTCTGGCAGAGCCCGGCTGCCAAATTCGAAACGTCCAGCGATTGCGCCCACAGGAAAGCTGCCAGCACGGAAAGCTGTAGCTGGTTTTCACTGTCCCTTGGAACTGCATTCGCTGGTAGGCAGACATTCGCGTTCTGCAACAGCTTTCGTTCGTAAAGGGGCAACACTGTGTATTTCTCTCTGGCAGAGCCCGGCTGCCAAATTCGAAACGTCCAGCGATTGCGCCCACAGGAAAGCTGCCAGAACGGAAAGCTGTAGCTGGTTTTCACTGTCCCTTGGAACTGCATTCGCTGGTAGACAGACATTCGCGTTCTGCAACAGCTTTCGTGCGTAAAGGGGCAACACTGTGTATTTCTCTCTGGCAGAGCCCGGCTGCCAAATTCGAAACGTCCAGCGATTGCGCCCACAGGAAAGCTGCCAGCACGGAAAGCTGTAGCTGGTTTTCACTGTCCCTTGGAACTGCATTCGCTGGTAGGCAGACATTCGCGTTCTGCAACAGCTTTCGTTCGTAAAGGGGCAACACTGTGTCTTTCTCTCTGGCAGAGCCCGGCTGCCAAATTCGAAACGTCCAGCGATTGCGCCCACAGGAAAGCTGCCAGCACGGAAAGCTGTAGCTGGTTTTCACTGTCCCTTGGAACTGCATTCGCTGGTAGACAGACATTCGCGTTCTGCAACAGCTTTCGTTCGTAAAGGGGCAACACTGTGTATTTCTCTCTGGCAGAGCCCGGCTGCCAAATTCGAAACGTCCAGCGATTGCGCCCACAGGAAAGCTGCCAGCACGGAAAGCTGTAGCTGGTTTTCACTGTCCCTTGGAACTGCATTCGCTGGTAGGCAGACATTCGCGTTCTGCAACAGCTTTCGTTCGTAAAGGGGCAACACTGTGTATTTCTCTCTCGCAGAGCCCGGCTGCCAAATTCGAAACGTCCAGCGATTGCGCCCACAGGAAAGCTGCCAGCAAGGAAAGCTGTAGCTGGTTTTCACTGTCCCTTGGAAATGCATTCGCTGGTAGACAGACATTCGCGTTCTGCAACAGCTTTCGTGCGTAAAGGGGCAACACTGTGTCTTTCTCTCTGGCAGAGCCCGGCTGCCAAATTCGAAACGTCCAGCGATTGCGCCCACAGGAAAGCTGCCAGCACGGAAAGCTGTAGCTGGTTTTCACTGTCCCTTGGAACTGCATTCGCTGCTACACAGACATTCGCGTTCTGCAACAGCTTTCGTTCGTAAAGGGGCAACACCGTGTATTTCTCTCTGGCAGAGCCCGGCTGCCAAATTCGAAACGTCCAGCGATTGCGCCCACAGGAAAGCTGCCAGCACGGAAAGCTGTAGCTGGTTTTCACTGTCCCTTGGAACTGCATTCGCTGGTAGACAGACATTCGCGTTCTGCAACAGCTTTCGTTCGTAAAGGGGCAACACTGTGTCTTTCTCTCTCGCAGAGCCCGGCTGCCAAATTCGAAACGTCCAGCGATTGCGCCCACAGGAAAGCTGCCAGAACGGAAAGCTGTAGCTGGTTTTCACTGTCCCTTGGAACTGCATTCGCTGGTAGACAGACATTCGCGTTCTGCAACAGCTTTCGTTCGTAAAGGGGCAACACTGTGTATTTCTCTCTCGCAGAGCCCGGCTGCCAAATTCGAAACGTCCAGCGATTGCGCCCACAGGAAAGCTGCCAGCAAGGAAAGCTGTAGCTGGTTTTCACTGTCCCTTGGAAATGCATTCGCTGGTAGACAGACATTCGCGTTCTGCAACAGCTTTCGTTCGTAAAGGGGCAACACTGTGTATTTCTCTCTGGCAGAGCCCGGCTGCCAAATTCGAAACGTCCAGCGATTGCGCCCACAGGAAAGCTGCCAGCACGGAAAGCTGTAGCTGGTTTTCACTGTCCCTTGGAAATGCATTCGCTGCTACACAGACATTCGCGTTCTGCAACAGCTTTCGTTCGTAAAGGGGCAACACCGTGTATTTCTCTCTCGCAGAGCCCGGCTGCCAAATTCGAAACGTCCAGCGATTGCGCCCACAGGAAAGCTGCCAGCACGGAAAGCTGTAGCTGGTTTTCACTGTCCCTTGGAACTGCATTCGCTGGTAGACAGACATTCGCGTTCTGCAACAGCTTTCGTTCGTAAAGGGGCAACACTGTGTCTTTCTCTCTCGCAGAGCCCGGCTGCCAAATTCGAAACGTCCAGCGATTGCGCCCACAGGAAAGCTGCCAGAACGGAAAGCTGTAGCTGGTTTTCACTGTCCCTTGGAACTGCATTCGCTGGTAGACAGACATTCGCGTTCTGCAACAGCTTTCGTGCGTAAAGGGGCAACACTGTGTCTTTCTCTCTGGCAGAGCCCGGCTGCCAAATTCGAAACGTCCAGCGATTGCGCCCACAGGAAAGCTGCCAGCACGGAAAGCTGTAGCTGGTTTTCACTGTCCCTTGGAACTGCATTCGCTGGTAGGCAGACATTCGCGTTCTGCAACAGCTTTCGTTCGTAAAGGGGCAACACTCTGTATTTCTCTCTGGCAGAGCCCGGCTGCCAAATTCGAAACGTCCAGCGATTGCGCCCACAGGAAAGCTGCCAGCACGGAAAGCTGTAGCTGGTTTTCACTGTCCCTTGGAACTGCATTCGCTGGTAGGCAGACATTCGCATTCTGCAACAGCTTTCGTGCGTAAAGGGGCAACACTGTGTCTTTCTCTCTCGCAGAGCCCGGCTGCCAAATTCGAAACGTCCAGCGATTGCGCCCACAGGAAAGCTGCCAGCACGGAAAGCTGTAGCTGGTTTTCACTGTCCCTTGGAACTGCATTCGCTGGTAGGCAGACATTCGCGTTCTGCAACAGCTTTCGTTCGTAAAGGGGCAACACTGTGTATTTCTCTCTGGCAGAGCCCGGCTGCCAAATTCGAAACGTCCAGCGATTGCACCCACAGGAAAGCTGCCAGCACGGAAAGCTGTAGCTGGTTTTCACTGTCCCTTGGAACTGCATTCGCTGGTAGACAGACATTCGCGTTCTGCAACAGCTTTCGTTCGTAAAGGGGCAACACTATGTCTTTCTCTCTGGCAGAGCCCGGCTGCCAAATTCGAAACGTCCAGCGATTGCGCCCACAGGAAAGCTGCCAGCACGGAAAGCTGTAGCTGGTTTTCACTGTCCCTTGGAACTGCATTCGCTGGTAGACAGACATTCGCGTTCTGCAACAGCTTTCGTTCGTAAAGGGGCAACACTGTGTATTTCTCTCTCGCAGAGCCCGGCTGCCAAATTCGAAACGTCCAGCGATTGCGCCCACAGGAAAGCTGCCAGCACGGAAAGCTGTAGCTGGTTTTCACTGTCCCTTGGAACTGCATTCGCTGGTAGGCAGACATTCGCGTTCTGCAACAGCTTTCGTTCGTAAAGGGGCAACACTGTGTATTTCTCTCTGGCAGAGCCCGGCTGCCAAATTCGAAACGTCCAGCGATTGCGCCCACAGGAAAGCTGCCAGCACGGAAAGCTGTAGCTGGTTTTCACTGTCCCTTGGAACTGCATTCGCTGGTAGACAGACATTCACGTTCTGCAACAGCTTTCGTTCGTAAAGGGGCAACACTGTGTATTTCTCTCTGGCAGAGCCCGGCTGCCAAATTCGAAACGTCCAGCGATTGCGCCCACAGGAAAGCTGCCAGCACGGAAAGCTGTAGCTGGTTTTCACTGTCCCTTTGAACTGCATTCGCTGGTAGACAGACATTCGCGTTCTGCAACAGCTTTCGTTCGTAAAGGGGCAACACTGTGTATTTCTCTCTCGCAGAGCCCGGCTGCCAAATTCGAAACGTCCAGCGATTGCGCCCACAGGAAAGCTGCCAGCACGGAAAGCTCTAGCTGGTTTTCACTGTCCCTTGGAACTGCATTCGCTGCTACACAGACATTCGCGTTCTGCAACAGCTTTCGTTCGTAAAGGGGCAACACTGTGTATTTCTCTCTGGCAGAGCCCGGCTGCCAAATTCGAAACGTCCAGCGATTGCGCCCACAGGAAAGCTGCCAGCACGGAAAGCTCTAGCTGGTTTTCACTGTCCCTTGGAACTGCATTCGCTGGTAGACAGACATTCGCGTTCTGCAACAGCTTTCGTTCGTAAAGGGGCAACACTGTGTATTTCTCTCTGGCAGAGCCCGGCTGCCAAATTCGAAACGTCCAGCGATTGCGCTCACAGGAAAGCTGCCAGCACGGAAAGCTGTAGCTGGTTTTCACTGTCCCTTGGAACTGCATTCGCTGGTAGACAGACATTCGCGTTCTGCAACAGCTTTCGTTCGTAAAGGGGCAACACTGTGTATTTCTCTCTGGCAGAGCCCGGCTGCCAAATTCGAAACGTCCAGCGATTGCGCCCACAGGAAAGCTGCCAGCACGGAAAGCTGTAGCTGGTTTTCACTGTCCCTTGGAACTGCATTCGCTGGTAGACAGACATTCGCGTTCTGCAACAGCTTTCGTTCGTAAAGGGGCAACACTGTGTATTTCTCTCTCGCAGAGCCCGGCTGCCAAATTCGAAACGTCCAGCGATTGCGCCCACAGGAAAGCTGCCAGCACGGAAAGCTGTAGCTGGTTTTCACTGTCCCTTGGAACTGCATTCGCTGGTAGGCAGACATTCGCGTTCTGCAACAGCTTTCGTTCGTAAAGGGGCAACACTGTGTATTTCTCTCTGGCAGAGCCCGGCTGCCAAATTCGAAACGTCCAGCGATTGCGCCCACAGGAAAGCTGCCAGCAAGGAAAGCTGTAGCTGGTTTTCACTGTCCCTTGGAACTGCATTCGCTGGTAGACAGACATTCGCGTTCTGCAACAGCTTTCGTGCGTAAAGGGGCAACACTGTGTCTTTCTCTCTCGCAGAGCCCGGCTGCCAAATTCGAAACGTCCAGCGATTGCGCCCACAGGAAAGCTGCCAGCACGGAAAGCTGTAGCTGGTTTTCACTGTCCCTTGGAACTGCATTCGCTGGTAGGCAGACATTCGCGTTCTGCAACAGCTTTCGTTCGTAAAGGGGCAACACTGTGTCTTTCTCTCTGGCAGAGCCCGGCTGCCAAATTCGAAACGTCCAGCGATTGCGCCCACAGGAAAGCTGCCAGCAAGGAAAGCTGTAGCTGGTTTTCACTGTCCCTTGGAACTGCATTCGCTGGTAGGCAGACATTCGCGTTCTGCAACAGCTTTCGTGCGTAAAGGGGCAACACCGTGCATTTCTCTCTCGCAGAGCCCGGCTGCCAAATTCGAAACGTCCAGCGATTGCGCCCACAGGAAAGCTGCCAGCACGGAAAGCTGTAGCTGGTTTTCACTGTCCCTTGGAACTGCATTCGCTGCTACGCAGACATTCGCGTTCTGCAACAGCTTTCGTTCGTAAAGGGGCAACACTGTGTATTTCTCTCTGGCAGAGCCCGGCTGCCAAATTCGAAACGTCCAGCGATTGCGCCCACAGGAAAGCTGCCAGCACGGAAAGCTGTAGCTGGTTTTCACTGTCCCTTGGAACTGCATTCGCTGCTACGCAGACATTCGCGTTCTGCAACAGCTTTCGTTCGTAAAGGGGCAACACTGTGTATTTCTCTCTGGCAGAGCCCGGCTGCCAAATTCGAAACGTCCAGCGATTGCGCCCACAGGAAAGCTGCCAGCACGGAAAGCTGTAGCTGGTTTTCACTGTCCCTTGGAACTGCATTCGCTGGTAGACAGACATTCGCGTTCTGCAACAGCTTTCGTGCGTAAAGGGGCAACACTGTGTCTTTCTCTCTGGCAGAGCCCGGCTGCCAAATTCGAAACGTCCAGCGATTGCGCCCACAGGATAGCTGCCAGCACGGAAAGCTGTAGCTGGTTTTCACTGTCCCTTGGAACTGCATTCGCTGGTAGGCAGACATTCGCGTTCTGCAACAGCTTTCGTTCGTAAAGGGGCAACACTCTGTATTTCTCTCTGGCAGAGCCCGGCTGCCAAATTCGAAACGTCCAGCGATTGCGCCCACAGGAAAGCTGCCAGAACGGAAAGCTGTAGCTGGTTTTCACTGTCCCTTGGAACTGCATTCGCTGGTAGACAGACATTCGCGTTCTGCAACAGCTTTCGTGCGTAAAGGGGCAACACTGTGTATTTCTCTCTCGCAGAGCCCGGCTGCCAAATTCGAAACGTCCAGCGATTGCGCCCACAGGAAAGCTGCCAGCACGGAAAGCTGTAGCTGGTTTTCACTGTCCCTTGGAACTGCATTCGCTGGTAGGCAGACATTCGCGTTCTGCAACAGCTTTCGTTCGTAAAGGGGCAACACTGTGTATTTCTCTCTGGCAGAGCCCGGCTGCCAAATTCGAAACGTCCAGCGATTGCGCCCACAGGAAAGCTGCCAGCACGGAAAGCTGTAGCTGGTTTTCACTGTCCCTTGGAACTGCATTCGCTGGTAGACAGACATTCGCGTTCTGCAACAGCTTTCGTTCGTAAAGGGGCAACACTGTGTATTTCTCTCTCGCAGAGCCCGGCTGCCAAATTCGAAACGTCCAGCGATTGCGCCCACAGGAAAGCTGCCAGCACGGAAAGCTGTAGCTGGTTTTCACTGTCCCTTGGAACTGCATTCGCTGGTAGACAGACATTCGCGTTCTGCAACAGCTTTCGTTCGTAAAGGGGCAACACTGTGTATTTCTCTCTGGCAGAGCCCGGCTGCCAAATTCGAAACGTCCAGCGATTGCGCCCACAGGAAAGCTGCCAGCACGGAAAGCTGTAGCTGGTTTTCACTGTCCCTTGGAACTGCATTCGCTGGTAGACAGACATTCGCGTTCTGCAACAGCTTTCGTTCGTAAAGGGGCAACACTGTGTATTTCTCTCTGGCAGAGCCCGGCTGCCAAATTCGAAACGTCCAGCGATTGCGCCCACAGGAAAGCTGCCAGCACGGAAAGCTGTAGCTGGTTTTCACTGTCCCTTGGAACTGCATTCGCTGGTAGGCAGACATTCGCGTTCTGCAACAGCTTTCGTTCGTAAAGGGGCAACACTGTGTCTTTCTCTCTGGCAGAGCCCGGCTGCCAAATTCGAAACGTCCAGCGATTGCGCCCACAGGAAAGCTGCCAGCACGGAAAGCTGTAGCTGGTTTTCACTGTCCCTTGGAACTGCATTCGCTGGTAGGCAGACATTCGCGTTCTGCAACAGCTTTCGTGCGTAAAGGGGCAACACTGTGTCTTTCTCTCTCGCAGAGCCCGGCTGCCAAATTCGAAACGTCCAGCGATTGCGCCCACAGGAAAGCTGCCAGCACGGAAAGCTGTAGCTGGTTTTCACTGTCCCTTGGAACTGCATTCGCTGGTAGGCAGACATTCGCGTTCTGCAACAGCTTTCGTTCGTAAAGGGGCAACACTGTGTATTTCTCTCTGGCAGAGCCCGGCTGCCAAATTCGAAACGTCCAGCGATTGCGCCCACAGGAAAGCTGCCAGCACGGAAAGCTGTAGCTGGTTTTCACTGTCCCTTGGAACTGCATTCGCTGCTACACAGACATTCGCGTTCTGCAACAGCTTTCGTTCGTAAAGGGGCAACACTGTGTATTTCTCTCTCGCAGAGCCCGGCTGCCAAATTCGAAACGTCCAGCGATTGCGCCCACAGGAAAGCTGCCAGCACGGAAAGCTGTAGCTGGTTTTCACTGTCCCTTGGAACTGCATTCGCTGCTACGCAGACATTCGCGTTCTGCAACAGCTTTCGTTCGTAAAGGGGCAACACTGTGTATTTCTCTCTGGCAGAGCCCGGCTGCCAAATTCGAAACGTCCAGCGATTGCGCCCACAGGAAAGCTGCCAGCACGGAAAGCTGTAGCTGGTTTTCACTGTCCCTTGGAACTGCATTCGCTGGTAGACAGACATTCGCGTTCTGCAACAGCTTTCGTTCGTAAAGGGGCAACACTGTGTATTTCTCTCTCGCAGAGCCCGGCTGCCAAATTCGAAACGTCCAGCGATTGCGCCCACAGGAAAGCTGCCAGCACGGAAAGCTGTAGCTGGTTTTCACTGTCCCTTGGAACTGCATTCGCTGGTAGACAGACATTCGCGTTCTGCAACAGCTTTCGTTCGTAAAGGGGCAACACTGTGTATTTCTCTCTGGCAGAGCCCGGCTGCCAAATTCGAAACGTCCAGCGATTGCGCCCACAGGAAAGCTGCCAGCACGGAAAGCTGTAGCTGGTTTTCACTGTCCCTTGGAACTGCATTCGCTGGTAGACAGACATTCGCGTTCTGCAACAGCTTTCGTTCGTAAAGGGGCAACACTCTGTATTTCTCTCTGGCAGAGCCCGGCTGCCAAATTCGAAACGTCCAGCGATTGCGCCCACAGGAAAGCTGCCAGCACGGAAAGCTGTAGCTGGTTTTCACTGTCCCTTGGAACTGCATTCGCTGCTACGCAGACATTCGCGTTCTGCAACAGCTTTCGTTCGTAAAGGGGCAACACTGTGTATTTCTCTCTGGCAGAGCCCGGCTGCCAAATTCGAAACGTCCAGCGATTGCGCCCACAGGAAAGCTGCCAGCAAGGAAAGCTGTAGCTGGTTTTCACTGTCCCTTGGAACTGCATTCGCTGGTAGACAGACATTCGCGTTCTGCAACAGCTTTCGTGCGTAAAGGGGCAACACTGTGTCTTTCTCTCTCGCAGAGCCCGGCTGCCAAATTCGAAACGTCCAGCGATTGCGCCCACAGGAAAGCTGCCAGCACGGAAAGCTGTAGCTGGTTTTCACTGTCCCTTGGAACTGCATTCGCTGGTAGGCAGACATTCGCGTTCTGCAACAGCTTTCGTTCGTAAAGGGGCAACACTGTGTATTTCTCTCTCGCAGAGCCCGGCTGCCAAATTCGAAACGTCCAGCGATTGCGCCCACAGGAAAGCTGCCAGCACGGAAAGCTGTAGCTGGTTTTCACTGTCCCTTGGAACTGCATTCGCTGCTACACAGACATTCGCGTTCTGCAACAGCATTCGTTCGTAAAGGGGCAACACTCTGTATTTCTCTCTGGCAGAGCCCGGCTGCCAAATTCGAAACGTCCAGCGATTGCGCCCACAGGAAAGCTGCCAGCACGGAAAGCTGTAGCTGGTTTTCACTGTCCCTTGGAACTGCATTCGCTGGTAGACAGACATTCGCGTTCTGCAACAGCTTTCGTTCGTAAAGGGGCAACACTGTGTATTTCTCTCTCGCAGAGCCCGGCTGCCAAATTCGAAACGTCCAGCGATTGCGCCCACAGGAAAGCTGCCAGCACGGAAAGCTGTAGCTGGTTTTCACTGTCCCTTGGAACTGCATTCGCTGCTACACAGACATTCGCGTTCTGCAACAGCTTTCGTTCGTAAAGGGGCAACACTGTGTCTTTCTCTCTGGCAGAGCCCGGCTGCCAAATTCGAAACGTCCAGCGATTGCGCCCACAGGAAAGCTGCCAGAACGGAAAGCTGTAGCTGGTTTTCACTGTCCCTTGGAACTGCATTCGCTGGTAGACAGACATTCGCGTTCTGCAACAGCTTTCGTGCGTAAAGGGGCAACACTGTGTCTTTCTCTCTGGCAGAGCCCGGCTGCCAAATTCGAAACGTCCAGCGATTGCGCCCACAGGAAAGCTGCCAGCACGGAAAGCTGTAGCTGGTTTTCACTGTCCCTTGGAACTGCATTCGCTGGTAGGCAGACATTCGCGTTCTGCAACAGCTTTCGTTCGTAAAGGGGCAACACTGTGTATTTCTCTCTGGCAGAGCCCGGCTGCCAAATTCGAAACGTCCAGCGATTGCGCCCACAGGAAAGCTGCCAGCACGGAAAGCTGTAGCTGGTTTTCACTGTCCCTTGGAACTGCATTCGCTGGTAGGCAGACATTCGCGTTCTGCAACAGCTTTCGTGCGTAAAGGGGCAACACTGTGTCTTTCTCTCTGGCAGAGCCCGGCTGCCAAATTCGAAACGTCCAGCGATTGCGCCCACAGGAAAGCTGCCAGCACGGAAAGCTGTAGCTGGTTTTCACTGTCCCTTGGAACTGCATTCGCTGGTAGGCAGACATTCGCGTTCTGCAACAGCTTTCGTTCGTAAAGGGGCAACACTGTGTATTTCTCTCTGGCAGAGCCCGGCTGCCAAATTCGAAACGTCCAGCGATTGCGCCCACAGGAAAGCTGCCAGCACGGAAAGCTGTAGCTGGTTTTCACTGTCCCTTGGAACTGCATTCGCTGGTAGACAGACATTCGCGTTCTGCAACAGCTTTCGTTCGTAAAGGGGCAACACTGTGTATTTCTCTCTCGCAGAGCCCGGCTGCCAAATTCGAAACGTCCAGCGATTGCGCCCACAGGAAAGCTGCCAGCACGGAAAGCTGTAGCTGGTTTTCACTGTCCCTTGGAACTGCATTCGCTGGTAGACAGACATTCGCGTTCTGCAACAGCTTTCGTTCGTAAAGGGGCAACACTCTGTATTTCTCTCTGGCAGAGCCCGGCTGCCAAATTCGAAACGTCCAGCGATTGCGCCCACAGGAAAGCTGCCAGCACGGAAAGCTGTAGCTGGTTTTCACTGTCCCTTGGAACTGCATTCGCTGGTAGACAGACATTCGCGTTCTGCAACAGCTTTCGTTCGTAAAGGGGCAACACTGTGTATTTCTCTCTGGCAGAGCCCGGCTGCCAAATTCGAAACGTCCAGCGATTGCGCCCACAGGAAAGCTGCCAGCACGGAAAGCTGTAGCTGGTTTTCACTGTCCCTTGGAACTGCATTCGCTGGTAGGCAGACATTCGCGTTCTGCAACAGCTTTCGTTCGTAAAGGGGCAACACTGTGTCTTTCTCTCTGGCAGAGCCCGGCTGCCAAATTCGAAACGTCCAGCGATTGCGCCCACAGGAAAGCTGCCAGCAAGGAAAGCTGTAGCTGGTTTTCACTGTCCCTTGGAACTGCATTCGCTGGTAGGCAGACATTCGCGTTCTGCAACAGCTTTCGTGCGTAAAGGGGCAACACTGTGTCTTTCTCTCTGGCAGAGCCCGGCTGCCAAATTCGAAACGTCCAGCGATTGCGCCCACAGGAAAGCTGCCAGCACGGAAAGCTGTAGCTGGTTTTCACTGTCCCTTGGAACTGCATTCGCTGGTAGGCAGACATTCGCGTTCTGCAACAGCTTTCGTTCGTAAAGGGGCAACACTGTGTATTTCTCTCTGGCAGAGCCCGGCTGCCAAATTCGAAACGTCCAGCGATTGCGCCCACAGGAAAGCTGCCAGCACGGAAAGCTGTAGCTGGTTTTCACTGTCCCTTGGAACTGCATTCGCTGCTACACAGACATTCGCGTTCTGCAACAGCTTTCGTTCGTAAAGGGGCAACACCGTGTATTTCTCTCTGGCAGAGCCCGGCTGCCAAATTCGAAACGTCCAGCGATTGCACCCACAGGAAAGCTGCCAGCACGGAAAGCTGTAGCTGGTTTTCACTGTCCCTTGGAACTGCATTCGCTGGTAGACAGACATTCGCGTTCTGCAACAGCTTTCGTTCGTAAAGGGGCAACACTATGTCTTTCTCTCTGGCAGAGCCCGGCTGCCAAATTCGAAACGTCCAGCGATTGCGCCCACAGGAAAGCTGCCAGCACGGAAAGCTGTAGCTGGTTTTCACTGTCCCTTGGAACTGCATTCGCTGGTAGACAGACATTCGCGTTCTGCAACAGCTTTCGTTCGTAAAGGGGCAACACTGTGTATTTCTCTCTCGCAGAGCCCGGCTGCCAAATTCGAAACGTCCAGCGATTGCGCCCACAGGAAAGCTGCCAGCACGGAAAGCTGTAGCTGGTTTTCACTGTCCCTTGGAACTGCATTCGCTGGTAGGCAGACATTCGCGTTCTGCAACAGCTTTCGTTCGTAAAGGGGCAACACTGTGTATTTCTCTCTGGCAGAGCCCGGCTGCCAAATTCGAAACGTCCAGCGATTGCGCCCACAGGAAAGCTGCCAGCACGGAAAGCTGTAGCTGGTTTTCACTGTCCCTTGGAACTGCATTCGCTGGTAGACAGACATTCGCGTTCTGCAACAGCTTTCGTTCGTAAAGGGGCAACACTGTGTATTTCTCTCTGGCAGAGCCCGGCTGCCAAATTCGAAACGTCCAGCGATTGCGCCCACAGGAAAGCTGCCAGCACGGAAAGCTGTAGCTGGTTTTCACTGTCCCTTGGAACTGCATTCGCTGGTAGACAGACATTCGCGTTCTGCAACAGCTTTCGTTCGTAAAGGGGCAACACTGTGTATTTCTCTCTGGCAGAGCCCGGCTGCCAAATTCGAAACGTCCAGCGATTGCGCCCACAGGAAAGCTGCCAGCACGGAAAGCTGTAGCTGGTTTTCACTGTCCCTTGGAACTGCATTCGCTGCTACACAGACATTCGCGTTCTGCAACAGCTTTCGTTCGTAAAGGGGCAACACTGTGTATTTCTCTCTGGCAGAGCCCGGCTGCCAAATTCGAAACGTCCAGCGATTGCGCCCACAGGAAAGCTGCCAGCACGGAAAGCTCTAGCTGGTTTTCACTGTCCCTTGGAACTGCATTCGCTGCTACACAGACATTCGCGTTCTGCAACAGCTTTCGTTCGTAAAGGGGCAACACTGTGTCTTTCTCTCTGGCAGAGCCCGGCTGCCAAATTCGAAACGTCCAGCGATTGCGCCCACAGGAAAGCTGCCAGCACGGAAAGCTGTAGCTGGTTTTCACTGTCCCTTGGAACTGCATTCGCTGCTACGCAGACATTCGCGTTCTGCAACAGCTTTCGTTCGTAAAGGGGCAACACTGTGTATTTCTCTCTGGCAGAGCCCGGCTGCCAAATTCGAAACGTCCAGCGATTGCGCCCACAGGAAAGCTGCCAGCACGGAAAGCTGTAGCTGGTTTTCACTGTCCCTTGGAACTGCATTCGCTGGTAGGCAGACATTCGCGTTCTGCAACAGCTTTCGTTCGTAAAGGGGCAACACTGTGTATTTCTCTCTGGCAGAGCCCGGCTGCCAAATTCGAAACGTCCAGCGATTGCGCCCACAGGAAAGCTGCCAGCACGGAAAGCTGTAGCTGGTTTTCACTGTCCCTTGGAACTGCATTCGCTGCTACACAGACATTCGCGTTCTGCAACAGCTTTCGTTCGTAAAGGGGCAACACTGTGTATTTCTCTCTGGCAGAGCCCGGCTGCCAAATTCGAAACGTCCAGCAATTGCGCTCACAGGAAAGCTGCCAGCACGGAAAGCTGTAGCTGGTTTTCACTGTCCCTTGGAACTGCATTCGCTGGTAGACAGACATTCGCGTTCTGCAACAGCTTTCGTTCGTAAAGGGGCAACACTGTGTATTTCTCTCTGGCAGAGCCCGGCTGCCAAATTCGAAACGTCCAGCGATTGCGCCCACAGGAAAGCTGCCAGCACGGAAAGCTGTAGCTGGTTTTCACTGTCCCTTGGAACTGCATTCGCTGCTACGCAGACATTCGCGTTCTGCAACAGCTTTCGTTCGTAAAGGGGCAACACTGTGTATTTCTCTCTCGCAGAGCCCGGCTGCCAAATTCGAAACGTCCAGCGATTGCGCCCACAGGAAAGCTGCCAGCAAGGAAAGCTGTAGCTGGTTTTCACTGTCCCTTGGAAATGCATTCGCTGGTAGACAGACATTCGCGTTCTGCAACAGCTTTCGTGCGTAAAGGGGCAACACTGTGTATTTCTCTCTCGCAGAGCCCGGCTGCCAAATTCGAAACGTCCAGCGATTGCGCCCACAGGAAAGCTGCCAGCAAGGAAAGCTGTAGCTGGTTTTCACTGTCCCTTGGAACTGCATTCGCTGCTACACAGACATTCGCGTTCTGCAACAGCTTTCGTTCGTAAAGGGGCAACACTGTGTATTTCTCTCTGGCAGAGCCCGGCTGCCAAATTCGAAACGTCCAGCGATTGCGCCCACAGGAAAGCTGCCAGCACGGAAAGCTGTAGCTGGTTTTCACTGTCCCTTGGAACTGCATTTGCTGGTAGACAGACATTCGCGTTCTGCAACAGCTTTCGTTCGTAAAGGGGCAACACCTTGTATTTCTCTCTCGCAGAGCCCGGCTGCCAAATTCGAAACGTCCAGCGATTGCGCCCACAGGAAAGCTGCCAGCACGGAAAGCTGTAGCTGGTTTTCACTGTCCCTTGGAACTGCATTCGCTGCTACGCAGACATTCGCGTTCTGCAACAGCTTTCGTTCGTAAAGGGGCAACACTGTGTCTTTCTCTCTCGCAGAGCCCGGCTGCCAAATTCGAAACGTCCAGCGATTGCGCCCACAGGAAAGCTGCCAGAACGGAAAGCTGTAGCTGGTTTTCACTGTCCCTTGGAACTGCATTCGCTGGTAGACAGACATTCGCGTTCTGCAACAGCTTTCGTGCGTAAAGGGGCAACACTGTGTCTTTCTCTCTGGCAGAGCCCGGCTGCCAAATTCGAAACGTCCAGCGATTGCGCCCACAGGAAAGCTGCCAGCACGGAAAGCTGTAGCTGGTTTTCACTGTCCCTTGGAACTGCATTCGCTGGTAGGCAGACATTCGCGTTCTGCAACAGCTTTCGTTCGTAAAGGGGCAACACTCTGTATTTCTCTCTGGCAGAGCCCGGCTGCCAAATTCGAAACGTCCAGCGATTGCGCCCACAGGAAAGCTGCCAGCACGGAAAGCTGTAGCTGGTTTTCACTGTCCCTTGGAACTGCATTCGCTGGTAGGCAGACATTCGCGTTCTGCAACAGCTTTCGTTCGTAAAGGGGCAACACTGTGTATTTCTCTCTCGCAGAGCCCGGCTGCCAAATTCGAAACGTCCAGCGATTGCGCCCACAGGAAAGCTGCCAGCACGGAAAGCTGTAGCTGGTTTTCACTGTCCCTTGGAACTGCATTCGCTGGTAGGCAGACATTCGCGTTCTGCAACAGCTTTCGTTCGTAAAGGGGCAACACTGTGTATTTCTCTCTGGCAGAGCCCGGCTGCCAAATTCGAAACGTCCAGCGATTGCGCCCACAGGAAAGCTGCCAGCACGGAAAGCTGTAGCTGGTTTTCACTGTCCCTTGGAACTGCATTCGCTGCTACACAGACATTCGCGTTCTGCAACAGCTTTCGTTCGTAAAGGGGCAACACCGTGTATTTCTCTCTGGCAGAGCCCGGCTGCCAAATTCGAAACGTCCAGCGATTGCGCCCACAGGAAAGCTGCCAGCACGGAAAGCTGTAGCTGGTTTTCACTGTCCCTTGGAACTGCATTCGCTGGTAGGCAGACATTCGCGTTCTGCAACAGCTTTCGTTCGTAAAGGGGCAACACTGTGTATTTCTCTCTGGCAGAGCCCGGCTGCCAAATTCGAAACGTCCAGCGATTGCGCCCACAGGAAAGCTGCCAGCACGGAAAGCTGTAGCTGGTTTTCACTGTCCCTTGGAACTGCATTCGCTGCTACACAGACATTCGCGTTCTGCAACAGCTTTCGTTCGTAAAGGGGCAACACCGTGTATTTCTCTCTGGCAGAGCCCGGCTGCCAAATTCGAAACGTCCAGCGATTGCACCCACAGGAAAGCTGCCAGCACGGAAAGCTGTAGCTGGTTTTCACTGTCCCTTGGAACTGCATTCGCTGGTAGACAGACATTCGCGTTCTGCAACAGCTTTCGTTCGTAAAGGGGCAACACTATGTCTTTCTCTCTGGCAGAGCCCGGCTGCCAAATTCGAAACGTCCAGCGATTGCGCCCACAGGAAAGCTGCCAGCACGGAAAGCTGTAGCTGGTTTTCACTGTCCCTTGGAACTGCATTCGCTGGTAGACAGACATTCGCGTTCTGCAACAGCTTTCGTTCGTAAAGGGGCAACACTGTGTATTTCTCTCTCGCAGAGCCCGGCTGCCAAATTCGAAACGTCCAGCGATTGCGCCCACAGGAAAGCTGCCAGCACGGAAAGCTGTAGCTGGTTTTCACTGTCCCTTGGAACTGCATTCGCTGGTAGGCAGACATTCGCGTTCTGCAACAGCTTTCGTTCGTAAAGGGGCAACACTGTGTATTTCTCTCTGGCAGAGCCCGGCTGCCAAATTCGAAACGTCCAGCGATTGCGCCCACAGGAAAGCTGCCAGCACGGAAAGCTGTAGCTGGTTTTCACTGTCCCTTGGAACTGCATTCGCTGGTAGACAGACATTCGCGTTCTGCAACAGCTTTCGTTCGTAAAGGGGCAACACTGTGTATTTCTCTCTGGCAGAGCCCGGCTGCCAAATTCGAAACGTCCAGCGATTGCGCCCACAGGAAAGCTGCCAGCACGGAAAGCTGTAGCTGGTTTTCACTGTCCCTTGGAACTGCATTCGCTGGTAGACAGACATTCGCGTTCTGCAACAGCTTTCGTTCGTAAAGGGGCAACACTGTGTATTTCTCTCTGGCAGAGCCCGGCTGCCAAATTCGAAACGTCCAGCGATTGCGCCCACAGGAAAGCTGCCAGCACGGAAAGCTGTAGCTGGTTTTCACTGTCCCTTGGAACTGCATTCGCTGCTACACAGACATTCGCGTTCTGCAACAGCTTTCGTTCGTAAAGGGGCAACACTGTGTATTTCTCTCTGGCAGAGCCCGGCTGCCAAATTCGAAACGTCCAGCGATTGCGCCCACAGGAAAGCTGCCAGCACGGAAAGCTCTAGCTGGTTTTCACTGTCCCTTGGAACTGCATTCGCTGCTACACAGACATTCGCGTTCTGCAACAGCTTTCGTTCGTAAAGGGGCAACACTGTGTCTTTCTCTCTGGCAGAGCCCGGCTGCCAAATTCGAAACGTCCAGCGATTGCGCCCACAGGAAAGCTGCCAGCACGGAAAGCTGTAGCTGGTTTTCACTGTCCCTTGGAACTGCATTCGCTGCTACGCAGACATTCGCGTTCTGCAACAGCTTTCGTTCGTAAAGGGGCAACACTGTGTATTTCTCTCTGGCAGAGCCCGGCTGCCAAATTCGAAACGTCCAGCGATTGCGCCCACAGGAAAGCTGCCAGCACGGAAAGCTGTAGCTGGTTTTCACTGTCCCTTGGAACTGCATTCGCTGGTAGGCAGACATTCGCGTTCTGCAACAGCTTTCGTTCGTAAAGGGGCAACACTGTGTATTTCTCTCTGGCAGAGCCCGGCTGCCAAATTCGAAACGTCCAGCGATTGCGCCCACAGGAAAGCTGCCAGCACGGAAAGCTGTAGCTGGTTTTCACTGTCCCTTGGAACTGCATTCGCTGCTACACAGACATTCGCGTTCTGCAACAGCTTTCGTTCGTAAAGGGGCAACACTGTGTATTTCTCTCTGGCAGAGCCCGGCTGCCAAATTCGAAACGTCCAGCAATTGCGCTCACAGGAAAGCTGCCAGCACGGAAAGCTGTAGCTGGTTTTCACTGTCCCTTGGAACTGCATTCGCTGGTAGACAGACATTCGCGTTCTGCAACAGCTTTCGTTCGTAAAGGGGCAACACTGTGTATTTCTCTCTGGCAGAGCCCGGCTGCCAAATTCGAAACGTCCAGCGATTGCGCCCACAGGAAAGCTGCCAGCACGGAAAGCTGTAGCTGGTTTTCACTGTCCCTTGGAACTGCATTCGCTGCTACGCAGACATTCGCGTTCTGCAACAGCTTTCGTTCGTAAAGGGGCAACACTGTGTATTTCTCTCTCGCAGAGCCCGGCTGCCAAATTCGAAACGTCCAGCGATTGCGCCCACAGGAAAGCTGCCAGCAAGGAAAGCTGTAGCTGGTTTTCACTGTCCCTTGGAAATGCATTCGCTGGTAGACAGACATTCGCGTTCTGCAACAGCTTTCGTGCGTAAAGGGGCAACACTGTGTATTTCTCTCTCGCAGAGCCCGGCTGCCAAATTCGAAACGTCCAGCGATTGCGCCCACAGGAAAGCTGCCAGCAAGGAAAGCTGTAGCTGGTTTTCACTGTCCCTTGGAACTGCATTCGCTGCTACACAGACATTCGCGTTCTGCAACAGCTTTCGTTCGTAAAGGGGCAACACTGTGTATTTCTCTCTGGCAGAGCCCGGCTGCCAAATTCGAAACGTCCAGCGATTGCGCCCACAGGAAAGCTGCCAGCACGGAAAGCTGTAGCTGGTTTTCACTGTCCCTTGGAACTGCATTCGCTGGTAGACAGACATTCGCGTTCTGCAACAGCTTTCGTTCGTAAAGGGGCAACACCGTGTATTTCTCTCTCGCAGAGCCCGGCTGCCAAATTCGAAACGTCCAGCGATTGCGCCCACAGGAAAGCTGCCAGCACGGAAAGCTGTAGCTGGTTTTCACTGTCCCTTGGAACTGCATTCGCTGCTACGCAGACATTCGCGTTCTGCAACAGCTTTCGTTCGTAAAGGGGCAACACTGTGTCTTTCTCTCTCGCAGAGCCCGGCTGCCAAATTCGAAACGTCCAGCGATTGCGCCCACAGGAAAGCTGCCAGAACGGAAAGCTGTAGCTGGTTTTCACTGTCCCTTGGAACTGCATTCGCTGGTAGACAGACATTCGCGTTCTGCAACAGCTTTCGTGCGTAAAGGGGCAACACTGTGTCTTTCTCTCTGGCAGAGCCCGGCTGCCAAATTCGAAACGTCCAGCGATTGCGCCCACAGGAAAGCTGCCAGCACGGAAAGCTGTAGCTGGTTTTCACTGTCCCTTGGAACTGCATTCGCTGGTAGGCAGACATTCGCGTTCTGCAACAGCTTTCGTTCGTAAAGGGGCAACACTCTGTATTTCTCTCTGGCAGAGCCCGGCTGCCAAATTCGAAACGTCCAGCGATTGCGCCCACAGGAAAGCTGCCAGCACGGAAAGCTGTAGCTGGTTTTCACTGTCCCTTGGAACTGCATTCGCTGGTAGGCAGACATTCGCGTTCTGCAACAGCTTTCGTTCGTAAAGGGGCAACACTGTGTATTTCTCTCTCGCAGAGCCCGGCTGCCAAATTCGAAACGTCCAGCGATTGCGCCCACAGGAAAGCTGCCAGCACGGAAAGCTGTAGCTGGTTTTCACTGTCCCTTGGAACTGCATTCGCTGGTAGGCAGACATTCGCGTTCTGCAACAGCTTTCGTTCGTAAAGGGGCAACACTGTGTATTTCTCTCTGGCAGAGCCCGGCTGCCAAATTCGAAACGTCCAGCGATTGCGCCCACAGGAAAGCTGCCAGCACGGAAAGCTGTAGCTGGTTTTCACTGTCCCTTGGAACTGCATTCGCTGGTAGACAGACATTCGCGTTCTGCAACAGCTTTCGTTCGTAAAGGGACAACACTGTGTATTTCTCTCTCGCAGAGCCCGGCTGCCAAATTCGAAACGTCCAGCGATTGCGCCCACAGGAAAGCTGCCAGCACGGAAAGCTGTAGCTGGTTTTCACTGTCCCTTGGAACTGCATTCGCTGGTAGGCAGACATTCGCGTTCTGCAACAGCTTTCGTTCGTAAAGGGGCAACACTGTGTATTTCTCTCTGGCAGAGCCCGGCTGCCAAATTCGAAACGTCCAGCGATTGCGCCCACAGGAAAGCTGCCAGCACGGAAAGCTGTAGCTGGTTTTCACTGTCCCTTGGAACTGCATTCGCTGGTAGACAGACATTCGCGTTCTGCAACAGCTTTCGTTCGTAAAGGGGCAACACTGTGTATTTCTCTCTCGCAGAGCCCGGCTGCCAAATTCGAAACGTCCAGCGATTGCGCCCACAGGAAAGCTGCCAGCACGGAAAGCTGTAGCTGGTTTTCACTGTCCCTTGGAACTGCATTCGCTGGTAGACAGACATTCGCGTTCTGCAACAGCTTTCGTTCGTAAAGGGGCAACACTCTGTATTTCTCTCTGGCAGAGCCCGGCTGCCAAATTCGAAACGTCCAGCGATTGCGCCCACAGGAAAGCTGCCAGCACGGAAAGCTGTAGCTGGTTTTCACTGTCCCTTGGAACTGCATTCGCTGGTAGACAGACATTCGCGTTCTGCAACAGCTTTCGTTCGTAAAGGGGCAACACTGTGTATTTCTCTCTGGCAGAGCCCGGCTGCCAAATTCGAAACGTCCAGCGATTGCGCCCACAGGAAAGCTGCCAGCACGGAAAGCTGTAGCTGGTTTTCACTGTCCCTTGGAACTGCATTCGCTGGTAGGCAGACATTCGCGTTCTGCAACAGCTTTCGTTCGTAAAGGGGCAACACTGTGTCTTTCTCTCTGGCAGAGCCCGGCTGCCAAATTCGAAACGTCCAGCGATTGCGCCCACAGGAAAGCTGCCAGCACGGAAAGCTGTAGCTGGTTTTCACTGTCCCTTGGAACTGCATTCGCTGGTAGGCAGACATTCGCGTTCTGCAACAGCTTTCGTGCGTAAAGGGGCAACACTGTGTCTTTCTCTCTCGCAGAGCCCGGCTGCCAAATTCGAAACGTCCAGCGATTGCGCCCACAGGAAAGCTGCCAGCACGGAAAGCTGTAGCTGGTTTTCACTGTCCCTTGGAACTGCATTCGCTGGTAGGCAGACATTCGCGTTCTGCAACAGCTTTCGTTCGTAAAGGGGCAACACTGTGTATTTCTCTCTGGCAGAGCCCGGCTGCCAAATTCGAAACGTCCAGCGATTGCGCCCACAGGAAAGCTGCCAGCACGGAAAGCTGTAGCTGGTTTTCACTGTCCCTTGGAACTGCATTCGCTGCTACACAGACATTCGCGTTCTGCAACAGCTTTCGTTCGTAAAGGGGCAACACTGTGTATTTCTCTCTCGCAGAGCCCGGCTGCCAAATTCGAAACGTCCAGCGATTGCGCCCACAGGAAAGCTGCCAGCACGGAAAGCTGTAGCTGGTTTTCACTGTCCCTTGGAACTGCATTCGCTGCTACGCAGACATTCGCGTTCTGCAACAGCTTTCGTTCGTAAAGGGGCAACACTGTGTATTTCTCTCTGGCAGAGCCCGGCTGCCAAATTCGAAACGTCCAGCGATTGCGCCCACAGGAAAGCTGCCAGCACGGAAAGCTGTAGCTGGTTTTCACTGTCCCTTGGAACTGCATTCGCTGGTAGACAGACATTCGCGTTCTGCAACAGCTTTCGTTCGTAAAGGGGCAACACTGTGTATTTCTCTCTCGCAGAGCCCGGCTGCCAAATTCGAAACGTCCAGCGATTGCGCCCACAGGAAAGCTGCCAGCACGGAAAGCTGTAGCTGGTTTTCACTGTCCCTTGGAACTGCATTCGCTGGTAGACAGACATTCGCGTTCTGCAACAGCTTTCGTTCGTAAAGGGGCAACACTGTGTATTTCTCTCTGGCAGAGCCCGGCTGCCAAATTCGAAACGTCCAGCGATTGCGCCCACAGGAAAGCTGCCAGCACGGAAAGCTGTAGCTGGTTTTCACTGTCCCTTGGAACTGCATTCGCTGGTAGACAGACATTCGCGTTCTGCAACAGCTTTCGTTCGTAAAGGGGCAACACTCTGTATTTCTCTCTGGCAGAGCCCGGCTGCCAAATTCGAAACGTCCAGCGATTGCGCCCACAGGAAAGCTGCCAGCACGGAAAGCTGTAGCTGGTTTTCACTGTCCCTTGGAACTGCATTCGCTGCTACGCAGACATTCGCGTTCTGCAACAGCTTTCGTTCGTAAAGGGGCAACACTGTGTATTTCTCTCTGGCAGAGCCCGGCTGCCAAATTCGAAACGTCCAGCGATTGCGCCCACAGGAAAGCTGCCAGCAAGGAAAGCTGTAGCTGGTTTTCACTGTCCCTTGGAACTGCATTCGCTGGTAGACAGACATTCGCGTTCTGCAACAGCTTTCGTGCGTAAAGGGGCAACACTGTGTCTTTCTCTCTCGCAGAGCCCGGCTGCCAAATTCGAAACGTCCAGCGATTGCGCCCACAGGAAAGCTGCCAGCACGGAAAGCTGTAGCTGGTTTTCACTGTCCCTTGGAACTGCATTCGCTGCTACACAGACATTCGCGTTCTGCAACAGCATTCGTTCGTAAAGGGGCAACACTCTGTATTTCTCTCTGGCAGAGCCCGGCTGCCAAATTCGAAACGTCCAGCGATTGCGCCCACAGGAAAGCTGCCAGCACGGAAAGCTGTAGCTGGTTTTCACTGTCCCTTGGAACTGCATTCGCTGGTAGACAGACATTCGCGTTCTGCAACAGCTTTCGTTCGTAAAGGGGCAACACTGTGTATTTCTCTCTCGCAGAGCCCGGCTGCCAAATTCGAAACGTCCAGCGATTGCGCCCACAGGAAAGCTGCCAGCACGGAAAGCTGTAGCTGGTTTTCACTGTCCCTTGGAACTGCATTCGCTGCTACACAGACATTCGCGTTCTGCAACAGCTTTCGTTCGTAAAGGGGCAACACTGTGTCTTTCTCTCTGGCAGAGCCCGGCTGCCAAATTCGAAACGTCCAGCGATTGCGCCCACAGGAAAGCTGCCAGAACGGAAAGCTGTAGCTGGTTTTCACTGTCCCTTGGAACTGCATTCGCTGGTAGACAGACATTCGCGTTCTGCAACAGCTTTCGTGCGTAAAGGGGCAACACTGTGTCTTTCTCTCTGGCAGAGCCCGGCTGCCAAATTCGAAACGTCCAGCGATTGCGCCCACAGGAAAGCTGCCAGCACGGAAAGCTGTAGCTGGTTTTCACTGTCCCTTGGAACTGCATTCGCTGGTAGGCAGACATTCGCGTTCTGCAACAGCTTTCGTTCGTAAAGGGGCAACACTGTGTATTTCTCTCTGGCAGAGCCCGGCTGCCAAATTCGAAACGTCCAGCGATTGCGCCCACAGGAAAGCTGCCAGCACGGAAAGCTGTAGCTGGTTTTCACTGTCCCTTGGAACTGCATTCGCTGGTAGGCAGACATTCGCGTTCTGCAACAGCTTTCGTGCGTAAAGGGGCAACACTGTGTCTTTCTCTCTGGCAGAGCCCGGCTGCCAAATTCGAAACGTCCAGCGATTGCGCCCACAGGAAAGCTGCCAGCACGGAAAGCTGTAGCTGGTTTTCACTGTCCCTTGGAACTGCATTCGCTGGTAGGCAGACATTCGCGTTCTGCAACAGCTTTCGTTCGTAAAGGGGCAACACTGTGTATTTCTCTCTGGCAGAGCCCGGCTGCCAAATTCGAAACGTCCAGCGATTGCGCCCACAGGAAAGCTGCCAGCACGGAAAGCTGTAGCTGGTTTTCACTGTCCCTTGGAACTGCATTCGCTGCTACACAGACATTCGCGTTCTGCAACAGCTTTCGTTCGTAAAGGGGCAACACTGTGTATTTCTCTCTCGCAGAGCCCGGCTGCCAAATTCGAAACGTCCAGCGATTGCGCCCACAGGAAAGCTGCCAGCACGGAAAGCTGTAGCTGGTTTTCACTGTCCCTTGGAACTGCATTCGCTGGTAGACAGACATTCGCGTTCTGCAACAGCTTTCGTTCGTAAAGGGGCAACACTGTGTATTTCTCTCTGGCAGAGCCCGGCTGCCAAATTCGAAACGTCCAGCGATTGCGCCCACAGGAAAGCTGCCAGCACGGAAAGCTGTAGCTGGTTTTCACTGTCCCTTGGAACTGCATTCGCTGGTAGGCAGACATTCGCGTTCTGCAACAGCTTTCGTTCGTAAAGGGGCAACACTGTGTCTTTCTCTCTGGCAGAGCCCGGCTGCCAAATTCGAAACGTCCAGCGATTGCGCCCACAGGAAAGCTGCCAGCAAGGAAAGCTGTAGCTGGTTTTCACTGTCCCTTGGAACTGCATTCGCTGGTAGGCAGACATTCGCGTTCTGCAACAGCTTTCGTGCGTAAAGGGGCAACACTGTGTCTTTCTCTCTGGCAGAGCCCGGCTGCCAAATTCGAAACGTCCAGCGATTGCGCCCACAGGAAAGCTGCCAGCACGGAAAGCTGTAGCTGGTTTTCACTGTCCCTTGGAACTGCATTCGCTGGTAGGCAGACATTCGCGTTCTGCAACAGCTTTCGTTCGTAAAGGGGCAACACTGTGTATTTCTCTCTGGCAGAGCCCGGCTGCCAAATTCGAAACGTCCAGCGATTGCGCCCACAGGAAAGCTGCCAGCACGGAAAGCTGTAGCTGGTTTTCACTGTCCCTTGGAACTGCATTCGCTGCTACACAGACATTCGCGTTCTGCAACAGCTTTCGTTCGTAAAGGGGCAACACCGTGTATTTCTCTCTGGCAGAGCCCGGCTGCCAAATTCGAAACGTCCAGCGATTGCACCCACAGGAAAGCTGCCAGCACGGAAAGCTGTAGCTGGTTTTCACTGTCCCTTGGAACTGCATTCGCTGGTAGACAGACATTCGCGTTCTGCAACAGCTTTCGTGCGTAAAGGGGCAACACTATGTCTTTCTCTCTGGCAGAGCCCGGCTGCCAAATTCGAA
The DNA here is from genome assembly GCF_035582795.1 of Mycteria americana. Lineage (NCBI taxonomy): Eukaryota > Metazoa > Chordata > Aves > Ciconiiformes > Ciconiidae > Mycteria > Mycteria americana. The sequence goes on along the minus strand of NW_027445632.1, from coordinate 32,696 downwards.
ACGTCCAGCGATTGCGCCCACAGGAAAGCTGCCAGCACGGAAAGCTGTAGCTGGTTTTCACTGTCCCTTGGAACTGCATTCGCTGGTAGACAGACATTCGCGTTCTGCAACAGCTTTCGTTCGTAAAGGGGCAACACTGTGTATTTCTCTCTCGCAGAGCCCGGCTGCCAAATTCGAAACGTCCAGCGATTGCGCCCACAGGAAAGCTGCCAGCACGGAAAGCTGTAGCTGGTTTTCACTGTCCCTTGGAACTGCATTCGCTGGTAGGCAGACATTCGCGTTCTGCAACAGCTTTCGTTCGTAAAGGGGCAACACTGTGTATTTCTCTCTGGCAGAGCCCGGCTGCCAAATTCGAAACGTCCAGCGATTGCGCCCACAGGAAAGCTGCCAGCACGGAAAGCTGTAGCTGGTTTTCACTGTCCCTTGGAACTGCATTCGCTGGTAGACAGACATTCGCGTTCTGCAACAGCTTTCGTTCGTAAAGGGGCAACACTGTGTATTTCTCTCTGGCAGAGCCCGGCTGCCAAATTCGAAACGTCCAGCGATTGCGCCCACAGGAAAGCTGCCAGCACGGAAAGCTGTAGCTGGTTTTCACTGTCCCTTGGAACTGCATTCGCTGGTAGACAGACATTCGCGTTCTGCAACAGCTTTCGTTCGTAAAGGGGCAACACTGTGTATTTCTCTCTGGCAGAGCCCGGCTGCCAAATTCGAAACGTCCAGCGATTGCGCCCACAGGAAAGCTGCCAGCACGGAAAGCTGTAGCTGGTTTTCACTGTCCCTTGGAACTGCATTCGCTGCTACACAGACATTCGCGTTCTGCAACAGCTTTCGTTCGTAAAGGGGCAACACTGTGTATTTCTCTCTGGCAGAGCCCGGCTGCCAAATTCGAAACGTCCAGCGATTGCGCCCACAGGAAAGCTGCCAGCACGGAAAGCTCTAGCTGGTTTTCACTGTCCCTTGGAACTGCATTCGCTGCTACACAGACATTCGCGTTCTGCAACAGCTTTCGTTCGTAAAGGGGCAACACTGTGTCTTTCTCTCTGGCAGAGCCCGGCTGCCAAATTCGAAACGTCCAGCGATTGCGCCCACAGGAAAGCTGCCAGCACGGAAAGCTGTAGCTGGTTTTCACTGTCCCTTGGAACTGCATTCGCTGCTACGCAGACATTCGCGTTCTGCAACAGCTTTCGTTCGTAAAGGGGCAACACTGTGTATTTCTCTCTGGCAGAGCCCGGCTGCCAAATTCGAAACGTCCAGCGATTGCGCCCACAGGAAAGCTGCCAGCACGGAAAGCTGTAGCTGGTTTTCACTGTCCCTTGGAACTGCATTCGCTGGTAGGCAGACATTCGCGTTCTGCAACAGCTTTCGTTCGTAAAGGGGCAACACTGTGTATTTCTCTCTGGCAGAGCCCGGCTGCCAAATTCGAAACGTCCAGCGATTGCGCCCACAGGAAAGCTGCCAGCACGGAAAGCTGTAGCTGGTTTTCACTGTCCCTTGGAACTGCATTCGCTGCTACACAGACATTCGCGTTCTGCAACAGCTTTCGTTCGTAAAGGGGCAACACTGTGTATTTCTCTCTGGCAGAGCCCGGCTGCCAAATTCGAAACGTCCAGCAATTGCGCTCACAGGAAAGCTGCCAGCACGGAAAGCTGTAGCTGGTTTTCACTGTCCCTTGGAACTGCATTCGCTGGTAGACAGACATTCGCGTTCTGCAACAGCTTTCGTTCGTAAAGGGGCAACACTGTGTATTTCTCTCTGGCAGAGCCCGGCTGCCAAATTCGAAACGTCCAGCGATTGCGCCCACAGGAAAGCTGCCAGCACGGAAAGCTGTAGCTGGTTTTCACTGTCCCTTGGAACTGCATTCGCTGCTACGCAGACATTCGCGTTCTGCAACAGCTTTCGTTCGTAAAGGGGCAACACTGTGTATTTCTCTCTCGCAGAGCCCGGCTGCCAAATTCGAAACGTCCAGCGATTGCGCCCACAGGAAAGCTGCCAGCAAGGAAAGCTGTAGCTGGTTTTCACTGTCCCTTGGAAATGCATTCGCTGGTAGACAGACATTCGCGTTCTGCAACAGCTTTCGTGCGTAAAGGGGCAACACTGTGTATTTCTCTCTCGCAGAGCCCGGCTGCCAAATTCGAAACGTCCAGCGATTGCGCCCACAGGAAAGCTGCCAGCAAGGAAAGCTGTAGCTGGTTTTCACTGTCCCTTGGAACTGCATTCGCTGCTACACAGACATTCGCGTTCTGCAACAGCTTTCGTTCGTAAAGGGGCAACACTGTGTATTTCTCTCTGGCAGAGCCCGGCTGCCAAATTCGAAACGTCCAGCGATTGCGCCCACAGGAAAGCTGCCAGCACGGAAAGCTGTAGCTGGTTTTCACTGTCCCTTGGAACTGCATTCGCTGGTAGACAGACATTCGCGTTCTGCAACAGCTTTCGTTCGTAAAGGGGCAACACCGTGTATTTCTCTCTGGCAGAGCCCGGCTGCCAAATTCGAAACGTCCAGCGATTGCGCCCACAGGAAAGCTGCCAGCACGGAAAGCTGTAGCTGGTTTTCACTGTCCCTTGGAACTGCATTCGCTGGTAGACAGACATTCGCGTTCTGCAACAGCTTTCGTTCGTAAAGGGGCAACACTGTGTCTTTCTCTCTCGCAGAGCCCGGCTGCCAAATTCGAAACGTCCAGCGATTGCGCCCACAGGAAAGCTGCCAGAACGGAAAGCTGTAGCTGGTTTTCACTGTCCCTTGGAACTGCATTCGCTGGTAGACAGACATTCGCGTTCTGCAACAGCTTTCGTGCGTAAAGGGGCAACACTGTGTCTTTCTCTCTGGCAGAGCCCGGCTGCCAAATTCGAAACGTCCAGCGATTGCGCCCACAGGAAAGCTGCCAGCACGGAAAGCTGTAGCTGGTTTTCACTGTCCCTTGGAACTGCATTCGCTGGTAGGCAGACATTCGCGTTCTGCAACAGCTTTCGTTCGTAAAGGGGCAACACTCTGTATTTCTCTCTGGCAGAGCCCGGCTGCCAAATTCGAAACGTCCAGCGATTGCGCCCACAGGAAAGCTGCCAGCACGGAAAGCTGTAGCTGGTTTTCACTGTCCCTTGGAACTGCATTCGCTGGTAGGCAGACATTCGCGTTCTGCAACAGCTTTCGTTCGTAAAGGGGCAACACTGTGTATTTCTCTCTGGCAGAGCCCGGCTGCCAAATTCGAAACGTCCAGCGATTGCGCCCACAGGAAAGCTGCCAGCACGGAAAGCTGTAGCTGGTTTTCACTGTCCCTTGGAACTGCATTCGCTGGTAGGCAGACATTCGCGTTCTGCAACAGCTTTCGTTCGTAAAGGGGCAACACTGTGTATTTCTCTCTGGCAGAGCCCGGCTGCCAAATTCGAAACGTCCAGCGATTGCGCCCACAGGAAAGCTGCCAGCACGGAAAGCTGTAGCTGGTTTTCACTGTCCCTTGGAACTGCATTCGCTGGTAGACAGACATTCGCGTTCTGCAACAGCTTTCGTTCGTAAAGGGACAACACTGTGTATTTCTCTCTCGCAGAGCCCGGCTGCCAAATTCGAAACGTCCAGCGATTGCGCCCACAGGAAAGCTGCCAGCACGGAAAGCTGTAGCTGGTTTTCACTGTCCCTTGGAACTGCATTCGCTGGTAGGCAGACATTCGCGTTCTGCAACAGCTTTCGTTCGTAAAGGGGCAACACTGTGTATTTCTCTCTGGCAGAGCCCGGCTGCCAAATTCGAAACGTCCAGCGATTGCGCCCACAGGAAAGCTGCCAGCACGGAAAGCTGTAGCTGGTTTTCACTGTCCCTTGGAACTGCATTCGCTGGTAGACAGACATTCGCGTTCTGCAACAGCTTTCGTTCGTAAAGGGGCAACACTGTGTATTTCTCTCTGGCAGAGCCCGGCTGCCAAATTCGAAACGTCCAGCGATTGCGCCCACAGGAAAGCTGCCAGCACGGAAAGCTGTAGCTGGTTTTCACTGTCCCTTGGAACTGCATTCGCTGGTAGACAGACATTCGCGTTCTGCAACAGCTTTCGTTCGTAAAGGGGCAACACTGTGTATTTCTCTCTGGCAGAGCCCGGCTGCCAAATTCGAAACGTCCAGCGATTGCGCCCACAGGAAAGCTGCCAGCACGGAAAGCTGTAGCTGGTTTTCACTGTCCCTTGGAACTGCATTCGCTGGTAGACAGACATTCGCGTTCTGCAACAGCTTTCGTTCGTAAAGGGGCAACACTGTGTATTTCTCTCTGGCAGAGCCCGGCTGCCAAATTCGAAACGTCCAGCGATTGCGCCCACAGGAAAGCTGCCAGCACGGAAAGCTGTAGCTGGTTTTCACTGTCCCTTGGAACTGCATTCGCTGGTAGGCAGACATTCGCGTTCTGCAACAGCTTTCGTTCGTAAAGGGGCAACACTGTGTCTTTCTCTCTGGCAGAGCCCGGCTGCCAAATTCGAAACGTCCAGCGATTGCGCCCACAGGAAAGCTGCCAGCAAGGAAAGCTGTAGCTGGTTTTCACTGTCCCTTGGAACTGCATTCGCTGGTAGGCAGACATTCGCGTTCTGCAACAGCTTTCGTGCGTAAAGGGGCAACACTGTGTCTTTCTCTCTGGCAGAGCCCGGCTGCCAAATTCGAAACGTCCAGCGATTGCGCCCACAGGAAAGCTGCCAGCACGGAAAGCTGTAGCTGGTTTTCACTGTCCCTTGGAACTGCATTCGCTGGTAGGCAGACATTCGCGTTCTGCAACAGCTTTCGTTCGTAAAGGGGCAACACTGTGTATTTCTCTCTGGCAGAGCCCGGCTGCCAAATTCGAAACGTCCAGCGATTGCGCCCACAGGAAAGCTGCCAGCACGGAAAGCTGTAGCTGGTTTTCACTGTCCCTTGGAACTGCATTCGCTGCTACACAGACATTCGCGTTCTGCAACAGCTTTCGTTCGTAAAGGGGCAACACCGTGTATTTCTCTCTGGCAGAGCCCGGCTGCCAAATTCGAAACGTCCAGCGATTGCACCCACAGGAAAGCTGCCAGCACGGAAAGCTGTAGCTGGTTTTCACTGTCCCTTGGAACTGCATTCGCTGGTAGACAGACATTCGCGTTCTGCAACAGCTTTCGTTCGTAAAGGGGCAACACTATGTCTTTCTCTCTGGCAGAGCCCGGCTGCCAAATTCGAAACGTCCAGCGATTGCGCCCACAGGAAAGCTGCCAGCACGGAAAGCTGTAGCTGGTTTTCACTGTCCCTTGGAACTGCATTCGCTGGTAGACAGACATTCGCGTTCTGCAACAGCTTTCGTTCGTAAAGGGGCAACACTGTGTATTTCTCTCTCGCAGAGCCCGGCTGCCAAATTCGAAACGTCCAGCGATTGCGCCCACAGGAAAGCTGCCAGCACGGAAAGCTGTAGCTGGTTTTCACTGTCCCTTGGAACTGCATTCGCTGGTAGGCAGACATTCGCGTTCTGCAACAGCTTTCGTTCGTAAAGGGGCAACACTGTGTATTTCTCTCTGGCAGAGCCCGGCTGCCAAATTCGAAACGTCCAGCGATTGCGCCCACAGGAAAGCTGCCAGCACGGAAAGCTGTAGCTGGTTTTCACTGTCCCTTGGAACTGCATTCGCTGGTAGACAGACATTCGCGTTCTGCAACAGCTTTCGTTCGTAAAGGGGCAACACTGTGTATTTCTCTCTGGCAGAGCCCGGCTGCCAAATTCGAAACGTCCAGCGATTGCGCCCACAGGAAAGCTGCCAGCACGGAAAGCTCTAGCTGGTTTTCACTGTCCCTTGGAACTGCATTCGCTGCTACACAGACATTCGCGTTCTGCAACAGCTTTCGTTCGTAAAGGGGCAACACTGTGTCTTTCTCTCTGGCAGAGCCCGGCTGCCAAATTCGAAACGTCCAGCGATTGCGCCCACAGGAAAGCTGCCAGCACGGAAAGCTGTAGCTGGTTTTCACTGTCCCTTGGAACTGCATTCGCTGCTACGCAGACATTCGCGTTCTGCAACAGCTTTCGTTCGTAAAGGGGCAACACTGTGTATTTCTCTCTGGCAGAGCCCGGCTGCCAAATTCGAAACGTCCAGCGATTGCGCCCACAGGAAAGCTGCCAGCACGGAAAGCTGTAGCTGGTTTTCACTGTCCCTTGGAACTGCATTCGCTGGTAGGCAGACATTCGCGTTCTGCAACAGCTTTCGTTCGTAAAGGGGCAACACTGTGTATTTCTCTCTGGCAGAGCCCGGCTGCCAAATTCGAAACGTCCAGCGATTGCGCCCACAGGAAAGCTGCCAGCACGGAAAGCTGTAGCTGGTTTTCACTGTCCCTTGGAACTGCATTCGCTGCTACACAGACATTCGCGTTCTGCAACAGCTTTCGTTCGTAAAGGGGCAACACTGTGTATTTCTCTCTGGCAGAGCCCGGCTGCCAAATTCGAAACGTCCAGCAATTGCGCTCACAGGAAAGCTGCCAGCACGGAAAGCTGTAGCTGGTTTTCACTGTCCCTTGGAACTGCATTCGCTGGTAGACAGACATTCGCGTTCTGCAACAGCTTTCGTTCGTAAAGGGGCAACACTGTGTATTTCTCTCTGGCAGAGCCCGGCTGCCAAATTCGAAACGTCCAGCGATTGCGCCCACAGGAAAGCTGCCAGCACGGAAAGCTGTAGCTGGTTTTCACTGTCCCTTGGAACTGCATTCGCTGCTACGCAGACATTCGCGTTCTGCAACAGCTTTCGTTCGTAAAGGGGCAACACTGTGTATTTCTCTCTCGCAGAGCCCGGCTGCCAAATTCGAAACGTCCAGCGATTGCGCCCACAGGAAAGCTGCCAGCAAGGAAAGCTGTAGCTGGTTTTCACTGTCCCTTGGAAATGCATTCGCTGGTAGACAGACATTCGCGTTCTGCAACAGCTTTCGTGCGTAAAGGGGCAACACTGTGTATTTCTCTCTCGCAGAGCCCGGCTGCCAAATTCGAAACGTCCAGCGATTGCGCCCACAGGAAAGCTGCCAGCAAGGAAAGCTGTAGCTGGTTTTCACTGTCCCTTGGAACTGCATTCGCTGCTACACAGACATTCGCGTTCTGCAACAGCTTTCGTTCGTAAAGGGGCAACACTGTGTATTTCTCTCTGGCAGAGCCCGGCTGCCAAATTCGAAACGTCCAGCGATTGCGCCCACAGGAAAGCTGCCAGCACGGAAAGCTGTAGCTGGTTTTCACTGTCCCTTGGAACTGCATTCGCTGGTAGACAGACATTCGCGTTCTGCAACAGCTTTCGTTCGTAAAGGGGCAACACCGTGTATTTCTCTCTCGCAGAGCCCGGCTGCCAAATTCGAAACGTCCAGCGATTGCGCCCACAGGAAAGCTGCCAGCACGGAAAGCTGTAGCTGGTTTTCACTGTCCCTTGGAACTGCATTCGCTGCTACGCAGACATTCGCGTTCTGCAACAGCTTTCGTTCGTAAAGGGGCAACACTGTGTCTTTCTCTCTCGCAGAGCCCGGCTGCCAAATTCGAAACGTCCAGCGATTGCGCCCACAGGAAAGCTGCCAGAACGGAAAGCTGTAGCTGGTTTTCACTGTCCCTTGGAACTGCATTCGCTGGTAGACAGACATTCGCGTTCTGCAACAGCTTTCGTGCGTAAAGGGGCAACACTGTGTCTTTCTCTCTGGCAGAGCCCGGCTGCCAAATTCGAAACGTCCAGCGATTGCGCCCACAGGAAAGCTGCCAGCACGGAAAGCTGTAGCTGGTTTTCACTGTCCCTTGGAACTGCATTCGCTGGTAGGCAGACATTCGCGTTCTGCAACAGCTTTCGTTCGTAAAGGGGCAACACTCTGTATTTCTCTCTGGCAGAGCCCGGCTGCCAAATTCGAAACGTCCAGCGATTGCGCCCACAGGAAAGCTGCCAGCACGGAAAGCTGTAGCTGGTTTTCACTGTCCCTTGGAACTGCATTCGCTGGTAGGCAGACATTCGCGTTCTGCAACAGCTTTCGTTCGTAAAGGGGCAACACTGTGTATTTCTCTCTCGCAGAGCCCGGCTGCCAAATTCGAAACGTCCAGCGATTGCGCCCACAGGAAAGCTGCCAGCACGGAAAGCTGTAGCTGGTTTTCACTGTCCCTTGGAACTGCATTCGCTGGTAGGCAGACATTCGCGTTCTGCAACAGCTTTCGTTCGTAAAGGGGCAACACTGTGTATTTCTCTCTGGCAGAGCCCGGCTGCCAAATTCGAAACGTCCAGCGATTGCGCCCACAGGAAAGCTGCCAGCACGGAAAGCTGTAGCTGGTTTTCACTGTCCCTTGGAACTGCATTCGCTGGTAGACAGACATTCGCGTTCTGCAACAGCTTTCGTTCGTAAAGGGACAACACTGTGTATTTCTCTCTCGCAGAGCCCGGCTGCCAAATTCGAAACGTCCAGCGATTGCGCCCACAGGAAAGCTGCCAGAACGGAAAGCTGTAGCTGATTTTCACTGTCCCTTGGAACTGCATTCGCTGGTAGACAGACATTCGCGTTCTGCAACAGCTTTCGTTCGTAAAGGGGCAACACTGTGTATTTCTCTCTGGCAGAGCCCGGCTGCCAAATTCGAAACGTCCAGCGATTGCGCCCACAGGAAAGCTGCCAGCACGGAAAGCTGTAGCTGGTTTTCACTGTCCCTTGGAACTGCATTCGCTGGTAGGCAGACATTCGCGTTCTGCAACAGCTTTCGTTCGTAAAGGGGCAACACTGTGTATTTCTCTCTGGCAGAGCCCGGCTGCCAAATTCGAAACGTCCAGCGATTGCGCCCACAGGAAAGCTGCCAGCACGGAAAGCTGTAGCTGGTTTTCACTGTCCCTTGGAACTGCATTCGCTGGTAGACAGACATTCGCGTTCTGCAACAGCTTTCGTTCGTAAAGGGGCAACACTGTGTATTTCTCTCTGGCAGAGCCCGGCTGCCAAATTCGAAACGTCCAGCGATTGCGCCCACAGGAAAGCTGCCAGCACGGAAAGCTGTAGCTGGTTTTCACTGTCCCTTGGAACTGCATTCGCTGCTACGCAGACATTCGCGTTCTGCAACAGGTTTCGTTCGTAAAGGGGCAACACTGTGTATTTCTCTCTCGCAGAGCCCGGCTGCCAAATTCGAAACGTCCAGCGATTGCGCCCACAGGAAAGCTGCCAGCAAGGAAAGCTGTAGCTGGTTTTCACTGTCCCTTGGAAATGCATTCGCTGGTAGACAGACATTCGCGTTCTGCAACAGCTTTCGTTCGTAAAGGGGCAACACTGTGTCTTTCTCTCTGGCAGAGCCCGGCTGCCAAATTCGAAACGTCCAGCGATTGCGCCCACAGGAAAGCTGCCAGCACGGAAAGCTGTAGCTGGTTTTCACTGTCCCTTGGAACTGCATTCGCTGGTAGGCAGACATTCGCGTTCTGCAACAGCTTTCGTGCGTAAAGGGGCAACACTGTGTATTTCTCTCTCGCAGAGCCCGGCTGCCAAATTCGAAACGTCCAGCGATTGCGCCCACAGGAAAGCTGCCAGCACGGAAAGCTGTAGCTGGTTTTCACTGTCCCTTGGAACTGCATTCGCTGGTAGGCAGACATTCGCGTTCTGCAACAGCTTTCGTTCGTAAAGGGGCAACACTGTGTATTTCTCTCTGGCAGAGCCCGGCTGCCAAATTCGAAACGTCCAGCGATTGCGCCCACAGGAAAGCTGCCAGCACGGAAAGCTGTAGCTGGTTTTCACTGTCCCTTGGAACTGCATTCGCTGGTAGGCAGACATTCGCGTTCTGCAACAGCTTTCGTTCGTAAAGGGGCAACACTGTGTATTTCTCTCTGGCAGAGCCCGGCTGCCAAATTCGAAACGTCCAGCGATTGCGCCCACAGGAAAGCTGCCAGCACGGAAAGCTGTAGCTGGTTTTCACTGTCCCTTGGAACTGCATTCGCTGGTAGACAGACATTCGCGTTCTGCAACAGCTTTCGTTCGTAAAGGGGCAACACTGTGTATTTCTCTCTGGCAGAGCCCGGCTGCCAAATTCGAAACGTCCAGCGATTGCGCCCACAGGAAAGCTGCCAGCACGGAAAGCTGTAGCTGGTTTTCACTGTCCCTTGGAACTGCATTCGCTGCTACGCAGACATTCGCGTTCTGCAACAGCTTTCGTTCGTAAAGGGGCAACACTGTGTATTTCTCTCTCGCTGAGCCCGGCTGCCAAATTCGAAACGTCCAGCGATTGCGCCCACAGGAAAGCTGCCAGCAAGGAAAGCTGTAGCTGGTTTTCACTGTCCCTTGGAAATGCATTCGCTGGTAGACAGACATTCGCGTTCTGCAACAGCTTTCGTGCGTAAAGGGGCAACTCTGTGTCTTTCTCTCTGGCAGAGCCCGGCTGCCAAATTCGAAACGTCCAGCGATTGCGCCCACAGGAAAGCTGCCAGCACGGAAAGCTGTAGCTGGTTTTCACTGTCCCTTGGAACTGCATTCGCTGCTACACAGACATTCGCGTTCTGCAACAGCTTTCGTTCGTAAAGGGGCAACACCGTGTATTTCTCTCTCGCAGAGCCCGGCTGCCAAATTCGAAACGTCCAGCGATTGCGCCCACAGGAAAGCTGCCAGCACGGAAAGCTGTAGCTGGTTTTCACTGTCCCTTGGAACTGCATTCGCTGGTAGACAGACATTCGCGTTCTGCAACAGCTTTCGTTCGTAAAGGGGCAACACCGTGTATTTCTCTCTCGCAGAGCCCGGCTGCCAAATTCGAAACGTCCAGCGATTGCGCCCACAGGAAAGCTGCCAGCACGGAAAGCTCTAGCTGGTTTTCACTGTCCCTTGGAACTGCATTCGCTGCTACACAGACATTCGCGTTCTGCAACAGCTTTCGTTCGTAAAGGGGCAACACTGTGTCTTTCTCTCTGGCAGAGCCCGGCTGCCAAATTCGAAACGTCCAGCGATTGCGCCCACAGGAAAGCTGCCAGCACGGAAAGCTCTAGCTGGTTTTCACTGTCCCTTGGAACTGCATTCGCTGCTACACAGACATTCGCGTTCTGCAACAGCTTTCGTTCGTAAAGGGGCAACACTGTGTATTTCTCTCTGGCAGAGCCCGGCTGCCAAATTCGAAACGTCCAGCGATTGCGCTCACAGGAAAGCTGCCAGCACGGAAAGCTGTAGCTGGTTTTCACTGTCCCTTGGAACTGCATTCGCTGGTAGACAGACATTCGCGTTCTGCAACAGCTTTCGTTCGTAAAGGGGCAACACTCTGTATTTCTCTCTGGCAGAGCCCGGCTGCCAAATTCGAAACGTCCAGCGATTGCGCCCACAGGAAAGCTGCCAGCACGGAAAGCTGTAGCTGGTTTTCACTGTCCCTTGGAACTGCATTCGCTGGTAGACAGACATTCGCGTTCTGCAACAGCTTTCGTTCGTAAAGGGGCAACACCGTGTATTTCTCTCTGGCAGAGCCCGGCTGCCAAATTCGAAACGTCCAGCGATTGCGCCCACAGGAAAGCTGCCAGCACGGAAAGCTGTAGCTGGTTTTCACTGTCCCTTGGAACTGCATTCGCTGGTAGGCAGACATTCGCGTTCTGCAACAGCTTTCGTTCGTAAAGGGGCAACACTGTGTCTTTCTCTCTGGCAGAGCCCGGCTGCCAAATTCGAAACGTCCAGCGATTGCGCCCACAGGAAAGCTGCCAGCACGGAAAGCTGTAGCTGGTTTTCACTGTCCCTTGGAACTGCATTCGCTGGTAGACAGACATTCGCGTTCTGCAACAGCTTTCGTGCGTAAAGGGGCAACACTGTGTATTTCTCTCTCGCAGAGCCCGGCTGCCAAATTCGAAACGTCCAGCGATTGCGCCCACAGGAAAGCTGCCAGCACGGAAAGCTGTAGCTGGTTTTCACTGTCCCTTGGAACTGCATTCGCTGGTAGGCAGACATTCGCGTTCTGCAACAGCTTTCGTTCGTAAAGGGGCAACACTGTGTCTTTCTCTCTGGCAGAGCCCGGCTGCCAAATTCGAAACGTCCAGCGATTGCGCCCACAGGAAAGCTGCCAGCACGGAAAGCTGTAGCTGGTTTTCACTGTCCCTTGGAACTGCATTCGCTGGTAGGCAGACATTCGCGTTCTGCAACAGCTTTCGTTCGTAAAGGGGCAACACTGTGTATTTCTCTCTGGCAGAGCCCGGCTGCCAAATTCGAAACGTCCAGCGATTGCGCCCACAGGAAAGCTGCCAGCACGGAAAGCTGTAGCTGGTTTTCACTGTCCCTTGGAAATGCATTCGCTGCTACACAGACATTCGCGTTCTGCAACAGCTTTCGTTCGTAAAGGGGCAACACCGTGTATTTCTCTCTCGCAGAGCCCGGCTGCCAAATTCGAAACGTCCAGCGATTGCGCCCACAGGAAAGCTGCCAGCACGGAAAGCTGTAGCTGGTTTTCACTGTCCCTTGGAACTGCATTCGCTGGTAGACAGACATTCGCGTTCTGCAACAGCTTTCGTTCGTAAAGGGGCAACACTGTGTCTTTCTCTCTCGCAGAGCCCGGCTGCCAAATTCGAAACGTCCAGCGATTGCGCCCACAGGAAAGCTGCCAGCACGGAAAGCTGTAGCTGGTTTTCACTGTCCCTTGGAACTGCATTCGCTGGTAGGCAGACATTCGCATTCTGCAACAGCTTTCGTGCGTAAAGGGGCAACACTGTGTCTTTCTCTCTCGCAGAGCCCGGCTGCCAAATTCGAAACGTCCAGCGATTGCGCCCACAGGAAAGCTGCCAGCACGGAAAGCTGTAGCTGGTTTTCACTGTCCCTTGGAACTGCATTCGCTGGTAGGCAGACATTCGCGTTCTGCAACAGCTTTCGTTCGTAAAGGGGCAACACTGTGTATTTCTCTCTGGCAGAGCCCGGCTGCCAAATTCGAAACGTCCAGCGATTGCACCCACAGGAAAGCTGCCAGCACGGAAAGCTGTAGCTGGTTTTCACTGTCCCTTGGAACTGCATTCGCTGGTATACAGACATTCGCGTTCTGCAACAGCTTTCGTTCGTAAAGGGGCAACACTATGTCTTTCTCTCTGGCAGAGCCCGGCTGCCAAATTCGAAACGTCCAGCGATTGCGCCCACAGGAAAGCTGCCAGCACGGAAAGCTGTAGCTGGTTTTCACTGTCCCTTGGAACTGCATTCGCTGGTAGACAGACATTCGCGTTCTGCAACAGCTTTCGTTCGTAAAGGGGCAACACTGTGTATTTCTCTCTCGCAGAGCCCGGCTGCCAAATTCGAAACGTCCAGCGATTGCGCCCACAGGAAAGCTGCCAGCACGGAAAGCTGTAGCTGGTTTTCACTGTCCCTTGGAACTGCATTCGCTGGTAGGCAGACATTCGCGTTCTGCAACAGCTTTCGTTCGTAAAGGGGCAACACTGTGTATTTCTCTCTCGCAGAGCCCGGCTGCCAAATTCGAAACGTCCAGCGATTGCGCCCACAGGAAAGCTGCCAGCACGGAAAGCTGTAGCTGGTTTTCACTGTCCCTTGGAACTGCATTCGCTGGTAGACAGACATTCACGTTCTGCAACAGCTTTCGTTCGTAAAGGGGCAACACTGTGTATTTCTCTCTGGCAGAGCCCGGCTGCCAAATTCGAAACGTCCAGCGATTGCGCCCACAGGAAAGCTGCCAGCACGGAAAGCTGTAGCTGGTTTTCACTGTCCCTTGGAACTGCATTCGCTGGTAGACAGACATTCGCGTTCTGCAACAGCTTTCGTTCGTAAAGGGGCAACACTGTGTATTTCTCTCTCGCAGAGCCCGGCTGCCAAATTCGAAACGTCCAGCGATTGCGCCCACAGGAAAGCTGCCAGCACGGAAAGCTCTAGCTGGTTTTCACTGTCCCTTGGAACTGCATTCGCTGCTACACAGACATTCGCGTTCTGCAACAGCTTTCGTTCGTAAAGGGGCAACACTGTGTATTTCTCTCTGGCAGAGCCCGGCTGCCAAATTCGAAACGTCCAGCGATTGCGCCCACAGGAAAGCTGCCAGCACGGAAAGCTCTAGCTGGTTTTCACTGTCCCTTGGAACTGCATTCGCTGCTACACAGACATTCGCGTTCTGCAACAGCTTTCGTTCGTAAAGGGGCAACACTGTGTATTTCTCTCTGGCAGAGCCCGGCTGCCAAATTCGAAACGTCCAGCGATTGCGCTCACAGGAAAGCTGCCAGCACGGAAAGCTGTAGCTGGTTTTCACTGTCCCTTGGAACTGCATTCGCTGGTAGACAGACATTCGCGTTCTGCAACAGCTTTCGTTCGTAAAGGGGCAACACTCTGTATTTCTCTCTGGCAGAGCCCGGCTGCCAAATTCGAAACGTCCAGCGATTGCGCCCACAGGAAAGCTGCCAGCACGGAAAGCTGTAGCTGGTTTTCACTGTCCCTTGGAACTGCATTCGCTGGTAGACAGACATTCGCGTTCTGCAACAGCTTTCGTTCGTAAAGGGGCAACACCGTGTATTTCTCTCTGGCAGAGCCCGGCTGCCAAATTCGAAACGTCCAGCGATTGCGCCCACAGGAAAGCTGCCAGCACGGAAAGCTGTAGCTGGTTTTCACTGTCCCTTGGAACTGCATTCGCTGGTAGGCAGACATTCGCGTTCTGCAACAGCTTTCGTTCGTAAAGGGGCAACACTGTGTCTTTCTCTCTGGCAGAGCCCGGCTGCCAAATTCGAAACGTCCAGCGATTGCGCCCACAGGAAAGCTGCCAGCACGGAAAGCTGTAGCTGGTTTTCACTGTCCCTTGGAACTGCATTCGCTGGTAGACAGACATTCGCGTTCTGCAACAGCTTTCGTGCGTAAAGGGGCAACACTGTGTATTTCTCTCTCGCAGAGCCCGGCTGCCAAATTCGAAACGTCCAGCGATTGCGCCCACAGGAAAGCTGCCAGCACGGAAAGCTGTAGCTGGTTTTCACTGTCCCTTGGAACTGCATTCGCTGGTAGGCAGACATTCGCGTTCTGCAACAGCTTTCGTTCGTAAAGGGGCAACACTGTGTCTTTCTCTCTGGCAGAGCCCGGCTGCCAAATTCGAAACGTCCAGCGATTGCGCCCACAGGAAAGCTGCCAGCACGGAAAGCTGTAGCTGGTTTTCACTGTCCCTTGGAACTGCATTCGCTGGTAGGCAGACATTCGCGTTCTGCAACAGCTTTCGTTCGTAAAGGGGCAACACTGTGTATTTCTCTCTGGCAGAGCCCGGCTGCCAAATTCGAAACGTCCAGCGATTGCGCCCACAGGAAAGCTGCCAGCACGGAAAGCTGTAGCTGGTTTTCACTGTCCCTTGGAACTGCATTCGCTGCTACGCAGACATTCGCGTTCTGCAACAGCTTTCGTTCGTAAAGGGGCAACACCGTGTATTTCTCTCTCGCAGAGCCCGGCTGCCAAATTCGAAACGTCCAGCGATTGCGCCCACAGGAAAGCTGCCAGCACGGAAAGCTGTAGCTGGTTTTCACTGTCCCTTGGAACTGCATTCGCTGGTAGACAGACATTCGCGTTCTGCAACAGCTTTCGTGCGTAAAGGGGCAACACTGTGTCTTTCTCTCTCGCAGAGCCCGGCTGCCAAATTCGAAACGTCCAGCGATTGCGCCCACAGGAAAGCTGCCAGCACGGAAAGCTGTAGCTGGTTTTCACTGTCCCTTGGAACTGCATTCGCTGGTAGGCAGACATTCGCGTTCTGCAACAGCTTTCGTTCGTAAAGGGGCAACACTGTGTATTTCTCTCTGGCAGAGCCCGGCTGCCAAATTCGAAACGTCCAGCGATTGCGCCCACAGGAAAGCTGCCAGCACGGAAAGCTGTAGCTGGTTTTCACTGTCCCTTGGAACTGCATTCGCTGGTAGACAGACATTCGCGTTCTGCAACAGCTTTCGTTCGTAAAGGGGCAACACTGTGTATTTCTCTCTGGCAGAGCCCGGCTGCCAAATTCGAAACGTCCAGCGATTGCGCCCACAGGAAAGCTGCCAGCACGGAAAGCTGTAGCTGGTTTTCACTGTCCCTTGGAACTGCATTCGCTGGTAGGCAGACATTCGCGTTCTGCAACAGCTTTCGTTCGTAAAGGGGCAACACTGTGTCTTTCTCTCTGGCAGAGCCCGGCTGCCAAATTCGAAACGTCCAGCGATTGCGCCCACAGGAAAGCTGCCAGCACGGAAAGCTGTAGCTGGTTTTCACTGTCCCTTGGAACTGCATTCGCTGGTAGACAGACATTCGCGTTCTGCAACAGCTTTCGTTCGTAAAGGGGCAACACTGTGTATTTCTCTCTGGCAGAGCCCGGCTGCCAAATTCGAAACGTCCAGCGATTGCGCCCACAGGAAAGCTGCCAGCACGGAAAGCTGTAGCTGGTTTTCACTGTCCCTTGGAACTGCATTCGCTGCTACACAGACATTCGCGTTCTGCAACAGCTTTCGTTCGTAAAGGGGCAACACTGTGTCTTTCTCTCTGGCAGAGCCCGGCTGCCAAATTCGAAACGTCCAGCGATTGCGCCCACAGGAAAGCTGCCAGCACGGAAAGCTCTAGCTGGTTTTCACTGTCCCTTGGAACTGCATTCGCTGCTACACAGACATTCGCGTTCTGCAACAGCTTTCGTTCGTAAAGGGGCAACACTGTGTCTTTCTCTCTGGCAGAGCCCGGCTGCCAAATTCGAAACGTCCAGCGATTGCGCTCACAGGAAAGCTGCCAGCACGGAAAGCTGTAGCTGGTTTTCACTGTCCCTTGGAACTGCATTCGCTGCTACGCAGACATTCGCGTTCTGCAACAGCTTTCGTTCGTAAAGGGGCAACACTGTGTATTTCTCTCTGGCAGAGCCCGGCTGCCAAATTCGAAACGTCCAGCGATTGCGCCCACAGGAAAGCTGCCAGCACGGAAAGCTGTAGCTGGTTTTCACTGTCCCTTGGAACTGCATTCGCTGCTACGCAGACATTCGCGTTCTGCAACAGCTTTCGTTCGTAAAGGGGCAACACTGTGTATTTCTCTCTCGCAGAGCCCGGCTGCCAAATTCGAAACGTCCAGCGATTGCGCCCACAGGAAAGCTGCCAGCAAGGAAAGCTGTAGCTGGTTTTCACTGTCCCTTGGAAATGCATTCGCTGGTAGACAGACATTCGCGTTCTGCAACAGCTTTCGTTCGTAAAGGGGCAACACTGTGTCTTTCTCTCTGGCAGAGCCCGGCTGCCAAATTCGAAACGTCCAGCGATTGCGCCCACAGGAAAGCTGCCAGCACGGAAAGCTGTAGCTGGTTTTCACTGTCCCTTGGAACTGCATTCGCTGGTAGGCAGACATTCGCGTTCTGCAACAGCTTTCGTGCGTAAAGGGGCAACACTGTGTCTTTCTCTCTGGCAGAGCCCGGCTGCCAAATTCGAAACGTCCAGCGATTGCGCCCACAGGAAAGCTGCCAGCACGGAAAGCTGTAGCTGGTTTTCACTGTCCCTTGGAACTGCATTCGCTGGTAGGCAGACATTCGCGTTCTGCAACAGCTTTCGTTCGTAAAGGGGCAACACTGTGTCTTTCTCTCTGGCAGAGCCCGGCTGCCAAATTCGAAACGTCCAGCGATTGCGCCCACAGGAAAGCTGCCAGCACGGAAAGCTGTAGCTGGTTTTCACTGTCCCTTGGAACTGCATTCGCTGGTAGACAGACATTCGCGTTCTGCAACAGCTTTCGTTCGTAAAGGGGCAACACTGTGTATTTCTCTCTCGCAGAGCCCGGCTGCCAAATTCGAAACGTCCAGCGATTGCGCCCACAGGAAAGCTGCCAGCAAGGAAAGCTGTAGCTGGTTTTCACTGTCCCTTGGAAATGCATTCGCTGGTAGACAGACATTCGCGTTCTGCAACAGCTTTCGTTCGTAAAGGGGCAACACTGTGTATTTCTCTCTGGCAGAGCCCGGCTGCCAAATTCGAAACGTCCAGCGATTGCGCCCACAGGAAAGCTGCCAGCACGGAAAGCTGTAGCTGGTTTTCACTGTCCCTTGGAAATGCATTCGCTGCTACACAGACATTCGCGTTCTGCAACAGCTTTCGTTCGTAAAGGGGCAACACCGTGTATTTCTCTCTCGCAGAGCCCGGCTGCCAAATTCGAAACGTCCAGCGATTGCGCCCACAGGAAAGCTGCCAGCACGGAAAGCTGTAGCTGGTTTTCACTGTCCCTTGGAACTGCATTCGCTGGTAGACAGACATTCGCGTTCTGCAACAGCTTTCGTTCGTAAAGGGGCAACACTGTGTCTTTCTCTCTCGCAGAGCCCGGCTGCCAAATTCGAAACGTCCAGCGATTGCGCCCACAGGAAAGCTGCCAGAACGGAAAGCTGTAGCTGGTTTTCACTGTCCCTTGGAACTGCATTCGCTGGTAGACAGACATTCGCGTTCTGCAACAGCTTTCGTGCGTAAAGGGGCAACACTGTGTCTTTCTCTCTGGCAGAGCCCGGCTGCCAAATTCGAAACGTCCAGCGATTGCGCCCACAGGAAAGCTGCCAGCACGGAAAGCTGTAGCTGGTTTTCACTGTCCCTTGGAACTGCATTCGCTGGTAGGCAGACATTCGCGTTCTGCAACAGCTTTCGTTCGTAAAGGGGCAACACTCTGTATTTCTCTCTGGCAGAGCCCGGCTGCCAAATTCGAAACGTCCAGCGATTGCGCCCACAGGAAAGCTGCCAGCACGGAAAGCTGTAGCTGGTTTTCACTGTCCCTTGGAACTGCATTCGCTGGTAGGCAGACATTCGCATTCTGCAACAGCTTTCGTGCGTAAAGGGGCAACACTGTGTCTTTCTCTCTCGCAGAGCCCGGCTGCCAAATTCGAAACGTCCAGCGATTGCGCCCACAGGAAAGCTGCCAGCACGGAAAGCTGTAGCTGGTTTTCACTGTCCCTTGGAACTGCATTCGCTGGTAGGCAGACATTCGCGTTCTGCAACAGCTTTCGTTCGTAAAGGGGCAACACTGTGTATTTCTCTCTGGCAGAGCCCGGCTGCCAAATCGAAACGTCCAGCGATTGCACCCACAGGAAAGCTGCCAGCACGGAAAGCTGTAGCTGGTTTTCACTGTCCCTTGGAACTGCATTCGCTGGTATACAGACATTCGCGTTCTGCAACAGCTTTCGTTCGTAAAGGGGCAACACTATGTCTTTCTCTCTGGCAGAGCCCGGCTGCCAAATTCGAAACGTCCAGCGATTGCGCCCACAGGAAAGCTGCCAGCACGGAAAGCTGTAGCTGGTTTTCACTGTCCCTTGGAACTGCATTCGCTGGTAGACAGACATTCGCGTTCTGCAACAGCTTTCGTTCGTAAAGGGGCAACACTGTGTATTTCTCTCTCGCAGAGCCCGGCTGCCAAATTCGAAACGTCCAGCGATTGCGCCCACAGGAAAGCTGCCAGCACGGAAAGCTGTAGCTGGTTTTCACTGTCCCTTGGAACTGCATTCGCTGGTAGGCAGACATTCGCGTTCTGCAACAGCTTTCGTTCGTAAAGGGGCAACACTGTGTATTTCTCTCTGGCAGAGCCCGGCTGCCAAATTCGAAACGTCCAGCGATTGCGCCCACAGGAAAGCTGCCAGCACGGAAAGCTGTAGCTGGTTTTCACTGTCCCTTGGAACTGCATTCGCTGGTAGACAGACATTCACGTTCTGCAACAGCTTTCGTTCGTAAAGGGGCAACACTGTGTCTTTCTCTCTGGCAGAGCCCGGCTGCCAAATTCGAAACGTCCAGCGATTGCGCCCACAGGAAAGCTGCCAGCACGGAAAGCTGTAGCTGGTTTTCACTGTCCCTTGGAACTGCATTCGCTGGTAGACAGACATTCGCGTTCTGCAACAGCTTTCGTTCGTAAAGGGGCAACACTGTGTATTTCTCTCTCGCAGAGCCCGGCTGCCAAATTCGAAACGTCCAGCGATTGCGCCCACAGGAAAGCTGCCAGCACGGAAAGCTGTAGCTGGTTTTCACTGTCCCTTGGAACTGCATTCGCTGGTAGACAGACATTCGCGTTCTGCAACAGCTTTCGTTCGTAAAGTGGCAACACTATGTCTTTCGCAGAGCCCGGCTGCCAAATTCGAAACGTCCAGCGATTGCGCCCACAGGAAAGCTGCCAGCACGGAAAGCTGTAGCTGGTTTTCACTGTCCCTTGGAACTGCATTCGCTGGTAGACAGACATTCGCGTTCTGCAACAGCTTTCGTTCGTAAAGGGGCAACACTGTGTATTTCTCTCTCGCAGAGCCCGGCTGCCAAATTCGAAACGTCCAGCGATTGCGCCCACAGGAAAGCTGCCAGCAAGGAAAGCTGTAGCTGGTTTTCACTGTCCCTTGGAAATGCATTCGCTGGTAGACAGACATTCACGTTCTGCAACAGCTTTCGTTCGTAAAGGGGCAACACTGTGTCTTTCTCTCTGGCAGAGCCCGGCTGCCAAATTCGAAACGTCCAGCGATTGCGCCCACAGGAAAGCTGCCAGCACGGAAAGCTGTAGCTGGTTTTCACTGTCCCTTGGAACTGCATTCGCTGGTAGACAGACATTCGCGTTCTGCAACAGCTTTCGTTCGTAAAGGGGCAACACTGTGTATTTCTCTCTCGCAGAGCCCGGCTGCCAAATTCGAAACGTCCAGCGATTGCGCCCACAGGAAAGCTGCCAGCACGGAAAGCTGTAGCTGGTTTTCACTGTCCCTTGGAACTGCATTCGCTGGTAGACAGACATTCGCGTTCTGCAACAGCTTTCGTTCGTAAAGTGGCAACACTATGTCTTTCGCAGAGCCCGGCTGCCAAATTCGAAACGTCCAGCGATTGCGCCCACAGGAAAGCTGCCAGAACGGAAAGCTGTAGCTGGTTTTCACTGTCCCTTGGAACTGCATTCGCTGGTAGACAGACATTCGCGTTCTGCAACAGCTTTCGTTCGTAAAGGGGCAACACTGTGTATTTCTCTCTGGCAGAGCCCGGCTGCCAAATTCGAAACGTCCAGCGATTGCGCCCACAGGAAAGCTGCCAGCACGGAAAGCTGTAGCTGGTTTTCACTGTCCCTTGGAACTGCATTCGCTGGTAGACAGACATTCGCGTTCTGCAACAGCTTTCGTTCGTAAAGGGGCAACACTGTGTATTTCTCTCTGGCAGAGCCCGGCTGCCAAATTCGAAACGTCCAGCGATTGCGCCCACAGGAAAGCTGCCAGCACGGAAAGCTGTAGCTGGTTTTCACTGTCCCTTGGAACTGCATTCGCTGCTACGCAGACATTCGCGTTCTGCAACAGCTTTCGTTCGTAAAGGGGCAACACTGTGTATTTCTCTCTCGCAGAGCCCGGCTGCCAAATTCGAAACGTCCAGCGATTGCGCCCACAGGAAAGCTGCCAGCAAGGAAAGCTGTAGCTGGTTTTCACTGTCCCTTGGAAATGCATTCGCTGGTAGACAGACATTCGCGTTCTGCAACAGCTTTCGTGCGTAAAGGGGCAACACTGTGTCTTTCTCTCTCGCAGAGCCCGGCTGCCAAATTCGAAACGTCCAGCGATTGCGCCCACAGGAAAGCTGCCAGCACGGAAAGCTGTAGCTGGTTTTCACTGTCCCTTGGAACTGCATTCGCTGGTAGGCAGACATTCGCGTTCTGCAACAGCTTTCGTGCGTAAAGGGGCAACACTGTGTATTTCTCTCTCGCTGAGCCCGGCTGCCAAATTCGAAACGTCCAGCGATTGCGCCCACAGGAAAGCTGCCAGCACGGAAAGCTGTAGCTGGTTTTCACTGTCCCTTGGAACTGCATTCGCTGGTAGGCAGACATTCGCGTTCTGCAACAGCTTTCGTGCGTAAAGGGGCAACACTGTGTCTTTCTCTCTGGCAGAGCCCGGCTGCCAAATTCGAAACGTCCAGCGATTGCGCCCACAGGAAAGCTGCCAGCACGGAAAGCTGTAGCTGGTTTTCACTGTCCCTTGGAACTGCATTCGCTGGTAGACAGACATTCGCGTTCTGCAACAGCTTTCGTTCGTAAAGGGGCAACACTGTGTATTTCTCTCTGGCAGAGCCCGGCTGCCAAATTCGAAACGTCCAGCGATTGCGCCCACAGGAAAGCTGCCAGCACGGAAAGCTGTAGCTGGTTTTCACTGTCCCTTGGAACTGCATTCGCTGGTAGACAGACATTCGCGTTCTGCAACAGCTTTCGTTCGTAAAGGGGCAACACTGTGTATTTCTCTCTCGCAGAGCCCGGCTGCCAAATTCGAAACGTCCAGCGATTGCGCCCACAGGAAAGCTGCCAGCACGGAAAGCTGTAGCTGGTTTTCACTGTCCCTTGGAACTGCATTCGCTGGTAGACAGACATTCGCGTTCTGCAACAGCTTTCGTTCGTAAAGGGGCAACACTGTGTATTTCTCTCTGGCAGAGCCCGGCTGCCAAATTCGAAACGTCCAGCGATTGCGCCCACAGGAAAGCTGCCAGCACGGAAAGCTGTAGCTGGTTTTCACTGTCCCTTGGAACTGCATTCGCTGCTACGCAGACATTCGCGTTCTGCAACAGCTTTCGTTCGTAAAGGGGCAACACTGTGTATTTCTCTCTCGCAGAGCCCGGCTGCCAAATTCGAAACGTCCAGCGATTGCGCCCACAGGAAAGCTGCCAGCAAGGAAAGCTGTAGCTGGTTTTCACTGTCCCTTGGAACTGCATTCGCTGGTAGACAGACATTCGCGTTCTGCAACAGCTTTCGTGCGTAAAGGGGCAACACTGTGTCTTTCTCTCTGGCAGAGCCCGGCTGCCAAATTCGAAACGTCCAGCGATTGCGCCCACAGGAAAGCTGCCAGCACGGAAAGCTGTAGCTGGTTTTCACTGTCCCTTGGAACTGCATTCGCTGCTACACAGACATTCGCGTTCTGCAACAGCTTTCGTTCGTAAAGGGGCAACACCGTGTATTTCTCTCTGGCAGAGCCCGGCTGCCAAATTCGAAACGTCCAGCGATTGCGCCCACAGGAAAGCTGCCAGCACGGAAAGCTGTAGCTGGTTTTCACTGTCCCTTGGAACTGCATTCGCTGGTAGACAGACATTCGCGTTCTGCAACAGCTTTCGTTCGTAAAGGGGCAACACTGTGTCTTTCTCTCTCGCAGAGCCCGGCTGCCAAATTCGAAACGTCCAGCGATTGCGCCCACAGGAAAGCTGCCAGAACGGAAAGCTGTAGCTGGTTTTCACTGTCCCTTGGAACTGCATTCGCTGGTAGACAGACATTCGCGTTCTGCAACAGCTTTCGTGCGTAAAGGGGCAACACTGTGTATTTCTCTCTCGCAGAGCCCGGCTGCCAAATTCGAAACGTCCAGCGATTGCGCCCACAGGAAAGCTGCCAGCAAGGAAAGCTGTAGCTGGTTTTCACTGTCCCTTGGAACTGCATTCGCTGCTACACAGACATTCGCGTTCTGCAACAGCTTTCGTTCGTAAAGGGGCAACACTGTGTATTTCTCTCTCGCAGAGCCCGGCTGCCAAATTCGAAACGTCCAGCGATTGCGCCCACAGGAAAGCTGCCAGCAAGGAAAGCTGTAGCTGGTTTTCACTGTCCCTTGGAAATGCATTCGCTGGTAGACAGACATTCGCGTTCTGCAACAGCTTTCGTGCGTAAAGGGGCAACACTGTGTCTTTCTCTCTCGCAGAGCCCGGCTGCCAAATTCGAAACGTCCAGCGATTGCGCCCACAGGAAAGCTGCCAGCACGGAAAGCTGTAGCTGGTTTTCACTGTCCCTTGGAACTGCATTCGCTGGTAGGCAGACATTCGCGTTCTGCAACAGCTTTCGTGCGTAAAGGGGCAACACTGTGTATTTCTCTCTCGCAGAGCCCGGCTGCCAAATTCGAAACGTCCAGCGATTGCGCCCACAGGAAAGCTGCCAGCACGGAAAGCTGTAGCTGGTTTTCACTGTCCCTTGGAACTGCATTCGCTGGTAGGCAGACATTCGCGTTCTGCAACAGCTTTCGTGCGTAAAGGGGCAACACTGTGTCTTTCTCTCTGGCAGAGCCCGGCTGCCAAATTCGAAACGTCCAGCGATTGCGCCCACAGGAAAGCTGCCAGCACGGAAAGCTGTAGCTGGTTTTCACTGTCCCTTGGAACTGCATTCGCTGGTAGACAGACATTCGCGTTCTGCAACAGCTTTCGTTCGTAAAGGGGCAACACTGTGTCTTTCTCTCTGGCAGAGCCCGGCTGCCAAATTCGAAACGTCCAGCGATTGCGCCCACAGGAAAGCTGCCAGCACGGAAAGCTGTAGCTGGTTTTCACTGTCCCTTGGAACTGCATTCGCTGGTAGACAGACATTCGCGTTCTGCAACAGCTTTCGTTCGTAAAGGGGCAACACTGTGTATTTCTCTCTCGCAGAGCCCGGCTGCCAAATTCGAAACGTCCA
Source organism: Mycteria americana (assembly GCF_035582795.1). Taxonomy (NCBI): domain Eukaryota; kingdom Metazoa; phylum Chordata; class Aves; order Ciconiiformes; family Ciconiidae; genus Mycteria; species Mycteria americana. Next base: position 8,494 of record NW_027445632.1, on the reverse strand, counting down.
GCGATTGCGCCCACAGGAAAGCTGCCAGCACGGAAAGCTGTAGCTGGTTTTCACTGTCCCTTGGAACTGCATTCGCTGGTAGACAGACATTCGCGTTCTGCAACAGCTTTCGTTCGTAAAGGGGCAACACTGTGTATTTCTCTCTCGCAGAGCCCGGCTGCCAAATTCGAAACGTCCAGCGATTGCGCCCACAGGAAAGCTGCCAGCACGGAAAGCTGTAGCTGGTTTTCACTGTCCCTTGGAACTGCATTCGCTGCTACGCAGACATTCGCGTTCTGCAACAGCTTTCGTTCGTAAAGGGGCAACACTGTGTATTTCTCTCTCGCAGAGCCCGGCTGCCAAATTCGAAACGTCCAGCGATTGCGCCCACAGGAAAGCTGCCAGCAAGGAAAGCTGTAGCTGGTTTTCACTGTCCCTTGGAACTGCATTCGCTGGTAGACAGACATTCGCGTTCTGCAACAGCTTTCGTGCGTAAAGGGGCAACACTGTGTCTTTCTCTCTGGCAGAGCCCGGCTGCCAAATTCGAAACGTCCAGCGATTGCGCCCACAGGAAAGCTGCCAGCACGGAAAGCTGTAGCTGGTTTTCACTGTCCCTTGGAACTGCATTCGCTGCTACACAGACATTCGCGTTCTGCAACAGCTTTCGTTCGTAAAGGGGCAACACCGTGTATTTCTCTCTGGCAGAGCCCGGCTGCCAAATTCGAAACGTCCAGCGATTGCGCCCACAGGAAAGCTGCCAGCACGGAAAGCTGTAGCTGGTTTTCACTGTCCCTTGGAACTGCATTCGCTGGTAGACAGACATTCGCGTTCTGCAACAGCTTTCGTTCGTAAAGGGGCAACACTGTGTCTTTCTCTCTCGCAGAGCCCGGCTGCCAAATTCGAAACGTCCAGCGATTGCGCCCACAGGAAAGCTGCCAGAACGGAAAGCTGTAGCTGGTTTTCACTGTCCCTTGGAACTGCATTCGCTGGTAGACAGACATTCGCGTTCTGCAACAGCTTTCGTGCGTAAAGGGGCAACACTGTGTATTTCTCTCTCGCAGAGCCCGGCTGCCAAATTCGAAACGTCCAGCGATTGCGCCCACAGGAAAGCTGCCAGCAAGGAAAGCTGTAGCTGGTTTTCACTGTCCCTTGGAACTGCATTCGCTGCTACACAGACATTCGCGTTCTGCAACAGCTTTCGTTCGTAAAGGGGCAACACTGTGTATTTCTCTCTCGCAGAGCCCGGCTGCCAAATTCGAAACGTCCAGCGATTGCGCCCACAGGAAAGCTGCCAGCACGGAAAGCTGTAGCTGGTTTTCACTGTCCCTTGGAACTGCATTCGCTGGTAGACAGACATTCGCGTTCTGCAACAGCTTTCGTTCGTAAAGGGGCAACACTGTGTATTTCTCTCTGGCAGAGCCCGGCTGCCAAATTCGAAACGTCCAGCGATTGCGCCCACAGGAAAGCTGCCAGCACGGAAAGCTGTAGCTGGTTTTCACTGTCCCTTGGAACTGCATTCGCTGGTAGACAGACATTCGCGTTCTGCAACAGCTTTCGTTCGTAAAGGGGCAACACTGTGTATTTCTCTCTGGCAGAGCCCGGCTGCCAAATTCGAAACGTCCAGCGATTGCGCCCACAGGAAAGCTGCCAGCACGGAAAGCTGTAGCTGGTTTTCACTGTCCCTTGGAACTGCATTCGCTGGTAGGCAGACATTCGCGTTCTGCAACAGCTTTCGTTCGTAAAGGGGCAACACTGTGTCTTTCTCTCTGGCAGAGCCCGGCTGCCAAATTCGAAACGTCCAGCGATTGCGCCCACAGGAAAGCTGCCAGCAAGGAAAGCTGTAGCTGGTTTTCACTGTCCCTTGGAACTGCATTCGCTGGTAGACAGACATTCGCGTTCTGCAACAGCTTTCGTGCGTAAAGGGGCAACACTGTGTCTTTCTCTCTCGCAGAGCCCGGCTGCCAAATTCGAAACGTCCAGCGATTGCGCCCACAGGAAAGCTGCCAGCACGGAAAGCTGTAGCTGGTTTTCACTGTCCCTTGGAACTGCATTCGCTGGTAGACAGACATTCGCGTTCTGCAACAGCTTTCGTTCGTAAAGGGGCAACACTGTGTATTTCTCTCTCGCAGAGCCCGGCTGCCAAATTCGAAACGTCCAGCGATTGCGCCCACAGGAAAGCTGCCAGCACGGAAAGCTGTAGCTGGTTTTCACTGTCCCTTGGAACTGCATTCGCTGCTACACAGACATTCGCGTTCTGCAACAGCTTTCGTTCGTAAAGGGGCAACACCGTGTATTTCTCTCTCGCAGAGCCCGGCTGCCAAATTCGAAACGTCCAGCGATTGCACCCACAGGAAAGCTGCCAGCACGGAAAGCTGTAGCTGGTTTTCACTGTCCCTTGGAACTGCATTCGCTGGTAGACAGACATTCGCGTTCTGCAACAGCTTTCGTTCGTAAAGGGGCAACACTATGTCTTTCTCTCTGGCAGAGCCCGGCTGCCAAATTCGAAACGTCCAGCGATTGCGCCCACAGGAAAGCTGCCAGCACGGAAAGCTGTAGCTGGTTTTCACTGTCCCTTGGAACTGCATTCGCTGGTAGACAGACATTCGCGTTCTGCAACAGCTTTCGTGCGTAAAGGGGCAACACTGTGTATTTCTCTCTCGCAGAGCCCGGCTGCCAAATTCGAAACGTCCAGCGATTGCGCCCACAGGAAAGCTGCCAGCACGGAAAGCTGTAGCTGGTTTTCACTGTCCCTTGGAACTGCATTCGCTGGTAGACAGACATTCGCGTTCTGCAACAGCTTTCGTTCGTAAAGGGGCAACACTGTGTATTTCTCTCTGGCAGAGCCCGGCTGCCAAATTCGAAACGTCCAGCGATTGCGCCCACAGGAAAGCTGCCAGCACGGAAAGCTGTAGCTGGTTTTCACTGTCCCTTGGAACTGCATTCGCTGGTAGACAGACATTCGCGTTCTGCAACAGCTTTCGTGCGTAAAGGGGCAACACTGTGTCTTTCTCTCTCGCAGAGCCCGGCTGCCAAATTCGAAACGTCCAGCGATTGCGCCCACAGGAAAGCTGCCAGCACGGAAAGCTGTAGCTGGTTTTCACTGTCCCTTGGAACTGCATTCGCTGGTAGGCAGACATTCGCGTTCTGCAACAGCTTTCGTGCGTAAAGGGGCAACACTGTGTATTTCTCTCTCGCAGAGCCCGGCTGCCAAATTCGAAACGTCCAGCGATTGCGCCCACAGGAAAGCTGCCAGCACGGAAAGCTGTAGCTGGTTTTCACTGTCCCTTGGAACTGCATTCGCTGGTAGGCAGACATTCGCGTTCTGCAACAGCTTTCGTGCGTAAAGGGGCAACACTGTGTCTTTCTCTCTGGCAGAGCCCGGCTGCCAAATTCGAAACGTCCAGCGATTGCGCCCACAGGAAAGCTGCCAGCACGGAAAGCTGTAGCTGGTTTTCACTGTCCCTTGGAACTGCATTCGCTGGTAGGCAGACATTCGCGTTCTGCAACAGCTTTCGTTCGTAAAGGGGCAACACTGTGTCTTTCTCTCTGGCAGAGCCCGGCTGCCAAATTCGAAACGTCCAGCGATTGCGCCCACAGGAAAGCTGCCAGCACGGAAAGCTGTAGCTGGTTTTCACTGTCCCTTGGAACTGCATTCGCTGGTAGACAGACATTCGCGTTCTGCAACAGCTTTCGTTCGTAAAGGGGCAACACTGTGTATTTCTCTCTCGCAGAGCCCGGCTGCCAAATTCGAAACGTCCAGCGATTGCGCCCACAGGAAAGCTGCCAGAACGGAAAGCTGTAGCTGGTTTTCACTGTCCCTTGGAACTGCATTCGCTGGTAGACAGACATTCGCGTTCTGCAACAGCTTTCGTTCGTAAAGGGGCAACACTGTGTATTTCTCTCTCGCAGAGCCCGGCTGCCAAATTCGAAACGTCCAGCGATTGCGCCCACAGGAAAGCTGCCAGCACGGAAAGCTGTAGCTGGTTTTCACTGTCCCTTGGAACTGCATTCGCTGGTAGGCAGACATTCGCGTTCTGCAACAGCTTTCGTTCGTAAAGGGGCAACACTGTGTCTTTCTCTCTGGCAGAGCCCGGCTGCCAAATTCGAAACGTCCAGCGATTGCGCCCACAGGAAAGCTGCCAGCACGGAAAGCTGTAGCTGGTTTTCACTGTCCCTTGGAACTGCATTCGCTGGTAGACAGACATTCGCGTTCTGCAACAGCTTTCGTTCGTAAAGGGGCAACACTGTGTATTTCTCTCTGGCAGAGCCCGGCTGCCAAATTCGAAACGTCCAGCGATTGCGCCCACAGGAAAGCTGCCAGCACGGAAAGCTGTAGCTGGTTTTCACTGTCCCTTGGAACTGCATTCGCTGCTACGCAGACATTCGCGTTCTGCAACAGCTTTCGTTCGTAAAGGGGCAACACTGTGTATTTCTCTCTCGCAGAGCCCGGCTGCCAAATTCGAAACGTCCAGCGATTGCGCCCACAGGAAAGCTGCCAGCAAGGAAAGCTGTAGCTGGTTTTCACTGTCCCTTGGAACTGCATTCGCTGGTAGACAGACATTCGCGTTCTGCAACAGCTTTCGTGCGTAAAGGGGCAACACTGTGTCTTTCTCTCTGGCAGAGCCCGGCTGCCAAATTCGAAACGTCCAGCGATTGCGCCCACAGGAAAGCTGCCAGCACGGAAAGCTGTAGCTGGTTTTCACTGTCCCTTGGAACTGCATTCGCTGCTACACAGACATTCGCGTTCTGCAACAGCTTTCGTTCGTAAAGGGGCAACACCGTGTATTTCTCTCTGGCAGAGCCCGGCTGCCAAATTCGAAACGTCCAGCGATTGCGCCCACAGGAAAGCTGCCAGCACGGAAAGCTGTAGCTGGTTTTCACTGTCCCTTGGAACTGCATTCGCTGGTAGACAGACATTCGCGTTCTGCAACAGCTTTCGTTCGTAAAGGGGCAACACTGTGTCTTTCTCTCTCGCAGAGCCCGGCTGCCAAATTCGAAACGTCCAGCGATTGCGCCCACAGGAAAGCTGCCAGAACGGAAAGCTGTAGCTGGTTTTCACTGTCCCTTGGAACTGCATTCGCTGGTAGACAGACATTCGCGTTCTGCAACAGCTTTCGTGCGTAAAGGGGCAACACTGTGTATTTCTCTCTCGCAGAGCCCGGCTGCCAAATTCGAAACGTCCAGCGATTGCGCCCACAGGAAAGCTGCCAGCAAGGAAAGCTGTAGCTGGTTTTCACTGTCCCTTGGAACTGCATTCGCTGCTACACAGACATTCGCGTTCTGCAACAGCTTTCGTTCGTAAAGGGGCAACACTGTGTATTTCTCTCTCGCAGAGCCCGGCTGCCAAATTCGAAACGTCCAGCGATTGCGCCCACAGGAAAGCTGCCAGCACGGAAAGCTGTAGCTGGTTTTCACTGTCCCTTGGAACTGCATTCGCTGGTAGACAGACATTCGCGTTCTGCAACAGCTTTCGTTCGTAAAGGGGCAACACTGTGTATTTCTCTCTGGCAGAGCCCGGCTGCCAAATTCGAAACGTCCAGCGATTGCGCCCACAGGAAAGCTGCCAGCACGGAAAGCTGTAGCTGGTTTTCACTGTCCCTTGGAACTGCATTCGCTGGTAGACAGACATTCGCGTTCTGCAACAGCTTTCGTTCGTAAAGGGGCAACACTGTGTATTTCTCTCTCGCAGAGCCCGGCTGCCAAATTCGAAACGTCCAGCGATTGCGCCCACAGGAAAGCTGCCAGCACGGAAAGCTGTAGCTGGTTTTCACTGTCCCTTGGAACTGCATTCGCTGGTAGGCAGACATTCGCGTTCTGCAACAGCTTTCGTTCGTAAAGGGGCAACACTGTGTCTTTCTCTCTGGCAGAGCCCGGCTGCCAAATTCGAAACGTCCAGCGATTGCGCCCACAGGAAAGCTGCCAGCAAGGAAAGCTGTAGCTGGTTTTCACTGTCCCTTGGAACTGCATTCGCTGGTAGACAGACATTCGCGTTCTGCAACAGCTTTCGTGCGTAAAGGGGCAACACTGTGTCTTTCTCTCTCGCAGAGCCCGGCTGCCAAATTCGAAACGTCCAGCGATTGCGCCCACAGGAAAGCTGCCAGCACGGAAAGCTGTAGCTGGTTTTCACTGTCCCTTGGAACTGCATTCGCTGGTAGGCAGACATTCGCGTTCTGCAACAGCTTTCGTTCGTAAAGGGGCAACACTGTGTATTTCTCTCTCGCAGAGCCCGGCTGCCAAATTCGAAACGTCCAGCGATTGCGCCCACAGGAAAGCTGCCAGCACGGAAAGCTGTAGCTGGTTTTCACTGTCCCTTGGAACTGCATTCGCTGCTACACAGACATTCGCGTTCTGCAACAGCTTTCGTTCGTAAAGGGGCAACACCGTGTATTTCTCTCTCGCAGAGCCCGGCTGCCAAATTCGAAACGTCCAGCGATTGCACCCACAGGAAAGCTGCCAGCACGGAAAGCTGTAGCTGGTTTTCACTGTCCCTTGGAACTGCATTCGCTGGTAGACAGACATTCGCGTTCTGCAACAGCTTTCGTTCGTAAAGGGGCAACACTATGTCTTTCTCTCTGGCAGAGCCCGGCTGCCAAATTCGAAACGTCCAGCGATTGCGCCCACAGGAAAGCTGCCAGCACGGAAAGCTGTAGCTGGTTTTCACTGTCCCTTGGAACTGCATTCGCTGGTAGACAGACATTCGCGTTCTGCAACAGCTTTCGTGCGTAAAGGGGCAACACTGTGTATTTCTCTCTCGCAGAGCCCGGCTGCCAAATTCGAAACGTCCAGCGATTGCGCCCACAGGAAAGCTGCCAGCACGGAAAGCTGTAGCTGGTTTTCACTGTCCCTTGGAACTGCATTCGCTGGTAGACAGACATTCGCGTTCTGCAACAGCTTTCGTTCGTAAAGGGGCAACACCGTGTATTTCTCTCTGGCAGAGCCCGGCTGCCAAATTCGAAACGTCCAGCGATTGCGCCCACAGGAAAGCTGCCAGCACGGAAAGCTGTAGCTGGTTTTCACTGTCCCTTGGAACTGCATTCGCTGCTACGCAGACATTCGCGTTCTGCAACAGCTTTCGTTCGTAAAGGGGCAACACTGTGTCTTTCTCTCTGGCAGAGCCCGGCTGCCAAATTCGAAACGTCCAGCGATTGCGCCCACAGGAAAGCTGCCAGCAAGGAAAGCTGTAGCTGGTTTTCACTGTCCCTTGGAAATGCATTCGCTGGTAGACAGACATTCGCGTTCTGCAACAGCTTTCGTGCGTAAAGGGGCAACACTGTGTCTTTCTCTCTCGCAGAGCCCGGCTGCCAAATTCGAAACGTCCAGCGATTGCGCCCACAGGAAAGCTGCCAGCACGGAAAGCTGTAGCTGGTTTTCACTGTCCCTTGGAACTGCATTCGCTGGTAGGCAGACATTCGCGTTCTGCAACAGCTTTCGTGCGTAAAGGGGCAACACTGTGTATTTCTCTCTCGCAGAGCCCGGCTGCCAAATTCGAAACGTCCAGCGATTGCGCCCACAGGAAAGCTGCCAGCACGGAAAGCTGTAGCTGGTTTTCACTGTCCCTTGGAACTGCATTCGCTGGTAGGCAGACATTCGCGTTCTGCAACAGCTTTCGTGCGTAAAGGGGCAACACTGTGTCTTTCTCTCTGGCAGAGCCCGGCTGCCAAATTCGAAACGTCCAGCGATTGCGCCCACAGGAAAGCTGCCAGCACGGAAAGCTGTAGCTGGTTTTCACTGTCCCTTGGAACTGCATTCGCTGGTAGGCAGACATTCGCGTTCTGCAACAGCTTTCGTTCGTAAAGGGGCAACACTGTGTCTTTCTCTCTGGCAGAGCCCGGCTGCCAAATTCGAAACGTCCAGCGATTGCGCCCACAGGAAAGCTGCCAGCACGGAAAGCTGTAGCTGGTTTTCACTGTCCCTTGGAACTGCATTCGCTGGTAGACAGACATTCGCGTTCTGCAACAGCTTTCGTTCGTAAAGGGGCAACACTGTGTATTTCTCTCTCGCAGAGCCCGGCTGCCAAATTCGAAACGTCCAGCGATTGCGCCCACAGGAAAGCTGCCAGAACGGAAAGCTGTAGCTGGTTTTCACTGTCCCTTGGAACTGCATTCGCTGGTAGACAGACATTCGCGTTCTGCAACAGCTTTCGTTCGTAAAGGGGCAACACTGTGTATTTCTCTCTCGCAGAGCCCGGCTGCCAAATTCGAAACGTCCAGCGATTGCGCCCACAGGAAAGCTGCCAGCACGGAAAGCTGTAGCTGGTTTTCACTGTCCCTTGGAACTGCATTCGCTGGTAGGCAGACATTCGCGTTCTGCAACAGCTTTCGTTCGTAAAGGGGCAACACTGTGTCTTTCTCTCTGGCAGAGCCCGGCTGCCAAATTCGAAACGTCCAGCGATTGCGCCCACAGGAAAGCTGCCAGCACGGAAAGCTGTAGCTGGTTTTCACTGTCCCTTGGAACTGCATTCGCTGGTAGACAGACATTCGCGTTCTGCAACAGCTTTCGTTCGTAAAGGGGCAAC